>NC_090270.1:252008074-253480574 GCF_040414725.1 Anabrus simplex | reverse complement strand
TACTTTTTAAATATTCTGTATATACGTTGTCCGGTCCTGCTGACTTCCTTTTTTTTCCCCCCCTTTGCTGATTACCATCTGTATTTCCTCTGTGGCTAATTTCGTGTTCTGGATCGATAGGGTGGTTTGCGGTGTCACCTTTTGCTCTGATGTCCCTGTTTAGAAGCGCTGAGAAGTGTTTTTCCCATGTTTCCATTGGTATTTCCCTCGCTCTACACTCTTGCTTTTTCTTGAGGGCCCGAAATGGGTCTGTTTCTGTTTCGACTGCAAGCTTCTTGGCTTCTGCTTCCAGGTATTCAGCTCGCTTCTCTTTTAGAAGTTTTCTGTAATTTCTTCTTTTGATGGCATATGCTTCCAAGTAATCAGCGGTCTCCATTTTTCTGGCTGAGTATAACGCGCGTAAGGTGTCCTTTCGTACTATGTAGCACTGACTGTCAACCCACTTTTGCGCTCTCCTTTCTTTCCTGTATCAGATTTGTAGCGACTTCTACTGCTTCATTTAGGTGTCTTCGAGCTACAAGTGCTTTTGCTTTTTGTATATTCGGGTGGTCTTGCAGTTTCGTTCCATCAATATTTCTTGAAAGTGTGATGCCCTTATTATCGGGGATTAGTGTTTTCCGTGACTCTTTGTGTTCAATTTCTGTGCAGATGGGTAGCCTATATGTTTTCTGATTGGCATTGACCCTGAGGACCATAGACCTTCCTGTTTCCTTATCATAAATCTTTCACCTCTGCAGAATAAAAGATCAATTGCGCTGGAGCCATTTGGAGCAAAGTATGTTTTAAGGTCTTTTTTGTTTATCATTGTGAAACCTTCATCCCTCAGGATTTGAATAACTAACACCGATTTTACGTTCGGCTCGTCTATCCTGCAGTTGAGGTCACCCGCGATTATCACTTCTTCCGCAGTATTTACTTTCCCTATTGCATTAAGTACTGATTCTACTACATGTTCTATTGAATTATCTGGTGCGATATATATTCCTATTAATGTCAAGTCAGTGGTCTTAACTATGATTGTGTTTTCACTTCTCTGGATTTCATGTACTCTTCCAACAGTTGGTTTGAGGAAGCATGAAACTCCTCCAGCCGGTCTACCTCCTGTTGGCGTTGCAAATGTGTGGTATCCATAGAATTTTGGTAGGTCTGTTGGTTCTAAAAGAAAAGTTTCCGTAGCTATGATGACATCGAAATGTTCCACTGTCTTTGGAGGTATTAATAGTAAGGCGTTTTTTAGTCCTTCGATGTTCCAGAGAAGAATCTTGATTATTTTATTATTCGAGGGACACTCCAATGTTGCGTCGTTGGCCTCGAAAAGAAAATCTTCTAACTACAATACCTTTAGGCCAGAAATCAGGTTTTTCTATTGTTTGTAGAAATTCAAAAGGAATTCCCAATTTGCAGGCTTTCATGGGCCCAACTGTATTAAGCATTTCACAGGCTTTTATCTGTGTAATGCCATTTCTTAATAAATAGTTTTTAATGTTATCTTCTGCGGTTCCTTCTTTTATTTTTCCCACATATAACCATGCTGTTTTGGCTGCCGGTTGTAGTTCTTCGTTGCTTTGTATCTTTCCGATGATGGTCCTACGATGCTGTTTCGATTTCTTCACCACTGTGTTCCAGGATGTTTTTTCATCGGGTCCTGCGTCTTCGGTCAGTGTTGGTAGGGTGGATTCATTTAGATCACTCGTTTTCTCCTTGTCTCCGAAGTCAGTATACGAGCAAGCTAGAGGTCTGTAGTTCTGGACTTGTGCTGTTCCATCCACGCACTTTTCTTTGGAATTTTCTTCCTGTCCAATCAAGTTGTCCGTAGGTGGGTTCTTTTTTGAGGTTTTTCCTGGTCTAGTAGTTGAGTTCTTATTTTGGATCGGTATATCTGAAGCTGTACGATCTTTAGAGGAGTTTGTTTTCTGTTCTTCTGGTGGGGTCTGTGGAGTTTGGTTTGATTCTACCTCTGGAGATGTCTTTGATGTCTGCTCTTTGTTGATTTGATTGTCTTTGCAGGTGAGGTTTTCGACGAATTTCCTCATTTCTTATCTGACTCCGGCTAGGATTGTTTCCTTTCCTGTAATGTTTGCATTTCTCTTCTGATATCTTTGAGTTCGCTTCTGCTTCTTTTGAGATATTCTAGTTCTCTTTTAAACGGTTTACAAAGCCATAACAACGTGCAGCTAGGTTTCTGGAGAGTAGTATAGTCTCCAGCGCTGATACGAACACAATCTTTGTGATACCATTTATTACAACTATCGATACAGCAAACACCGGCATCGCTATCTGTTACTTGTTTGCCGCATGGGGCGTTGTTGTTTCCTTTCCCAGTCATGGAAATTGTTTCTTTGATTCCCTCTCTTTGTCTATTATGCAAATATACTCTTTGTTGGCACCGAACAACAACGGCGTTGAGTTCACTCACCAAATGATTACTGACTATATCTTATATAGATTACCTAATGCCCCAAACAACTCAATAATTCATTTACTATAAATTTGTTCTCAGTCAGTGAAATACCGTATCATTTTTATATATATCATTCTTTTCTAAAGATGCACTTAAGCTTACTTTATCGTGAAGTTACACTACATCTGACAATCACCATTTTCGCATTTCACATCAACAATTGCTCGGAATAAAAGGTGGTTTATCGACGTAGCATACGTGAGGTAATAATTAACGGTTTCAAATACACAATATTTACACTGTTTTTTTCTATAACTAATACTGCTTGAGGTGTTTTTTTTTTTAATGCTAATATTAACTATTCCACTTTCATAACACAGCACTCCGCCAAACTTTAAACGAGAAACGAAATGCTATTTGGTCCGACTTCTATTCCACGGACGCCATAGAGTGGAAGCAAGCAAATTACGAGCTACGGCACGTAATTACACGTTGGATTTCACCATAGATTCTGCCAAACCAAAAACTTCCACCAGCCGAACGAATACCGGTACTGTATATGTAACCTGTGCAACGATCGTTGTGAAAGACCATGCACAAAACTGCCAAATTAGGACAACCTCAATAATAAGAATGGCATTAGCATAGTTGACCATCTGTACAAAAACTGTTTTTGCACATTGTGCGCTTTTCATTTAATAATAATAATAATAATAATAATAATAATAATAATAATAATAATAATAATAATAATAATAATAATAATAATAATAATAATAATAATAATAATAACAACAACAACAACAACAACAACACAGCACTCGATATAAATTTAAGAATACATCACTTTGGAACTTGCATTGTTGTGATGGCGGTTACACTACATTTTTAAAGAATTCCCTTATAGTGAGTGATACACTGTTTAAGCACAGTTAAAATGCACTGTTATAAATTAACCCATTTTAACAAGCTAAATCCGTAAGTGTCGCGTATTGTCTCTACTGTATTTGGTAGGACTAAGCGATCGTTGCTATTAGTAGGTTGGCACGACGTCTATCTTGACTGACAAGTGAAAACTGCATTTCACACAAATGGCAAATATTTATAATACCCTTCGAGGGAAATATTCGAAATGCTAAGCGTGCTAAGCGTGTTGCTTGACGCCAGAACTGTCATGTAGTTAATGTTAGTGACTGTCGACATTACGAGTTGGTTGTAATTGTCACCCTTGATTGGAAACGACATTTGAAACGTAGTTCTTTCCGTAAGTACAGTACTTGTTTGACAGTTCTTGAATGAATGTCCATCTTGTCAATGTCAAGATAATTTATTATCCGTTGTGTACATAACCTTTACTATTTTCTGGATAACTTTACAAAGTAGAAATTATAGGCAATGATTTTCATTCCTGGTTAACGTGTGTGAATTGTATTTCATTTAGGATATCTGTAATTTGATTCTTATATTGTGGGCTCTTTATATGCAAATGTGCAACACAAAATGCATATCAACATAATTATTTTCTATTTCATAACATTTCTTTAATATTTCAGTCATGGTTTCGATTACTCGGTACAATTCCTTTATTTGGGGGATTATATTTGCATCTGTGACATGGACAGTTAGTTTGTACTTGTACTCAAGATTGAGTCGGGAATCATCACCATCGAAATGGGGTATGCTGAAAGGTTCCACACCTGCACCCGTGTCTGGAAACCATTTTCGGCACCCCAAACAAGAACCTCTGAAGGCACCCGACTTATCATACCGTGATAACAACTTGTTGGATAATGACATCGTGTTGCCGTATGAAACAGAAGGCAAGAGTGCATACTACAATAAGAAGAAATACTTTCAGAACAGTGATGCTCTCATCAAGCAGCTACAGCCTGTCCCTGTGAAGTCCGGGAAGAAGTTACCAGATGGTATGTATATTTTCATTCATATGTTCAGGCATGTGTTATATAAAGTTACCTGTTCGATGTTTAAAGCTGACAGTGGATTTTACTATCTATTTTTCAGTACTTTAGCATACTATGGGCTTTTCTCTTGTATAGCATTCACTGCTCAGCAAAGTATAACATTTCAAGCTTGTTGCATGTACAGTACATTTTCTTGTGCATGTTACAACTGAGGTCTGAAATTAAAAGGATTTGGCATAATTCTTTATGCCCTGATATTTTATTAATGGCTTCAGATAGTTTGTTACATTCTGGTAACTCACTGTTTAGTACAGCTTTTTTTACCCAGGTATATTATCTCTGAGAGATATAACATCAAATTATGCTGATGATATTGGTGAAGAGTAGCTTTAGCCTATTGATTCATACAGAGAATTATGTTGATTTTTATTTTTTATTTTTGGGAAAAAAGTCATGTCCAAAATCTAGTGTTGATATGTCTGATATTATTACTAATAGGCCTACTATATGTTTCATGTATTCAAAATATGAGTACTCCTGGGTGAAGTGGAGCTGGTGTTCGTTTATCACAGTCGGTAGAGGACAGCAGGGTGAGCACCAAGGACGTTAGTAGACAGAGTACAATTATCACATGAGTCTTGATTTGCTAACAGGACGAGGTGAATTTTAGGGAAGAATTTGTGAATGCTACAATTGCAGAAAACTAAAGGGCAAATTCTGAATGGAATAAGAGTTGATGATCATTCATGGCGTAGTGATTTTAGAGCAAAAAGAGTTTCGCTTTCGCACCCGGCGGGCATATTTAGGAAAGAGAATAAGCGTATAAGCTTATTTGCAGCGATACCTTAAGTAGGAGAAAGGAGAGATGCTTCCTGTATGCTTTGCCATGGACCGACTATCTCATTCTTAGAAGTATTCATACTTACATACCGTAGTTGGATTAAAACCGAGACTGTATACATGTGTGAAATGCGACCATTGGCCGGCCAAGTATCGTATTGTCTCTGATAGAGCTTGCATCGTGTCCAGGCACAGGGCTGCTACATAAGGGAAAAATAAGGGAACTGCGTATTTGGAAATAATCACGGTGTTTGCTCTAACCACGACATGATTTCAGACCAATGGTCTTGTCACAGAATGTACTGTAGGCCGCTTTGCAGCTTTAACCTGCGGGCTTACACCACTAGCCTCCCCTTTTGCTTGGCTTCAGACCAGTAGTCCTGGCCAAACCATATCCTGGAATTGATAAGGTTTCGGTAGATATACTAAAGACAATGGGTTGGGATATAGTACCCTATCTGAAGTACTTATTTGATTATTGTTTGCATGAAGGAGCTATACCAAATGAATGGTGAGTGGAATCAGAGATAAGACTGTTTGCAGATGATGTTATTCTGTACAGAGTAATAAAAATGTTACAAGATTGTGAGCAACTGCAAAATGACTTCAATAATGTTGTAAGATGGACAGTAGGCAATGGTATGATGGTAAACAGGGTTAAAAGTCAGGTTGTAAGTTTCACAAATAGGAAAAGTCCTCTCAGTTTTAATTACTCCGTTGATGGGGTGAACGTTCCTTTTGTTGTTAATATAAGGAAAGATCTTCATTGGGGTATTCACATAAATATGATTGTAAATAAAGGATACAGATCTCTGCACATGGTTATGAGGGTATTTTGGGGGTTGTAGTAAGGATGTAAAGGAGAGGGCATGTAAGTCTATGGTAAGACACCAACTAGAGTATGGTTCCAGTGTATGGGACCCTCACCAGGATTACTTGATTCAAGAACGGGAAATCCAAAGAAAAGCAGCTTGATTTGCTCTGGGTGATTTCTGACAAAAGAATAGCGTTACAAAAATGTTGCAGTGTTTGGGCTGGGAAGACTTGGGAGAAAGGAGACGAGCTGCTCGACTATGCCCCCTTTATGAACAGATACTAACCCTGTTCCATAAGTTAGATCTTCAAGATAATAAATTCTTAAAAGTTCTTAAGACAAAAACAATAATCACTCCCATTAGGCTGACAGACTCGTCACGCCCCTCTTCCCCGTTGGATGCAAGTAACTCCTCCCTACGTGCAACCTGCAAGTCAGTCACTCCCCTCCACTAAGACTACACACTTACAATACGAGAAGCAGAACGTCGGCGACCGCCAGTACTCTAAAAACTATTCACACAAGATAACATTCCCAGCGGACTTAAAGGTAAGCATCAACACTGCAGTACATATTTCACTCGTTTATCATCCCCCAGTTTTCCTTTCATTTCTTCATTTCGTTAACTTTAAACTTCTCCATTTTACAGAGCTTACACACATCTGACAGCGTGATATTCACAACTTGCACCACAGCCTGACTCCCCCTTTCAACCAACAAGCTAATGTCAGATTGTCATAACAACTGCAAGGCACATCAACAACATAGGAATAGAGTACAACACAAGAAGATGGCCCAGTGACACCATAACAAATTCATCAAGATGCCACTAATTTTAAAGTTCAATAATAGTTTTTACCTAGAACTGTGACAAAAAAAAAAAAAAAACCTTCTACCTGTACAAGTTGCAAGCTGAAAACACTGGCACTTATATTACCGTATTTACGCGAATAATCCCTGCCACCGAATAATCCCCACACCCTAACTTTAGGAAGGCTGATTTTGAAAAAAATATGCCAACATTGACTCAAATACAACCCACACCCCAATTTTGTGCCTCAATTTAAAAAAAAACAAAATGTGCAGGTATTATTCGTGTAAATACGGTAATTCCTTTGAAATAAGAACTAACACCAGAACGTAGTAGGCCTATATGACTAAAGATTATGCCAAAACTTCATTGCGTTGGAATGTATTTCCTCATGAAGTCTTATAAAATATTTTAACTCAGAGCATTACTCATCATTGTCATTTTGTACCATTTAGTTTTAATTAAGTTATATCTTAAATTTGACTATGACCTCGGCAATCAATATGTTAATTCTTCTCGTATCTAATCTAGCTCCTTACATAATGCCTACATATTAAGTTAAATTCTTAAATGTTCCTAACAATTCTTTTAATAGTCATAAGTCAAATTTTAAACAGGTACCTGGCTGATGTTGCTCTTTAAAGGGGGCGAAACATGGATCATTTCATATTTTAATGAGGATTAAACCTTGATTTTATGATTGATTGTATTGAATAGGTGGAAGAAAATAAAGTTTATACAATTTTTATATAAGTGGTATGTTCCGAGCTGTCAGTGGGGAGATGGCATGGAATGACATCAGTAGACAAATAAGTTTGAGTGGTGTCTTTAAATGTAGGAATGATCACGATATGAAGATAAAGCTGGAATTCAAGAGGACAAATTGGGGCAAATATTTGTTTATAGGAAGGGGAGTTAGGGATTGGAATAACTTATCAAGGGATATGTTCAATAAATTGCCAATTTCTTTGCAATTATGTAAGAAATGGCTAGGAAAACAACAGATAGGGAATCTGCCACCTTGGCAACTGCCCTAAATGCAGATCAGTATTGATTTGAAGATTGGATAACATATCCAGACCAATGATTTTGTACACCATATCCTAACCTATCCAGACCAGTGTCGCACACTGGGGTGAACCGCTAGTAACCAGGAATGATTTAGCTGGAAAATTTATAATGTCCAATAATAGACCATTTATATTGGTATTATAAATTTACTCATTCAAGACAAATATTTCAGTTTCCCTATGGGAATCAACATCTATATCAACATACCACTTAGTTGAGCAGCTCGTCTTCTTTCTCCCAGGTTTTCCCAGCCCAAACTTTGCGACATTTTTGTAACGCTACTCTTTTGTTGGAAATCACTCAGAACAAATCAAGCTGCTTTCCTTTGGATTTTTCCTGTTCTTGAATCAAGTAACCTGATGAGGAACCATACTCTGTTTGGGGTCTTACCAGAGACTTGTATGCCCTCTCCTGTACATTCTTACTACAACCTCTTAAACACCCTCATAGTCATGTGCAGAGATCTGTACCCTTTATTTATAATCCCATTTATGTGATTACCCCAATGACAATCTTTCCTTATATTAACACCTAAGTACTTATGGTGATCGCCATAAGGAACTTCCACCCCATCAATGCAGTAATTAAAACTGAGAGGACTTTTCCTATTTGTGAAACTCATAACCTGACTTTTAACCCTGTTTATCATCATAATATTGCCTGCTGTCCATCTCACAACATTATCAAGGTCATTTTGCAGTTGCTCACAATCTTGTAACTTATTTATACAGAATTACATCATCTGCAAACAGCCTTATCTCTGATTCTACTTCTTTACTAATATAATTTCTTCTTGTTCTCCTTCTTCTTTTATGACCACACAGGATCACTTTAGTCAGTCCGTCGTTCAGGTCTCTTTGAAGGGATTGTTCGAGCTTTGCGGTCCTCCCAGTACTTTTTCAGACGCTCCGATCTTCGTGCCCTTTCCTCAGTTGAAAATATGCGTGTTGTTATTTTGTTTTGTGTAAGGGTAAAGAGGAGGTTTGTATTCTTGAGTTTTGTATTCAATTTTATCTTATTTGTGGTATTTTCTGTTGTAAGGCCTATTTCCTTCAGATCCTCTCTTACTTCTCTGATCCATTTACATCCTGTTGTGGTATTTTTTGAGACGAGATTGTGTTGTACTAGTTGTTTCAGAAGTCTCTAATCCTGCATCCTCGTGATATGTCCAGAGAATCCCAGTCTCCTCTTACGCATAGTATCTGTAATGGGTTCTAGCTCTTTGTACACGACTTTGTTAGGTATTAACTGCCACTGTCCATCTTTCTGGTATTTTTTGTTGATGCAGGTTCTTCCAATCCTCCTTTCAATTTTCTGAAGTCTGTCAGGCTTTGATTGTTTATTCAGGTGAAAGTGTTTCTGTTGCATATGTAGCTTCTAGTTTTATAACTGTGTTGTAGTGTTGTTTTTTTTTTTGCATTTATTGATAGACATTTCTTTTTGTAGATATCCCATGTTAATTTTTGTGCTTTAGCTAATCTATTTGTTCTTGTTTGGATTGAGATTTTTTCATTTAGGTTATGTGTTATTACTTCTCCAAGATATATATAAAACATAAAGGTCCAATAATACTACCTTGAGGAATTCCCCTCTTAATTATTACAGGGTCAGATAAAGCTTCACCTACTCTAATTCTCTGAGATCTATTTTCTAGAAATATAGCAACCCATTCAGTCACTCTTTTGTCCAGTTTGCACTCATTTTTGCCAGTAGGCTCCCATGATTCACCCTATCAAATGCCTTAGACAGGTCAATCGAGATACAGTCCATTTGACGTCCTGAATCCAAGATATCTGCTATATCTTGCTGGAATCCTACAAGTTGACCTTCAGTGGAATAACCTTTCCCAAACCCAAACTGCCTTCTATTAAACCAATTATTTAATTTTGCAAACATGTCTAATATAATCAGAAAGAATGCTTTCCCAAAGCTTACATGCAATGCATGTCAAACTGACTGGCCTGTAATTTTCAGCTTTATGTCCATAACCCTTTCCTTTGTACACAGGGGCTACTATAGCAACTCTCCATTCATTTGGTATAGCTCTTCATGCAAACAGTAATCAAATATACATGATATAGGCTTTTGGGCTCTCTGCGAAATGTAAAGAATTTCATCTTATTTTCTTGACACGGCATAAGCCCAAAAACCTATATATCTCGTCTATAAGTACGGGCCATGAAAGCATTAATGGCAATAATCAAATAAGTACTTTAGATATGGTACTATATCCCAACCCATTGTCTTTAGTATATGCCTAGAAATATCCCCAGTGGGTTTGTCCTGACTATTTTCTAATCAATCCAGAGTAATGGTCTTGTCCAGATCAATATTGTAACCTATCCAGACCATTTGTCTTCTCTCCTGTTAATTCTCCAATGTTCGGCAACCCTCGTGTATTATTTGTAAAATCATCCAAGCTGCATCATGTTGGCTCTCTAACATTCTTTCGCCTGCTGGGTACAGAAGCTTTACCAAAAGCCACTGTTTTACCAAGACCTGACTAGTCGTAGATTTAGTGCGCTACTGAACCTGGTTTGATTATCTTAACCGTGGCGGTTCAGTTTTGTCTGTATTGACTTACATTCAATCTCTGAAAATACTTTTCTGCCTTGTTAGTACCTGGTGATAGAGCACCGGATGTAAACAAGCAATAGTTACTGGCATTGCCGAGTGCTATTCATATTTTGAACACTTAACAATAAGTTGCATAGGTCAGGGGTTCACAATGACAGTACATGACAGACATGTGACTGAAACTAAGTTCAGTGTTGCTTCCTGGGAGATTTGTTTTTCTCCTTTACTGGTGATCATACTAAAGTTGAAATAAATATTGGACATAAGGAGGACAGATCTCCAAATTGCAATCATATATACATCTTCATTTAGGCCCAGATCTATGTCTGATCAGATCTAGTGTTTACAGTCTTTGTTTTGTATGATCTAGAACAGATTTGTTACTTTCATTGACCCCTCTGTCTTATCCGTGGCTTCAACAGTAGAAAAGTGGCAGAGGTGTGAGCTATGCTAGTAGTGCCATTCCTTATGCAGTCAGTCCCTGATGTGAATGGTGAGAAATTGTCACTCATTGGGTCAGTTGGTGTGTACATTTCGGTGGGCTTGTCAGACTGTGATATTATGTAAGAGCACTTTCTGGTTCAGAGGGGAAAGCAATGAAAAAGTATCTCACCCCTCATTTCCCAAGTATGCATGTTCAGTGATGCCTAGGATATCTGTGACAGCTGATGGCAGAGTTGTTGACGATGCATCCAACCTTCGGGCTGACAACTTAACATCTCTATTGTAGACTGTGTTGTCGTTTAGCATTCAGTCTGAAAGCCTCTGTAAATTAACTAACGAGGGAAATTTGCCGGATTGTGAACAAAAATCTCGACAAAACTTTCAGCTTAGAACTGTAATATTTCCAGGGCTTTTTTTTTTTTTCTCCGAGTATTAAGATTTGCAGCTACCTGTAGCTCCTGATGTAGCAATTGGAAGGTGAGGTGGGATTGTGCCTATCATGTATACAAGCGACTATCAAATAGTCTGTTAACAATACCAATGTATGTTTAGGAACTAGAAAGTAACATGTGTCAACAAATGCATACAGTACATTGTAGTTATTTGTGTCACTCTGACTGTAGTGAAGAATACAGAATGTGATAGGAGATAACATATCCAGTTTCATTGTAAAGAATACAAAGATATCATAATGAAGATTTCTATGTAACACACTCGTGTAGACAATAATAAAATAAACCCTTGACGATACTCTTCTTGAGGTTGTACACAATCGCTGTTCTTATGAACTCAGACTTATGTAGAGCCTGTAGCCACTCTAGATGCTAACACACAATCAGGTCAACACCGTGGCTATCAAAGACTAATATAACAAGTACTGTAGAATTTCTAGAGGGTAGCTCTAACATTAACTACAAAATTTGCAGCTGTGCTAGTCTATGTTTAAGGGCTGCAGGTGGTTGTAAAAATATTTTGCACACATTGCTTTGGGCCCTTCCTCATTCTTTGCTGTGGTTTTAATTGAGATTCTCGTCAACAACTCTGCAACTCTCCTTTGTAAGGGCCTTCAGAAACGTCTTTTTGCAGCCTGCATCATGGTCTTTTCTGCACTTCTTCCATTTTACTCATCCAGTTCTCGCCGGGATGGGATGTTTATGGCACCTCTCCATTTTCCTCTATGAGAACACCATGGTTCCTCCCCAAATGCGTTCCAACCGAGGTTTCTTCTAATTATACTATTCTTGATCATTTTCAACCACCTTAGTCTGGGCCTCTCTCTTGCCCTCTCTCATTCTGAGTCTCCATCATCTGCTCCTTCCCTCTTCCATCCTCTTAACATGTCCAAACTATCTAAATTTATCCCTGCCCATTCTCCACTCCAATTTCCTTCCTGGTGTCCTCATTTCTTACTCTGTCCTTTCTTGTTTTTGTACAATACTTATTAAAAATTTCACTCCACTGGCCTGGTTATCCAGGTTTCTGCTGCATATGTCAGTATTGGGCAGTAGTACTGTATATCTTATACATCCCTTCATGCTTCATTGGTACTTCCTTCCTCCACACCACATTTCTCACACTCTGGCAGAATGCATTTCCCTGTTGAACAGTTTTACTGATCTCCCTGTCCAACCCTCCATCCTGCATCAGTTGACTTCCCAAGTACCGGTACTTGAAGTGGTAAAAGTTGACACCATGCTACCCAAGGTTTGTAACATTATAAGGAAGTAGAAATTATGCAAATCTTCCTTGGAATTTCTGAGATATGTGTTCATTGTGATGTCTAGGAACGCACAGCCCCGACCCCAGAAGTACATTTACTTTTATAACCTGATAAACCTGCCATTCTCCATTGCTGAATTAGCTACTTGCATTCCTATCGGCGATCGTAAAATGGGATGTGATGTTATTTCCATCAATGATGGATGGTAATTAGATTCTGTTACCAAACCTGGTAGAATAAAAGCAGAAATAAATAGAACCTGTAAAGGAAACAACGTGGAATACCCAGAGTGGTGGTGGTGATTATTGTTTTAAGAGGAAGTACAACTGTGTGGAATACAGAACAGCAAAGCCAATCTCTGTCATGAGAACAATGACCCCAAACTTATGTTGGAATAACTGAAAAATGAGTGTAACTATTGTCACGTAGGTCTCCCTGTGTCAGTTTACCACTGTTCCTGGTTTTGTTCATAAACTGTTTCTTGGCATTTTTCACTTTTTAAAATTGAAAATTACAAAATGGGTCATAAACAGGAAAAAAAAAAGGTGGTTGTGACTATGGAGGAGAAAGTATGCGCTATAAAGTGAGTGACTCTGGGGTAGTGGCAAAAACTATTGCTGTGGAGTTAGGAGTTGGGAAAAGTATATTTGGCAACTGGAAGAACAATCAAGTATGAATTGAATAGCAGTTTGCTGCCCAAGCTAGTGGAAGATCAGTGGTGATTAATTGATTGGATTGATTGATTGATTGATTGATTGATTGATTGATTGATTGATTGATTGATTGATTGAAATGTACTAGCCAGACCAGAATGCCAACCTCGGTCCTATCAGAACCTGTGCGTTGAACTAGAATGGTGACTTCGCTTCAAACCCCAACAATCTGCATCACTAACTACTCTCGCTACAGTGCTGCTGGAAGAACGGTTTGCAATTCTCTCGGAAACATTAAGACAGTCTGTATAATAGACAGTCCTTCTCTCGGAGATCAATCTGTAATAAAGGCCCCTCCCTGTATTAAGGTTCACTACTGAACAGTATATATGAGGAACAGTTAGAGGACACTTTTGAGTAGATTTCCAGGTACTTTAGATCATATGGTGTATCTTCTAGGATTCTTACAATCTCCAGTTCAACACTTGCCATTTGTTCCAATTATTCAGTGTGCATGCTCCCCCCTCCCCCCACTCTCCTCCCAACCATCTAACAATATTATTTAACTGTTATCTCAGGGGAAATTTAAAATACAAAGATTATGGATGGCATTCACACACCATGAAGAAACCTTGAACAACTGTCTGCATATATTTAAAGTTAAAAACTTCATCACTGATCCATATTGAACTAATAATTACAACCTCTAGATCTACAGCAAGAGTGCTCAAGAACCTCTACATGGATTTCTATTTTTAATTCAAGAAAAGTGTCATAAGTGTTACAATTGTGTTGACTTCTTGCCATTTTTGTGTCGGCTGATGATGACATGGACATATGTCGAAACCGGTCCCATATCATATTAAATATGTTGCTAGATTAATTTGTGCAACAATATTATTGTATTGAATAGGTGGAACATCTTTCTCTTTTTAGTATTGTAACTATCTGCATATCTCAAATGAAAATGTAACAAGTGATTAAGAATTTCATATTATTATTATTATTATTATTATTATTATTATTATTATTATTATTATTATTATCAGAGATAACTGTAACATATATAGACATCCATCTGGAATAAAGAGAAAATAATACTATATATTCATTTAGGTAGGACTGTTCTTCACTGCAAACATATAACGAGTCCTTGCAAAAACCCTGTTTAAAAAAGGTATCCTTTGTCTTTGCCATATGAGTGCAGAGGTGATTCAAGGTCTTCCATTTAACCCACTCGTTATTGGAACCAGGACTGATATTTTTCATAGAAGCTGAATTGATTATTACTAACTCTTGAATATAGACTTCCAGCATTTTCAAAATTTTACTAGCTCCAATGTGAAATGATCGTGCAGATACTGTTAAAAATATGTAGAGAAACATTGTTACTAATATGAGTTAAAATGTAGGAGAACTGGGCTGAGTGGCTCAGTGGATGAACCCAAGTTAGCGGGCTTGATCCCAGCTCAGTTTGGTGGTATGCAAAGGTGCTCAAATTTGCCAGTCTTGAAAAAGAAGTTTGTGAAATTTAAAATCAATAACTCTATTATTTAAGTGTAAGAGAGGTAGCAGCCATGTAGGCAAGACCTGATGTTTGGCTTAGCCAACTGAAAGAATACTTATAGTTTTGATCTCATTAGTTGACTGTTTATTTCATGTTTGTTTCACTGCATATTAATTGTACATGTTATGTACTGTTTAGGGTTGGAAGAACTTGGTATGATCAAGACTCTAGAGGACCAGAAACTTCGAGATGAAGGCTACAAAAGGCATGCCTTTAATATTTTGGTCAGCCAGAGGTTGAGCTATCATCGACAGATTCCTGACACCAGAAATGCCCTGTAAGTACAGTTTTTACCACTAAGGCTGCCATCTGTTTGCAGTATTTCACTTCCCCCCATTGTTCCATCCCATAATGTAGTTGGTTATTTCAATCCTTTTTCAAAATAAATATCTTTCAAAACTATACTTGTCATCCTTTGTCTTCTGTGTTTGGAGAAGATATGTCTAGTAAGGTATATTAATTTCTTTCTAGATTTCAGTGCTAGCATGGGACAAGACTTGAAATTCATTGCTATTTGTATCTACTGTTGTTCAGAAAGTAGTTGGCCCTCATAGACACTAGACACTCGTAGACACTCTCAGTGGAAAGATGGCATGGAATGACATCAGTAGACGAATAAGTGTGAGTGATGTCTTTAAAAGTAGGAGAGATCACAATATGAAGATAAAGCTGGAATTCAAGAGGACAAATTGGGGCAAATATTCATTTATAAGAAGAGGAGTTAGGGATTGGAATAACTTACCAAGGGAGACATTCAATAAATTTCCAATTTCTTTGCAATCATTTAAGAAAAGGCTAGCAAAACAACAGATAGGGAGTCTGCTACCTGGGCGACTGCCCTAAGTGCAGATCAGTAGTGATTGATTGATTGATTGATTGATTGATTGATTGATTGATTGATTGATTGATTGATTGATTGCCATGTAGACAGCTGACACCCCAGTTATACAAGTTATCTCATGGACTTCAGACTTATTTGACTTGTTTGTTCTTTTCCAATACTTGGACTTAACAAAAAGTATATGATGATGTGACCAATATGTTCCAAGTTCTAAACAGTAATTTAGAGAACAGTTTCCATGGCAGTAAATGCTTAACTTGAAGCATCAGTATGTAAAGATGAAAAGATGAATAGAATAACCTGCAAGGTGACATTTGTATGCAAACAAGGTATACTTAAAATGACTTCAAACAAGAAACCTTGCAGTAGGAGAGCACTACTGCAAGAGAAAGAAAAAGAAATAACTCATGACTTAAAAAGTTGATTGGGAATACTGTGTCATACTGCAGAGAAATCTCCTTTAGAGTATTACAGTAGAAAGGCTCATATCATTGGTAAAAAGTGAGGAAAAAGAACAACTTTGAATTATTCAGTTGACAAGGAAGTGCTGGACAACAGAAAGTAATATTTTGAAGGCCTGTTTAATATTGTCCAGGAAGTTTCAAGACAAGCTGTAATTGTAATGAGAATTGCAATTAAGTTATTAATTAATTAGTCTTTATTCATGGCATAGTTAACGGCTCAAGGCCCTCTCTTATTTGACTACCACAACATTATACGTTATGTTGCCTAATAGAAATAGTAAAAATGACAACAAACTACGAAAAAATTAGCTAATATAGTGGTACTAATAGCAAACATGGAGATAGTAATAATAGAAATATAGAATGTACAACATGACAATATAAATGAAGATAACAATAATTATAAAACCAATAATAATAATAATAAAAATAATAATAATAAAAGAAGGAAATTAACTGGAGATACTTTGTCAGCAGGTGGTACGATACCCTGTAACCTTGAACTGATCCTTGGCTCTGATTCCACACAATTCAACCAGGTGGCAGTATGATGCTTAGCAATGCAGGTGTCTGCACTGCAGTGGTATCTAGGTGGTGATAGAGCATGGATGTGAAAATTGAGTAGTGAGGATTAAATTCTGGACGAAGTTAGGAAGGGCACCCACAAAAACCTGGAACCTTATCTGGATCATATATAGCCTGTTCCTCATATGTTCCACGTTGTCATGCATACATGTAGTGGATGGCCTTCTGGACCAAGGCTCGTCCTCAACTATCTTTCTACCATTCAGAAAACTCATATACCACTGAAGCACTCATGCTTGTGATAATGGTTGCTCACTATAAGCCTGCTGGATAAGGTTCCAGGCTTTAGAAGCAGTTAACCATACTCAGATATGCAAATTGTTTGGTAAATCAATGTGTGTACTGTGGCTTAATGGAGTACAACATGAGAACGTGCTCTTCATACTTACATGGTGAAGGCAGTAATATCTATAAAGTCATTTTACAGTAAGATGGTGTGTGTTACTTGTCTGGCCCATGCCTTTCATTGAATTATGGAGGTTAGATCAGGATTTTCAGAAATAGGTGAACTAATTTCCACAGTGAAGTAAATCTTCGTAAAAGCTCCGTTGCAAACTATTATTTCAGACACGGCCCCTAATGTTGCTTTGCTCATTATTTCTTTCCACCAACGGGGTTTAAACCAGGTAACTACAGTGCTGGTCTGTAAATACTAGATGCCGTAACGATCAAGTCCACCAGTCAGACTAAAGACCAAATATATTTTCCTGTAGTTCAGTACTAATCAACATAGATAATGGAGTTTATAACTCTATCCTGTCTCTCACCTACATGCCCTAACTCGCTGTGATGCAAGATCATATTTTTAATTACAGGTGTTCAAAGGAACAGTATCCAAGTCTCCTACCCACAGCAAGTGTAGTGATCTGCTTCTATAATGAGGACTTTCATACGCTTGTGAGGACCATCCACAGCATTCTGGACCGCACTCCTGAGAACCTACTGCATGAAGTGATGCTTGTTGATGATAACAGTGATATTGGTGAGTGAAGTCTCTCATGCTCAGGGTCTACTTGAGGATTAAGTATATTTTACTACAATGTAGAAATATGCATAAAAAAACAGGAAACTAGGAAAGGAATTGAAGTATGCACAATGACAGGCTAGTGTGGCAGAGGGATCAACAGAGAACACAGACACAGTTATTGACATTAAAACACAAAATTATTTGTCTTTTCTAGCATTTTCCCCGTACTAGTGCAGGGTCCACTTGCTGGTACGCCTTCTTCCACTTCTTCTGGTCAAAGGTATCTCTAAGGAGCAGCTCCTGTTATTCGCATATCTTCTCTGTTTCTTCATACAACCATGGGGGCCGATTCCCTTGGAGGTCATGCTGGAGAGCCATCTTTCCCACTAAATGCTCATCACTCCCCATAAAATGATCATACCATCTAAGGTGAGCTACCCACATCTTCGCTGTAATTGGCGTCCACATTCCGTGGAGGGTTTGGTCATGTTTCATGATAGCAGGCCAGTATTCTGAGCATAAAGTGCTACTGGTCTAATCATAGATTTGTAGATCTTACCTTTGAGATGGGTGGGTGTTTTATTATCACTTAGTACTACTCCGATTTGGTGCTGTTTTAACCAATGACATTGATTTGGATTCAGGTATCCTGAAGTGTTTCAAAATTTGAGGTGACGAGGGAGCCAAGGTATTTGAAGTGGGTAACAAAACACAAAGTGACAAGGACAGAATCCATGTCTTCATTCGCTGCAGTCTTCATAGATGTTATGCTGGACTGAGTAGCTCAGACAATAGAGCACTAGCCTTCTGAGCTAAAGTTGGTAGGTTCAAGCCTGGCTCAGTCTGGTGGTATCTGAAAGTTGCTCATGTCTGTCAGTCTCATGTCACTAGATTTACGGGCATGTAAAAGAACTGCTGGACAAAATTCTAGCACTTCGGCATCTCTGAAAAGTGTAAAAGTAATTGGTGGTACGTAAAACAGGTAACATTGAAATTTATTCATAGCTAATTTCTCTTCACTTTGTTTCCAGTTCCTCTAGATGTGTTTCTTCCCAACATTGACAAGCTTGTTTCTGCTTCCTAGCTTCATGAGTGGGTGGAAGTCCTCTGTTATTAAGGTGGCCATACATGATGTGGAAAATGTTGAATAGGGAAAAGCAGAAAAACACAGAATAAGAAGAATTAAAATATTAAGTTTGTGCAAGACGTAGAATATTTTAACTATAAAATTGACTTTAACTTATTGTTACATTTGTTATAATTATTGTTTAGTTTGTGTGGAAGGATGTGGGTCTGTTTTCTACTTCTGAAGAGGCATTGCCCTGGGACTTGCCCAGCCTGCACCATGTTCATTCCTGAGGGCACATGCGGAGGACATCAGGCTAATCGCTCTATACCTACCGAGTACCAGGTTTACGGGTGGTGGAAACCTGTATCTTCCACTCTTTTAAGGACCTTCATGGCCTGTACGGAGATGACTTTGCCTTGTTCGTTTGTCATCATTGACGGGCTGAATGGCTCAGATGATAGAACGCTGACCTTTTAAACCCAAATTGACTCGTTTGATCTCAGCTCAGTCCACGAGTATTTGAAGGTGTTAGGATATGTCAGCCTCATGTCCGTAGATTTACTAGCACATAAAAAACTGCCAGACAAAATTCCAGCATCTCAATATCTCCAAAAGCCATACAAAAGGTAGTTAGTGGAATATAAAACTAGTTACAATAACATTGTTAACATTGATGCTTTCACGGCCCGTACTTTTAGACATGATATGGGCTTAAACTCTTTATGTTTCGCAGAGAACTTTGCTCCGCGTCTTTAGACGAAAATCTTGACTGTTCACGAGGAAGGTTTCTACAATAATGAAGGTTTGAATTTAGAAGTTAGTAATAGAAGTGAAAGTGGTACGGTTCATTCGTCACCAGATGGCTCACTGTACGCGGTACAGCACTAGCATTCGAAGAGGAAACTGACGGCACAATCAGAATTGGTCTGGGTGGGAGTGGGGGGGATAACTGGTGTACACACATATGAAAGCATGACACTGACACCAGCCTAGAATGAAACATCTGGTGATGAGGAACGTGTAAATTTAGAAAGAAAAAAAACGAAACAAAATAATGATAGTGAAAGGTCAGGGAAGAGAACTACCTACCTAAATCCTTAATGGCTGGCAACCACGTATTACTTAATTGATAGCCAGTGTCCCTGTTGAAATTGTTAGGATTTCTACGTATTTCCACAGCTTCCCGTATAATCCTGGACCTGTAGTGTCTAGTGTGGGTAAGAGCTCGAACATATTGGAACACAGATTCATCAGGTGGCAATTAGCACATCTACCAAGACGCATGGCTAGTACATTTAGAGAAGGCCACATTCTTCTTATTCTTCTTCTACTTCTTCAGTGTTGTGAGAACAGTCGTAACTCTTCTGAGGATGTGAAGCAGAGATCTCCATAGAACATTCAGAACACTTTCCATTACCGAAAGTAAACTTAAAAGACTTGCCTGTCTAACATTTTAAACCATAAAAACCTTCATTGAACTATCACTTTGTTGCTTCATTAAGTCATGAGATTTTTGAGATTATAAGTTTAGCAATCAAAATTCAGTGAATATTGTGTTTCAGAGGGCTTACATGACCGCCTCAGGAACTACATTAACAAGGAACTGCCGGCTAAAGTGATTCTGCTAAAGACTCTGCACAGAGAAGGTCTGATCCGAGCACGTATGTTTGGTGCTAAGGAGACCAGTGGTCAGGTAAGAATTCAATGCTTTCATACAAAAAATTGTACTGTATTCTACATTGCTGACTGGTTGCCAATGCTTGTCACAACCCCTGTTGACCAGACAGTTTATTTGAGGAAGTTAGCATATCCCATATCATAAAAACGTACAGATTTTGGACCAGCCAGGAAATAATGTTAATATGAGTTAAAATGCTTTACGAAGACTGCTGCAGTTGCGTACAGATAGGAAACGGTAATTCTGATTGGTTCCAAACCACTAAAGGAGTGCAACAAGGCAGTACCCTTTCACCCTTACTTTTTATCACTGTCATGGATGAAGTCATGAAATAAATTAAGCAGAAGAACAATATGGACATCAATGCATTTACATTTGCAGATGATGTGGTAATCTGGGCAAATACAGAGAAGGAAGTCCAAGAGAGGCTGAACACCTGAAATGAACATTTGAAAGCACACAGATTAACAATAAATAAATCAAAAACTGTTACTATGTCTGTCAACAGGCAGAAGAAGAAAGGAAAAATAATGCTGGAAGGTACACAGCTGGAAACAGTAGACCAATATAAATATCTTGGGTGCATCATTTCTAGTGATAACAGAATACAGCATGAGATTAACAACCGCATTAAAAAATCAGCTCAGTTTTACCATCAAGTTCAGAACCTCCTCTGGAACGAATAAGTTCCCTTAAGATCAAAGCAGATTCTATTCCAATCATACTTCACCCCCATACTAACATATGGCCTAGAAACCTGCACAACAACCCAACAAGTGGATAGCAAACTACAAGCCGCAGAAATGAAGTTCCTACGTACTATGGTACAGAAGACAAAAAGGGACAGGGTAAGGAATGAAAGAATAAGGGAGGAAGCTGGTGTGTACCCATCCCTGAATGAAAAAGTGACAAGGGCCCATTTGAAATGGTTTGGCCATGTCAAACGATTGGACGATGGAAGGACAGCAAAACAATGGCCACACACTGTCGTGGCCGGAAAACGATCGGTAGGAAGACCTAGGAAGAGATGGCTGGACCAAGTGAAAGAGGACATAGGAACAAGAGGAGTCAGCTGGGATGTCATCTTGAGAGAAGAGTGGTACATGGACAGACAGAAGTGGAGAGTGCTCTTAAACCACACCCAGGCAACTGGAGTGGAAAACTGATGATGATGATGATGATGATGATGATGAGTTAAACCAAGCAAGTGGCTGCACGGTTTGGATTATGTAGTTATCAGCTTGCATTCGGGCGATAGTGGCTTCGAACCCCAGTGTCCGCAGCCCTGAAGATGGTTTTTCGTGGTTTCCCATTTTCACACCAGGCAAATGCTGGGGCTGTACCTTAAGACTATGGTCGCTTCCTTCCCATTCCCAGCCCGTTGTCGCCATAAAACCTATATGTGTCGGTGCAACGTAAAGCAGAATTGAAAAAAAAGTATGAGTACGCCCTGACGTTACTAGTAAATCTTCAAGGTGTTATATCATTTAAATATGAAATAAATCAATGATGTTTACAATATGTTCAACACCTTTACTAGCAGGGTCACTTGTGTAGACTAAGACATTTGGTTTCTTATGGCACACGAGATCTTGAATATCTCTGTTATATATTGCACTAATTCACTCTCACTCTGCCCATTTGAATCATCAATGACATATAATTAATCTGAAATATCATAAGCAAGCATGGTCTACTTCATGCACCGTATTTATACATTGATGATAGTAAGAAGGTTGAAATTTCTGACTCTGCTAAAGCACAGACAGAAGGCTATGAATGAGCAAAGAGTGGCAGCTGATCATGTGCAAATATTCCACTCAATGCTCCATTTTGAAGTTGTTCAATAAATTGTCACAGACTGTCACAGTAATCCCAAAAATGATGTACAGTATTACCCCACATTTACGTTTCCGGCTTTTATGTTTTCCCGTCTTTTACAAAAAATTTTGTTGTTCCCCTGAGATTTCCTATGCTCAAAATGTATTAAAATCCTCAAATTTACGTTTGCGACATTTTATGCTTCCCGCCACGACAGGCCGTTTGAGAGGAAAAAATTCAAGGTAAAATGGCGTCGCAACTAACCTAAAACGCTTTGAGTAACCATGGCTTGACGAACAAATAAAACAACCATGGTCTATAATAACTCTTAGAACTCTCAGTATTGAACTTCCGCTTAACCAACGCGGTGCATTCTTTGATATCAAGTGTTTTCCACACGCCCTAAACCTTATTTTCAAATCCGACGAGTTACGAAATCGCAACACAAAGTGAGACAGCTGGGAATTGGCTTATATTGATATCAACATTTCAATAAATCAATCACTACTGATCTGACTTTAGGGCAGTCGCCCAGATGGCAGTTTCCCTATGTGTTGTTTTTCTAGCCTTTTCTTAAGTGATTGCAAAGAAATTGGAAATTTATTGAACATCTCCCTTGGTAGGTTATTAGATAGATAGATAAGAAATGGGTGAGCCCTGTCTTCGCAGAGCTCCACACGTAGGTCTATGAAGACCCTTTGTGCCCCTTAAACAGGTTTGCCTAGTCCAGCCCTAGTACTCCTATAAAGGATACCAGTGTCCGGATATTGGCATTCCTGATGTCTTCCAGGCTCACAAAATGTGAGCCAAGGTATCGATGTCTAGTGCTAGCAAGAGCCTCGCACTGACATAACACATGCGCGGAGGTCTCTTCCTCCTTACCGCATCTTCTACACATCGGATCCTGAGTGATTTTCATGATGTGTAGGTGTCTCTGTAAGGTATTGTGGCCTGTTAACAGTCCAACTACCATTCTCATTCTGGTCCTATTCAAATTCATTAGGACCTTTTTATAACTTTGACTAGGCCCTTTGATAAGTTCACGTGCCTGCCTTGCTATAGTTAACCTCTTCCAAATATCTAAGTGAGACTGGTTTGTCCATTGGGATATTACCAGTCTCACGCTTCGGAGTGACACTCCCAGGAAAGGCTCTGGTCCTGTGAAAGAACCTTTTGAGCCTTGTTTCGCTAGTTTGTCAGCTTCTTCATTTCCACTGATACCTGTGTGCCCAGGGACCCATAATAGGGTAACCGAGCTAAATTCACACAGCTGATCTAACATCCTTTGGCATTCCTATACCAGTTTTAAATGTTTTAACTGCACAAAGTGCTTTTAGTGCTGCCTTTCTATCACTACAAATAGTGATGTGTCTTCTGTGTCCAGGCATATTCCATATATATACAGCACAGGCTAGTATTGCGTATACTTCAGCCTGGAAAACAGTAGCATATTTACCCATAGGAAGGGAGAGCCTTGTCTTAGGCCCCCAGACCCCGGCGCCTGTGCCCGTCTCCGTCCACGAGCCACCTGTGTACCATGTACAGCCCCCAGACTTAAGATGGGCCCCAGCATCCGCGGCCCACTCCTCCCTTGTGGGTATCACCACTTTAAATTTATAATCCAAATTAAAGCTAGGCTTCATCAGATCCCCGATCATCATTGTCATAGGGCAAGTCTGGTGAAGCCTTGTAAGAATAGAGGCATGACCTCTATTCGGGTTTTTGAAGGACCATCCTCCGAGTGACTAGAGGCGATAGGCACTCATTCCCGCTATTGCCTTAACATATAAATGTAAGGGGGGAAAACCTAGAATGGCCTCCATTGCACATGTCTGTCTGTTAGGTCATCAGCCCAGAGGCTGGTTGGATCCTCAAATAGCACCACCAAAGGTTATGTGGTTATAAGGAAACCCCAAAAACCAATGACAGCACCAAAATGAGGCGTACTAGGCAAGATGAGGAGTGAGGTAGTTTGCCATTGCTTTCCTCACTGGGTCAGAAAGTATTATTGCAGCACGACTGACCCTATGAGCAGCACCTTTCATAACACTCAGATGCACTAGTCATGCTCTGAATGTCATTACTCAGCACTACCCATACCCCAGCAACTTCCATATTGTCACAACCATGGATGTTGACTGGGACTTCAGTGGAAGCTACACTTTACTCTGGCCTGTGCGAAGAGATGGATGCAAAAGTACTGTATCCATCAAGAAATGACAGCAGGCAGCCATTGCACATAATGGTGTAGTATCCAGTGCCCCTGTTATTCCTAGACACGCAAGTCTTTGGACACTGTTTAACTTGGTGGTCACAGTTTTACTCTCCGAACCTGGCCACCAGACTAAAGATGCATAGGTGATCGTGGGCCGTACGATAGAGATATAGAGCCACTGGACCACCTTAGGTCTTAGGCCCCAAGTCTTCCCGACGGCCCTGCGACAGGCCCACATAATCTTGCGAGCCTTATCCACCTTATAATCTATATGTTTCTTCCAGCTCAGTCTTGCCTCAAGGATTACCCCTAGGTACTTAACTGAGGTTGTCTTAGCTAGTTTTTTCCCAAATAGGAAAGGCTCTGACAGTCCGTCTAGCCTCCTCCTTTTGGTAAATACCACGAGCTCTGTCTTATCGGGGTTAACCGACAAGTCTGTCTCGTGGCACCATCTTTCCACCCTACGTAGAGAGCTCTGTACGAGCTCGGAAACCGTGCTGGGGAAATTTCCTACCGCCATCAGGCTTATGTCGTCTGCATAGCCTTGGGCGTATATTCCTCCAACATTTAACCTGGTAAGTAGTTCATCCACTACCAGACACCATAATGTTGGTGATAAAACTCCTCCATGTGGACACCCTCTGTCTATATTAGCTCTCAACATTACAGCGTTGAGGGTAAACAGAACTTGACGGCCCTGCAGTGAGGCCATAATCCATTTTATGAGCATACTGCTCACTCTTCTTCTCTCTAGACTACGTTCTATGGAGCCCAAAGATGTATAATTAAAGGCCCCTTCTATATCTAGGAATACAACCATAGCAAGTTGTTGCTGATCCAAGGCACTCTCCAGCCTAGAAATTAGCTGGTGTAGTGCCGTCTCAACCGACTTCCCTGGTTGATATGCATGTTGATGAGAATGCAGGGGAAAGTCTCTTCATACTTTCTCCCTGATATGTCTATCCACCAGTCTTTCCAAGGTCTTAAGTAGAAAAGACGTTAGACTAATGGGTCTATAATCCTTAGGTCTAGTATATGAAGACCTTCCGGGTTTAGGTATATACACCACCTTCGCCTGACGCCACAAGGAGTACACGTACCCCATAGTGAGACAGGCTCTAAATATTCTGACCAGGTATGGTATGAGGACCCCCCCCCCCCCCCCCCCCCCGCTTCTTGAAGAAGTGCCGGGAAGATCCCATCCACCCCTGGGCTTTTGTAAGGGGCAAAGGATTCTAATGCCCACTTGACCCTTCTTGGGGTAACAATCTCTGCGGCTTCCTTCCAGCCACTTTTATCGGGTCTGAAGGATCCGCTCAATTCTACCTCACTATTCGTGACTACCGAACCTGGAAAGTGGGCATCAAGCAGTAAGTTCAGGGTCTCCCTCTCTGTGGATGTATATCCACCTGAAGGAGACTCCAGTGAGCCCAGCCTTGCCCTTCTATCCAAGGTTAAAATTTTATGAAGCCTTGCCGCTTCATGTTGACTTTCAATGGAGTCACAAAACTGTCTCCAAGATTTCCTAGAAGCCTTTTTGACTTCTGACTTGTACCTTCTTTGTGATTCTTTGTAAGAATCTAGGCTTTCTTGATCCTGAAGTTCCCTGTATTTATTCCAGAGCCTTCGTGTATTTCTCCTCAGGTGTTCAAGATAACTATTCCACTTGAAACTTCCTGTTACTCTTTTTGCCTTAACAATAGGGCAGTTTAATTCATAAGAGATAACCAGTGTCCGTGTGAGAAAACTCACACTGAGCTCCAGCTCCTCTTTGTTTTTAATTATATTTGAGGGTCCTCCCTCCAGTCCCCTCCTCATATCCTCCCTAAAAGACGTCCAATTGGTTCGTCTAGGGTTTCTATAAGACGGGACCTCGAGGGAGCCCTCTATATAAAACACAATGTGTCTATGATCTGACAAGGAAGGCTCCAAAGAAACCTTCCAGTCTTTAAATTCCTGTATGATTCCCATGGAACCCAGGGTAAGATCTATGATCCCCTCACTCCTATTATTAATGAAGGTAGGAGTATCACCAATATTCATGATCTCAAGATCAGTTGTACATAGAAATTCTATGAGGTGCTCTCCCCTTTGGTTTGTATATTTACTTCCCCAAATGCTGTGATGAGCATTGGCGTCGCATTCTACTATGAGGTTTAATCCTTGTTTCCTACAGCATATCACCAGTCTCTTGAACTCCTCCGGCGGGGGTGGAGATTCAGTCTCCTGGGAAATATGCAGAGCAGACAACCAAGTCTTTTGGCTGTCCGTCCTCTTCATATCTCACTAGGACTGCTACCAGGTCTCTAGTAATGAAGCCTGGTATAGCCCAGGCGTTGTGATCTTTAACTAATATACATGCTCTAGGCTTCTCCTCTGCTATTCCACTGAATAAAGTGAAACCTGCACATTTTAGTCCCATGATATGCCCCTGTCTGAGCCAGGGTTCTTTTATCAGGGCGACCGAAAACCTGCCCTTCTGGATACTTCTAATAAATACCCTAGAGGCCGCTATATAATGTTGTATATTTGCTTGTATGAAAGTAATCATTCTTACCTTCATGCAATACTTTACCTTATGCGGTCTCCGGAACGTGCTGCTCCGTTTCCCGCGATGTGTCTTGAGGCTTGGCTGGCCCAGGTTCCTGTTCGGGCTCCCGCTCTTCGCCCCTGTTAGTCTCGGTATTGTCTGTGGTGGGGTTGGTCCTCTGCTTGTCACGCTTGCCCTCCACCAAGGTGAAGGTAGCCACATGCACCCCGCAGAAGATCTTCTTCCCCACCACTTTCTCCACGTCTCTGGAGTCCATGCTGACCACAAGTCGGACACCTCTCTTCTCCTCCTTGCGGTCGTAGACCCTCCAGCTGGTGGGATTTAAGCCATGGTTCTGGCGTGCCATTCTTCCCAAAAGGACATTATTGTCCTTTGGTTGTCCTGGTATCCAGACCATGACTCTCTTGTAGGAAAGAAGTTTATCCATGCCCACAATTGTGAGCCTGGCTCCTTCCCACGGTTGTATACCTGTAACAAGACTGGAAAGCCATGCTACAGTCTCGTCGTTTTCTGCTATAATGACGGCCGCACCTCTCGACAGATAGCAATCCAGGAACTGAGGCTTAATGGGCCCCTGCTCCAGAAGCTCGTCTATCAGATTGGTGATAGCCTCTTCCACAGCTTCCACCTGTTTCTCGGTTAGCTGCTGGTCAGGATATCCTACAGGTACTATGGCCATCATGATCCCAGCTTTAGCTATCCTAGCATATTCTACCTTAGGTTTTTTGCGGGTCTGCAAGTCTTCTTCTGGAGTTGCCCCCGACAGAAGTCGTTTTCCCGCTGGCATCTTGGTGGGTGGGGTCCTCTGTGCCCTAGAAGCAGAGCCCTTTTCAGGGTCCCGCCTCTTGTGCCCATTGGATCCCCCCCCAGTTGTTACTGTCGTGGTATTAGAAGGCCCTTCAGCTCCCGGAGTTAAGCCCTCTTTGGCCTGCTCCCGGGCCTTTAAGGCCTTCTTATATCTCCTCTTCTCAGCGCCAGAGCGCTGTTTCTTCTTCTTCTGGACCTGTAGATTGCCCACCTCTTGAGTGAGCCCTCTAACTGTCGAAGATGAACTATCCGAGGGTATCTCCGAAGAGTCCCCTTCGGTTGTTGTAGTGTTTCTCTCGGAGGCCCCAGAAGAGCTCTCCGGTTTATGAATGGCTACCGTATTCATTCAAATCCCACGAGTAGCTAGGGAAATATATGTCCGCCCAGGCAGAGGCCCGCGTACCTGGGTAAGGCTACTTACTTCGAGAGGGCGCCAAGTATCTCGAAGGCTCCGTTCAAGACACATCTCCCACGTGCCATGCACCCCATCGGCACGGGTCGCCTTACACCTTAGGGTTGGGCGGTGCTTTGGCTTCCTCCTCCTTGTATACCGAACGGTTACCCAAAGGGGCTCCATTCGGCATCGCAAGAAAGGAGCTACTAGTCCCCCTCACCACAAAGAGGATCTTAAATTGAAGAGGGTAACAAGGGTTAGCCCCCTAAAATTGTAGAAGCACACACGAGGGGGTGGTAGGTTATTCCAATCCCTAACTCCCCTACCTATAAACGAATATTTGCCCCAATTTGTCCTCCTGAATTCCAGCCTGCTTGTGTAATGAACGCCACGAAAGAAATGGAAAAGCTTAAGAAAAGATCAAGAGCTCCTAACTGGGATAGTACGGAAAACGTAGGCAATTGTAATTGAATTGGTGAGTTGAAAAGGGTACACATTCCAAAATCCTTACTTTTCAGGAGAAAGAAAAAACGGTTTTGTAGCTAAAAGAAAGGTTTGATCCAAAAAGTTTCTATTATGCATTTATACATCATATATCTGCATATTCAACTACAAAGTATGGAAATCATATTATGTACGTTTTTCAAGTTATACCATTTTTTTATGTCGAGGAATATGTTCCTTTTTATACTCTAATTTGAGAAAGATCTTTGTAGAGGCAGATAATCTATAATAAACTCGCAGTTTCAAAAGTCTATTAAGCAGTAACACATTATTACACAAAAATACGCCTAACCATCATATTTTCTTTTATAGTTTTTAATTGTCATTCCGTCTCTTTAAAGTGTTTAGCCTCCATAACCTCTAAATGGTGTATGTCTTCTATGTTTAAAATATCGTGAAGATCATCGACATTATCGTCCATTCTTTCAATGTGTGTTAATTGTTAAATAGATAAGTCGAATATTTCACCATGATTATATTACTGCAGACCATAAATACCACGAAAATAAACAGCTCACTCGTTTCTTTTTCCGCTACTTGCTGCTATACAACGCTTATACAAGGATCCTGGTTTGTATAAGCAATTCAGTGAATAACTATAACAGATGTATACACAGGAGGCTTATACACGGTTTATTAGTAATGAATTTCACATAAATGGTGTATAAACCTCGTATAAAAGTTATACACCGTTTATTAGTAAGACGGTTTGTCTTGCCCGAGTTTGTTATTTCACGGTTATTGTGTTACACCTCCACTTGTTCTTGGAGTTGTTAAAGTTATTGTCGCTGATTCGTCACATTTACTGTATTTTGTTACATTTTTTGTTCTTGTTATGTGAGTTGAGAGATTAATAATAATAATAATAATGTCATTCTGAAAAAATCTCACGTGAATTGTCGCGATCTTTCTTTCCTGTCGTGTGTATTTGTTAATCCTTCTTTGTTATTTCTTTATTGTTTTCCTGCTAATAATGGAAAAAAGGAAGGAAAGGAAAACCTTTCACTATGCATGAGAACGAATATTAGAAAAGGTTGATTCTTACTGAGGAACACGTGTTTCATTGGCACGCGAATTGCAGCTTCGTGTATCCATGCTGAATACAATATTGTGAAAAGCAGAGGAAGCATTACATCAAATGCTTCAGAATGTGGACCAAACTCCAAAAAAAGGGAGTATGCGTCATACTGTAAATACGAGAAAATTGAAAAAATTGTAAAAAGTTGGTTTGAAACTTCAAGAGCCGCAGGCATTCCAATTGATGGTGTGTTCTTACGGGAAAAAGCGCTTAAAGTGGCAAACATTCTTTGCATTGAAAATTTCAGCGCGTTCAGTGGCTGGATCGACCGATTTAGGAATAGGTATAACCTAACCTATAACACTGTTTGTGGGGAATCTAATGTAGTTAGTGATGAAATTGTGGAAGAATGGATCGATAGAAGATTGCAGGAGCTGACCAAGGATAACGAACATTAGGAACATTTTTAACCTAGATGAAACTGGACTGTTTTTCAGTGTGTTGCCCAGCAAGACTTTGGCATTCAGAGGAGATAAGTGCCATGGTGGGAAACACAGCAAGATGAAGCTCACAGTGATGTGATAGGGAAATCTAAAAATCCTCATTGGTTCAAGAATGTGCGATCATTACCTACTGCCTATGATGCCAACCATAAAGTTCGGATGACCTCAGATCTTTTCCGACAGCAGTTAATTGCTTTGGATTAAAAAATGGGTGCGCAAAATAGGAAAATCCTTCTTTTCATCGACCGTTGTCCTGCACATCCCGTGGATGTTAATTTGCGAAATGTGCAGTTAGAATATCTGCCTGCTAACTGCACAAGCAAGCTACTACCTATGGATTTAGGGGTTATTCACTCCTTTAAGTCACTTTATAGGAAGAATCTGGTGCAGCGAATTTTATTCCTTATGGATGCTGGAAAGGATCCATCATTTAAAAGTTTCAATCCTGGATGCGCTTCACTTCATTGCAAAGTCTTGGAAAGCCGTGAAGCAGACTACCATCTCATTGTTTCTTGAAAGCAGGATTTTTCAAGAATCATGCCGAATCTCAGCTGCCAGAAGAAGACCTGCTACCTGATGTATGGAGAATGTTACAGTCAGACTGCACTACTGAAGATTTTCTTTGGGTAGATGATTCTGTGATCACTGCAGAGAAAAGAAGTGTGGAGGAGTTGGTTGCTGAGCAAACGGCAGCCGAGTCTCCCACCTGTGACAGTGATGAAGCAGAGGAAGACAGTGAAGTGATGCCTACCAGTGCTGATGCACAAGTGCAGCAGTGGATGTTTTACACAGGTATCTGTCATCTGTAGAGGAGGTGAAAATAATTTTCATAACCTTTATGAGCTTGAAAAACAAATAGAGGTCATAAGAAATAAGAAGTGCAAACAGAGATCGATTCTGGACTATCTTGGTAGGAAGCAGTGATTGTGTAGTTTTCCATCTGGAATAAATTTGTGTTAATACAGGTACAATAGTAGCAATTAAAATGTTTCATTCAGAGAAAATATTGCATTTTAAATAATTCTATAGCCATTCTAAGAAAGTAACTGTGTATTAAAAGAATATATTACACAAATTTTTAACCACCTACCTGTAACCTTCTCCTGGATAAAGGATGAGCAGAATTTACAAAGGCAGTGTAGCCAACAGTTAATACAGTACAGTAATTAACTTACATGGACCTTTATTTGAGGTAAGTACAGTAAATCGATTGTCCGACTCGTTGGCTGAACGGTCAGCGTACTGGCCTTCGGATCAGAGGGTCCCGGGTTCGATTCCCGACCGGGTCGGGGATTTTAACCTTAATTGGTTAATTCCAGTGGCACGGGGGCTGGGTGTATGTGTTGTCTTCATCATCATTTCATCCTCATCACGACGCGCAGGTCACCTACGGGTGTCAAATAGAAAGACCTGCACCTGGCGAGCCGAACCCGTCCTGGGATATCCCGGCACTAAAAGCCATACAACATTTCATTTTCAGTAAATCGATTGAGATTTAAATACTCTATAAATTAATAATATGCATTTGTGTAACATTTACCTCCTTTTCCAGAACATTTTTATATATACCTGTACAAGTTGTTTCCCACAATTTACACTTTCCCCCCTTTTACATTTTGCCCCCTTTTACACCAGTATTCCTTGGTCCCTTGAAAAAGTTTAAAAGAGGGGTAATACTGTACTGTGTAAAAGCAAGATCTCTAGGGGACTGCCATCAATGTCTTAAAAATAAATTTTTGTCATACAACACATCTAAAATTTGTGTCAATATTTGTTGTAGAATGTGAAATGAAAATGTGTTATTTGGGTTATTAGACCCTAGACTGTTAGGTCATTCTAAAGTCTTCTAAACTTTTCATCTCAACATGATAAGCTGTTTACATGTCAGGAATTAACCAAAAAAAAAAGGGTAGTTATTCTATCATATGAAATTAATTTCATTATGGTCCGTATTGACAATTTATCACTATTAACAAAGATGGGTAGGTGATTGTAAATTACATATGACTTTTCCATTTGTGATTAAGGCTGATGATTGTCCAGTAAAAGGGTCAAAACTAGTCCTAATATATAATGAATAAATAATGATACGTATAATTTATGGTATTGAATAGGTGGACCTACCTATCTTTGTTTATAGTAATATAGATATTTCTATGTAAGAAGATATGTTAAGATTTCTCCTTCTCCTCTCTCTCTCCTCCCCACCCTGTGAAAAATACAGTACTTTCTGAAACATTTATGTTTGTACTTACATTTTCTGTTGAAGTAAAACAGTGAAGTCCCGCTTAACTTGCTTTCGCTTATCCAACATTATGTTTAATCTGACATATTCATAAAGAATTTGGTTAAAATTACACACAAGAATTGGCTCAGATTGTACACTTCTTGCCCGCATCATGCATACATAGCTCAGACTGCTCGAGCATGCCTTTACTGAAAAAAATCCCTGGATATGGAAATCAAAGCTGATGAAGATCTCAGTGAGGGAATTGTCCTTGATGACCAGCTTGAAGAGATGGATGAAGACATTGTTGGTGTTAACAACAGTGAAGGTGAAAGAGGAACAGAAGAGGAAGAAAATGTAGTTGATGAAGGTGATGCCAAAATAGCACACAATCAAGGATTCAAATCCCTTGAAAAGGTTCTGACCGGGCGAGTTGGCTGTGTGGTTAGGAGCGCGCATCCGGGAGATAGTGGGTTCAAACCCCACTGTCAGCAGTCCTGAAGATGGTTTTCCGTGGTTTCCCATTTTCACACCAGGCGAATGCTGGGGCTGTACCTTAATTAAGGCCACGGCTGCTTCCTTCCCATTGCTAGGTCTTTCCTGTCCCATCGTCGCCATAAGACCTATCTGCGTCAGTGTGACGTAAAGCATATAGCAAAAAAAAAAAAAAAAAAAAAAGTTCTGAAATACATGAAGCAACAGAAAGAAACCTCCAACCATATGTTACTTCTACAGAGGATATGTGACATGGATGTTCAAATTTTAAATTGTAATGTAGTGTGAATTTACATATCAACTGTATCAACAATAAGACATTTGTAAGCGTTCACCATAAGTTTTTTTTTTTTTTTTTTTTTCCCCCCCTTTCTCTGCTAACCAGCATTCCCGCCAATCCAAAGTCCTGCTGGCTCGTTTGTCGGATAAGTGAGATTGTACTGTACTTGAATAGAAGTTGGGGATTTTTCAGAACATTTGGCATATATTTATTGTGTGAATATATTGCTTGGTTATAATATGAAAGGCAATGGAAAACCAGTGTATGTAATATCCTTGTGATATCAAATATATTTATTGAGCTAGGTGATACAATCGATTAATCATTGCCTCTCTGTTTTTCAAGGTAGAGAAATCGTGGCTTTTAAGGGATTTTTAACACGTTCACTGCATATTTGTAGAGCATGACGTACCCACCAACCTGAGCTAGATATTTGTATGGACCTCCTTAAAAATTGTAATAATTTTAGTTTTTGAACGTTGGTAGGACGAGTTATTCCAAACTTGTGGACTTACCCCACTCACGCGCCTGGTGCGTGAACTGCATGGTGGTTGAAATCGAGAAGTAATACTGGTCATCAGGCGGATCACGCGCCATGCGCGTGGGTAGTTTATTGTGCATTATTTACCGCAGATAGAAAACAAAGTGTGTAAGTATGATTACATTGTTTTATATATTTACTCGAGTCAGAAGCATACAATAGAACTTTTTTGTTTTGGTTAGTATGTTTACTAACATAAATATATTTACACTTCACTATTATACAATTTTACGTCACAATGTCTTTTCATTGCAAAACTGCCAAGGTGTTATTTCTTCTGTCGAAGTGTGCCATTTATTAGGTGGATCTCATGATGTTGAAGGAACTGCATTGTCGGCCATCTCAAAAAAATATAAATAAAATAACATAAGGATTGTGACTCAGTAAAAAATGATTACTACAAGTTCTTTCATGTTACTCATAAATATGATGGAAGAATAAATGACAGTTTACAAGTTCAGTCCTTTCACTGAACTTGCAGTAGTGGAATTTATTTCAAAAGTGGAATCGCTTGTAATTCTCTTGAAGTCATAACAAACAGAAAATTCAGTGTCTTACCTCACATTGAAGTTGTCTTGCTGCCGAAAGATCCCAAAAAGAATGACGCCATATGGCGAAAACTGCGAACAGGAAATATGCAGGAAACGGAAAACACATGCGCAAATCTGCTTACGGATGAACCTCCTGGTAGATTGGACTTGCAGTGATGACAGGATGACAAAGAAGGTCTTTGTTACCATGCAGCAAACCACTGATTCACGTTTCCTAGCACCCGTCCCAAGACGCGCTAGGCATTTGCTCCGTACTGAACATGTTAAATCCAACAACTATAAGTCATCAGGTTCTAGCATATTAAAGACCTGTGTAATAAAATTCAGGCACCCTGAGGTCTCGTAAAATCTGCGATTGTAGTGATGTTTAATATTAATAATAGTAATAATAATAATAATAATAAACAGTATAGAAATGGAGAAATGTACAATGCAGAAAAGAGAAAGAAAAATACAAAAACAGAAATGAAGCAAAATGTTAAATATACAGGGTCTTTCACATAAATCCAGATCGAACACACAGTGTTCGTACTCGGCGCTACGGCAGCTGCTGTATGGGAGACGAACATATAGATCTTGACCTTGCAAGCAGCCTGCACGTGTTCGACCTAGCAAGCATGAGTCACCAGTGTGAATCTCAGTTGTTTTCATGGTGAGACAGTTATCATTGTAACACTGTATTTTCCTACGTAAAAGTTATTTTAAGTAAGACTCGGCTCGATGGGTACGCGATGCATTTGTTCAGCAATTTCCTGACAAAGTGCCACCTTCACGAGCACAGGTTCACATAATTGTAAATAAACTTGAAACTACTGGCTAGTGCTCAATAAAAAACATGTGCGCACACAAACGTTTTAACAAAGGAAAATCTATATGACATTGGTGTGAATCTTGAACAGTCACCGAATATATCACTCACAAAATTAGCACAACAGGTAGGGGTTTCGGTTTCTTCTGCACACAGACTTACAAAGCTGTTACACATCAAACCATACAGATTTACAAGGGCCCTTTGTTTAAAACCTGCTGATCCAGCCACGCGAGTGAGATATTGTGAGTGGTATCTTGCATTATTTAATGATCGTTCATTCGACCCACAGCTTGTGTTCTTTTTTGTTGAGGCCTGGTTTCATCTTAATGGTTGTGTGAACAGTCATAATTCTCGCTGTTTGTGTGCAGAAAATCCTAATGGTGTTTATGAAGTCCCCCATTGTGATAGGAAGATTGGTGTTTGGTGTGCTGTTTGTGCAAGACAAATAATAGGGCCTTTTTTTTGAGACAACATTAATTAATTTTATTATTATTATTTTTTTTGCTAGTGACTTCATGTCGCACCGACACAGATAGGTCTTATGGCGACAATCATAACAGTAAATGTAGAGGGGTACCAAGATGACATTTTGACGCCATTCTTCCATCTGTTAACGGAAGAAGAAAAATAATCGCATGGGTGGTTTCAACAAGATTCAGTCCCTGCTCATACAGCAGAAGATTCCCTTTTTATAATCTTGGAAGTGTTTGCAGACAGAGTAATCAGTGCTGGTCTGTTTCCCCCTCGTTCTCCAGATCTAACAGTGTGTGATTTTTATTTGTGAGGTAAACTGAAAGAAAAAGTGTATCGAGCAAATCCTCGCACATTGGAGGAACTGAAAGAAAACATTACGAATGAAATCAGAAACGTTACAGTGGCAGAACTCGCTTGCGTCAGCCAGAATGTAATTACTAGATACAATGCCTGTACAACCCAGGAAGGACGACACTTCCAGAATCTTTTATAAGGAATAATTTCATATAAGATTGTATACGCACGTAAAGCAGGGGGGCCGCGCGCAACGAACGTTCGGTTGAGCAGAGTACAAACACCGTGCGTTCGGTCTGAGTTTATATGAGAGACCCTGTACATGAGTTAGCAGATGAAAAACGTGAACCAAACTAGAATGTTTAGTTGTTGCAGCCATTGAATAGCCATCATTGGCAGTGTCAGCAGATTGTTGGTAGTCCCAGAGAAGGCTCTGTGTGGGCATCTGAAAGCGATGTATCTAATTCTTTTTTTTGGAGAAAGCCATAGACCCCAAGAATGCATTGCAGACACACTTCTTCTATGCCTAGTGTGTACTCTGTTTAGTGGAACCCATGCACTCGGACAGGGACTGCATAGGGTTGAAGATCGATCACCATTCATCTGACACTTCTGCAGTCCATTCTTTTGTTTCAGGTTTGCAATCCAGAGTAAATTTATTTCATCAGTTTTTGAACCAATAGCTGAGGAGAGTTTCCGGATTTCACTTGAATTCTATGGATGTCTTGATGAATCAGAAGTAAATTTATTGGCCTGTATATTATGAGCTTCTCGGGCAAGGTTGTTGATTTTTCTTGTGCCATAGATGTGGTGGGAGGATGTGGCTAAGGACTTGAAGCCACCACTGATTATCTGCATTGTCTGATTCAGGGCAGTGTCAATTTTCTTAGTATGGGTTCTGTTCAATAAGATGGAAGAGCAGTATTCAGCTGACATATACACCAAATTTAGTGCAGCAGTTCATAAAGTTGTTGCTGTGGATCCCCATGTGCTGCCGGAAAGCTTAGATAGGATGTTGTTTAGTGTACTTAGTTTGGCCGCAAGGCTGGAGAGATGTTTACTGTACTACAGTGACCGATCCAGTGTTGCACCAAGATATTTTGGGTTTCGATTATGTGGTGAAATATTGTCGTGGAGAGTTACTTTCTTGGTGGTCTGGACCGGTATGTTACTCAGATGAAGGCAAGGTGTTTCTGTTTTGGGTGTGCTAGGTGTCAGACACCACTTTTGAAAGAAATTGGTCTGTGAACAGAGTTTGTTTGTAAGAGTGTGCTCAAGGCTAGTAAATTTTGTGTGTTGGGTGGCTATGCAGAGATCAGCCTAGGCAGATTGCCTTGACACTGTTTCTGGGATATCTGTAAGATAAACTGTGAACAACAGAGGGGCTAATATGGAACTTTACAGAGGTGTGTTGTTTAGTCATCTTGATTTGCTGATCGTATTGTTCATGACGACTTGAATTATTCTATCTGAAATGAGGATATTGATTACATTTGTAGCATTTTTGCACTGTATGGTTTTTAAAAGTTTACACATTAACCCTTCTCTGCACACAGTATCAAAAACAGCTGTGAAATCTGTGAACACTGCACTGGATTTAGTTTATCTTCAAATCCAGCTTCAGTAAATGTACTTGGTCCATACAACTTCGTCCTGGTCAAAAGCCTGCTTGGATAGTGAAGAATAAAATACCCATATGATGTCCCATGTTTGTATTCCCATCTTCAAATTTAAAATAACCATCACTATATATCGATGAAATTATATCACAAAAAAATAAATTACTGATTCTAATTTTAGATAACTTCCACTCCGATTGTGTGATTTGTGCTGTACTAATCTTTGAAGTGTAATATTTAGACTAGAAAGTAGACAGTTCGTTATATTGATAAAATACCAAATCTCATCCTCTTGTGGTTAGGTGTTAGTGTTCCTGGACAGTCATGTTGAAGTGAATGTGGACTGGCTACAGCCACTCCTGGCTCGTATTGTCAAGTCCAAGACCAACGTGGCCATGCCCATCATTGACATCATCAATGCCGACACATTTGAGTACTCTGCTTCGCCTCTGGTTCGTGGCGGTTTCAATTGGGGGCTGCATTTCAAATGGGAGAATCTCCCAACAGGTACGCTCAACACCCAAGAGGACTTCGTCAAACCAATTAGGTAAGTTCATCTGGACATAACAGCATCTTTTCCTCTTGATGTTTTGAATCTCTCTGCTTTATTCTACTTTGCCAGCACTCCTCTTTAAGCATTATGGTGCTTACTTTTATTGAATCCTGAATTCTCCTATGCTGTCCTTTCATTTTATTCTTTGTTGCACTCTGAACCTGTTTCCAGTCTTTTCTTTGGTAGAATCTCTTCAGACTTATCACCTTCAAATCAGTCAACCAATCAATCAAATCATCATTGATCTGCATTTAGGGCTGTCACCCAGGTGGCAGATTTCTTATCAATTATGTACCTACTCTTTTTTTAAATAATTGCAAAGATTTTGGAAATTTATTGAATATGTCCCTTGGTAAATTATTCCAGGCCGTAATTGTCTTTGCTATCAATGAATGTTTGCCCCAGTTTGTCCTCTTGAATTACACTTTTATCTTCCTTTAAATCCTCCACTCAAATTTATTCATCTACTAATGTTACCCCATGCCATCTCTCTACTGACAGCTCGGAACATACCGCTTAATATAAAAATAATATAGAAGCCTCCACCTTATCAATACAATGTTTATTTACAAGATGCAGTAAATTCAGTACCGGTTTCGACCCCTATGGGGTCATCCTCAGCTGTTATACATTAAATCGGTTTCAAAAACATCACATAAGGACTAATGCCTTCATATCACTGACCCAATTTGACAGATCATGAAAAAGTAAATATAACAGTAGTATAATGGATCTTTTCTCATTGACTAGAAAGTTTCTTATTATGTAAAGCGTCATCTCATTGTAGCCTGAGTCTAGTAAACATCGAATAAAGTTTACAACAGTATATGTGGAATTATTACATATTTACATATGTATTATTGGAACATACATTGTCTATTAAAAACGAATATATATACACATAAAAATTTGACCCGCTGTAACAGGCCGTTTAAAAGTGGATGAAATGATAAAAACAAGATAAAATGGGTCCACATTTAACTCTAGTTTGTACTGGTTTGTTGTTGCTGCATTATTCTTGTAATATGGTAAGTACACAGTGTTTGTATTCTAATGTTTAAACTTGATAGTTTTTGTTCATTCCAATGTTTTCTTGATTAATGCTAGTATGATATATTACATATACTGTTGTAAACTTTATTTGATGTTTACTAGACTCAGGCTACAATGAGATGACGCTTTACATAATAAGAAACTTTCTAGTCAATGAGAAAAGATCCATTATACTACTGTTATATTTACTTTTTCATGATCTGTCAAATTGGGTCAGTGATATGAAGGCATTAGTCCTTATGTGATGTTTTTGAAACCGCTTTAATGTATAACAGCTGAGGATGACCCCATAGGGGTTGAAACCGGTACTGAATTTACTGCATCTTGTAAATAAACATTGTATTGATAAGGTGGAGGCTTCTATATTATTTTTATATTGTAGTAGCAATCAATACGGAAATGAAGCTCATAGATTATGACATACCGCTTAGTCGAGTAGTTAGTCTCCTTACTCTAAAGTCTTTCCAGCCCAGCCCAGCCCAAAGTTTGTAACATTTTCATAACACTACTTGTTTGTTAGAAATCACTCAGAACAAATCCTGCTGCTTTCCTTTCAGTTCTCATATCAAATAATCCTGGTGTGGATCCCATACACTGGAACTGTACCCTAATAGGAATCTTACCAATATGCTCTGTCCTTTACATCCTTACTACCTCCATTCGATATTCTCTTAACCATATGAAGAGATCTGTAACCTTTATTTCCAACCTCATTTTTGTGATTTTCCCAATGAATATATTTCCTATATTAACCCCTAAGTACTTACAATGATTCCCATGGGTTACATTCACCCTGTTAGCACAGTAATTAAAACTGAAAGGACTTTTCCTGTGAAACTTACAACCTGAGTTTTCATCTCGTTTACCATCGTGCCATTATCTACTGTCCATCTCACAACATTGTCAAAGTCTTTGCAGTCGCTCACAATCCTGTAACTTATTCTCTGCTCCATACAGTATAACACCATCTGCAAAAGCCTTATCTGGAATCTTTACTCATATCATTTATAAACATAAGAAAACGTTAGTTCTGTCTGAGGACCCACTGATAACTGTTACAGCATCAGATAATGCTTCACCTGCTCTTAATTCTTAATTTCAATTTTCTAGAAATTCAGCCACCTAGTCAACCACTCTTTTGTCTAATCTAATAGCCCTTTTCTGTCAACAGTCTCCCATGATCTACCCTACCAAAAGCCTTACATATGTCAGTCCATTAGACCTCCTAAATCTAAAGTATTTGCTGTACTTTTCTGGAATTCCCCAATTTGAGCCTCACTGGAATAACTTCTCTGAAACCCAAACTGCCTTCTATCAAATTAATTAGTAATTTTGCAGTCGTGTCTCCACGAACTTACTATGCTGGTGTAGCAGGGGGAGAGGTGATACTCCCACGTGGCGCGTCCGAGGTGGCGGATAGGGGGGTCCTAACCGCCTTGCCGGCGGACTTGAGCAAAATGAAATAGCTCTCACAGACCAAACACACATCCCCGTATGAGTGGGAGACGCAGGTGAAGAATACACCTACTGTATCCCCTGCCTTTCATAAGGGGTGACTAAAAGGGGCGACCGATGGATGATCGAATTAGAACCACGAGACTACTTGTAATTAGTACAACCACGCGGGGAACACTATAGGTCACCTTTACTTGCGCGTAGTACCACTATGTTAGGTACACAATAGGTTTGTGATTAGTAGCGACAGTGTGAATCAGGGTGGGTTTTACAGTACCACTATATGAGCGACACCATGGGTCTGCCTTGGCTGTGATTAGTACCCACTATGCGAGAAACACCACGGGATGGTATGAATCCCTGTGATTAATACACTTATGTGATGAACACCACAGGTTTGCGTTGCCTGTAAATGACGCCGCAATGTGAGAAACGCCATAGGTCTGTGTTACACGTGCGCATTACATTACCTGTGAGTAGTACCATAATGTGTGGAATACCAAGAGTCTACACTACTTTTGATTAGTACCGCAACATGACAATTACCATGTTTCTACTTTCCTAGCAATAAGTACTGTTACCGAGTTTTTGCGGTAGTTAGAGGTGAAAGAAGGTGCGGGTGTGAACGAGTCCCAAGCTACGAAATTAGAGTTCATGTAAAATTAACAAGGTTATATTTTCTTTTCAAAATAAAGAAATAACAAGCATGGCAGGTACAGAGTAGCAAGTCAACAAAATGTAGTTACAATATTTACTGGATTTGGGCTTCGCGCCCCGACTTCACAATGCTTGGGCAATCAGCCCAACCTTACTTCAAAATAAGTTTTAACAGAGGGGCAGAAAACCCCATTCATGCTCAGGAGCACTTGCTCCAAATTACACAGAAAAGCCTCCTCGAGGCATACAACACTCAATGTTCAAGAAAGAGCCGCTCGCTCTCAAACTTTAAGCCTCTCAAAGGCCACACCAAACTCCACCTTCAAGTTGTCCTCTCTGGACATAGACACAGGGGTAAAATACCCAACCTACTGAGGTCTATTAAGTGAGAAAAAGATTAATTACATGACCTCTAAAATAACAATTTGAGAGGAAGCGAACTTGCGCTCCTAATACGCTTTGTTTACAACCTACTTGGCACTAGGCCGTTAATACAAGGGCTAATCCCATACTAAAGAGGTGACTTAAGAAAGAAACAATTTACATTACGTTAAAGAAGAATAGGTTGAGAAAAAATAAGTTCACCTCAAAACAATATGAGTGGGAGCTCGAGAGGGTTAAGCACTCTCTATCCCGATATGAAGTTTAAAGATAGAATAGATACCAAGGGTCTTTACATTTTAAGGAAGGTTACATTATGGAAAAGCTTCGGACCCGCCCCGAGAGTTAAACTGCTGAGCTAGCAAAGAAAGAAGTTATTAATCGGCCATTACCTTGTTGTTGACCGCTGCCGAAGAAAGAGGCGCTTCCCGCCCCCTGCTATGTACTTTACACACTGAAAGATGGTACAGAAGTGGCGCAGAGACCCAAAAATCAGCAGTTTATATACTCTCGCGGAAAGTTCGAGGCGTTTTAGGGAAGAAAACACCCGCCCACAATCACTTTATTGGCTAGGGTACAGCAACATATTCAAGTTGGGAGAAGATAAATCAGATTGGTCAGAAATTAATTAAAGAAATTCGGGATTGGCTAAATACAAAACAAGGGGAAAGAGAGGGGTATACAGCCAACTTAAACAATAACAGAAAGAAATTTAGCAAGAAACAAACTTTTGAAATAAAAATTTCTCCAAAAAAACAGTTCTTTCACATCGCACTAGGGTGCACCATTGTAGTTTTTCAGTAGTGTCCTCTAGAAGAGAAAGTTCACACTTCTTACTACCGGTAAAACAAAAATACATCAAAAGTGGCACAGTTCAAAAACTCCAAACTTTCCAAGTAGTGACATCTTCTGAGAAACTTGAAAATTAATACCGTCGATAAAGTTCAGACTTCTTCCAGCAGAGGAGTTTCAACTGGCGCACATTTTAAATTAGCGGCGTGGGGGTGTACCGCCCGGTACAAGTACCATTATGAGGAGCTGTTGATCTGGATTTTGGACCCCTTTAGACTGCAAGCATCATCGATTCAGTATTGTGCTTTAGAATCAGTCCCTTGATCAGTACTGCTATTGTTTAACACTAGTTTCTGGGAATATGGGGCATTGTGGGTCGGGTTATAATTAATAATTAAGGGGGGAATTTCTCAAGGCAGTATTATTGGACCTTTGTTGTCTTATATATGTCAATGATATGTGTAAAGAAGTGGATTCAGAGATAAGACTGTTTGCAGATGATGTTATTTTGTACAGGGTAGTAAATAAGTTACAAGATCGTGAGCAACTGCAAAATGACCTCGATAATGTTGTGAGATGGACAGTAGGCAGTGGTATGATGATAAGCGGGGTTAAGTCAGGTTGTGAGTTTCACAAATAGGAAAAGTCCCCTCGGTTTTAATTACTGCATTGATGGGGTGAAAGTTCCTTTTGGAGATAATTGTAAGTACGCAAGTACAGTAGAAGTCCGTTATAGCGAGTACGGCATATAACAAGAACCCCGTTATAACGACAATTTTTTGCTGTCTCTTCAAAATTCCTATATTAAACTATGTATTATCCTTCGGTTACAACGAGAGCCCTATCACTGACGCATCCGTTATTAGAGTGATTAAGCTTGCACGATTTTTTCCGTTGCCGGTATTTATGCACCCCAACGATTATGTTGCATGCGATCGATTACCTTCGGTATCGTTCCGTCACTATTTCCACTAGCGAGTTCTCTCGTCGACATTCGAAGGCGATGTCGGAGTCGATTAGTAATATCCGCCGACTGCTGTTCCTTAATGAAAATTCGAAATGAAAGAGGACATATTTCGTAATAAATTCATAAATAACTTGTCCGATAACGGTTGTTAACTTGTCAAAAATGAAAGCTGACTAAACGATCGCTTAATTTTAATGCAATTAAGCAAGAATGGGATACACCTCGAGGTATGGCAGAGTGCATAATTGATTTCAGAATTTAGTTAATATTTTCTCGCGTCTGGTTAAATTACGGAAAAGCTATTTTCGTGTATATGTATAGCAAGAAGATTATAACTTCTCTACTGGCGCTTGAGCGTGTTTTCATCATACGTATAGTACGGTTGAAATTAGGATAGGTGACGCTGTTTGAATAAGAAAACTGGGAGGTTTGCCACAAAATGCGTTCGATCATCTTCAGTATGGTACAGTTTTCTCTCTATGTGCATTTGTGAGCTCTCTCGTAGACATTGGAGTGGATTAATAATACCCGTCGACTGCTGTTCTCTAAAGAAAATTTGAAATGAAAGAGGATAGCACGTTTTCGTAATAAATGCATAAATAACGTGGCCGATAACAGTTGTCAACTCGTTAAAAATAAAGGCTGAAGTAAACAATCGCTTTATTTTGTTATGTACTGAAATTAAGTAAGAATGTGATACACCTCAAGATATGGCAGAGTACATCACTGATTTCAGAGGATACATCATATTTTCTCATGTCTAGTTAAATTTCGGAAAGGCTATTCATATGAAAATTTTTAGCGAGGAAGTTATAATTTCTCTACATGCGTTTCAAATATGTTTTCATGATACATATACAGTTAGGTTAGGTGATGCCGTTTAAACAAGAAAACTGAAATGTTTGCCACAGAAGCCTCTGGAGTGATAGCCTACCGTATTTATCTGAATCCGAGACAACGTTTTCTTCTCAGAATCTCCTGCGAAAAATCAAGGGTTGTAAGTTTTGAATAAACTGATTGCCGTTTCATACCGATTTTAATGTGTATGGGGGTTTTTCCAATTTTCATACAAAAATTGGGTATAACAACAATCCAGTCATCATCATAATAATTTCCCTCTGTAAGTTATGGGTATGTAATACATCTTGTACATAGTTTCCTTTGCTTCCATTGGCACATCTTTCTCCCATAACATGTTTCTTACACTATGATAGAAACAGCTTCCAGCTTCAATACTTTTACTAATCTCAGCATCCAGTCAAGCATTCTCCATTAATTCACTCCCCAGGTATTTGGAAGTCTCCACTACTTCCAGGCACTTGTCTGGAAGTCTAATCTGACCTTTCCCTTATTTCATAACAAGAGTTTTACTCTTTTCTACACTTATTTTCAATCCACATTCTTTGATCTTCCCATTCACCACATCCAACTGTTCTTGAACCTTCATGTCATCTTCTCCCCAAATCACAATATCACCCTTTTTGCACCTGACTATCCCAAACTTAAGTCCTGGGGACACTGTCATATACCTTTTCAATGTCAATGAATGTCATCACCATATCATTCCCATACTCCCATTGCTTTTCCATTAGTTGTCTAATAATGAAATTGGGCTCTATTGTTGACCCTCATGTTTGGCTGAAACTAATCAAACTCCTTTTGACCAAACTGACTTTTTCAACCCTCAACCTTAACCTACTTTCCAGTATCCTCACCATTATCTTAGCAACATGGGATAGAGTAATTCCCCTGTAGTTCTTCAACAATACTTTCTTATTGCCTTTCTTGAAAATTGGGACGATTATTCCTTTTTGCCAATCTTCAGGGACCTCCTTATTCTCCCAGACAATCCTGAGAACTCGATATGTCCACTGCAGGCCTACAGCTCCAGTACCTTTATCATCTCCACTGAAATTTCATCTATTCCAGCAGATTTTCCATTCTTTATCTTTCTTACTGCCATTTCAATTTCATTCATTGTAATTTCTTCATCCAATTCTTCATCAACTAATTGCCTTTCCTGGTCATCCGTTGAATGACCATCATTAGTTCTCATGTTCAGCAACTTCAGAAAATAATCTCTCCATCTATTTCTTACTTCTTCTGGCTTTGTTAGTATTATGCTGCCTTTATCCTTCACAAATATGATATTTACTTTATCTCTCTTTTTGTTTCTTAAAATACCATACAGTAATTAGTTGCTGCCCTGCATCATCTCTCAATTTCTGTGTGAACAAGGCCCATCTTTTCCTCTTTTCTTCCTCCACTACTTTCTTGATCAAATTCTTTGCTTCCACATATTTTCTTCCACTTTCTTCAGTCTTAGATGTTATGCATGCTTTCCATGCCATTTTCTTTCCCTTCACATTAATCTGTACCCTATCATTCCACCAGTGTGTATCTTTGTCTTTCACATTTCCTGATGTTCTACCACATACATTTTCTGCACATCCAACCAGTGATTCCATTTATGTTCAACATTCCCCATCTCCATCCTGCGTACCAAGAGTATTATTTCCCTTTGAAATTCTTCTTGTATGCTTTTCTCCTTCAACTTCCATACTTTAATCCTTTTCTCTCTTGTTAATGGGGGTGTTTCAACCTTTCCCACTTTTGGTTTTCCTGTACAACTCTATGATCTCCACCAAAGGCTTCTTCAGGCAAGGCTGAAAGATCTAAAAGGTTCTTCCGGTGTCTTTTCTCTGTGATTATATAATCAGTCATGGTCTTTGTTCATCTGTCTCTCCAACCATACCTTGTAATCTTCTGACTGTTCTTTTTCTTAAACCAGATGTTTCCAACAATCATTTGGTTCCTCATGCAAAAATCCACCAACTATTCGCCTTCTGGATTTACATTTCCATACCCACAGGGCCCTACAACATCTTCCTTTCCTTGTCTTTCCACTCCAGCTTGTGCGTTTAGATCTCCCTTCAATAGCACTTCCTTATCTTCTATCTGTCTCTCCACTTCCTCTAAAAAGTTCTCTAGATGTTCATCTATGCAACCCATTTGTGGGGCATAATATTGATATAGATCTTTCATTCCATTTTCCAACTGGAGTATCATCACAATCATTCTATCGCTGACGCATTTTGTAGATTCCACATATTTTTGGATTTCTTTTCTAAGTATGGTGGCCACTCCATTTTTTGCCTCAGGTCCTCTGCTGTAATACAGCCTGTATCCTTCTTTCAGAAGAATCACTCCTGTACCCCTCTTCTTGGTCTCACACAGAACAATAATCCACTATAGCGAGTAAATTTGTCGCTGTTATGAATTCTCGCTATAATGGACTTTACTGTAACTAGGTCCTTAATATATAAGGAAAGATCTTCATTGGGGTGATCACGTAAATATGATTCTTAATACATGGTTACAGATTTCTGCACATGGTTATGAGGGTATTTAGGGGTTGTAGTAAGGATGTAAACGAGAGGGCATATAAGTCTCTGGTAAGACCCCAAGTAGAGTATGGTTCCGGTGTATGGGACCCTCACCAGTATTACTTGATTCAAGAACTGGAAAAAATATAAAGAAAATCAGTTTGATTTGTTCTGGGTGATTTCCGACAAATGAGTAGCGTTACAAAAATGTTGCAAAGTTTGGGCTGGGAATACTTGGGAGAAAGGAGAAGAGCTGCTCGACTACGTGGTATGTTACTGTACATGCGATCAAATTCAAAACAATTAAAAACTAGTGTTATTTATTACAAGTGGTATGTTCCGAGCTGTCAGTGGAGAGATGGCGTGGAATGATATCAGTAGACGAATGTGTTTGAGTGATGTCTTTAAAAGTAGGAAAGATCACAATGTGAAGATAAAGCTGGAATTCAAGAGGACAAATTGGGGTAAATATTTGTTTATAGGTAGGTTAGTTAGGGATTGGAATAACTTACTAAGGGAGATGTTCAATAAATTTCCAATTTCTTTGCGATCATTTCAGAAAAGTCTAGGAAAACAACACATAGGGAATCTGCTACCTGGGTGACTGCCCTAAATGCAGATCAGTAGTGACTGATTGATAAATTTGAGTGATGCTTTTAAAAGTAGGAAAGATCACAATATGAAGATAAAGTTGGAATTCAAGAGAACAAATTGGGGAAAATATTTGTTTGTAGGTAGAGGAGCTAGGGATTGGAATAATTTACCAAGAAAAATGTTCAATAAATTTCCAAATTCTTTGCAATCATTTATGAAAACAACAGATATGACATCTGCCAATTGGGCGACTTCCCTAAATGCAGATCAATGTTGATTGATTGATTGATTGATTGATTGATTGATTGATTGATTGATGGATCCACCGATTGTTTTGTATTCATATCCATCCGTTCATTCTTAGTCATCACGTTTTGAATTCTGGTCAGTGGATAATTTTGGACTTTTAAATTGTCATTACAGTTCGTCCCATTTCGTACCATTATGGGTCGATGACCTAAATGTTAGGCCCCTTTAAACAACAAGCATCATCATCAGATGTGTTTAATATACTATAATAAGAAACAGTGCTTTGCCAGACTTCACATGCAACACATCTCAAGCTGACTAGCCTGTAATTATCTGCTTTATGTTTATCACCCTTTCCCTGTCCACCTCCGTAGTGTAACGGTTAGTGTTATTAACTGCCGTCCTCGGGGGCCCGGGTTTGATTCCCGGTACTGCCAGAAATGTAAGAATGGCAGGAGGGCTGGTATGTGGTTGAAATGGTACATGCAGCTCACCTCCAGTGGGGTTGTGCTTCAAAAAAGCTGCGCCACCTCGGGATACGAGGACACAAGTTTGCATTTTTCTTACCATTTCCCTTATACACAGGGGCTACTATACCAGCCTTCTATAGCTATAGCTCCTTCATTCAAAAAATAATAAAATATTTCAGATATGGCACTATATCACAACTTTCAACTTTGGTATCTTTTTGTAAATACTGTATCTTTATTATCAGATGTAAACCTCTATAATTTGCCAGTATTTTCTTCCCCTTAAAACATTAGCCCACCTGTCTTCCTTATGTTCTCTCCTTCCTTCCCCTTCCTCTTGTATACCTACCTTCATTCCTGTCCTCCACTAGAAGTCTAATTATCTCCCTCAAACTCTTCCTCATACTTCCCAATGCCCTTTTACACCCACAGTCAGTACACCCACATTTCTCAGCTATTCTTTTATCTTCACAGAAATATTATGGAAAAGTTGACAAAAAACAACTAAATCTGTGTTTAAAAAATAATCTGAGGAAATAAATACTGAATATTACACAAGTATCGCATGACAGATGCAATCTAATAAATTAACTACACTAATAAATTAATTACACTGCATTTCTAAAATGCACCTAGGCAGGTTAATTACAACAGGCTAACTGAAACAATAGAAGTGCTTCGGAAGGAGTACATTAATTTCTCTTCTCAGGCTATTTATCATTTTGCCAGAATTAAATAGATTTTATGTACAGATAAAAATACTGTATTTATTTGATTATGAGCTGACACTGATTGTAAGCCAAGCCACAGGTAGTAGGGATCGAAAATTTAAAATAGTTAATGAAGCACACAAAGCATAAGGAATAAATGTTCTTTTGTTTAATTGTTTAATCAGTCATCACCATCAAATGATTCAGATTCATCGTCACTTATTTCTTTGTCACTCTCTTCGCACAGAGCATCCATTATCGTTTGTCCCTTCAAGCGTATTAAAGATCGAGCACTTTTAAATGTATGACCGGCAATGTTTCATGAAATGTTTGGGCAGACTGTGCTAGAATTTCTGAAGGTGAGTTAGTAGAATTGTTAGCAGAGTTTTTGCGTAGTATTTAGTATTTTCTTCAGTAGAAGAATATCAAAAGATTATCCTCCATTCATTTGATACATGCACTTTTGCTGATATTTTAGTTGAAGTAGATAGTACATTCTCAAGAATCCAATAACCTGGAGGTAATAGCTAAGACATGCTATAATTGGAAGGGATACTTTTTCTATTAGTGTTGTAATGGTTAATGATCCTAACCTGCAAATCAGCGAGTAGTTCTGTACAGGTCCTGTAAACAAAATATTTAATAACTCCCATATCTGAGCACAGTTTGAACTGGGGTCAAGTTACAAAGGCATTGTAAACAGCACGAAAAGTATGATAAAGGTCTGCAAAAGATGGTTTCCCGTTCTTAGGTGCGGTACAGCTTACTTCGAACAAAATCACGTCGGAACTGCTTGGTTCTGTCATGTACACATCATCAGCGGGTATGTAAATGATTAGAGTTGCAGTTCTCTGTGACAGGTAGAACGGTCACCAGAGTGCATGAGTGTTGTTCTTATTTTGTGTTGTTACCAAGCCTGGTAAGGTATATGAGGGGCATGAACACAGTCAGATGTTGAGTGTTCACTGTGAAGAACATGGGATGATGCATACTCATGTGAGACATCATTATCAGCACCTGACAGAGTTTGAAAGGGGCCTCATTTTGGGCTTTCATTTGACTGGATGGTGAATCCTTCAGTATCCAGATTTGTGGGGCGTACGGATGTGACAGTGGCCTGATGTGGGAACGTGAGGGCAGGCATGCTCATCATCGAGGTTCCGGTCAACCACGAGGAAGGCTCGCCGTGTTGTGTACCAAGCACATCGTAACTCCTTCACATCTCCATATGCCATCCGAAAACAAATAATGAGACTCCCTGCAACATTCTGCATCATCCCGCACCATTGGTCGGAGACTAGTAGCAGTCAAACTAGGGAATTACCATCCATGCGTGGGCTGCCGTTAACACCACAACGCAAATGGTTGCATTTGGAGTGGTGTTGTGACTTAGAAGCATGAACTGCTGATGAATGGCATTGCGTTGTGTTCAGCTATGAATTGCAGTTCTGTACTACCCCGGATGACCATAGTCTGTGAGTATGGCGGCATTATCATGCCAATCGAACGAGTGGCATCATCATGGGTCACCACGTAAACAAACAGTTTGAAGTGTGAAGGCAATGCTGATACTTGCCTATGATTGGGATAGTGTTACCTTAATGCATACCATTCCCCCACAGCAGACTGTTAATGCAGCGTACTCCTGTTCATTTTTGCAAAACAAACTACGAGCAGTTCTGCATGTCAATGCTAGGGCACGCACAGCAGGAGTTGTGTCTGAATTGTTCAATCGCTGGGACTGGGAGGTACTCTATCTCCCCCCATACTCTCCAATTTTAAATCTTTGCGACTTTGATCTAATCCCTAAGATGAAAGAGCCGCTATGTCTGTGAAACGTAGAACCATGTATGCTATGTATCACTTTATAAAGGTAAAATTAAGTGTATCCTCCTAATTCAATACATCATATAATTCCATCTTTAGATGGAGTAATCAAATTCAAACATGTTTTGGCTCGTTTGAGCCATCTTCAGTGAAAAAAGGGGAGGGGTTGAACTAATTTACATAATACAAGCTAAAAATGTGCTGAAAACATAATGAAGGAAATGATAAAAAAAACGCAGCTTCTCAAAATGGTTTGCTATTGGATAACCTGCGGGAGCGATCATGAAGGTGGTGAATGTGACAGAATACATCATTGAACTTCCAACGGCTTGCAACGAGTGTGTACCAAGTCCTGTCTTATTATTATTATTATTATTATTATTATTATTATTATTATTATTATTATTATTATTATTATTATCACCACCACCACCACAATTGGGAAATATCCTGGTGGAAATGATCAGTTACAGTAGTGTGATAATAAAGTAAGGTTAAAACATAATTACCCAGCAAAAACAACTACAACAAGAGTACAACAAGCAATTCAATGGAAAGAAAATATTACAAGATATACTGCTAGTTTAACATTCTAAATTCAGTATACATGCAGTACAGTAATACAATGCCTATACAACATTTATTAGTAAGAAAAATCTGCATCGTTTATACAGGATTTATTCGATGTAAAGCTATATATGTGTTAAACAACTGTACAAGTATTTTTTTATTAGTAAAACTGTAAATATCAAGGATATTTCAAGTATCAGTTAAATGTCAGCACAAGTATTTATATTTTTTCAGTTTACATGAGAAAGAAAAGAAGCAAAGAAAATCTGGCTTGTTAGCTGAATGGTATAATCTAATGGTTTCATAAGAAAATATTTTCCACCCAATTGATACCTTTCTTTATTTTGCCTTTGGCAATTTATAATATCATTAAGAATAACAGGACATGTTTCGATCTCTTTGCGATATATACAAAGGCTTAGATAAAAGCATAAAGCAAGCGCATAGTAGTTAAAACTTTATTGACTTTAAAACTAATATGGGTTGGAGGGGGAGGGCGGGTAATGTGGGACGGGAGGAACGGTTGTTAGAAGGGTGTTAAATTTAAAATAAATTAAAATCTACTATCTTATGGGCTAAAATGTCTTTGGTATCATTTTAAGTCCCGAAGGCTTAATAAAATCACTTATTGTTTAAATACTAGAAACTGGTGTTATCTTGAAGAAATGTTTTTTACTGAAATGTGCTTCTTCTTTACTTGACTTCTAGTTTTCTTCCTCATCACTTTGTATTGTACTAAAAAGGTTGATCCTCTTGTTTGTCCTTTTTTTTAAGTTAAAAGGGTGTATTCACTATTGGTTGAATTAAGTTGAAAGGGTGTATTTGCTGTTGGTTGAATTAAGAGACATTGTTTCAGGTCTCCCACAATGGCTGGAGGTCTGTTTGCCATCGACAAGTCTTACTTTGAACATCTTGGCGAGTATGATCCTGGCATGAACATCTGGGGAGGAGAGAATTTGGAGATATCCTTCAGGGTGAGTATTATGGAGCACTTTTGTACTAGGCTCAGTAACTTGTTATATTTCAGAGTTACCAAACATCAGCTGCACAAATGTATACAGCATGTGATTGAAGATCATAACTGAGGAGAAGACCTCAGTTTAGTGCTTCTGACATTCCTGGGGCACTACATAATTAGAGTATGTAAAATGTAAAAATTTTGGGAGCTCCTAAACATGATTCATTTCATCTGTTCTCCTCTGGTGTCCCATCAACAAATAGCAAGTGTGCTTCCACCTTTTTTTCTTTACAGTGATGAAGTTAAGCTAGCCATTTCTGGTACAGGTTGTAACACCTCTGGAAGAGTGGAAAGTTGTGTAAGAATTAACCTAGTACTCCTTCCTGTTGTGGGCTGTGTGATCCTCAGGGCCTTGTGCCTTGCCAGCAGTTATTTCTTAACTTCCTGACTGGGGATCACATCCATGTTCTTGAGAGTAAACTAAATGCACTTTTAGTGTCTCCGGTAGTGATTAAGGCTCTCACTAAATTTTACCATTAACATAATTATGTCTTGTTTTTAAGCATAATTACAATATTTATACATATCCTTATATATTTTAGGAATATGTTTCATGAGTTACTTCGAACTTAGAACTGAGAAATATTATTTGCAACGTTATTCCCCTTTCTTAGGTGATACCATTGCATTGTGCTATGCAGTGCAGGCTTCTTCACAAATCTATAAAGGTCTCTTACAGTTGATTATATGTGGATCAATTTTTATAGTTTTTTAATTGTGGAAATTACAAGCTTTATTTCTGTGGATATTTGGTTTTCATGGTTGGCTGTGCTGTGCACTCTTGGTTTACGAACCAGACATTTTTCAGGCTTGCGTTGAGTTGTGGTTTTATTTAGTCAAGAATTGTTTAGTAGAAATGTTCCAGCCCTTGTATATATTTTTCAGATCAGTATAACATTATGCACTTTTTTTTGTATTGAGATTACTGTACACTTTATTTTTTTCAGTGGTTTCTCAAGTTAGAATTTTTAAAAATAAATATTTGTAAAATTGCACCTCATTTGTACATTTGGAAAATTACTTACATTAGGTGGATATAAACTTTAGCTGCATTTAATATTTTACCAGACTTAATTTTAAAATACATACAGTGCATACATACTGCACCCGCCCACCTCCTGAGTCCCAGACTAGCATTTATCTCAGGGGTGATCAGTTCGAAAACGAATAAAAAAAATTTTTATCAAAAAAAATATATATATATCGGCGCATCAAATGAACACAGGGATGAACGGGGCATGAAAATTTAAGGTTACGGGGAACGACTCATTCATGGATACAAAAATTCTGACTCCACAATAGGACTGGGAAGTGACAACTTAAATTCCATGGGCATACCGGACTAACTACAATGAAAAGATATGGAAGCTGTTTCCTATTGAAATTGCAATAAGGAGCAATTTATTCACTTATTTTGCATACTACACATGATGACAAATTTACATTGGGACACTTTCATCCTGAAAAATAAATGACATAATACTTGGATTTTACCTCACTACTCTGGTAGTGTAAAACATCTGGTGAATTCGTCCCAATTGGTTACTGGGGATCGAATTCACATCCGTATGATTGGACGTTTCACCGCTGGAGATCTTCTTTCGGAGACGAAGGCACGACAGTAACTTTTTACTGTCGTCTCCTCGTTCCGTTTGGACATGAGACACTTCCGGTATGTACATTCTGGTGAGCCGGACACCCACCGTAGAAAATGTTATCGCCTCGAAAAAACGGGAATTTATAATACGGACAAACTCTAGCCTATTATTTCCAGATTCACAAACACACCAGGTAGAGTTCATTAACTCAAAAGCTACTTTAATATTTACCTTGTCAATACGACAAGACGTACGGAAAGGTTCATTACTCTGCTCTGACCCCGCAAACATGTGCCGTCCGTGGGTTATTTACGTATCTACCGCTATCTCCCCGTGAAAACCCAACATCTGGTTCAGAGCAGTTCGACACAGGATGACTGTCCCTAGCATATCCTCCTATTATTATTAGATAATATCATTACCATTCTTTATCTGATCATTAGCATATACTTTGACTACCATCAATTAATTTTATTATTATCATTAATTTCAATTATAATCCGGTATTTGATTATTATCATTTGTCATCCGGGATGATTATATGCCAACCCTTGCCGACGTTTCAAACGAAGGTTAGTTCTTCCTCCTAAATTATCCGCACAATATAATGATCAGCTTCCTCATAAATATTTTTATTATTATTATTATTATTATTAATATTATTATTATTATTATTATTAATAGTGGAAATCGTGATTATCGTAACCCGTAATCATCCTTGCTATAATACTCCAACTTCTCGCTCTTATTAATTTCATCAAAAAAATAAAATTAAAAAAAAAGTACCTTCATTGGTTATTCTTCTTCTCCTTCTTCAAATATTTTATTTATTATTAGTTAAAAATCTCAAATCTTTCATTTCATCTCCCAACATCATTATTATGTCCAAAATATTAAAAAAATTTATTTCTTCAAAAAAAACAAAAGTAGCTTAGTTTTTATTATTATTATTATTATTATTATTATTATTTTAAAAAAAAACTTAAATTTCGCCTGTTACACGGTAGTTCACTCTTAATATGTTTAACGCATAACCCCTTTTACGATTCCGATTTATCTTGGCACTAAGCACTTGATTTAAGACAAGATTCACTTGGAGTATGATTATTTTTATTATTATTATTAAAATGATAAGATGATATTTTAATTTCCACTCTTTAGAATTTAGTCACATATGTTAAATCCCGTTATGAACCACTAAGATCTGCTTTATATTGGTCGGGACAACACGGTATTCGGGACCGTACCTTCAACTTCGTACTGCCGTTAATTTTATATGGGGACACCTGTCCTCCCAAGACACATCTCACAACCTATGGCACATCGCGGCTGGGCAAATACCTCCAATGCCGGCGATTGCTAAACTATTCCTTCAAATTTGAAGTCCATTTCCTTTCATCGGAACTCTTCAAACATTTAATTCATAAAATAATCCTCGGTGCGTGGATTCTACCACTAATAACACCGGCATATGCATTTATATCATCTTAGGCCTTGAGATTCATCTATTTCATCATTACAAACAATACGGCTCAATTTATTTCACGCCGGATATTCGTCCCTCATGACTTCCAACTCTAAATATGGGCTCAAATCATTCTGGGCTTTTAACATATCGTGACCATTCTAATTCACGTGCCTTTATTGCTTTTAAACAAAATTTAATGGTTAAAATAAAGTCCCAAAAACGTAAAATCAAAAATTTACGTAAACTCAAACTGACTACGCGAATGAAAGTCTTTAACGCTACATGTCATCTCCACTTTGATTATTATATTTGCACTGGCTAACTCGCGAAGCACTTTCATTATTATTATTATACTTTAACTTGCACACGCCCAAATATTATTATTATTATTATTATTATTATTATTATTTTACTTTCCTTTGTCGACTCACAACATGATTATTATTAGTATTTTAATGACCTTCCGTACGCAACACAAATCTTCCATACTCTGGCTCTTTCATAATCTGGCTGTCTAATAGAAATTATTCCTAATTAAAATACAAATGATCACCGCAGTGAATGAAATTCAAATAAATGGGTTAGCACAAAAAAAAAAAAAGAATTTAACACTTGAAATGAACTTAAATCAAAGTATTACAAACAGCATGCATTAATTGAAAGAAATATATCCCATATTTACATTATATACAACAAACAAATACTCAAATTAATTAATCTAACCCATTATTACGTTAATATAAATTAGTTCGTCCGTCTAACAAAAAAATAAAATCATGGACTCGGGAAGCGGACCATGTTAAGTAACCATAATTAATTTACACTGAACCCCGTTTAGTCGCGATAACATCCCCTAAATATCAAAATTGTGTACTCATTCCTATGTAGAATTCCATTGTCTCGTAGCGGAGGAGATATAGGCCTTACGGCCCCATGGTGATTTACCCGTCCATCATGTCGCACAGTACAAATTTAACATAATAAAACACTTCTGGGTGACTACCCATGATTAATACCTTATTACACTATTTTACACAAAAATATTAATAACAAAAAAAAAACACTTATAGGTGCTCCTAGACCCCTGACACTCGCACAATATACTCTTCATATACGCCCGAAACACACGTCGTGACATATTACGACGAAATGTCGTTCATTTGAACCGGCGCGTATCGCGTCTTCAATCGGCACTTCCTGGTTTATTTTCAAGCCGTCTTGATCATCGCCTAGCTCCTATAATTCCCTGCTCGGATAGTTATTCACCGTCTATCTTGAGGTGTTTACTTCAGGCTCCGCACACTGCCTTCCAAAGGTACTATCGGCGTTCCGTTAGTTATTTATTATTTAAACACATGACATTCATTAAATTCAACATACAATTGTACTGATTATACACACTCGGTACTATGGATAATTTCACTGTTCGTATTCATTCTCCTAATAATTCACGTACTTTCAGCTCTAATTGACTTCGAATACGTCCCGAGGTACTGACTTACAGAGTCAACGTGTCAGAGTCTCAACTACTTCATTACGACTGACACGACTGGTGACCGATAACGACTGGTGACTGGTAAGAACTGAGTGATGTGAGGCCCCACTACTGGACTTTTATGGACGATATCGTTTCCCGCCGGGGTCATCCGCGGTCATTTCCTGGAGAGGGGGGTTGGTTATCCTAAATCGGCATAAGCAGGCGGATTTGGATCTCCTGCTTTATCCCACTTAATACACTGGCGATACACATTCATGTGTCGTATTCTGAACTCCTATCGTTCGGTGATCATGGAAATATCACTTAATTTCTGTCCTCCACCTTTCGCGCGCTAACTCGGCGTCCCTGATGGCGTGCTCATCTCGACCAATGGCGAGATAGCGTGGGTCATTTCCACGAATTCATTACTTTAAGTTCTTACGATTACCATTATTCAGCATGGGAACGATATCACAAAAATCCCCTCTATTCAATTGTGTGGTTGGAATAATTTAATTATTGTTATCGGAGAAGCTAACTGGAGTTCACTCTGAGTTTTTCTTATGTTGGTTTATCTGCGGGCCTGTGATATATTTTCTCATTGGTCAACACCGTTTCGGTTAGTTTGAAATCTCTCCCTTGAAACGTAACCACACCAAACGCCTCGGGCGTGGAAAAACTGCCACGTCACATTCTCGGTATTGGTGATGCATCTGCTCGGCCTTGGTCCGAAATATATACTCTTCTACTTCCTGGTAGTCATTATTCTGTTGTTGTGAGCTCTAGATTTAATCCTCTTATCTTCTGACCAGGAAACCTTTTCCCCCTAATGACAAGCTTATTGTGGCGCCGGACAGTCGCGATCACGGCTGGCTTATGTCGAAAATTTTCCCGTCCACACAAAACCGCCACTGTATTCATTTAATATCTGTATTTCTCATATCAAAATCAAATCATGAAACTAGGGCCTATCTCATCAGGGTACAATACGTACATACTTCTTCATTGTAGACTGTTGTGCCTCTGTGAATTTACTAAACACCTCAACAATCCTCTGTTCGTAACTAGCTCTGTGGCCTCATTTAGTTTCATACCTCTTCTATTTAAATCATTAGAAACTGAGTCTAACCATTGTCAAATTGGTCTCCCTCTACTTCTCTTGCTCTCCATGACCGAGTCCATTATTGTCTTAGGTAACCTGTCCTCCTCCATTTACCTTACATGACCCCCCCACTGAGCTGGTTTATCCGTACTGCTTCATCCATAGAGTTCATTCCTAACTTAACCTTAATCTCTTCATTCCAAGTACCCTCCTGCCATTGTTCCCCCTGTTTGTACCAGTGATCATTCTCGCTGCTCTCATGTCTGCTACTTCTAACTTATGAATAAGATATCCTGAATCCACCCACCTTTCACTCCCATACAGCCAAGTTGGTCTGTAAACAGACTGGTTTAAAGATAGTTTTGTCCAGGAGCTGACTTCTTTCTTACAGAATACTGTTCATCACAACTGTGAGCTTACTGTATTCAGACTTGCTTGTTGTACTACTATTCCGAGAGAATATGCAATTAAATGATCTACCTTTTCCAATTTTATATTTCCAACATGACAATCAGTTCTATTAGGTTTCTACCCTACTGACATCACTTTAATCTCGGAAATTCAGTAACAATTTTCATATCATACTTGTAGCACAGTCTGTTGTTATGACTAAGTTATAAGAATAAATTGGCTGAAACTAGTCCCAAGACTTCTGTAATATCATTTACTTTATATATTGTATTGAAAAGGTAGAAACAGCATCTCTGTATGCCCCCATTCTCTTTTTATATAGTATCCTGAACCTGCATACTGTCTATTGTTTGGAACTTCTCACTAATCATATCCATGTACTTCTAATTTCCTCTTCCTGTAGATTCTCTACACTTATTCGTATGCAAATAGATTTCACTTTCTCTGTCCTAGGCCTAGAGATACTTAGTTCACTATAGATCAGATAGGTCTGTATCATCGAAAAAACACTGGAATACCCATACATTCCTAACCAATTTCCTGAATTTAAAGTTGGTTTTGATATTGTCTATTATGGACCTGATGCCTCTTCCATCCAATGTGTAACAGTAAATAGCCTTATGCTTGAGGAATGTATTAACTGCTAATCCAATACTAGCTCAGAAGTTCAGTAAATGCTTCCCATTCCTATTAGCTTCCATATCTTCACCACATTTACCCATCACCTTCTCATATCCTTCAGTTCTGTCTCAAACTTCTAATTGAAATCACCCATTAGTACTATCCTATCCTTGGTTGTTCACCGTGACCATAAAGTCACTCAGTGCTTCATAAAACTTGTCAACTTCATCCTCATCTGCACCCTCACATGGTGAATAGACTGAGACAATTCTTGTCCTAATACCTCTTACTGTTAAATCTACCCCCAACATTTGCTCATTTATGTGCCTAACAGAAACTATATTGCATGCTGTGGTGTTCCTTATTAACAATTGTACCCTACACTTTGCCCTTCCAACACCAATAATAGGGACTGAAAAAATTAGCATCTATTTTTAGCAAAATTTGTATTTTGTTGAAAATTGGTATACATTTTCTGAAAATGAGGTTTCTTAATGATATAAAACATGCCTACCGTCAACATTGTTTGTTAGGGACCACAATTTACCAAATGGCTCAAATCCACAAGTAAAATCACTGTTCTACTGTTGTAGAAAGCGTTGTAGTAAGTTCGGCATTGGTTCAGTTAGGTACATTTTAGTTACCTGGTAAATATTTCTCAATAGAGTTTTCACATATGCCAGCTCTTCATTCAAAAACTCAATAATCCATGCTCATACCTCTTGGTTTTCGAGCTTTGCCAATGGGATATGTGCTTTTGTAAACACTTCAACTGTTCGTTTTGAGATGTGTTCTTTGGAAGTTTTTCTGGCATTTGCAGCTGTCCAATCGCTCTGTAATAGAGGTCTGCTTTGTTTGAGATTGAGATGGACCAGCGACAGCGATAGAATTTTCTCGTCGCTTTGTTACTTTTTTTTTCCACTGTTCACGTTTTACAGTACTGTCCTTCTTTACCCACTCAACTCTGAAATTACAAAATTTGAAAAGCGCTGTCAATGAATCTGTGGCATGTGTACTTTCAATCGAATATTGCAGAGCCCTCTCATGGGCATCTATAGCCGCGCGACCCATAACCTCAACAATTAACGCAGATTTATTCCCTTCACCTTGTGCACGCCAAAGTTCAAACAGGAATGATAGGAAGTGGAAACGCATCTTGAGTCTTGTTTCGCGCCAATATAACTTTTCAGTAATAATCAATAGAAAAGTTGTATGAAACTAGAAATTCAGGAAGAAAATGACACATTTCGCATCTTGCAGATATCCTTTATTGGTAATAAATAAAACGTCTTATGACCATTGTATAAACATTATTAATTGATCAATTCAATTAATATAAATTGATAATAATGGTTGAAAATCGAGTTTAAAGGTTTTTCTCTTGATAAACATGGTTTTTGCTAAAAATTAATGGATTTACGAGGGCTGTTTTTTTTTTCTTTTTTTCAAGTTCCGATAGGCAATAAATAATAGGCGCAGGCGCATTGAGATAACAAGATGATTTTATTACCAAAAGATTTGTACATTCTTACTTATTTTTCTATATAGTCGCCATGAAGGTTGAGGCATTTGTCATAATGAGAGGCCAGCTTTCCTGTACCCTCTGCAAAGAAGGTTATAAAAAATAATAATAATAATACAAATCTTTTGGTAATAAAATCATCTTGTTATTTCAATACGTCTATTATTTATGGCCTATTGGAACTTGAAAAAAAACAGCCCTCGTATAATGAATTGTCTAAAAATCACAAGTATTTGCTAATTTTGTATTATTTGCATTTTCAGTCAAAATTCATATTAAAATTCGTAGCTATTGTAAAATGCACACTTTTCCACTCCTTACCTATTAAGAACAAATAATTTCCTCTCACTTCTTCGTTATATCCCCTTGCCCGTGTATTATCTCCTTTCTACCTTCTTCCATAAGCCCCATTGATATTGATCGCTCCCCATCATATTCCATTTCATTCGCCAATTAGTTTCCAAGGTGTCCCTCGCCTGTCAAATGGAAGTGGGACTGCATTACTCTCATAGGTCTGAGGCTTGCTTAAAAGATTCTGAGCTTGATAAATTCCTGTGAAGCAAATTGCTACCCTACTTACACATAGTTCCAGTGAGAATCTCTCCTCTAATGGTTTAGGGACCTCCGATAGATTGTACAGTCCTAACAACTTCTTCACGAGGAGTACCATGATTCAGAATATGTCCGAGATATTCTCTCCTATTCCATAACAACTGGTATCGCGACTCTCGGGACCACTGACTAGGTCACTTGGCTGTTGCCCATGGTTCACAACCTACAACCTGACTACTTAACCCTTATCACTAACCACTGTTAATTGTGATCAAAATATAATTCACATCCATGTAGATATTAACCCTGTGAATACATGCAACAAACATATCTGTAGGTTCAGTTTCTGAGATAAGTGTACATGGAGGAATTTATACAAAACTCTGTGCTGCTCTTCTATTTTTTAGTGACTGTACAAATATATTCAGGTCTGTTCCAAATTCACTGAATAAATTGCCTACATGTTTTGGGTCATGTAGCTTTAACATGCATTCGGGAAATAGTGGATTTGAACCACAATGTCGGCAACCTTGAAAATGGATTTTCATTGCTTCCCATTTTCACACCAGGCAAATGCTGGTGCTGTACCTTAATTAAGGCTACAGTCACTTCCTTCCCTGTCCTAGCCCTTTCTTGTCCAGTTGTCGCCATAAGACCTGTCTGTGTCCATGCAACATAAAACAAATTTTTGAGAAAGTCCAAATTCAGGGTATGAACAGCAGGTTAATTTACAAGATATGATGATTTTTCTTATGCTCCAGATTTGGATGTGTGGAGGCACATTAGAGTTAATTCCATGTTCTCGAGTGGGTCACGTGTTCCGGCGGAGGCGTCCTTATGGATCTCCCACAGGTGAAGACACCATGACTCGCAACTCTCTCAGAGTTGCGCACGTATGGCTTGACGAGTACAAGGTAACGGACTATATTGTGAATATGCTTCTAAGAAATGAGATCATACTGTAGGATTTATTCAGTCTGTGTTAATCCCGTGCTGTGGATGTGGTCCTTAAAATAATGAATCCAGCTTTTCTCATAAACCTACAGGATTTAGTAACAAGCAGTGACATGGTTGTTCAGTTCTTGGAAGGAAATTTTCATTTATTATCAAAGTTATACCACATTTATTCAACATTCACATATTTTAGTAAATGTTCGTGGAATTAGTTGATAAAAGTCTCAGGTGCATAAATGATGCTTTAATTTTAGATCAGCCAGGTCTGTTGCTGCTTAACCAAGTCTGCTGATTTGTAATCTTATTCTTATTTCTACAATCACTTTTTTCTTCCTTGAAATTCTCCATAAATTCACTATTTTTCTGCCTGATTTTTATTGGTCTTTTGCTTCTATCCTCCATCTTCTCATCACAGTCGTCTTGTTTTTCTCCATATTGATTCTCGAGAAAAATATCAAAATCAAAATGTAAATGAACTACAATTATGAAGTTATCAATTACAGAATACAGTGAGAAGCCAGTAACAGTACCGCTGACCAATACATCATATATATTATTTCTGTAGTATAGATCCCTTTTGCGTCGCTCACCAGTAACGATCATGACAAATGAGCATTCAGAAGAAAGAGAATGGACATTAGCAGTGACGAATTGCAATATTTTCTTTGAAAAAGAGTTAACAAATTGTACAAATTGTGCGATTTGCAAATACTGTTGCTGTAGGAAAATACGCGCCATCATTGCTGTCCACTTCACATTTTGGCCGCTGGGACTCCTGTTTTATGTCATTATAATATGCTGTAAATATCAGTTAAAAAAAGAATGATAGTAAAACCAAAAATTACTTCCAGAACATTCGTCAGTATAATAATGCACATGCATTTGCTTCCGTTCAAGTGGATACCATAAATGTTGAAAAATCAAAGATTACATTAAGTGGTAAGTAAGACTGTCTAATATTGTACTGATTTGTATGTTCCTTAATTCACCAGTAGTTCACCAGGGAGCTGCTACACCACATACTTTATGAACATGCAAGATTTCTCGCTCCGGTCCCCTAGTCCCCTTGAAAATCTGTCAAGATTGTCCCTCAATAAGTCTTAAAACTGGGAAGCAGAAATGAACTTACTAAGAGCTGAAAAGAAATGCATGAGGAAGAACTGAGAGCCCCTTTATCTGAAGACGAAAGTGTACGATGATAATGTTATTGCTTGTGCAGTTTTTGGAGATGCTGAGATGTCAGAATTTTGTCCTGCCAGAGTTACTTTATGTTGCAAGTTATAAGTTCATGGTCCAGATTGATTGTTACCTGACTTGAAATAGGGAGGAAATCATTCCTTTTTAAATGTGTCCACCTTATCAATACAATATTTAATTACAAAACTTACATATGCATATTAAAAATTGATATATTTTATTATTTTTAAAAAGGAAATATTTTTCTCATTATTTGAAGTTACTTTATGTCAGTAGATTTGCTATTTGCTATTTGATATGAGACTGAGCTGGGATCAAACCCTCTAACTGGCAGTGTGCTAAGATGTAAAGATTGTTCTTGTGCTTTAAATTTTTCATACGCATCCCGTTGCATGGAAAGGGAGGGACTTGTCAGATTTTTTTATTTTTGAAATTTTTGATATTCTAAAATTGGCATAAGATGCTGGGCATTTTAAAAGAGAGTTCATGCTTCTAGGTGCACTATTTCAGAAGATATTAATTATTGACTATTGCTATTAAGAAAACTGTATTTTGAGAAAAGTGCGCAAAAACAGCTTTAACTAGTTTTCTTACCACTGGTGCAAAGTTCTCGTGACCGAGTGGCGACGACTCAAACTGCTGTATAACTTATTTTGTTGAAAAGCCCCATAGGTAGCACAAGAAGCCAAAACAGACATGCAGTTCTTACACCCCAAATATTTTTGTTCAGCTCTGCTGTAAAATTTCCATTGCCAACTTGGGTCCCTTTCCACACAGTGGGTCACATATTTGTTCATGTGTCTCTTCTTTCTGTAGTCTGCTCCTCCCCACACTGACCTGTCATTTAAATGGAAACAGAAAAAACTTACCCAAAGAAAGGCAAGGTATCACCAAACGTGGATCCGTACACGTCCGTGTACGGTACAATTGTTTCAGGGTTAACAAGAGGAAAACACCTTTTAGGGGAAAAGCAAACAAGTTTAATTTATGAATAATTAAATTGAAATCGCAAAAATTCAAGTGTCGTCCTCATATAAGATATGGAGAAAATCAGTAAAATAAGAATTAAATTCACAGCTTAAGAATATCAAAATTATTTATAACGCGGTCGGCTGACGCAAAAAGGAAAAGATAGGAACGCTAAAACCATTACAACTACAGCAGCTTTCAATAACATAATTAGTATGTCGATCAGCTTCTTGGTTTTTATTATTCAGACAGAATTACACACACAAATGATAAAATCTGTTCTTTTAGTTACACTTTGTTAGTCTCGACTCTTTCCTTGGAGCTTCAGCAAGCCATATTGTTATAAACATCCACAAGATTTTCATCGGAGACATAAAACGCACAAAAAAAGGAAAAATATTAGCATAAAAGAGGTGAAGGAAAATGTTCAAACACAACTAGAAGGGAAGAGTCAACGTAAATACTCCACCAAGATCAAAATCATTACAGAAAAATCAGCCATGCCAACTAGTTCAATTAAGTCATCAACACCATCACTATGGCAACACCCAAACAAAACATGGAATGACCCATCCCGAAACCATATATAACAATAAGAAGCTTACATGAGATAAACAAAAGAGAATCTAGTAGATCCCATAACTGAAAGAATTAAGTTGAATTAAAAGAAAAGAAAAGGGGAACAGAAAACTAATATTAAAAATGGGATCTGACCAAAATTTTAAAACACTTGCAGAAACTCACATGTTAGTTAAACCGCCTCTGACATAATTTTGCTGTCAATTAGGCATTACATAATAGGTCGAAGGTGCTTGCTGGTGATAATAATAATAAAAAGATGTAAGCAACTCAACTTCATAAACTGTGAAACGGTTTAACCCAACAAAATAAAAATGTATAACCTTTCAAAAGGCTTAAATTCAAAACACAAGGAGAATCCCTATAACCCCATGGCACTTAACACCCTTGAAAGGGCTTTGGCCTGCCCAGCAACCGCTACTCAGCCCGAAGGCCTGCAGATTACGAGGGGCTGTGTGGTCAGCACGACGCATCCTCTCGGTCGTTATTCTGGGCTTTCAAGTCCGGGGCCGCCATCTCACTCTTAGATAACTCCTCAATTCTAGTCACGTAGGCTAGGTGGACCTCGAACCAGCCCTCAAGTCGAGAGAAAAATCCCTGACCTGGCCGGGAATCGAACCCGCGGCCTCCGGGCGAGAAGCAGGCACGCTACCCCTACACCACGGGGCCGGCTGGAGAAGCCCTGTGAAAAGTACAATTTAAATGTTCGAAACAGGGCGTAATTTTTAGAAGCTACTCAAGACACACGAAAGAACACGAGAAGCGGATGTCTGCCCAAGAATATAATTCGATGTCCATGATGAAAAATCCAAGTTAGAAAAATATGAAGTCAACTTACTGTTCAGAACATCGACGTAGTAATATGTTAACACATGTTTATGAGATACCCACCACAGGCGTAGATTATAAGAAGATTATTTAAAAAGCTATTCACACAAATCCAGAAGAAAACTCAAGATTTTAGGATAACACCCTCAAACAGGGTTCTCAACCAGCCTCCATCGTCCCATCCAAAGCTGGCACGCGACTCTGTTTCACACCACTGGCTTCCTCCCATCACGCCAGTACACAGAATGGCAGACAATCTCACTCTCACAGCGACCGCTTCACACGCAGAGATGAAGAGATTCACAAATGAAATATGAGAGAACAAGGAGCTCAGCACTCAGAGGTGAGGTAAAATAAAATAAAATTGTGACAGCAAGTCACAGAGAAGATAATAGAAGGACAATGGGGGGAAAAAGTTCCCAGGAAACACAAAGTTTCCAAAGTGGAATGCCATATCCAAAAATGCAATAGCATAACCTCGGTTATATCTATGTATCTTTCTATTTATAGTTCGATATGTCTCTTTGTTTTTCCTTACCATTACTTACAATAAGTCAGTGTGGGAAGAGGGAGGCATTGAATGAAGAGACAAGGACAAATCTGAGAACGCAAAGGTGCAAGGAAATCTCTACGTTTTCATACTCTGTCAGTTAGCTGATTCTAGCCCAGCTCAAACCGTATGTGCAGGTGTTCAGTATGTCAGCCTTGTGTCAATAGATTTATCACTGAGCAAGTTGGCCATGAGGTTAGGTTCGCATGGCTGTGAGCTTGCATTCGGGAGATGGTGAGTTTGAATTCCACCATTGGCAGTCCAGAACATGGTTTTCCATGTTTTCCCATTTTCACACCTGGCAAATGCTGGAACTGTTTTTTTTTTTTTGCTAGGGGCTTTACGTCGCACCGACACAGATTGGTCTTATGGCGACGATGGGATAGGAAAGGCCTAGGAGTTGGAAGGAAGTGGCTGTGGCCTTAATTAAGGTACAGCCCCAGCATTTGCCTGGTGTGAAAATGGGAAACCACGGAAAACCATCTTCAGGACTGCCGATAGTGGGATTCGAACCTACTATCTCCCGGATGCAAGCTCACAGCCACGCGCCTCTACGCTGGAACTGGTAAGGCCTCAGCTGCTACCGTCTGAATTTGAATTGGTTAATATCCAATTCATTGTTGATAATCTGGTCTGTATAAGCTATGTACTTTAAAGAGGACATTGCCATTACTTCCTCTCAGGACTACTTCTTCAAGATACGTCCCAGTGTGCGAGATACTCCATATGGGGACATTAGCAAGCGAGTTCGCCTCAGAGAAGAGCTGGGATGCAAGAGTTTCAAGTGGTACCTTGACAATGTCTATCCTGAACTGACTCTCCCAACAGACAACGAGGAGAGGCTGCATCAGAAGTGGAAGGCTGTGGGTCAACCTAAGTACGAGCCGTGGCACTCCCGCACACGCAACTATATCGCCCAGTACCAGGTAACTTGTGCTTCCTACACATACAATACAATGCTTAAAATTGTTTTAAAGTTACTTGAAGTCCTTGTATGATGTAGGGACTGCATTAAAAGTCCACCAATTAGTCTGAATATTAAAAAAGAGAAAAAGCAGCTGCTTCACTTATTAAATTATTCTGGGGTAAGTTAAACTAAGAAACAAACCTCATATTAATGTCTCAAAATTCAAATCATGCTAATATAATCTTATATTTTTAAAATCAAATGAATGCTAGTGGATTGTACTGCAAATGCTGCATAACAAAATAATGGGTTCTATATAACAAAATATGACACTGAAAGGAATGTCCAGGTGATAACCCAACTCCAGTGTGAGATAACCTCAAATTTTGTGCAGTGAACACATGGCTTCTAGGCTATTAAGAGCTATAAATTATACATGTAAACATTCTACACTATTCCTTAACAAACTATGCCCTTGCTGGTGAGATGTAGCGTATACAGTGTGCCATATCTTCTAGTATGGGCTAGAATAAATTCGTTACTTTCATTGAGCTGTTACAGTCTTATCCTTGGCTTTGACAATATGAAAGTGACTGAGGTATGAGCGATGCTAGTAATGCCATCGTTCATAGGGTCGGTTGGTACATGCATTTCAGTGGGCTTGGCAGACTGAAATGTAATGGCAACTTCTCGCTCAGTGAGGAAAGCAACGGGAATTTACCTCACTCCTCATTTCCGTAGTATGCCTCTTCAGTGACAGCTGGTGGAGCTGTGAAGGATCAAACCAGCCTTCGGGCTGAATACTCAACACACATGAATGTATTTGGGTTATACTGGCTATTTTTGTTGGAAGGCAGTATTTCTAAATATAAAAAGACAATAAATGGTGAAAACTACCTTTAGGACTACATATAAAGTATATATAGTCAGTTTTAGTTACTCATATCACGTCATTCATTTCGTCTCATTACAGTGGAACCTCGATTATCCGTTCCCGGAAAATACGTTTTCCCGGAATATGCGTTCAAATTACGTGGTCCCGCGAGCATCATAATTAAGTCACGTTGTAAAAGTCCCGCATTATCCGTTCCTTGAAGAAACGCTTTCCCGGATCAACCGTCCAGAAATTCCTGTCCCATCAATGCTAAATCCTCGATCAATCGTTTTTTAATAAACTGTATCTCACGAAAGGACGGCTATGGCATATTTATGGATCTTGGCGTTAACTCCCCGTCACTGCGATAATTAAAGCAAGTACTGTACCGGTACTAGAAGGTGAACTTGCATAAGAGACCATCTTAGCATCGCATTCGGGTGGTATTGTTTAGAGAATCTCGGAAAATCATAAAGCAGAGGGTGCCCACAACAATTGCAAGGAGACACTGCGCATTTCGACAGCTCTGCATGAAGACGGAACGAGTTTCGTCATATGTTCGCACTTATAAAACGTCCATATTATGTCCAGGGTTAGATGTTTATATTTTTACATTTTTTCGATCATACTGCCGAAGAGGTTTTCGGCACTTTGCGCAGGGCACTGCAGATTAACTGGGCTTTCAGGCAGGAATCGAAACTGCTCCTTCTTAACACAAATTCAGTACCTTTTGATATTATCGTACATGATATGTTAGCGAGACCAAAACAGATGTTGCACCCTACATTTAAAAAAAAAAAAAAAAAGCCATGGGAGGTCTTGGGATTGCCTATTGCTGTTTAGGTCCCGATGTAAGACTGGGAATGTTACGTTTTCGTGTTAAAATACCAAAAACTGCAGTCGTTTTATTTGCGCACGTTACATTTTAAATGGTTGGTATCATTTCAAACTCGTACTGACGTGCAGCGAGCGCGCTTTCCAGATGACCTCAAGGTCACAAATCACCGTAATTACTGAAGTTTTTACATTTCTTTTATCTTTCCAATTTGATTGGATTTGTGACGCGCAGAATTGAATATAATGCATTCGAGAACTTTTAAGAATCGATACTTACATTCGAAACCATGTTTTCGAGTTCAACATAACCTTTAAAAGTCGATGTAGGCCTAATTTGCGCGGTACGAGATTTCCAGAAACGGACTACGAACAGTATACCGGAGACCAAATTACAATGAAAGATTAAGAAATGAATGTATCTAATGTGCTTTATTTTATTAGATGAGAGAATTAAAAACTACTTGTGGTCAATTGTCGTTTGGCTTGGCGTTATTAGATTTTTCGAAGTTTGGCTAGCCTAATCAAAGTTGCTGAACTGACAGAAGTTATCACAGGAAACTGACTAAGATTCCCCTGTAAAATTGAATATAAAGTACCAAGATTTTGAACTCGCGTACCGGTAATTAATGCGGTTTCGCGGTCTAACATGCCCGCCTCTCATCCAGAGGGCCCGGGTTCGATTACGACCAGGTCAGGCAATTTTACCTGGATATAAGTCTGGTTCCAGGTCCACTCAGCCTACGTGAATACCTTTAATTGTGGAGCTATCTAATGGTGAGATGGCGACCCCGATCTACAGAGCCAGGAATATTTGCTGAGAGGATTCGTCGCACTGACCATGCGCACCTCGTAATCTGCAGGCCTTCGGGCTGAGCAGCGGTCGCTTGGCAGGCAAAGTCCCACTGGGGCTGTAGTTTGGTTTGGTTTAGGAGTTTTTGTAAGATTATAATCTATATATATAAAATAACTTGTCCTGACTGACTGACTGACTGACTGACTGACTGACTGACTGACTGACTCATCATCGCCGAGCCAAAACTACTGGACATAAAGAAATGAAATTTTGAAGATATATTCATATTAATATGTAGGCGCTCGCTAAGAGAGGGTTTTTGGATATTCCGTCGCTAAGGGGGTGAAAAGGGGGGTGAAATTTTAAAATGAGTTTATCTATATCTTAAAACTTGAAAAGTTTACAGATGTAAAAATTGGTATTTAGAATCTTCTTTAAAAATAAGGAAACACGTATTTTTTCGTTTTCAGAAAATCCCAATAGGAGGGGTGAAATAGGGGTTGAATGCCTTTTAATAAGGATACTGCTACTTATATCTCAGAAACTGAAGATATTACAGACCTGAAAATTGGTATTTTGGATATCCTTTAAAAATAAAGAATATTTTTTTGCTTTTGGAAAAAACAAAGTGGGAGGGGGGGAGTGAAAAAGGGGTGGATTTTTAAAATGAGTGTATCTATATCTAAAAACATTAAAAGGTTGCACATGTAAAAATTGATATTTAAAATCTCCTTTAAAAATAAAGGAACACGTATTTTTTTGTTTTCTGTAAATTCCAATAGGAGGGGTGTAAAAGGGTGAATAATGAGTCGAATGCCTTTAATGAGGATACATACATCTCAGAAACTGAAGATATTACAGAACTGAAAATTTGTATATGGGATCGCCTTTAAAAATAAACACGTATTTTTTGTTTTTGGAAAATCCATTTAATGGCAGTTAAACAGGAGTGACAAATTGGGATGAATTTCTTGAAAGACTATATCTACAGAATAGCTGAGAAACGTAGAATGTTAGACGTAAAAAGTGGTATTTGGAATCTCCTGTAAATGTAAAGAAACACTGGTGAATTGTTTTTGGAAACTCCTCTTAAGAGGAACTAAAAAGGGGGTGAAAATTTAACATGAGAATTTATACAGTATGTCTCAAAAACTTAACATGTTACAGAAGTGAAAATTGGCATTTTTATCTCTATTAAAAATAAAGAAAAGTGTATTTTAGTTTACGGAAATACCAATTGGGCGGAGGGGGGGGGGGGGTAAAGGTGATTGAAAATGGAGTTGAATTCTTTTAATTAGGCTACTGTTATCTCAAAAATGAAGATGTTACAGGCGTGAAATTTGATATTTGGAATCTGCTTTAAAAGTAAAGAAACACGTATTCTCGGAAAATCCAATGAATGGGGGGGGAGATATGAAAGATTTGAAAAATTGACTTAATTGTATGTGAATACTTACATCTAATAAAAACTAAAGTTGTTAGGGCCTACAGACGTGAAAATTTGTATTTGGATCTCTTTTAAAAACAAAGAAAAACCCGTTTTGGCGGGAGGAATCATCTTGGGGGGCGGGAGTGAAAAGGAGTTGAATTCCTTTCATAAGTATACATAAATCAAAAACTGAAGAAGTTAGAGTCGTGATAATTGGTATTTGGAAGATCCTTTACTATTATGGAATTAAGTATTTTTGCCAGGAAATACACTTGGGGGGGGGGGGGGGTTTAAAGTGAAAAAAGTGAATTATTTTTATCTCAAAACTGAAGGTAATAGATTTGAACGTTGGTGTTTGGAATCTCCCTTAAACACAAAGAAACACGCCTTCTTTTAGGTTTTTTTTTTTGGGGGGGGGTAAATAAACTTAACGGCGGTGGGGTGTAAAGCGAGGTGAGACCAATTGATCTTACTGTTCATAATATATTTCTAAGGAGCCTCCATTGCTCAGGCGGCAGCGCGCCGGCCTCTCACAGATGGGTTCCGTGGTTCAAATCCCGGTCCCTCCATGTGACATCCGTGCTGGACAAAATGGAGGCGGGACAGGTTTTTCTCCGGATACTCCGGTTTTCCCTGTCATCATTCACTCCAGCAACACTGTCCAATATCATTTCATTTCATTTGTGATTCATTAATCATTGCCCCAGAGGAGTGCGACAGGTTTCGGCAGCCGGCACACTTCCTAATGATATAGATGTTGATTCCCATAGGGAATCTGAAATATTTGTCCTGAATGAGTGAATTTATAATACCAATATAAATGGTCCGTTATTGGACATTGAGGGCGAAACGCTGGCAACCAAGAATGAGTTAGCAGGAAAATTTATAATATCCAATAACGGACCATTTATTTGGTATTATAAATTCACTCATTCAGGACAAATATTTCAGATTCCCTATGGGAATCAACATCTATATCATTTGATGGCCAAGCAGGCATCAATTTTTGCTGATGAGACAAAGTCTCTTAGTGCATTGGCACTGCCAGTGGCTCCAGTTAGCCTACGCAGTGGCCTCCACGGTATGCACTAGCCAGCGTATTGGTAGGTGTGCTAGGTACCAACTGATCAGCCCACCCTAGCACACGAGGGCGAAACGCTGGCAACCAAGAATGAGTTAGCAAGAAAATTTATAATGTCCAATAACGGACCATTTATATTGGTATTACAATTCCTAATGTCGCCGCTAGATGAGGGATTTATTCATTCCATTCCTGACACTGTCGAATGACTGGAAACAGACTGTAGGTTTTCGATGTACTTATTCTGATCATAAACAGATCATTTTTAATCTCTTCTGGGTTCGTTTTCAAGAGCCATCTTTTCCTTCGGAGAACGTTCTTAGATTACAGCAGATTCTCCTGGCATATAAATAAAAATTTAAACATATTTGAAATAAACGCTAGGAATGAGATTGACCGTCCAATTGTTCACCTCTATAATAAGGTAAATGATGCACGGAAGTATGTCATTTGTATCGCCAGAAATCCCGCACACTTGCCTACGCGCGACAATGGTGCTGCTCACATTCTCAACAATGACAATGGCAGCAGATGTAATTTACCGCCAAGTAGCGGTCTTGCATCTTGCTGTGGGGTCCAGAACATCTATAATAATACTAATTTGGACCGTCTTCAAAATGTGCGGAAACGGGTCCTGGCCGGGTAATGACTAAGTTTGCAGTCCCGCTGCGGGTTCAGTACCGCAAAGGCACCCAACACGACCCTACGCCAGATCTCCTCAAGGATTTGATCCATATTAAAAATGCTTATAGGAAAAGATGCAAAGATTTAGGGACCCAACTGACCAGGTGGAATACCTGGACCTAGCTCGGGAAGTATGAAATGGATTGGTGGAAAGAAAGATTGAAAAATGGGAGGAACATTGCCGTAATCTCTCAGAAAACAAGTCAGATCACGAATTTTGGCGGATTCTCTCAGAAAACGATTTAGATCGCAAATTTCGGCGGATCATACATAAAACGTTAAGCATTCAATTATAAATTTCATTATAATACCGTAGCGAAGCACGGGTATCTTGCTAGTTATACATATTTAATTTTTGTGATGTTTAGCCAAATTGTTGATGGTTTTCATTCATTCCCGGATTTTCCGTTTTCCCGTGTTGTGCGTTTTATTTTCATGGTCCCTTGAAAAATGGAGAATCGAGGTTTCACTGTAATTCCTTTGATTAGGTTGATGTCAAGAAGGGCATATGATCGTAAAAACTTGCTACGAAGATTCGTCTCACTTCATACTCGACCCCCTAGACAAAATAATGATGGTGATGCTTATTGTTTTAAAGGGCCTAACATCGAAGGTCATTGGCCCCTCCTAGAGAAAAGGGATTATTATTACTGTTATTAATATTATCATATTGTGCAATATTGATACAAAGAAACTTAATAGCCAGTCATTTGTCTCTATCGTTTGAGCCGTTGGCCTACCGCACAGTAAACCTAATCACTGCTTTCAATTGAATTATCATCTTGTGCTGCCAACTTCCCTGCTACCAGCATGTCGTCATTCCATATGATATCTCCACTGCCATCTCGTCAGCCATGTACCGAGAGACGGTGTATATGTAGCAGAAGTTACTCCTTCCGAATAAAGCCGTGCTTTGATAGAAAGCATGCCAAACAACCAGCTGATAACTAGCATATGTTACAACTTGTACGTCCGAATGTAATATGTAGTTCTTTAGCGTTCTTTAGATAACTACTGCTGTTGAAACCCAAACCCTTATTTGTAAGTATATTTCATGCTTGTTTTCCACATATATCACATCAGGATTTACCTAAACAGCTGTAAATGAGGTAAGAGAGATGGCACTGTTTAGGTTAGGTATGGTATCAAGTGCCCGTATAGTGCCACAAGTTTCACAATGGAAAGATTAAAAATAAATAACTGGAAAGTTTGCTGCTTTATGGATATCTACAGGTATGGCGGTAATACATTTTATTATCATAATGTTTAATTTCATATGATCGTTGTCTCCATTTTTTTGTTAACACATAATATGTGTTGTTTGGCGTCTCCGAAAATCGTTAAGCGGGGATGTAAAATTATTAATATTATTATTCATGAGGTCGTCGTCTGCTGTAACTCGATCCGAGTATATATAACTTCTTCTTGCATACATTGACCAGTTCAACTCAGTTTATGGATGTGTTTACGATGACTAAACAGACCAATCCTGGCATAAAACATACGCCCACACAAATCACACAATGGATAGAGGAGGGCGGGGTTATAATTGACGGAGTTTTCTTGCTTGTCGCTTGGCCTCTTGATGTCTGCGGCGTTCTCTTTCAAACAAGTTGACAGCGGTGGATGTAGTGTTCCGCCACAGTGAGGGGTCCACAACACATTCTTACCATGTCTGTATATGTATACCAGTTGTCGTCTTCATGATGTGTTTCAGGTGGTCCTTAAAACACTTAAGAGGGGCTCTACGAGGTCTACTGCCGGAGCAAAGTTCAACATAAAGAAGTTGGTGGGGAAGCCTGGTAGCACCCATGCGGTGAACATGGCCTAACCGTCTCAGTTGATGAGCGATGATTGATACCTCAATGCTATTTAGCTGCGCTTTGTTGAGAACTGCCGTGTTGGTCACATAGTCCTCCCACTTAATATTCAAGATGAATCTCTGTTGGTGGAAGCGCTCAAGTTTTTTGATATCACAGCGATAGATTGTCCAAGTTCCACAGCCATACAGTAGCGTGGAAATGACAACAGCTTTGTTCACCATGAGTTTGGTATGCAGTTATAGGTCGTTATTCATGAAGACTCTGTGCATTAACCGTCCGAATGCTGCATGAGCAGCCCCAATTCTTTTATCAACGTCTTGTTCACAGGTACACCGTTTAGACAAGATGCTTCCAAGATATGAAAAGTGACCAACCTGTTCCAGTGTTGTGTCTAAGATGGAAATACTTAGCTCAGGAAGTGTTAATCCTGGGGCAGGTTGTGCAAGTACCTTCGTTTTTTTCCGCATTAATCACAAGACAAAAGCGATCACATGCAGTTTTAAAGCAGTTGACTGACTGTTGTAGTTCTGCAGGTGTTAGAGCAGGAGATGCGGTGTCATCGGCATACTGCAGTTCTGTCACCCAGGTAACCAGGTACGTCTTTGTGAGCGAAGTCTTGCCAGATTGAAAAGGCCTCCATCAAAATGAAATTTAATTTCCATGCCTAAGTTGTTTGCAGATGATTCATGCAGCATGGCAGCCACGTACAGTGCAAAGAGTGTAGGAGCAAGCACACAGCCTTGTTTCAATCCATGAGTGATTGGGAACAAGTCTGATACCGAGTTACCATGAAGAACATGTCCAGACATGCCATCATGAAGTGCTTGAACCAATTCCACATAACGTTCAGGACATCCAAAATGTGTCAATACTTTCCACATAGCAGATCTTGGTACTGCATCAAAGGCTTTTTCATGAGGTACGTTGGCGAGTAAAACAATCGTTATGATTGAATTGCTTTTATCATGTTTTAAACCTACTTCTCTCTCAATAAAAAAAAAAAAAAAAAACCTACCTATATTGGCTCGAGTTAAGAGATATGAAACGATTACTTTGTTAATGATCTGTCCTGCTATATTAATAGCAGCAACTGTGAATATTCCTTAACTAAAGTAAACTCGTTTCCTTATCCCGAGGTGGTGCAGCTCTTTTTAGATGGGCCCCCAGTGGAAGGGAGTTGCTTATACCATTTTTACCGCATATCAACTGTCCTGCCATTCGTAAATCTCTTGCAATACGGTACCGGAAATCGAACTCAGGCTCCTGAGAACAGCTAATTGTGCTAACCCTTTCACTGGCGGACATTCTTTACTACACAGGCATATATACATGACTGATGCGTGCTTGCAATGCGCGTGTCTGACACAAAACTATTCACCTGGTTACGTGAACGATGTTGATCCACGAAATATCACTGTAATATTTGTCACAAACGAAAAGTAATCATTGATTTACTCAAATAAAGTCTCAAATCCCAGGTTGATTAAGAAATACCGTCGTTACTAGCAAGAAATATGTATACGTATTTACTGGCTGTAAATAGGAGTCCATGGTGTTGCATTCTGCTGCTTTGTTTCTTTCTTGAGGTCCAGGGCTGGCACCGATGAATGGGAGTGCTATGTCTACGATTTTTGTTACCTTTGGCCAGACGTCTTGCATTCCGCTGCTCGCGCCATCGTTTTTTTCTTGAGGTCCAGGCGTTGCCTACGTTATAATACAGGTCCAGGGCTGGCACCAACGAGCTCTCTTTCTAGCGAATGGGAGTGCGGGTATTTTGTTGAAAAAAAGCATGGTCTCTGGACCAATACATATATATATGTTTTAAAAGAAAAATAGCATGATCCCTGGACCAATAAATCGTTTTATGAATCAGTTAATGCACATGAAGTGACAGCCCATCAAATTACATCGAATGAGAAAAATCAATAAAACAACACCAAAGAACTTCAGTGAGCAAAGACATCACAGACGACAGTGTTGGACAAACAAAACACTTACGGAAGCGCTGCGTCGTAGCAGAAATGCTTGTTGTAAGGCAGTAAAGTATGTATTCTCTAAAATAAAATATTTCGTATTATTTCTCAATCAACCTGGGATTTGAGACTTTATTTGAGTAAAAGCAATTACTATCTTCCATTTGTGACAAATATTACAGTGATATTTCGTAGATCAACATCATTCATGTAACCTATTCACCTATTTGTGCAACGTCATCAGAGCTGCAGTAGGCCTACTTGACGGAGGCGGACATTTAACTATGAAACACAGATGTACCGCATGACTTTGACATGTGTTTTTATTGCGTGGTTCATACAGACAAAACTATTCACAAATTTATGTGATGTCATCAGAGCTGCAGTAAGGCTTGTACCCACTTCGAAGCGGAATTGTTGTTGTTCTCTGAATTACGTTGGGGGTTCTTGTATGCGAGATATATTTTTTCCATTTTCTTCGTCTCGAAAAGCCAAGGGGGGTCTAATACACAAGTAATTGTGGTATGTGAATTTGTAAAAGAATGACTTTTCATTAAATTGCAATGTTTTGTAATTAAATTAAATGTTCAGAGCATAAAATAATTAATCATAAAATAATTAATCGCAGGTTGAATACTCACCAAAGATAACTCACTGGCTCATCAATTACTCACATTACTGTAAGGTAAAAAGACCAAAGTGTACAAGAATGAACCATTTCAATTTAATGCAAATTAGATAATGAATTCCTATGAAGCGTGTTTAAGGTTCGGAATCTTTGTGTGGTTTCTGACTGTTAACCTGTTACGACGCGCGTGTGGGTATTTTTTACATAGGGCAAACTGAATTGTGCATAATTCTTGGTGTAACGGGTGTTCTGCTTTCCACCCCTCATTACTTTACCTATGGACTCTCCCATGCTGTCCTGATTGCTTACCATTTTTGTATCGCTAGTGTTGCCAGTTGTAACATGTTGGCGGGGTAGATAAATGAAGACCGAACCTGGTAGCGTTCTACATCTAAAATTTATTAACTAATTACTAACACACAGGATTACCAAGCTCACAACTTACACAAGTACACAGGATACACAATTACACAGTTTATGCTACCTTATTCTCACTGTTAATTTACACTAATACACACAGACTCTGGTCACTAGCACTGCAGTCTTACTCAGTCACACTTGTTGGCATTGTCACAGTCCATAATTCGCAGCCCGTGCATGACAGTCTCGCAGTTCAGGATGGTATCTGCTGTCCACACACTCCAGTATAACTCTGTTCACAGCCACATGCTGACATTCCAGTGTTCTCTTCTAGACTGTACCATAACGCTCAATGTTTCGTTCCAACAGCTGGTTGATGAGACAGACACATTCGACCTCAGGCGTAACGAACAGTTCCCACAGACGGATACTTCAACGGAGGCCATACTCACACTTGGCCGCTAACTGATAGAGATCACACAGATCTCACCCGTGACTGTAGCACCCTTTGCTCGCACCTGAGTCCACACACTCACGGACTGAACTGCCAACTCCATCTCCTGGCAAGTCACTCCTGTCTTATATACCTGGGCCAGTCATTCTGGAACAGTCCAGATGCTGGATGTAGTCAGAAACCTCACGAGGTGGAAGGCTCCAGCCTAATAATCTCGTAATTTCCATAGTTTTTACGCCCGCTCCACCTAAGTCCGAGCATGAGTGGTGTGGCCTGAAGGGGTGGACAGGCCAAATGGTGATGTGCGCTGGCCCCGCCCATGCTGAAGGTTGACATGGCAGACTTATGAGGCCAGGCATGCAGCAGTATGTTGCTGTCTAGGTATGGCAACTGTTTAAATCAAATGCAAACAATTGACTGAAAATGTGTTAAACGATAACTCTAAGCATACAATATCGCCAATAAAATTAAGTGATAAAATATTGCAAAGAAAGCACTGTACAGATTAACCAACATACTGTAAATGCCATTATAACGGGTCTGTTATTGGACATTATAAATTTTCAGGCTATCCCATTCCTGTTACCAGCATTTGACCCAGTGTGCTAATTAGGGCTCATCAGTTGGTAAATAGCACACCTACCAAGACGCTTGGCTAGTGCATACTGTGGAGGCCATTGCATAAGTTATTTGAAGCTACCGGCAGTGCCAATGCACTATGAAAGACTTTGTCTCTTTTGCAAAAGTTGAAGCTTGCCAGGCTATTAGATGATATGGATATAGATTTCCTTAGGGAACCTGAATTGTCCCGAATGAGTAAATTTATAATGCCGATATAATGGGTCCGTTATTGGGCATTATAAATTTATAATAATGTAAATGTTGAACTTTGCATGTGATATTCTTCCATTAATAATTAATTTTCCCCTATGAACTCCTTTTTCTATTTTATTCAGCAATTCTAACTTTTGCGTAAGTGTCAGTACATTTCTTTTACACTTCGCAGGCTTGTCCATCTTGTTGCAATTGTATACTTGGGTTCACAAACCACACGCATGCACTCAATATTTTATTCCTGGCCTACTGTTGGCGACTGATGTATTGACAGTGTACTATATGTCCCTTAAACCAAACTCTTGGCTATTGATGGCATGAATGAATCTATTAGAAATGATGGGAACAATAATGACCATCGAACATTGTCACGCAGGAGTGACTCAAAATTTCTGATTCCCACTGGCTGCTGTTTTAATTATTTTTTTTGTTGCACCCGCAACTGAAAGCGCCGTGGTTTTGAGATTGCTGGTTAATTGAGTGCTAGATAACAGGGATTCTACTGTATTACTTTAATGTATTAATCCATAAATTATTGAAATATGAAGTCGGTATGTGTGGTCTATGTTCATTTAACTGATGTACTGAAACTACCAGCTTATTATGTTTCTGGTCTTTTGTGTTTCATCTAAAATGTGATTATTATTACTTTGCAGATCCGCCTGTTCAACACGAGCCTCTGCATCGCAAGTGAGAAGGATGTTAAAACTAAGGGCTCTCAGCTAGTGCTTTCTCCATGCCTGAGAGTGATGAAGCAGGTGAATACATGTTCTGTCATTTTAAATTTTTGTTAAGGTTCTGAATAACCCGAATAGCAACAGAATAAAAGCAGCATTGTCAAGCTGGATTAATTAAATGTAAAGGAGGAAGAACAGGATTCTACAGCAAGTATATGATTGAAACTCTGTCAGTGTATCTATCAATTAAGGAAGAGACAAGATTTAAGGGGGGATGATACACCTTCAAAGGTTGAAAACTGCATTTTTGAGTCTTCCCCCCCCTCCCTTGTGATTTTTTTTTTTTTCATTAACATGTTGGATATTTTTCAATTACCTCCTCTATTTCATAAGATATGTTTTATTACTTTTATGTATTTCACTTGGTACATCTGTGTCCAAGCCATGAAAAAAGTCCTGCAGGACTAAATTCTGGTACCTTGGCATCTCTGAAAATCACAAAAGTAGTTAGTGGTACGTAAAGCCATTATTATTATTATTATTATTATTATTATTATTATTATTATTATTATTATTATTATTATTATTATGTGCGTATGGACCCAATAGATCACGCAAAGGTCTTAACGATTCTGTTTTCTGAGTTGCCAAACAACTCTCATCCTTTCTCCATGGATCCTTTTTCGTTCTTCTGTCCACTTCGCTCCAGTCTTCTTTTTCACTTCGTTCTCTGGTTGCACTTTCCATCCATTAATTTTTTTCTATGGAGGTTTCTGTCTGCGGTGTCAGTTGAGTACATCTGGGTTTTTTCCAGATCCTTCTTCACTTACAGTACCCATGGAATATTTTTTAGATGTTCTATGTAGGTGAGAACCTTGTGTGTCAGTCTCCTTGCTAGCAATCTGCGGACGTGCCCATAAAATTTCAGACGTCTTTTGCGGATGTCTGCTGCAATGTTGGAAAGCTCTTCTGTCACTTTGCATGACGTCAGTCTATAACCATCTTCTGTTTTTCGAGGGCCGAGAATTTTCCTCAGGATTCTTCTTTTTTCTTTTAAAATGTTTTATAGGTCACCTTTCCCGTTTAGTGTAAGGGTCTCGCTGGCATATAAGACTTCGGGCTTGATTACTGTATTATAGTGTCTGATCTTTGCATGGCGGGACAAGCACTTTTTATTGTATATGTTGTAAACTCTACCGTAGGCTTTCCGGAATTTTCTGGGCAGTCTCCTCGCCTCCCATTGGTTCAAGTATTTCTCCCAAGTACTTGAAGTGTGGTACTTGGTTGATTTGCCCATATGTCATGTTCAAATTTTTGATGTCAAGTTTTGAGCAGAAGAACTTGGTCTTTTCAAAGGAAATTTGTAGGCCAACCTTTCCAGCACATTCGCTAAGGATTTCAATTTGTTTAACGGCTATGACTACATCATCTGTCATTATGGCCACGTCATCTGCAAAAGTGAGGTAGGATATCTCAATACCATCTGTGGGTCATCCTAGTCATATGGGGCTCCAGTATCCCATGTCTTTCAATGCCTTCTCCCACTCGCGGATGACTTTGTCTAGGACGAGGTTGAAAAGAAGCGGAGATAGGCCGTTACCTTGTCGGACGCCAGTTTAAATCGGGACTGGTTCAGAGATCTCCCCCATGAATTTAACTTTGGAGATAGTGTCAGTGAGAGTTGCCTTGATGAGGTTGAGGGTCTTGGAATCAAGCCCCAGTTCCTCAAGAATAACGAAGAGAGACTGTCGATCAACCGAGTCGTATCCTTTCCTGAAGTCAACAAAAATGCACATGACCAGTTTGTTCTTCAGTGCTTTGTACAGTAGAAGTCCACTATAGCGAGTACGGCATATAACGAGAACCCCATTATAACGATAATGTTTGTCCGTCCCTTCAAAATTCCTATATTAACCTGTGCATTATCCTTCGGTTACAGCGAGAGCCCTATCACTGACACATCCGTTATTACGAGCGTATATGCGTGCTCAATTTTTTCCGTTGCCGATATTTATGCACCCAGTCATTATACTGAATCGATCATCTTTGGTACCGTATCGTTTTCTCACTATGCCCACCAGCGAGCTCTCTCGTCAACATTCGAAGGCAATGTCGGAGTCGATTAGTAATACCCGTCGACTGCTCTTCCACAAGGAAAATGAAAGAGGAGAGCATGTTTCCGTAATAAATGCGTAAATAACATATCTGATAACCGTTGTTAACTCGTTAAAGATAAACGCTGAATAAACGATCGCTTAATTTTAATGCTAAATACCGCAGTTAAGCAAGAATGAGATAGGCCTACACCTCAAGATATGGCAGAGTGCGTTATTGATTACAAGGTTAGTTTAGATTTTCTCACGTCCATAAACTACGGAAAGGCTATTATCATGTAAATTTATAGCGAGAAGGTTATAATTTCTCTACTGGCGCTTGAAGCATGTTTTCATCATGCATACAGTACAGATAAGTTAGGATAGGTGACGCTATTTGAATAACAAAACTGAAACGTTTGCCACAAAATGCGATCGATCATCTTCGGTATGGTATAGTTTTCGCGCTATGTGCATTTGTGAGCTCTCTCATCAACATTCAAAGGTAATACTGGATGGAAATTTCTAAGTTCCCATGGAGGGAATTAAATATTTTTCACCAAAAGAGCATGTCAAAAACAGATCAGATGTAAGGTTTTTCATGCGTTTGCTCTATTAACCAGAGCAGTGTCAGACCTAAGACAAAACGCTGGTTAATAGAGCAAACGCCTGATAAGCCATACATCTGATCTGTTTCTGGCGATACTGGAGTCGATTAGTAATACCCGTCGACTGCTGTTCTCTTATGAAAATTCAAAATGAAAGAGGATAATACGTTTTCATAATAAATGCGTAAGTAACGTAGCCAACAGCAGTTGTTAACTCATTAAAAATAAGGGCTGAAGTAAACGATCTCTTAATTATAATGGTATATCATATACTGAAATTAAGTAAGAATATGATACACCTCAAGATATGGCAGGGTACATCAATGATTTCAGAAGATAGTTTATATTTTCTCGCGTCTAGGTAAATTTTGGAAAGCAATTCCCATGTCAGGAGGTTATTATTTCTCTACATGCGTTTCTAATAGATTTTTGTGATACATATACGGTTAGTTAGGTGATGCCGTTTGAAGAAGAAAACTGAAATGTTTGCCACAGAAGCCTCTGGAGCGATACCGTATTTCTCCGAATCCAAGACAACGTTTTATTCTCAGAATCTCATGTGAAAAATCGAGGGTCATTTTACATTCGTGGTCTGATAGTAATGAACACCACTGGCAACTACCGCAGTAGCCACTTTGTTTCTTATCACCCCCGCACGCGCGCACACAAAACTCGTTGGCAATAAACGACCTCATTTTCATACACCGCTAGCCGCGGTGACCGGTTGTACAGTTTAATTTTGATACAGTTCAATACAGTGCCTATTTGTAATCACTGGATTTCGGGAAAGAGTGGAGAGAGAAAGACATTCTATTATCTTCTATAAAAACGTTTCTCAAATCTGCAGAATGGCATCAAAACATGCGAGCCTTTGAATTCTATTATAAGTTAAAAACTTCATTTTCCCGTATTGAACTGAGATTCACAATTAGAATTAAAGGAAGGTTCAACCTTTTCAATACAAAATGTGTTGTACAGGCTGTTCACAACATATTATTTATTATATTATTAGTACCGGTTTCGACGCTTATTGCGTCATCATCCATAATCACCCGGACTTGTGTCTCCATTGAACAACAACAGAAGAGTGGACAATTTTACTACATCGTTTTATTATCACATTCAGATTTTTATGTTCAATCATCAGACCAATTTTATTGCACAATACTCACCTATTTCATTAGATTATAACACTTTTATGTGTCACATTATATCATCATATGTCACTCATTTTTCTTTTATCCTTTAAGGAGAAAAGCAGTCTATCATTTGTAGTTTGCCATGTAAGAATCATTTATACAACTTTTGTGATATGTACTTTGCCCACTTGTGATTTTTTTGCTGATGATGACGCAACAAGCGTCGAAACCGGTACTAATAATATAATAAATAATATGTTGTGAACACCCTGTACAACACATTTTGTATTGAAAAGGTTGAACCTTCCTTTAATTCTAATTGTGAACCTTTGAATTCTAGGAAAGGCCACGGCTACTCAGTACGGTAGCAGAGTTATAACGCGTCTGCTGTACCTGAAGTTTAGTGAAATTAAGTTTTATAGACAGCAGGAATATTTTCGTGATGGATCGTCATATTGTAAAGACAATTAAATTGAAATAACAAATAACATAATTCAACCTATTCAGTTTGATTGTGATACAGTTCAATACGGAACATCATGAAATTTTTATCTTTGTATTGTAAAGATACATGGAACAGGTATTGCTGGCAAATTTTCAACGGGTTCTCGTTGATGTTATGATGCCAGTTTTAAGTTAATGGCTAGTAAACACTCGGAAATGTATGATAATTGTGCAGCTGCAAGAAAATACGGGAGATATTGGGTTCGAATCCCATTGTCGTCAGCCCTGAAGATGGTTTTCCATTTTTCCGTGGTTTCCCATTTTCACACATTAATTAAGGCCACCGCCGCTTCCTTCCAACTCCTAGGCCTTTCCTATCCCATCGCCGCCATAAGACCTATCTACGTCGGTGCGACATAAAGCCACTAGCAAAAAAAAAATACGGCAAAGGCCTAACTAAAGCCAATGTACGACATTACCGTGATGACAAAGATAGCTTAAAAATGCATACTGCACAAAAAATTCATTCAGTGGCACGTAACAAGGACGCTTTAAAGATGTTGAAGATGAAATTGCGAGGTATGTGCACAAAAACGCAAGGGCGGAATTGCCATACCGCGGCACAGTAAACTCGTTCGTTGGCTTTCAAAGTCCGCAATTAAGACCTATACATCACTAGCCGCTGAAGTTGGCCGAATCCAGCAAGCAAGACGTGTATGTAGCGGCAGCCAGTTATATCTGACGCTGAGTGAAAGTAACAATTTTATAGTAAGCAAGAATATTTTCATGATGGATTATCGTATTGTAGAGACGCTTGGAATGTGTATTGCCGGCAAATTTTCAACGCGTTTCCTTCAATATTATGATGCCAATTTTAAGCTAATGGTTCTTAAACCCTCTGAAATAAAGCATAATTGTACAGCCGCAACTAAAGCCAATGTTTGGCGTCTATAAATAATCTAAAAATGCGTACTGTATAAGAAAGGCATTCATATGATTTTACAAAGCACTTTTTAAGCCTGATTAAAATTTTTTGAAGGGAAAAGACGGGGATAGTCTTGGATTCCGAAAAATACGGTAATATATATTTTTCAGAATGTAAATTAAACACACACTTTCACGTAGTATCGGATTTCGAAAAGCAACAAACAAGTAAGTCGTAGTGTGGATATTATCCACGAAAACGCAAGTTTTGAATAAACTTACTGCATTCATTCTGATTTTTACAAAAAATCTCATATAACGACAATCCGCTATAGCGAGTAAATTTTTCACCGTTATGAATTCTCACTGTAACGGACTTCTACTGTATTTAAGAATTGCCTTCAAGTTTAATATTTGTTCTGCACATGAGCGCCCAGGGCGGAACCCTGCTTGATATTTGCCAATACTTTGTTCAAGTTGTTCTTGCGTTCTCTTCAAAAGGCAATCTGATTGTATGCCACTTGAAGAAGAGTTCTTCTTCTTCTTCTTCTTCTTCTTCTTCTTCTTCTCCTCCTCCTCCTCCTCCTCCTCCAAGCTTCCTTGCTATGAGGCTCTGAAAAGAGCTGATTCTTCGTTCTTAATTTTACCAGGAGATCTTTGAAGGATAGTTTGAGTGCTGATGTTCAGTTCAGTACTGGAAATCTTATCCTTGTATCTATGCAAGGGCACCTCCTGCTGGCTCCCCTTCTGTTCAGTCTGTATATATCTGACTTTCCTGAAACAAAGTCTAGAAAATTTTGTTATGCTGATGGTATAACCCTGGCTATAAGGCACAAATATACTGTATATACTATTGACCTGGCTAAGCTAAGATGTTTCCATAAATGGAGGCTCCAACTCAGCACAACACAAACTGAGGAATCCTGTTTCTATTTGAACAACTGAATGGCTGATAGTGTGATACATGTATCATTTGAGAGCTTAGTTGTTAGGTATAATCAATTCCTCAGCTATTTAGATATTCAGATATGTACGAGTAGCGCTGGACCGAAAACTGTCTTTTAAAATACAGTAGAAGTCCGTTATAGCGCTAATTCACAACAGCGAAAAATTTACTCGCTATAGCGGATTATCGTTATACCCGATTTTTTATGAAATTTGGATAAAAACCCATACACATTAAAATCGGTATGAAACGGCTATCAGTTTGTTCAAAACTTGCGTTTCTGCGGATGATATACACACTATGGGTTACTTGTTTGTTATTTTTCATGGAAGTGTGTATTTAATTTCATTCTGAAAAAAATTATAGTACCGTATTTCTCCAAATCCAAGACAAACCCCACTTTTTTCCTTCAAAAAAATGAAACCAAGCTCAAAAAATGCTTTGTAAAATCATATGAATGCTTTGTTGTACAGTACGCTTTTTTAGACGTCGAACATTCGTTTTCGTTATGCCGTTTTTTTTTTTTTGTTTTTTTTTGCGGCTGTACAATTATTCTTTATTTTCGCGGATTTAATGGCTACTAATTTAAAACTGGCATCGTAATACCAAAGAGAACCCATTGAAAATTTGCCGGCAATACCTGTTTCATGCGTCTCCACAATAAGACGATCCATCAGGAAAATATTCTTGCTGTCTATAAAACTGTTACTTTTAGTCAGCGTCAGATATAACCAGCTACCGTTACATGCACGTCTCGCTTGCCGGGTTCGGCCAACTTCAGTGGCTGGAGATGTATAGGCCTAATCGCGGGCGTTGAAGGTCAATGAACGAGTTTATTGCGCCACGGTATGGCTACTCTGCCCTTGAGCTTTTCGTGCATGTACCTCACAATTCCGCCTTCGACTTCTTTAAAGCGTCCTTCTTGCGGACCACTGAATGAATTTTTTGTACAGTACGCAGTTTTTTAGCTATGTATCTTTGTCTTCACGCTAAGATCAAATATTGGCTTTAGTTAGTCATATTTTCTTGCTGCTGCACAATTTCCGAGTATTTAATAACCATTGACTTAAAACTGGCATCATAATATCGACGAGAACCCGTTGATAATTTGCCGGCAATACCTGTTGCACGTATCTTTACAATACTACTATCCATCTCGAAGATCCTCCTGCGTGTTAACTTACCACTCTGCCACTGAGTAGCCGAGGCCTTTGTAAGAATTCGAAGACTCGCACGTTTTGATGCCATTGTGCAGATTTGAGAAACGTTTTTGTACAGGCTAATAGAACGTAATTCTCTCTTCACGAGGTATTTCTCAAGATCCAGTGACGTTACACACAGGCACTGTACTTGTCGCAGCTAGCGATGTATAATAAAGAGGCGGTCGTTTATTTTCAACGAGATTTTTGTGTGCGTGCGGATGCGGGGGTGAAAAGAAGCAGCGTGGTTACCGCGGTAGTTGCCAGTGGTATTCATTACTGTCAGGCCGCGAATGCAAGACAACCCTTGATTTTTCGCATTAAATTCTGACAAAAAAAAAATGTCGTTTTGGATTCGAAAACAAACGGTATCACTCCAGAGGCTTATGTGGCAAACATGTCGGTTTTCTTCTTCAAACGGCGTCACCTAACATATTTGAAACGCATGTAGAGACATTTGCATGTGAATAGCCTTTCCGGAATTTAACTAGACGCGAGAAAATATGAACTATCCTCTGAAATCAGCGATGTACTCTGCCATATCTTGAGCTGTATCATATATTACTTAATTTCAGTATTATTTATTATTTATTTATTATTTACATATTTTACGCCCACATTGGAGCACTGAAATCAATACATTTGAGTTAATTTCTTCTTCTTCTTCTCCCAGAACTTTTTCATCCTCTCCGACCTGGAAGCCCTTTGTGTGTCCGATATAGTATATTGTTTCCGTTCAACTGCTTTTAGTTTGAGACTTATGCTTTTGTTCTTCAAAATCCTCTTCTCTTTTCTGTCTTTGATTTGTTGCCGAGTTATACCCAATTCTTCCAAATCGTCCTGAACTTCTTTGAACCAATTATTATTGATTTTATTCTTCAAAAAGTAATCGAATAGTTGTTTCAATATCCTGGTGTCTGCTAATCTTGATATGTGACAGAAAAAGGAAATTCTTCTTTTACGCATTGTAGATATTATTGATTCACATTCACGATAGACAATGTTGTTAGGCAACAATCTCCACTGTCCATCAACTTGGTGTTTTTTATTAATAATTGTTCTAAGAATTCTTCTCTCAGTTTTCTGTAATTTGTCTGTTGTAGATTTTACATTTAATTTGAATAAAGTTTCACTAGCATAGGTTGCCTCTGGTTTAACTATGGAATTATAGTGTTTCAGCTTAGCGTTTATCGAAAGAGATTTTTTTTTATAGGTTGGCCAGGTAAGTCTTTGTGCTTGTTTAAATTTAGTTGTTCTGTGTTCTATTGCTTCTTTTTCATTTGTGTTCCATGTTATTATTTCCCCAAGATATTTGAATTTCTGAACAATTTTAATCTCTTTATTACTGTTCAGCTGAATAACTGGTAAATCAACTTTAAAAGTTGGCATCATTTCTGTTTTTTCAAATGAAATTTGTAATCCCATTTTTTTAGCTATAATTTCTAGTTGTTCAATTTGAAATTTAGCCTCTTCTATTGTATTTGCAAGTAATGCTAAATCCTCCGCAAAAGCAAGGCAGTTGAGTTTAATATTTCTACCGATCTTGATAGTTGGTTGGCATTTCTTGTTCCATTCACGCATAACCTTCTCCAATGCACAATTAAATAACAATGGTGAAAGTCCGTCTCCTTGTCGAAGTCCAGTTCTTATAGTGAATGATTCTGATAATTCACCTCTAAATTTAACTTTTGCCTTCGTATTTTTAAAAGTCATATTAATGAGGTTAACAAGTTTTTGATGTAAGCCAAATTCTTTAAGGCTTTTTAATAATGAGTCACGATGAATACTGTCGTATGCTTTTTTAAAATCTACAAACGTGATGACCAGACCCTTACTTCGAACTCTTTGGTGCTTCATTATCCATTTTAAACTAATGATGTGATCTGGACAGCTTCTACCTGGTCGAAATCCTCCCTGATATTCTCCAAGTTCTTGGTCGAGTTGTTCTTGGATTCTTGTGTATATAATCTTGGATAAAATCTTGTATGTAATATCAAGTAAGGATATCCCCCGATAATTATTTGGATCGGAGCGATCACCTTTCTTGTGCAGCGGGTGGATTATCGCTGTATTCCATTCCTCAGGAAGCTTCTCCGTGTTCCAAATATCAATGATGTATTTATGTAGGTTTTGAATAGTCTGATCATTAGCATTCTTCCATATTTCTGCTACTATTTGATTCTCTCCTGCTGCTTTGTAGTTTTTAAGTGCATTAATTGCCGTTTTCACTTCATTGTAAACTGGTGGTATAATCTTTTGTAATGGAGTTTTATTTTTTGGGTTAGGATCAAATTCTAAATGTTCCACAGGATCCTCACAATTAAGTAACTCTTTAAAGTATTCTGCAAGAATGTTAGCATTATCCTGATTATTGTGTGCCATTTTACCATTTTTATTTCTTAACATAAGTGTGGGAGGGGTAAATTTAGATTGATATTGCTTGAATGTTTTGTAATAGTCTCTTGTTTTATGCTGATTGAATGTTTCTTCTATAGTGCTAAGCATTTCCTTTTGATAATTCCTTTTAATTGTCCTAATTTCTTTAGCTGTTTGTCTTCTGGCATTAATTAGTTCTTCTCGAGATTTTTCCGTTTTCCTCTGTTGATCATTTATCCATGCCTTGTGTCTTGCTTGAATTGCTTTGTCACATTCCTCGTTCCACCACGCATGTTTCTTTCTCCTTTTGATTGGGGCAATTTCTTCAGCTATGGTTTTAAGTTTGTTGATCATTGTCTCTAATTTGTCATTTAAAGGTGTTTTGGATCTCTCTAAATATATTTTATTATTTATTAAGTAACTGGGATCATAATTTCTCCTTGCTTTGAGATGATTATGTTTGTGTTTCCTTTTTGGTGTTAACTTGATTTTTATTTTTGAGATATAATGATCCGAGTCAATGTCTACCCCACGGAGGACTCTGACATTATAAATTTCTTTATGATAATCTTTATCCATGGCAACATGATCAATCTGAAACTCTCCCAATTTTACGTTAGGGCATTTCCATGTCATAAGTTTATGTGGTCGCCTCATGAATCTGGTGGTTTCCAAAACGAGTCTATGATCTGCACAAAGTTCAATTAATCTTTGGCCATTTTTGTTCGTTAATTTATGAGCTGGCCATTTTCCTACAACTGTGCGATACTTCTTTTCTCTGCCTATTTTAGCATTGAAATCTCCAAGTAAGATTTTTATATGCTCATCAGGGATCTTCGCTAATATGTAATCAAGTTCCTCCCAAAAGTTTTCAACTCCTTCTCTATCTTTATTGTTTTTGTCATTTGTTGGTGCATGGACATTTATTAAAGTATAAGTTTTATTCCCTACTTTAATTGTTAGAAGTGCCATCCTCGAAGATTTTGAAGAAAATTCTTCAATTGAGTCTATTATGCTACTATGACCAAGAAAACCTACACCAAATTGAGGGACATTCTTCATTACTCTTTCTCCTGGAGGTCCTTTGTAGAGACGATAACCTCCTGATTCAATTGGGTCCTGGTCTGTGTTCCTAAGTTCTTGTAAAGCCATTATTAAAATCCTATGTTGGTCCATCACATCAGTTAAATGTTTCAACTTGCCCACCTTACTTAGTGAATTAATGTTTAATGTTGCAAAGTATGAAAATTTTCCTGATTTGTTGAACTTAAGTCTCATCTTACATTGTTGGGTTAGTCCACTGTCTGTCAGCTGTCTGTCGATTGTCTGTTGGGCTTCCAGGCGCTCCGATTCGCCTAGGTCTTCTACTTGACACCCCACCGATTCCGAGTGGTGTCTTTGTGCAGATCCTTGTTGTTGTTTGTCCACACCGGTGGATTTATTCATTAGAAGACTCATCATCATTGATTGTCTGATCTTTCGATCGAAACATTTCTGACCAAGGTCAGGCTTTACAATTCCAGATGTGATCTGGAAAGGTGATTAATGAAGTATGAATTGGTGATGAATGAAGTGCTACAAGTTCATCCTAGTTGTTCAGGACTGGGAGTAGGCATTTCCTCCATACTCCGCATATGTTATGGTTTTCCCGCCAATACTCGGGTAGCTGATTGCAGTGGTTTCCCACTGGGCGATGGGGTCGCCACATCCCTACGCTCTAATTTCAGTATATAACATTAAAATTAAGCGATCGTTTACTTCAGCCTTTATTTTTAACAAGTTGACAACTGCTATCGGCCACATCATTTACACATTTATTACGAAAACATGTTATCCTCTTTCATTTCGAATTTTCATTAGAGAACAGCAGTCGACGGGTGTTGCTAATCGATTCCAACATCGTCTTCGAATGTTTACGAGAGAGCTTGCAAATGCACATAGTGAGAAAACTACTCTATACCATTCCGAAGTTGATCGATTGCATTTTGTGGCAAACCTTTCAGTTTTCTTATTCAAACAGCGTCACCTATCCTAACTTAACCGTACTATACGTACGATGAAAACACGCTTCAAGCACCAGTTCTTCTCGCTATAAATTTACATGATAATAGCCTTTCCGTAATTTAACCAGAAGTGAGAAAATATAAACTAATCTCTGAAATCAATTATGCACTTATCTCGAGGTGTAGGCCTATCCCATTCTTAATTGCAGTACTTTGCATTAAAATTAAGTGATCGTTTAGTCGACCTTTAATTTTAACGAGTTAACAACTGTTATCGGACACGTTATTTTACGCATTTATTACAAAATATGCCCTCTTTCATTTCGAATTTTCGTTACGGAACAGCAGCCGACGGGTATTACTAGTCGACTCCGACATCGCCTTCGAATGTCGATGAGAGAACTCGCTAGTGGAAATGCGAGGAAACGATGCCGAAGGTAATCGATCACATGCAACATCATCGCTGCGGTGCATAAATACCGGTAATGAAAAAAAAAAGTCGCGCACGCTTAACCACTCGTAATAACGGATGTGTCAGTGATAGGACTCTCGCTGTAACCGAAGGTTAATACACAGTTGAATATAGGAATTTTGAAGGGACAGCAAAATATTGCCGTTATAGCGGAGTTCTCGTTATATGCCGTACTTGCTATAGCGGGCTTCTACTGTACATCTCAAAAACACAACTGTCAAAATTGAGCCACAATAGCATCTTGTAGGAGCTTTGTGGTGCAAGTTGGGGTGCTTCTGGAGCAATTCTGAGGTGTTCTGCTTTAGGTCTTGTCTTTCCTACAGCTGAATATTGAGCCCCAGTGTGGTTGAACAGCCCTCAGAATGGATCAGCACATTAGATCTGAGGCTATAAGCCATTCTTATCATTTGATAATGTAAATATTTATACATAATATTGCCATACAAAAAATAAATAAGTAGGGGAGAGTACTACAGTACTGGCCACCTTAACGTTTTCCCTTATAAAAAATAAAATGCTGTACAGTATGAGATTTTGATACAATAATCTTGTACTTCATTAAATGCTTTTGCAATGTCAGGGAGTGGTTTCCATAAAATCTTACCAAAAGTTTATAATATTTAAAAATACAACAAAGGTTAAATTCCAAGGACTGCAAAAATCTTCTAGTACTGGCCAGTTACCATTTTCTAAGATATATATGTCTAATAATAAATTACTAACATCAAACAAATACAGAATGAACTCGACAACACATAATTATTAGAATTGGCATCCACTAACTTCAAGTTTGGTTTAATTTTTGTAATAATTACAAATAAAATACAAAATATTCCCTTGGTCTACACATCCCAACATTTTGCATTTGGTACACTGCACTCATTCGTCATCCAGTAATCACAACAAATAATGCATAATGTGTTTTCTTCCTTTTCCTTAGTATTTACATAATAATCATAATAAAACTGCTTTCCGGCAGTTTTGTTTTCCATGTTGAACTTGTGAGTTACTTTTGAATGCTCGGCCAAAGCGAATGCTAATTGTAAATTTTTTTTCCTGCTCAGGGACATGAAGATTTAGATACTTCATATAAGTAACTAACTGATTTACATATCGTAAGCAAAGGATTTTTTAATTTGTCCCATCTGAAGTTAGATCCACAGCCACACCAATTCTAAGTACTCTCAGATGATCTCCTAACATACTTCTTGGCGCACAAAAAGCCTCGGCAGCCTGCCTTGCAGTCATTTTGTTAGAAATAATTTAGTTTTGTGCCATCTTCATCCCGTCCTCGGTCCACTTTTAATTTATTTTACCCCTTTTCTTGGTCATTTCACTCTGGAAAGTGATAAGAAGTGGATATCATTTTATTTCTTTAAAAGTCCTATTGGCCGGTACTGTGCGAAACTTGCATGAAGAAAATTCCTCAACTGGATATTGTTTAATAGACGATGTCGTGAAACTCTTACCAGCTATAGTATCCTCAAAGAATGTACAGTAGAACGTCGATAATTTGAAATCGGTTAATTCAAAATCCCGCCTAATTCGAAGAAGCTCTCTTTCCCGGAAACATGAGATACAGTTTTACATGTTATTTCAATTGTTTAATTCAAAATATGGATAATTCGTTATTCGAAGTACAATGTCGGCCCCATTACCGAAATTGACTTTTAATTCGAAACTGCCTTTACATTTTAAAACAATAGTATGTTACAGAGTAATTTCAACTCGAAATTTATCCGCTCCGCGTCATAGTAGAACGCGCGTTCCGGAACATGGAGGGGTAGCTTTCCGCACTTACACTTACTTCGGTGGGTCTACATTGCGCTTCATGATTGCTAAGTTGAATGAAAACAGAATTCTTTTGTGTTCAACCTTTTAAGGAACGCCGTAATATCACGCAACATGCAGTGTGCGGGAAAACAGAATCCGCGAACACTGGCGATGCCGACAGTTGACGAAAAACCGTGGCAAATATAATAAATTCTTAGGCACCGAACAATATTGACATTGCTGGTGAAACTGCATTGCTTTATTTTAATGTGAGCGCAAACGGTCTTATGGTTTTAAAGGAGAAATTACCAGCCGGGAAATCGTACAGTGTGAGGGATGAGGGTTATAGTAGTGCGTTGCAATGTACATGGAAGCGAGATACTTTATCCCCTCGTCATAGGAAACTTCGATAAGCCACAATGTTTTAAGAGCGTCGGGCACTTTCCATGCCAGTACAAAGCATCTATAATAAAAATGCAAACTGTAAAGAAATCCAAAAAATAATGCATTTGCACAGGGGAACCGGCATAATTTATCCTCGTCTTTGAATTGTGCAATTTTTTTTTCTTTCGTTGCGTGAGGTTATGTTTGTCAGTGATTTATCCAAGTGCATTATTTGAACATTGTAAATGCACCTTGTTGGATACATTTGGGAAATAGTTTTTTCCATGGCATTTGAAAGGTTTAAACTGTGAATCGAGGTGATTGCATGTATTAATGGGTCTTAGAATACTTTGTGACGCGGCAGGTGTTTACATTTCTGAAGTACGAGAGAAGTGCCATGGCGGGAAATCATACAAGGATAGAGTCATAGGAAAGTTCGATTTTAAGGGCATCGGGTACTTTCTGTGTAAATACAAGGCATCTAAAATGCATACAGTATAGTAATCCAATTAATAAAGCACTTGCACATGGGAGCGTGCATAGATTTCTCCTCGTCTTTGAATCGTGCTTTTTTTTTTCTTTCTTTCGTTGCGTGAGGTTATGTTTACCAGTGAGATATCAGAGTGTATTACTGTATTTGAATACTGTAAATGCACCTTCTTGGATACATTTTGGAAATAGTTCTTTTCTCATGGCATTTGAAAGGTATAAACTGTGAATCAAGGTTAAATGCATACAGTAATGGGCCTTAGAATATTTTGTAATGCAGCAAGGGTTGGTACTTCTGAATTGCGAATTGGCGGTTAATTCGAAATCACGTAATTCGAAGTCCAATTTTTGAGTTCCAACGACTTTGAATTAACGAGGTTTTACTGTATATAATATATAAGTAAAGACAAAATCAACAGCTTACCTGGAAATGGAGTACCGGGGCTTGAAAATAACTTTTCGCACGCGATCGAAAGCCAGCCACTGTACAACACTCACATCTCACACAAGACTTAACGCTAAACGATACCCCCAAAGTATGACACGCGGGAATGTAGCATCCTTCATATGCCACCTGTAAGCTACTGCCATATAGCACCTAAAATGAGAACCAGCAATGGCCGGTACTGCAAGCCGGCCGGTACTGTAGGACTCTCCCCTAAATATTTGATGCATTCTTCTCTGCCATATGTTCGATGATCATTTTCCTTAACTTTCATTTTTACACATGGTGTTCATCGTAATTTATAAAATATTAAAAATATTTATATGGAATTTTGCATGGTAGTGCAGTTTGTTTATATAAGCCAATAGATCTAGGCTCTTTCCTTAGGTACAAGCAATTTTGAAAAAACTTACTGAGTGGCACAAGAATTAGAGATTGATTTAATAGGTAACTATTAGGAAAAATACACATTCTCTCAAGGGATATCTTAGATATTGTGAACACACATCATATAAGTGGGCAAGTGTTGAGTGTGTATGCTCAAGCTAGTGTGATGTGGTTGTATCACAGCTGTGAAGGTCAATGGCGGGCTAAGATCTGCCAGTCAGTCTCAATCGTTGCAGCAGTATCTGAGTTCTAAATGGTGGAACAAACTGATGAAAATAAGAGGGTCTTCTTGAATCTGAATGCAGAGAGCCAGTGGAAAGAACAGTTTTGTGCAAGCAGAAGGTGGTGAAAAATGCCTACTATGTAGGGCAGTTTGTCATATTGAGAAAGTGTACTTGGTATTGGCATTTTGTATGGAATTAATCCAGTTTTACGGCTGGATGCCTTTCGTGACGCCGACCCTATGTGGAGGGATGTATTTGTTATGTGTTTCTGTGGTATTTTGTAGTCTGATATGTTGTATATAAATCGTGATGTGTATTAAGATGAACACAAACATCCTGCCCCCTGAGCTAGAAGAATTAACCATACATGATTAAAATCCTCAATCCGACTAGAAGTCGAACCCGGGACCCTCTGAATCGTAGGCCAGTATGCTCATCATTCAGCCAAAGGCCCGACTACACTTTACTGAATGGATAACAGGAATTTTACTTATATTAGTCTGAAGTTCTGTAATTTCTATCCAGGAAATTGTAAATCATGGTGTGCATGTTCAAACCCTACATCTTTGTACTGTACATTGTAACATACATACATACATACATACATACATACATACATACATACATACATACATACATACGTACGTACGTACGTACATTATCATTATAGACTGTTATGCCTTTCAGCGTTCAGTCTGCAAGCCTAAACGTCGCCACAATCCTCGATTTGCATCTAGTGTTGTGGCCTCATTTAGTTACATACCTTTTATCTTTAAATCGTTAGAAACTGAGTCCAACCATCGTCGTCTTGATCTACTTCTACTTCTCTTACCCTCCATAGCAGAGTCCATTATTCTCCTAGGTAACCTATCCTCCTCCATTCACCTCACATGACCCCACCACTGAAGCCGGTTTATGCGTACAGCTTCATCCATCGAGTTCATTCCTAAATTAGCCTTTATCGCCTCATTCCCAGTACCCTCCTGCCATTGTTCCCACCCGTTTGTACCAGCAATCATTCTCGCTACTTTCATGTTGGTTTACTTCTAACTTACGAATAAGATATCCTGAGTCCACCCAGCTTTCGCTACCGTAAAGCAAAGTTAGTCTGAAAACAGACCGATGTAAAGATAGTTTCGTCTGGGAGCTGACTTCCTTCTTACAGAATACTGTTGATTGCAACTGCGAGCTTTACACCACCTTGATTCAATCTCACTTACTATATTACCATCCTGGGAGAACACACAACCTAAATACTTGAAATTATCAACCTGTCCTAGCTTTGTATCACCAATCAGACATTCAATTCTGTTGAATTTCTTACCTACTGACATCAATTTAGTCTTCGAGGGGCTAATTTTCATACCATACTCATTGCACCTATTTTCAAGTTCCAAGATATTACACTGCAGGCTTTCGGCACAATCTGCCATTAAGACCAAGTCGTCAGCATAGGCCAGACCGCTTACTACATTTCCACCAAACTGAATCCCTCCCTGCCATTTTATACCTTTCAGCAAATGACCCATGTAAACTACGAACAGCAAAGGTGAAAGATTACAGCCTTGTCTAACCCCTGTAAGTACCCTGAACCAAGAACTCGTTCTACCATCAATTCTCACTGAAGCCCAATTGTCAACATAAATACCTTCGATTGATTTTAATAATCTACCTTTAATTCCATAGTCCCCCAGTATGGCGAACATCTTTTCCCTCGGTACCCTGTCATATGCTTTTTCTAGATCTAAGAAACATGAACACAACTGCCTGTTCCTCTCGTAAGATTTTTCAATTACCTGGCGCATTCTGAAAATCTGATCCTGACAGCCTCTCTGTGGTCTGAAACCACACTGGGTTTCATCCAACTTCCTCTCAATGACTGATTGCACCCTCCCTTCCAAGATGCCAGTGAATACTTTGCCTGGTATACTAATCAATGAGATACCTCGATTGTTGTTGCAATCCTTCCTGTTCCCTTGCTTATAGATAAGTGCAATTACTGCTTTTGTCCAATCTGAAGGTACCTTACCAACACTCCATGCTAATTTTACTACTCTTTGAAGCCATTTCATCCCTGCCTTCCCACTATACTTTACCATTTCAGGTCTAATATCATCTATTCCTGCTGCTTTATGACAATGGAGTTTATTTACCATCCTTTCCACTTCCTCCAGTGTAATTTCACCATCATCATTTTCCTCCTCCCCATGAGCTTGGCTGTTCGCAACACCACCAGGATGATTTCCTTTTACATTGAGATGATGTTCAAAGTATTCCCTCCACCTCTCCAGTGATTCCCTGGGATCTATTATGAGTTCACCTGAATTACTCAAAACACTGTTCATTTCCCTTTTTCCTCCATTCCTAAGATTCTTTATTACTGCCCAAAAAGGTTTCCCTCCTGCTTGACCTAGCCTTTTCAGGTTGTTACCAAAATCTTCCCATGACTTCTTTTTGGATTCAACAACTATTTGTTTCGCTCTGTTTCTTTAATCTACGTACAAATCCCTGTCTGCCTCGGCACTTGTTTGGAGCCATTTCTGATAAGCCTTCTTTTTACGTTTACAAGCTGTTCTCACTTCATCATTCCACCAAGATGTTTGCCTTCTCCCATCTTTACACACAGTTGTTCCTAGGCACTCCCTTGCTGTTTCTACTACAGCATCCCTGTATGCCACCCATTCACTTTCTATATCCTGAACCTGCTTACTGTCTACTGTTTGAAACTTCTCACTAATCATATCTATGTACTTCTAATTTCCTCATCCTGGAGTTCTACCCTTATTCGTTTGCAGACTGATTTCACTTTCTTTACCCTAGGCCTAGAGATACTTAGTTCACTACAGATCAGATAGTGGTCTGTATCATCGAAAAATCCGCGGAAAACTCGTACATTCCTAACAGATTTCCTGAATTCGAAGTCTGTTAAGATATAGTCTATTATGGATCTGGTACCCCTAGCCTCCCATGTGTAGCGGTGAATAGCCTTATGCTTGAAGAATGTATTCGTAACAGCTAAACACATACTAGCACAGAAGTCCAGCAAACGCTTCCCATTCCCATTAGCTTCCATATCTTCCTCACATTTACCAATCACCCTTTCGTATCCTTCAGTTCTATTCCCAACTCTCGCATTGAAATCGCCCATTTGCACTATTCTATCCTTGCTGTTGACCCTGACCACGATGTCACTCAATGCTTCATAAAACTTGTCAACTTCATCCTCATCTGCACCCTCACATGATGAATACACGAACACAATTCTAGTCTTAATTCCTCCAACTGACAAATCTACCCACATCATTCGCTCCTTTATGTGCCTAACAGAAACTATGTTGCGTGCTATGGTATTCCTGTTAAAGAGCCCTACCCCAGACTCTGCCCTTCCCTTTCTAACACCCGTCAAGTACACTTTATAATCTCCTATCTCTTCCTCGTTACCTCCCCTTACTCAAATATCACTTACTCCTAGCACATCCAAATGCATCCTCTTTGCTGACCCAGCCAATACTACTTTCTTTCTTCCATAATCCCCGTTAATATTGATAGCTCCCCATCAAATTCCATTTCGTTCGCCAAGTTGTTTCCAAGGAGTCCCTCGCCTGTCAAATTAGAGTGGGACTCCATTACTCCCATAGGTCCAAGGCTTGCTTAAAATATTCTGAGCTCGGTAAATTCATGAAGCAAGATGCTACCCTACTTGCACATAGTCCAAGTGAGTATCTCTCCTCTAACGGGTTATGGACCACCGGTGAATTGTCGAGTCCTAGGCGCCTGAGCACAAGGAGGGCCATGACTCCCATTCCATAGCACCCTGTATCCCAACTCTCAGGACCACTTACTAGGCCACTCAGCCGTTGCCCATGGTTCACGAACTAGGACGTGACTACAGTAACCCACAAACATGAACCATTACATTGTAACACAAAAATCATAATTTATCAGTTTTCTTTGAATGTGTAAATATAGGAAAATCTCAAGCACGGAATAAATCAAATGTGTTTATTTAAAAAAAAAATGTTTTGCATGTGACTATACGGTATTTTTTATACTGTACTCCAACATTTGGTTGAAAATGGTGCGAGGAACGCTTTGCAGTTGCAAACAAACATCATTAACCCTGTGCTGTGTCGAGTGTGCTTGCTCTCTTGCTTGACTGTGACATATGCTTGGCATGCAGCCACTTTCATTTAAGTTGAGCCAGCTTGTCTCCACTGGGCTGATCAGCTGCACAACACTGCTCTGGGGTTTGTAATTGATATAATTCTTTAAATTATTCAGCAAAATAATCTGTGAATATTCAAAGAATGCGTCTGTGCATCAGTAGCAAGAAGGATATACAGTAAAACCTTGTTGAGACGTTTCTGCAGGGGACAAGGAAAGAGAGCATGTTAAGCGATAAAACATACTATTGAATACGCAAATAAAAACTGTCCAACAGGAGTATGGAAACTCATCTTTTTTCCGTTTTTTTTTTTTTCCGACACTAGTGCATTTTACACTGTGTATGTGTAAGTACAGATGAAATCTACGTTTACAGTTTCTAAAGATGAGAGAAGAGTATTAAAAGGTGTGAAAAGCATGAGAGAACAAACCTTTCCCACTGGGGGCTTTTAAAAATCTGAATTTATTTCATGAATGGTAATGATTGTAAAGGATATAAAGTTTTGTTTTAACTCTTTCCTGCGGGTCGCATAGTAAAGCATACTGGAGTCGCACATTGTCTCCCGCGGGTTGCGTAGTAGAGCGTACTCTACTTTCAAGCTGACGTCCTCTGCCATCCATCTGCTACACATATAATTTCTTGGAACCATTGAATTCCCTATGCTCCTAGGTACAACTGACATGAACAGAATGCTAAAGTGAAGTGTTTTTTATATGTTTTCTTAGATAGAACAGACAGCTGACTGAATGTAAACACATTGCAGTAACATGGCTGCACATAACCAGTTGAGTGAAGAGGATATTTGTTACAAATTTGATTAATATGTTGACTAATGCAATGGTAGTGAGTTTGAAGTTGTAGGTATGATAATAAAAATGGTGTGGGAAGGAGTTGAGACAGAAGATGAACCTGAGGCAAATCGAAATATGGTATATTGCACAGGATAAGAAATGCTCATTCAGGTACCGTCTCCTTTTAAAATAGGCTATTAGGCCTATTTGGACAAAAAATAATCATCAGTTTTAATCCTCCAGTTAATTCTGTTTTGGACTATGGGCCTTTACTTAATTACATAGTATTTCAACTAATATCATTTATCTTCCAATACCATTCAGTGAAGAATAGTTTATAATTTGTATATCCGAGATGCAGTATGATTTGCTATCTAAATATCTTCATCTAACGGATCCCGAAAATCTATTAAATTGGGGGATTCAGGATGAAGTCTGCATTCTCTGCATGACCAAGAAAATAAGAGCCCCACCAGGTCGAGCAATTCAGACTGACTTTAAGAACAAGCAATTTAAGATAAACTTGCAGCATGTGGGATGCTTCTTGATTTATCTTTCCGAACTGGGCGGTTCCTGCGTATAATTAGGTGATCTCATTGTATCATTTTAGAATAAGTATAGTGTATTTTCCTGTGTTAAGAAATTTGAAGCCAATATCTTAAGTGGTTTTTACAGAATAAATTATTTAATGAAGATACTCCACAACTATACCTGACAAGAAAATCATTACTCTGGGTTTCGCCAGACAATGAGTCAAAGATAGTCCATGGGAAAGGGTTAAGTAGCATTTGTAGTTGCTAAGCTGCAAAAATTGTAGGAATTCAATGGAGCCTGTAATAATCGCAAACTGCATAAGAAAGCAGTTTTTGGTGGTGGTACTAGCTGCAGCTGTGTTATGGAGGCTTTTAATGAAACCAAAGTGCTGGAAGGAGGTTGGTAATGAAACCAGAGTGCTGGAAAACCATACTGGAGAAGATAACCACTGCCACTGATAAGGTACTCACTTGTGAAAAGTAGACCATCGATAAGATCTGCGAGGATATTCAGGCAGTAGATGAGGAGAATGAAGAAGAAAATGAAGAAAAGGAAGAGAATTCTCCAAGACAGCCTTGCATTGAGGCAAGTGTCTACCGTAAACAACTGATGAGGGCCTGTCTGAGTGGCTCAGACGGTCGAGGCACTGGCGTTCTGACTCCAACGTGGCAAGTTTGGTCCTGGCTCAGTCCGGTGGTATTTGAAGGTGCCCAAATACGTCAGCATTGTGTCCGTAGATTTATTGGCTCATAAAAGAACTCGTGCAGAACTAAATTCTGGCACCTCGGCATCTCCAAAAACTGTAAAAGTAGTTAGTGGAGCGTGAAAAACAGTAACATTATTGTTTATTTAACTGATGAGGCTTATAGAAGGTGCAGCTAGTGTGCCTCAGGACACATGGAAAGCAGTGTGGGAAATGGAGAGGTTCATAAAACAAGAAAGCAGTAATATTATTGTACCTTAATTAAGACCATGGCTGATTCCTTCCGACTCCTAGCCCTTTCTTCACCCATCGTCACCATTAGACTATTTGTGTTGGTGCAATGTAAAACACCTTGTAAAAAAAAAGTAATTTAATATTGTGCCTCTTCTTTTAGTGGCCCATATATATCGGCTTAAGTTGTATCATTAACAAACAAAGAAAACTATCATCTGAATGTTTCATGTGTATTTCAGGGTATAAGTTTTCGGATTTTACCCCTTTCTAAAAGTTTCCACCGAGTGAGTTGGCTGTCTGGTTAGTCACGCCTGCTGTGGGCTTGCATTTGGGAGATGGTGGATTTGAATCCCACCGTCGGCAGCCCTGAAGATGGTTTTCCTTGGTTACCCATTCTCATATCAGGCAGCAGCAGCAGCAGCAGGGCTGTACCTGAAGACCACGGCCGCTACCTTCCCAATCCTAGCCCTTTTCCATCCTTCCGCCACTGAAAATCTTTTGATGTCTTGGTGCAGTGTTAAACTGGGAGCAACATAGGCTTTTTGAAGGCCAAGGTTTCAGGAGTTTGTAATTCTCTGTAAGTTATGGTTACAAACAAGTAGACCGAGCTCGATAGCTGCAGTCGCTTAAGTGCGGCCAGTATCCAGTATTCGGGAGATAGTAGGTTCGAACCCCACTGTCGGCAGCCCTGAAGATGGTTTTCCGTGGTTTCCCATTTTCACACCAGGCAAATGCTGGGGCTGTACCTTAATTAAGGCCACGGCCGCTTCCTTCCCAGTTCTAGCCCTTTCCTGTCCCATCGTCGCCATAAGACATATCCGTGTCGGTGCGACGTAAAGCCAATAGCAAAAAAAAAAAAAAAAAAAAACCAAGTAGGCTTCTATATATTTAGCATCTACAGATTTTGATGCATAGCATTATACAGACCACATGTTAGAGCTCGGAAACAACAGCTGAGTTATCAGAGGCACTCACATTTGGAAAAGATGATGAAAATAATATTATTTTTTGTATTACATCCCACTAAATACATTTATGATTTTCGAAGGCATTGAGGTGCCGGAACTTTGTCCCGCTGGTTAATCTACTAACACAAGGCTGACATGTTTGAACTCCTTCAAATATGACCGGATTGAACAGGAATCGGACCTGCCAACTTGAGCTCTGTACCATGTGAGCTACACAGCCTTGCTCTTGGAAAAGATAGACCCAACCGTAAAAATATTATCACAAGCTGTTGTTTAATAGTCATCATGTTCATCAGGGTTTGTCTCCCTTAGTGGCAGAGTTCAGTGTTGTATGGCCCCATTGTCTCCCTTTCATTAGATTGCAGTCCATGTCAAGGAGTAGAATTGTGCTCTTTACGTCAGTTTATTAGGTAGCAACCCATCGTTGCTTAGGTTATCTCTTGAGTCTCTTTCCAACATCTTTCAGCAAGTAGCTTGTCGTTGTTTCTCGGTAGTATCCATTTCTACTTGCAGCACATGTCCAAACCATGGTTAGTAGACTTTAGCACATTTTCTCCTGAATCAGTACAACCCAAACTCTTACAAAGTATGCAACTTTATTTGGGTGCTGCATAAAGGAGTTCATTGTTTCATATGTTTGGTACGGTTTAGTTGCGGACATAAATTTGTTGTGTACTAAGCGAGTTGTCTGTGTGGTTCAGGTTGCACTGCCATGAGCTTGCATTAGGAAGATGGAGAGTTTGAATCCCACCGTCGACAGCCCTGAAGATGGTTTTTCATGGTGTCTCATTTTCACACTAGGTCAGTGCTGAGGATGTACCGTAATGAAAGCCAAGCCACTTCTTTCCATCCACGTGTTGTAGAAAACCATCAATCTTCTTCTTCTTCTTCTTCTTCTTCTTCTTCACTTAGGATCACACGCAATCATAATTTGTTGGCTTTTTCTTTTAGCCCAGTATTCCTTCATACATAGTGAATGGGTGTGTTTCCATTGCGGGGACCGTACATGTTGGTTAGTCTTTCTCTCATCTTCAAAACCCTATGGGAGTGTGATTTTTCTAATTTTATCTTGGTTCAGTAGATTTGGTGATCCTAATGCCTTCAGGTCTTTCTCTGTCTGTTTGTAGCAATTTGATCTAGTGGTTTTATTCTTTAAGAATGTGTCAATTCTGTGAGTTGGCCTGTTTGAGTCCATTCTTCCTAAGTGCCCCATGAATTATTATTATTATTATTATTATTATTATTATTATTATTATTATTATTATTATTATCGTTACAGAGTTTCCGTGGCTCACAGAGGAATAGGAAGCGCCTGGGTTGAATAGCTGGACAGGGGATCACTTACAGCAACTTTTACATTAACCAATTTGGAAATTTTATTTCTTTCATTTCTTAAAATTCAGGGACAGAAATTTAATGGTATAACAAAGAACATTTGAAAATATTAACAGTGAGCTTGTCAGCTCCAAGAATGCCTTGAACTAAGAAGTCCTAAATCAGGTACAAAACAAAACAAAAGGGTGACAGGAGTAAGGAAATCTAAGATTATACAAGGTCCATGGAATCTGAGGGCAAGTTTGTCTGTGGGAACAAAATTTTTAACCAAGACCTGATCAACTTTTAAATTGTTGGGTTTTCGTCCACAGTCATACGTCATATTTACTCTCTGATGAGAGGCCTTAAGATTATTTCTACCTTTTCTCCATAGACCTGGATATTCTCTGGGTCTATTATCTCTGGTAAGAGCTCATTGATTGACCACAAATTGGAGAAGGGAGTGTTTGGGACAAACTTAAACGTAAGAGATACAGGAGAAAACTTGTGGAACTCATGAACGGCCGAGTTAAAGGCTAATGATAACTGGTGTAAGGAGGTGTCCCAACAAGAATGATCTTCGTGGAGGAAAGCAATAAGGGCAGATCAAAGATTTTGGTTAACCTGCTCAGCTAAAGATGGCTGTGGGTAGTACGCAGACATAGTGACATGAGAAATAGAGAGATCAAAACAGAACTTACGAAATAAATTAGAAGTGAACGCCTTAGTGTTGTCTCAGACAATATACTGACAGGGTCCAAAAGATGCAAATATAGAATTGAGACAAGAAATAGTAGTTTGTGCAGCGGCAAGCCTGGTCGGAAACAACAATTAGAAACATGTAAAACCATACAAGAATGAATTTATTACCATTCCCTTTTGATTACAGGAAAGGTCCCACATAGTCGATATACAGTCGCTCCATGGGGCGAGAGGCTTGGTGTGATGACAATAGCCCTATTTTGGTAGACAATGTAGGCTTGCTAATCAAACAAGTTTTACAGGCTTTAACCAGTTCTCTAAATTCACCATCCATACTCTTCCAGATAAACAATTCTCATGGTAATATTGAAAAATCATAGGTACCAGAACTGCTGGAACCACAATTTTCATCTTTTGATCGTGCCTTGAGGTGCAACACAGGACTCCATTCCTCAAAACAAAAGGGACGACATGTTCCCCAGAAGAAAGGATTTCCACAATGCGGGCCACCGGATCTTCACGTTGGTATTTCGCTATGTCATGATATAGCATAGGGAAGTCGGTTAGAATAGCACTTATAGTAGAAGGTGTGGAAATAGAAGGCGAAGGCCTTTCGTCCAAATCAACAGAATCAGAATCGCCGGCAAACATTCGGCTTAATCCATGTGCGACCACATTCTCAGATACCTGAATGTGTTGCACGTCAAACTGAAACGCTGAGATCTGAATCGCCCGGAACGATGGGGCCTAGCCAAAACCAAGCTCAAAGCCTGATTGTCGGTCTCTAATTTAAATTTAACATTCTCAAGGTAAAGGCGAAATTTTTATAAGGCAAAGAGCACGGCCAATCCCTCTAACTCATATATAGAGTATTTGGCCTTCAGAGTTTGGATTCCTGAAGGAAGAAGAACCGCAGCGACTCCCGATGAAGGGGCATCGGTCTGTAAAATTAATTTGGTAGAAAAATTTGGCATAGCCAAGACCGGAGCGTTAACAGAGAGCTAATTTCATATCCTCGAAAGCGGCTTTTTGAGATGGGCTCCATTCCAATTTGACACCTTTCCTGCGAAACAGATTTAGGGGTGCCGCCCTATTAGCGACGTTGGGGATGAAATTCACCATGCTGATGAATCTATCAACCCCTTTAACATCCTTGAGGGGCCTGAAATTACGGATGGCTTGAGTTCTGGAATGATCGACTGAAACTACATCAGGTGACACAATATGCCTCAAGAAGGACATAGATGATTTAGCAAAAGATACTTTTGACAGCTTGACCGTCAAATTTGCGTTATGAAGGAGATTTAGAGCTTCCTCTGGATGAGCTGAATATTCTTCGAAGGTCGCAGAGAAAATAATGTCATCTAAATAGTGGTAAAAATTCTCGAATTTACCATATTTACTCGCGTATTAGACCCCCTTTCCCCCCCACTTTCACAGCCAAAAAATAGTAAAGGCGGGTCCAGTGTGCGATAACCTCAAATTTTGTGCAGTGAACATATGACTTCTAGGCTATAAAGAGCTATAAATTGTACATGCAAACGTTCTACACTGTTCTTTAACAAACATATGAATGTATTTGAGTTATACTGGCTATTTTCGTTGGAAGGCAGTGTTTCTAAATGTAAAAAGTCAATAAATAGTGAACACAACTTTTAGGCCTACATATAAAGTAAATATAATCCATTTAGTTACTCATATCATGCCATTCATTTCATTAATTCCTCTGATGAGATCAAGGTCAGGAAGGGCATACAGTCGTAAAAACTTGCTATGAAGATTCGTCTCACTTCATACTTGACCTCGTAGAGAAAAGGGATAAAGGAATCGTATTATATTATGCAGTATTGATACAAAATAACTCAATGGCCTGTCATTTGTCTTTGTCAGTTGAGCAGTATGCCTACCACACAGTAAACCTGATTACTGTTTTCATTTTAATTGTCGTCGCTGCTAACTTCCCTACTACCGGCGTGTCGTCATTCCAAGTGACGTCATCTTCACTGCCATCTTGTCAGCCATGCACTGCAATTGAGACCAAGGGCATTTGAGGTCCCATCTTTTTTAACATAGTTTTGTTCCTGACTATAGAGTCCAAACTGTGTGAAGCTATTCCCAAATGGTTTCTGGAGATAGCCTCTGATATTTCCAGCTGGCGTATGTGTAGCAGAAGCCACTCCTTGTGAATAAAACCGTGTTGTTGAAAGCATACCAAACCACCAGCTGATAACTAGTGTAGGTTAAAAGTTGTATTTCCGAATGTAATACATAGTGACTGGAAGCATTCTTTTTAACTGCGGTTGTTGAAAGCCAGACCCTTATTTTTAAGTATATTTCATGCTTGTTCTCTACTTTTATCACATCAGGATTTACCTAAACAGCTGTAAATGAGATAAGGGAGACCGCATTGTTTAGGTTAGGTATGCTATTGCCTGGATAGTGCCAAAAGTTCCACGACGGAAAATAAAAATAAATAACAGGAAAGTTTGCCGCATTTATGGATATCTACAGGTGTGGTAGTAATGCATTTATTATCATAATGTTTAATTTCATATACTCGTCTCCCATTTTTATTAATGCATAACCTAGTATGTTTTGTTTGGCATCCCCAAAAATCGTTGAAAGTTAGTGGGGACATAATAAATCAATATTATTATTTGTTAGGTATGTTGGCAAGTAAAACAATTGTCATTGGATTGTTTTTATCACGTTTGAAACCTACTTCTCTCCCAAAAAACCTATATTGGCCCAAGTTACAAGATACTAAACGATCACTTTGTTAATTATCTCGCCTGCTTGTTTCCTCATCTTGAGGTGGTGCAGTTGTTTTTTAGACAGGTTCCTAGTGGAATGGAGTTGCCTGTACCATTTTTACCGCAAATTGACCTTCCTGCCATTCGTAAATCTCTGCCAATACCATACCGGGAATCGAACTCAGGCTCCCGAGAATGGCAGCGAATTGTGCTGACCATTACGCTGGTGGACATTCTTAACTACAAAACACAGGCCCTATATAGATGACTGATGCGTGCTTGCAATGCGCGGGTCGGACACGAAACTATTCACCTATTTGTGCGACATCATCAAAGCTGCAGTAGGCCTATGCTACGGAGGCAGACATTTCTTAATTACGAAACACAGACGTACCGGTACCACATGAACTCAACGCGTTGTCATTGCGTGGTCGTATGGACGAAACTATTCACAAATTTGTGTCAGCTGCATAAGACTTGTACCCACTTTGAAGCGGAATCATTGTTCTTCTCTGATGAATTACTTTGGGGGATCTTGTATGTAAGATCTATTTTTTTTCATTTTCTTCATCTCAAAAAGTCAAGGGGGGTCTAATATGCGAGGGGGTCTAATACATGAGTAAATACGGTAATGTCAGAGAAAAGACTATCTAACAGCCTAGTGAAAACCGCTGCGCCCGTGGGGAGCCCTAAAGTCATGCGGTTGTATTCATACAGGTTCCAGTCAGTAGCGAAAGCAGTCGGGTGTTTCGATTCTTCTGCAAGAGGTATCTGATTATATGCTTGGTTTAGATCTAGGATGGTGAAAAATTTAGCCTTAAAAAACCAAGAAAAACATGAATGCAAGTTGGGAAGGGGTACTGATTGTAGAACATTCTTACGATTTTACACCCTGTAATCAATTACTGGCCTGAAACCGCCTTGTGGTTTTGGCACCAGAAAAATGGGTGAAGAGTACACCGACTTGGAGGGTCACATGATACCATCCCTCAACATTTGGTCTGTGATTTCCTTGAGGGCCTTCATTTTCGGCAGAGATAACCTGTAGGGAGGAAATTTTACAGGGATCGAATCCGTAACCTCAATCTTGAATTCAGTTTAAGTGAGTCACACCTAGATTTTCTGAAAACATATTGGGAAATTACTGACATAATTTACAGATGCAACCAGCTTGATCCTCAAGTAGATGCCTAAGATCTAACGACATCTCACTCTGGGTAGGTAAAATATTTGAAGATGCTACAGAATTACAGTTCAAAAGAGGTATATGGAAATTACTCCTAAATTTGAATGTGCAGGATTTACTTTGAAGATCAAGCATGATATCAGAATGTGACATGAAATCTGCATGACAAATTTTTAGAAACAAATAACTTCCTTTCCATGCAAATTATGAAATACGAATTGTGGCATGGATAAATCCTAAAATTTCTAGTGGAGAAGAGTTAGCCGAAACACATTTTACAGAAGAAGAAATACATTCAGGAAATTTCAACAGAACTTCAGCTTGGTTGAGACAGATGCGTCCAGGTTAAAGGACTCTTTAGAATTGCCTATTATTATTCCTGTTTATGGAGAGAAGGTAGTGACGATTTATCCACGATCACTACCAACACTGCTGACTTTGCTTCTTTCTAATAGCTAATTGATAGATAAGTGCTTCCTTGAGCAAGAACCTCTCTGGGGACAGACATAATGAAAAAAAATCACAAAATTTTGAAAAAATTGGAAAACCAAAAAATTTCTAGTTCAATTCTAAATTTTAAAGAAAGCCATTAAAAGGGGCTTTGTCCAGGCCCATTCAACTGTGCTCTGCTACCACTTGTTCCAGGGTTTCTGTGGTTTACATAGGTGTAAGAAGCTGCTGGGGTGAAAAGGTGGACAAGGAATTATATCATCCACCCTCTTAGAGGCATCAGTTTCTAATACGCTCTTCATACCTGTCGGACCGAGCTCGATAGCTGCAGTCGCTTATGTGCGGCCAGTATCCAGTAATCGGGAGATAGTAGGTTCGAGCCCCACTGTCGGCAGCCCTGAAGATGGTTTTCTGTGGTTTCCCATTTTCACACCAGGCAAATGCCGGGGCTGTACCTTAATTAAGGCCACGGCCGCTTCCTTCCACTTCCTAGGCCTTTCCTATCCTATCGTCACCATAAGACATATCTGTGTCGGTGAGACATAAAGCAAGTAGCAAAAAAAAAAAAAAAATAGCATACCTATCGGTTGCTCTTAATTAAAAAATGTATACAGGGTAGCCCCAAGGTGGGCTTGTCTATTGCTCAGCAGTTTATAACTTCCTGTCCCTTAAGGGACTTCACACCATACTCAGTTCTACACACCACAATAGATTTACAGGGGCATTTTTGCCCATACTAAATGGCCTTAATATAAAAAGAAAAGGTTGTTTGTAATCAGCCATAAACAAAATGCAAAGGAAGCAAAACACTTGCACTCCTTCTAGAAATATCTAAAACCCTAAGTGGGCTTATGGCCCAAAGATACAGAGGCTAAGGCTATTCTACACTGGGGTGACTAAAAGAGAAACATTAAATACCAAAAGAGAGTTAAGAATTTTAGAGGTTTAGAAACTTTAGTCACCTCATACCAAGTTGAATGGAAATCAACAGAGGGTAATCACTCTTTATTCCCTTACATTACAGATTTCCCAATAGGGAATAAAACAGGGTCCTCAGACTGGCCAAAAGTATTACATTTAAACCACCAGATTTAGAAATGTACATGAAATAAAATAGGTTGAAACCTTCCCCTCAAGCTATCTGCAGGAGCTATCACATGCTTATAAAAATTCTGCCATTACCTTGAGTTTCTGGGCCTTCCGAATGCTGACCGTGGCCCCTGCCCCCGAAGAACATGCTACGTTCAATTAACTGGAGCAAGTAGAAAGACAGTGTGGCCCTAAAGCACCCAGCTTTTATAGTATTTTGAGGGGAAGATTCCAGAACTCTACAGATAGGCTGGATTCCTGTACACGCCCCCAGTTTTAATTGGCTAGCAAAAATATTTACAAATTTCTGATTGGTTGATAGCTATTGAAGAAGGAACCAGCAGAAGTGTTGACAACTTTTACACATTAACAAAAACTTAAAAGCTTTTGTTTGCTACCTGTCACAATACAAATTTCTTAATAAATTAATTAGAATTCGACCTGGCGCTAGGGGGGAGCAACAAAACCAACGACAGAGATATCTAACCGTTAAAATCGCAAGTATCTGGTGCAATATCTGTTCAAGATAGATTACATAGATGGCCGTATAGAAGACTTGCAGTTTAACTGGCCGAAGAAGGTGTATCCCCAGTACAGTCGATAACTGAAGGATAATACACAGTTTAATATAGGAATTTTAAAGGGTACAGGAAAAAACTGTCGTTATAATGGGGTACTCTGTTGTATACAAGAACAGGTATACAGGAACACAACTATATTTTATTGCTTCAGATAGTCTTAACAACATATATACATACATTCAAATAAAACTTTCCTCGAAGCAGTATGAAAATTATAAACAGTTGACGTTGCTTGAAGACTGAAGTTCCAAAAGAAATGTACACTTTATATACATATATACATGAATCTATCTTGATGCGAAAGTTCATTGAAAAGCTAGAGGTCTTGATAGTTGAAAACTATCTGCTCTATACCGTCACAAGTGTAATCAGTAGCGAAAGCTTGCACTAATAGAATATTAGGTGTTTCTGTAACTTGTCAGGAACTGACATTGAAATGCATAATTAGTAGAATACTAATTGATGTGTTTGAGCCTAGGTGGGACTGAGGGAATACTGTCATCGGGCTCGACGTAGCTGCGGGAAAAGGGAGCGGAGGCAGTAACCCGAGATGAAACCTCAAACACTCAGAATCAGTCCACCTATTCGAGACACCTTTTTAAGAGGGATAGCCTCCGTGTTCGACATTCGGCGTAATCTGGTGCTGGGCACTGTGAAGTCCTCGCCTGTGGCTGGAAGGCAGTGCCTTTATATAGCTGGCTGATGTAACAGGCAAACGCAGTGCAGACGTCTCGTAGAGTCGAGAACAATCCAGGCTGTTGCGTGCGCGGAGCAGGCGGCGCAGAGCAAGGAGCGCGCAGACACACGACATACTCGTTATAGCAGTCTTCTACTGTATTTCTATTCATTACTTCCTCTGAACTCTTCCTTCGTTTCTTTCCTGTTTTCTTTATGGTTGTACTAGCTATGTTTTGTTTACAGATGTGGTATGAGACAGACAAGAGTGAACTGGTCCTGGCCCAGCTACTCTGTATGGATGGCTCTGGCAAGTTTCTTCATATCTCCAAGTGCCATGAGATGGGTGGTGATCAGGAGTGGAAACACAGAGACGATGTGAGTAATGTGGCATGGCTCAGCATTCTATCTGTTGTGATTAAGAAATTTAATTTTTCTTAAAATAATTGTAATTTTTACATCTTTCTTTTGATATATTTAATGAGTAGAGTTGCTGTTGATGAAGTTATTAAGATCATTGGGAACAAACACCATTTGCTATGCACAAGACACTAAATTGCATTTTGAAAGACCTTTAATTCTGTTTGAATAGCATAAATGAAATAAGCAGTAAGTTTTGCCTTAACAACATAAACATTCTAAAAACAATATTTATGATAATTAGCAAGCAAAAATTTGCTAATGCTGTTATCACCCTCTGCCTTTTGCCATTTCTTGATGGATGCAGTACTTTTGTATCGGTCTCTTGGCACAGGCCAGAGGAAAGTGTATCTTCCACTGAAGTCCCAGTCTCATCCATGGCTGTGACAATGTGGAAGTTGCTGGGGTGTGAGTGGTGCTGAATAATGACATTCGGAGCACAACTAGTGTCCGAGTGTTATGAAAGGTGTTGCTCATATGATCAGTCGTGCTCAGTGGCACATTCTGGCCCAGTGAGGAAAGCAATGGCAAACTACCTCACTCCTCATCTTGCCTAGTATGCCTCATTTTGGCTCTGCCATTGGTTTTTGCTGTTTCCCTATAACTGCATAGCCTTTGGTGGTGCTATTTGAGGATCCAACCAGCCTCTGGGCTGATGACCTAACAGACAGACGTTATCACCCTAGATGGAATCACCTTTGCAAGTACTTAGGATGGTTGCTGACACAAGAATGGGTTCCAGATGTAGAATCAAAACTAGAATCAGCACTGCAAGTAGTGTGTTTCAGAATTTAAAACATCTCATGTCCAGTCATTGACCCCCATTTTGTCATGATGCTGCTTAACGGTGTCAAAGGGTTGTCAACACATGGACCATATTCTGCAAATCTGTCACTGCAACCGCTACACCAACCCTAGGTATAACGAAAATTAGTTCCCGCCATATTGACAAGCGAACGTGGTTATGGATGGCCCAACTCCAGGAAGAGGTGCATGAAAAGAAGACTTACAGAAACTCTGTTTCACAAAAGACCCTAGAGAGCAGGGAAAGATATGTCAGCCAAACTTGAGGCTAAGAAAGCTGTCGCTGAAGCTAGGCACAGTCACTATAACAACCTGTATACAACACTGAACTCAAAGAAAGGAGGAAAATCTATCTTCGGGCTGACCAAAACTAGAACAGAGTCAGAACAGAATGTTGAGCATTATGTGTGCATAAAAGGCAAAGATGGTCAACAATTACAGGACAAACAGAATGTCCTTAAACATTAACAACGACACTTTGACAAAATTTTCAACATAAGAGTTCCCACATTCTCCTATTCCAGAAGGTGATCCAACAGCAGTCCTATCTTACGCATCACATCAGAGGAAGTCACCATCACTATCAGTAATATGAAAAACCAAAAAGTGCCAGGACCAGGCGAGTTGGCCTTACGATTAGGAGCGTGCAGCTGTGAGCTTGCATCCAGGAGATAGTGGGTTCGAACCCCACTGTTGGCAGCCCTGAAGATGGTTTTCCGTGGTTTCCCATTTTCACACCAGGCAAATGCTGGGGCTGTACCTCAATTAAGGCCACGGCCGCTTCCTTCCCATTCCTAGGCCTTTCCTGTCCCATAGTTGCCATAAGACCTGTCTGTGTCGACGCGACGTAAAGCAACTAGCAAAAAAAAAAAAAAATTGTGCCAGGACCAGATGACCTTCCTGCAGACGTCTGGAAGTTACAGGAACTATCTGACCAACATTTTCAATGCCATAGTTGACTCTGTCCAGTGATTGGGCTACAAGCATCACTGTGCCTATATTTAACCTTTACTGGCCGACTGGCGGGCTGGCCCCAACATGTTTTTCTCAAGGATGTCAAATCTCGGGTGGAACCCGACTTGTGATTTACGATCATCTTTTGGCAATGATACGCTTTATTGTGCAATATTGGTGGTTGTGTTAAATTCGTAAAGGAGTAACGAAATTTCTCTAAATATATCAAAACACTTCTATCAAATTCCAGCAAGAAACAACGAAGCCTTTCTGTTTATGTTCTGCATACTCGCTGAGCATCATGGCATCTGCCAGTAATATAGATGATGTAGATGTTGATTCCCAAAGGGAATCTGAAATATTTGTTCCGAATGAGTAAATTTATAATACCAATATAAATGGTCCGTTATTGGACATTGTAAATTTTCCAGCTAACTCATTCCTGGTTGCCAGCATTTCGCCCCGTGTGCTAGGCCGAGCTCATCAGTTGGTACCTAGCACACCTACCAAGACGCTGGCTAGTGCATACCGTGGAGGCCTCTGCGTAGGCTAACTGCAGCCACCAGCAGTGCCAATGCATAATGAGAGACTTTGTCTCATTACCAACAATTGATGCCTGCTTGGCCATCAGATGATGTAGATGTTGGTTCCCAAAGGGAATCTGAATTATTTGTTCCGAATGAGTTGCTGGTGGCTGCAGTTAGCCTATGCAGTGGCCTCCACAGTATGCGCTAGCCAGCGTCTTGGTAGGTGTGCTAGGTACCAACTGATGAGCCCAGCCTAGCACACGGGGCAAAATGCTGGCAACCAGGAATGAGTTAGCTGGAAAATTTATAATGTCCAATAACGGACCATTTCTATTGGTATTAGTAATATAGATAACAAATGTAAACATACCCTTTTGAGCGATTCAGGCATTATTGATGCAGTTGAGAATTCTGACTGTGACATTATGTCTTCTAGGATATTTCTGAAGTTGGGAGAAATTTGGTAGAAGAACTATTGGCCGAGAAAAAGTGTGTGAGGATCAGCGAAGCGAGGTTGACAGTCAACATGTGACAAGTGTTAAAGGCTTAGCAGGAAACCACATTTTGTTCATTCCAACGAGAAAAGGAACACAAAGGTCTGCGCATTGTGTTCAAATAGGAAAGTCAAGGGTGGTTAATGGAAAACTGTGTACTTTTGTGCAACGTGTGAAAAGAAACCTGGTCTACATCCAGGCATTTGTTTCATACTGTAGCACAAGAGTGTACTGTAGATTTAAAGGTATAGGTGTGAAACAGAAAAGCAAAATCAGTAGCATAATCGGCCCTGTATATAAAGATTCAACCCTATATTTAAAGTTTAGCTAAATTAAGCATTTGTTTGAAACGTGTAAAACTTGCCCCCTGTAAATACGACCTACTGAGCAAACATTCTCTATTTAAATGTGACTCCTAAAGGTTAAGCAAGAAGTGATCCCGCAGAATGTGCAAATTACTATCCTATTTGCCTCTTGACGCCCACAATGAAGATCTTTGTGAGAATCCTTGATTGATGATTGCATGAAATCGTCGGCATTAGTACCAACCAGTGCAGGTTCATCAAGGGTGCTGGAACAACCAATGCAGTCTTCGCTGCCAGAATGCTCATTGAAAATCACCAAGAGAAAGGATGGCCACTGCATATTGCCATCCTTAATCTTAAAAAGGCTTTCGACTGTGTTCCACGCTGTGAGATCTGGTGTACACTTCGCGACCGTGGTGTACCAGACATGCTTATCATTTGGATCAAGATACTATACACGAACACCAAAAGTCTTTTATGTTTTTCTATCTCGGAGAGCTATTAGGTGAAAGTCGGTGTAGACTAAGAGGCTCAGCACTGTCCCCACTGCTCTTGTCCTAGCCATGGACAATTACATGGGACCTGCAAAGAAGTGTTCCTTGGACTCTTATATGCAGATGATGTCACACTTGCCGATACCACCAGAAGTGGATTTCATCGTCAAGTTGAAGATTGGAACAGCTGTCTTTCACACTACAGTCTTAGTCTGAACAAGTCTCAGCAGTCAGGTAAATGCTGTGAGCTTCTAAAAACTGTTGAGACTCCAACCTCTTAAGAAATGCGGCATTCTTTATAAACTGGAGCATTTCTGAAGGAGATGTTCTTAGGTGCATGCCGAGGATCAAACAGTAACCCAATGACCTCTGCAGTCATCCTGGCTGGTTCCATGGTCCATAAGTCCTGACTTTTACTAGAGCTGTGTGGTCAACACACATAAGCTTGGGCTTAACCATTATCTACACCTTTTGAGGAAGCTGTTCCAAATTCTGTAGGAGTGTCTGGTTGAATACTCGCCATCAACTAATAGCTTGATTTTTACCTCAAGATCATCTAGCTTCCCAGCCAGTACATGAATTGTTGGGTACTTAGATCTCTCCAAGAAATTATGCTAGTCCATAAGAAAGGCACCAGCAACAGTAACATACACTGTAATTTTAATTTGTATTGTTGAAGTCGAAGCTTGTTGGGAAAATTTGACCCCAGAATTTGAATCTTCCAGTGTTTTGAAATAATGCTACCAGATCTTCGACATGTGTGGCCATATACATCGCAGCCTTAAACTAGGAGTTCCATCCTGTACACACAGGCATTGGAAAAGCTGGAATTTCATCGTCTTGTTCTGTGTTTTCATATTTCTCCCATAGATATGCAGTGTAGTTCCTTTTTCCTTTTTTGCATATTTAAAAATGCATTCTTTGTATTTACTATGGACATGTACTATTTGTCAACTTGGTTTTCAAATATGAGCCCAGCACTTGACATGACCTACTTCTTCAGTCAGTCCTTGAAGAGTAGTTACACATTTTGTCATGTAGCGTGCAGAGTCCATAACTACTGCCACTGCACACTCCTGTTCAATTTCTTAGGAATTCAAAGTGTCTAATATAGCATTGGCGCAATTAGCGCTATTGGCAAAATCTAGAACAACAGGCATCCAGAAGGGTGTTCATTTCAGTTGATGGTATTGATGGATGAAGTAGGATGTTAAAAACGCACCTGCCATTCTTGTAAGTTGTTTAGTCACATAAAAGAAATACTTCTTTGTTTTTTTTTTTAGCTCTTCCTTCTTTCACCAATCATGGGGATGTATTTCTGATGGCTCTGATTTGTGATGGTAAAACTTCACTTTCACGAACGTACTTATTAAGCCAAGTACAGATAGCAGGATTGTCTAGTTTTTCTACTGGTATTTTAGCTTTCACGAACGCAGTAGTAGTGTCCAAAATAAACTCTTCTTTCAAATCCTTCACGCATCTAGCACTTGATAATGTTTCTTTCATTGTGGCCACACTAAGAACACTAACTTCAAGCCACAAAGTTTCTCGGCGTTTCGAATGCTTCTCCGATTTGCAATGTTTGTCTGAAGTATCTTTACTGCAATAATCTAACAGACATGCCACAATAAATTATAAATCCTTCATTCTTATATTCTTTAAGTCTGTTCATGGCAGAAACTGCTACCTTCAGCATTTTTAAACCCAATTTTGGGATACCCAGTAACAAACACTGTAATCACATGGTTGATTGCGGTCACATGCCAGTATAAAGTCGTAACCACACACAAAATTTATATCTGAATTCCTTTCATAATATTTAAATTATGTCGCATCTCATCTTTGCTTACTGCTAAGTTCTGAACTACCACGACGAAAATGTGTTCGCCAACTGATTCGCGCAAGTAACACAATGCACAGTTTTATTAAATTAGAGTATATATAATTCTTTACTACAAATTATACTCGCTACCGATGTAATAGGAGGCAAACGTAGTTCCCAATGTGGAAAAACAATCGCGTAACTTTCTTGAGGTAGTCAGCCAAACTATTCATGCAACGAGATAACAGCTGTTCACCACCGGCCACACCACTACTATCCAAGACTGTCACCATGTAACAAGACTATCAACAATATATCGTAGTATTGATTGCCCTGCGAGAAACGATACCAAACAATTCGAATATTGGCTTGTGGACAAGAATGTTTGGTGTGGTGTGGTAAAGTATTTAAAAAAGTGTTTTTATTATACAGATTGTGGTGTCTGTGGTGTTATTCACAGAATTTGCGTTACTTTGCAATTTAAATTCATTCCTGGACAACACCCCTGTTAATTGTTACAGGATGAGATAATGCTTCACCTACTCTAACTCTCAAATTTTATTTTCTAGAAATTTAGTCGCCCATTCGAGCACTCTTTTGTCTGGTCCAATAGCTCTCGTTTTCGTCAGCAGCCTACCATGATGTACTCTATCAAAGGCATTGGATTGGTCAGTAGTGGTACAGTCCATTTGACCTCCTGCATCATATAAGGTGCAACAAGTGTAGCAATGAAATATTGTTTGTTTCATAATACTGTGTACCACATATGCGTCTTCATAATATTTTCCTCCAAATTACTCACATATTTTTAATTGCAGTAAATAAAATGATGTTCTGTTCATATCAAAACTTCATACTTTCAAACTTTTATTAGGGAGATGTCTGGTTTCTGTCGTTTCCTGAAACTATGTTGTAGAAAGGTCCTGTGATTTTTAAAACAGCTCTTCTCAAAGTTTTAGGAATTGTAAATACTGTAGGTGTGTGTTTTCATCAAATGCATATCTACTGTTTCTCATCTTCTGTTGGAAGCTTGAATTATTCATATTTGCCCTTAATCAAATATCCTTCAAATACCGTAACTTGAATTACAGTGAGAGGCCAAAAGTCATGGGAAGGGGTGTCCCATTAGAAAATGTGCTGTGTATGACCCCTGAGCATTGCAGCTACCTGCGGCGTAGCTGAGCATCTGTCACAGACACCAATGTCGTGAAGATGGCAGCATGTTGCAATTTAACTGATTTTGAACATAGGATGATCATCGGCACATGGGTCATAGCATTGCGCAGATTACATGCGGATTCGGGTTTCCGAGGTCAACAGTGTCGAGAGTGGATCTTCAATATCGCAGAGAATGTTACCACCCACGTAAACTGCAAGGGAAGACCACAGGTGTTTAACGAACGGACATTACGTCACCTCCGCAGAACCATACTGGGCTCTCGATGGGCTACTGTGAGTCAGACCTCTGCCCAGTTGAATGTTGGGAGTTATAAACCCATTTCTATCAGGACTGTAAGGAAGAAATTGCACCGCATAGACTTCACCAGCCGACGACAAAGTCGTGTCCCTTTGCTGACACCTCGACACAGAGGTCAGCGACATGCATAGGCCCGCGAACATCGGCAATGGACCATGGAACAGTGGCACCATGTGGTATGGTCCGATGAATCCCAGTTCCACTTGTATCGAGCTGATGGGCGTGAGAATGTGTGGCGTATGCCCCATGAAGCTATGGATCCTGCATGTCAACAAGGTTGTGTCCAGGCAGGAGGTGGTTTGGGCGGCATTCTCGTAGTCACAATTAGGCCCCATTGTCTGGCTTCAAGGAGCGCTGACAGGTGCACGTTATGTGGACATTCTTTCAGACCATCTGCATCCCTTTCTGGCCCTAGAGCAACCTGATGGAGATGCAGTGTTTCAACAGGACAGTGCGCCATGTCACCGTTTTGTGGTGGCATGCAGGTGGTTGGAGGAGCACTCCAGTGAAGTTACGACCATGTATTGGCCCTCCAGATCCCCTGATCTTAATAAAATTGAGAATTTATGGGATGCTGTAAGTGCTGGTGTACGCTCCATGAACCCCACACAAACTACACAAGACCAGTTGTGGGTAGCATTGCAAGATGCGTGGGTCCAGATTCCTCCAGAACGATTCCAACATCTTGTAGAGTCGATGCCTTGCCGTATTGCTGCTGTTTTGAGAGCTTGCAGAGGAGCAACTCTTTATTAACATCACATTCAGTGTCTTCCCATGAATTTTGGTGATTCATTGTATAGTTATATCAAAGTCAAATCGCTACTGATCTGCATTTAGGGCATTCGCCCGGGTGGCAAATCCTGTATCAGTTGTTTTCCTAGCCTTTTCTTAAATGATTTCAAAGAAATTGGAAATTTATTGAATATCTCCCTTGGTAAGTTATTCCAGTCCCTAACTCCCCTTCCTATAAATGAATATTTGCCCCAATTTGTCCTCTTGAATTCCAACTTTATCTTCATATTGTGATCTTTCCTACTTTTAAAGACACCACTCTAACTTATTCGTCTACTAATGTCATTCCACGCCATCTCTCCACTGACAGCTCGGAACATACCACTTAGTCAAGCAGCTCATCTTCTGTCTCCCAAGTCTTCCCAGCACAAACTTTGCAACATTTTTGTAACACTACTCTTTGGTCGGAAATCACCCAGAACAAATTGAGCTGCTTTTCTTTGGATTTCTTCACGTTCTTGAATCAAGTAATCCTAGTGAGGGTCCCATAGACTGGAACCATACTCTATGTGGGGGTCTTACCATGGACTTGTATGCCCTCTCCGTTATATCCTTACTATAACCCCTAAACACCCTCATAACCAGGTGCACAGATCTGTTCCCTTTATTTACAATTCCATTTATGTGATTACTCCAATGGAGATCTCCCCTTATATTGACACCTAGGTACTTACAGTGATCCCCATAAAGTACTTTCAGGGGCCGATGACGTTGATGTTAGGCCCCTTAAAACAACAAGCATCATCATCATCAAAGTACTTTCACCCCATCAATGCAGTAATTAAAACTGAGAGGACTGTTCATATTTTTAACCTGACTTTTAACCCCATTTATCATCATACCATTGCCTACTGTCCATCTCACAAAGTTCTCATGGTCATTTTGCACTTGCTCACAATCTTGTAACTTATTTATTACTCTATACAGAATAACATCATCTTCAAAAGCCTTATCTCTGATTCCACTTCTTTATGTCTATCATTTATGTATATATATATATATATATATATATGAAAACATAAAGGTCCAATAATACTGCCTTGAGGAATTCCCCTCTTAATTATTACAGGGTCAGATGAAGCTTCGCCTACTCTAATTCTCTCAAATTTATTTTGTAGAAATATAGCTACCCATTCAGTCACTCTTTTGTCTAGTCCAATTGCGCTCTTCTTTGCCAGTAGTCTCCCATGATCCACACTATCAAATGCCTTAGACAGGTCAATTGCAATACAGTCCATTTGAACCCCTGAATGCAAGATATCTGCTATCTTATCTTTAACTTTATGGTATTAGGTTATTTTGTAAATTTCTTACTGCTGTCTCAATCTTGTGCAATCCTCTAAAAGGCACAGTTAATTTTTTTTGCCCAAGGGAATATAAATGAAGAGAATCCATCTGGCTTACCATTTTATTCAATACAGAAGTTTTTCAAAAATGTACTGCATTTTAGTTTTAAGGTAATGGATCTCAAGTGTGATAGTATCTGGAATGACTGGGGAAGAGAAAATGAAGGTGGTGGGATAATAAAAACGGAATTACAGGAGCAGCATGGATAGAAGCAGTGGAACACAATGGGATGAAGTTCAGTGTGAGGAAAAGTGGCTTTCTGTGGACAAAAAGGAAGATTACAGTAGATACACTGCTTAGAGAAGTAGTCCTGAAGAAAGTGGACATTTCTGATACATGAGAAGTATAATAGAGGAAGGTGGTAAGCAGGGAAGACTGTCTCATAACTTTTCCTGGAAGTGCTCCAGATTAGACTTTTAGTTAGCAATGGGTGCCTACATTGTTTTGGAAAATGTAATGTCTCAATGACTTTTTCAAAACTGTGTGTAGAAAAGGTGGTGATGTGTCAGTGACTTAGAGTACTGGAAAGATAGGTTAACAGACATCTGACAAGTTACGAACCGAAAGACATATAGAATAATCAAAATAAAGATGCATGCTTATGTGTAAAATGGACGTTCTTTGCCAATAAAAGATTTGATTAATTTATACAATCTTGGTTTCAACAAACACCTCTCGTAATGGACATTCTTCCACAGAACTGACGTCCGGCTCCATGGCTAAATTGTGAGCGTGCCTTCGGTCACAGGGGTCCTGGGTTCGATTCCTGGCAGGGTCAGGAATTTTAACCATAATTGGTTAACTCCTCTAGCACGGGGACTGGGTGTATATGTCGTCTTCATCATTTCATCCTCATCACAACGCGCAGGTCGCAAATCGAAAGAACTGCACCTGGTGAGCCGAAGTCCTTGGACACATCCTGGCACTAAAAGCCATGCGCTATTTCACTTCACAGAACTGACGGTGTCCGCAAAAAATATATTCGACTGCATTTATTTATTGCATGTATTGTATTTATCGTATGTTGTGAATTTAGTGTTGTGTTTATTTCTGCAATTACGGTTCTCACTACACAGGAGAAGGTGTTTACCATGGAACGTTATTTCTGCTCAAAGTGGGGCTTCAGAGTGGGCTGAGTTTGCATCACACTGAAGAACGGTACTAGGAGTGATTTAATAGGAAGAACAAAATAACAAAACAATGCTAGCTGTCATTGACAATTACTGTCGTACGAGATCAGTCTTACATCAACAGAAGAACCATCTCCGCAAACTAGAATCTTGTAAAACTTCTTCAGTAAGTGTTGCTGTCTGCAGCAAATATCTGAAATTCTGTTTGAGCAATAGATCTGTTCAGTGGATGCTTAAATATCTGGGTGTATTTGCATACCAAATTCAAGTTGCTCAGCGTTTAACAGAAAGGGATGAGTGAACCCGATTGCAGTATTGCGGCCAAGTGTTCCTCATTGATGATCCATATTTCTTCTGCATCATTGTTTTTCAGATGAAAGCCATTTTCACTTTGATGGCTACATCATCTGACAGCTCATTTTTAGGGCTTAAACGGCCTGATGTTTTACAGAAACCACTACACAGTACATGGGTTACGATTTGATGCACCGTGTCTGGTGATGGAATGTTGGACACTTATTTCATCAAGAATCCAAAAGCAGTGGATGAGGTAGTTTACAGAGACCTCATTATTATGCTATTCTTGTTGGATTTGCACTGTTTTTATCATGCCAGAGTCTTAACCCTCCAACGACAGTGGATGCAACAATATGGTGGGGTTGTCCCTTACCGTTATGCAATGACAGTTTGGAGATTGCCTAATTTATCTTTGAACTCCATTCCCATACCCTTCCTGCTCTCTGGATCTCAAGACCCCAGATACCTAAATTTTGAAAGAGTTAATTTTCGAGGCAGATGATCCGCCTGCAAATACTGAAGGTCGTTCGGAATCTCCGGTGACAAGTTTGAAGACCACTGGTGGCACTGTTATCAACTTGAGCATGTCAAAACAGGGAGTGATGTTACACTGTATGGGAGGGTGAAAAATCAGGTATGGGTACATGAGATAAAGCATCCAGCCACACCTCTTGTTCAACTTGTCTGTTCCTAGAGAGAATGGAGATGGTAACAGGAATCCGTGCAATGCCTTTTATTGACATTCCATTGAAGGCACCCGATGGGTTACCCATGGACTTCTATGCATTTCGACTCTTAAAAAGAGCCTTAGGAAATAGATGTCCACGCACTATCAGTGGCTTCTGGAAAGCCTGTCAGGAGGAGTGCGATGAGATAGGCATGATAGCTCTGTGAAAAAGTCTGCTGCAATGGAAATTACATTGTCGGGCTATGGCTAGAAATGCTGGATTTCCAATTGAGCATGATTTTTGGTGGAGACGTGGCTTTTCATAAGCTAATTACCCTTCAAACATAGTCCCCAGAGATCCCAAATGACCTCTATTCCCGAATCTTGTGAAGTGAGAAGATAACTTTTTTTCTTTTTTTTCTGTGTTCTTAAAGCAACTTCTATTTAACTTCTTCAGAAATCAAATTGGGTTTCTAGAAGGAAACCATAATTTAATTCCATCAATTACAAATGTTAAAAACATTTAAGATCTTTAAGTCTTTAGGCTTTTTCAATCGTGAAATTACCAGCATTTCACCCCAGTGCAGCAGTGGGCTCATCAGTTGGTATGCTACACCTTTCAAGACGCTGGCTTTAGTGCGCCATTGAGACACCACTGCAAGCCTCCCATGAAGGACAGTGCATTGACGGTGCACTAGGGGAAGCATGTGCCTCCACTTGTATAAATGCCTGCCTTTGGCTTGTATCAAAAAAATTAGCTTCCTAGAAGGAAACCATAATTTAATATCATTGATTGAAAATGTTAAAAACATTTAAGCTCTTTAAAAGTCTTTAGGCTTTTTCAGTTGTGACATTACCAGCGTTTCTTCAGAAATGTTATGAACATGAGCCACATGCTGGTACACATTTTGAACATATACTATACCAACACAACTAAATAACATTTCATTGTCGTTTGTTTTGCCATATGTGGTGCAAGGAAACTGTGCAGTTTGTTATATTTATGAATATGGTGGTTTGAATATTTGAAGACTTGTTACCACCATAAGTTGAGCCATAGGTCAGTATGCTCAGAAATCTTCAGGTTGCGACATAAGTAACGTTAAAAATATAAATGTATGTTTCAGAAACGCACTCCGATCTACAACATGGCAGCTGGAATGTGTCTGGGTGTGGAGCGTCCTGCCAAGGATGCTCACGTCGTCATGGTACTGTGCTCAGAGCTTCATCCGAGTGAGTGGGACCTTGTTAGGACTACCAGCTGATTCGTGCAGGTTCCCGTGCCCTGGTGGCATCTCCCTTTCATGTTTGTCCTACAGATCGTCATATGTCTGATGACGTTCATGTTCACGGTCCTTCTCGCTTTTGCAGGCTGATAGAATGTGAACGTTCACTTGAGCCATCATCCACACCACATGGCTCATCATACACAGTGTCATTTCCAGCTGTAAAATAATGGTGATAATAGATATTAATTTGGTGCCAACAGTTGGGTTCTGCCTCTCAGTTGTATATTGCCTGAGGGTGTTCATATTATATTGTATTGAAACAGGCAAATTTCTGTGCAGAATGCAGGTTTTTGCTTGTATGAAATTTACGGAAAGCCAACTATCAAGGTGAGAATATAAAAAACAATCTCTCTGTTTACTCCTTTCTCCTTGTCTACTTCTAGTCCAGGACCCAGTTATTACCATTATTTGTATTTACAGCTACCGTAAGAATGTTAAGCAAGTTGGCAAGAGAATGAGGTTAACTCTGTTCCTGGCATTTGCCTTGGCAAATTTGTCCTAGTGTTGCAACTCAGATCTGAAATTTTGTTTATTGCTTGTTTCCCAAGGGAAGCAGAATACTTTATTTTTGTTGCTTATTTATAGTATCTACTAAATACTCAACTTTTTTATTAATGTTTTTGTTTAAAATTGTAGTCTTTAAAACAGTTGTTAAATGCTGTGATTATTGTATTTTATTTCCATGAAATGGATGTTGATCAGCTGTTGATAAGACTGAAGAATGTTTAAAAGAAATGGACTGATTACTTGGCAGCTGTAAATAACTCTTGAAAGTATTTTGAGAAAATTGTGTGAACATTATTGTAACAGGGTCGCATTATATAATGCATTACTCTGTTGTTATTGGTGTTCATTGGATTGATTGTGGATATTTTCATGCTTGCCAAGTGTCCTGCTCATAACGGATGGTTTGACATATATCATGATACACAAGAGAATATCATGTTGGTTGGGTATTTTTATGGACATATCAGTGCAAGTTGTAAAAATATCATTATGTTAACTCATCATTTGATCTATAACTGTTGAGTGTTTGATACATTGAATCTACTAAAACAAGTTTTCTAAGAAAGAATATGAAGACTTGAAAAATAAATAGGCATGATGTTACTTAAAAAGTGGTTACTGTTGTTGTCGTCACAGATCTCTGTAAGTGTGAGCTGTTGATGTAATTTGATTATATGTATTACATTACATTCATACATGACCTCTTTTCTGCTACAGAAACTTGTAACTCACAGAACATCTGGCATGTCATCAAAATAGGCTCTCTTGTCATGATGGTTGTGTGATGATCCACCATCATGCTAGAGGTAAAATTGCTCATCCCCACAAAGCATAAAGCAGCCTGTTGTGGTATGCGAGGCCAGTGACCTTACTGTCAAACTAGAATGTTTCTGTTAAAATTTTAAACAATATTTATTTAATTCTTTGCATAGAAATCTACACTTTAGTTTTACAACTTACAAAACCTGTTATTAACAGAAGCAGTAATTTTATTTTTATACAAAAGCATTTTGGATAGATATTTACATTAATACTCTCTCCATAAAGAATTTTTTAGAGAGTCACTCTCAGTTTAAAAGGTAAACAGTTCTACAAAAGCATAATTCCCTTAACACTGACAGTTCCATGTGGTATTTGGGCTTGGAACTTGGATCACCCTAATTATATTCTTGACCACAACTTTGATAGGCAAACATTAAGTTCTTTAACAGAAAAAAGCCTATTTCATTGCTTGGTTATAATGTTCATCACACATGAAAATGCCTGTTCACATAAATAAGATGTGGGGAATTGAACTATTATGCTTAAGAGCTTTTTACGAGATTAAAGGAAACTCTTTCTTTTTGACCAAAACCAAAATACATCACATTGAATTTGACTCTATATATCCAATCACATTACAGTTCAGTCAACTGCTCTTCTTCTGGTCATACATGTTAGATGATAACAAAGGAGTACTTGCCACGTTTTTCTGACAGGAATTCCAGATGGTCTGAAATCAGAGGTATATCTTCATGCTTGCTTGTTTGAGTCTGGACCTTTCAAAAGATGTTTTATTTATTTTTACTAAACCCTTAACGTGATGTTACTGAAACCCTGGTTGGGAATCACTGGTTTAGAGTTGCAAGTTTTTGTGACAATATTAATGGTATGCTATTGTATTTGGAATAAAATATATCTCATCTGTCACAATGGATGACATTGTTCTCTACTATTTGTTTAGTGTTTATAATTATTGCAGTATTATTTAATGTTTGAGGTACTGTATATGAATAATCTGTTGAATCTCATGTAGAAAGAGACCTTAATCATATTGCTGCTGGGAGAGAAGTGTACCTGAATATCATTTCATATTGTATTTCTGTAATGTTTGTGTCATTTACAAAGGAAGAAACAGTCTTTCAAGTGTTCCTAATCTCTGTCATAATATGTTGAAGATATGTTTTAAAGTTTAGCCCTTAAAATGGAAGCAACAAACTTGCAAGTCTTTCTCATGTATATTTTAATGGTATCAACATGTGTAGACTATGATAAATGTCAGCTACAACAAAAAATGATTTTAAAGAAACAGGAAATATTGTAAATAGATACAAAGTACTTCCCAGAGTAAAAAGGAAGAAAGCAATTTCTAATATTAATGTTAATTATGAGAGGTTGAAGAACGATGATTATAATGATTATACAGTGACCACCCGACAAGAGTTTACGGCAAACTCAAAGTGTATGTAGCAAGCTGACAGGCTCTGTTCCCCAGATTCCTACTGGCCCTTCCCACCGGAGACAGCCACTTTTTTTTCAGCAGGAAGGAATTAGGGAACAGCCTCGTTATCATAAAGAGCAGGGAAGAAATGAAAAGCGGTGACTAATTTTCCTTTTCTTATGTTAATGGTGTAGCAGCTGATGAAAATTATTCCCATTTTCGTTCATGCAGATCTGGCATTTTCGAAGAAAATACTGTGATGCATGGCATAATCAATTCATCTTTTGTTTCACTTATCACTCTCCTAATATCATTGTCCAGGTCGTCAGCTTTATTCAGATTGTTCCGCACACACATCTATCTTTCTTTTCCTTTTTTTTCCCCTTCTTAAAATATTGCACTTTGGAAATAATAGAAAATCATTAAATATATAAGAGGCAATTGTGGAAAAAGCCAACCAGAATAACCTCAACAATCACACACACCTAAAAGACCCCCCCACTATTCACTCTGCTAAATTAAATCATGTATCAGTGAAGCACAACAATTCAAACTCCATTAAATGATTCAATTTGTTAATTCACTAATGCTCATTAAACATCCCCTGCATCATTTCCAAAATAATTTAAAATACAACAATAATAATAATAATAATAATAATAATAATAATAATAAAAGACTACAAGTACACTTCTGTGAAATGTAATGTCACCGGAGCACGATGTAACGGAAAGTTACTGGTGAACTAGCTATCTGGTGTGAGACCAAGGATGAAGCATTGCACTCCTAGCTGGACTAGTGAGGAGAGATGAAGCACAAGAGGAGTACTTCGTTGTGATAACTTCAACAATTATTAGAAGGGTGTACACAGAAATTTAACATTAACAGTTTTACACTTGCTAATAATACTCAATTCATAATAATTATAAAAAAATTAAAAAACAGAAAAGTTATTATTAATAATAATAATTTAAAATGTGATTTGGTAGAATCTGGTAATGTTCTTCAAAGAACAAGACATGCCATTCTGTTTTTAATTAAATTATACCTTTTCAGGTTTAATCTAATATTAACTATTTCCTTTTTCAATTGTCTTCCAGTTTTATTTATCCTGAATAAGCTTCAACAGGCTAAAGAACCTCACATTTATAGACGCAATCTATCATACAGTTTCTTTTTTAAGGGATATGTTTCATCAATAAAGATTTTTTGTTCAATGATGTAGCCTACTTAACAATGATAGATAATTGCTACTTTATAATCACTATCCCTAAGCACATCAAATAAATCCCATCTCACTAGCGTAAGTGCGGAGCTCTACCAATGACTCGGCCTTACAGGACAGAGGATGGGACAAAGAAGCTGTTGTCTCCCACCAGCTAGCTCCTTCTTTGTCTCTTGTGTGGAGGAATACAGCCTGTCCCTCCCGTTGGCTTGCTGTGCACGCCTTGCTTGAGTTTGCTATAAACTCTTAGACAGTGTTTTTTTTTACTGCATCTGAGGCTATAGTTCAAGAGTTGATGTAGGTATTTCTATTCTCGTGTATCCTTTGTATATCTTAGCTCTTTGAAACTTCCAAGAACATTCCAGTACTGATGTTTTTATGGAATTACCTGCATATATCCTTACTATTTCCAAGCTTTTACCCATTTAACTACAGGAAACATTATTTATGGTTGCAAATATTGTAATATTCTGGAGAGAAACATAATAGCAAGAGCTTAAAAACATCAGAACACTTTATCCTTTGCTGGTTTGATTGCCTGGTGTGGAAAAGATTATTCTAGTTCCTTGTGGCAAAATTAGAATGTTTTAGATTGCTTTTGCTTTTGAATACTACAGTCATTATTGTAAAAGTTTAAGACCAACATTCTTTTTACTGGTATTGAAAATTAGAATACTTTATGATACAAACATCATTGCTTAGTTGTTGTAGGTATTTCAGTGAATGACATCACATGAAGATCCACTGTTTTGAGAGCATAAACTACCTTAAATTAGTCCTTTCATAATAACTGTGGCATACGTTCAGTGAGGGACTTTATTATATAGCCATTCAAAATGTATATGAACATTGTGTCAAAGCTTATGAATTTGATGAAAGCTTTTCTTGTACCATTTGCTTAAGTATGGCCCACAAATTCTCTGTTGGGTTGAGAACAGGCTTGTTACGTGGCCACCGATGTTCCTAGATGTTTTTTCTCTGCATGTGTTCTTTTACTGGCTTTGATTTGTTCACTTCCATATGAGTTAACACTCTTTAAATAAATGAGATCACTCATGGGAATGCCACAGGGTAAAAATAATAATGCATCAGTCTAGTTCTTATGGTCGTCAGAAATTTGGAAAGAAAAAAAAAAAAAAAAAAGCACTCCGATCTAATCTTGAGCAGTCCCTGATTGATGATGTTCATCAAACTTGAGTTTCCTACCCTTTTGAGTTTCATACCCTTTTGAACATATGTTAGCAGTGATTATCTTCAAAGAACTTTTTTGAAGTCAATTTATGATGCTAACATCATGAGGACTGGTTTTCCAAGAATGTCCACTTTTCTTTCAATCCTTAAACTCCTCGACACCTTGATATTTCGGGATCACGTTATGTTCTTCACCTTCCTACTTATGTCCCATTCAGATTATTCTTCACTTTGTTGGTTGCTAATTCTGAGCCATGAATAACACTTTATAATTGTGGTAATCTTAAACTTTTGCAAATGACTGTACAGTCAAGTCCCTTTGGTACGGCTTATTGTAAGTGGTAGAAGTCAAATACAGGTATAGAGTATGGCCATCCTGTATTCCAAGATGTTGTATACACACGTTAGGACAAACATCTCCCCTTTCCCCAGATACAAGTGGGTTGGGATACATATGATGCCTCTCCATTTTTTCCATTCCTTAGTTGTCACTATTCCATTTGAGGATCTCTATCTATCCATCATTATCTAGTAGTCCGGCTTCATGGCTAAATGGTTATCATGCTAGCCTTTGGTTCAAGGGGTTCCTGGTTTGATTTCCGGACAGGTCAGGGATTTTAACCTTCATTAGTTAATTCCTATGGCTTGGGGTCTGGGTGTTCGCAACCTCTTCAGCATTAGATTTCGTCTTAGATAGGGCCCCATCCTCACAGACGCGCAGGTCGCCTGCATCAAGTCAAAAGGCCTCTTTGGTGGCTACATGCAAAAAAATTTAAAAATAAAAAAATAAAAAAATAAAAAAATAAAAACTGGTATGTAACAATATATAGAAGGCTCTGAAGACACTGGCATGCTAACATATTTGAACATGTGTAACACTTCCCTCTCAGCATTGTTTTGCAATATTAAATGTACATGATAATTTAATGTTTAATAGTGGAAAATTTGTGTTTAATGTTCATATAACATTGGTTGTGTTTTAATAGAACTGAATATGTCTGTATCAGTTCAAATGACTATGGTTTGTGTTGTGAATACTGTACAAGTATCATGTATGATGCATCATTTGCCATTTCGATGTAGCTAACTCATGCTGCACATCTGTAGCACACATTGAGTGGTGCGAGAGTGCTTCTGTGACATACTTGCTTATATCAATTTTAATGATTAAGATTTCTTGGCAATGTGCTGTAAACTTTGAGTTTAAAATGAACAGCCTGGAAGTAAAGGAGTATTTTGTACTTACACAGGCCTGTATTTAAGTAACCTTGTAACCTCAGGGCAAAAGAAAAAGGGAAAGAGTGTGTCTTATTATGTTACTCTATCCAAGATTAATGTAACTTTCACAAAATTGAAAATATTTTTTTGAAACCAGAACAACCAGGCCTCATTTATTTTATAAGCTGCTTGTTCCGTCATTGGCAAACGAGTTTATCAGTTCTTTGTTGTCCAGTTTCTCTGTGAATTCATGCTTACAAGGGACACCTTTGACCTCGAACGCTCGGAACCGCATGCAACCATGCTTAAAATAACAAGCAATTATAAACAAAACAGTAGTGTGCGTCATTTCCATGCAAAACATTGCATTCTACCTCAAGTAACATTTTAATGTAGAAAAACAAAGTAACAAGATTTCAATACCATAGGAAGGAAATTAAATGTAATTTAATGGCGTCAGTGTATCATTACATTTTCAATCAACAGTGCCAAAAACTCTCTGCATAAAGTACTTATAATAGCGCAAAACACACACATACAGCAGTACCACACACCTGAAAGGGCTTATATTAGTCCTCAAAGTGCAGATGCGGCATTTCGATGAAGTGGTTAAAACAAAGTGGGAGAGAAGAATATGCACACCTCGCTAAAGCCACGTTATCACATTCCAAATCACTTCCGCATTCACGCAGTCCAATATCAAAAGCCACTAATTACATTTTCAAATGATGATGTTGGTATGTCAATGTCATAACCTTTCGCCAAGCATATTGCAACATAGGCTTATACGTAGGTGTAGCAAATTGATTGCAAATTACAGAGTGAAGTTTCACGATGAAATAACGATCATGTACCTTCACTTGTGGTTTTTTCACCTTGTAGTCTTACAAAATCAGTAATCCTTCTGATATAGAGTTTATATTGCTGAAAGAAGTATACATCAAGGGGTTGCAAATATTTTGTTGTTGTCGGTGGCAATATCTTCAGCGTAACATCTTTGTTTGGAAAACTTGCATCTAGAAGGGTACGATCTATATGACCTGCCCAGGAATCACACAACAATAGGCTCTTTTCATTTGTTACATTTTCACCAAGGACTGAAGTTAGAAAACGTTTCATGTGTTCTTTAGTCATTTTTCCACTTTTGCTTGCCCCCATATGAATGTTTTGTGGACAGGTTCTTGCAAGTTTCTTTAAAATATTTGAACTAAAAGTGCCTTGTCTCTCTTGAAAACAGATGTACAACTTGTTTGTTAGTCTGCCTGCCATTGATAAAGTCACATCAATTGTGTAGCTGTGGGTAGAACTATGTACAGACTGCAACACACTACCTGTAGTTTTCTCTCCTCTGTAGGACAGTGTTGATGCTGAAAACATTTCATACTGGAATTGACTCTGGTCACTGTTCCAAAAATTACCTTTCTCCTCACCCACCTCTGTTATAAACGTGTTCACTTCTTCCACAAACTGTTGTGCCTTCTGACGTATAATATTATCGTCTTCTATGTCCTTACGTGTGACAAATGTAATATGCCTGGATGAAATGCCATATTCAGCCTTGAGATGGTTGATAAAGGAAATGGAAGCTTTAAAATTGACCAAGCCAACCATTTTAGCCCCTTCTAGTGACCACATCTGCAGATGCCAATAGTGAACTGTAGATCCATACCTCCTTGCACCATCAAATTGCAATATTACATACTCTTTTATAGTTTGTAATTGCGACAGTCTGTTTCCTTTAAAACGAGCACCTGCTCCCAGTTTCCTAGACACATAATTTAGAATTAATGTGCAATTTGATTTACTTTTGATGCACTTATAGTGCTTCATTAGTTTGCTATAGGAATTGAAGCCACGATTGTAATAGTCCTCATAAATATTCTCTAGTACGCTGTCATCAATATCTTTTAATACACTGGACCTCGTCTTTTTAGGTGGAGAGATTTCATACTCACTTTGACTTGACTATTCCTGTTGCTCTGGAGATGAATGTCATGTACTGCTTGAAGAGCCACCTTCAGTTTCAGGTTCCTCCTGTCTTTCAAAATCCGTATATCCAGCGTAACGTCGTGTATTTGTGTCATCACCATTATATTTCTAAATGATTATGTTATATAATATATCCGCAAACTCCATATCCTCGGCCCAGATGTCATTTCCATATTCAGCACATCGCAACTTGGTCCCTAATATTTGGACCACATGTGTAGGATTAATTCTCTTCATGATATCACTGCACTGTACACAGTTTACACAGAAACTCTCTTGTGAACATTCCAAGAGACAAATACGTACTGCAGCTATACCACTCACGCAACTGGAGCACTGGTTAGTGCAGCTACACTATGCCACCGTCTAGTGGCGCTAGCAGACAAGTGCGGAGTTTTGCATGGAAATGAAGCACACCACTGTTTTGTTTATGATTGCTTCTTATTCTAAGCATGGTTTTGTACGGTTCCGAGCGTTCGAGGTCGAAGGTGTCCCTTCTTAGTAGCAAGGCAACTTGGGCAATGTCCTGACTGTGATCTAAGTACAAATGCCGAATCCTCAATATCCGTATTGTAAACTTGCTGTAGTTTAGAAGACCCTTCTTAGATTTCAAACAGGCTTAGCTGTTTCAGGTTTGACAGAAACTTATAAACACTAAATAACAATAACATTTGGCAGTGTTAATACATGCCATGCATGTTAGCAATGCAGGGCATTTACATTTCTGAAGAAATGCATGACCCCATCAGAGATGACACTATGCTCTGTTAATTTCATTTCACTCAACCTTTTGTACAAAGTTATAGAAATTTGCTGCCCTGGGCAACTGCCAGTTTCCTACCCTGCCTGCATACCAGTTTTGAGTTTTTCTTTTAATCACTGCAGTATATTGGAATGACACTACGAACATATACTACTTGATCTGTACCTTTTTGTAAGACATGACAAGTACCATTGTTTCTAATAAGTATTGGATGAGTAGCATATGTGAGAATAAACTTTTTTGATCTTTTCTGATGTAGATATGTTCTAAGAACTCTTAACGACGTGCCATGGAGAATATGAATAGCCCTTCTGTTTCTTAAAAGGCCCTGTTTCATTTTTTAAATATTTTAATATTATTCAGGAAAAGAACTACATACTATATTTCTCATCACTTCTTAATAGAATGGAAAAAAGGAAGATAAACAAGAACACGTATCTCAAAAAGCTTGAACTTCTTGATGTTCTGCCACCGAGAAACATGCAAGAAACTCGTCACGCAGTTCATGGAGGGTGATAGCGTACTGTGACATCATGGTTAATTGGACAAGTCTGAGACTGTTTGCCTTTCTGTTCAAAGCAAAGACTTGGTGCAAGAGGGTGGAGGGAAGATCTCATTTACCCCTATCAACCCACCAGGCAGATAACATAATGTCATTTCACTGATCCTGAGCCTTTGAGTTGCGGTGGATGGGAAAGATCTGCATCCTTCTGCATCCAGCTTAAATTATGTTTTATGTTATGTTCTTAGTTCCATTTTTTGTAAATAAGTAGTTATAATTTTACAGTTAATACAAAGTTTAAAAAATAAAGAGTAAAATTCAGAGGTATGGCTACACTCAATTTTTATTTAATGGCAAATTATATTTTGTTTGTTTTTAAAGAACTTGTAAGCTGGGTTTTGTTCTAATTCATTGCTTTTTGCAAATACAGTTAGCAGTTATGTTAATAACATAGAAAACATAATGCAGACAAGAAGTTCTAAAAAGATTTTGCTTGTGTGTTATGATTAATCAAACAAAAATGTTATCCTTCTTCTTTTTCCTTTAATAGACTTCACATAGTGCTATGGCCAATCACTGCTTTGTTCTTTGAACATATTATATTGTATTATTATTACTGGTAATTTGAAGATGACTGTTCATTGTTTTTGAAGTAGAAAGTTAGGTCAGAAAAAAACAGCTCAAGTCCTCGCTTTGCACGAGAGAAATATTCGCAAGATCTTGTGGTTCATGCATGCATGTAAAGAGCGCAGTACTGTTCACTTATGACTTGAAGTTTTTGTAAGATTCTCAGGATTTTGACTGCCAGCCTTGAAACTCTCAAGCAAGAAGAATTCTCATCCCTGGAGAATATAAGTGGTTGCACGAATTTGTTTGCAAATGCTGCTACATACATAAATATTTGTTGAAATTATATCAAGTAATATTTTGTGTAACCCTCACTCTACAGAGGAGGAAACTTTGTGTGATCAATATTGTCTCTTTTTTGTCAAAGTGGTAATATTTGTTGTTAACATTGATGTTTATTCAGCATGAGAATGATCAAAGTGCAGGCTGATATTTTGTGGTGACATAAATGCATAAACCCAAGAGTGAACAAGGAAGGAATATCTGTTGCATGAACTAGATGCACAAATATAACACATGTATAATGATATATAAGAAAATTCCATACAATTCCTCTCAGTGAAATTACACTGTAATAAATATGGTCACAAATCTCCCGATAACAATATACAAAGTAAACATCAAGTATTCACTGAAGCATCATGTTTGCATTGTTCAAGTGGTCATGCTTGGGTATAATGTGAAGAATAAATCATCACATAGCCTGTAATTTTATTTCAGGGCATTCAACTTGGTATCTACAAGTACTGTAGCCAATGTACAATCACATTGTAAAGAATGTTAATATTGCAGAATAGTGTGTTATAAGGGGTATATCGTGGTCAATTAAGATGGATGCGACAGCAGCTGAAACCCATGTTCAACAGTGGTGGTGGTGGTCGCTTATCACTTTTATGGGAGGGGCATGCATTGTCATGTTGCAGCAGAAGACCTAGCCACTTCTTTTGCATTGTGCAACATTATATGTATAGGGTTGCCACGTATGCAGTGCTGTTTATAGTGGTCCCTGGTTCCAGCCAGATAATGAGGTGAAGCCTACCTTGTCCCAGAACACTGCGGCCCAGTGCTTGCCCACTGAAATTTCTTGAGGGGTGGAGCTGTCCATATGCTTCCAATGTATTAATATTGTTGTTTGGTCTCCATTTCATGATAACTTTTCATCCCCAGTCATAATTCTGTATGTAAAGCAGACTGGATTCTGGTTGTGGCATTGCAAGAGATCATTGTTGATATCCACATATGCTTGTTTTTTGCATTTCAGTCAACCACCTATAATCCACCTCCAGGACAATTTTCCCAGCAGTAGGTGCTCACGCACAATGCGCAACAGGAGTCTTGTAGCAAGTATTATTGTCAAGGATGACCTGCTTCACTCGTGCAGTGTTGATAACAATGTCACTGTCCTTCCAGAACTAGTTCTTTCTTCCATTGATATACAGCCAATTTCCCAGCCCTCAGCCCTGTTGTATACAGTTTTCCATGGGCTCCACACATTGCTACTAATTGCCTGTGAATCTCTGCGACCTCCTGCCATTTTGTCAAGCATTGTTCTTTATTATTGTCCTCAATATTATCCACTAGCACACTTACATTCATGAAGGAAAATGCACTGGGATGCACGACTGATTGCATCCCTTTGTTCAGTGTTGCGTGTTGCCGTCATGTTGTGGACAAATGAACTAGGTACCTCGGACATGCCATGACTCTCTCAATAGTGGAGTGTAGATCAGGAGAGATTCAAAAGTGGAACTCAGTATGTGATGCCCCTCTTATATCATGAACGATATTACAGTTTCACTGCTTGGCTTCTGTGTTCAACTGAATATGTTGATGTGATGGTTGTTCTGTGTATTCATTAATTTCTCCCTCATTTGTTGTAAATTATGGAGAAACAATATGCAGTGAAGAAAATGTTCAGTAGTAGCCATCTTCTTTCCTCTGATGTTGTGCTTTGCCACTGCTGTGGTGGATACCAGTAAATTGTTGTTTTCTTCATTCCATTGTAATCTTGTAGATTCATGGTGTGCAGTAGATTACTTCTTCTGATTCTTCTAAGTTCTCTTACAAGAAGTACGCTATCAAAAATATTGTGTCAAATTTTCCTTCGAGAAATCAAATGATCATAAATATATCTTTCAATAAATGAAACTCATATTAATAATGATTAATTTATTTGAATTAATTTTTGAGAGATATCTGTATAGAATTTGGAATCAACAAGTGTAGGATTCAGTGTCATCAAAAGGGGGGAACTGACTCAAGGCCTATGATTGAAAAAATCAGTTCTCTTGAGCATGATGAGATAGGGCCTCTGTAATTCTATTCCAAGCGAGAGGTCTTACGTTGTAAATGAAAACTAGCAACAATTTTCACACTTAGATATGGCAGGAATTTGGCACTTGTAACGTCTATTCTGTTCTGTGGCAACAAGTTACAGTTTTACTTGACAAGTTCTGTCTGCATACAGAGCACACTTTCATCAGTCCTCCTCCTCCTTCTTCTTCTTCTTCTTCTTCTTCTTCTTCTTCTTCTTCGTCTTTTTTTTCCCATTGATACAGGGTCATCTATATGGAATGTCACTGTTTTTTGTTTGCTGCATCTTCTGGACACAAATAGTTATCGTGTCCTTGTTAATATCGATTAAATTAACTTCCCCATCAAGACGGCAAGCAGTATTGATGACATGGCTTTCCATCGATATAGTCATTCAGCAGAAATTTTTTTGTAATTGGTGACTTGATGATTATGGGCCATGTTACAACTCGGTAATTTAATAGGATGCTTTTAAACATGTCAGTTGCTATTATTCAGTGAAGTCAGGGATCACTATGAACCTACAAAGATGGCAAAAATCTCTCTCTTATCACTACTAAAATGAACTCCCTCTGCTTGACTAGGAAGCTGCTTTATTGTTTATATGGTATATGTTACCCCCAATGATATACCAAATAGAAGTATTCCATCTTATTGTACCTAGTGCTGTTTCAGAAAAATTGCTGTTTAGCATTTCCTCTTTGTTTCGTTACATTTACCAATCCTCTGTTGGATTTTGGAGGCATTTAGTAAATTCACAGAGGCTTGCAGACTGAGTGTTGAATGTCATAACAGATGTACATTTAATAGGATTTTTAAACTTTTATTTCCATACACAAACTGCAATGTTTTGCTTTGGGAGGTATAACTTACATAAGCTTTTAATGTTTCTCCTAGTGATGGGTTGTGTCTGGAATCTCGAATAGTCTATCCCATGTGTCTGGGGAATCGGGTACCCAGTTCCAGAATCGATTCCGAGAGACTAGTAACATCATATATGATGCAGATACGTCAACACGTACAGCACGAATGTGTTCTGTAATGTGAGTTTGTTTTGTTTTATAACCAGCTCACTCTACAAGCCATGTTTGCTCTTATAATGTCCCCTAGTTGTATACTCTAATACAACTTAATTTGATCAGAATATATGATTCTTTGTTTGAAACTAATCAAATTGTATAGACTGTCAATAAATCAAAACTTGTACAGGGATTATGACATAATATAATCTATTACAACTATTTCAACAAAATACAATTGTACTATAGAGACAACCTTAGCTAATGGTAAGCAGTGATGAAAACAAAAATAGTAATTCTCGCGGTTTCTCGTAATAATATTTAGTATCAGTATGAAATGTTCATTGCAAATTAAATGTAACGGAAGATCAGGTACACTACGAAACAAGTTGTGTACCTATTACAAATGTGACTTAGTTGCACAGACTTTATACGTTTCTACTAGCGATATTGGAAAACCACATTCGAAGCAGAATAGAGTTAAAGTATAAATAATAACATCGATTACTACACCCATTGTCGAAAATATGTTATTTCCAGACTACCAGGTTAAATTATTTCATAATGATGTGGTATAATTCATTCATAACAACCAATTTAAATGGGTGTTATATCATACTATACCATATACAAAGAAAACAGTAAATATTGCACTTTGAATTTTCCACATATATACATGTACGACTCACTCTACTGCGTGCACACTGGTGACGTCATCACGGAACCGATTCCTTGCATGCGACATTGAGTATGGCCTCGAAGTCGTAAGAACCGATTCTCGCGATTCCAGGTGTCATTCGCACACATCACTAGTTTCTCCAACTTCCCTCCAGACATTGTCGTCAATTTTTTCTCAAAACATACTTTGGCTAGGTTCATATCACATAAGCAGATTATTTCCCATATAAGTGAGCTGTCAAGGGTGACTGAAGTCAGTCTAGCAGGTTTGAAAAAAGAAAAAAAAAAAGCTACAACTTGACGCGCATAGTTGTTTCCTTTTTATCCTGTTTGTGTGAAATGGGCCTAAATCAGAAAACAGGGTAATCTATGTCCAGCTGAGCATGTGAACTGTCCGCATGCAGTGGTTTATTTCAGAACTGTACTGGTCATAAAATCAATAGTGTAAGCATTCACTTCCAGAGAAAAGAAAAAGAATTATAAGAATAGCTCTCTTTTATTGTTATTTTAACATCTAAACATGGTAAACCTAAAATATCATGTATGTCTTCCTTATGCGGAACATGTTCTGCGTGTCCATGAATGGGCATTCAAATTTTGTGTGTATGAGTATGGCCAAGTGGAAATGTTGCTATGGTGTTGAAACATCTTGGGTTTAAATTTTGAGTTCACTCATACAAGAATACGAACAGTTACGAAAATACTTCAGTGAATGTTGCTGTAATTCATTGAAATTATTTCAATGGGGAAATGGTTTCTTTAACAGTGATGTGATTCTGGTAAACAAGTACTGGTACAGAAGATTTCCAACATTTTTGTGAATTATACATGGTAGATAATGTTAAATGCCACAGTGGAACCTTGATTATCTGTCCTTTGATTTTCTGTCAACAGAAGGAAATAACTGTTAAGTTCTTTAGTTTCATTCTTGAAAGAACATCAGATTTTATCAAATCACACTTGGAAATATTTAGAAATATATCAGTATTTGTTTAAATTCTATTTAAATCCTTAAATACTTGAAATTATGAAACTTAATGAAGTCCTTACTTCCCTCCACTGTAGCATAGAATACAAGGTGATGTGATACTCTTGTCATCAGCTTGAGTCCTGCTGGCTAGTCAGTCAATTTTCCATTACGTCATGCTCCAGTAAAGTCAATAACACTGTGAACTGCACTTTTAGGTTTTCTTAATATTATTCTTGGTGCTCCCATTGTATTATTATTATTATTATTATTATTATTATTATTATTATTATTATTATTATTATTATTATTATTGTTGTTGTTGTTGTTGTACAGCAAACTCCTGATTATCTGGGTGCAGATTAACCGGTTTGTGGGCTGGCCAGTTTACCGTTAATTTTCCATGTCATTTTCCATTGATGCCGTCACCTTTTTTCTGGAATTGTACTTGTAGTTTTATTATTCTTTGTTTGTATCAGCCTACTGAGGATCACATTATTTCAGCTGTCTTCTCTGGGCTTTGTTCTTTGCCCAGTGCTCCTTCATTCATTGCGGGTGTTGCTCTTTTCTTTCTTCCGTGCATGTCTTTCCCGTCTTCAACTTTGGCCTCTCTTAAAAACCCTAATGATCTTTTAGTTTCCTCCTGAGTGGGTTGTGTTCTTGTATATCTTCATAAGTGATCGCAGGTCCCTTTCAACCTCCTTGAACCAAGATGGCTGAGGCTTCTTGTCTTTAAAGTAGGTAAAGAGCTGCTTCGATAATCGAGTGGGGTTCATTCTTAGCAAGGGGCCATAAAATGCAATTCTCCTTCTCCACATGACATCAGATATCTTCTGGACATGAGTATACAGCTCATGGTTATGCCGATGTCTGTATTCATCTTTTATCTTTAATTGGGCCAAGAATTTTCCTTAAGATCTTTCTTTCTTTAATTTCCATTTTTTCTATCAGGCCTTTCTTGTTTATAGCAAGTCATTCTGCTGCCTACAAAGCCTCTGGTCTTATGACAGTGCAGTAATGATTGAGTTTTACGTTAAAGGATATGGCCTTTTTGTTGTAAACGTCTTTGGTCAGTTGATAAGCCTCCATTTTATTCATGCGCACGCGAAAGCTTCTGTTTCAGAGATGTTTGCTCGCCAATATATTTAAACTTATCTGTTCATTTGATAGTCCCCTAGTTTACTTTTAGCTCTCGTGCTGCTGGCTTGATGTTAGTTATGAATTGCATTTTCTCCAAAGATATCTGGAGGCCTGCTTTTTCCGCCTGTGTCTTGAGGTGATTAATTTGCTTTTTAGCCATGTCTAAAGAATTGGAGAAAATTGTTAGATCATATTATTATTATTATTATTATTATTATTATTATTATTATTATTATTATTATCATCATCATCATCATAATCATCATAAATGTAATTTTTTTTCTTTCCTGATGTAAATTTCAATATCTTCTTAATGCCTATGTGTTTGCTTTTATTTTCGATGTGTATATTTTATATACATGTTGATGCCTTTGGCCTGGTGTGAGTTGTATGCATACTCTCCAAAGACTGAATGCTAGTTGTATCTACTGTATTTGAATTTTTGTGCTCTTTGTGTCTGGTGTGGACTGAAGAACCTAACAGTGATAAATTAACTGAGTCAAAAATGAAAAGAAATATCACCATTAAAAAACACAGAAGAAAGCTCATAGTTGTTAAAGAAATATATAGAAAATATGCATGCCAATTTTGTTTACTTTTTTTCCCTGAAAATTTAACTCTCTTCACTTCTTTTGGACTGCCAGAAATATCTTGTACTCTCCTACTACAATCTTTCTTGTAATGTATTCACCACATTAAGACATTAGAAGCTAACACTTTCGAAAGGGCAACCTATATTCTAGATCACTTTGTTTACATATGCAACTGTTAATATGCATATCAACAATCAAATCATAGCAATCAACTTGAAATGATATAAAATGTGAAAAATCTAGTTGTGCAGGAATATACCCATGCCACGGGCTCACGCAATTGGAAGATACGCATAATGGGGATGGAGGCACGTTCGTGTATGTGGGTCTATGCCCTTTCTCCATTCACCATCCCTGAATTGTTCCTACAATTTGTGGAATATAAATAATTATAATCCAGAAAATTAAACAATTATCACTTTCAACACAAAATTACATTTTTAAAAATGTAACATGTATATTTTGTCTAGCAAACTGAAAACTACAGATACAATTAGTGATAACAGACCTGGTTTCACTTTTCTTAACCGCATACCTTATGAAATACATAGACTTTTGAAGAGTGACAATGGAGACACACTTTCAGATCTTATTCAACATGTGTAGTACTGTGCTCAGAGCAAGGATTGCTTGCAGTGTCCCTGAAGCCTTGCAGTAAACAAATCAGTATCAGTACAGCACATTCTACTGCTCATTGTACTAGTGTCTCCTAATCTGGTCTACTCTATTGCCATTGGTGTCAAATAGAGAAACAGTACATACTGCAACACATTTTACTTGTGTTTCGGATATTACTTTCCTTATTGCTTTTTCTGTTTAGGTGGTTTTTTGTTACATTTGATTTTGTCTAGTAGATATGCTGGTCTTCATTAATGAAGAAAAGGTGGACATTATATTCATTTATGGCAAATGTCACAGAAATGCAACCACAGCTGTGACACTACCCAGATTGACGATGTCCTTCATCTCGTACCATTACCAACTTCTGCACAATTCTCATAGAAGAAATCTTATATATTTCAGAAGGTATGAGGTTTAGAAAAGTGACACGTACATGTTCCATTTTTAAAAATGTAACTTTGTGTTGAAAGAGATACTTGTTTAATTTTCTGGATTGAGAATACCTTCCCATTGTGTAAGCGCCTTATATGGAGACATTCTAGTACAAGTAGATTTTTCACATTTGGAACATTTTGAAAATATTTGAGGTTGCCTAGTTATATGGGACACTTTGTATAGAGTAAATTATTATCATTCTGTTTTCTCATAGATTTTTTTAGTTTTATTGTTATTTTCTTATACTCCCATCTATTGAAGTGGATAATCAGAGTTATGTTGTGCATTACAACTAAGTAGCTTTTGTAATGTATAGAAGACTGAAATGAGTACAGTCAGAATTAGATGATGTGTATTTCAGAAGTGAAATGGATCTGTCTTCCTCAAGCATTGACAACATTAATTTATGTTGAGAGTGATAAATTGTTTCATCTAAGAAACTTCAAATGTATTGAATCTTTTGTTACTGAAGGTAGACCGTGGTGTGGAAATCTGGACAGTAGTGGTGATTAGGGGTGCCGAGGAGACAGTTGATGCCCGACTTTGTGGAGAAAAATTACATTTTCATTCTATTTTAGCTGCTTGAAGCTAGGAATTATTTTAAAAATGTGCAAACCCTGTTGTCTTTTCAGCTAATTCTTTCCTTTAACTTTTTCAATTATTAAGAAAAATACTTGGTGGAAATATGTACAAAATGTCATTCGTTGTGGGGGCCAACCGAACTGTACAGCGCCACAGCAAGTAGTGGAGACCCACGGAGCGATGTGCAGTATGTTCTGCGATGAAGGGTAGCAGGGGTATATTTTTTCTAAGGTCACCCGCTTGCTGCATGCATTCGTCAGCCTGGCAGTCACACAGTCACTTGGTCTGTTACTTTGTTACTGTGTAGTCAATCACAAAATTACTTTTAATTGTATAATCACACCGTACTTCTATTTAATTGTAATACATGTGTAATTATTGTTCCTCTGGTGAAAGTATTATTATAAGTTGGTAGACTGCCAACCTTTATATCTATCGAAATTTGCTCAGAGAGCACAAAACTTCTTATTTTATGGCTATTTTCTTTTTTCAATTTTTATGTCCAACCCTTTCCCCCGGGGGGGGGGAGTGCTATATCCCGCAGACCCGGGTACTTTTTATTGTCTATACATTTTTGTGCCCTGCCACTTCTTATTCCCAATCGCTGCTACTGAATCTGGAGATGAAATAAACTTTGAACACATCTTTGAGGCTACTGAAGTTTTCATGGGGAGAACAAAGTACTATGCCTCATAGAGGAGTCTCATGAAATACACCACTGACTGCATCACAGTGTGGTCCAACCATTGTCCTGTTCAAGGGTCAGATGACATTTTGAAAGTTAGAGAATGAATTAGTTCTATTTGATACAAAAGGGTTATCATTGCTCACTCTATCTATGGTTTGAATCCCTACTAATCTATGTGGGAGTTAAATCCCTGTGATTTAGATTCCTTGTGAAACTGTAATGACAGTTTCAGTCCACTCTATGGCTCGGTGGTCAGACTCTTGGCCTTTGGGACACAGTGTCACGGATTTGATTCTTGGCTACATCACGAGATTTTAATCATGAATAGTTAATTTCTTTGGCTTGAAGACTGGTTTGAGGCATTCCATAGTAAAACTTGCCAAAACTTTGCAAATTGTTTTAGAAAATGCAAAAACTTGTGTTGAATTTATTACTGGAAATGTTATATTAAAAACTGTTTCTGTCTGTGAATAAACGTTTTAAAATAAATTACAAAATATTGATATACAATGCAGATATTTAATCATCTGGGTGATAAAAGGGCTACGACAAGTTTTGCTGTAACTTAGTATTTTTAATCTATCGTTCACATGGATTTAGCAAATTAATTAAGGGAAGAACTCAATAATTCAAGTGAAAGCTATTAATAAACAGTTTCAAAGGTAATCAATTACACAACAATAATGGGTAGTAATACATTTTTCATATTTGAAAATATTAATTAAATTTTTATTCAAAAACAGGCAAAAAAAATTCAAATGATTAAGTCGTTTTTGTTTTCTTCACAACAATAATTGTGCTATTATTCTGAAGTACCACTCATCTTTGATCTGTATGGAGAACTACTTGCTGCAGTTAATGTTTTGCTGGATTTTCATTTCATCTTTCACTGTAATTTTAGGAAGAAAATTGTTTTAATACATTCAACTTTTAATATGGTAGTAAGAAACAATCCTGTGAAGAAACACATTGTAAACCAGATTAGGAACACAGTTACAACTTGCCTTCAGCATTTTGATATAATTTGATGTGGCGTCTCACTCCGATGGGTGTGCGTGCTTGCAGAGTTGGCATTATAATCGACCTGGCAAACTATAAATGATACATTTGGTATTCGAATATCACCAGCTACATGCCATAACAATATCTTTAGCTTGATGATGCAACCTTTCCCTCAGTGGGTTTGATGCTCCTAGTGTTCGATTACCTGCACTCGGTACACTCCAAAATGACACAGAGTGAATGCGTTGACCAATTTAAAAGATTATGGTTGCGTTTTGTTTGCAGATAGATTGATTTAAAAATATAATTGACACTATAGCAAATACAAGTACCCACAGTTTGTGAATAAGTGATTACGAACATTGAAAATTTGCATGAAAAAGTTTGGAAAATCAGTGATTTGATCATCTAAATATCAATTCTGATCCCAACCCCTCATGTAGGGTGCCATTAGAGAGCTCTCTCTGAGCCTGATATGGTAGTGCAACAACATTATCCTATGATCCTTACAGACTAAGTTATACAGCATTAAACACATGAGAATTTGTTAATTTGCTTCATATTGACTTCTGAATATAAATTCGAACCAGTGATTTTGTGTATCATTGAATAGAGAATCTTACTCTCGACAGAGCGGTACCATTGCAGTAAACTTAGGACAGTTAGAGAATTATGGAATGTATTGAAACATACTCGTTCTATATAATTTGCCACCCGTGTTGCTTGGTGACCGGCCAGATAAGTTAGTTCACAGTAAATAACATCATTAACATAACGGCCCATGAACATCAAAATCAGTTAATTGGTTTTTATTTCATTTGATCTATTTATTAACATGACAATTGCTCACTACGATAATGTAGTTACCATCGACCACTTGTAAATACAGCTGTATTTAATTGATTATCTAAGATGCCTTGCATTTCACCCACTAGTCAGACTTGTGTAGGAAGACATTGTTTTGAAAACATTCCACTGTTGTGGATCAGCCTTCCTCTCTCTACATTTTCCTTGTCTGCAGATGATATTGTAACCTCAATATCCATTATTAGTCACTGTATAATCACCAAAATCAAATAATTTGAGTGCTTCTCATCCAGAAGGAGAATGTATCGATCAGCTGGAAGTCACATGACTGTTCAGCTCACTCTTGATTGGCCAGTTATATTACACCTGTTTTGAAATGATACTTGGGTTGGATAACATGAGTTTTGCTATGAAACCCAAGCTTTCATAGGAAATGATAATAGGAAAGAGCCAGTTCTGGCACATTACTTTTACCATACATAGGTTGGCCATTGCTTTGGAACGCCTCGTTTCTTGCTTGAGCTGTCCCAAACATTCCAGCAACTCACGCACTGTACTCACAACTCCTCAGTTCCCCCACACAGTAGATGGTGCTTACCCTTTGAAGGCTCTGCCTTAAAAGGACTCATCCTGCTCTAATGGCCACATGAAATTATTTGTATATTAATATTTTAAAGTAACAGGGAAACTGGACTTCTTGACATCCCAAGGGAGGTGGAAAACATATGATAAGCAATGCACTTCCTGCTGTTAAACAATGCAATGGCAATTCTTTGTGTGTGGAAAATCTTCACTTGTGTAAGCTGCTGTCAGGCAGCTTGCTGGGTTCTTTAAAAAAAAAAAAAAAAAAAGTTGTACAAGGCTTGGGTTTCCATATTCTGAATTATAAAAACTATAAACTGAATGATGAAAACCAGGTTGATGATAACACTTCTTGCTAAAATATGTATTTTTGTAAATTCATATTAGGAATTATGTTTCTGCAAAAAGAAAAACTAATCATTTATTAAAGTAACCAAAAAAACCAAATCTGCTAATAAAGATTCTTATTGCCTGCCCTGAGGTGATGCCATCTGGGTGACCTGCCTATTACTTTCAGCATTCCATTTATGGTATTTAGCAGTGAGAGTGGAATTCTCTGCACGATTCATATGTTCATATGTCGAGTAAATCCGTGCGCACCAGCAGAGATCTTACATGGGAACAATGACATCAAGTGCCAAGATTCTCGACTGCCCAGTAAAAGTCTGCTATCTCAGCCAGAATCAAATCTGTGACATGCTACCACTGATCCACCAAGGCAGCTGATGCTCAGCTTCCATTGTCATAACTCATAGCAGTCATAGTTTAGTAAGTTCTTCAAGAGGGAAAAAACATTCATTCCGTTATAGAAATGTAAACAGGTGACTTGTGTCACATTAAATTTCGTATTGAATTTATTGAAAGTCTGGTCTGCTCTTTGGTCCATTGTACATTATGAGCAGAAATGCTCTTGCCACAGTTGAATTGTAGCTGGAAAGAAAAATAAAACAGCTACCGTTAACTCAAACTACTGTTGCTCTGACAAATATTGTTGAGTCTAAAAGATATTTCTGATATCACTTCCTTGTGCATGTGGTTAAGTAATCATTACACATATCAGCTATGACACGGTATTTTTCCTTTTAGTGAAGTTCAGCTAAAACTGCTTTCAGTAATCATTGATTTTTTCCCCTCAGATATAAACAAAAATCTGGGATTTTAAGTATTTTCTAGCCATTCTGCTTGGGCAGTAATTTTGGCTCTTAAAACTGGGACAGTTCCAATTTTTCAATACATATCATAACCTTATGCAAGGCAGTATCTTCTGGGAAGATAGCCTACATTAGTAATATTTGTGTATCTTGTGATATTGCTTGCCTGTGGAAGAAGGTGTTACTGTCTTAATTGAGCTGTTTCAGTATTGATGTTTTTTCTATAAACTTTAGGTTCAATGGACGCATCAAACATGACTAAGCACATCTCCATCAGTGAAGAATGAGGGATGTAGTGTCAAAAAAAGACCTTTGAGGGACACTGATACAGCATGAAATTAAGAGACTAAATTCAGTCCTCTTCTCTTTTCTTACATACAGAATTTTATTATAAATTTTCGTTTTTAGTATTTTACATATAGGTCAACTAACATATTTCTAGAAACATATTTTATTTCTTCTGGTCATGGTGCCGGTAAAACCAGATATTTTCATTTGAAGCTCTGCTTGCAAGCACATAAAATATATTTCTTTATTTCCTGAATCTACAGGTACTTCCTGATTTTGCATAACCATCATAGTCACACTTTGAGTCCATTTTCACAGAATTACAGCACTGCAATTGTTAATTTGACTGTTAATGTACCCAACACCAACACCACTGCTGTGCTACGTAACGCCGCCAATACTAATTATTTGGCATCTTGTATATCCTGGTCGTAAATTTCCTAACCTAGATATCAGCACGGGCAACGTGTTAGTATCGAAACTACTGAATACCTTCCTACGAAAGAGAGACACAAAGATGCAAGGGAAGTGCTGTCCTTTGCAGGACAGTTTAAAAAGTCTCAAAACAAGCGACTGTCATGCATAGTTTGAGATGGATGGTCACCCTAATTCCTACAGAGTTTCTGTGCCCGATCGAGCAGACCACACTTGCATGTTCTAGATTCAATCGCTTTCGCATTTCAGTGCTCAGAATTGTTTGCATGGACAGTATGAGTATCCAACTGTCCAGTAACATTCCTCTCTGAAACTACTGTAGTAATACTCATTAAATATCATGGAGTAAGCTGGACAGCAGGTTTTGAAGAGTTATAGTTGGACCACAACACTCGGTTGTTAACTAATACCTTCTCAGGTTAGAACTTGACAAAGCAACATATTTTTTTAACATAAGAGGAAATTCTTGTATTTCCTAGTTGGATAATCTTCCTGTATACTTTCAAATGTAAAATTTTATATGTGTAGAAACTAAATAAATCTCTATTTTGTGTTGTAAAGTTTAAAAATTGTTTTTAATTATTATTTCCTTAGCCTGAATTATATGTTGTAAGAAAGTTTTAAATCCCCTCTTCCCATTGGTTACTTACGACTGGAGCACAAAGGTTAATTTTATTCGTCTGTCCTGTGAATGTAGAATGTACAGAAACCGTAGTACATTTTAAATATTTATATTTTGAGATATTTAAGCCCAAAAGAGCTTCTAGCCTGAGGAGGCAAGGAACTGCAAAACAGTACAGATTTTATTTCATACTGTGTCTTGTTCCCTTTACTCTTCATTATCATGGATAGAATTCTACATAATGTCAAAGAGAAGATGATGGAAAAACAAGTAACATCTATGCTATTTGCTGAAAATATTTAATTTGGTGAGACAATGAAGAGGAAGTACAGACTCAGGTTAACTTATGGAATGAGATGGACAGCCAAATCAGAAATGATGGAACCAACTAGAGGGAACAATATTCTGGTCATGGTGCTGGTAAAACCAGATGAGCTCTCGGCTCTGTTACTGAAGTAACAGATGGTATAAGTGATTAAGAAGCTGTTTTTGTTGTAGTTAAAAAATAAATGTAATAGAAAGGTAGGTTGTAAAACTAGGACCATTAGGCAGTACCATATGGTTGATAAGAAGGTCATTAGGGAGTTTTAAAAATGTAATTATGGTGGAAAATGGTAAATAAAATTGTAAACAGTCTGTGGGATGGGTTCAAAGCAGTTGTTGAGTAATGTGAAGACAGGTATGAAACTTTAAAGGTTGTAAGGAATAGTAAAGACCTGCTATATCATAACAGTAAAGAGATTAAAAAGGAGGTGCAGGTTGGAAAGATATAGTTAGAAATGGTTGTGAAAGTAAGATCAGCTAAGGATAACATGATAGCAGGCATACTTGGAAAATCATACAAATTTTGTGAAAAAAGGAAGGGTGTGTATAAGTACTTTAAGGCAGAAACAGGTTCCAGGAATCATTAATGAACAAGAAGAGTGTGTTTGTGAGGATTTACAGAAGGCAAAAATGTTCAGCCAGCACTTTGTAAAGATTGTTGGTTAAAAGGAAGGTGACTGATGCAAACAAAGTACATGCCGGGCAGAGTGGCTCAGACGGTTGAGGTGCTGGCCTTCTGACTCCAACTTGGCAGTTTCGATCCTGGTTCAGTCCAATGGTATTTGAAGGTGCTGAAATACGTCAGCCTCATGTTGCTAGATTTAGTGGGACAAGACGACAATAACATTGTAATTTATCATTGAAATTTATGTACGATAACAAAGACAGTTACAATAATATACAAAAGTTGAAAACTAGAGAAGCAGCTGGAAGTGATAAGATTTTGGGGGATATTCTAATGATAATGGGTTGGGATGTAGTACCATCTCTAAAGTAATTATTGCCTACATGAAAGAGCTATACCGAATGAATGAAAAGTTGCTGTTGTAGCTTCTGTGATAAACACATAGATGATAATTATGGGTGAATCGGCTTGACGTGTTGCATGTAAGCTTTGGGAAAGCCTTCTTTCTGATTATATCAGATGCATATGCTAAATTACTACCGTTTTATACAAGGCAGTTCAGGTTTAGGGACACCAAGCTCAATTTGTAGAATTCCAGCAAGATATAGCAGATATTTTAGATTCAGGAGGTCAAGTGGACTGTATTGTGATTGACCTATCTAAGGCGTTTGATAGGGTAGATCAAGGGAGACTACTGGCAAAAATGAGTGCAGTTGGACTAGACAAAAGAGTGACTAAATGGGTGGCTATATTAATTTTTTTTTTTTTTTTTTAAATGGTTCATGTTTGTGGGTTACTGTAGTCACGTCCTAGTTCGTGAACCATGGGCAACGGCTGAGTGGCCTAGTAAGTGGTCCTGAGAGTCGGGACACCAGTTGCTATGGAATGGGAGTGGGCATCTCGGACATATTCTGAGTCGTGGCCCTCCTTGTGCTCAGGCGGCTAGGACTATACAATTCACCGGTGGTCCATAACCCGTTAGAGGAGAGATCCTCACTTGGACTATGTGCAAGTAGGGTAGCATCCTGCTTCATGAATTTACCGAGCTCAGAACACTTTAAGCAAGCCTCGGACCTATGGGAGTAATGGAGTCCCATTCCCATTTGACAGGCGAGGGACTCCTTGGAAACAACTTGGCGAACGAAATGGAATTTGATGGGAGAGCTATCAATATTAATGGGGCTTATGGAAGAAAGAAGGTAGAACTGGCTGAGTCAGCAAAGAGGATGCATCTGGATGTGCTAGGAGTAAGTGATATTCGGGTAAGGGGAGATAATGAGGAAGAGATAGGAGATTATAAAGTGTACTTGACGGGTGTTAGAAAGGGAAGGGCAGAGTCTGAGGTAGGGCTCTTTATCAGGAATACCATTGCACGCAACATAGTTTCTGTTAGGCACGTAAATGAGCGAATGATGTGGGTAGATTTGTCAGTGGGAGGAATTAGGACAAGAATTGTGTCCCGTGTATTCACCATGTGAGGGTGCAGATGAGGATGAAGTTGACAAGTTTTATGAAGCATTGAGTGACATCGTGGTCAGAGTCAACAGCAAGGATAGAATAGTGCTAATGGGCGATTTCAATGCGAGAGTTGGGAATAGAACTGAAGGATACGAAAGGGTGATTGGTAAATGTGGGGAAGATATGGAAGCTAATGGGAATGGAAAGCGTTTGCTGGACTTCTGTGCTAGTATGGGTTTAGCTGTTACGAATACATTCTTCAAGCATAAGGCTACACATGGGAGGCTAGGGGTACCAGATCCATAATAGACTATATCTTAACAGACTTTGAATTCAGGAAATCTGTTAGGAATGTACGAGTTTTTCGCGGATTTTTCGATGATACAGACCACTATCTGATCTGTAGTGAACTAAGTATCTCTAGGCCTAGGGTAGAGAAAGTGAAATCTGTCTGCAAACGAATAAGGGTAGAAAATCTCCAGGATGAGGAAATTAGACAGAAGTACATGAATATGAATAGTGAGAAGTTTCGAACAGTAGACAGTAAGCAGGTTCAGGGTATAGAAAGTGAATGGGTGGCATACAGGGATGCTGTAGTAGAAACAGCAAGGGAATGCCTAGGAACAACCGTGTGTAACGATGGGAAAAGGCGAACATCTTGCTGGAATGATGAAGTGAGAGCAGCCTGCAAACGTAAAAAGAAGGCTTATCAGAAATGGCTCCAAACAAGGGCCGAGGCAGACAGGGATTTGTACGTAGATGAAAGAAACAAAGCAAAACAAATAGTTGTTGAATCCAAAAAGAAGTCATGGGAAGATTTTGGTAATAACCTGGAAAGGCTAGGTCAAGCAGCAGGGAAACCTTTCTGGACAGTAATAAAGAATCTTAGGAAGGGAGGAAAAAGGAAATGAACAGTGTTTTGAGTAATTCAGGTGAACTCATAATAGATCCCAGGGAATCACTGGAGAGGTGGAGGGAATATTTTGAACATCTTCTCAATGTAAAAGGAAATCATCCTGGTGGTGTTGCAAACAGCCAAGCTCATGGGGAGGAGGAAAATGATGTTGGTGAAATTATGCTTGAGGAAGTGGAAAGGATGCTAAATAAACTCCATTGTCATAAGGCAGCAGGAATAGATGAAATAAGACCTGAAATGGTGAAATATAGTGGGAAGGCAGGGATAAAATGGCTTCATAGAGTAGTAAAGTTAGCGTGGAGTGTTGGTAAGGTACCTTCAGATTGGACAAAAGCAGTAATTGCACCTATCTATAAGCAAGGGAACAGGAAGGATTGCAACAACTATCGAGGTATCTCATTGATTAGTATACCAGGCAAAGTATTCACTGGCATCTTGGAAGGGAGGGTGCGATCAGTCGTTGAGAGGAAGTTGGATGAAAACCAGTGTGGTTTCAGACCACAGAGAGGCTGTCAGGATCAGATTTTCAGTATGCGCCAGGTAATTGAAAAATGCTACGAGAGCAATAAGCAGTTGTGTTTATGTTTCGTAGATCTAGAGAAAGCATATGACAGGGTACCGAGGGAAAAGATGTTCGCCATACTGGGGGACTATGGAATTAAAGGTGTATGACTGTTGGGTAATCAGCCCGAAGGCTGGTTTGATCCTCTGCAGCTTCGCCAACAGCTGTCATAAATAGCCTAGGCGTCACTGAAGAGGCGTACTAGGGAAACGAGGAGTGAGGTAGTTTCCCGTTGCTTTCCTCACCGAGCCAGCAGTTGCTCTTACATATCAGTCTGCCAAGCCCACTGAAATGTATGCACCAACTGACCCTATGAGCGATATTTTCACACCATTCATAACAGGGACTGGCTGCATAAGGAATGGTATTACTAGCATCACTCATACCTCAGTCACTTTCATATTGTCAAAGCCAAGGATGAGACTGTGACAGGTCAATGAAAGTAACAAATTTGATATAGCCCATACCAGAAGACATAGTGCACTGTAAACACTACATCTCGCCAGCAAAGGCATGAATTAAAGGTAGATTATTAAAATCAATCAAAGGCATTTATGTTGACAATTGGGCTTCAGTGAGAATTGATGGTAGAATGAGTTCTTGGTTCAGGGTACTTACAGGAGTTAGACAAGGCTGTAATCTTTCACCTTTGCTGTTCGTAGTTTACATGGATCATCTGCTGAAAGGTATAAAATGGCAGGGAGGGATTCAGTTAGGTGGAAATGTAGTGAGCAGTTTGGCCTATGCTGACGACTTGGTCTTAATGGCAGACTGTGCCGAAAACCTGCAGTCTAATATCTTGGAACTTGAAAATAGGTGCAGTGAGTATGGTATGAAAATTAGCCTCTCGAAGACTAAATTGATGTCAGTAGGTAAGAAATTCAACAGAATTGAATGTCAGATTGGTGATACAAAACTAGAACAGGTCGATAATTTCAAGTATTTAGGTTGTGTGTTCTCTCAGGATGGTAATATATAGTCCATTTTGGTTGAAAGCGTCCTGCGCGAGAAATGGTTGCGCATGCAGTGGTGGGAGCTATCGTCCCCCCACTCCTACAGCAGGTCCAGTCGCCAGGCTAGCACTGAAGTGAAAACGTCTCTCAAGCGGCGCGTGTTGATACGTGCGGGCTAAGTTGAATTTACTGAAGTGACGAGCATGGCTTCTAGGTCCTCTTCTAAATCTGCGAGACCACTGCGAGACTAGGCACGTGAAAGTATTTATACAATGAGTGAACATATGAAACATATCATCCAGATGTCAATCACACTGAGTCGGTTCGGGGAGATTTCAAAGGAGAGGTCCGTGATAAGAATATATTTCAATTAATAGTAACACAGCATAATTAGTTTTTAGCATAAAAATGTGTGCCATAGCATCTCTAATGCCTTCACTGTTTATAAATGAGGCGCTCCTATTCCCAATATAAATAAAAATGATTATTCTGTACAAAATATTTATCTGTCTTATAGATCTCTCGTGACTTGACAGCAGACACACTCGACAAAAAGGAAGCTCTTTGCGGATATTGCTTGCACAGTATTCGCAAGACAAACGGAATAATGTTGCGACCACGTAAAAGACATTGAGCAGGAATACTGGGAGCGTGACACCACCATGCATAAGGAATTAGAATTAGACCAACCAGTCCGACATCAACCTCGGTGAAACTTCAGATGGCGCTGATTCAGACGAGAGTGAAGATTATTCTGAATAATTTGTAAATAAGATCCCTGAACTCCGAATATTAAACAAACGTGATCATAGAACACGTAAGAAGTCCGATAATATTTTTGCTCTGATTTTATGAGACAGATTTATATTGTCTATTGTTCCGGAGCATTTTGTTGCTGTTTTAGTTGTTGTTGCTGTTGCTGTAGGAGACCTGTTCTCTCAGTCATAACAATAGCAGGTTATTCAAAAGTATTATTATATTTCTTCTCATGGAAAAGAAAAGTAGACATTGTTAATGGTATTATGAAAGTATCTGAAGTATTTCTACTAAAGCTTCTTCTCTGAATTTTCCTGACAAATTTGCATTAATTAATCTCTTTTATACGTATTTCACTAGAAATCACGTTAAGTAGATTATATCTCCGGGCTGTCAGTGGAAACAACTTCCTCCTATTCGTTAGGCGATTGATGAGCTGATAGCGCGTACCGATGCGCCTTTCCTTGGTATACAGTACAGTTTCAAAGGAACTTCCTTTATTCGCAGTATTACCAGTTGCAAGTTACTGTCTTATGTTCAATTGATTTTCTACTAAATGGTTCAAACCTTTCAATTTTATATTACAGTCATATTCGTAAGAATGTATAATAATAAAAGGCACAAGAATAAATTAAAGGCTACAGAGTGCCAAAATATTGACCTCCTCTTTTACTATACACCGAGATTTATTTCACGTTGTATCGAAAGCATCATCCGATATGAATTCTTTTAGGCATGACCCTCTGATTTCTTCATGTCACCAACATTTAGGCTACTACGAAAGTTACGGAGTATTTCCGTACTGGAATAAAACTGAAATTTTAGAATGTTATGCTCAAAGGCCTGTGTAATTAATTGACAAGGTTTAACGCAGACAATCGAAATGTAAGACTCGATTTGTACAATGTACGGTACTATTTTATTTTCACTAGTTTATCGTATTAAGTAAATGCTAAACCTTTGAGTTAGTGTGATGTATGTACACCGATGTGCCATTGCATAATGCCCACCCCGACCCGGGAACGTTTCGCGCCTAAGCTTTCCACACTACTTCAGTCAGTTCCCAGGGCTACGTCCGCTGCCTGAACTCGACTGTGTCAGCTGGAGGAAAGGTTCTAGTTCTTCCCCCACCACCAGCGCGAACGCTCCCATAGTTCCTCGCACTCGAGGCCAGGCCACACCTCCGGTCGTCCAGAAAGACGCTTACTACGAAGATGGACTATAGTAAGTGAAATTGAATCAAGGTGTAGTAAAGCTAATGCAGTGAGCTCGCAGTTGCGATCAGCAGTATTCTGTAAGAAGGAAGTCAGCTCCCAGACGAAACTATCTTTACATCGGTCTGTTTTCAGACCAACTTTGCTTTACGGGAGCGAAAGCTGGGTTGACTCAGGATATCTTATTCATAAGTTAGAAGTAACAGACAAGAAGGTAGCAAGAATGATTGTTGGTACAAACAGGTGGGAACAATGGCAGGAGGGTACTCGGAATGAGGAGATAAAGGCTAATTTAGGATTGAACTCGATGGATGAAGCTGTACGCATAAACTGGCTTCGGTGGTGGGGTCATGTGAGGCAAATGGAGGAGGATAGGTTACCTAGGAGAATAATGGAATCTGTTATGGAGGGTAAGAGAAGTAGAGGGAGACCAAGACGACGATGGTTAGACTCGGTTTCTAATGATTTAAAGATAAGAGGTATAGAACTAAATGAGGCCAAAACACTAGTTGCAAATCGAGGATTGTGGCGACGTTTAGTAAATTCTCAGAGGCTTGCAGACTGAACGCTGAAAGGCATAACAGTCTATAATGATAATGTATGTATGTATGGATTTTTTTGCTAGTTGCTTTACGTCGCTCCGACACAGATAGGTCTTATGGCGACAGTGGGACAAGGAAGGGCTAGGAGTGGGAAGGAAGCGGCCGTGGCCTTAATTAAGGTACAGCCCCAGCATTTGCCTAGTGTGAAAATGGGAAACCACAGAAAACCATTTTCAGGGCTGCCGATAGTGGTGTTCGAACCTACTATCTCCCGAATACTGGATACTGGCCGCGCTTAAGCGACTGCAGCTATCGAGCTCGGTGGCAATATTTCTAGAAAACAGAACTCGGAGTATTAGATTGGGTGAAGAAGCATTATCTGATCCTGTAATCATTAAGAGGCAAATTCCTCAGGGCAGTATTATAAGAAAAAGTAAAGGTCCTATATATTTAAATGATATGAGTAAAGAATTGGAATTGGTAATACGGCTCTTTGCACATGATATTATACTATATAGAGTAATAAATAAGTTACAAGATTGCGAGTTACTGCAAAAAGACCTTGACGCTGTTGTGAGATGGACATGGTATGTTGATGAATGGGGTGAAAAGTCACATTTTGAGGTTCACAAAGAGGAAAAGTCCTATCAGTTTTAATTACTGCATTTATGGGGTTTAAGTTCCTCAGAGGGATCACTGTAAGTACGTAGGTGTTATCATAAGGAAAGATCATTGGGCTAATCACAAAAATGGGATTGTAAATAAAGGTTACACACTTCTTCACATGGTTATGAGGATATATAGGAGTTGTAGTAAGGATGTAAAGGAGAGGGTATACAAGTCTCTGGTAAGACGACAATTAGAGTATGGTGTATAGTTCCATTATATGGGACTCTCACCATGATTACTTGATTTGAAAACTTGAAAATATCCAAAGAAAGAAAAGCAGCTCAATTTGTTCTAGGTGACTGCCAACAAAAGAGTAATGTTATGAAAATGTTGCAAAGTAAAATTAATTAATTGATAATCGTACGGCTGCTGCTACTGTGGGCAAGCATTTTAATTTGATGTCATCTGCCTGATTTTCTCATCAATTTTGACATTCCGTTTCACTCTAGGCCTTCCAGATGGCAGAGTAAACTGGATCTCTTGTAGATCTATGGCTCACCAGAAATCTTTTTTATGCAAACATCAAACGACATAGAATGACAAATGGACCTTTTCCGCCTCTCAAAAGTCTGATAACCTCTACTGGGTTTGAACACGCTGTCTTGTAGCAAAGTTTGGGACTGGGAAGACCTGGGAGACAGGAGACGAGCTGCTCAACTAAGCAGTATGTTTATATAGAAGTTGATTCTCATAGGGAACCTGAAATATTTGTCCCAAATGAGTAAATTCATAATACCAATATAAATGGTCCGTTATTAGACATTTTAAATTTTCCAGCCAACTCATTCCTGGTTGCCAGCGTTTCGCCCCAGTGTGCTACCTACCTACCAAGACGTGTGCTATTTACCAACTGAATAGCCCAACTTAGCACACTGGGGGCGAAACGCTGGCAACCAGGAATGAGTTAGCTGGAAAATTTAGAATGTCTAATAATGAACCATTTATATTGGTTCTAAGCAGTATGTTCCAATCTGTCGGTGGAGAGATGGCATGGAATGGCATTAATAGACAAATAAGTTAGAGTGGTCTTTTTAAAAGTAGGGATGATCACAATATGAAGATAAAGTTGGAATTCAAGAGGATAAATTGGGGCAAATATTCGTTTACAGGAAGAGGAGTTAAGGATTGGAATTATTTACCAAGGGTGATGTTTGATAAATTTCCAAATTTTCAAATTATTTCAGGAAAGTCTACATAAACAACTGATAGGAAGTCTGCGACCTGGACGACTGCCCTACGTGCAGCTCAATGGTGATTGATTGATTGATTGATTGATTGGTTGATTGATTGATTGATTGATTGATTGATTGATTGATTGATTGATTGATTGATTGATTGATTGATTGATTGATTGATTGATTGATTCCCAACTTCATCAGGAAGGCAGGCATCAACAATCATTGAGGAGTCATTTGCACAGATCTTTGTTTTTGATGTGGATAGTATGGCATAAGAAGAAAGCCAGAGAAGAATAAGAGGTGATGTTGGTATTGATTATTGTTTCAAAACTAACCAGAAAGAAAATGGAAGGGGTCCAATATTTTGAACATTGAAGATATCGACTAAAGAATGACAAAAGCCATGAAGAAGAAGGACACTCTAGGCCTTGAATGCTCTAATAACGTCGGGGTCAGAAAAGAACAAGAGTTGACCAAGGGAGGTTGGATAGGATAGAAGAAAATGAGGAACCTGGCACGTGTAATTGGAAGCAATGCCAGCACTTGGCTAAGGGCCCTGTAGTCCTCAACCCATGCTCCCAAGTTAAGAGCGCCTGGAGGCCCTTTTAGTCAACTCTTACAACAGAGAGGGGATACTGAGGGTTTGTTCTCCCACCCACAGGGGGTATTAAGTACAGAAAAGGGGGAAAAGCATAAGTAAAGATAAGAAGAGAAGGTTGTAGAATTGGGATAGATGAGGAGAGAACCTGTCTATTTGTAGACAGCAGTGTATGAAGTTGTGGAGATTTTCCTTGTCTTTGCCCTTTTGTGGTTTCATGCTCGTCCTTGTCTCCTCTTTCTGTTTCTCCCTCTTCCCACACTGACCTGCCGTTATGTTAGTCCTATTTTGTGTTCCTTTTTTATTCCTATTATCTATCTGAGTATATATGACTTGAAATACACAACACTATCTCCTAAAGGTCATCTTGTGCCAAATGGACTAAGAGGGCCAAAGAAGACTTGGCCCACAAGAAATGCACAGTAGAGACATATATAGGGTGGCCCACCTCAAGTATATACTGATTACTTGAAGACAGCAATAGGTAGTTTTAACCTATGTGAATAACAACCAGGGGCACATGACAGAACGTGAAGGTACAGTAGTAACATCAATGGAACTATACATATTACTGTTGCATACTAATAGATTCTAGGTAGCCACGTTCGATGATGCAATTATTTCCACTGTTAGACATGTAACACTGCAAAATTGGGTATTGAAGTATGCACATTTTCAAATGTAGCACCATCAGGAGCTGGTAGCTTGTTGGTCTAGGGCTACGTATGACTCATACCTTCTGTTGATGTCACTAGGGAGAGTATCGCATGACCCTTCCGACCACATTCGAAAACTAGACAGTTACCAGATAAAGACAAATTTAAAGTTGTTATCTAACCTGTATGCTTTTACTGGCAAGACCTAGTGTTTACAATGTAGTTATGTCTTCTGATAAGAGCTAGAACAAATTTGTTACTTAGCAACATCTAGTGTGGTGAAGAAAGTAATGGAAATCTACCTCGTTTCTAATTTCCCTAGTATGCCTCTTCATTGATACCTAGGCCATTTACAACAGCTGATGGCAGAGCTACTGAGGATCAAACCAGCCTTTGGGCTGAGTAAATCTAACCAGTGAACTGGTATGTGCTAACTTCTTTCATTGTCATTATTTTAAGTGGTCAACTGCACAAGATTAATTCCTACCACTTCCAACAAAAGCCTTCTTGAAACAGAGACTTTCCTCAAGTATTTAGTTTCTTCTGCAAATATGTTGGTACCACTGTCAGCCAGTGTGACAAACCCTTCTCATTAGAAAGACAAGCTGCATCTCTAACAACCCATACTCCCCTCCTTTTCATTACACAAGCCGAAGTGAAGGATCTACAGACGTACAAACAAGTATCGTGTAAGCCTACAAAACAAAACACCATCTACAGACAGTCGTGAATAAAAACTATAAAATAAGCATCTAGTCACAGAATCAGGAATTCAAGAAAATAATTGGGGATTGTACAATCCTGCAAGCCCCTTGAGAAGCTTTCTCAGTCACCTTAACAAACTTTAACATGACGTGCTATTCTTTGGATGTCTCTCTTTGCGTTTACTGTCATCCGTCAAACTTGAAAGTTTAGAGCTACAGTATTCTTTTTAATATATCTGGATCCATTATTATTATTATTATTATTATTATTATTATTATTATTATTATTCATGATGCTTTCATTCCCTACCCTGAGGGGGTGGTACAAGAAAAATATCTCTCTGCCTAGGAGATGGGGTGTGGTTAAGGATGAAAGAAGGATAGGCGAGGTGGGTGGAAGGGTATTCTGGTGTATTAGGTGCAAAGTTTGTTCAGCCTCTTGGCTAAGTGGATGTGACACAGGGAAATAGGACATATTTATACATACGGTAACGAATGTGGACATGAACAGAAAGTAAGGTTTTACATAAGTAGGTACCGGTACTGTATTAATTTTCACTAACATGGAAAGGTTTACACCAACATTAGTTGGCTACTACATCTGTGCTGACATACACATTTTGATCTGTCTATTTTGATGAGCACAATTTCTTTTAGTAATAGACAACGTTCATCTCTGTACTGAAGTAAGTACCTAACTATTTTTAAAGCAACACCAGCTTTTTTTTTATTTATTTATTTTTTTTATTTTATTTTATTTTATTTTATTTTAATAATGTATTTTTTCCCACACTGATGACTGTGTTTCATAACTTTTGTAAAATGTTCAGTTGGGCCTACTAGAGCAATCTTTGTACCATACAAGACAAATAGAACACTAAATTTGTTAGCTTTACACAGGAGAGAATTACAAATATATACGCAAAGAGACGGGTGGGCAATGGTGGATGGATAACACTGTGATCTACTGACTACTATTGCAGTCAGAATGGATTAAGTTACATATGTACTGGTACATAACAAGGTTTGATGAGCATATTCAGTCGGGAAGTTGGTGGTGAAGTGAAGTTATTACAGAAGAGGTCCTGAACAAGTGGATGAAAAACTAAATGGTTGAATTGTGGGGGTCAATAGTGAGGTGAGCCAGCAGGTTGTCTGAGTGAATAGCAATTATCTGATGATCAGTACAGTACTAGGGGTGGGGTGTATGTAATGGGATAAGGTTCTGTCTATCTCAACACAGTCTGCTCTTATGGAGGTGGTCGGTCTGTGGGTTGTGCAAAGATCCGGTGATAATAGAGTGGGATGGGGGTACCGGGTATAGAGGATGATGGTTTAGTCGTACTTCCTCTTAAAACAATAATCACCACCACCGTGTATAGATGATAATAGTAAGTTAACTCACGTCTTCATCTCGAGGTGGTGCAGCTCTTTTCAAGCACACCACCAATGGAGGTGAGCTGCATGTGCCATTTCAAGCACATGCCATTCTTAAATTACGGACAGTACCAGGAGTCGAACCCGGGCCCCCGGGAGCAGCTAATAACACTAACCGTTACGCTACGGAGGCGGACATTATTATTATTATTATTATTATTATTATTATTATTATTATTATTATTACAATGCCCAAGTTGACAGATTCGAACCCGGCTCGGTCCGGTGGCAGGTGCTCAAACTTAAATAGGCTACACCAACCTCGTGTTAGTAGATTTCACCGACACGTAAAAGAGTTCCGGCATCTTGGCGTCTCCGAAAACCGCAAAAAGCTATTTGGGACATAAAACCATACATCATTACCACGATGCACCTACCGGTCATGGTGATAGTTCCCATTACCGGTACGTTATTTGAAGGTCCTACATTTAGAAATTCGTGCACAATTTAATCTCTTTTACGTTAATGATTGGGTGATAAAAAGGTGCGATTTTAAATTTCGAAGACGCGTGGTCTGCGGCAATACTATGATAAGTGTTAGCTCCACTTCTTACTACGTGGTGATTTGGTGGGGCCTAACTCTGTGTCACTGCCTGCTCTGTGTACTCAGCAAACGAGGTGCGCAGCGTAGATCTAGTAGGCCGTGCACACGACACGCGCTGTCTTTCAGTACGGATAGATAGCAGCACGAGCACGAAATGCAGTGCATTCTACTGGAACATATTATAAACAAACTTGAACATAGATATTCTTGAAGTACATATTAATTCAGAATTAAGACATTTATTGGAAAGTATATTTATGCAAGGTAAATTTATTTCAAGAAATATATTATTTTCCAGGCAACAATAATAATTTTAAACACATATCTTCAATGAATTCCTCCCTAATAAAACTAAAATGTTAATATACTCGTATATTTCTAGCAATTACGAATATTTAAATATTTACATGATCTTTCGTAAATCACTCTGGTCTCCCTTCAAATCGCATAAATCTTTCGCCTTTTACTAAAGATTTCCGTGGAGGGGGACACTTGATGAGTCTATAACCAATTTTTGTGACGGCTTAACCATAGTGTTAAGCCAACAAGTAAACTAAACAATATGAATTATCCATAAAACATCTTACCGCAGATAACACCACGCTGCCTAAATACTAGTGATGAGCGGTACCGTGACTTATGAGTCACAGCGTGATTTGATATCGGTGATTTTTAGTCGTGACGTGATCACAATCACCGCATCGTCCGTGCTGCTTGTTATTTGTAGCTTGTGATCAAGAGAATGCCTTGTTATTGTGACTAGGCTATCTCTGTGTAAACATTTATAAGAAAATCAGCCACCTAAGTTTTGCATTTAATAAACAGCCTACATTTTGGTTGCATTACAGACACGGTCGTTGCCAATTTACTTCTAGGCGTACAAACATAATCATTTTAATTTTGTTTCATTTTTCGTTATTCCTGCAGTGTTTACAAATATATCCCTTGCCCCCGTTTTTTTTAATTGCGGGGTTATTGGGATATTTACAGCTGTGTTACTATGTGCTATTTACAATACATGGTTATTTACAATGCATTGATGGTTACAGGGTTATTTACAATACCTTGTTGTTTACAGAGTTGTTTACAGTCCATTTGTTGGTGATAGAATTATTTACAATGTTGATCAGTGCATTTACAGTGTTGGTTTTCCAGATATTTACATTATGGTTATTTACAATTGTGTTGTTTGATGATTTTGCAAGATTTTCGTTGGTGGTGGTTTGTATGTACTGCTTCTGAAACATAGAAAGAATGTGTTAAACATAGGCTTTATCATTTGACATACATTCTGGTATTGGGGAGGAGGTTGCCGGGGGCTCTTTAGGTGATGTGGTTGCTTTACCTGTGGTGTGAGGGGGTGGGATTTTGCGGGGTTGGGGGCTTATGGGGTGGGGTTTCACGTCACAGCTTCTTTTTTCTTATTCTTATGTGGCACCCTCATCGGGTTGGGGGAGGGACCGGTAAAGATGGAACGGGGTTTGGGTGAAGTGGGGGCTGGGGGGTGGGTCTCCTCGAAGGAGTTGGTTAAGGGTTGGGTTATCTCGGTTTTAAGGCTCGGCGGTAGGATCGCTGGAACTGTGTGAGGACATAGGAATCTACGGGTGGGAAGGGGAATATTGCGAGTAGGTCGACCGTGGAGTATCGGAAGGGGAGTCGGAGGGCGTGACGGACTGTGCGGCGTTCTATAGATAGTAAGGGGTGATAAAGGTTCGGGTGAGAGTTGGCAGCGGCCGACCAGGTGATGAGGCCGTAGGTGATTGCAGGGCGAAAGAAGGCTTTGTAGGTGAGGAGAAGTAGTGAGGATTTTAGACCCCACCTGGTCCCGGCTAGGCGGCGCACTAGCCGAGCTCGGCCGGCAGTCTTGGTTTTTAGGTGATGGAAATGGGGGCGGAAGGTGAGGTGTTGGTCGAAGAGGATACCAAGGTATTTTAGGGTGGGTTGTGTGCGAATAGGGGATCTGCGGATTCGGAGTTGGAGGTTGTCCGGGTTGCGGGATACACTGGTTTTTCCCCGTCTACGCCTGAAGAGGATGGACTGGGTTTTTTCTGGATTAAGTTTTAGGTGCCACCGGTCGCACCATGTTAGGAAGGTGTTAAGGTAGGGTTGGACTGAGCGGTTAATGGCTTGGACTGCGTGTAGGGGGGCTACGATGGCGGTATCATCGGCGAACTGGAGAAGTTGGATGGGTGGAGGTGGTTGGGGGATATCGGCCACAAATAGGATAAATAGGAGTGGGGAGAGGGGTGAGCCTTGCGGGACTCCTAATGTGAGGGGGAAGGAGGGTGACAGTTGGTTCCTAACTGATATTTGGGTTGATCGATTTGTGAGGTAGGAGGCAATGACGCGAACGTAGGAGGTGGGGAGGGCAAAGAATCGGAGCTTGAATAGGAGGGCGGGGTGTCAGACGGAGTCAAAGGCTAGCTGGAAGTCAAAGGTGATTAGGAGGGTAGGGCGGGCTCGGTTGAAATTGTTAGCCGTGGTTTGGATGAGTCGGAGGAGTTGGTCTTTGGTGGAAAGTTTTGGGCGGACGCCGAACTGGGATGATGGGAGTAAGTGATGGGATTGCAGGTGGGGGTGGAGGCGACGGACTAGGATTTTATCTAGGACTGTAATGAGGAGTTACGAAACTGAAAGTGGCGAAGATAATTGCCTGGTTATACATAAGAAGACTAGACCCAGACACCACCGAGGCCGATATTGTAGACTACCTAAGAGAAAACGAAGTGAAGGGTAGAATTTACTGTGATATCGTTAATGAGAAATCCGGTTCAAGAGCATTCAAAATAGGGATTCCAATGATTGATCTTGAGAGAGTTCACAAAAGTTCCTTCTGGCCTTCTAGCGTGTTCTGCTGGCCCTTTCGGCAACCCTGGAAGTTTAGAGGCTTGCAGCAACGCTATTAACATCATGAACTGGAATGTTGAAGGATTAAGAGGTGCCCTGTACCTACTGACGAAGAACATAACAGTAAAGTACGATATCTGCGTATTGACAGAAACCTTCATCATAGAACATAATAGCATCATTATACCAGGATTCTACCACTACGAGGTAACAGCAAAAATGCCCGGAGGAAGAGGAAGACCATCAGGAGGAGTCTCAGTATTGGTTAAACCCCATCTCTCCCCCTGTAAACAGCTAATGAGAGAAGATGACATACTCGTCGTACGGACTAAGATTGGAGTAATTTTGGCAGCGTATTTCAACCCCGAATGCTCTGCAATGGATATTGTTGACAGTCTCGGCATAGCTTTGAACAAGATAAAAAAAGATGAGAGAATTATATTAGCAGGCGATCTAAACTGTGCCATAGATAAGCAAAAAGGGAAAACCGGAGAAGTTATGGAGTTCCTACAATCACAAGGCCTAAAGCTGCTAAACCGACAATCCGACTGGACGTATGTCTGCCCAAACGGAGGGACTACTATAGATCTCATCTTTACTAAGGGATTCAAGATAGTTGGCCCGGCTAAACCAGTTTGCTCAGAAGAAGCCGTCGTGAGAAAACACATCCCGGTCAGCACAAAGATCATCTCAAGTATAAGCGAGACTAAAGAAGAAATGAAAGACAACACACTTGGCAAGAAAATTGACATTGAGCAAGTAAAGGCTGAGGCTACTCAAAAACGATATATCGAGAACTTGATAGAGAAGGAAAATTTAGACGAAGCAGCTCTCTCCCTAGAAAGACTCCTTAACGCAGCGGTATTACCGCGATCTGAAAGGAAAGGAAAACCCTGGTTTGACAAAGAGTGTTACTTACAAAGAAAACAAACGATAGTCACTCCACAAGGCTAAGAATATAAAAACTACAGAAGTACTCGAGGAATATAGAGCCAAAAGAACGGTGTACAAAAAGCTCTTGAAAAAGAAAATAAGTGACAACATCGAAAGAGAAAAACAGAAAATTATAGAGGAAGCCAAGAGGGATCCATATAAAGCCCTACGCCCCAAAGAAAGAAGATTCCAGCCAAACATACCGACGGAAACTTGGGAGGAGCATCTGCGCAAGGTCATCTGCTCGAAGGAAACCAGGCCTTAGTTCAGACAGTCAGAGGTCTGTCATGAGCCCCAGCCTTTGACAACAGAAGAAGTAAGTTGGGCCATCAGTAAAGCTAAGCAAAACAGGGCTCCAGGTACAGATGGTATTAGGAATGAGCATATTCAAGAGACAGAGACAGAAACTATATCTATATGGACTGCTCTGCTTAATAAGTGTTTAGAACTAGGCAGAATACCAACACAATGGAAGAAATCCACAATAAAGCCTTTATACAAAGGTAAAGGAGATACAGACAACCCTAACTCCTACAGAGGAGTAGCCTTAGAGTCGACAGGCCTAAAATTGCTAACAAGAGTCCTGACCAAGCGAATAGAGGGAATGATAGATCCATTGCTACCCGAGGAACAGTTCGGGTTCAGAAAAGGAAAGTCCACTGTCATGGCTATGGAAAATCTGCTAGGACACATCAAATCTACATTAGAAACACCAGGAGGAAAACTCTACGTGATTTTGTAGACTAATCCTAGTCAAGAAGCTGGAGAAATTGACCGGAAGATCTAATATCACAACGCTTATATCAAATATATTAGCGGAAAATTATTTGCAAATGGACGATGGGATAGGCGTATCAGAGTGGATACCACAGAAAATAGGGGTCCTCCAAGGAGATCCACTGAGTCCAATCTTGTTTAACGCCTTCACATGCGATGTAAGGGTAAAGATAAAAGAAAGTACCAATGCGAAAATGTATATCTACGCGGATGACATGGCGATCGCTTCAGAGAACATCGATGAACTGCAACGAGCTATGAACCTACTCGTGGAATGGGCAGAAGAAAGTAAAATCTGCATAAACGAGGACAAAACAGAAATGATGATTTTCAGGAAGGGCGGTAAATTCGCGGAGGCTGACCAAATAATGTGTAGAGGATCGCGTCTAAGAAGAGTAAATCATTTCAAATATCTAGGGCTAACTCTGCAAACAAGTGGGCATTGCTTCCGAATACACATCAGATCCAGGATGGTTGCTGCGATCAGAGCAATGAACGACATAGGGAATATTACCCTTATTGCAGTAGAGACAGCTATGCAGCTATTTAAGGCAAAGGTAATACCGGTGCTGACATATGGTCTCGAACTCATAGGAGAGTACCTTACTTATAAACAACTGGAGGAACTGGAGAAAATCAAAGCTCGCTACCTCAAAAGGCCAAGTAATATCTGGTGGCTTGTACACATTAACTATTGTCAAGTTTTCAATGTTAACTGTAGTAGTAAAAAATGTCATTTTCAGAATTTACTGATAGTAATTGGTAATTTGTTATATCATTCCTGACATAAGTTGCAAGGCCATAATTTTGATGATAGTTAGACGCTACCAATTTAAAGCCTGGAATTTTCCCCCTACTCTGTAACTGTAGTTCGTCTGCTGTGTGTGTTTCTTGAAGCACGATGATATCAACTGCATATTTCAGTGCAATCCTGGAAAGATACTCGCATTTCGCTCGACTAACCCCTTCAATATTCAATTGACAAATGCGCAGCGATGGTCCAATTCTACGAACTTGAAGGTCCTGAAAAGGACCACACCTCTCCTTCTTGTTCGCTCTTTGACCGAGAGGTCGTTTCCGACAGTTCGGTCTCATCTTATCACCGTTGCTTTCTTAGCACCAGCCGGGGGACACGTGTAGGGCAGTGTAGTGGTTAAACCTACGGACGTGAAGCATCAAGATATTACGCACACTGAACATCAACGACTGAAATCAAGGAAACCACCCTGGCGTACAGCAATGGATCTTGAAAGAACCTCTTTTCATGTTAACAGTTCATGGAAAGCCTAGTGGGATAAGAACTGGACAAGGCAGATGTGGTTATCTGTTGTGCAAATGGGGTTGGACTAGGTCTGCAGATTGTGACTGTGGTGCATCTTCTCAGTCAATTCACCACATTGTTGCTGACTGCCCAATTAGAGCTTTCAAAGGAACGCTGATGGACATTCACCGCACATCGGATGAAGCAGTTGATTGGGTCAAAATGCTAGACCTAGAGTTATAGTATTGTACGGACTTGTGACTACGCACATTTACCCTGAACTATATACATGTGTGTACATAGATTCATCATACGATAAATAAATAATAACCTCAAAAGGGTCCTGGGAGTATGAAAGTCAACCCGATCGCGGTTGGTATATGAGCTATGAGCTAACGAGGGAAACGTACCTGATAGAGGACCTTCGGAACGAGCTGATACTGCCAGTTATTGCGGCATACGAGAAGCTTCTACAAGATCTGAAAGCTAAGGAAATGGAAATTTGGGATCCTTCTAAACTACCGAAGCTATGATGGACAGAAGGTGGATGGGTACGCATTACCAGCTCCGCCACATCGCTACAAGAATGGCGGTCCATGGTTTCCAACGACATTAAAAATACACTGACTGAAAGAGCAAATGCAACACCAAGAAGGAGTGGTCAGAACTTTATGCCAATTGCAGGGTAGACTGACGTCACTGAGGTATGCTCATGATGTGAAATGCGCCGCTGTGCTGCGCACGTAGCGAACGATAAATGGGACACGGCGTTGGCGAATGGCTCACTTCGTACCGTGATTTCTCAGCCGACAGTCATTGTAGAACGTGTTGTCGTGTGCCACAGGACACGTGTATAGCTAAGAATGCCAGGTCGCCGTCAACGGAGGCATTTCCAGCAGACAGACGACTTTACGAGGGGTATGGTGATCGGGCTGAGAAGGGCAGGTTGGTCGCTTCGTCAAATCGCAGCCGATACCCATAGGGATGTGTCCACGGTGCAGCGCCTGTGGCGAAGATGGTTGGCGCAGGGACATGTGGCACGTGCGAGGGGTCCAGGCGCAGCCCGAGTGACGTCAGCACGCGAGGATCGGCGCATCCGGCGCCAAGCGGTGGCAGCCCCGCACGCCACGTCAACCGCCATTCTTCAGCATGTGCAAGACACCCTGGCTGTTCCAATATCGACCAGAACAATTTCCCGTCGATTGGTTGAAGGAGGCCTGCACTCCCGGCGTCCGCTCAGAAGACTACCAATGACTCCACACTCCACAGCATAAACGTGCACGCCTGGCATGGTGCCGGGCTAGAGCGACTTGGATGAGGGAATGGCGGAACGTCGTGTTCTCCGATGAGTCACGCTTCTGTTCTGTCAGTGATAGTCACCGCAGACGAGTGTGGCGTCGGCGTGGAGAAAGGTCAAATCCGGCAGTAACTGTGGAGCGCCCTACCGCTAGACAACGCGGCATCATGGTTTGGGGCGCTATTGCGTATGATTCCACGTCACCCCCAATTCGTATTCAAGGCACGTTAAATGCCCACCGCTACGTGCAGCATGTGCTGCGGCCGGTGGTACTCCCGTACCTTCAGGGGCTGCCCAATGCTCTGTTTCAGCAGGATAATGCCCGCCCACACACTGCTCGCATCTCCCAACAGGTTCTACGAGGTGTACAGATGCTTCCGTGGCCAGCGTACTCTCCGGATCTCTCACCAATCGAACACGTGTGGGATCTCATTGGACGCCGTTTGCAAACTCTGCCCCAGCCTCGTACGGACGACCAACTGTGGCAAATGGTTGACAGAGAATGGAGAACCATCCCTCAGGACACCATCCACACTCTTATTGACTCTGTACCTCGACGTGTTTCTGCGTGCATCGCCGCTCGCGGTGGTCCTACATCCTACTGAGTCGAAGCCGTGCGCATTGTGTAACCTGCATATCGGTTTGAAATAAACATCAATTATTCGTCCGTGCCGTCTCTGTTTTGTCCCCAACTTTCATCCCTTTCGAACCACTCCTTCTTGGTGTTGCATTTGCTCTGTCAGTCAGTGTATCTTTAATGTCGTTGATGGTTTCCATTTTAAGTTCTGCTCAGAGAAGAAATTCCATGACCCAAGTGATCAGTGTGTGTGCAAGCTCTGTGGTCAAATCTGCGGGCGGTATCATATACAGGAATGCTCCGAGAGAAAGTGCTCAATTAGTGAATTTGTGAAAGCCTGATAGTGATAGTGATTTCTGCCCGAACTAAACAGGTGTGGATGTATATATATCATTGTATTCTTGTTTTATGGCCAGTGGCTGCATGAAAACATTATTATTATTAAATCGCGATCACTCCATGTGTGATTTGTGCTGGACATAGCGAGAGCAAAACAGGATTTTCTCTGGATACTCCGGTTCTCCCTGCCATATTTAATTCCAACAAGACACTCGATTAACATTTCATCTATCAGTAGTGATGGGCGAATGATACGGAAGTTCGAGTCGGCCCGATGCCGTATCGAACCTGTTCGCACTGTCAGGCGACACCACACATCGACTAAGCGTAGCGCGGACGAACCATTCGGTGGTGGTGGTGATTATTGTTTTAAGAGGAAGTACAACTAGGCAACCATCCTCTATATAACACTAATCAGTGGGAAAAATGGGAGGGGTCCGACACTTCGAAAAATGAAGATATCGGCCAAAGTAAGACAAGGGCCACGAAGGGCGTGAAAATGAAAGACTCCCTAGCCCTCGCAAACCTAATAGCGTCGGGGTCGGAAAAGAACAAGAGTTGACCAAGGGAGGTCAGATAGGATAGATGAAAGTGAGGAGCCTGACACAAGTAAGTGGAAGCAATGCCAGGACTCAGCTAAGGGCCCCGTGGTCGCCAACCCACGCTCCAAAGTTCAGAGCCCCTGAGACCCCTTTCAGTCGCCTCTTACGACAGGCAGGGGATACCGTGGGTGTTATTCTACCGCCCCCACCCACAGGGGTTACGGACCATTCGTCGTATTAGACTACTACTAGGTACACTCAGTATATTTATGTGTGTGGGGTGGTGAACACAACGCTCTCTGTGAATGGAAAGAGCATTATTTTAAGTATTTCTGGCAGTACGAACAACAGATTGGTAAAAGCAATTTTATGGGTAGCTATTTATTTCGTTAATATGTACCTTTGCATTTTACATTTTGTCTGCTCTTCAGAAATGCGTTTCTGTATAACTTTGCCGTGTTTTGCAGGCTTAATGTTGTTAATCATTACTTTCAAGTACCGATAGGTAACATGTTTTTCGTATGCTACGAGTCATTATTTGCTCATTAATAATTAGTATTACATTATTATAATAGACGAATTTGTTATTACTGCAAACAATGGCCGGTAGAGAAAGGTCATGGACTTGGGACTATTTTGAAGAGCTTCCAGACAAACGAGTAAAATGCACACGATGTAATAAGATATTAAAAAACGATAGTAACAATACATCGACGATGATAAGACACTTAAAAATTCATAACCTTCGTCCTTCGTCGAATGATACCATTTCAAATGAGGGGGAGACACCTCCACATAATACGACGTCGACATATGCAGGTAAAATATTCTTAATAGGCTCCGTTTTGTTTTCATGAATAACACAGTGGACGGCCTCTCGCAGAAAGGCTCAGAATGTCCGCCTGGGCAGGATCTACAAAGTTACTCTACTGTTGAGGTATACAGTTTATACCGATTTTTCGTGCGTAAGCATTACGTTATGAAACCATCAATTTATTCATTGATTGGCAATTAGTCCGCCTCTGTGGTGTAGTGGTTAGTGTGATTAGCTGCCACCCGCGGAGGCCCGGGTTCGATTCCCGGCTCTGCCACGAAATTTGAAAAGTGGTACGAGGGCTGGAACGGGGTCCACTCAGCCTCGGTAGGTCAACTGAGTAGAGGTGGGTTCGATTCGCACCTCAGTCATCCTCGAAATGGTTTTCCATGGTTTTCCACTTCTCCTCCAGGCTATTGCCGGGATGGTACCTAACTTAAGAGCACGGCCGCTTCCTTCCCTCTTCCTTGTCTATCCCTTCCAAACTTCCCATCCTCTCGTAGAGCCCCTGTTCAGCATAGCAGGAAAGGCCGCCTGGTAAAGGTACTGGTCATCCTCCCCAGTTGTATCCCCCGACCCAGAGTCTGAAGCTCCAGGACACAGCCCTTGAGGCGGTGGAGGTGGGATCCTTCGGTGAGTCCGAGGTAAAAACTGACCCTGAAGGGTAAACAGATTAAGACGAAGGAGAAGAAGAAAAAGATGGGAAAGAAAGAAAACGATGCCGAAAACCGAAAAAGTAGTTAGTGGGTCGCCAAGCCATTAACGAACAATGGAGTTCTTTACTTCTATGGCCATGGCCCCAAACAAGAAATAAACACCCCTTACATCCTCGCTTTAAAGCGCTGGGGATATCGGGCTGGAAAAGTACTACGCCCAAGAAAGAATAATAATTTCATTGGCTTTACGTCCCACTAACAACTTTTACGGTTTTCGGAGACGCCAAGGTGCCGGAAGTTAGACCCGCAGGAGTTCTTTTGCGTGCCATTAAATCTATCGACACGAGGCTGACATATTTGAGCTAGTGATGGGCAACGATCCCCGTGTTCGAGCGGGATCGAGCCGACCCGATACGCGCCGAGGTTCGAGCCTGTTCGAAGCAAGCTCGAGCAGTTACGTCATCTGTTCGAGCAGCTCGAGCCGGGCTCAAGCACATCACTATCTATCAGTCATTCATCATTGTCCCAGAGGAGTGCGACAGGCTACGGCAGCCGGCACATTTCCTATCTTCGCCGCTGGATAGCCCAATCGCCGTCGAATGATTGGAAACAGGCTGTGGATTTTTATTTTCAAGTGGAGATGGTATGGTATCAACCTGCTGTTTTCTTGAAGCATGTTTGACACTTCTTCTTAGGGACGGGGACACAATGTTGGTATAGAAAATATATTTTCTATAATAGCTATGTACTGTACATGATAAGAACATATTGAAGCTATATCGCTAACGTTAAGCGATACTGTACATTTTTTAAAAGTTGCCGATATACTGAGAAGGAACATCGTACTTAAATCAAATTATGGTGCTGATAAGGCAAGCTTAACTCTACATGGCTCTGTATTAGGCTATTGATAGAGATACAGGATTCAGAGTTTTTTTATTTTATTAAGTTAGTGTAGAGTAACTTTAACCCAAAGGACTTATCGTGACTTCTAATTGTAGAATTTACATTAAATTACAGTAGATTGAAGTATGAGAGGAATGTAAAAGATTTCGGTATTTTAAAGTGAACAGTTAAATTTTTTAATACAGACCAGTGTCGTTGAAAAAACGTGATAATTTGTTTGCACGGTGAAGAAGATGAGAGTGCCTCCTTAATCTCCCTAAGTATACCGTGATACTGGCGCCATTCGTCGTACAGTGAGCAGTATACAGATGGGAGGCTGTTTCTTCTCAGGGAGGCAGCTGTGACTTATCTTGGAGTATTCTAGATATTAGAACTTGATCTTGCCTGTGAAGGTTGTGAAGATAGTGAACTGTAGATTCCGTTGTTACTTCATGGAGTTTACCGTTTGGAGCTTGAAGCCATTCTATCTTCCACTGTTTAGCATAAGTAATAATGTCAGTGTGAGGGGTACCTATTGTTAGATCGCCTAGCGGGAGGTATGTAGCGTCTTTAGCTGACTGATCAGCAGATTGATTGCCTTGGATACCTCTGTGTGAGGGTACCCAGACAAGAATTACTTGTTTGCCTTCTTTCATGATGTTCTTAAACAACAGTTGTATTTCTTGTACAATGATGTGTTTCGATGATGGACTTTTTATTGCGTTTAATGCACTTTTTGAATTAGGAAAAATCACGAAGGAGTTATTGCAGGTGCTAGTTTTCAAAATGTGTAGCCTACAGTCCGTGAAACTTTTAGTGATACTTTATTTTACGGGGTGAGGAGTAAGGAGGAAGCTACCGCGATCCCGGTAATACTGCCAACTGAATGGAAATGAAATCTGAATTGAATCGATAGTATGATAGATCGATATGAATTTTCTAAACCTTTATTTTATTAAACCAACTGTGTGTCACACACACACACACACACACACACACACACACACACACACACACACACACACACACACACATACTATATAACATTTTTCGTTGCGAACCTTGTTTATATCATGAATTCTCAGAAATATCATCTTGGATTTGCTGTGTAAACAACAACAGTAGAGCCTACTGAAACCGTACAGTGTCCTGTACAGCTCATGGGAATGATGTGGGCCTTTCTACTCCATTAAATTTACTCCAAAAGGTCGCGTCATTGGTAGCAGTATAGGCGAAGGGGATCGAGCGGCGTCCGGCCAGAACGGAACCCGCGAAAAGAGCGCCTGCGAACAAAGGAAAGACAGAGCAAGAGCCAAGCCCCCGCGGAAATACGCTCTCAACTTACAGAGAGAGATAGAAGGGGACGCGATGCTGGAGTAGTCAGATACGCCCCGAGGTGTGGCTTAGCTTCCCAGAGTTCCAAACTAACATAAGGAACTTCCGGTTTTTTATGCACGTGTCACGGGTGCCAACGTCGGATTTTGGCGCGTAAAAATGGGATGATATTTTTGATCCAGACATAGGAAAATTATGTGAGACGCACCATTGAATAGAGCGGAATTTTCTGCGGTTCCCAGACTAAAAATATGTAATAACTTATTCAGGGGAAGAAATGAGGTCACCAGCTGTCTAGCGGTGACATATCGCTAACACATGTGAAAACAGTGGCGTCACCCAAGCCAAGAGTCGCGCTCGAAAGATGACTCCACCCTCCGAAGGACGCTGTGAATTAATCAAAGGCGGGAAGCAAATTACATAAAAACTGCCGATCGTAGGTCCAGCACGCCTTGCTCAAATGAAAGAGGAGACAGAGGGCTACAAGATGCACTATTTAAATATCTTCAATTCTTGGCATGAAAGGAGCTCTTGTTCTTAATGAACCGTGAACGTTGACACCCCCAAGCTTCCGGCGGGCAAGATAATATAGGCCGGGCTGGCCATCACAGAGAACAGTTGTTCTTTGCGGGTCGTTGAGACGGACACGGTGTCCCGCGGTGCTCCAGTTTACAGTCAGAAACCCATGGACCGCTTACTGAAACTGCTATTGTGTCCAGCACGCCTTTGTGAAGTGAACGGGAGGCCAAACGAGCCTAGGTGAATTGTTTCTGTGCTGCGTGTCAAACTAGTTACTCCGCGAGCATAATTGACAAACAAGTAGCAGAATACCGCTGAGACAGTGCCGGCTTTAATGAGTCAGTGAAATTCATAATTTGGTATCACCCAAAGTGTTACTTTGAATCAGGGGCTCGAGTCTCGTGAGCCACCCGATTCTTACTGTGAACGCGCCCGCCGTGGTTTGAAAGACCGTCTTATTCGTGGGTGTAAACTCTGAAATAGAGGCCGTGTGACGAGTGTAAAGTGTACCCATCTTGGATTACTGTAAGATTTCAGCTGTGAACGAGTTCCCCAGGATGTCGGACTTGTATGGACCAGGGATGAAGGACTGCACGCCCGCCACCTACCGAGTCGTCATGGAGTACTAAGAACTTCACCATGGGTCTCCCGTGGAAGGAGAAACAACGGCCACCAAACAGATGAGTGATGTCCAAATCTAATTTCTAAGCATGTCACATAACCCGGGGATAGGATTAGTTTTCTTTTGTAAATATCAAAATGTTGTAAGTTAATGCATGTCCTATATGGAAATTTTATTGATTTTTATAATGTTGAAGTAAATTCAAGGGAGAAAAATTCCCGGACGACTCATATTTCTTTCTTAATGATTAGCTTATCGTGAGGGTTATATTTTTAGTAATATGTAGATTGTCCTAGCAAATATGGGAACAAGGTTAGGAGAATATTTGAGTTTCCCATAGGGGTGGTTGGAACAATAGTGCTGGCGAGCAGGGAAAACCATGTCAAAATGTTGGTAGTTACTGTCCCACGTGGTTGTCGTGTATGCCGGAAAAACTCATGGGTCAGTCAGACAACGCATGCCTAGCTTACACATATGATCAGTGCATGTACAGCAAGAAAGAAGAAATCCCGACCGGGAGAGGTACATATTGTGTGATTTAGATAGGTGTGAGGAACTATGTGCAAGTCTCCCGTGATTTTTTTTATTATTTTTATTAACTGGCCACAATGGTTTGAAGTGTTCTTTTTAATCTAGAGCCGGGTGAGACCCAGGGGCCGGAGTCCCTAATCTTTGGTCAGAAGGTTTAAATATAAGTGTATTTTATGTGGTATGAACGAGGAGCCATGAGAGCCATATGCCCAAGGGAAGAAGATACGCGATATGAGACGTAGTGAGAGGGCCGAATGCCCGAGGAATTTACGATGAGATGAGTTAAAAGTGATCGGGCCCACAGTCGACGTTCAGCGTTAATAATGAGAGGGGAGAGAATAAAAGAGTATTTCATGGGAATTCCACGATAATATGAATAAGCAAATGAAGCGGGTCATGGATGTGTGTCCCCGAGATGAGAAGGTAGACGTGTGAGCGAGAGAAGAATCTGGGCCGTGCGAAGTGAATGGCCGGCCTTCCTTTTTTTTTTGTGAATGTCTGGCTCTCGCCCTCGTGACAAAAGAATCCCGTGTCCCATTGTATTAGGACATTCTGGCCCGGGTCTACCCGCGTTCTTTTGTTTGGGTTAAATGGCCTAGCTAAGAATACTTGTATAATGATAATATCACGGTGATTTTTTTAAGGTATTTAATAAATGAGTAAGGATCCCCCCCAGATATCCGGTGATATGAGACTATAGCGATTCTAGGGATCTACAGAAACCCACGGTACCTCTCGGTCGGGAGTTGGCCAGTTCGACTCCGGATTATGATGGCGCCCTTGAGCGGGTTGCTCCAGGCGTACGCCTTGGGCCGGAGACATTGATAACCATGCTGTTTTTTTCTAGGAATGGCTCTCCTTTGTGCATGAAGTGTATATATCCGTATATCAGTGTATGTTTCGTAATTATGTGCATATATTTTTGAGTTCAAACAGAACCTATATGCACGTTGTGTGGTCTTGGTGATAGATGAGGAGTCCGGGGTTTAGCTAAATGGTATGTGTGTTCGTTTGTGTATCATGTAAATGTTTCTTTCAATATGATAATATGTAGCGTAGTCCCCGGTTATGTTCGTGCTAAGAACAACAAGTAATATGTTGCACCCTTGAAAATTGGTTATTAGTTTATTTGGGAAGAATATTTTATTTCTAGTGTGGAACTATGCATAAATTTATCGTCCAGGAAGATGATTTCAACTCTGCATTGTCTGTTAGCCAGCAGGGGAAACAGGTTTTTCCCGTGCCGTGCATACGAGTCTGGTTTTTTTTGTGCCTTGTTGAAGACAGCAGAAGGTGGCACGTGGACAGGAACCCGACCAGATTAAAAGCGATCAATACTTTGAGATTTTGACGTCATGATATTTAACCAATTGGACCGCAAGGTTAGCCTGATCGCAAAGTCTTAGCCAATAAAAATTAATTAACAGACACACCTACGTCTTGAAGGAATAAATACCCATGTACTTGAGGAAATCATTCTCTTTGCTCTCTTTGCTCATTTGCATTCGCTCAGTGCTCATTTGGTTTTTGCTCAGTTGTCTACGGGAAGAATTGTTCGAGCACATGTGTTACTGGAAACGACGTATTCGACGTGGAATATTACCAGTATTCATTTAAGGAAAGACGAAAAATTTTCTGCTTCTGAGGAAATTTTGGGACATAAAAATATCGGAAACGCCGCAGTTCAGATTTCCTTAGTTTTATAAATCTGAAGAGAATTTATAAAGTAGGTAAAACTGTGCCATCTTGAAGAATCGAGTGTGTGTGGAGTATTTTTTCTAAGACATATCTTTTAGTTTCAGCTTCCACCAGAAGACGCAAGATCCCCAGCAACCCTAAAATAGTTGGGAAGAATGGAACTTCAGCGTTACGACGAAGTGTGTGTTTATCCTAAGTCCTCGCCTGCTGCAGCCATGTATCTTTAAAATGTGAGGCATAATTCAGCCCGGGAGAGAATAACATCGGAGATGGAGTTTGGTTAAATATTCATTGATCATCAGCCGAGTCCAGAAGTCAAGTCTACTACAGCTAAGATTTTAAATTATACTTTTCTCTTTTCTCTGTTGTAATAATTATGTAGACGTAGTCCTTGCTTGAATATTTAAAGTCATTTCTAATAGCCTTTGTAGTTAGGATTTTCACTCTTCTTTCACTGGTGTTGGTAGATTTGATGTGTGTGAGAGTGTATTTGGGACCTATAATTTGTTCTATGTGAGTGAGTGCTTCGTGACATGTTCTCACTGTCCCATGTTAAGTCTAGGGAAATGTTAAAAATATTTGACCCACGCGATAATAATTATTAATTTATAAATTAATGATGGAATAATTTTTGAATAATTTGGGACAGAATATCGACGTGTTCTGTGAATTTAGGATTTTTCCTTGATGTTTTGTGGTTTACCATAGATCCGAGATAGAATAGAGTCATCTATGATTTCATTAAACCATAGCCTGCGATGACGCGACCGCGCGCGTATAATAATAATAATAATAATAATAATAATAATAATAATCATAATAGACATTATTACGGTCTAATAGAATGTTTAAAGGTCATGAGTATAATTATTGCTGTGCTTATAAGTGATTAATGTGCGCTATTTTGAAGTAGATGTTGACCTGGAATATTGGTCGTGGCTTGAATGTCCACAGATTTTGCATTTACTGTTATTGGTATTTTTGAGACTTGTAAATGGATCTTAAGATAGGTTTTTATTTGTGTGTCCATTACATGAGTCAATTAAGGAAGAGAGTGTGTTTTTGAACATAATTTCTTCTTGTGCAGCACATGTTGGTCAATAATTTGTGATCATGAGGGATTAAAAATAACGTAGTCGTGACTCATAGACCGTATGCGCGAATGTTTATTTATCTGTGACTGTAGGCAGTTCTATGGAATTTTTAGTGACGATTTCTACTACAAATTTATCCTGGAACATCGTTGTGGAATTTATTTCATTGGAAAAGTGATAATCCTGTCACAATCACACGTCAGACGATTGTAATGGTAGCCCTTGTCTGATATGGTCATCGAGAGAAGTTCTCATGTTTCAAATAAAATTTAAAAATAAAAATCAGAAGATAGGATTCGATAAATTTATTTAATAATACTACCGTGGACCAAAGCTTGAATGTGAGATGGATGAATGATTGATTTTGTTTATAATTGTGATTTCCATGGTTATATTTCGTCATGTTGTGTGTACGCTGAGCGCGTAAAGTTTCGATTATTTTGTTGTTTTGTGGCGAGCATATTTAGCTCAATTATGAATCTTTAAGTGATTTTATGACGAAATAAGATAGATTAGGATCTTTGCTTCGAGAAAAAATACTTAAGCAAGGATCGCGTCAATGAAATAAGCTCACAAAATGTAAAATGTGTAACGCTATAATGCGAGAATTTTAAGCCTTTATTGTGAGTTGTGCACAACACTAGGTCAATTGACGTAAGAATAAGAATCAAATGAGTTAGATATTTGATTTCAAAATAATTTTGTTATATAATTTGAAGCTTAAATAATTAATTGAAATAATATTTAATTAATAGAAGGGAGTTATTGGATTTTCGTGTGACGTAGAAATTTGACTCACAATTTAAATGAATCGCAGAGTATTGTCAATTTAAATTATAATTCAAGAAAAGGAGAAATAATTCATATTTTGAGATTTTGAGATAGGTTTTTCTCAAATAATAATTTGTTTAATTTCTTAAGACAATTTATTAAGGCTTAACTTCGTCTGTTTACAGAATTCAAATTAATGGAGAACTGCGGAAGAATTCCGGCAGGGAAGAATTAAATAATTTTATTTCAAGATTTTGAAAATATTTCTAGAACCTGGAAAGTGCTAATATTTATTTTAATAAATGTTAAAACCCATTTCTTTTTAGTGTTTTCATTTGTCGTCAGTCCTTAGATTGTCCCTGACCCCTATAATTTAGCGTCGCCTGTAAGCGAACGTTCCACCCTTGGGAACTTTTGCTTACCGGCTGAGCTGCCCGGCAAAACGGGGGCAATGTGAATAGGGACATCAGGTCATCTCACGGTGTGATCGACAGAATAATATAAAATTTTCATGAACGGTCTGAACTATGAGGAAAAATGAACGATAGCAAGTCGCTAAACCTCAATCATACCGTTATGCAGACGACGCCCATGGGCGATTCGTATTTTAAAGTGATTATTATTTTCTTTTCCTCCCATATGTGGAGAGTCATTGTATAGAGCTGTGTCAACTTCTTAAAATTGTCATATTTGAATAAATTCGTATTCGTAACCCCTATTTTATGATTTTTGTCATTTGTAGCAGTGCTAAGCAGTATCCAATAGGCATTTGAACCCAGAGATCCTACTTTCATATTATAGACATAAGGCTCCATCTTAAGTATTTGTTTTCTTTCTTTCGAACGTACCACTCCCCCAAGTGCTCAGGCTGCCGGGCCGGCACAGAAAGTAGGAAGGGGAGCGGTTCGAAGCTCGTTAAGCAATTCGACCCGCTCTTCAATCCAATCTCATCCGTGGGTGTTTACCCCGTTACGTGGAGGCATTCTTATGCGTGGGTCATCCATTCGAAGCCCGGTAGGGTGATACCTCTGTGTGAGGGTACCCAGACAAGAATTACTTGTTTGCCTTCTTTCATGATGTTCTTAAACAGCAGTTGTATTTCTTGTACAATGATGTGTTTCGATGATGGACTTTTTATTGCGTTTAATGCACTTTTTGAATTAGGAAAAATCACGAAGGAGTTATTGCAGGTGCTAGTTTTCAAAATGTGTAGCCTACAGTCCGTGAAACTTTTAGTGATACTTTATTTTACGGGGTGAGGAGTAAGGAGGAAGCTACCGCGATCCCGGTAATACTGCCAACTGAATGGAAATGAAATCTGAATTGAATCGATAGTATGATAGATCGATATGAATTTTCTAAACCTTTATTTTATTAAACCAACTGTGTGTCACACACACACACACACACACACACACACACATACTATATAACATTTTTCGTTGCGAACCTTGTTTATATCATGAATTCTCAGAAATATCATCTTGGATTTGCTGTGTAAACAACAACAGTAGAGCCTACTAATATTAAAGTGTACGCCTGATGTCTCATGGCGATGCATAATCGATTCGTAATTTGTGTGTCAAAGGTTGCCAATACGAATCTCGAAGGTAACCGAGTTCTACTTGATTTAGCACTAGGGAGCCGAAGTATCACTAAAAGTTTCGCGAACTATAGCATAGCCTGCTATATTGCGTACTGCTCGTTAAAGAAGACTGTATAGTCGCCTACACTATAATACAATGCCTTGAAATGTACTAATGAAAATGGGCGGCAACCTAGTTCATCATTCAGCCACTAGGATCGCGTTCTTGTCCCCTTGTGTTCGCATGGCCGTATACGCCAGTAAGTAAATTATATTCTAAATAAACAGAGCTAATTTTTTTGCTAGTATTGACAGTACCTTATTTAGAGAGCGGTGCTTCATTGGCTTGGATATGTCACTGAAGTTTCAAAACTCCTTTTGAGGGGCTTCTTATCAAGTTTCAAAACTTTCTCTCTTCTACTTGAGTTGCTCGAAGCAATGTTGTCTAAAATGTTTGTAGTTGAAAAAGAGTTGGTTTACCGTCTGTGTGCACTTTCTACACTTAATTTCACTGATGAACATGTCTTTCGAAAAAAAAACCGTACACTTTTTATAAACTTTCTTCGGGGCAAGTACTGCACGACAGAGGTGACAAATTCCGTCGTGCACTGCCGAGATGCCACAGACGATGATTTCGGGTATCTGAAGGCTCCTCGATCTTGAAAACGAATAAGACACATTGTTGGAATTTGGAGAAGAGATATGTTCTAAACAGCCTTCATAGTTCGTTTGTTCTACCACACGCACAAGTATCATGCTACCATAGGTACAAAAATACCAAGCATTTTAGCTGCTGATCTTGAAACAAATTAATCATATTTATATAGTAACCAACTCTTTACAATCAAGTATTATTCAAACAAATTTGATGCAATTTACCTTGCATTAATCATATTTATATAGCAACCAACTCTTTACAATCAGGTATTATTCAAACAAATTTGATGCAATTTACCTTGCAAGGGTTTTGTAATGATAGACATTATGTGCTCAGGAAGCTGCGGAATTTGCACATATTCGCGACTTTCATGCTGGGACTCTCTTGATTGTAGTAAACTGGTTCGTACAGCGTGGGTCTTCTCTTCATACCTCAGCTCAACATTGCCATGTTTTGATGCCGCAATAATTCCAGTATGTAGCGTGTTTCGATTGCGTTAAGGCGTGTTTCGATTGCGTTAAGGCATGGCCTTGCGTCCATACTCTCACTCTATCCCGCTTTGCGTCTTAGGTAGCTGAAGAAGAGCTCAATGTCATCGGTTGTTAGGTTCCTCGTTAATACACAATGCAAACGTATACTCATGAGGTATTACGCAGGCCACAGTGGATTGGTTAGCCTGATACGTTTCCCACGTGAATCTTTTCACTTCCCCTGAATGCATTTTAATTTTCTTAATATATGAGAGGAAATCATTAATTAACTAACTGGGGCGTTCATCTTCAGTGCTAAAAAATGCTCGTTTGTTCTCATTCCTGGAATATGTCCCATGTGAGGTGTTGCAGACGCTATGCGCATCGAACAATTTCATAAAATGCTCAATGAAACAAATGGTTTATTGTAAAATGTCTCTGTCTTTAAAGCTCTCGGGACAAACCACCTCCATACTCTTCAAACCAGAGATTGGTCCAGAGAAAAATAAAATTTTAGCTCTTGCTTCTCCAAATTTGTCGGGAACATTACTTTCGTGAAAAGTTTCCTTACCGGATTCATAATGGAAGATTTATGAAATTTGAAAAGGCCTCTCAGATGATCGCCGGTCACGGCAGATTGTTTAGAAAAAAGTCCAGTGACAAATTTAGGATCACACGATTTTTATGACGTAACTGGGATGAAAACTTAGGAACAGAGGCCTAGTTTTTTCAGCTGGAAGTCGTATCTCATGCGTAATGCTTCCGCTGCATAATGTTTCGAACTTTGAACATTCACTGGAAACTTGTGAAATGAAATTCCGTTACCTTTAATTTCTCGTGAATAAACCATAATTGGAAGTATGAGTTCTTAACATCAGATAAATACGCACATTCACAACCAACTCAATAAACACGTTTAAAGCTGCGAACCTGCTAGACAGGGGGCAAGAAAGCGATCCTAGCGGCTCTGCATTGAACTTTGATAGCGTCTTACGAACTCTATTTCAAGGCCGTATAGCATGGTACGTTCAGGATCCATTTCTTTCCTCACATTTTGATCCATCAGTATAGATTGCAGTGTGCCTTGGGTATTTATTACAAATTTCAAGATGGTAGTGAGATTTGTCAATTTCGTCTTTGTAGTTTTATTATGAAGTTCATTGTTGGAAGTGCGCCTCTTTGGTGTAGTGGTTAGTGTGATTAGCTGCCACCCCAGAGGCTCTGCCACGAAATTTGAAAAGTGGTACGAGGGCTGGAACGGGGTCCACTCAGCCTCGAGAGGTCAACTAAGTAGAGGTGGGTTCGATTCCTACCTCAGCCATTCTAGAAGTAGTTTCCCGTGGTTTCCCACTTCTCCTCCAGGCAAATGCCGGGATGGTATCTAACTTAAGGCCACGGCCGCTTCCTTCCCTCTTCCTTGTCTATCCCTTCCAATCCTCCCATCCCCCACCAAGGCCCCTGTTCAGCATAGCAGGTGAGGCCGCCTGGGCGAGGTACTGGTCATCCTCCCCAGTTTTATCCCCCAACCCAGAGTCTGAAGGACACTGCCCTTGAGGCGGTAGAGGTGGGATCCCTCGCTGAGTCCGAGGGAAAAGCCAACTCTGGAGGGTAAGCAGATTAAGAAAGAATTGTTGGAAGAGTAATAGCCCATGGTGGAACATTAAGAGAATGGTCTGAGAGGAGTATTGGAGGGATGTTTAGATTTAATTCGTCAAGAAACTTGGCTATTCTGGCATTGAAGGGCTATGGTTGTGATCCTTATTTAATGTGTATACCTTGGTGTTTGTTAGGAAAAGCATACAGCTTAATTCGTGATTCACTCATAGTTGCTACCTTGAGCGCGTAAGTCAAACTTAGTTGTCTACGTCTAATTGCGAGTGGTGGTTCATTTGTTTCTATTTGAATGCTGGCTACTGGACTGGTGCGGAAGGCTCCTAGAGCAATTCGAAGAGCTGTGGACTGGATGGAATCAAGGAATGTGAGTGAAGGCATTCTTGCGGAATTGTATACAATGCTGTCATAGTCTAATTTGGCCCAAATGATGGCTTTGAACGTTTTCATTAGCACTTGGTAGCTGCCCCTCACCCTCCCGCCCCCCCCAGTTCTTTGTTGTCAGTATCTTCATAATGTTCAGCCTTCGTAAGCAGTCATCTTGAAGGTTTTTCAGGTGAAGTATCCAACTTAACGTAGTATCGAATAAAACTCCCAAGATTTTCATAGTTGTTACTGTTCCAATTTTGTGATTGTCCATGTACAGCTCGGGGTCTTGTACAGTATGTTTACATTTAGAGAAGAGTATGCATTTGGTTTTATTTTTGGAAAACTTGAACCCAGTAACTTGATTTTTTGATATTATCAATTGATTCTCGAAGTAACTGTTGAGTAGTCAGTTTATTTCTTCATGCACTTAATATAGTCAAATCATCGGCAGAAAGGCCAGCCTTTACTGGTAGGTGAATGTTGGAGACAATGCCAGTTATTGCGACGAGGAATAATGTGACAGTGATGACCGATCCTTGCGGAACTTCATTATCAACGGTTACTTCATGTGAAAGAATTCCATTTGTCCTGGCTTGAATTCGGTGATCTTTAAGTGTCGGTCTTGGTCTATCTGTCTGCGAGCAGCCTATCTGGTTGACGTCCCCCGGTTTCCGGGATGGCACTCTCCTCGGGTAAGCACTCTTGAATTCCGTTCCTGCTAAAATTTCCATAATGTTCCGATTTGCTTTTCATGCAGGAGTCTGCCCTAACATCGCCTAGATTCACGAAATTAATTACTATGACGCCGTAGTTTTTCAGCTGGGCTTACCTATTCGTTTCCGAGGCATTCCATTTATTGTTTCACTAACATATGTAAATTGTAGTTTAATATTATTTCCCTTGGGGTTTGCCTCCGGTAGTTCTGTATCACTTTAGGTACGCTAGATTTTGGATAACCCTTTTCACATCACTGTAAATTGCATTGTACAACTGCATTGGTAACTAAATGTATAGTTGATTTGAAACTTGAATTTACACTGCTACGAAATAAGCTATGTATATCACTGAACTTATAGCTGGTAACTTGGAATTGTATTTGGAATATATTTGTAAAATTATTTTGTAAATAATATTTTTCAAATCCAAGGATCACGGCGATTTATTTTCGGAATCCGCTATCTAAGCCATGTCTATGCCTTTGGTAGGTTCCCAGCCTTTTCACCTTCCCGGTGTATTGTTCACTAGTTGGCCCTACTGATATTTACGTATAGTAATTTAGGGATATCTCGACACGCTAAGCAAAAACCTGTAATTTTGATAATGCTTTATTTGCAAAATAGTTCAATTTTTACCTGGTGAATTTGTAGACAGTTAGTGTATGTTTTCTATTATTTATGGCCAAAAATAAAACGTCATATCATTGTAAATTAGAAAATAAATAAACGATGCAAAAATGTCCACTTCTCCCGCACTTAGGGAGAACCTGACATTAGGTAGGACCTCGGAAGAGTTACACAGCTATTGTACACAGTGGGCACATATAAACTGTTCGTCGTTTCCATTTTCTACACACATCTCGTGGAACCATTTCCTGCATTCCCCACTACACTGGACCCATGCCTCATTTCGGTTGTCGTCATAGAAATAGCCATCACATACTGCGCAGTAATTCTCAGAGCAATTAAGACTGCTTGAGGAACTAGCTTCCCCACTACCAATACGCCGAGTTCTCATTGTTTTGTTTAGATTTGAGGGATTCTGTTCATTTCCGCGTTTCCTCTTCCTTAACTTTTGTCGGTAATCCTGAGAAGTCACCATGGCGGATTCTTGCACTCTTCTTCCTCTTCCTTTTCCAGATAGGAGTCTTAATATCGGAACAGGAGATAACTCCTGGACTGAGCAACTCGGAGGTGTAAATGCAGGTGAGGCTTCATGTTCCTGTGATAATGTAGGATTCATGTTCCTGTGATAATGTAGGACTACTGGCCTTAGTTTCGACAGCAATATCTTCTCCAACATGTACGTGATTTGAACCATTTTCGTCTTGCACAAGGTCGTATTCAAAAATGTCTTCTTGGAGGATATCGAGATTGTACGGATAAATGACAGTGTCGAGATCTCCCACGCTTGTCATGTCGACATCTCCCCGAGTTACATTGGCAGGCAAGAGGTGGCAGCACTTACCACGCTGAATGATTGGCGATTTGGAAATGACATGGCCGCTTCTCCAAAACGTGCTTTGTGCGCCTAACCTCAAACATTGCCTTAAAAATATCGCATATCTACGTATTTCGTTCTACAACCTACTCATTATCTTATAGTACGTTACTTTTACATCATATATCACTTACATACTCACCTTCAACTATTCAGATGTCTTGTATTTATAGTGATAATCGTCTGCTACCAGGATCACCATGAGCACAACACCCTACGGCTCCAATACATGTAGTTACTAGTTCGACCTGTAGAGTACTGTGGTTACCAGGGGCGCTAAGCTTAAAAGTGCCGAGTTCTCCCTCATGTCGGGATCTCCCTAAGTTACCTTACATGTTTTGTTGGAGATCCGCGTAATGTTAGCTACTGTTTTTCCGAGTGTGTCGCGTTTTCTTATATTGTGTATTGTGCTCTTACCTTCCCCTTTTAACTGTGTTTGTGCCTTGTTTGGTGTTACCACTGTAGTAGAGGTAACATTAAGAAAATTATAAATGAAGTAGAGCATGGTTCCTGAAATATTATGTTTCATCAATGTTTCAATTAAATAGTCTTTACACGCCATGTTATATGCATTTTCAATGTCTAAACTAACAGCTATGAGGTGCTAATTATTCAGGAAAACTTCTCGGATTTCTGATTCTAAACACATCAAAGTATCTGTTGTTGAACGTGCTTCTCGCAAAACCATTTTGTGCATCACTTAAAAAGTGATATGTCCCAAATACCAGCGTAATCTCTTGTTAACAATTTTCTCCAGTAACTTACACATTTGTCAAGGAAATGGGACGATAATTGTCTGGAATCAACATGTCTTTTCCTGGTTTGAGTATAGGCACTACAGTAGCATATCGCCATTGATCTGGAAAGAGTTTGGAACTCCATTTATAGTTGAAAATAGCAAGTAGATAATTGAGTGCACTATGTGGAAGCTGTTTTAAAAATTGATATCGAATGGTGTCTGGATCGGGACTAGATCTGCCGCATTTGCTAATTTCTGTAACAATTTCTTGTAACTGGAAAGCATCATTATAAGCATAGTTCGGTATAGGCACAGTTTCACTTAAGTCTATTGGATCTCGAGTTATTATTATTCTTATTAGCGTATGGCAAGGAAAGTATGTACATAATATACAATATATACACAATAACAAAAAATATTGATTCACTTCAGGCATTAGTGTTATCTCTTATATCTGAATGTCCAAATTTTCAATCCACTGTAGTGCTTCCGCTGTTTGAAATAGGAAGTCTTCCAAACTACCTGGATAAGCCCGTAGTTGACACTCGCTTACAATGTGGGGAATAGTCTGACGAGGGGCTCCACAGTCACATTCTGGAGATGGTACAAAGTTCCACTTGTAGAGAGAATCCCTCCACCTTCCATGACCTGTCCTGATCCTGTTCAGTCTGGACCAAGTTGCACGTGGCAGTTGGGATCCATTTGCAATATTTTCCCCTCTGAAGATGTTATGCAGGGGCACGTTGGGAAAGTTATTCCAGCGGCCTTTCCACTCCTCCAAAGCATTGAAGTTGGTGGACGTCTTCAGAGCAGCATCACAAAGGGGTGGATGTCGTGATTTCAGTCTTTTGAGACTAACAGCTGGTATGTCATTTAGAACAGGTAGCAGAGGATTCTTGCAGACCTCGTTGTACTCTCGAACAAGAGCTCTGGATCTTCGTAAGTAAGATGGCATTATTCCTGACAACAGTGGGAGCCAGTGAACTGGAGTTGATCTGATGGTGCCAGAAATAAGACGCATGCTGGTATTCAATCGTGGGTCAATATACTTTGTATACGGACTATTAATCCACACTGGAGCACAGTAGTTAGCAGCAGAGAAAACCAGTGCTAAGGCTGAAGAGCGTAGGATGTTTGCAGTAGATCCCCAAGTGGTACCAGTTAGCTTCTGAATAATATTGTTTCGGGTTTTCAATTTCTTCGACAAGTTCAAAAGATGTTGTTTGAATGATAAAGTCCGGTCCAAAGTAACACCGAGATATTTTGGATACCTATTGTGATTAAGTACTCGATTGGAGAAGGTAAAATTGAGTTTTAAGTTAGCGAGCCGGTTGCTCAGATGAAAGCAAGAAACCTCCGTTTTGGCTGTACTGGGTCTGAGTCTCCATTTCCTGAAATATTCTGCCAATGCGGATAAGTCCTGAGTCAAAATGTCTTCAGTTTTCTCAAAGATCTTGCGTTGTGTGGCCAGGGTCAAGTCATCAGCATAGCAGAACTTCCTGGATATTGTTTCTGGAAGATCAGAGATGTACAGATTAAACAGTAGTGGCGATAAAACTGATCCTTGGGGCAAACTATTATGCAGTTTCTTCACTGAGCTTTTCTTTTCACCTAAACCTGGAATTTCCTGTCGCTGATCATGTTGTTGATAAGCTGTGTAATCGTTCTGCAGGGTATAGCTCTGATTAATTTATAAATCAATCCTTCCTTCCGAACGGTATCAAAGGAAGCAGTGAGTTCCAGAAAGACAGCAGATGTTTTAAGCTTTTGCTGGTATCCGGCCTCAATGTAAGATGTTAATGAAAGTACTTGATCACAGCAGTTTCGCTTAGGTCTGAAGCCTGCCTGATCCACAGGAATGAGTTCTAAAATGGTTGATCCAATTCTGTTGTAGATAAGCCTTTCAAAGTTTGTAGCAACAGCTAAGGAGGGCTATTGGTCTGTAACTTTCAGGTCTGTTTTCAGGTTTTCCAGGCTTCAGTATGGAAATAATTTTAGCTTTCTTGAAGTCAGGTGGGATTTGTCCAGTCTGAAGAATGTTCGTGTAGAACTGTGCCATCCATCTCTTTGCATTGTCTCCCATATGTATGAGGAATTCTGAATGAATTCCATCGAATCCAGGTGCCTTACCAGGTTTTACTTCTTTGAGGGCCTCTTGAACATCAATGACTGTAAAGGGACGTGAATAGCTAGAAATGTAAGGTGCTGATGATTTCAGAGCACGAAGCTGGCATCTAACATACTTTGTATGCTTCTTATCAGCTGGAGCTCGGGAAGTTGTTACAATATCGGAAGCTATTTGGTTAGGTGTCACCTGAGGTTGACCGTTCACTACTTGTGCACCTTCTCCTAGCCTTCTAAGAAGGCCCCAGGCCTTTCTGCTAGAATGAGTAAAATCTAAGCTTTCGACAGTTTCAGCCCACTTTTGTCTTCGGCGATCATCCAAGCTAGCTAGAAGTTTGTTAGCAGTTTCCGCATGTCTGTTTTGTTGGAAATTCTTAAATAACTCCTCATTCTGGGCATTCCAGCCAGGAACATATTCTTTCTGATAACCTCTGGGAATACATTTCTTAGCAGTAGATATAACTGCGCCAACAAGACGTTGATAACTTTGGTGATTTGGTGGAATCCAACGAATGCATATATCTAGTTCTACAGAGAATGTAGACCAATCGGCTTTCTGGAAATTCCATCGGGGACGTGGCGTTGAACGTATAATGGGAACTGTGACACCAAATTCGAGTATTACTGGTATATGAGGGAAATCTCCCATCACTTTGGGTGTAGTGTGCGAAGGATTTCCATTTATTTTGGAGCTGACAAAGCATAAATCTGGATTTGAATCTCTACCCCATGCAGCTGATCGAAAAGTTCCTCGATCTTTAGCATTAAATACTAGATGGAGGTTATTACTTGCGCACCAGTCCATTAATTTAAGTCCACAATCATCTGTTTTAGAATACTTCCAGAGTTCATTATGACTGTTGAAATCTCTCACATAAATCGCAGGATGTTCTGCAGTTGATACAACATACTGAGGCCATAAAATGCATGGTGGTTTGTAGATGTTGATGATCGAGACATTATTCAGTCGGACGACAACCTGATGGACATTTTCTTCTGTGCTTTGAGATAGTAGCTCAGCTTCTTTGATGTCATTATGGACATATGTGGCCACTCCGTATGCTTCATGGTAAGTTGCTCCTAGTGCCGTGTTACCCAGCAGTACGACCTCTAGTACGGAGTTGTTCTTCATTAGCAACATGCGCCTCTTGAAGGACAACAACATCTATGTTGTTCTCTCTGAGTACTTTTGAGAGATAATCACACTTTGCTCTGCTGATACTTTCTATATTGAGCTGGAAAATACGAATAGTAATGTTTCTTGTTAAAGAGCTCTGAGAAGAGCTGTTTTCACATGGTGTCTTTGACATAATTTGATAGCCAGGAGATCCTAGGATAGACTGGCTGCCTATTGCTGTTGCTCGCTTAGCACCACCCGAGGGACATGTGCAGGGCAATGAGGAGGTAAATCCTGCGGACGTGAGCAACGTTCATCCCCCGGATTTCGAGTTATTTTCATGTGAAGAAATTCAGGCTCATAAATTGTTATCGCTAGAGATTTCTGCAAATTTGTTAGGCAGTTGATCCCCTATTTGGAGGTTCATTTATAGTTGATCCAGCGACTGGATCTCTTAGAGAAATAATACGGAATTTGTATTTACAACATATTCGTTGGATTTTATTCCACATAACCTTTTGTGAAGTTTGGGAGGTTAAGGAGGAGACGAAAGTTAACCAGGAGATTTTCTTACTTTATTTTATTTTATTTTATTTCTTGCTATTGATTGGTATTCCTAAAAACTGATTTTATTTTCAGGCGTAGGATTTGTATAGGTAGTAAGCACGGTTTTTATTTTTGATAGCCTCTTTACAGGATTCATTCCACCAGGAAACCGTTTTCTTGAAGGGCATAGGAGTTGTTTTCGGGATACTCTGGTCAGCGGATTTAATTATTACTTCAGCGAAGTCTTGAACAGTATCATTGATGTGCTTAGAAATACATTTATTTGTTGGAATTAGATCATTTAAATAGTTATTTACAGTTTTTCTAAATGATTCCCAATCTGCTTTATTTCGTTGGCTGAGTGGTCAGCGTACTGGCCTTCGGTTCAGAGGGTCCCGGTTCTATTCCCGGACGGATCGGGGATTTTAACCTTCATTGGTTAATTCCAGTGGCTCAAGGGCTGGGTGTTTGTGCTGTCCGCAACATCCCTCACACACATAACACTATCCTCCATCACAATAACACGCATTTACCTACACATGGCAGATGCCACCCACCCTCATCGGTGGGTCTGCCTTGCAAGGGCTGCACTCGGCTAGAAGTAGCCACACGGAATTAAAGAAAAAATCCATTTGCAGTGCTGGGTTTTTGATGTGTTGTCTGGAGAGCTTTTATCATCGTTAATTATGATGGGGAAGTGATCACTTCCTTGTAGAGATGAATAAATGGACCAGTTCAACTGTGCAGCTATGTCTGCGTACATGTAGTTAAATCTATGCTACTGTATGTTTCATGTAGGCCCCATGAACTTTTGTGACTATTAAAATCACCCGTCAGAATGAAGGGTTTGGGGAGTTGGTTTATTAGGTTTATTAAATAATCAGTATGGGATGTACTACTCGTAGGAAAATAAACATTGCATACGCATATAGCTAGTGGTAGGTACAATAAAACTGCGACTGCTTCTAAATCAGTAGTTAAGGGAACCTCCTGCTGGTGTAAATTATTTTAAATATACTGTAGGTAGCTACGCCTCCACTTGCATTATTTGGATTAATTCGTTTTTTTATAACGTACGTTGAACTGTCTTAAATGGGAAACAAAGTTGCCTTGAAAGTTAGTTTCTTGTAGACAGACAACTGAAGACTGATGTTTATTTAGTAAAAGTTGTAAATACTCTCACTGTGATCGAAAACTGTTGAGGTTCCTTTGAAGTAATGTTATAGTCATAAGAATGACGAACAGGTGTAGAGAGAATATCATCATTATGTGAGGGAAGTAGATTCATCACTGGAGTAATCTGGGAATAAGCTGTTAATTGCTTCATTTCGGTTTTGACTGCTAGCCTTAAGCAGTGTCTTGACTATTCGAATATTCCGGTTCTTTGTGGATTTTTGAGTGTAGTATGGATATATTTTTTGAAGGGCTTGAGCTAAACCATCTAAATCTTGGGTTAATTGGAAGCTATTGTTATGTCATTAACTCCAATACTGTTTTCAAAAACAGGATTGGAGCTGTAAGTAACTGAGGGGAAAGGACTGAGGGTTGGCTTCTAGAACTTGCTTAATTGGCTTAAGCATATCATTAATAGTTGTGTTTTCCTTCTCTGTTTTTCGTTTTTTATAAGTTTGCTTTGTCTTGTGTTTCCCTGCCTGTTCACTTGTTGTAGATTCAGTTGTTAGGGGAGATTTCTTAAAATCAAGGTCTTTTTCGTTTGTAGTTTTACTGCTAGATAGTGATATTGGCCTCTTTGATCCAGCAAGATGAACACATGAGGGGTTTGAGGACATTCCATAGGAGAGGTTAGAGTGGTTTCGACTGACGGTAAAGGACCACATCTCTCGTCTTGGGAGCACTGAAGAGTTGTAGAAGTAGCAGTTGTCTGAAGAGTAGTCTGTGAGGGAGTACAGGTAAATATTTTCTTAACAGTTTGTTTTCATTTTTTATGTATCCTCTACTAGTTGAGGAAATTCCGTTAGATTGATCTTGCCACGAGAATGACTGTTTTGATTTAATGAGGAGTCTTCATTTATTATTTCATCATTAACAGGGCAGTTTATAACTAAGTGCCCCTGAGTTTTACAAAGGAAACAGGGGTGTGTGTCGGAGGATAAATATATCCAGTAATTGGTACCGTCATATTCGATTTGGAGTGAGTCTGGAAGTTTGTTGAAGTCTTCATTTTGAACATAAATCTGTCTCCGAAAACTGGTAATGTGAGAACATCCAGGGATTGTTAGACCTGCTCTAATAGGAGAAATCCTTGACATCGGTTTAATGCCGAGTTTGAGAAATTCTTCTTCAATAACAATATTAGGAATCACAAGGCAAGCATTATAGAATAACTCGTTTGTTACTAGATACAGTAGGAGAGGTCTTATTTCCAAGGAAACACTAAACACTATTTATAAGAATCTTGGGGTGTTTTGAAATTAATTCTTCAACACACTTCTGATTTGCGAGGAAGATACATATTCTTCCATTGGACATCCGTGAGACAAATAGGATTTTACTAGGGCTAGTCAATTTTCTAATTGATAATCTCGGATAATAACACCATCGCAAGATTCAATAAAAATAGCTTGATCTTTGGTAGGATAGGATTCATTGCTGCAGAGTAACTTAACCTTGGGTTGTTAGGAGATTGATTACGTATTTTAGGAACAGTAACAGAGGTTGAAATGAGGTTACCTGGTTCACCGGCACGGGTGCTTTCTTTATTCTGTTGATTGATGAGGTTACTTGCGACTTACTGACTTTCATTATTTAGATTCAGTGAGTTAGAAAAATCTTGCCGACCTCCATCAACAGAGGCGGCCATTATCGGTTAACTAACAGGATGGGGTTAGTTATGAAATTGATCCTTTAATGTACGCTAATCACCAAAATGCAGATTTAAAACCAAACTCACTTACAAAACTACTTAGCAGTTTCACTCTGGTGCTTCAGACGGTAAAATATAGCCTAGAATTACCGATTATGCAATAGTGCTAAGCGACAATATTACACGCGGACATCATGTAAGTCAAGCTGGATTCACACGGTGCGAGTGGAAGGAAGGCCGGCGTAAGGTTGCATATGACAGGTGCGCGAAATGTTGGTCACACTGCAATGTTGCCGTCATAATAACAGCTGATTGCACGACATGGTGAAATTTTGGAAACCATTTTTCAAATTCATCGCGATGATACAAAATATAAAGTAATGATATCGGCCGACAACAACTGCACTTTCAACACAGCGATTAAGGTTATATGTTATCATACAAAATGATACTAGATAAATCTATTAGAAAGTTCTCATTATCGCGGTGTTATAAAAAACAGAAAGAAATGGCCGATAAGAATTTCACTTTAAATACATCAATAAATGGTGCCAATAATATATACCGGTGCTGTCACAAAATGTTACCACTAAAATCTACTAAGTTACATTTAGGAACATTCACAAACCTTATTCTTCCTACCTGATTCATAAAGTGCGTTCCACAACTTGATCTGAAGGAAAAGAGGGAGATCCATACAATCGTACGAATTCCGTCTTCCTTTTGTAAAACTCACGAGATCTCCACACTAATGTACATGTCTGACTGTTACGGGGCACTCATCGGTGCAAATGTTTAATACTTCGCGGTTCATGACTATGTCGACGACGTTTCCGTGACATCGCATTGCACTAGTTTAAGAAAACCTTCACCGTTATCTCACAAAGAACACGTCTCTGTCTAACTTTCAAAAATGCGCCAGCCACACTTGTGTATGTGCTAGCGACAGCATGAAAAATGGCAACACACCAATATGGTTAGATGACACCACCATATTAGTCATATTGCCAACAACAATCAAAAATGAAAATAGTTTATCTTTGTAACTAGCTTAAACTTTTCATTAAAAATAAATTATTATATCTTTGTAAGTAATTCAAGGTTATAAGTACTATACGGTGCGAAATTGAATACGAAATATGTGTACAATGTATAACTATGTCCGAAATAAACAGTAATGGATTGGTCATCATGATTCAAGTGTGACGTTGCTCGTTTACTTTTTGTAGTGGTGCCAACATGAAATGCTACCGTCAAGTGCAATCTTATGCCGGCCCGCCTATAGCATGATGATGATGATGATGCTTGTGCATCTTCTGGCCAGCTACTCGCATGTAATGTGTGTTCACATGACGTTGTACTCACGTCTGAATTAAGATGTCGGCACAACAACATGAACACAGCGCACGATCCATCGCTCCTCGGGACACACAACACATCTCTGAAGCGGACCTCGCTGATCTCCGTTGAAGAAACTCCTGTTATTTTTGATCGGCCGGGTGGCTATCCATCTTTACTGCAAGCTCCCGCCGACCTGAACAAAGCATATTGGCCGACGACTCGTTGGATATTAGCTTCCCACTACTTTTCTACACCATGACTACCACGACTCCCATCACAACCACCACGACTTCTGCCCTCACCTTTTCCTACTATCCTATGACGACTTACTTGTGCCAGGCTCCTCACTTTCATCTATCCTCTCCGGCCTCACTTGGTCAACTCTTGTTCTTTTCAGACCCCGACGGTATTATGTATGGAGGCCTAGGGAGTCTTTCACTTTCATGCCCTTCGTGGCCCTTATCTTCCTTTGGCCGATACCTTCATTCTTCGAAGTGTCGGATCACTTCCATTTTTCTCTCTGATTATTGTTATATAGAGGATGATTGCCTAATTGTACTTCCTCTTAAAACAATAATCACCACCACCCCCAACTTGTAAGTGGGAAGCCTAGCTTTCTACAACACTTCATCAGATTCGTATAACTGTACAAGTTTTATTGACTAGGTATCGATCCACTTCCTTCCTTGCACCGTCTTCAAGCTTTCCGCCGCCTTGAATCTGTTACTCGCTTTTAGAAATTTGGGCACGGTCCGAGTTGACTCGCTTTTTTCAAACTCAGGCAACTGGACTCACATCAATTGTTCGCATGATGCGAGTGGCGGGCCAAACATGCGCACGCATCATGCGAGTCTACTCGCACCATATGAACTCAGCTTCACTGCCATCTTGATCCAGGATTCAGAGATTTGAATGTTATATAGAACACAAATATCATGTTCTCTTCCACCTAAGATGTTTAAACGCGAGGAAACAGAATTTAGACTTTTGCAAGTTTGATCAAACTGCACACACTTGATTTTTACATGTACGTATTTAAGAACAACTTGTCTTACAAAACTTATAACTTTCAAAAACTCTCCAGCATATGGAATGCAGTGTACCATTTTGTTTTTTATATTTAGAATGAGTTTCAACATCGTCCCCTCAGAGATTCCTGGATTTCGTTGCAATTTCCTGAGATCATCACATGCACTTACATGACGTTTAAACCAAAACACTAAATCCCTACATTTTGAAATTACCTCTCTAACACCTTCTGAATTCTGTAAGGTATATGCGAAACATTGAACCCATAATTCTACCTTGCTAGATATTGCAACTACAAGATAATACTACGAGTGCAACCGTAATTCTTTATTGCAAGCTCATATCATGTTCCGTGGCGTGATAACTCGAAGTGGGAACCGAGCCATCCATTCGAACGAAGTCGGAACACTTCGGTAGACCTCGGGTAATTAATAATGAACTTCTAGATAATAACCCTCATTGCGAGAGATTTCGGCACTATCATTAACAAAGAAATAAGTAATTAAGAATTTTAAGAAATATTTAATGAAGCTAAAGTCCACAGGGTGGACATGCATTTAATTAGGCCTGGAGAGAAGTTGGCATCTATGTTGGCCGTGAGGGAAAATCGTGTCAAGGGCATGCAATTGAAATGCGCGCGAAATCGCCTGCACGAAATTAATTAATTACGCCCGTTAAAGGAACGAAATAATCAGCAAACAACACCATCATGACTTTGAATATTGAATTTTCACGACCGCATTGTAATCGAAACAGACTTTCAACCTATTAGGTCGTGTTACGTACATGTAGTACGTGTTGAAGAGATGTTAAGTACAGAACAAAAATGGCCAGCCGGACACCAGTTGGATCCGAACCCACAACCTCCCGATTTCGCGTCGGTTGCTCTACCAATTGAGCTATGGTGGCCTAGGCCATCTTTGTTCTGTTTGAAAGGATCTGAGCTACAGGTCATTGATATGCCCCACAACAGGCGACTTAAACGCACTCTACAGTGTGCTAGCAGTAATGCCAGACCTGTAGCTCAGCTCCTTTCAAACAGAACAAAGATGGCCTAGGCCACCATAGCTCAATTGGTAGAGCAACCGACGCGAAATCGGGAGGTTGTGGGTTCGGATCCCACTAGTGTCCGGCTGGCCATTTTTGTTCTGTACTTAACATCTCTTCAACAAGTACTACATGTACGTAACACGACCTAATACGTTGAAAGTCTGTTTCGATTACCATCATGACTTGAAAATTAGGTGGATTTTTTTGGTGAGTCTCGAAGAAATCGGTAGAGGTCCTCAAGTGTTTCTTCAATGAACTTGTGAAAGTTATTTAGTTAGCTCGAGATGGAAAATTTTTTACCAAGTGGTAAATGGCAAATGTAGATTAAATTAGGTATTGGTGCAGCGTAGTTACGATATCTATCATAATCAGTAAAGAAAATCATTAGTTGAATTATTATAGGATTCCTGAACTTCTCCAATGGAAACAGCGAATTCATAGATAGCTTTCGTGAATTACTGTGACACGGTGTATTTTTGTAAACGGTAAATGGAAATATAGACTGGCGGAGATAAGCGTCGGGTTTCACGGTCAGTCATATCTTTAAAACGCCTGGCCTAGGAGGAGTTGGAGATTCCCACAAACGAGAGTTCAGTTCTCGTCAAGAAGCGGAGCGGTTGTAAATGTTATATGTGTCTAGAATAATTTATTATTTACGTGTGTTGAATCAATTCAAGTGTAGAATCTGTGTAATTATAAGTAATGTATAAGAGAAGAACGTGCTCTACAATTATGAGTGGCTAAATACGAGACTGATGGCGTAAAATGAGGTCAAGATAACGCCATTGCCAACGACGCAGTTACAAGTCTGTCTTAATTTAAATATCATGTTTTGTAGTTACATGCTTGTGCCGTTATATTAATGGGAGGCGTGTGTAAAAATTAAGTGTATTGTAATGTTGAAACGAATTGTCTATTATTTAAGTCAGTGAGTGAAACTTTAAAAATGTGTTTAAATTTCTTTAGAAAAATATGAAAGATGAAGTTTTAAATATTGTAATGAAAATCAATGAAATAATGTTCAGGCCAGTAAAAGTTACAATAATGATGACGATAAAATAGCCGTTGTGAGAGTGATACAGTAAAATATCAAATAATCCAATATAATAATAATAATAATAATAATAATAATAATAATAATAATAATAATAATAATAATAATAATAATAATAATAATAAGAATAAGAATATTCACTTCAGGATAAATTTGAGATGATACATTATGTGTTCAGCAGTAATGTCAAGCGAGATTTGCGATTTATACCGAAATCCAGTGAAGTATGATAAAGTTGGCATTTATTTGTGGGAAACTTACATTTTGTGACACAGTGTATTTGTGAAAATCACGGGATGCTATTTTGCTCTTGAGGTCAGGAAAATTTAGGGAAGTTAATTGTGAGATCATTATAAAGTCGTTTGGTCATGGGATTGCTTGTATTTGAAAAAAAAGTTTCACACAAGAAGAAATGAATTGTACTGGAAATGAAATATTATGAGAATAATCAGGAAGATGTTAAAGGCAAAGTAAGCCTGTACTTTATGAGTGATGTATAATGAACAGGAGGCTGAGAATAAGAGGCTCTGTTTTACGACGGAGAGGAATTTTTGTGACCGGGTGTATGTTAAGGTGCAATACTTCTGTGACAGGCTGTGGAAGATGACGATGTCCTGTAAGCAATCTAGGACAGTTGACGAATTTAAAGGTGGTCAAATCCAAGTAAGCGCGTTGTAACGCCTATTTAAAGTACAAGTTGATGTTCTCCCATGATTACTATTTGATGTGAGACCGTAGGTCTCGGCAATTTAGTCTAAGTGACTATTATATTTGATACCAGCAAAGTGCATTTTGTGATAGCCGACCGCAAGAACAAAATACATTCGGACGCACGGTCAAGGTAATACTTGATTATTGTAAATTGAATACTATTCTGTATTTTTACGAGAAGAAATTATCGCTGACTAGAAACATTGCGGGTGTGAAAAATGAATTTTATTAGAATGATAGTTTAGTTTGAGTATATTGATGAAACGTTACTTCACTGGACAGTTCATGGTGATACATGTTTGGAATGTTGAAATGAAAGGCCATTTGGAGCCTCACACTCGGGTTATGCCGTGATATCGTGATGGTAGTGATTACTGTTTTCAGTGTTATTACATAAAATCAAACGAGAGCTGAGTTTGTTTTTATTTAGCGAACTTCACTGCATGCGTTGAGATTGTATTGAGGAACAGATTAAACTATTCGGACATGTTGTTCAATTTCGATTTCACGCTTTATTGTAAGAAACAGACACCGTTATATTTCTAGGTTCCAGTTTATTCTGTGGCGAATTTCGCAGCAGACGACCCGCAGAGAGGTCGTCGGACTAACATTTCTTTGCCGGAATCGCCTCAACATTATAATACAAATTATATGTTTTACGGTACATAACCTCTGATTGTGATTCATTCCTCATATTTGAGGTTAAACAGTGTTCCCGGCAGTGTTTAAACATGGCTGAACATCGGTTTTAGACAGTGTCTAAGTGATAAATAACGTCTTTGCAATGCGGCAGTCATTCTTAGACATTGTTTAATCGTAGACATCTTCTAAATACCGATTTTGCAATCGGCCCATCATGTTTAAAGTACGGTACTACATGAACTTTACTATGTACGGTTAAGTATTAGCAGTTCAGATCAATCAACATTTGACCAGTTAGAAATATCCAGCCTTCGTGGTTTTGAGTTAAGAGATCTTCAACTTTTATTGCCATTTCCTTATGAATGTTTGCTAATGCAGGGCCAATAATCCGGTTCTCTCCCATTGTATTTGTAAGATTTTTGCTTACGTAGGGCCTAAACACTTCTCCCTGTAGAGGCTGTCATGACTGTCAGAGTGATATTTTTAGCAATAACTTAGTCTAATCTTGGGAAATAAGTCTTCATTATATACAGCTAATATTTGCACATTTTTGGCCTTCTATTTTCTTCTGGGTGAGACGTTGTCCAATTTATTATCTCTCCATATGATATTTCTCGTCTTAATTGAGCACTTGCTGCTGTACAATCTGCTTCGTACATCTCTTCTGTTTTGATAATTTCGTCTACTGAAAACTTAGAAAAATTACTGGAAATGACCCCTTCTAAAGGAGTCACTTTGTTAACACTATCGCAAAATCTTAATAAGGAATCAACAAAAAGCAAGAGTAGCCTACTAACTTCCTGAAGTATTTCTCAGGAACCTTAGTTGACACATTGATCTGTCGGATTCCTTCCATATTTTTCTCTTTTTTTCTTTTTTTTCTTTTTTTTTTTGTCGTTGAAGTTTTATAGTTTCACTCGCATACTGAGTGTACGTGCATCAACGACAAAGGATGGAAAATGCTTGTCACCCATGAAGTGACAAAATTTATTGAATGTTACAAAAAGTAATTAAAAATTTATAACAAAAGTAATTTTTGGGAAAGTACGCCTTTTATGGGTTTAAAATACCGATAAAGGTACGGTATAGTGAAATTATCATAATAATTATAAACTTGTGCATTCCAGACTTCAGTAGCAGGTGTACCATGGATATGAGCAAATATTAGAGTATTTTCTATGACGTTCACGCACAAGTCCCGTTAAGAAGCTTTCTGTCTGCTATTTTGAAACTTCTATGGTCGAAACTCGGGAGTGTATGATCACAGTAAATGCGAGAAGCTGAGAGCGGGTGTGGCCGTGACGTGTGAGATGTTATAGATCTTTAACCCCGGATGGGTGTCTGCGACACGCTCTTAACCTCCTCTCTCCCTCAATAAACAAATTCCTGGGCTGGTAACACGACATCGCCATCACGGGCCATTATCGGCTACACGACCGCGCGCGCACCGATCGTCAGCTGTAGCCTTCTCACGCCGCACTCTGCCGCCAGCGAGCAACAATTGGAAACAAAAGCCACTCGGCAGGCGAGGAGGCGAGACGAATTAATCGAGTGTATACAGAACGTCAATTACGGTTCTTCTGCACTCTACAATTACAAGTCATTATTCAGCTGTCTTGGTGGCGAGTGACTTGTCTTTTGACGTTACTGGTAGAAGCGTCACGACAGCCAAGATATTGCAATTTTTATTTCACAATAAAATACGTGAAAATCTGCTATACCTCTCTCCCTCTGCGGATCAGCGGTAAAGAGTCGGCTTCTGAATCCTAAGACCACAGATTTAAAACCCGCTAGAGGGAGTCGGACGTTTCTAGGGTGGAAAAAAGTTAATTCTGTTCTCCATTCGTACGACGTCTGCATGTCAAAGATCTCCAGAGACACATTTGTAGCTGACCGGAGAAAACGAATTAGAACTCAGTCATAGAACGCTCAACAGATATTCGGTTCTCTGCCATCTGGTGAAATAAAACGGAGCGTCAAAATTGCCACGCAGGCTGACTAGGTGGCAATAAATAAATAAATAAATAAATAAATAAATAAATAAATAAATAAATAAATAAATAAATAAATAAATAAAATAAATAAATGCTTGCATATAATAGATGAGGCTGAGGCAATAATAATAATAATAATAATAATAATAATAATAATAATAATAATAATAATAATAATAATAATAATAATAATCCACAGCCTGTTTCCAGTGATTCGACCGGGTCAGGAATGCAATGAATGAAGCCCCCATTCAGCGGCGAGGATAGGAATTTTACCGGCTGCCGAAGCCTGTCACATTCTTCTGTTTTCTTAATGTCTGACAGATGAAATGAAATGATATTGGAGAGTGTTGCTGGAATGAAAGATAGAAGAGAAAACCGAAGCACCCGAAGAAAAACCTGTCCCGCCTCCACTTTGTCCAGCACAAATCTCACATGGAATGGGTTGGTGACCATAGGACCCTTAACTGAGTCTTGGCATTGTTTCCACTTAGTTGTGCCAGGCTCCTCACTTTCATCTATCCCATCCGACCTTCCTTGTCAACTATTGTTTTTTCCTACCCCGACGCTGTTAGGTTTCTGAGGGCTAGGGAGTCCTTTATTTTCTCGCCCTTCGAGGCCCTTGTCTTTCTTTGGCCGATACCTTCATTTTTCAAAGTGTCGGATCACTTCCATTTTTCCCTCTGATTAATGTTATATAGACGATGGCTGCCTAGTTGTACTTCCTCTTACAACAATAATCACCACCACCACTCTCACATGGAGAGATCGGGATTTGAAACACGGAACGCGGCGGTGAGGGGCCGCCTGAGCCACAGAGGCACCTCAATGATGATGATGATGATAATAATAATAATAATAATAATAATAATAATAATAATAATAATAATAATAATAATAATTTCATTGATATTGACCCTTCGGTTTCGGTCAATCTCGCGGATGCATTTTGGAATTTACCTCGTACTATTTCCTAACCAGAAGTAGAAGACTCTTTTGTATTTTTCTTTTTTGTAAAATACTTTCTGGGCGGGAATATAAACCACGTCCCTCTGTGAAAACCAAGCACACCTTCTCCGGCTCGCCTAGACAGCTTCCACTGACGCGATGCACAAAAATGTTGGAAGTGTGTCTATAAAGTGGGTTTAAGGAATTTTCGTTATAACAAATCATTTATTGCCATTTAATAATTACATCATCTACGTGTAAATCTCATCAGTAAGAAAATTAGTGGTTCCAGTGCAAATGTGGAATACTTATACAAAACAGACAGTAAGAGCTTTGCACAATCACTCACTGACTGATGCAGTCAGAATCAATCAATCAATCAATCAATCAATCAATCAATCAATCAATCAATCAATCAATCAATCAATCAATCAATCAATCAATCAATCAATCAATCAATCAATCAATCAATCAATCAATCAATCAATGTATCTATCTATCTATCTATCTATTTATCTATCTATCTATGGGTGTCGGCTGTCGCCCTATAGCGCTGAATTCGGGAGACAGAGAGAGGCTGATCTCCACTACCGGCTGTCCTCAGAATGGTTTTTCGTGGTTTTCCCTTCACTAAGGCGAATACCAGGACAGTTCCTATTATAGGCCATGGCCGCCAACCTCTCACTTTCTCCGCTCATCTCCATCACCACCCACGGCCTGAAAGACGGTGGCACCGTCTAAGGGGCCCGCCTTCCCCTTCAGGGGAGGAATGAAAACAATTTAGTAGTAGTAGAAGTTTACACTTTCGTCCGCGTATGAAAGCATCAACTAGATATAGGCTGTACATTTACCACATTTTCCCTCAACATCTTTAACAAGTGTACAACATTTATCCTCCTGAAGATCATCTTATTGTTGGTCAAATCCTGTAACAAAGATTTTTTAACCAAACATGACACTATTCTTCACGAAAATATAGAAAGAATCATCACTTCTACTACTAAAATTGTTTTCATTTCGTACCCTGAAAGAGTTCGGCGGGTCTCTTAGGTGACGCTTTCTCTCAGGTCAGGGAGATCTGAATTGGTGAAGGAGATGTATGGTCTTGGCGAGTGAAGGGTGAGGGTTTTGGCGGCCGAGGCCTGTACTGAACTGTTCCGACATTTGCCTCGGTTCAGGAGAATGAAAATCCACGGAAAATCATTTTCAGGACAGCCGATGGTGGGTAGCAGCCCCTTCTCTGTCTCCCGAATTCAGCGCTACAGGGCCACAGTAGAGTCATGGTCACCGGTCAGTCGGAGTGTAGAGCTGTCAGGCCACGATCTTCTGCTCGTATAGTCAGTCGGAGTGTAGAGCTGTCAGGCCACGATCTTCTGCTCGTATAGTCAGTCGGAGTGTAGAGCTGTCAGGCCACGATCTTCTGCTCGTATAGTCAGTCGGAGTGTAGAGCTGTCAGGCCACGATCTTCTGCTCCTATAGTCAGTCGGAGTGTAGAGCTGTCAGGCCACGATCTTCTGCTCCTATAGTCAGTCGGAGTGTAGAGCTGTCAGGCCACGATCTTCTGCTCCTATAGTCAGTCGGAGTGTAGAGCTGCCAGGCCACGATCTTCTGCTCGTATAGTCAGTCGGAGTGTAGAGCTGCCAGGCCACGATCTTCTGCTCGTATAGTCAGTCGGAGTGTAGAGCTGTCAGGCCACGATCTTCTGCTCGTATAGTCAGTCGGAGTGTAGAGCTGTCAGGCCACGATCTTCTGCTCGTATAGTCAGTCGGAGTGTAGAGCTGCCAGGCCACGATCTTCTGCTCGTATAGTCAGTCGGAGTGTAGAGCTGTCAGGCCACGATCTTCTGCTCGTGTAGTCAGTCGGAGTGTAGAGCTGTCAGGCCACGATCTTCTGCTCGTGTAGTCAGTCGAAGTGTAGAGCTGCCAGGCCACGATCTTCTGCTCGTATAGTCAGTCGGAGTGCGGAGCTGTCAGGCCACGATCCTCTGCTTTTTTTAGTCAGTCGGAGTGCAGAGCTGTCAGGCCACGATCCTCTGCTCGTGTAGTCAGTCGGAGTGCAGAGGTATCAGGCCACGTGTAAGCCGAAGTCTTCTCTGCAACCGCCGACCGGGAATTTTGTCCTCTTAAGTTCGCTCATTCTTAATTATCATAATATACTGACGTTTTTTGAACCTATATTACACACGCTAAGATATGGTCTTCTGGTGAACAATTCTTGTCATTCTGTTACCGTGTTTTCCATGGAACACAGAGGGAAGGAAGCGCGAGGTTTGAATGGGTAGACAAAGCAAAACAACATTAAAACGTTAAAATATCGAAAAACTTCGTATTTTCTTTCTTTTCAGCAGGTAACAAATTCACAATGATAATTACAATAAAAAATACAGTAGTTGAGCAAATACCTCAGACACAAACTATAGACTAAATGGGAACACCCTACTCCTGAATAAGTTTTACATGAAAGAAGAGCTCAATAGCTCTGAAGCAATTGCACCAAATGACCTCGGTAGGAGGTAATAAATTACCATTACAAAATGCTCGGATTAAACAAGAATAACACCAAGAAGCTAATAGGGGTGAAACCCCAAGTACCATAAACATAGGACCTTAGACACAGTAATACTTTAGCCCAACCTTTACAATCATAACCAATTCCCAGTAACACCGAGAAAAGGAGGAGAAGCTCCTCACATATTACAAGGATCGATATCCCCTTACCTTACGGAAACTGCACTCGTTACTTGAAGAAGAAGGATCAAGAGATCGAAGATACAGGAGCGCAAGGCCCATACTACAAGACCGTAAACAGAAACGGAAAACGACTAATTACACTTAGATTGAGACCAGAAATGAAAAGAGGCTAACACAAGCATTCCTGAAATGTTTACAAAACGACCCTGACTGGGCAACAGCCCCTTGAAACAATGGCTAATTCATACTACGAGGTGACCAGAATAAAAGAAATAATGAAATACCGAAAGAGAGAAATCAAGAGACACCCAGTTTATATAAGGGGTTAGGGATGCTTACAGAACAAAATGACGTAATGTCTTTTCCCATTGGCTCAAAATTACTCGAGAAGACAGACGCGATTGGTGGGAAAAGGTAAACAAGAATCGTTATCAGCCAGAAACAATAGAATTTCAAGGTAGGTTTTCAAACCTTGAAACAGAAATTTTCTCCCAGATAGTTAAAGTTAATCATCACAAGGAGGCGCTATTATATGACGCTAGGGACATCTAGTCTTATATTCACAAATCATTAAACAGTTAAGAGTCATTTCCTGGATCCAATACAGTACAGTAGCACTAGGGGCAATTTTAAAACAGTCGGGAGTGCCAATCTACTAGCACATAAGCTCTTTAGCCATTTAAGGGAGATTATTCACTTTCTTGATCGTTTGATATTTACAATATAAACTCTGGCGTCTCCATCTTCTTTTGCCGGGAGCCACTTCACTGGCTCATAAACTAAACTTTTACCAACATTTTACTAAGCGCCACTTTAATTTGCACACTAATAACTTTTTTCATGTCCATCTCATTAAAGGATGCTCTCTACGAATTATACATGTGGCAATGATTGAAAATATTTCGGATCGTGTGAAACACGAGGTTATACAATAAATTTTCAACACTGATTCAGTAATGGCTTTGTGACCTGTCTTCTGGTTCATGGGAAAAAAATTCCCTCTGATTTTTAATTAGTCCTCTTCAAACTGAAATAAACCTCGGGAGAAACTACGTATGGTTCAAGGAAAGATATTGTCTACTAAGAAATAGGATTATTTTATACTTCTCTTTCTTTGAAAATAACGTCTTTTGCAAATTATATCGTTCTGAAAGATCAAGAATTGGTGAGGTTGAGTTGTTACTACGCAGTAAATAACTAGGTTTACTGCATTTCGGCTAAGAATAATAATAGACATATGAGCTGTGCTGAAAGATACGAAACCATCCTAGAACTGACTCTGAAGTTCGGTGAACGAGTAACGAAGTGTTATCTGATCCTGTAATGATTAAGAGGAGGGTCCTGCAGCGCAGTGTTATCGGACCTCTTTGTTCTCTTGTACAGCCTATATAAGTGATGGAGATAAAGGACGGGAATCACAGATAAGGCTATTTGCGGATGATGTTATGCCATATAGAGGTCTCTCTCCTTTCTGGATTACTGTTTCATTTTCGAAGCGCAAGATTCTTATTTCTGCAGCATGATTGCAGATAATTCTTCTTTCAGGGAATTTCTTTCTTGCTTGGTCCAATCAACATGGGGTAAGTATAATAATGTTATTGGCTTTACGTACCACTAACTACTTTTTACGGTTTTCGGAGACGCTGAAGTGCCGGAATTTTGTCCCGCTGGATTTCTTTTATGTGCCAGTAAATCTACTGACATGAGGCTGACGTATTTGAGCACCATGAAATACCACCGGACTGAGCCAGGATCGAACCTGCCAAGTTGGGGTCAGAAGGGCAGCACCTCAACCGTCTGAGCCACTCAGCCCAGCTGGGGCAAGTATTATTAATAAATTATATTACAAATTTCATTGTCAGTGTGAAGCGTACTTCTCTGATGACCTCTACTATTTGATAACACGCCTCATTTACATTTAGTGTGGGACTTAAGGGCTGAGGCCGAGGCCGAGACCTTGGTGATCTCCCAATCACCAAGAGCTTCTTAAGTTGTTACTTGTCTACTTACGAAATGCCTCACAGTTCAAACGCACTTAGCTTCTTTGAGGGGGCCTGTACTCGAGGTCTGGGAGACGCGACAATAGGCTACTGTCACTACCACTTGCTCTCAAGGCACTTACGACCAACACAGCTTTTGGTTTCACTCGCTCTTTCTTTTTCGAACAATCAATAGTCAGCTGATATTGATTCTATCGTCGAACCACATGGTGGTGAAATTTCATACTGTTCTCTTCTTAAGGACTAAGTGGGGGACGAGGGGTGGAAGAAGGAAGTCACGTTGAGACAGTCAAGCAATATATTTTATTTACGTAATTTTATCATCATCAAATATCCTTATTTTATTACTCATGACTTTAGCTAATATGTTGTTAAACGCATTTTTCTTAAATGCCATAGGGCCTAATTTATTTTTAGCTACCTATTATTTATAATAGCCCCACACTTCGATTTCACAACGTCGAAGTCAGAGATAACAATCATAAAATTTCTCAACCCTATTAATGTTCTTTGTGACAAACTCAAGAACACCCAGATGGTGGCTTTCTCATACCACATACGGACCAGTATGTCACATGTTACGGACTCCCCTACATAATTATTGCGGTTTCTGACTTGCTCTAAAATTGTCAACATTGGTAGCTCGTAACAGTATCTTGACGCCACACAAGAAGAAGTTTCGTGGGATGAAATCAGATGATCTGGGAGATCAACAGAAAAGTATTAGTCATGAAATTCACTGAGAGAATTCAACGGTGAAGCACTACTACTGATGTTAGTAATAATTTATATAACCCCACGATGTACAAAATATGGCCAGCTAAATCATAATTTCAATTAGTAAATTACCTGTTTTGAAAAGGTATCTTGATAAGGAAAAGGCGCCTGACTTTCTATGGACACCTGAGAAGAATGGGACCGGAACGCCTAGCAAATAAGATCCTCATCTTCCAGGAAAGAAGAAAGACCCAAGTACCATGGCTGAAAGAAGTCCATCAGGATCTTAATAAATGTGGCATTGAGGAGGGAGACATTACAAACAGAACAGTGTTCAGAAGGACATTTGCGAATGTGACGGATCTGTTCGTAGAGAAACCCAGGGGCCAATTTTCTTCACACTTTTCATGAATGATTTGCCCGATTCGATAAAATAGAAAGTGCGCCTCTTTGCAGATGATTGTGTCATATATTGGGTGATAAAGACAGAGGTGGACGAACTATTGCTTTAGCAGGATTTAAATAGATTGAAAAATGGGCGCGTGAAAATCGAATGAAAATCCACAGAGGAAAAAGCAAGAAATTGTGTTCCAGTAAAAAGAAAATGATAGCAAAGAGGGATTACGAAATTGAAGGAGAAAGTGTTGTTGAAGTTGATGGTCGTAGGTAAGTACTTAGGTGTTATTATTAGAAAAGACTTAAACTGGTCAGAGCAAGTGGAAAATGTAGTTAATTCTGCTAATTCTGGTGTCAAAAGTAAAGTGCTTGGTAAGACCGATTCTCGAATATGGATCTGCGTGTTGGGATCCGTACAGGATGGGTTTAATAAATTCCCTAGAAAAAGTTCAAAGAAGAGCGAAGCGTTTCGTAACCAGGAATAGGAGGAATACCATTAATTGGGAAAGTCTTGAATCTAGAAGAGCTAGAGCTCGCCTGTGTGGTCTTTATAAGAGCTATACGGGTAGGGCTTCCTGGAGTAGTATTAGGGATAGGATGGAATCTCCCTCATACTTATCGAGAAATGATCATAAGCATAAAATTATGGCCAGAAACCAGCATATAGACGTGGAGAAGTTTTCCTTCGTTAACAGGACTACAAGGGATTGGAATAAATTACCTGCAGCAGTCTTTGATAGATTCCCTTCTGGTATCAAGTCATTTAAGAAGACCATTAGTGCTAGTGTAAAGTGAAAAGTAAAAGTTGTAAATTACGGATACTGATTTTGTGATTTTCTGCTTGGTTTAGATTGTGAAACTAGGAGTTTTTCTTGTGGTATTCTCTTTCCTGGGAATGCTTGCTGTACTCATGTTGTTGTTGTTGGGTATTTACCAATGTTTTTAACTTCACTTTATTATCACTTGTAATGTTTTTGAAAGTTCAATCAATAGTGTTGTAAGCTGTAGTGTTAAAAACTGCGAAATACTTAAGTTTTGTGTGAATTTGTATATGATGATGCTGGATTTAGAATTTTAAACTTAAACTAGTAATATTTCTTGTAATAATTTCTTTCCAGCGATTTACTTGTTGTACTGTTGTTGTTCTTGTAGGGTAATTATGTTTTTAACAGTACTTTATTAACATTGTAATGTTAAGCTAGTAGTAAGCTCAACCTATATAGTATTGTAAGCCGTAGTGTTAAGCACTGGAAATACTTAAGTTGTGTATGAAATTTTATACGATAATGCTGGATTTAGAATGTCAAACTATAGTATTCTTATAATATATTTTTTTCCATTGAGTTGCTTCTTTTTGTACTCGTGCTGTTTTATTTGTTGGGTAGTTATCTTTTTAACTTGCTTTTATTATCACCTGTAAGAGCCTCCGTGGCTCAGACGGCAGCGCGTCGGCCTCTCACCGCTGGATACCGTGGTTAAAATCCCGGTCACTCCATGTGAGATTTGTGCTGGACAAAGCGGAGGCGGGACGGGTTTTTCTCCGGGTACTCCGGTTTTCCCTGTCATATTTCATTCCAGCAACACTCTCCATTCTCATTTCATAGCATTTATCAGTCTTTAATATCACCTTGGGAGTGGCGACCCCATTGTAATAATAGCCTATATCTGGTTCATTCATCACATCCCTGACCCGGTCAAAGACTGGACAACAGGTTGTAGGTTTTCATGTTCATTATCACCTGTAGTGTTAAGCTAGTAGTAAGTTCAACCTATAGTATTGTCTCTTGTGCCCACAACGAGTCTTCGGTTGGCAGTCTTTACCTGGGACAGGCGATTCTTCCTGATCTTGACTGACAGGTTTCACATTTCACTTCGCTTCACACGCACCATCCACTTCACACAGCAGCTTCATGTAAGCAGGTTCTAACGTTGGCAAGGCAGGACTGATGTACACTTGGCTCGACTCCAGACAAGACCGATAACTTGCATAAGCAAATCACGTCATTGATCCACACACTGAATTCCTAACTCACGGTTCGTATCTGACTATTCAGCACCGACCACATTAACACAAGAACGATGTGACTCAACTACAACTTATTTGCGGTGAGCCTGCTTTTATATACTGTATCTGGTGATGTAGTTCTAGTATCTTCAGGGTGCGGCCAGAACACGAGCGTTCCAGTTTTGCCTAGAAAATCCATAGAGACATAAGACAAAAATTATAATAGAAGCAGAGACCAACACATCTCATGTCGGCAGGTAGCTCTCCAGTCTGATTCACTTATGGCTTCCAGAAAATACCGAACGTGGCTTCAAGGGGGCTGACAGACGCATAACCTCGTAACAATATCATTAAGAAGCTGTTTGGGAATCAGGCAGCTCACATCGACGTTGGAAAACACATCACAAGAAAGATATGACGCAAGGATGTATCCGACAATTCTTTTCAACTTATATCCTGAAGATAGTGTTCGAACATCTCTTGATGACGTTTATAAAGGGATTCTGTGATGAATGTGTGCTACATCGATCTGGAAACAACCTTCCATAAGGTTCTAAGGCGTGAAACATGGAAGGGAAGCCTACTGGAGAAGAAGCACGTCAGCCAGAATTTAATTCAAACCAACCAGAGTTTCTACAAGAACTGTACAGGGTCTCTCATATAAATCCGGACCGAACGCATGGTGTTTGCACTCTGCGCCACGGCAGCTGTAGTATGGGAGGGCCGCGCATAGTTCTTGACCTATCAAGCAGCCTGCACGTGTTCGCCAGTCTGAATCTCTGCTGTTAACACGGTGAGAAAGTTATCATTATAATATTGTATGTTTGTAGGTAAAAGTTATGGTTTCATCTTAATGGTCGTGTGAACAGTCATAACTCTCGCTATTGGTGTGCGGAAAATCCTAATGCTGTTTATGAAGTCCTTCATTATGATAGGAAGATTGGTGTTTGGTGTGCTGTTAGTGCAAGACGAATAATTGAGTCTATTTTTTTTCGAGACGACAGTAAATGCAGAGAGGTACCAACCCGATCTTCCATCAGTTAACGGAAGAAGCAAAATCGCGTGGGTGGTTTCAACAAGATTCAGCCCCTGCTCATACAGCAGAAGATTATGTTGTAAACAAGGTAAGGTTTACATGAACACAACTTATTTATTTGCTTCACATATAAATTTACAGGAATAAACATAAAAATGTCTTGAAGCAAAGTGGATAATTACGTTTGAGAGAGAGTTTCTGTCACTATACACTATGTACACTTTGAATGTATTTACAATAGCTTCTATCTTGAAAAGATAGTTCGTAGGAATGTTCAGTTCGTGATAGTCGAAAACTATCAGTTTCACTAGCATTGATTAGCTAATGGAGTTCCTTCTGCCTGGAAGTGTCTGAGTTCATGAGCTTGCACTGAAAGTAAGCTAAGTTCACAATTAGAGAATCTAATGTGTGTGTCGGAGCCTGAGTGAGATTGGGGATGTGTAGAGTACAGCATCGGGGCTCGACTGGAATGAAGGAACGGGAAATTGGAGCAGTGACCTGAGGTGAAACCTCATACTACCAGAATTCAGTCCACCTGGTCGAGACACATTTTTAAGAGGAGTAGCCTCCATGTTCGACGTACAGTGTATTCTGGAGCAGGACACCGGGGAGAATCCTGGAGAGTGACAGGCAGGGAGCTCCTTTTATAGTGCACTCGACGGTACAGGCACGCGCACTGAAGCCTGCGCGTCGAGTCTCGAAATATACACGCTGACGTGCGTGCGGCGGGCTGGCGCTGAGCGGAGAGAGCGGAGGACATACAACAGATTACCTTTTCATAATCTCGGAAGCGTTTGCAGACAGAATGATCAGTGCTGGTCTGTTTGTCCCTCGTTCTCCAGATCTAACAGTGTGTGATTTTTGTTTGTGGGGTAAACTGAAAGGAAAAAATGTATCGAACAAATCGTCACACATTGGAGGAACTGAAAGAAAACATTACGAATTAAATTAGAAACATTACGGTGGCAGAGGACTCATTCACGTCAGCCAGAATGTGGTTAGCAGATACAATGGCTGTATAACCCAGGAAGGACGTCAATTCCAGCATCTTATATAAGGTAGGATTTCATATAAGATTGTATACAGGCTTAAAGCAGGACGGCCGCAGGCGACATAACGATGGCCTAGATTGAATACCTCGTATCTCAGAAAGTTCTTCCTATCCATTATTTCCCTTAAGACTGGTCACGCCTCCCAGCCACATTTGGATATGCAGTCCATCAAAAGAATGTTTGTTGGGTTTATTTTCCTATGCTGACGCGTAAAGGAAAAAGAACCTTATAAAAATTATACTCTAGGAGTTAGTAAATACGTCAAGCAGTCATACTTTCCTATAGTACGGTACGCTAAGGTTCCTTTTCCTTCACACGTCGGCATAGGAATAAAGAACACAACGAACATTGTTCTGATGGACAGCATATTCATGTGTGGCTGGGAGGCGTAACCAGTCTCAAGGGAAATGATGGATAGGAAGAACTTTGTGAGATACGAGGTTTTCATTCTAGGCCATCGATAAGTTCGGCTGAGGAAGCTGCCGTAGCGCAGAGTGCAAACTTAGTGCGTGCGGTCAGAGTTTATATGAGAGACCCTGTATATTACAGGATGGAACCATGAAAGTGTAATACTGAACCCTTGAACTTTAGAATTATGGGTTCAATACTGTACTAATAATTCCAGCAAAGTTGAGACCCTAATATAGCAACCGAACTTATGTCCAGTTTGGACTTGTCTCGGAGGCAAAAATGGAGAGAAACAGTCGAATAGATGGATGGACCTTACTCAGTCGAGCAGAGGTGCATGGAGTCTTGTTAGAAAATTGAGAGAAAGTGCACCAGTATGCAGGAAACGTTCTCAAAATCACACCAAACCTAATTGCTACTCATATCATTACTACATCAAAAGCATCTCCTGGTAAGACACATACCAGATATGTTAGACAACAGCTTCACGACCTGAAAACGGCAGCATCTCTCTCATCTGATCAGCATGTCCCTTCACAGTTTCAGACGTTGAGACGGCACTGAAGGACCTCAAACCTTTTAAGGCACCTGGATTCGATGGTGTCCATCCCAAATTTCTGATTCATGTGGGAGGAAAAGTTAGGAAATGCCCGGCAGAATTCTTCACTGATATCCTGTTGACTGATCAGCTCCCATTGGAGTTTAAGACAATGAAGATTATTTCTATTTTGAGAGCTGGCAAACCAAGCAACAAGGTAGAAAGCTATCGCCACTGGGCACTGAAGGCTTCCTCAACGTTATCCGGGTAGACCACTCCGCAGAGGTAGGCCTACTCCGTCGTGCCAGGAAATTATGCCAAGTCACAACACTCGCAAAACCCCAGGAGAGCAGCATATTTCGACCACTAGAGCCCGGATTTCCATGCAAATGCATGTTTTTAAATAAGCTAATTACACTTCTAAAACTTTGCAAATATTCGTTTTATGACTTAACGATTCCAAATAACTGTTCTTTTTCTCTGCATGTTCGCATGTTTTGGCCTTTTTAGGAGAAAATTCATACATATTGCATATTTTGCAGATGTTGGATTTAATAGCGAATATTTGGCCATTCATATTGCGTAATGTGACTTCTGTTCTGACTTTAAAGTGATAGTGTTTTTTATGAATATTAGTTTGCAGAATTTGGGACCGTTTTTCCACGTTATATGTCTATTATTGAGAGATGGAGAGAGAATGTATTCCTGGCATCTTACCTAACAACCAAAGTTAGTACATGCGGTATAGTATTGGGATAGTCGATCATTTTACTGAATCGATTCATTTGATTCCGTTCATATTAATGAATTGATATAGTTGGGGACAAATCATGACGACCTCGCCTCACACCACTACTTTCCAGCGGTAGCTCGGTGTTATTAGTGACTTAATAGGATTTACTACCTCTACTACAGCCCGAGTTGCCAAATCGGCTACTGCACTCTACACGAAGAAAGGGTAAATACTAGAGTGTGAGGAAGAAAGTGGTTTGGCAGCCTCTCCAAAACAAACAAGGATCACTTGGAACTCGTTAACTCAGCAGGGTGCAAGGTGTGATTGACTGCTGGCTTCCGGCTCGCTTCTAGGAACTGAGGCCGTCATGTTTCGTCCCCAACTATACAGTGATCCGATACGTGGCTAGTAGAGTCATCGTTCTTATCACATCTGTGTGCACTGATAGGCAGCAATAACAGCATTCAATGCTCACTGTTCCAATCTAGTCTTCATTCTATGAACTGCTTTTCTATACCACGGTCGACTTGATGCGTCGCTCTAGCTAGCTCCTATACACGTCGTCCAACCTTCAGCTTTCTGGTGCAGCCACCTCTCCGCATCAAGTTTTGATGTTAGAAAGCTTTTGCCCCATTAAGTAAAGATACAGAATTAGATGTAAAAATATTTGTCCGAGTGCAACTTATCACTGAATTGAATTATTTTTTCGGTTTTGAGTCGAAGACACTTTGACGTTGCTTGCATTACAGATGCACGCGTAGAATTCAGCAAAACGATTATGCAGCAAGACTTAATTGATATAAAATCAAATTTTGGCAAATTGACTGCTGTGATTCCAAAATTAGAAGCTTCAGATATACCCATTGTCGAATCGTAAGCAGTTATGTGTCTGCAATCATCGCACTAAAAATAGCTGTGCAGCTAGAGATAAGCTGTACAAAGAAATCCGTTCAAATCATGATTTTGAATTCGTCAAGCGTAAAAAAACGTAATCTGTGGTGAAAATGCAGAAGACCTACAATTTTATCACACTTTGTCCTAAAGGTTTTCATTTAACTATGCACCTGTCACTTCTTGTGACATAGAAAGATCATTTTCTGTGTTTTAGAATTTGCTGACAATTAAAGCAATTTGGACAACTTCGTTGTTATGCAATATTTCAATAGAAGCTGAAAATGTAACCATGTTGAACTGAATTTTGATAGTGTGTATTTTCCAGTTTATTGTGCATGTTTTGCCGTATGATAGTGCATGAATGCATGCTTATTTTGAAATTTGATAGTGCATGGACATCCTGGATCTATTGATCACATTGGAATGACAGGCTGATTCAACTGATCATAGTAAGTACGGTGGAGGTAATCTAGGAGGTGGAAGCTCCTACAGTGGTTTGACGTATAAAATGCAGCAACTCTGATAGGGGAACAAAAGATAAATTTACTTCAAGATGGTCATCAACCGCCTGGGAAGGGAATGAAACAGAAGAAGAAGAAGAAGAAGAGGAGGAGGAATTCTCGTATATTTTTCAGCAAGGGCGTGGCGTCTACGTTGTTCGTGTTGTCACTGGCAACATACAGAAAAATAGAGTCCTGATGTCCTTGTCCGAATGCGTTCGTATTACTCCACACTCCACTGCAGGGCCTTTCAAACGCCCAAAATCTCACGCGTGCAAATTGAGGCGCACAGTTCCTGTGCACAGTGCATCGGTCCCATTCGGCTCGGCTCGGACCAACGCTTCGTCTCTGGGCTATTCGGCTAAGCTCGGCTCAACTCGGCTCAACTCGTCTCGGATTTGGAGCGCTACGGTGCAAGTGAGGAAGAGGGAGACAGGGGAGCGAGCGAGACAGGCGTGGGGAAAGAGAGAGACAGCGGTATTGCTCCAAATCGAGGAGTGGGCGTCTGCACTCTGGTCAACCAAGCCAAGTCGTCTTTTGCACTATGCACAGTGCATTCACCAGGCGCATGCACCCTGAGAGGCCCTGGTATATACTGTATGTTGTAGCCTGTTTACCATTTTTGACAGCTAGCCAGCTATTTTAACAATCCACATAGAATTATTATTATTATTATTATTATTATTATTATTATTATTATTATTATTATTATTATTATTATTCCGATTCGGCCATCTAAGGACCACGTCATTTCAAATGTTTCTTGCTACATCGAGCTTTAACATCCTCCCAGTACTTTCGCATTAGTTCTCGATGCCGTTCCTTCCTTTCTTCAGTCCAATTCTTGCCTGTTCGAAGTTTAGGTTTCCCTTGGAAACATCGGTGTCTTGTTAGTCTCTGTTTAAAGGTGACACGTTTCCAGATATCGTTGTCTGTAAGAGAAAATCCTATTTGCCAATCGCATTGGGTTCATTCTTGTTATATGGCAGTGAAAGGTAATTCTCTGTTTCGTCATGGTGTCAGTTATTTTTTCCACATGGATGTAAAGTTCGTGCTTGTGCCGTCTTCTCTATTCCCAGTTTAATAATAATAATAATAATAATAATAATAATAATAATAATAATAATAATAATAATAATAATAATAAGATCGTGTGTAGTTTTTCTGCGCCTTATTTAAATATATAACGTGTACCGAAGGTGTGTTAATGATATAACGTGAGTATATGATCGTTTAATAGTGATTTTAGATACAAATATTGTATCATTTAAGTGGCAGCCATTTTATGTTAAGCCTAAACTTGATCCATAGATAACACTCCAAAGGAGGCACTTGATATCATGTTTATAATCTTTGCCCTAAGTGTCAGCCGTATTGATCGATTTGTCGTGACTGTCATGGAAACCATGAAGAAGGCGGGCACCATGTATGTTCTTCACGGCGTTGCCTAGGACGCAGAGTCTGCATAATTTATTATTGTTAATACCTCTGAGACTAACATTCTTAGTTGTAAGAACGAAGATTGTCTCGTAACATCATCTTAAAACTACCCCAGGAGGTAACCAATCCTCCGTCGACATAATCGACGCATTCAGACATTCGGATTCTGGGGAGCCTGAAACATCATGCAGGGAAGAGTCAGAGATTCCCAAAACCTGTAAACTGCCACCCAAGAAAAAAACACGTTATGGGCATATTGAATGTGAATATGCAAACTAAAGTTGGAAAACTAAAACAAGTCATCAGGAAAAGGGACAAACATAAAATTAACATATTAGCGTTGCAACAAACCCGATTCTCAGATGAAGAACCTTTTGAATCAGAAGGTTATAGAGCATATAAAGGAAAACGATACCGTAAAGAACAGAAATGGCACGACAATGTTAGAAACTGGATTCATAGTGAACAAGAGAGATCTAGACTTAATGAACATCATTGACGCGGCTTCGGAAAGGATATCATCCTTAACATTTCGATCGGGTAATAAAGCATATACAATATTAAATGGTCATGCACCTACACATATAAAAAACAAGATGAATCCGGAGGGTGCTGAAGACTTTTGGGAACAACTTGAAGATACTGCGCTCAAGATACCACAACATGAGGTAAATATTCTTGTAGGAGATTTCAGTGCACAGATTGGCAGAGAATACAAACACAGAAAAATAGCAGATGATTTTCCAGCACATAGACGCACCAACAGGAACGGGGAAAGATGTATAAACTTTGTCGACAATTTGAACTGAAGCTAATGTCAGCACATTTCAAACGACTATCACGAAAGAAGACAACATGGGTATCGCCAAACACTAATTAAGAGAATACCAAATGGATCATGTTGCTATCAGTAAAAGGAGTATGAAGGAGATACTGAACCTAAAAGTCAGAAAAGACAGTGATATAGAATCAGGTCACTATTTTTCAGTTCCAACCCAACAGAAATATGCATACAACAAGAGGAAACATCCAGAAATTAACAGATAAGACCCAGATAAAAAAACTTGATAAAATACCAGGAAAAGATAGACATAATACTGGGAAAACATAACTTACGACAAAATATGACACAAGCTGTTCAGGAAGAGGGACAAAGAAAACGAAGTAGAAAGCATAGATGGTGGAACCCCGAGTGTGAAACAAATCTTGAAACTATGAAAGACGCTTGGAAGACGTGGAACAGCAATAAGACAGACAATAACTGAAATAAGTCCACAGAAACTAGGAAACGAACAGCAAGAGTAATCCTAAAGGTTAAAAGACAAGCGGATGAAGCTGAACTTGACCAACTAGAAGAAAATTTTAGTAAGAACAACACAAGAGACTTTTACAGAGTATTCAAAAGTAGATTACAAGGGTACAAAACGAATGGATTAACTTTCCGTGATCGACAAGGCAGAGTGACAGTAAACAACAAAGAAGACTGTATTGTTCTAGCTGAATATTTTAAGGAGCTACTAAATTATGAAACATCGAAAGATCAATTAACAACAAGGATACCTCAGGAGTATAAACAATCAAAAGGAATCATACCAGAAGAAGGAGAAAGAGCAATCATGGAGCTGAAGAATGACAAACCAACTGGAGAAGACCAGATATCTGCTGAAATGGTGAAGTGGGGAGGTGTAAATATGCTAGCAAACATGATCAATCTTAAGCAATAAATCTGGGAAAAGGAAATGATACCCGAAGACTTCAATTCCAGAAATAACATAACATTTTTAAATGAAAAATCCAGGACGTGTGCCCATGATAACTCGCCGGTAAACAGACTCTGCAGTATCTTCAACAGTGCTATTCAGAAAAATAATGGCATTGACTTCAGTTTGCCACTGAGTGAGTTTGTAACTGAACTTCATCGCGCAATTGTATGAAGTCCTAAAAATAGGGGAAATTGTAAGGTGAAGTTCTATGATATTATGCAATATAATGTATTGCTTCATTTATTTTATCATTTTACTTTGCCCTCCGCATTAACATAAGGTTCTTTAGTCTTTAGAAAAATACTTTCATATTTTACATCAATATTACGTAATATAACGTATTGCTTCATCTATTTTATCATTTTACTTTGTCGTGTGTTATTCCACCGCATTGACATAAGGTTCTTTAGTCTTTAGAAAATACTTTCATATTTTATATCAATATTATAGGAGATTAGATAAAATTGTAGAATATAGTTTAGATACAAGTTTCACCATGTTAATTGTAGCTTATCTGTCGTAGTTGCCACTGTAATTGGGACACTAAGTCCTGTAGTGTGCAATAAATAAATGAATAAATAAATAAATAAATAAATAAATAAATAAGACTGGAAGACGGTAATTAGGCCTATATGTCCTATTCACAAGAAGGGAGAGACTAAAGATGTGAACAACTATAGAGGAATTTCCCTACTATCTATCATGTATAAGATCCTATAAAAAATTATGTTAAACAGAGTGGAAGAAGATACAGCAGACCAAATTGATGAATACCAAGCAGGGTTTAGAAAGGGAAGATCATGTGTTGAAGAAATGTACATTCTCAAATCCATCATAAAGATTAGAAAACTCCGAAGTAAACCAGTAATCATGGCATTTGTATATTTTCAGAAGGTGTACGACTCAGTCGATACACAAACATTGTTCAGCATACAAGATGAATTCGGTGTTGATCACAAGACCAGCTCTCTAACACTCACCACCACCACATCTAAAGTAAGGTTCCAAGGAGAAGTATCAGAACCATTTGAGGTCAAGATGGGATTAAGGCAGGGTGATGGCCTTTCACTGATGGGTACTGTTTAACCTGGTCTTAGAGATTATAATTAGAATATGGAGAACAGAATGTCAAAAGGAAGGTATGAGTGGTGTACAGCTAGGTTACAAGAAAGAAAAACAACCTGAAAATGGATTGTTTGGCTTTTGCCGATGATAAAGTGATTTTAGGCGAAACAGAAGATCAAGGTAGGAAGATGTTCCACAAGCTGGAAGAAATTGCAAGGAAGGCATGACTGAAAATATCATATGATAAGACTCGAGTAACGAACACGCTGACAGACTGGGAAATGGAACAGGGGAAGATAAAGAAAGTATCCAAATTCAAGTATCTTAGTGAGTGGATACTGCTCAATGGTGTTGATAATGAAGAGTAGGATCAGGAAAATGGAATTACCTTACAAACTCACACAAAACGTATACAGCAAAAAATCATTGTCGATAAGAACAAAAATAAGACACTACAATACAGTATTAAGGCCAGAAGCACTGTATTCATCGGAATGCCTAACCCACAACAGAAAATCAGAAGGTGAGGAGATGAGGAAGGTAGAAAGGTAAATTTTACGTAAGGTGTTAGGTCCTGCGAAGGCAGGTGACATCTGGAAGAAAAGAAGGAATGAAGAACTGTACAAACATATTAATGAACTGACTGATGAAATGAGAAAGAGACGACTGAAGTTTTCTGGACACATTCATCGGATGAGTAACGAGAGATTGGCTAAGAGGTTATGGGAGTACACCAGGAATACAAGAGCACCACAACCTGGACTAAAGAAGTTATCAGAGATCTAACTGAACTAGGTCCTGTGGGGTATGCTGAGTCCAAGATATAGGCTACCATTAGACTTAGAGAATATATTTACAAGCATCTGATATTTAGATTACAGTAGAGGAGGAACCGGCTGAAGTGTTGACAACTTCGGTACATTAAAAAAAACCAGTCTTCAGAAAAAGGTTGCCAATAACAAAAATGAAATTTACCAAGTTCTAGGTTTGTTTTTGGTGCGTGGGAGTGAGCTAGCATATCGATGTTAGAGCCATCTAACTGTAGAAGACGAAATTCTTTGGAAGTTTTCAAGTTCAAGTCCGTTGGCATAGATGGCCGTAGAGAAGGCGCGCAGTTTAAATTGCCGGGGAACCGCTGGTATTATTATTATTATTATTATTATTATTATTATTATTATTATTATTATTATTATTATTATTATCTTCATACACTTCATACACATTAAACACATCACGCTACCATCCACCTCAGAAACAGCGTTGGCATAAGGAAGGATATTCAGTCGTGAAACTAGACCTAACTACGGTACAGGCTGACTAACGAATTTAGTAATAAGACAGGATTAATAATAGCAATAATACTGTTACTTTCTCCCTGTGGGTGGAGCCGGTAGAATACACTCACGGTACCTCTAGCCTGTCGTAAAAGGAGACTAAAAGGGGTCCCAGAGGCTTTCATTTTTGTAGCATTTTTGAGCCTGACATTGCTTTCAGTTATTTGTGTCAGGCTACTCGCCCCGACTTCCCTTGGTCAACTGTTGTTCTTTTTCTGTTCCGATGGTGTTAGGTTTCCGAGGCCTCGGGAGTCCTTCATTTTCAAGCCCTTTATGGTGCTTGTATTTCTTTGAAAAATACATTCATTCTAACCATTGTTGGAACTTTTCAAATTTTGCTTAGGATGGTTGCCCAGTTATACTTCCCCTTGAGTCAATAGAAACTTGATAAATTGCATTCCTTCAGACCATTTACAAATGAAACTGACCAATTAAAGGATGATGTTCATGAAATACAGGCATTAGTGTAACCACCAAACACACACCTTCCTTGAAATACAGTATACTGGTGATTCAAATTTTGCACAATGAATGATGATGACATTACATAGATAACTTAATAATAGTGTGTAGATACGATAATAAGCTTTTTTTTTACAGAGAAAGTTGCTCTGCGTCTTCAAAAGATAATAATCTCGCCTGTTCACGAGTAAGACCTCTAAAAATGAACGAAGATTTGAATGACTTGAACTTAAGAATGCTTTACCGTTGTCTATAATAACTGGTACTCTCGTTCGCCACTAGATGGCTCCCTGTGCGCAGAGCGAACCATCTCGTCACGAGGAGAATACCAATTTGGAAAAAATCGGAAAGAAATAATAATAGTGAAAGGACACCTATATAAATCCTTAGTGGCTGGCAACTACGTATTACTTAAGTGACAAAGAGTGTCCCTGTTTAAATACGTATTTCCACAGCATTTAGTGTGGGTAAGAGCTCGAACATCGGGTCGGCGGATGCAGGGTGAGTCTGGGCCTACAAATGGTCACGGCTGGTCCGTGGTCTAACAGCCCTGCACTCTGACCGGCCAACCGAGCAGAGGAGGAATGGCCACGGCTCTGCGCCTCTGAATTCGGGAGACGGAGAAGGGCGGGTCCCCACCTTCGGCTGTCTTGAAAATTGTTTTCCGTGGTTTTCCATTCTCCTGCACTAAGGTGAATGCCGAGACAGTTCCTAGTATAGCCAATGAACACCTATCCCCCTCACTTTCTCCAAGCATCTCCTGGACTGAGAGACGGCGTCACCGTCTAAGAGGCTCACCTCCCCCTTCAATGAAGGAATGAAAACATGTTAGTAGTAGTCGAACATCTTGGAACACGACATAGATAGGACGTGCTCAGCTATTGCTGATTTGTCTGGCTGGTTGAGACGGATATTACGCTGGTGTTCCTTGATACGAGTAGTAATGGAACCGGAATGTTTGGCCAATATATACCTTGCCGCAAGTGCAGGGAATTTGGTACACCCCAGGGTGTATTTTGTATGGCTTATTACTAAGAATGGTGTGGCCTTTGTAAGGCAGACCCTTCAACGATGACGGGCACCATGTGTTATATGTACAATGTACCTTTAAGAAAATAAGGAAACAAGATCTTGCGCGGAGAAACTTTATTTTACATGCAGATAAAAGAATACATAGTAGTAGGCCTACACATTGTAACCGTACAACAGGGTTACAGATTCCATTCAGTATTTATTATTATTATTATTATTATTATTATTATTATTATTATTATTATTATTATTATTATTATTAACCCGATTCATTAGATTTTATATTCTGTTTCTCATCATTTAGACTGTAATAATTAGGTATCACGCATATTATTGTATTTAATCATAGGTTAAGTGAATATGTTTGTAAGTATGCTGTATATTAGTAAGTGAGATTTGTTGGTTTGATATAGTCATTCTGTGGCTTGTAACTCTAGCCAGATGTGTTGGCAGAGTATTTTGCAATCGAGGCTATGTTTAACTGAGAGTGTTATTTGCAAGTAGGTTTTCCGATGACTCATGCAGCATAGTCAACTGTAATCCGCTTGGGTACGCTTATACGGCACTTGACTGATGACATCAGTGCGTGGGCACGTGATTGCGACCAAGTGTCAGTATTAGCCAGTTACTGTGTGTGAGGTGGAAGGGATGCACAGAGAGTAGGGAGATGAGTCGTCATCGCGAGGTTATAAAAGTCGATGCAACGGTGGTGAGAGGTATCAGATCATATGTATCAGTCAGATGTATCAAATAGAAGAAGTGGTCTTAGAGTGATGGTCAGAGCTAAGAATTGAGTTTGAAGAAGTCTTGTAATAATCGAGGTCTACAAGTGGTGGTTGTATCCGAGCAGAGACGGGTACTATATTGATAAAGAAACATCATCTTCTTGTGAGGATGGACTTCACAAGATGTTTCAATAATATTTTCCTATTTCTTATAATATATTGAGTGGACGTAATTACATTGGAGCTCCCTACACGCGTACATGGTATGTAGGCCAACTCCTTGTTATATAAGAAGATAACAGCAGACGGCTCCCGACTTCAGCTCATAGGTTTTCCCAAGAATTTCAAGTTCAACAGCGGTGTATGCAGACATCGGGTAATTAAAGCATCAGACATGTTATGCATTCATAACATGAAGAAGAATGTAATCAGCGCCGATATCACATCTCACTTCAAGTTCATGCCAATAGTTTTTTTTTGTTTAGATTAAATTTCCTTTTTAATATTACCGCAAATCTCACTATATATATATATATATATATATTGTTAAATTAAAAGACGTCAATGCTTGTTCATTGTGACGTAAATTATAGTCATAAACTCAGTTTTATTTTAATTATAATAAGTGATTCCAGTTCCATGTACAATCCTCAATTGTGGAAATGCAACAGTAATTTAATATTGTCCTGATCCATATCCCTGTATATTGCCAGATATGTGAGTTTATCACCTCACGCCTTGAGATAATTGATATAAGAGGTATGCTCTACCAAATTTTGTTGTTTTTATTTAAAAAGCAACTGGCGCTCAAACAAATGTTATGTATATTGTGTGAAGGAGATGAAGGTATACGAGTAGTGGTTGGAGTAGCAACAACATTGCTATTCAACATACTCACTATTCTTATCCAAGCTCTTGTTCCTCTACATCAAGATATCGATGTTGGCAAGACAGAAATCTGCTTCCAGTTTCTGAAGCCACGTCATGCCGTTCATCCTCGTGCTTCATCAACAGTCTGAAGAGATGGAAATCACTGGAGGCCTAGTCGGACGGTCATCGCTCAGCCTAGCTCGACAAGGTTTGCCTTTTTCTAGGTTAGATAAAGAGAATAGAGCTGTGTTAGTATGTGTCTTTTTTATTTGGGGGGGGGGGTGCCGTGAGGCTCCGCCCCGCCTCACAGCCCGTGGTGACCTACCTGTTTGGACAAGTGACCGACAAGCGAGTACTAACGCAGGAACATAGCCTAGTACAAGAGTACAGAATAACTTGAGGTGCAAAGGCTAGTCTTCTGCCAGCTACTTCCACCCCTCCGTAAAGGAGAAGTTATGAGAAACCTCCCTAAACCCACCAGGCAATCCCACATCTCCTTTCGGCACTGGTTACCCTGTCGCGGTCATACCAAGACATCCCCGGCGCTAGACCACTGCCGCTCAAGAGCCACTGTCACCCCCGGTCCATGGCCGCCTGCAAGGCTTTCAAGGTAGAAAATGGAGAAGATAATAAAATAAAAAATAAATTTTGACGCGCGGTCGAGAGAGAATAAATTAATAAAAAGTAGTCTTGCAAACGACCATGCGGATGGCCAGTAATGCGAAAGCTCTTCCCAAAGGAGCTACTTCGCATACCCCCTTCAAATTAGGATATTATTGCAACCACCACTTATAACTTTAAGGACGGACCGCATAGAGAATGTGGTGCCGCACCATTGTTGTCACAGCGCTGGTGGTGGTGCTAAAGTACAACTGGGCAATCATCCTCCGATAACACTAATCAGAGGGGGTGGGGGAGTAGAAGGGATCCGATAATTAGAAAAATTAAGGTATCGGCCAAAGAAAGACAAAGTCCATTACGGGCATGAAAATGAAAGACTCCCTAGGCCTCGTGACCTAATACCGTCGGGTTCTAAAATGAACAAGAGTTGATCAGCTGAGGTCGGGTAGGACAGATGAAAGTGAGAAACCTAGCACAAGCAAGACCTGGGGTCGGCTGAAGACCCCCCGGTCGCCAACCCACGCTCCCAAGTTAAGAGTCCCTGGATCCCCTTTTAGTCGCCTCTTACGACAGGCAGGAGATATCGTGGGTGTTATTCTACTGCCCCTACCCACAAGGCCAGTTAGGGTCGTATTCATGAACGAGACTTTGATTCCGACTTACGTACGTTCGCTTAGTTGAGTTTCGTGGAAGTCTGTTTCATAGACGCAACTTTTACAAAGTAGACTCTGGCGTAAGTAGACTTTGGTAAGTTACGATGCGAAGTTGGCAATGAAAACAATTGAAGAGCAGTGTTGCATCTCCCATCACCCAATGTTTTTTCTTAATAAATAATTAGAAGAAGAAGAAATTCAACGGTCTCCTGCGTTATAGATCGCATTGAACTCTAAATTCAATCCAATACAGTTAATACAGTTAATTTTTTTTTTCTCGACGATGGATGGAAAGAAAAATTTGCCAGCCTTCAACAACTATGAAAGGGAGGTGTTACTAGAACTAGTGAAAGAGAAGAATGATACAGTTCAAAACGAAATCAATACCCTTCATCTCGTGGTTGACTATGCCCTGACAATTGAAACTAAAAAATTCCTTTCTTATTACGGAAAACCTCAGCATAGTTGCCATATGGACTTATTATTGGCACATGGGTGCAATCAATAGCTGCAACCACTCCAGGGAATCGGGATCTTTCATACACACGTCGCGCATTATTTCGAAATTCAGCTTCATTTGGGAACGAAACAAACTGTGGTCTCTTTCGGGCAGTCAGGATCAATATTCTTCTGATTATTCTACATACTGAGGGCTGGCTTACTCCTCGTAAATCAGCGGAATCAATGTGGAAGTTACCTGAAAACCATGGAAGTGTGAAAGGCTATTGTATTTACCATAATAAATACATTAATCTGTACTGATCTTCCCTTAACCTAACTAGATAACACGATAGGTAGAAAGTGTAAAAACTTTTGCACTATAGTAACAATAATTTTAGCATAATATCGTAACGACCGGGCGAGTTGTCCGTGCGGTTAGGGGCACGCGGCTGTGAGCTTGCATCCGAGAGATAGTGCGTTCGAACCACACTGTCGGCAGTCCTGAAGGTGGTTTTCCGTGGTTTCCCATTTTCACACCAGGCAAATGCTGGGGCTGTACTTTAATTAAGGCCACGGCCGTTTCCTTCCCATTCCTTGGTTTTTCCTATCTCATCGTCGCCATAAGACCTATCTGTGACGATGTGATATAAAGCAAACAGGAAAAAAAAAATTCACGAAATTAGCAACTGTATTATTGGAGGTATGGGTGATCCTCAATTATTATATTTCTGTAATTTGTCTTCAAACATCGTTAGTGCATCTAATACTGTACGTTTGTCGATTCTATATCGCTTTCTGAACTCATTTTCTGTATACAATTCAAGTAATAATTTCGTGTGGCTATTTCTAGCCGAGTGCAGCCCTTGTAAGGCAGACCCTCCGATGAGGGTGGGCGGCATCTGCCATTTGTAGGTAACTGCGTGTTATTGTGGTGGAGGATAGTGTTATGTGTGGTGTGTGAGTTGCAGGGATGTTGGGGACAGCACAAACACCCAGCCCCCGGGCCATTGGAATTAACCAATTAAGGTTAAAATCCCCGACCAGTACGCTGACCATTCAGCCAACGAGTCGGACTACAATTCAAGTAAGTTCCGTGCATCTCTTATAATACGCCGAGGATTAGGCACAACGTGCTGAATAATTTCCTGGATCTCTTCAATTTCGTCTACAAAATTAACTACACCAGCAGTATCTGCCATTTTGTTATTGTACTGATCTCAGAGTCTACTTAAGTACGGAACATCGGCGACTTGGAAGTAAAGTCGCCATTTAAACCTCCAAGTAGCGATTATGAAATGGAAATGGCGACTTACCGCCTTCTAAGTCTAAGTCTCCTTCATGAATGCGACCCTTAAAGTAAGTTATATTAAAGCTCTCCGACATACTTACTTTACGTCTGGTAGAGGAGAAATAACCGACATAGCGAGCATCACATCTCGGATAGCATTCATCTCTGGTCTTCTGGAAGTAATTTCCGTAATATTAACGTTGTTACTGCTGAGTGCCAACGGCCGTAGCCGTGTTGAAACACCGGATCCCGTGAGATCTCTGAAGTTAAGCAACACTGGGCGTGGTCAGAAGTTGGATGGGTTGCCACGCGCTGTTGGTGGGGGGGGGGGGTAAGGAAATGGAGGAGCGGAAAGGAACTGGCCACCCTACCGCACGTAAACTCCGGCTCAGGAACACCTCTGCGGAGGTTCGGACCTGCCTTCGGGCAGAATAACCCTTACCTACTGCTGAGTGTTTGACTAGATACTAAGGAATAGTACAGGACAAAGTATATTGCGCAAATCATATTAAGGAAGTTGTCAAGAAAGTCCGGCTCCATGGCTGAATGGTTAGCGTGCTGGCCTTTGGTTCAAGGAGCCCCTGGTTCGATTCCCGGCCGGGTCGGGGATTTTAACCTTAATTGGTTATTTCCGCTGGCTCGGGGACGGGGGGTGTGTGTGTGTCGTCCTTAAGCAGAAAAAATGAAACGAAAACAAGGAAACAATGAGAAAAATAAGAAAATATCAGTAAAATATAAAAATAGTCTAAAAAATATTTTTAAAAAGGAAAGGTTACAGATTTCTCCACACGGTTATGAGGGTAGCCTATTTTGGGGGTGTACGTAGTAAGGATGCAAAGGAGAGGGCGTATAAGTCTCTGGTAAGACCCCAGTGTATGGGATCATCACCAGGACTACTTGATACGAGAAATGGAAATAATTCAAAGGAAAGCAGCACGGTTTGTTCTGGGTGTTTTCCGACAAAGCTGTTGTGTTACGAAAATGTACAAACTTTGGGCTGGGAAGATTTGGGAGTAAGGAGACGAGATGCTCGAATATGTGGTATGTTTCGAGTTGTCAGTGGTGCGTTCGCGTGGAATGATATAAGCAGACGAATAAGTTTGAGTGGTGTTTTAAAAGTAGGAAAGAAGTATGAAGATAAAGATGGAATTCAAGAGGAAATTGGGGCAAATATTCGTTTATAGGAAGAGGAGTTTGGGATTGGAATAATTTACCAAGGGAGAAGTTCGATATACAGTATATCCAAGTTCTTTGCAATTATTGAAGAAAAGACTAGGGAAGGAGCCACCTGGACCCTAAATGCAGATCAGTGGTGATTGATTGGTTGATTAATTAATTAATTAATCGATTGATTGATTGATTGATTGATTGATTGATTGATTGATTGATTGATTGATTGATTGATTGATTGATTGATTGATTGATTGATTGATTGATTGATTGATTGATTGATTGATTGATTGATTGATTGATTGATTGATTCACAGGCAGGAGATATCGTGGGTGTTATTCTACTGCACCCACCCAGGAGATCGATCAATTGATTAATTGACTGAGTGATCAGTGGCTTATGCTGGGGTCAAGACGTGGGCTACCAGTAGACCTAGGTTACCCCTTTTCGTTGGTAGGTTTACTAAACGTCAAGCCTTCAGCGTTTTGAGCTGCAGCCAATAGCCAACGGAGAAGCTTGTTGTGTTATGATATCTACTTCACAAGCTACTGCCCTGGCCTCTGCTGCTGCCAATACTCAACCCCTGATCAGTGGAGATGGTAGCCGAAGGTTTTGCAAATTAAAGCCCGGCTTTGTGGCTAAATGGATAGAATGCTTGCCTTTAGTCCGATGGCCCCGGATCAATTTTCAGAATCAAACCCCTCATACTGTTAAATCTCCTGGCTTGGGGACTGGGTTTTTATGACGTCTTCCCCATTCATTTTATCCTCATTAGGACACCACCAACCCTACACAGATGCCACGCACCATTATTATTATTATTATTATTATTATTATTATTATTAAATAAAAGTGCTGAATTGTACAGCGGTCGTACCCATCGTTCACTGGTTTATTAGCTTCCTCGGGAGATCAGTGGTAGTGTCTGACCCATGATCACGGGTTCGATTCCAACCAACAAAAGAGATCCTGAAAGATTGCATTTGATTGATTAGCTGTACCTATAAAAATAAATGTATATTGCTCCTATAACAGCAGCCCTGCAGTGTCTTCCTACAAGGATGTAGAAGGAAACGGGCGTAACCTAACTCTCTTATCTATATGATTAAGTCAGAAGTATGAGATGAGGAAGTAGCCTGTATACGATGAGTAACGAATGGTTGATAGCAGTGGCGATCTGGCAGACCGAAGCCTAGCACACCTGTCCCCCGGTCCCCGGTCCTATCCGATATACAGCATCAAGCCGCTATGGGCGAGCAGAGGGGAGAGGGACGAGAGTCTGGGCTGCGATATCAGTCTCCGATGCTTAGCTCTCAGAAATACGTGCGACGTTTTTTCTTACTGCGTTCAAGTTTTGAAAATGGAACAATGTGTCAGATGCTTACATTATAATGCGCTTTAGACTTCCATCGTTCTCAATTGAGGTTTGGGCTTCACCGATAGCTTTGGTAGCCCTCAGTATACGCCACTGACTAGGTCTAAACACCGAAAGCATGTTTGACAGCCATAACGGAAAATAGTTGCCAGACACAGGTAACTGCAAAAACCAGAGAGGCAACAACGAACTTTGACAGTCCGACAGAGAGAGGCTAGAAGTCAAAATATGAAGAGGTTTTGGGAGTAGAAGAGACAAGAAGCCGAGAAGCAGAAGCGTAAGCTAAACGTGGTTCTTAGAAGGCCAAAACGAATGCAAATAATAATAATAATAATAATAATAATAATAATAATAATAATAATAATAATAATAATAATAATCTTCATCTTCATCATTATCAGTCGTTCTGCCTGTTGGCAGGTTTTCTCATGGTCTGTCCCTCCATATTTCTCGGTCTTCAGCAGATCTTTTCGTGAGGTCGTATCTTCTGTTGTCTACCAGCTGGAACATCTTCCTTCCTCCCGCTCTCTTTCCGCGTACCGTACCTTTCATTGCAGTCTCTTCTCATACAGTTCGGCTCTTGCGTAGCATCTCTCTTTCTTCTCCCGCTCTTCTTAATGTCTCTTCATTTTTCTCTATCATCCCTCCTTCTCCAACTCCACATTTCAAAAACTTCTTTCATCCTCTTTCGTACGTGTCCATCTTTCTGATCTATATATCACCACACTCCAAACAGTCTTTATTCAGTAGTCCACACATCAGCCTTCTTTTCGTGCAGAACAGGCCTACTTCCTTCGCTGTAGGAAATCTCATTTTTATCACCTTTGGGCATAAGGCCTACATATCTTTGGTAACGTAGCTTCCTAATCTTCCAATAGGCTTATAATAGTAAGTTTTAATAGACTATATTCCTGATTTCTCCCTAAATATACAGGTATGTTATTTTTAAAACAAAAACCACCCTCCTTTATTAACACGCTGCCATGAATGACAAGGTAATACGAATCGCTTTTCGTCTTTTAAATTTTTTAAAATTTTCATTCCATAATTTACACAGGTGCTGTTGAGGTCTTTTAATATCTGCGTAACTTGCTTTCTACTTTCTTAGCTATGATTACCATATCATACGCAAATCTTATGCACTCAATTTTTTTTTCCTCCTAGACATAGGCTACTCCTCTTCTTCCACAGAAACATTTTTTAATAATCTCCTCTAAAAAAATATTGAAGAGAGGTGGGTGACTGGCAGCAACCCCCACCTCTTCAAAGTTCAATCTCTTCCCTCATTTTATCTTCTATGTTCACTCTTACATTCTGGTTTAAATATTTTGATTAATCTCTCTTTTCAATCAATTCCCATGTAAACATTAGGTTATTCAGTTCCACAAAAATCTAAGTTATTAGTGTATAATCTGTTAACACACCATTAATCTATTTCTCCTTTTCTTCTCCTATAACTCTTAGTAGCCCACTATCAACGCTCGTTCCTACTCCTAAATATAGGTCGAAATACGTGACTTTTAGAGACTTTAAAAATATAGATTTCCATCACCTAAAAATAGATTCATGCAAATATCCGTGGGGTGACATAATACTAATGAATGATATAGATGAAAAACTGGAAAATATTAATTCTCATATTCATGAACTTTACAATAAGCATGCTCCTAAGCGCTGTGTGAAAGTAACACGCCCACCCTGTCCGTGGCTGACAACTGAAATTAAATCTCTGATGGCTGAGCGTGATTCGTTATATAGACGTTACAAACGAAATTTATCAGCTGACACATTTGAATAATACCGTGTACTGGGAAATTGAATTAAACAAATTATCCGCAATAAGAAATTCGATTACTTCCGGCGTCTATCCAATAATATAAACGCTGGTAGTACTTGGCGACAACTTCGTTCATTAGGTATTGGAAGGCCTCCTGTGAACCATGCTAAACCAGAAATACCGCTTGACGAGATTAATAGACACTTTTCAACAGATGCTTTTACTCCTAAACACGATATAGTGCAGGCCACCATCAAGTCTATAACACGACAACAATCTTCTGATCGCCCATATTTCGAATTTCGAACTGTTTCAGAGTCTGAAGTGAGACGAGTAATGATTTCAATTAAATCTCATGCAACGGGGGCTGATGAAATCCCTATTTCTTTATTACTAACATTATGGATATAGTCTAATTTTGCCGGTATTACTGACTTATTTAATGCATGCTTCTCCCGTAGTTATTTTCCGTCAAAGTGGAAAGATGCACAACTTGTCCCAGTTCCAAAAAGGTCGCCAGCTAATGTAGCATCTGACTTTCGTCCTGTATGCATTCTTTCAGCACTGTCTAAAGCTCTAGAAAAACTGATCTATAGCCAACTTGAACAATACCTGGAAAAATATTCTCTGCGTGACCCCTTCCAATCTGGTTTCAAGAAAGGACATAGCACAGGGACGGCACTACTAAGAATTACCGACGGCGTTAGACGAGCTATAGATGAGCGGAAAGTGACTATACTTATTTTACTTGACTTCAGTAGAGCGTTTGACTCAGTAAATATTGACATATTATTAGCGAAATTACAAAGATTTAATCTGAGTCCCTCTGTTATTCAGCTCTTTGCTTCATACCTCACCAATCGGCGACAACGTGTTGTCATAAACGGCATCACCACATACTGGAAGACGAAGCAAACAGGTGTTCCACAGGGATCTGTGCTTAGACCTCTTCTGTTTACTCTATATATCAATGATATATCTTCTCAGTTCAATAACTGCAAGTATCATTTATATGCAGATGATCTACAAATATATTATCACTGTAAAGCTATTGATATTTAGTTTGGAATTCATCAGATGAATTCTATTTTAAATCTGATTAGCTCCTATTCTGATAAGAACTGTTTATTAATTAATCCTAAAAAGACACAAGCTATTATAATAGGGCAATAAAGGCAGTTAAATATCCTTAATAAGAAGTTATTGCCTTCACTTTTGCTTTGTGGTGTAGCTATACCATTTCAGAAGTCGGTAAAAAAATCTAGTGACACACTAGATTGGAGTGAGCACATAACAAGCATCTGTAGGAAAATTCACTCGTCACTTCACCCTCTTAAACCTCGCCAATCACTTCTTCCACTAAGATTGAAAATTAAACTTATCCAGACCCTCATATTTCCCATACTTCATTATTGTGATATTGTAATGATACATGCTACCATGGAACAGACATTAAAATTACAGAGGGCAATGAACTCATGCATTAGGTTTATATTTTCAATTAAATTTTCAACTCATATCTCCCCCTATTATGAAATTCTCTCCTGGTTAAAAATCGATAAACTACGACATCTTCACATTGCAACTCTCGTATTTCGTCTGTTGAATGAATCTAAACCCCAGTCTTTATCCTCAAAGTTTAATTTACTCTCCTCCTCTCTTGAACACAACACACGATCGACTACTACACTCTCAATTCCTGTGCATGGCTCATCTTCATTTAACCGCTCCTTTCAAGTGTCTGGTGCAAGGCTATGGAATTCCCTTCCAATTAGTGTTAGGAATTGCACTTCATTAGCTTCTTTCAAGCGGTCTTGCCGAGATTATCTATTAAATTTATAACCAGCTTGTATGAATGGCAGTATGAATGGAAGAATGAATGAGGTTAGGATTTATATTTTGTTATATTATTTCACTATTCTGTTTTATGAAGTTTATTAGATATGTGGTTAAGTGTAAGTGAGGGCCGTGAACCTTAACTTCGCCACAAATGAAGGCATGAAATAAATAATAAATAAAACAGTAGGGCCTGTTGTGCTTTCCTAATACACTTACTTAGTTTCCCGAACAATCAGCTATTGATCGTTCTTAGTAGGCTATTATTTTTGTTGCATGAGATATCAAACCGAGTGTTCGTGCTTTTCACGTTTAGCCTGTTTATATTTTTCGTCTTCTTAATAGGGATCATTATTATTTCTTTGTATCTTCAGGCCATTTTCCTCCATCATATAGGCCTATCTCATTTCATAGCATTCTTTTCCTTTCGTCCCCTTTGCAAATGTTTAATCTCCTTTATGGCTTTCTCTAACTCACTTTTCAGTACGGTGTAGACCCCCCTATCCAGTATTTCCTTCTTTTTTATAATCTTAGTTCTTCACCAGCGTTGTTTCCCCAATTTTAGCCTACAATATTCTACGTAAACTTTCCATCATTTTAGTAGGCCCTACCTTCTGTGGTTCACCACTTTCTGTTCTGTCATCCGTTGTTTCTATTTCATCTTTTCCCTTTAAATCCTAGTTCCATAGCCTCTTTATACATAGGATCTTATTTGTCATCTCCATAATAATAATAATAATAATAATAATAATAATAATAATAATAATAATAATAATAATAATAATAATAATAATAATAATCATCATCATCATCATCATCATCATGTGTATGTTGGGTATTCAGCCCTAAGGCTGGTCTGATCGTCCACAGTTCCACCAAAGGCTATCATAGACAGCCTAGGCGTCATACTAGCATCGCTCATACCTCGGTCACTTTCATATTGCCAAAGCCAAGGATGAGACTGAGACAGATCAATGAAAGTAACAAATTGCTCTAGCCCATACCAGAAGACATAGTACACTGTAAACACTACATCTCGCCAGCAAGGGTTCAAATAATAATAATAATAATAATAATAATAATAATAATAATAATAATAATAATAATAATAATGTCCGACTCGTTGGCTGAATGGTCAGCGTACTGGCCTTCGGTCCAGAGGGTCCCAGGTTCGATTCCCGGTCGGGTCGGGGATTTTAACCTTAATTTGTTAATTCCAGTGGCCCGGGGGCTGGGTGTTTGTGCTGTCCCCAACATCCCTGCAACTCACACACCACACATAGGCCTAACACTATCCTCCACCACAATAACACGCAGTTACCTACAGATGGCAGATGCCGCCCACCCTCATCGGAGGGTCTGCTTTACAAGGGCTGCACTCGGCTAGAAATAGCCACACGAAATTACATAATAATAATAATAATAATAATAATTTTTTACAAATTGCTTTACGTCGCACCGATACAGATAAGTTAGGTATTATGGCGATGATGGTACAGGAAAGGACTAGGAGTAGGAGGGAAGCTCCCATGGTCTTAATTAAGGTGCAGAATCATATTTTCCTTCTGTGAAAATGGGAAACCACGAGAAACCATCTTCAGGGCTGCCGACAGTGGGGTTCGAACCCACTATCTCCTGACTGGTACTACTACTACTACTACTACTAATAATAATAATAATAATATGATGTAGATTTGTTCCTGTTTAACGGCGGGATGACCTTCCTGACGTCAAACGTAGTCTATGTGGAGAGATGTGATCACTATTGTGAGTTTATTGGTACTTGGTAGTGTGGTGCGTTGTCTGAATATGAAGATGAAATTGTTGGACGAATACAAATACCCAGTCCCCGAATTAGAAAAAAAAATCATCACACGCGATTAAAACCCCCGACCCGGCTGGAAATCGAACCTGGGACCCTCTGAACGGAAGACTTCAACGCTGACCATTCAGCCAAGCCAGACAACAACAACAACAACAACAATAATAATAATAATAATAATAATAATAATAATAATACAGAACCGCCTTATTGCCTGAGCCGTCTTCTTGTTTCCTCTATTTCGCCTTCAACACAAAAAGGTTTTGTGTGTCCCTAGTTTAGCCACTCGATCGTCCACCCGAGTGTCCCTTATTCGACTCTCGGAGAAGTCAGATGATATTTTCGAGATGGGCGTGGTTAGAGGAATAAATCAGAGCCTTAGTGCACCGTCGATGGCATTTACATCTTGAACGGTGGTGAAGAAGGAACCACTTATCTCCCAACAATGCGCCAGCTTGAGTAACACGTATACTGTTCTTGTTCGAGTCGATCCATTAAACTATAAAATTCCAGATGTTTGACCATTTATCAGGTGTTGGTACGTTCAAAGCGCTGCCCTTAATTCTCTGCCGGAAGAGCCGTGTTGTAATAGAATTGTCCAACGGGGTGATATCATTTGTTATCATTACACAGCTCAATGAGAATGGAGAGATGGTAGAGCCAGCAAATGACCAATAACAGAGTCCCCTTGTCACCGCCCCTGAGCCAATCAGGTGCCGGTGTGACTTCTTATTGGTCCGCATGCGCCACGCTCCATTGGCTGGTCACACCCCCATCACAATGCCCTCCCAAACCAGTTTTTTAACTTTGTTCCTGGCCTCCTGTCGTGTCGCGTCTGACGTCCGCTGAGTCCACAATAAGGTAGGATACAGTCCTTATTTTCCGCATTTTGCTAGATATCAGTCTCATTTCACTGTTAGAAAGATATTTTCAAAAAAATCTTTGTGCATTTTTTTTCTTCAAAATGACGAGTGAATTCCTGATCATAAACTTTCACTGTTACAGTTTTCAAGGAAAATCATTTGCTACCGGTACTGTAAAAGTAATGGGGCGGATACATCTTTCGCTAGTTCAATAAAATCAACTTTTTGCAGCTATGTAAATGCTTCTCAAACCAAATTTTGCGTGCTTAACATACATTCATGAAAAAATGTTCAATTTTTTTAACAGTTTAGTAATTACCTTCAAATATTTGATCAAATTAGCATATTATTTGTTTGCAGGTAAATGGGATTTGCAGTATAAATATCGTACCACAATTTATTGAACATGTAGCCTACATGATTCTTTCCTGAAATAATTTGAATAAAAGAACCTAGAGTATCTTGTTTACCAAAGAAAGAACTTCCATGCAAAGTTCATTGCAAATATAGTCAACAGTTTTTAAATTAGAGTATGGCGAAAATTATAAGGTGCAAAATTATGTAGTAGGCCTATATAGAAACTGAGCAACGAACACACGACATGTAACATATATCATTTGAAGTGCGGTAGTGGAGGTTATAATTAAAGAGCGAGATTCTTAAGAGGAAAATTAAATTGAAAAATGATTTTTTTTTTTACTCACAAAGAGGAGGTTAGAAGCCACCTACTAAAGTGCATGAAAAATATACGGGTAGTGTATTAAGAGAGTTTACTGTAAGAAAATCTAAACTTACTTTTCGGGTTTCAGTATTTCTTAAGAAAAAGTCCGAGATTTTCTTTTAGAATTTTTTGGCCGTCTCTAGAATAAATAAAATCATACATTTGGCAGTACACGTCAAATGTCCAGTATCATACTTCGTAATTATCTGAGATTAGGTAGCCTAAGTTATACAATATTCGAAAGTAGGGCCTATGTTCAGTTTAATTTTTTTTGTCTATCTGTATGTTTGATTGATTGTTAAACTGTCTGCTTGTTTATTTGTTTGTTCCTGTCCATACGACGGGGAAACGGCTATGCAGAACGTCTCGGGACTCGGTATAGGCCCATGAGTTTAAGAATAGCCGGGATGTAGCCTATACAGGCCTTTAACATATTATTTTCTTAGTAGAAAATAGTGTAGCAATGTTTAGGGAGGACCAATAAGTTGCAAGTAATATCAAATTCCTCCGTTGATAGAACTATATAGCACAACTATAGACTATAACCTAGATACTGTGTTATGAACATTTAATTTCGAATCTTTTTACGTTTTATACTGTTCTACCGTAAGAGGAATGACCAGAGATATTCGTGATTATAAAATTTTTGACACATTTCCAAATATCCACCGAAATATTAGCTCTGCCTAAAAACTTTGAATAACAAAATTTGTAGAAGCTACACTTTCCGATAGTCACGAATTCAGATATTCAGTGCGAAGTTCATCAACATCGAATATAGTTGCCATGGATGAGAACGAGTTAACTGGCTATGGTGGTCGTTGTTGCCGTGATTGTTTCTTATATAGCGAAAACCGCACGGTAATCGGCCCATATTGATCAGAAAGATAAAGAAGATCACCATCGGAATTGGCAGGAAGAACTTGCAGAATAATAAGAGAACAGAGAGGCGGCGACATGCCAAGTGGCTCGCGGCAATATTTGAAGTTCCTGTTAAGTCTGGTGCTAATTTATTACAGTTTTGATTAATGGTTTGTAGGAACCAAATGTTAATAAATAAAAGAATCACGCAATAGATTAGACTAGGCCTACATTGCTTTTGGCAGGTAATAGACTAATAATTATTTTTTTCAATACAGAACAACATTCGGTTCAATTAACTAAATGAAATCAGCTATATCACATAGCTGTCAGTTTGCACTCGGGAAATAGTGGGTGGGAAGTGCGAACTCCAATGTCAGCAGCCCTGAAGATGGTTTTCCAAGGTTTCCCATTTTCACACCAGGCAAATGTGGCTGTACCTTAATTAACGCAACGGTCGCTTCCTTCCCACTCCTAGCCCTTTCCTGTCTCATCGTCGTCATAAGGCCTACTTGTGTCGATGCGACGCAAAGGAGATTGTGAAAAAAGAAATCAGCTACGTCGCCTTCCACTCTACTACCAGAGGCAGTGTGTTCGCTCTTGGAAAGACGAGACTCTGCAGCAGGCTGAGTTGCTGTTTAACAGGAGTTAGTTTATTAGTGCGAGTGTGTAAAACATGTGTAAATAACTTTTAAATAAAATGGTGGTCCGCCTCTGTGGTGTAGTGGTTAGCGTGATTAGCTGCCACCCCCGGAGGCCCGGGTTCGATTCCCGGCTCTGCCACGAAATTTGAAAAGTGGTACGAGGGCTCGAACGGGGTCCACTCAGCCTCGGGAGGTCAACTGAGTAGAGGTGGGTTCGATTCCCACTCACTTAAGGCCACGGCCGCTTCCTTCCCTCTTCCTTGCCTATCCCTTCCAATCTTCCCATCCCTCCACAAGGCCCCTGTTCAGCATAGCAGGTGAGGCCGCCTGGGCGAGGTACTGGTCATACTCCCCAGTTGTAATCCCCGACCAAGAGTCTGAAGCTCCAGTACACTGCCCTTGAGGCGGTAGAGGTGGGATCCCTCGCTAAGTCCGAGGGAAAAACCGAACCTGGAGGGTAAACAGATGATGATGATGATGATGATGATGATGATGATGATGAAATAAAATGGTGTACAGAACGGACAGCATTTTGTGTGCGTCTTTGTGGTAACATAACTGTGCAATACAGCATTTGTAGTTTGTGAGGAATAGTTAAAAAGTAAAGAAAGGCCTACAGTGATGCTAGGAGCTAATATGACTGGAACCGAAAAACAAACTTCTAGTGATCGGAAAATCGGCGAAGCCTTGATCGGGTGTGAATTCATTACCGGTCACGTACGAAAGCAACCCCGGAAGTCGTGGATGACAAGCTCCCTTTACGAATCTTCTTTTTTTGCAAGTTGCTTTACGTCGCACCGACACAGATAAGTCTTTTGGAGACGATAGGACAGGAAAAGGCTAGGAGTGGGAAGGAAGCGGCCGTGGCCTTAATTAAGGAATAGTCCCAGCATTTGCCTGGTGTGAAAAATGGGAAACCACGGAAAACCATCTTTAGGGCTGGCGACAGTGGGTTCGAACCCACTATCTCCCGAATACTGGATATTGGCCACACTTAAGCGACTGCAGCTATCGAGCTCGGTCATTTACGAATCTTGGCTGCGTGGTTTCGAACCTAGACACAGCGTCAGTCGAATGTATTACAGTGTTCCTCACAATAATAAATCGTTGAAAAGTATATGGAAGAAAAGAAGGTTAACAGTAAAAAAACAGAAGACACTAAGGAACTTTTTCTAAAGGTGTTAACGGAGGCATGTTTTTTTGTTTCACTACTGTATTCTATCTTCTAAAACGTTACCTGAATAATTAAAGCGCTGCCGTAAAATACGAGTTAGTTAATATATTTTTAAATGCTGTAAACAGTACTGTATTAAGTATAAGCTCGTAGATACATATGATTCAATTATGTGCTATAAGTTATTAGTGCCTCCGTGGCTCAGGCGGCAGCGTGTCGCCCTTTCACCGCTGGGTTCCGTGGTTCAAATCTCGCTCAGTCCGTGTGAAATTTGTGCTGGACAAAACGGAGGAGAGACAGGTTTTTCTCCGGGTACTCCGGTTTTCTCTGTCATGTTTTATTCCAGCAACACTCTGCAATATCATTTCATTTCATCTGTCAGTCATTAATCATTGCTCCAGAGGAGTGCGACAGGCTTCGGCAGCCGGCACAATTCCTATCCTCGCCGCAAGATGGGGGCTTCATTCATTCCATCCCTGACCCGGTCACTGACGGGAAAACAGGTTAATAAACAATATAATAATAATAATAATAATAATAATAATAATAATAATAATAATAATCGTATGGCCTCAGCTACCGTGTGCAGACATTTTAATTTGACGCCATCTGGCTGTCTGCTCGTGCTATATATTTTATGCTCAGAAACGGTAGGCCTATTCTGTATATCTCGAAATTCCTATAACTCGAAATAAAAATTAGCTCCCGAGGTGATCCGAGATATCGACGTTCCACTGTATAGTCTAGCCTGGACAAGAGGTCTCTATGAGATTTGCATAAACTTCAGGGGCCCAGCCTATTAGAACCCCTGGAAGTTATGTAACACTACTTCCTACCAGCCACAGTAGTTTGCATTCTGAACTATTACTGCGTAAATATCGGGGCTCTAGAAATATGCGTTCTTTTAAATGCTTCAAGGATGGCAGGGCACGTGACCGTGTAACCTAAGGGTAGAACCGTCTGTAACTAACTCACTTTCCCTAACATCGCCGCGCCGAAAGTAAACCAAATGTGACAACCTGATAACCTACAAAGTCCTAAGCCCCTAAAACTTACCACCAATTACAACATAACACTGCCGAACTTTGCTCTGTATCTTCTGCTGTCACTCATCTCCACTAGATGGCACAACTGTTGCAGTTTCAAAATCTAACACCTCAACTACGACTAGTGTTCAATATAAAAGTAATGCCAACTGAAACCGACAAAAGTCATTTTTTTCATAGCACACACCTGAGTAGGACTACTAATTCATCGATCACAATCTAAGGAACGGCTTCAGCTTACAAGTGGCCACGGCTGGATCGTGGCCTGACAGCTCTGTACTACGACGGACCAACCGAGCAGAAGAGCTCTGGCTCTACATCTCTGTATTCGGGAGACGGAGAGGGGCTGTTCTCCACCGTCGGCTGTCCCGAGAATGGTTTTCCGTTGTTTTCCATTCCCCTGTGCTAAGGCGAATACCGGAACAGTTTCTAATATAGACCAGGGTCGCCAACCCCCTCACCTTCTCCGAGTATCCCCTTCACCGTAACAAATCTCCTGGCCTGAGAGACGGCGTCACCGTTTAAGAGGCCCGCCTCCCCCTTCAGGGGAGGAATGAAAACATTTTAGTAGCAGAAGTAGTAGTAACGTATCTGTTGGAAAAATATTCCAATCCCTAATATAGGCTATATCTTCCTATAAGTGAATATTTTCCCTAATTTGTCCTCTTGAATTCGAATCTTCATTACTATGGTCTGATCGTTTTGCCTTTCTTAATAAGTCTTTAGTTGCTAGAGTTTTGCGCAAACCTTTCCCCCCAAACATAATAATAATAATAATAATAATAATAATAATAATAATAATAATAATAATAATAATAATAATAATAATAATATGGTTTTGTCTCAGTCTCATAATTGGCTTTGACAGTATGAAAGTGGCTGAGGTTTGAGCGATGCCAGTAATGTGATCCTTATGCAGCCCAGTCCTTGTGGTGAATTATGTGAAATTGTTGTTCATATGGTTCAATGGCCTGGCTAGACAGATATGTAACATCTCTTGTTTCGGCGAGGAAGGCAACTGGAAACTACCTCACTTCTCACTTCCCTAGCACGCCTCTTCAGTGACACCTAGGCCAATTATGACAGCTGATGGTGGATCTATTGAGCATCCAAATGGTTTTTCGCGCTGAGAACTTTTTATAGACTACTAAAAACCAAGCCAAACCATACGCCATGACGCCACAGCCCTGAAGGGCCTTGGCCTACCAAGCGACTGCTGGTCATCCCGATGGCCTGCAGATGCCAGGTGACGAATGGTCAGTGAGGCGAATCCTCTTCGTCGTTATTCTTGGTTTTCTAGACCGGGGTCACTATCTCACCATCAGATCGCTCCTCTATTGCAATCACTAGGGTCAGGATTTATAGACAATAAAATCAGTTCAAATAGGTAAGCATATTGGCAATATCGTTTTTCCTGTCGACAATGGTTAAATCAAGTGAAATTTTGCTATATTTTAGCCTATGTAGACCTACCATGGTCTGGTCGTTTTGCCTTTCTTAAAAAGTCTTTAGTCACCAGAGTTTTGCTCAAACATCTCCCGCCAAAAGTAATAATAATAATAATAATAATAATAATAATAATAATAATAATAATAATAATAATAATAATAATAATAATAATAATAATATTTTCTTTACGTCCCACTAACTACTTTTTGACGGTTTTTGGAGACGCTGAGGTGCCGTAATTTTGTCCCGCAGGAGTTCTTTTACGTGCCAGTAAATCTACCGACATGAGGTTGACATATTTGAGCACCTTCAAATACCACCGCACTGAGCCAGGATCGAACCTGCCATGTTGGGGTCGGAAGGCCAGTGCCTCAACCGTCTGAGCCACTCAGCCCGGCGAAGATTGTTTCTGTATTGTGAGAAGGATCTATAAACGTCACATCACATGAAGTGGTACTTGTACGGTATCTCTTTCCAACCTGGATTTCTTTGTAGGACCCTGATATAGGCTACCTTCCCAGTTATTTGCTCAAGACTTCTCTTAGCCTCTTCCACAATCCTAACGGCTCCATAAGGGACATGCCACTGCTCTCCAACTCTGCGATGGCTCCCGGCAGCTTGCTGGAAGTTACCTTCAGGAACGCCCCACATCCGATCGAACCGATGAGCAGGACATGACTTTCTTGGGTCCTCTTAAACAGGCAGTATCCTCATCGTCCATGACCTAAATTATATAGGTTGCATCAAAAGTACTTGCCGCAGTACATAAAGTAATAGGTCTATAAATGCTACAACGAAATGCGATCGTAGTCCTCAATCAGAAAAGGATAAAGGAGACCCCCTTACTTCAAGCTTTGCAGAAGACTACTCTTCCTTCGGTAGGGAAGTTAGCATCTCCAGTGATCCACTGCTTCAACTAGTATGACCTTTTTCTTCTTTAGGCATTGTCAAACACACTTCTTAAAACGGGACGATGGCCTAGGAGTTAGGCCCCTTCAAAAAACAATCACCATCACTTCTTCAAAGTAGATCTCAACACGATCTCACGACAAAGCGTCCAACATTTTGCAGTGAGAGGGAGATATGAGATATGGGTGTGTACTACAGTACATAGTTGGACCAGGACGAATATCTGTAAGATTGGACGTTGGTTGGTTCTCGCATATCCTCTTACGAGATGGAAGGGGCGGAAGGCTTCGTAGTTAATTTTTTTCTTGTTTGTTCTAAAGTAAATTCTCCGAGCGCTATTTCTAGAGACTTCCGAGAATTGTCCTTATTGTTAGTGGAGTAAACAGATAGTGACCACACCGGCTAGAAAATAACGCACTGAAAGACATTTTGATTCTTTAAAAACTGTAAGAAGACATTAAATAGGCAATTATAGTCCAAATAGGCACGAACCAATGAAATAGGCATTTATAGACACAACCAAACCAACAAATTCCTACTAAGAAGAACCGAAAACGAATTCCTATCTTAAAAGCCTACGTTTCCATATTCAGTCCAAACCCCATGGCGCAACAGCTCCGAAGGTTCATGGCCTACCAAGCGACCACTGCTCAGCCGTAAGGCCTACCGATTATGAGGTGTCGTATGGTCAGCACGACGAATCCTCTCGACAGTTATTCTTGGCTTCCTAGACTGGGGCCGCCATCTCACCGTCAGATAGCTTCTTAATTGTAATCACGCAGGCTGAGTGGACCTCGAAGCAGCCCTGACTTGCCTGGGAATCGAACTCGGGGGCTCCGGGTAAGAGGCAGGCACGCTACCGCTATACCGCAGGGCCGGTACGTTTCCATATACAGGAATTAAATAGGCAAAATCTCATCGCTAGTAATCACGTTTGTAATCACCTTGAACCAATCCTTACGTCCAGGTAAAAGTCCTGACCTGCCCGGGAATCGAACTCGGGGTGAGAGGGAGGAACGCCATCCCTATTCTGCGGGGCTAGCAAACATTTATACTACCTCTGATTATGTTTTAATTTTTTATCGACATACTGTATACTAGACTTAACTAAAGTTGGCGTCTGACAGGTAAGGTTGGAGGGAGGAGCACTGCACGTGCCATTTCACGATGTTGCCACATTCCAGCATTCCTTTCTACATACTCTTACCCCTCGCTTCCGGCTCACTTGTTCCCTCCATCACTCTGACCGCTGTGATCTGTTGTAGACTACCTGGCCAGGCGGTGTCGTCCCATTTGCGATTACTTTTATACAAACAATCAGGTTCTTATCAGTGACAGTGACAGGTTTCGCAACTCCCAGCAAGACGAGCTGCCCTGAAGTTTTATCCCCATGGCAACCGCAGTCGCCCCACCCTCGTTTCCATGGCAACCACACAGCCACTCCCTTTATCCCGCCTCGGCAGGCAGTAAGCGGACCTCCCTCTAAGAAACGTCAGACACCAACTCTTATTATTAGCAGTATAGTAACAAGTTAAGCGTGCTTCATATCATTCCCAACTAGCAGGCCTGCCGGATTTGGACTCAGGAAATATGGTCACTGTAACAAGAAACAGTAAGAGGTAGCACACATTTTCCTGTGACACACTTCTCGAGCCCCAGTACCCTCCTCCCCTCTCATGTGGGAACACGCACGTGTTCTGCAGCACAAATCACGCGCTCTACAGGTGAAACACGTAACTCTCGCTAATTAGACCTGACTTTTCACTCACGCCACATGTGTCACGACCAGCTTTAAAATATGAGAGATGATGACCCGAGCGGACCTCGTACATGTCTGATTGGTGGCTCCCTAAGTAGTATCCTTGTCATTAGAGATACTTCGTAACGTATGACAGGTGATTGAGGTGGAAAATCCAACAAAGTAACATTATAATTTTGACACTAGTTTTCAATTCTTTTGCCACATAGTTTTTGTGACGTGGCGTCTATAAAATCATGCTGCACACATTCGAACCTTAGCGTAACGAAACCGTGTGACCATATTCGGGTACCCCTGTGCGTGGGGGCTGTAGAACCCCTGCCTGCCGCAAGAGGGGTAATAGGGCCTCTGAACCAACCTCTCTTGCTTAACTCTTGTTCTCTTCCAACATCGACTATTAGGGTTTCCTTTGCCGATGCATTAATTCTTCCTTTGTTTTTGTTTTTTACAATTGGCCTTACGTCTCCTCGACACGGATAGATCTTACGGCGACGATGGGATAGGAAAGGGCTACGAGTGGCATTAATTAAGGCACAGCCTGGTGTGAAAATGGGAAACTACAAAAAACGATCTTCAGGGCTACCGGAACTAGGGTTCGAAAATACTATCTCCGGAATGCAAGCTCACAGCTGTGCGCCCCTATCCGCACGGCTAACTCGCTCGGTATCTCTTCCTTTGTTCCTTCTGATTAGTGTTAGTACAGGATGGCTGCCCAGCTGAATTTCCTCTCAAAACAATAATCATCACCACTACCACCACCTGACATTCTGACTTAGAGCTCCGAAACTTAGACATCGCATCCGAATGGTTGAGTTATCATTTGATTGTAAATCTGGTACAGGACAAAAATATAACACTCGATGGGCCTGAGTTAAATACACGGGGTGGGGGGGGGGGGCAATGTGGGGACTGTCTCCTTAGTTTGATTGGTCAGTGTAGTGCTCTTCGGTTCGGGGGGGGGGGATAGAATTGATTCCCGGCCGTATCGGATATTTTAATCTTAAATGGTTAATTCCCTTAGCTTAGGGACTGGGTATTTGGGCTGTCCACAACGTCCCTGCAACTCACATACCACACACAACACTATCCCCCACTACCATAACACGCAGTTTCCTATGTACGGCAGATGCCGGCCACTCTCGTCGGAGGGTCTGCCTTACAAGGGTTGCACCAGGCTAGAAATAGCCACACAAAATTATATAGGTGGGGGCGGGGGGTGGTGTACTTTTTTAAAAAAGGAGCGATTTTGAGGTACAGTGTGAGCCTCAGTCGAGTTGTGCCCGTTATTCACTGTGCCATGTCTGAGCAAGTGAATCATCCACATAGCTCGCCCAGTGATGGCATGGTCATGGCCAGTCTGCGATAAGCTTCCGTACAACGCAGTTAAAACGGAAAAAATTGACACAAACACCCAGTCCCCAGGCCAGGGATATTAATCATTTACAATTAAAAACCCCTGTCCCGGCCGGGAATCGAACTCGGGGCCGCCGGGTGACAGACGGACACGTTGCCGCCTACACCGCGGGGCCGAAGTATAATTTCTCCGTAAATAATATCTGTATCGCAAAACAATAGACAAGAAAGGTTGTACTCCCTTAGTGCCAGAGTCGCCGTGAACGATCCTCAAAAAAATGAGTGAAACTTGCAAGCGTCGCTCTGAGAGACGCTTCGTTTCTTTATTCTTTGATAGGCGTCTAGACTGAAAATGGAGCCAAATCTTGGCACTACCATTAAAGAGAGTTCAAGCTACCAAGTTCAGACAACATTTTTTGTTTTTGTTTTCTGTCTATCGACAATCTCGCGTGATATTAAATTTCCTTTATTTGTTTACGCGCGGCTCGTTAAAGCATGGCGTCAAAATATAAGAAGAATGTCGTAAGAGAGAAAGAAATTAAGGAACTAATGATTCCAAGAACTTTTGTGCAGCATTGTCCTGGTCAACATTCTTTTCTTCCCAGTCACTATTAGTATCAACATCGTCACAATCACATGCTTGGTTCTGTACAGTTACATTCCGCTTTGGCGAAATCGATACTAGATTCATCACCAAGTTCGGAATCACTGTCCACGAAGTCGTTAGTGGCTCGTTAGTCATAATCTATACGGCTGTTTATTTGCACTGTCATCATTGAATTGTGTTTACTTGTGTGATTGTCATTGCTAGTGTATTTTTTCAATATGCTAGATTTTAGAATTTCGGATTTTGAAACGCCTGAAGATATTTTTAGAACAAAAAAAATGCGCTTCTTGGTTCAAGTGTTACGTATGTGCGCCCTACAGTATTCGTTTTTACTCCATTTGTAAGCGTGTGGTAATAGGATTAATCAAATTTTCCAACTTTTATTTTCCTGAATACATTATTTTCATTCATTAATTAATAATCTGAGGAATAGATTTCATAATTATCTTAAAGTTATGCTGAATTACGATGACTGTGTTTTGCACTCCCTATTTAGTTTCGCTTTCATATCTTTAAAAGTGGAGGAGTTACGTTCTTTTTTCTGAAAAGCCTACACTTTCCATTAAAACAGCTTGGCACTTTTGGACCACACCTTTGCATCTTCGTCTGTCACTAAAAGGGTTAACATATAACTCTTGATCCTGTATGCTCTATATCCTACGAAAAATAATCACAAAAGAATCTAAGGTAACACTTTCCACAAATTTCGATATTAATTGGTTATCCACAATTAATATTACACTGCCTGACTCTTGTTAATTCCACTAGATTGCACTACTACTGAAAATATATAGTACCATATCTGAAGTACTTATTTGATTATTGTTTGGTCGGAGGAGCTATACCAGATGAATGGAGAGTTGCTATAGTAGCCCCTGTGTATAAAGGAAAGGGTGATAGACATAAAGCTGAAAATTACAGGCCAGTAAGTTTGACATGCATTGTATGTAAGCTTTGGGAAGGCATTCTTTCTGATTATATTAGACATGTTTGTGAAATTAATAACTGGTTCGATAGAAGGCAGTTCGGTTTTAGGAAAGGTTATTCCACTGGAGCTCAACTTGTAGGATTCCTGCAAGATATAGCAGATATCTTGGATTCTGGAGGTCAAATGGACTGTATCGCGATTGACCTGTCTAAAGTATTTGATAGGGTGGATCATGGGAGACTACTGGCAAAAATGAGTGCAATTGTACTAGACAAAAGAGTGACTGAATGGGTTGCTATAATTCTAGAAAATATCTCTCAGAGAATTAGAGTAGGTGAAGCTTTATCTGACCCTGTAATAATTAAGAGGGGAATTCCTCAAGGCAGTATTATCGGACGTTTATGTTTTCTTATACAAATATAAATGATATGAGTAAAGGAGTGGATTCAGAGGTAAGGCTTTTTTGCGGATGATGTTATTCTCTATAGAGTAATAAATAAGTTACAAGATTGTGAGCAACTGCAACGTGACCTCGAAAATGTTGTGAGATAGTCAGCAGCAATGGCATGTTGATAAACGGGGCTAAAAGTCAGGTTGTGAGTTTCACAAATAGGAAAAGTCCTCTCAGTTTTAATTACTGCGTTGATGGGGTGCAAGTTCCTTTTGAGGATCATTGTAAGTATCTAGGTGTTAATATAAGGAAAGATCTTCTTTGGGGTAATCACATCAATGGGATTGTAAATAAAGGGTACAGGTCTCTGCACATGGTTATGAGGGTGTTTAGGGGTTGTAGTAAGGATGTAAAGGAGAGGGCATATAAGTCTCTGGTAAGACCCCAACTAGAGTATGGTTCCAGTGTATGGGACCCTCGCCAGGATTACTTGATTCAAGAACTGGAAAAAATCCAAAGAAAAGCAGCTCGATTTGTTCTGGGTGATTTCCGACAAAAGAGTAGCGTTACAAATATGTTGCAAGGTTTGGGCTCGGAAGAACTGAGAGAAAGAAGAAGAGCTGCTCGACTAAGTGGTATGTTCTAAGCTGTCAGCAGAGAGATGGCGTGGAATGACATTAGTAGACGAATAAGTTTGAGTGGCGTTTATAAAAGTAGGAAGGATCACAATATGAAGATAAAGTTGGAATTCAAGAGGGCAAACTGGGGCAAATATTCATTTATAGGAAGGAGAGTTAGGGATTGGAATAACTTACCAAGGGGGATGTTCAATAAATTTCCAATTTCTTTAATCATTTAGGAAAAGGCTAGGAAAACAACAGATAGGGAATCTGCCTCCTGGGTGACTGCCGGTAAAGGCAGATCAGTATTGGTTGATTGATTGTGATAATAAAGATTCGTTTTCTGTATTTGTACAAAAACTAACCCGACAATGACAGCGTGTTTAGTGCACTGCATTATAAATATTTGAGACTGTGCGAACACAGAAATGACTTCACACTTGAATACTGGCACTGACATTCCAACTTGTGTTTTAAGCGAATAAGTTGATAATACCAGTCCTTCTAAAAATAACTACTGTAGAGAAGGAGTTACTCACAAGTTCCGACAGAGGAGCGCGGAATAGCGCACCGGTATCGGTACGACACAAACCACTCATCTCTCCGGAGATAGGTGGAACATACGGATAACCAGATTGAAGTTTCAATCATCCCTTGCCCTCAGCATGTAGTTTTCTCACGATGTTTTGGAACTCTGCTTTGGTCGTGCCATCAAAGTAGAATATACTCGTTCATAGGAAAGATTTACCTCATTTCAAAGCAAAGCAAAACAGTCACCTCCGTACAGGCCATGAAGGCCCTTGGAGGAGTGGAAGGTAAAGGCATCCACCAATGTTAACCTCGGCACGTGATGGGGTAGAGTGGCCAGCTCTACGCCCGGCCGCCTTTGCCCCTAGGAATTAACCTGGTACTCATTTCTGGTGTAGACTGAGTGAACCTCAGGGCCATATGCGCCTCCGGAAGTGGAAATCTCATTTCTTAAATTTTACGACTTCCCGACGGAGATTCGAACCCACGTCCTTCCGGACGAACCGAGCACGCCTTTATCGCCTCGGCCACGCAGACCCTTTTACCTCCTTTAGTAGGGATAAATTGATTTTTTTTCTCGAAGCAGCTTCAACGTGTTTATTAAATGCTCAATGCTGCTTTTTCTGGAAAGATTTACATCTTACAACGTGTAGGTCTACTTTTTGTGTGAAAATTGTGATTATTTTATAAACTGGGTGATCCCTGTGAATTGACACTGGATTATAATGCTTGTGAAAAGTGCAACTTGAGGGAAGTGAAAACATGAGGTAAAGAGTTAACGTACATCTTTAGATTCCCCCCAAAACACAGAAAAACCAGTAAAAGTGTATTTTTTATATATATGCGCATACGAAAATAAAGCACGAAATTGTTAAATACTACCAGGGAAGTTGTGAAAGATGTTGCTACAAATAAAACTAATGCACATATTCTCCCTCTAATAATCCATAAGCTTACACAGTGATACAAAATTAGGGTGTTTCTATCCATGATACAGGTGGGCTAGTAATATCAGTTCATACAAAGAAATAAGCTCTTGATATAAACTTATCCTAACTCACGTCATTGATCACGCCTTGCTTGTCAGGTACTCCCGCTATACTCGGCTGTCAGGTAGGTTGACTATCCACTCTACGTCACGGCGTAATGACTGCGCAATTCCGATACATTAGCAATCCTCGGTACCGTATCGCAGCATGGTGTCCCAAACAGAACACAGTTTCAATGTTAATAATAATAATAATAATAATAATAATAATAATAATAATAATAATAATAATAATAATAATAATAATAATAATAATAATCTTTCTTTCTTTATTCGTATCAGAAGTATCAACCTTACTTACAGATATTTAAAAAATATGGTATTTACATTCCTACTATACAAATATACAGGTTTATTAATACAGTCACAGATAAAGCAATAGTTCAAGAGCTAGATAATTCTTGCTCAGTATTGGGCGACGTCAATAGCGTTGGGAGAGGCTGCAATCAAGTCTTCCATAGTGCACATTGAAGGACAAAGTGATGAATCACTTGGGAAATCCCACTTCCGCAAATTTACTTTTGTTCTGCCGACTTCTGTGCGGAGTCTGTTAAGGGCTTTCCATACTGTCCACTTCTCCTCGTGTCCACAAGGATGACTTTCCTTCGGCTCTATCCAGTTGGAAAGGTGGTTGATTCTTTCTTTCCACATTTTGACCCTAGCATTCTCTGCTTTCCCCTCAAGGTTAACTGATGTGCGGAGAAAACATTTTTCTAGATTTTAGCCTCTTTGTGGCTGGGTGGTATCCATAGAGAGGGTTTGCTTCTGAAGAAGATGATTAGGGTCTTTCTTTGTTAGCTGCTACCTCCCTACGAATCTCACTGGGAGCAATACCAGCTAAAAGTTGGACCTCAACGGGTGTAGGTTTCAGACATCCAGTAATGATCCTGTAGCTTTCGTTTAGAGCGATGACGACCTGCTTCGTATGAGCTGACCTGTACCAAACCGGAAGGCATATTCTCTCGCAGAGTAGTATAGAGCTAGAGCTGATGTTCTAATTCAGGGCCTCTCAAACGCCCAAAATCTCACGCGTGCAGATAGAGGCGCAAGAGCTCCGTGCACTGTGCATCGCTGCCGCTCGGCATAGCTCGGATCAACGCTTCGTCTCTGGGCTACTCGGCTAAGCTCGGCTCAACTCGCCTATGCTCGGCTCAAGTCAGCTTGGATATGGAGCGCTACGGCGCAAGTGGGGCAGAGGGAGACAGGCGGAGCGAGCGAGACAGGCGTGAGGAAAGAGAGAGTAAGCGCTATTGCTCCAAATCGAGGAGTGGGGGGTCTGCACTCTGGTCAACCAAGCCAAGTCGTCTCTTGCACCGTGCACAGTGCATGCACCACGCGCATGCACCCTGAGAGGCCCTGTTCTAATTGTTTGTGGTTGTGCTCCCCAGCTTGTTCCTGATAATTTTCGTACAATGTTGTTTCTAGCAGCTATCTTTTGTTTTAAGTTTTGGCAATGTTTTTTATATGTTAATGTGCGATCCAGCATAACTCCCAGGTACTTTGGTGTATAACAGTGTTTCAGGAAGTTCCCTTTCCAGAGTACTTTGAGTTTCTGAGAGGCCTGTGCATGCCGCAGGTGGAACGCACAGATTTGAGTCTTAGCTGGATTAAGTTTGAGTTGATTTATCTCATAATAGGTACCTAGCTCTTCTAATGCAGCAGTTAAAGAGATCTCTGCTTCATCAAAGGTATCAGTTTGAGTAGTACGTGCAAGGTCATCGGCATATATAAAGCTTTTGGTATTTTCTGGTAATGTCTGGTCATTAGTGTAGATGTTGAAAAGAATAGGAGCCAGTACACTGCCTTGAGGTAGTCCATTCCTTTGATTTCTCCATCTGCTTCGGCGTCCTTGGAATTCAACAAAAAAAAGCGACGATTTTCCAGGAGAGTAGCTATCATCTTGGTTACCTTGATGTCTGTAATCATTCTATAAAGTTTGTGTAATAGTAGCCTGTGATTTACTGTATCGTAGGCGGCTAAGAGATCCACAAAAGCCACACCAGTGATCTTCCTCATTTCAAACCCGTCCTCAATGTGCTGGGTTAGATGTAAAATCTGTGCTGTGCAACTCTTTCCTGGGCGGAAGCCGCATTGATGAGGGATTAGGACTTCGTCTACTACTCCCATTAAGCGATTGGGCAGCATTCTTTCCATTATTTTGTACAGGTGGCAGAGTAAGGAGACTGGTCTGAAATTTTTGGGGTCCGAAGGTTCCTTTCCAGGTTTTAGAAATGCGATCACCCTGGATTTTCTCCATATTTTTGGTATTTTTATGAAAGTAAAACAGTTGAAGTTTAAGAGCCATGTCTGTGTGGTTGAACTGAAGTGTTTTACCTGTTCTGTTATGATGTCATCTAATCCTGCCGCTTTTCCATTTTTGCTACATTGAATCGCTTTCTGTAGTTCCGTTAATTCAAATGACCGGGATAGGTTACTGGACTTCATTACCTCATTTTTTAGGATATTATGTTCCATTTTCCTTATTGGGTGATTTGTTTTCCCATTGATGACAAGTTGATTTGCGATTTGGTTTGCTGTAACATTTGCATGGACTGGTCCCTTGGTTGTATCGTTGCTAAGTCGTTTGAGAAGCTTCCAAGTCTTTCGGCTATCCCTTGACATGTTTGTTTCCTCCATAAGTTTGATCCAAGTATCTTTCTTTGCCTCTGTAATTGAGAAAAGCAGTTTCCTTCCAGCTGAGATAGATCCAAGCTAGAAGCTGCTTCAAAGTAGCAGCTCTGCTATTTTCATTTTCTGGTCCCATCCCTAATGAAAATACACAAGAACATTCTAAAGGTAAACTATGCCTATGGTATACAAGTATCTTCCCTCTCAACAACAACAACAACAACAACAACAACAACAACAACAACAACAACAACAACAACTACTACTACTACTACTACTACTACTACTACTACTACTACTACTACTACAACATAGTACTGTAGTGAACCGAATAGCGAGTTTGACTGCCTGCTCAAAGCCATTGGCGTAACTCACGTCATTGACCACGCCTTGAGCATTAGGCATTTCCGCTATACCCAGCTGTCAGGTAGGTTGACTATCCACTCTACGTCACGGCGTAATGACTGCGCAATTCCGAGACATTATCAATCCTAGGTACCGTATCGCAGCATGGTGTCCCAAACAGAACACAGTTTCAATGTTCATCAATCAACGATTTAAACAAAATGATTGCATCGACATAATATTACTAACTTAATTTAATAATAATAAGAATAATAATAATAATAATAATAATAATAATAATAATAATAATAATAATAATAATAATAATAATAATAATAATAATAATAATAATAATAATAATAATAATAATTGTTACGGAGTTTTCCGTGGTAGTTAGAGGTGAAAGAAGGTGCTGGGATGAACAGGGCTCAATCTACGAAATTAAAGTTAATTTTAAAATTTAACAAGGTTATATTTCTTTTTTTAAAATCAAGAAATAACAAGAATGGCAGGTACAGAGTAGCAAGGCAACAAATGTACAATTACAGTATTTACAGGATTTGGGCTTCGAGCCCCGGACTCACAATTCTTGAGCAATTAGCCCAACTTTACCCAAAACAAGATTCGACAAAGGGGCAGAAGACCCCAATCATATTCAGGAGCACTTGCTCCCAATTACATAGTAAAGCCTCGTAGAGGCACTCAGAAACCAATTTCAAAAGAGCAATCCGCTCTCAAAGTTTAAGCCTATCAAAGGCCGCACCAAACTCAACCTTCAAGCTGTCCTCTACGGACATAGACACAGGGGTAAAAACATCCAACCTACTGAGGCCTGTTCCACAAAGAAACAGAAACATTACATGGCCTCGACAATACCAACTTCAGAGGAGGCAAAACTGCACTCCTAATATACTTCTTTATATAAAACCTACTTGGCACTAGGCCGTTAATGCAAGGGCTAATCCCATACTAAAGAGGTGCCTTATATGGGAAGACAATATACATTACGCAAGAATGGAAGAAACGGTTGAGAAAATACACTGACTGACAGTGACAATGCAACACCAAGGAGGAGTGGTTCGAAAGGGATGAAAGTTGGGGAAAAAACAGAGACGGCACGGATGAATAATTGATGTTTATTTCTAACCGATATGCAGGTTACACAATGCGCACGGCATCGACTCAGTAGGATGTAGGACCACCGCGAGCGCCGATGCACGCAGAAACACGTCGAGGTACAGAGTCAATAAGAGTGCGGATGCTGTCCTGAGGGATGGTTCTCCATTCTCTGTCAACCATTTGCCACAGTTGGTCGTCCGTACGAGGCTGGGGCAGAGTTTGCAAACGGCGTCCAATGAGATCCCACACGTGTTCGATTGGTGAGAGATCCGGAGAGTACGTTGGCCACGGAAGCATCTGTACACCTCGTAGAGCCTGTTGGGAGATGCGAGCAGTGTGTGGGCGGGAATTATCCTGCTGAAACAGAGCATTGGGCAGCCCCTGAAGGTACGGGAGTGCCACCAGCCGCAGCACATGCTGCACGTAGCGGTGGGCATTTAACGTGCCTTGAATACGCACTAGAGGTGACGTGGAATCATACGCAATAGCGCCCCAAACCATGATGCCGCATTGTCTAGCGGTAGGGCGCTCCACAGTTACTGCCGGATTTGACCTTTCTCCACGCCGACGCCACACTCGTCTGCGGTGACTATCACTGACAGAACAGAAGCGTGACTCATCGGAGAACACGACGTTCCGCCATCCCCTCATCCAAGTCGCTCTAGCCCGGCACCATGCCAGGCGTGCACGTCTATGCTGTGGAGTCAATGGTAGTCTTCTGAGCGGACGCCGGGAGTGCAGGCCTCCTTCAACCAATCGACGGGAAATTGTTCTGGTCGATATTGGAACAGCCAGGGTGTCTTGCACATGCTGAAGAATGGCGGTTGACGTGGCGTGCGGGGTTGCCACCGCTTGGCGGCGGATGCGCCGATCCTCGCATGCTGACGTCACTCGGGCTGCGCCTGGACCCCTCGCACGTGCCACATGTCCCTGCGCCAACCATCTTCGCCACAGGCGCTGCACCGTGGACACATCCCTATGGGTATCGGCTGCGATTTGACGAAGCGACCAACCTGCCCTTCTCAGCCCGATCACCATACCACTCGTAAAGTCGTCTGTCTGCTGGAAATGCCTCCGTTGACGGCGGCCTGGCATTCTTAGCTATACACGTGTCCTGTGGCACACGACAACACGTTCTACAATGACTGTCGGCTGAGAAATCACGGTACGAAGTGGGCCATTCGCCAACGCCGTGTCCCATTTATCGTTCGCTACGTGCGCAGCACAGCGGCGCATTTCACATCATGAGCATACCTCAGTGACGCCAGTCTACCCTGCAATTGGCATAAAGTTCTGACCACTCCTTCTTGGTGTTGCATTTGCTCTGTCAGTCAGTGTAAGTTCACCTCAAAGCAACATGAGTGGGAGCTCGAGAGGGTTAAGCACTCTCTATCCCAATTTATAGTTTAAACAGATAGAATTGATACCGAGTGTCTTTACATTTTAAAGGAAAGTGACATGGAAAAGGCTTTGGACCTGCCCCGAGAGTTAAACTGCTGAGCTAGCAAGAAAAGAAGTTATTAAACGGCCATTACCTTGTGGTTGAACTGCTGCCCGAAGAAAGAGGCGCTTCCCGCCCCCTGCTACGTACTTTACACACTGAAAGATGTTACTGAAGTGGCGCGGAGATCCGAACATCAGCAGTTTATATACTCTCGCGGGAAGTTCGAGGCGTTTCAGGAATGAGAACACCCTCCCACAAGAATTTTATTGGCTAGGGTTAAGCAACATATCCAAGTTGAAGAAGATACACCTGATTGGTCATAAATTAATTAAAGAAATTCGGGATTGGTTAAATTCAAACCTGGCGTAAAGAAGGGGTTAATATTGCCAACATAAACAACGACTGAAAGAAATTTAACAAAGAACAAACTTATGAACACCAAATTTATTCAAAAACATAGTTCTTTCACTTCGCACCAGGGTGCATAATTGTATTTCTTCAGTAGTGCCATCTGGAAGAGAATGTCCACACTTCTTACTACAGGCAAAACAAAAATACATCGAAAACGACCCAGTTCAGAAACTTCAAAATTTACAAGTAGTGACATCTTCTGAGAAACTTGAAAATTTACGCAGTAGATAAAGTTCAGGCTTCCGCCAGTAGGGGAGTTTCAACTGGCGCAAAGTTTGAATTAGCGACGTGGGGGTGTACCACCCGGTACAATAATAATAACGTTATTTGCTTTACGTCCCACTAACTACTCTTTTACGGTTTTCGAAGACGCCGAAGAGCCGGAATTTAGTCCCGCAGGAGTTATTTTACGTGTCAGTAAATCTACCAACACGAGGCTGACGTATTTGAGCACCTTCAAATACCACCGGACTGAGCCAGGATCGAACCTGCCAAGTTGGAGTCAGAAGGCCAGCGCCTGAACCGTCTGAGCCAGTTAGCCCGGCTAACTTAATTTTATGAATCTTTGTTGCTCGTACACTAATCAGATACGATCGTTTATGTATCCTGGCAAAAAAAAAAAAAAAAAGGATGTATCCCCTTCCTTGCATTTAATCAGTTTCGATCTAATACTCTGTTACCGTAAGCTACCCCTAAATTAATAATAATAATAATAATAATAATAATAATAATAATAATAATACGAAGAAAAAGAAGAAGAAGAAGAAGAAGAAGAAGAAGAAGAAGAAGAAGAAGAAGCCCCGCGATGTAGGGATAACGTGCCAGAGGCCCCGGGTTACATTCCCAGTTAGGTAAGGAATTTTTACTTCGATTTGAAGGCTGGTTTGAGGTCCACTCATCCTACGTGATTACTATCGAGGAGCTCTCTGACGGTGAAATAGCGGCCACGGTCTAGAAAGCCAAGAATAACGGCTGAGAGGATTCTTCGTGCTGACAACACGACTTCTGGTTATCTGCAGGCGTTCGCGCTGAGCAGAGGTTGCTTGGTAGATCATGGCACTTCGGAACTCTTGAGCAAAGGGGTTTGGAAGAAGAAGAAATATGGCTATAATAATGGCGATGATGATGTAAATAAGATTTACAGATCTCTTCATATAGTTATGAGTGTATTTTGGGATTGTTGTAAGGAAGTAAAAGAGAAGGCATGTACGTCACTGGCAAGACCTAAATTAGAGTCTGGTTAAAGTGTATGGGACCCGTTATTTAAGGGCACGGCCGCTTCCGTTCCACTCTTGAGCCTTTCCTATCCCATCGTCGCTATAAGACCTATCTATGCTGGTGCGACGTAAAACAAATTGTAAACAAAACAAAAAACTATGGAAGCAGGATTATGCATTCCCTTGGCTCAAACAATTTTCCTTGTTTCCCCATTTTCACTCCAGGCGCATGCTGGGGTTGTACCTTCCCACTCTTAGCCCTTTCCCATCCATTAGTCGCCGAAAGCCTTCGGTGTGTGTTAATGTGACGTTAAAACCACTAGGGAAAAATAATAGGCTACCTGACATCACAAAATTGGTGAAATCAAAGACATTTCCGGTGTCGTCCTAAATATAGAAAGGACAGTTTAATTTTGCTGTGTTATATTTTTAAAGGCTGCTCCGACTCCTTGGCTGAATGTTCAACGTTGAGGCTTTCCTTTCAGAGGGTCCCGGATTCGATTCCCGACCGGGTCCCGGATTTTTGTCGCATATGTTAAAATATTATGGCTTGGGGACTGGGTATTTTGTTTGTCTCCATAGTTTCTTCTTCATATTCAAGCAACACACCACACTACCAGCCACCACAGAACCATGCCATACTGATTACATCTCTCTATGTACGGTTGGTGTCAGGAAGGTCATTCGACCGTAAAACAGGGACAAATCTCCATGTGCAACACACCTTGCACCTGCGACCCTACCTGCGATAGAAGAGAAGAAGAAGAAGACAATTATTTAAGTAAAGCTAAGTTCTGTAATTCTTGATCTTTTTATGTGTGTCATAAAGTCTGCCGTCCATAGAGCTCACTGCCCTCCGTCTGTTTCCCATTCATTCGCTGTCTCCCTCCTTCAGGGCTCGGTCTCAGCCTGAGAAGCCAGAGCTGCTCTGGTCTAAGCACGGTGGCTGCCCACTTGAAATGCTCTGCTCTTCATATAACTGAGAAAACGTGTGAATAAAATACTTCGCCACAGCTATGGGGTCAAACTTTCGACGTTTTATCTAGATTAAAAATAAACAGATAGGTGTCCGAGGTTTTGAGCCATTGACCCTTATTTAATAAGAAAATGGCACTTTAAATGTAACAGAGTATGTAGAATGAAAAATATTTCACACAAAGGCAGTTATGTTAACAATTGGGTTGCAGTGAAAATTTATGGTAGAATGAGTTCTTGGTTCAAGGTACTTAAGGGGTTAGAAAAGGCTGAAATAATTGACCTATATTGTTCATAGTTTACATGGATCATCTCTTGAAATGTACTAAGCTGGCAGGGAGGGATTCAGTTAGGCGAAAATGTAGTAAGCAGTTTGGCCAAGGCTGAAAACTTGGTCTTAATTGCAGATTGTGCAGAAAGCCTACAGTATATTATCTTGGAACTTGAAAACAGGTGCCATGTGTACGGTATGAAAATTAGCCTTTCCAAGACTAAATTGATGTCAGTAGGGAAGAAATCCAAAATAATTGAATGTCGTATTGGGGATACAAAGCTTGAACAGGTAGATAATTTCAAGTATTTAGGATGTGTGTACTCCCAGGATGATGGTATACTAAGTGAGATTGCATCAAGGTGCAGTAAAGCTAATGCAGTCAGCTCGCAGTTGCGATAAAGTCAGCTCGCGGATGAAGCTATCTTTACATCGGTCTGTTTTCAGACCAACTTTGATTTACGGGAGTGAAAGCTGGGCGGACTCAGGTTATCTTATTCATAAGCTAGAAGTAACAGGCATGAAAGTAGCGAGAATGATTGCTGGTACAAACAGGTGGGAACAATGGTAAAAGGGTATTCGGAATAAGGAGATAACCGAAAAGTTAGGAATGAACTTAATAGATGAAGCTGTAAGCAGCAACTGGCTTCGGCGGTGGTGTCATGTGAAGCGAATGGAGACGGATAGGTTACCTAGGAGAATAATGGACTCTATTATGGAGAGTAAGAAAAGTAGAGGAAGACCAAGACGATGATGGTTAAACTCAGTTTCTGACGATTAAAAAATAAGAGGTATAGAACGAAACGAGGCCACAGAACTAGTTACAAATAGAAGATTGAGGGGCCGATGACCTGGATGTTAGGCCCCTTTAAACAACAAGCAGCAACAACAACAACAAGAGGATTGTGGTGGTGGTGGTTAGTGAATTCACAGAGCCTGCAGACTGAACGCTGAAAGGCATAACAGTCTATCATGAAGATGGATGGATCATCTAACCGAAGAAATATTTTTCTCAGAAATTCGGAGGTGGTTAGTGCCATATTACTTATATTTTACGGAAAATATACTTTTTGTAAGTCTTCGTTGTAGCTTTTGGGAAATTAAATATGTGTACTGAGTTCAAATTATCTAAGTCTTACGGTTCCTAAGCAAAGTGTTCCTAAAGCTTAAAAATATGTTTCTTTCGGAATTGTCATGTTAGCTGAAAGCTGATGGTGAGGGTCAGTGGCCTCATCATATTTAAAAGGCCATTTCAAATATACTTTGGTTGCCGAAATATACACACGCTATTTATTTTTTGTAATCAAGGAAGTTTACTTTAACTAAAGAATTGAAAACCAAACATGTGACTTTTCAAATTTACATGCTCTTAATACTAGCTAGTATATAAACCTTAACGGTACGATTTACAAGCCAACTCTGAACCTACTGAGCCATAGTTCGAGTGTTTTACGGTATTTGCTATCGGTTTCCCCACGGATCAGATTTGAGTCCCATACTGTTCATGTCCCTCCTTGTTGGTGACTTTGTGGCTTTACGTCCTGGGAACAGCGCCACCTGCAGGGCGAGTCACCTCCCCTTCTACATTTTATATTCAAATCGATGACGCAATGTTCGTAATCTGCCATCGCCGCCATCTTGTGTAATTATCGTCCGTTGTAAAAAGTTGCGGTGGGTGAACTATGGACATATGGTAGTGTTCTTAAGATATATGTAGATCATTACGTCGTTCTTTATGGGAGTTCCTCTTCAACCCCGAGAAGTTCACGTGTTGTGAGAATGAGTCCTCAGTCCAGTGACATTGGTCAGCAGGGGAGCTCAAGCTAGTACTGGGCTAAATTATTTTCCAACTTCTTCCCCATCCACCTTCCAAGGAAGTGTAGTTGTGCAAGCTCATCTCTTTCACTTGTTCGAGTTCCTTTCCTTTCCTTTCCTTTCCTTTCCTTTCCTTTCCTTTCCTTTCCTTTCCTTCAGATCTTGTTCTTTACCAGTTTGCCGGTGCGTTGCTCTGTGATACGGTTGCATAAAGCTGAAGAGGGTGCCACTTGGGGGAGCAGGTTGTGCAGATAGTTTTTTTAAACGTTTTGTTTTACGTCGCACCGACACAGGCAGGTCTTACTGCGACGATGTGAGAGAGGAAAGGGCTAGGAATTCGAAGGAAGTAGTCGTGGCCTTAATGAAGGTACAGCCCCAGCATTTGCCTGGTATGGAAATGCTAGTTGCTTTACGTCGCACCGACACAGATAGGTCTTATGGCGACGATGGGACAGGGAAGGGCTAGGAGGGAGAAGGAAGCGGCCGTGGCCTTAATTAAGGTACAGCCCAAGCATTTGCCTGGTGTGAAAATGGGAAACCACGGAAAACCATTTTCAGGGCTGCCGACAGTGGGGTTCGAACCTACTATCTCCCGAATACTGGATACTGGCCGCATTTAAGCGACTGCAGCTATCGAGCTCGGTGGTATGGAAATGGGAAACCAGGAAAACCATCCTCAGGGCTGCAGACAGTGGGGTTCGTACCTACTATCTCCCGGATGCAAGCTCACAGCTACGCGCCTCTAACCGCACGACCAACTCGCCCAATGCTTCCAACGCAACGTCCAACGAAAATGACCTACCGTACTTTTACTTCTTCTTCTTCTTCTTCTTATTTAATTAGTTTACCGTCTAGGGTTGGTTTTTCCGTCGGACTCAGTGAGGGATCTCACCTCTACCTATCAAGAGCAGTGTCCTGGAGCGTGAGACATTTTTTCGAGAGGATACAACTGGGAAGGGGGACTAGTACCTCGCACAGATGACCTCACCTGCTATTCTGAACAGGGGCCTTGTGAGGGAATGGGAAGTGGGCCTTAATTTAGGTACCATCCCGTCATTTGCCTGGAGAAGTGGTAAACCGCGGAAAACCACTTCGAGAATGGCTGAGGCGGGAATCGAACACCTCCCCACTACTTAGTTGACCTCCGGAGGCTGAGTGGACCCCGTTCCAGTCCTCCGTACCACTTTTCAAATTTCTTGGCAGATCCGGGAATCGAACTTTGGTCTCCGGGGGTGGCAGTTAATCACACTAATCACTACATCACGGACAGTTTTTCACATGACTGAGAATATCTGTTCTCAAAAGTATGCAGAGCCAGGCATGGTAACTAAGAGCTATGCGAAATTGTGGGTATGCGGAAACTCTTCTTGTTCCAATGCACAATTTACTGAAAAGGGACAACATTAAAAAATGAATTCTGGCGACTTTTCTATGTTATTTCTCTAATCCGTTGACGAATTGTTTAAAGACTTCAAAGTAACATTCATTGTTACAATCGGACATCTGACATGATTTCTAAGATGGGAACTCTTTAAAATCTTTCTTCTGTATTTTTTTTTACAATAAAATTTCCATCTTGATGTTTTAATCATCAATCCATAGGCTGGTTTGATGCAGCTCTCCGTGCCACCGTATCCTGTGTTAACCTTTTCAGTTTTGCGTAACTACTGCATCAATCAATCAATCAATCAATCAATCAATCAATCAATCAATCAATCAATCAATCAATCAATCAATCAATCAATCAATCAATCAATCAATCAATCAATCAATCAATCAATACTGATCTGCATTTAGGGCAGTCGCCCAGGTGGCAGATTCCCTATCTGTTGTTTTCCTAGCATTTTCTTAAAAAATTTCAATGAAATTGGAAATTTATTGAATATCTCCCCTTGGTAAGTTATTCCAATCCCTAACTACCCTTCCTATAAATGCATATTTGCCCCAATTTGTCCTCTTGAATTCCAACTGCATCTTCATATTGTGATCTCTCCTACTTTTAAAGACACCACTCAAACATTCGTCTACTAATCTCATTCCACCGAGCTCGATAGCTGCAGTCGCTTAAGTGCGGCCAGTATCCAGTATTCGGGAGATAGTAGGTTCGAACCCCACTGTCGGCAGGCCTGAAAATGGTTTTCCGTGGTTTCCCATTTTCACACCAGGCAAATGCTGGGGCTGTACCTTAATTAAGGCCACGGCCGCTTCCTTCCCACTCCTAGCCCTTCCTTGTCCCATCGTCGCCATATGACCTATCTGTGTCAGTGCGACGTAAAGCAACTAGCAAAAAAAAAAAAAAAAAAAAAAAAATCTCATTCCACGCCATCTCTCCGCTAACAGCTCGGAACATATCACTCAGTCGAGCAGCTTGTCTTCTTTCTCCCAGTTCTTCCCAGCCCAACCTTTGCAACATTTTTGTAACGCTACTCTTTTGTCGTAAGTCACTCAAAACAAATCGAGCTGCTTTTCTTTGGATTTGTTTCCAGTTCTTGAATCAAGTAATCCTGGTGAGGATCCCATACATCGGAACCATACTCTAGTTGGGGTCTTACCAGAGACTTATATGCCCTCTCCTTTACATCCTTACTACACCCCCTAAACATACTCATAACCATGTACAGAGATCTGTATCCTTTATTTACAATCCCATTTATGTGATTACCCCAATGAAGATCTTTCCTTATATTAACATCCAGATACTTACAATGATCCCCAAAAGGAACTTTCACCCCATCAACGCAACATCTACTCTATTGTCAAAAGCATGCATTGGCCTATCCCTACGGCCCACACTTCCCTAAAATATGAGCCCCGTAGCCTAAGTATTGAGAGTCTTAAGATGTGTCCTATCATTCTATCTCTTCTTCTGATCAAATTTCTCCCCATCGATCTCCTCTCACGAATTCGATTCGGAATCTTTTCAATCGTGATTCTATCTACCCATGTCACCGTCAGCCCTGGAACGACGTTTCACTTCATCACAATGCCACGCTTCAAATTAAAGTCTTCAAAAACATCTTTTTAATTCCTATATCAATGATCGAAGTGACCAAGTTTATTTTCTTTGGCAAGGCCTTCCTTGCTTGTGCTAGTCTACATTTTATGTCCTTCTTACTAATAATGTTATCAGCTTTACGTTTCATTAACTACTTTGACGGTTTTCGAAGATGCGGAGGTGCCGGAATTTAGTCTCTCAGGTGTTCTTTTACGTGCCTGTGAATTTACCGACACGAGGCTGACGTGTTTGAGCACCTTCAGATACCATCGGACTGAGCCAGGATCGAACGTGCCAAGTTGGGGTCAGAAGGCCGAGCCACTTAGCCCAGCTGTCCTTACTTCTGCCATTGTTAGTTACTTTCTTTAAGAGTTTATTCCCCACCCAGCGAGTGGCTGATGGGTTTGAGTCACGTAGCTATTAGCTTGCATTCCGGAGATAGCGGGCTTGAAACGCACTGTCGACAGCCCTGAAGATGTTTTTTCGTGGTTTTCCATTTTCACACCAGGCAAATGCTGGAGCTGTACCTTATTCAAAAATCGCTTCCTTCCCACTTCTATCCCGTCGTCGCTATATGACCTATCTGCGTCGGTGAGACGTAAAGCAAAATAGAGAAATGTCCCGCTTCATTTCTGAGTCTAATATTACCTGCATCACCTGACTTCGTACGACTACACTCCATTAATTTTGTTTTGGACTGATTTATTTTCATCTTGTACTCCTTCACCAAAACTTTGTTCATACCATTCAACAATTTCTCCACATCTTCTGCAGTCTCAGATAAAAATCCCGTGTGGCCTCCGGAGAGGGCTGGTTCAGGTCTTTCGAGTTGACGCCCTATAGGTGACCTGCGCGTCTGTGAGGATGGGCCCTACCTAAGATGAATCCTAATGCTTAAGTCGGTACAAAAACACAGTCCCCGAACCAGAAGAATTAACCAATAAAAGTTGAAATCCCCGACTCGGCCGGGAATGGAACCCGGAACCCCTCGAAACAAGGACCCGCATGCTAACCAGTCAGCCCTGGAACCAGACGATAAAGCGATAATAATCACACATTTTTATTGGGTACGATGTTCCTCGATCTTGAAATGAATACATAGTAATAAAAATCGAAGCACGGAAGAAAGAAAGGGAAGGGAGGAGGTTGAAGGCAAGTGGTCAACGTCACAGACTGCACTTTTCTGCTCATGAAATGCATCAAGTGGAAGACGTAAAAATGACGGTCTTCATGTTTGTAACATTCGGTTTGAGCCCCGGATCAGGATCTCTTGCTCATCACATTACTCAGTCTGTTTGTCTGGCGGTCATTAAGGAACTATAATACATGAGGATTACAACACGCCATTTCTAGGGGGATCACGATTTGAAAGACAAACGTCAGAGTCTCATTTATCTTGTTGTTTCCACTCCACTGCATCAAAACCTCTTCTATTTCACATCAGGCATTACTTATTACTAGTGATGGAGGGAACAGAATACTGTACTTTCAAGAACTGAATTCTTCAGTGCATTCTAGAACTTTCAAGAATCGAAACATGTATTCGAAAATAGGTTCTCACTGCAGTAAAGATCCGATTATTCATGTGGCGATTATTCGAGCAAGCTAGAAGAATTAAGTAGTTTTCTTGAAAACGACAAAAACAGTACAGTATATCAATGCAATATCTTCGTTATAGAGTGTCATATCTTTCAGCATTCAGTCTGCAAGTCTCTGTGAATTAAGTGAGTGACTCCAAAGTCTTCTATTTGCAATTAGCTCTCTAGCCTCGTTAATTCCATTCCCCTTATTTTTAAATAGGTATTCCAATGTGACCATAGTACTTTGGTTACTCTCTGCTTCTCGTACCCTCCATACTCTGGTCCATCATTTTTCTACATAAACTACCCTCAGCCATTCGCCTCACATGACCCAACCGCCGAATCTAGTTCATTCGCACAGCTTTATCTATGGACTTAATTCCTAACTTAGCCTTTACCTCCCCACTGAGAGAACTCTCGTATCATTCTTTTCACCTATTTGTAAATAATAATAATAATAATAATAATAATAATAATAATAATAATAATAATAATAATAATAATAATAATATGGCCTCGGATACCGAGTTACAAACCTCTTTAAAGTGGTGCCATCTAGACGGCCTCGCAGATATATTGATTTGGCTCTGTTTTACGACCGAATGCCCTTCCTGACGCCAACCGTAGTATATGGAGGGATGTAATCAGTAGGCCTATTGGGTGCTCCTGCGGTGCTTGGTAGTGTGTTGTCTGAATATGAATAGGAATGTGTTAGGAAAAAGCACAAACATCCAGTCCCCAAGCCAGAAAAAATAATCAGGCGTGATTAAAATTCTCGATCCGGCCTGGAATCGAACCCGAGGCCCTTTGAATCAAAGGCCTCAACGCTGACCATTCAGCCAGTGAGTCGGATGATACTACTAATAATAATATAAGTGGTAATCAAATGAAAACCTGCCAAGAAGTATAATAGAACATTTCGTAACTCAAAAGTAATCGCCAGAACTGTTAAGATATTTACAGTGCAGTGAAGAGACACTGCAGAGACTGAGGGGCACCATATGCATTCAAAACGCCTAGACGTTATCCTTCCTCAGGATAAGGTCCACTCCCACACATCCAACTTTATGAGGATTACCCTGGGTAGGAAACTCTTCAACAACCTCCCTACAGCCCAGACTTCTCCCCGTGCGATTTGCACATCTTTGGGAAGCTGAAGGCAATCCATCGTACGACGACGTGCGTGTGACTGGGTACAGATGTGGTTATATCGACAGCCATCAGCTTCTTCAAGATTGGGATACAACAAGGTTAAGTATTGTGTTCGCATTTCCGTGTTTACGTTACTGTGAACCAATTATAGACGAGTCCTAATAAATGTATCCGGAAAGTAGTTATTGTACCTTAAAGTGTCATTTTTCGTACGCTTTTGAGTCTGAAAAGAAGCCACTTTCGTCGTCGTCGTCATCATATTCTAAAGGCTAAGCCTTGTCGCCGCAGCCAAGGATGTCTATTTTGAGCCAGACTATTCAACTCGGCGTAGGTAATGCAGTTCATTCTCTGAAGCAGCTTCTTTAAAAAAGACACTCTGGGTCGTCCTCTTTTCCCTGCAATTCTTCATTCAGTGACGTTACAAAGGAACTCTTCATGCCGCAGAATCTGACCAATACATTTTAGTTTCCGATTTTCAATTTCAGTCCAACTTATCCTCTGCATTCTCTTCCAGATCCATATTTCAGTTGCCTCTAGTCTTTTCTTTTCCTGCTCTCCTAATGTCCAGCTTTTACATCCGTACAGAAGAACTCTCCATACAAAGGAGTTTCGTCACTGCATGTAATAAAATCCTTACAAATACTAAGCAGTCCAATACGCCTAATTAGTTCAATGGATTTTGGAGGTATCAAGAGCTCTAATGGATTTTCTTAGTCCTAGCAGCTAAATGTTTGAGTATAAATATATTTTTATGTTCTGAAGTCTCCGTGGCCCTGGCGGCAGCGCGCCGGCCTCTCACCGCTCCGTCCCGTGGTTCACATCCCGGTCACTCCATTTGTGCTTGACAAAGCGGACGCGGGACAGGATTTTCTCCGGATGTTCTCTGTCATATTTCATTCCAGCAACACTCTCCAATATCATTTCATCTGTCAGTCATTAATCATTGCCCAAGAGGAGTGCAACAGGCTTCGGCAGTCGGCACAATTCCTATCCTCGCCGCTAGATTGAGCCTACATTCATTTCATTCCTGACCCAGTCGAATGACTGGAAACCTGCTGTGGATTTTCATTTTTATATCCTATATCAGATGTAATGTATCTTATTCGGAAAATTCACTACCGTATTTCGAACCCCATTTGTTGTGAGGTCGGTCAATAATAGACCTATTGAATTTTGCAATCAATCAATCAATCAATCAATCAATCAATCAATCAATCAATCAATCAATCAATCAATCAATCAATCAATCAATCAATCAATCAATCAATCAATCAATCAATCTCTTCCTTTTAGGGATGTCACCCAGGTGGCACATTTCCTATCAATTTTGTTTCTCTAGCCTTATCCCAAGTGTTTTCAAATAACTTATCGAACATTTCCCTTGACAAATGATTCGGATCCCTTATTTCTCGTCCTTTAAATGAATATTTGAGCCAATTTGGCCTCTTTAATTCCAACTTTATCTTCATATTAAGTACTTTTAAAAGCTCCACTGAAGCGTATTTGTCTACTAATATCATTCCACACCATTTCTCCACTGACAGTCAGGAGCATACCACTTAGCTGAGAGCTCGTCTCCTTACTCCCAAGTCTTCCCGGATCAAAGTTTGCACGATTTTCGTAACACTGCCCCCTTTGTCGGAAAGAACAAATCGTGTTGCTTTCCATTGTATCTTTTCCAGTTCTTGTATAAAGTAGTCATGGTGTGAACCCCATGCACTGGAATCATGCTCAAATTGGGGTGTTATATACAACCTTCATTTAAAACCTCGTTACTGTGATTACTCTTTATATTAACACCTAGGTATCTACAGTGATCCGCGTGAAGTACTATCACTTCATCAACATGTAATTCAAACTGAGAGGACTTTTCCTCTTGGTAAAACTTACAACCTAATTTTTGCATCCCGTTTACCATCATACTATTGTCTGTCGTCCATATCACAACATTGTGGAAGTCTTTTGTCACTCGCTCACAATCCTGTAACTTATTTATTACTCTATACACTGTAACATCATCTGCAAATAACCTTATCTGTGATTCCAGTACTTTACTCATATATGTAAGAAAACAAAAAGGTCCAATAATACTGCCCTGTGCGACCCCCTCTTAATCATCACAGGCTCAGATAACGCTTCACCTACTTTAATTCTCTGAGTTCTATTTGCAAGAAATTTACCAAAAGATTCAAGCATTATTTTGTCTACTACAACAGACCTCATTTTGGTCAGTAGTCTTCCATGATCAACCCTATCAAAATTCTCAGATACTCGTAGGTCAGTTGCGATACATTCCATATGGCCTCCTAAATTTAAAATATCTGTTACAAAAAACTGCTCGCTAACTTAAAGCAACATCTCTCTTTTTTTTTTTGCTCGGCCGGGTGACTCAGCACCTTTATTTTAACACCTTGCTGAGCTACAAAAAAGCATATCGGCCTGACACCCAGTGGGAAGTCGGCCTCCCTTACAATGCCCAACTGCATCCTACACGGCGTTGATCTCGCCCTCACTGATCAAGATGTACTCAACCACCTTCGCATGCAAGGTTACCCAGCTGAGAATGCATCTCGGGTCCAGGATAATCTTCTTCAAACACGGCGGGTCCTGCTTCAACTCTCCACAACAGCTGCCGTCCAGACACTTCTTTCCAACGGGATGGCTTTCGCCGGCTACTATACACAGCGACGCCTTGTTCTCACTACTTTGCAGACGCCTTTGAGCCGCCCATCACAACACCATCACTTCACGGCACGTCACAACTACTGCCCTCGTCTTCGTTCCACACCACCCTTGTCACCACCACAACCCCTACTACCCTCACCACTTTTGCTCACACCTCCTTTCATCCTCCCATCACCACCACTGTTATGTCCCATCCTTCCCCCATTATGTCATCCCGTATCCCCATCCCTCCCACTTCTGACCACCTCAGCCAACAATCCGCCTTCATTCCGCCATCCGCAGATGATTTTCTTCAGCCACTGGCAGATGACTCTACCACCGACCAACATGCAGCTGCAATACGTACACCACTGTCTCCATCAACGCCTGACCGTTCTACCATGTATAGCTGCGTCGTTTGCGGCGTAGATCCCCCTATACCTGTAGCAGCAATAGCCCATGAACTTCGCCTGGCGGGACTACCAGTGAGAAGAGCATCTAGGATTTACAACGAACATGGACCTACATTTCTAGTGCGCCTACATCTCCCGACTCAAGACGCCGCTCAACGACTCATCGCCCACGGTACGCATCTCTATGGCCGCTTCCACCTGGTCGAACCGTCTCGATCACCTCCCCAAACCCTGCCCCGATCTAACACACTTCGTCACCGTCCCCGGCCAGCCCCTCCTTTCCCCTCACCTCATCAATACCTCCGTGCTTATCCTTCCCCAACTTCGACTACATCTGATCTACTTGGCCTACTCCTCCCATCTTTAGTTAACATCTCTTCTGTGTTTCCCACCCTCGCTTCTCACCTTAGCCTTAGCACCTTCGTATAAACCTTCGCTACGCTAGTATATATATGTCTTAATAATCATGTAACCTCTTTGTAATTTGTCTTACATCTCTGTATTGTTATTACAATAAATACTCTCAATAACACTAAACCCCCCTTAGCCAAGAGGCCTTTCCTTTTCCATTCGTCATATCGCCTTTTCCCATCTCCCACTTTTCAAAAATATTCCCAACCCCACCCAAGCTCCCGGCGAGAGGGAGGGCGTAACCCTTCAGGTGGCCCGCCCCACCCCTTCAGGGTGGGGAACGAAAACGAGAAAAAATCTGCTATATCTTGCTTGTATCCTACGAGGTGAGCCTCAGTGGAATATGAAAGTGAGACAAATGTCTAGCGGTGAGGATAGGAAACTTGCCGGCTGCCAAAGCCTGTCGCACTCTTCTGGTGCAATGATAAATGACTGACAAATGAAATGTTAATGGAGAGTGTTGCTGGAATGAAAGATGGCAGGGAAAACCGGAGTACCCGGAGAAAAACCTGTCGCGCCTCCACTTTGTCCACCACAAATCTCACATGGCGTGAGCAGGATTTGAACCATGGTATCTAGCGATGAGAGGCCGACGCTCTGCCGCCTGAGCCAGGGAGGCTTCCCTCACTGGAATAACATTTCCTAAACCCGAGCTGCCTTCTATCAAATCAGTTAGCAATTCCACAAACGTGCCTAATATAATAAGAAATAGTGCCTTCCCAGCGCTTACAAGTAACAGATGTCAAGCTGACAGGCCTGTAATTATCCGTTTTTTGTTTATCACCCTTTTCCTTGTACAGAGGGGTTACTATTACAACTCTCCATTCATTTTATATCGCTCCTCCATACAAACAATAATCAGATTTTAAGTATTTCAGATGTGGCAGTATATCCCAACCCGTTGCCTTTAGTACATGCCCAGAAATCTTATCAATCTCAACTGCTTATCTAGCTTTCAACTTTCGTAATGTTTGTAAATATCTTTATTGTCATACGTAAATTTCAGTATTTCGCCAGTATTAGTCACCTACTGTACCTGAATATTATCCTTATACCCAACTACCTTTACACATTACTGACTGAATACTTCTGTCTTTTTAGTCGGGCTGAGTGGCTCAATTTACTGGCACACATAGGAACTCCTGCGGGACTAAATTTCCACACCTCGGCGTCTCCGACAACAGTAAAAGTAATTAGTGGGACGTAAAGCAAATATCATTATTTATTTTATTACTTCTGCCTTCTGTAAGTTAGAGGATGGTTGCCAAGTTGTACTTCCTCTTAAAACAATAATCACCACCACCACTACTGTAAGTCCTCACATCTACACTCGCCTTGTTCTTTAATGATCCCTGGAATGTAATTCCGTAATTCCCCCTTCGAATTCAGTAATTAATAATTTGATGCAGTATTGTTTCTTCTTGACTGTTGTTTCGCCCTCTTTAGCCTATTGTACTGAACACCATCTCATGCAGGCGGGCGGTGAAGCAAGCAGCGCGCTGTAGGTCTGACATTTCTAGAGGGGGCCATGCATTGGGTACCACCTGTGTGTTGTGTTACGTCATGCGATGTAATCTAACCTCACGACATCTCCGCCCATAACATATGCCAGCTTCCGTCAACAGACCAGTAAACTGCAGTGATAAGTCTCTCCTAGTCATGTTAACATTGACAGATATTGCTAAAGGTTAACTGGGGATGACGACCGCGGTCAGCACCTCAGTGAATGGCCATGTCGCATGCAAATATTGTCTTCTTTTTCTGCTAGATGCTTTACGTCGCACCGACACAGATAGGTCTTATGGCGACGATGGGACAGGAAAGGCCCAGGAATGGGAAGGAAGCGGCCGTGGCCTTAATTAAGGTACAGCCCCAGCATTTGCCTGGTGTGAAAATGGGGAAACCAAGGAAAATCATCTTCAGGACTGCCGACAGTGGGGTTCGAACCCACTATCTCCCGGATGCAAGCTCACAGCTGCGCGCTCCTAACCGCACGGCCAACCCGCCCGGTAATATTGTCTCTTACTGGAAAGTTTAGTCATTTCGTAAACTGCACAAGTCCTTTACGTCACACTGCAGAATCGCTGTTGGGATATTCAGCAATGGAAATAAGCCAATTTCGTGGGTCCCGGGTTCGTTTTCTGGCAAGTCCAGGGATTTTAATTCTGCACCGAAGGCTGAAATAGGGTTCACTCACCACTGTGAGACCAACTGGGCAGCTGTCGCGAAAGCAAAGTAATAAGGCTAAGGGAGTCGACAAGCTTCGAATAGTGAGGGTATCGGCGATTGAAAGTGTGATACTGGAAGAGTTCTTCTTCTTCTTCTTCTTCTTCTTCTTCTTCTTCTTCTTCTTCTTCTTCTTCTTCTCCTTCTCCTTCTCCTTCTACTTAATCTGGTTACCTTCCAGGGTCGGTTTTTCCCTCGGACTCAGCGAGGGATACCCACCTCTACCGCCTCAAGGGCAGTGTTCTGGAGCGTGAGATTTGGGGTCGGGGGATACAGCTGGGGAGAATGACCAGTACCTCGCACAGGTGGCCTCACCTGCTCTGCTGAACAGGGGCGTTGTCGGGGGATGGGAAGATTGGAAGGGATAGACAAGGAAGACTTAAGGAAGCAGCCGTTAGTTAGGTACCATCCTGACATTTCCCTGGGTGAGAAGTGGGAAACCACGGAAAACCACTTCGAGGATGGCTGAGGAGGGAACCGAACTCAACTCTACTAATTTGACCTCCAGAGATTGAGAGGACCCAGTTCCAGCCCTCGTTCACTTTTCAAATTTCGTGGCAGAGCTGGGAATCGAACCCGGGCCTCCTGGGGTGGTAGTTAATCACACTAACCACTACACCACAGAGGCGGACTATGAAAGAATTCTTACGACTCGCAAATCTAATTCCATCACTGTCAGAAGAGAGCAAGAGTTCACCAAGAGAGATCGGAGGCGTGTACAAGTATGTGGAAGAAAGGTCAGATTCGGCTAATGACATTGTAGTCGCCAACGCACCCTCCCACAAGCTTAGAGCTCCTGAGGACTCACCCCTTTAGTCGCCTCTTATGGCACTCGAGGGATACCGTGGATTTATGCTATGGCCTCATCCGAGGGGAAGTTGTACAGAGGGATCCAACAGCAGTGGGATACGACACAGATTGGAGCACTAAATATCAAAATGTTTGACAATTAAGGATCTCCACCTCACAAAATAATTACAGAATTCTTGCTTAAATTTAATGCATTATTATGAATCTCGTTCTGAAATCTTGAGTTCATTTTTTTAAATTTTAGACGTAATAAGAATGTAGTGTCTATTCATAAACGCGTTTGATGTCGCATTTTTGAGAGGATTAATAGCCCGGGAAACTTTTAGTCGTAGTTCCTTTTACGGAGGTGAGAAGACTGGAGGAAGCTGAGAAATGGAACTGAGAAAATTGGTGTCAAATTTCCCTTTGGGAAATTCGAATGATCGTCTTTCAATAAATGAAACTCAAAGATAGCGGGTTCAAACCTGGTACAGGCAGTCTGATTTTTTAAGGGCACTCCATGTCGTACGATGTTGGCATGTAAAAGATCTCTGGTGACACATTTGGTGTTCACCCGAAAAAATTCATTAAAACTCAGCCATAGACGCCCACGAGAGATTCTGTTTACTCTGCTATCTTGTAGGCCTAGAGTAAAACGTAACGTCGAAATTGCCGAGCAGACAGCCAGATGGCGTCAAATTAAAAACTCTGCACACGGTAGCTGAGGCCATACAATTATTATTATTATTATTATTATTATTATTATTATTATTATTATTATTATTATTATTATTATTATTATTATTATTAGTGACGCAAGCATGACAACTCGTCTCCCATAACGGCCACCGAATACGACGTCTTGCAAGAATTCAGAGGTATGCTGAAAAATAGCACATAAACAGTTTTGTTGGTTTATTAGATCCATGTTTTAAACGTTTGTTTAACAACATTTCGTAATAATGCTTAATATGCCTCATATTTAGTAAATGTTAAATAACATATGTTAATTTGCTTGTTAATTTAAAAAAATGTATTTGAGGAGTGTCTTTTTAAAAAATTTTATTTCCTCTGCTGGGGCTGTACGTTAATTAACGCCACGGCTGCTTCCTTCCCATTCAGGCCTTTCCTATCCCTTCGTCACCATAAGGCCTATCTGCGTCAGTACGACGTAAAGCAGATTGTAAAAAAAAAGGAAGGAAAAAAGTGATTTCCATCTTAAGAGGGTTGTGGGAAAACCGCAAGAAACGTAAAATAATATGTATATGGAATGTACCCATGATCGCGTTCAGTAGGCCTACAACTTTATGGAAGTATATCTATCTGGTCTGGATTGGAAGTAGAAATGGCACCTTTTGATCACCCCCCCCCCCCCACTCATGGCACTACAGCTCTTGAAGGGCCTTGGCCTTCCAAGCGACCGCTGCTCAGCCCGAAGGCCTGCAGATTGCAAGGTGTCGTGTGGTCAGCACAACGAATCATCTCGGCCGTTATTCTTGGCTTTCTAGACCGGGGCCACTATCTCACCGTCAGATAGCTCCTCAATTCTAATCGGGTAGGCTGAGTGTTCCTCGAACCAGCCCTCAGGTCTAGGTAAAAATCCCTGACCTGGCCTGGTAAGAGGCAGGCAAGCTACCCTTACATCACGGGGCCGGCTACCTTTTGATCAGATACTGCTCAATTGGTTGAAATTGTTTCAGGAGATCATTTCCGAAGGACGGAGGTAGGCCGAGATTTCAATTTCCAAGGGCTTCCGCAGGGTTTAAACTGGCTCTATACACCAAGCCCATAATACGAATCAACAACAACACGTGTCGAGTGCAGGTAACATGAGCATGAGCTCGTGACCGGCTGTTCCATTCGTGGGCCAGACCTTTAATTGCGCTGTGGACCTCTTGACACCTGCTAGTGACGTCACGCCAACTAATTGGCCCGCCAATCTCACGAGATGCCCGCCCACAACATATGCCACCGCACACTCCAGCGGTTAGCACAATTACATGGTTTGTACTGCTCGGAAAAAAACCTGTCCGTGTTTACTGCTGCGACATGGTCCGGCGCTCAGCACAAGCGTTTTGCAGGGTTATATTCATGCATACATAGGCTACATATAAGTTAGCAGAAAATTTCCAAAGACAGATATTCAACCTTTTAACCCAGGACCTAACACACGAAACATTAAAAACTATATATACCGGAGGAATCCTACCACTTATATTGTACGGAGAACCAATTTGGAGAGGACTCCTGAAAAAAAAAAAATGTTATAAAGCTAAACTAACAGTATGAGGGTTCAAAGACCGAGCAACATAAACATTGCAAAATCATTCCATACAGTTTCGAATGAAGCTCTGTGTGTAATTACGGTATTAACCCCTACTAATAGACTATGAAAATAGAAGAAAAAGTTATGTTCTACTACTTTCTTAAAAATAAAAACAACCTCATTGATACGGAAATTGAACCACTGCATTGGATTTACCTAGTTGATTCAGTAAAAATTGCACAAGAAAAAGATAAGCAACAATTTCAGATTACAGGTTTACAGTGACGGGAGTAAAAGTGAACATAGACATTTTTTTCAATTTGTTTTACGTCCTATGGCGACGAAGGGATATGAAAGGCCGGGAAAGAAGCGACCGTGGCATTAATTAAGGTACAGCCCCAGCATTCGCCTGGTGTGAAAATGGGAAACCACGGAAGACCATCTTCAGGGCTCCCGAGAGTGGGGTTCGAACGCACTATCTCCCGGATGCAAAACTCACAGCTGCGCGGCCCTAACCGCACGGCCACCTCGCCCGGTGAACAAGGAACTAGCTCCTGTATAGCAATATTTAAAGATAACACATAGTTTCAGAGCTTGAAATACAAGTTTAAAAAAAATGTTCTAATAATCAGGCAGAGCCGCTTGCAATACTAACAGCCCTAGAATAAATAACATCCATTAATACTGATAGCCGCATAACGTTAGAACTGATCAAGAATAGGAAAGAAAAGACCCATATCTAATAGAATAAATCAAGAAAAGCGTTAAAATTATTCTACGCCTCTGTGGTGTAGTGGCTAGTGTGATAAGTTGCCACCCCCGGAGGCCCGGGTTCGATTCCCGGCTCTGCCACGAAATTTGAAAAGTGGTACGAGGGCTGGAAAGGGGTCCACTCAGCCTCGGAAGGTCAACTGAGTAGAGGGGAGTTCGATTCCCTCCTCAGTCATTCTCGAAGTGCTTTTCCGTGGTTTCCCACTTCTCCTCCAGGCGAATGCCGGGATGGTACCTAACTTAAGGCCACAGCCGCTTCCTTTGTTCTTCCTTGTCTATTCCCTTCCTATCTTCCCATCCCCGCGCAAGGCCCCTGTTCAGCATAGCAGGTAAGGCCGCCTGGGCGAGGTACTGGTCCTCCTCTCCAGTTGTATCCCCGACCCAAATCTCGCATTTCAGGACACTGCCCTTGAGGCGGTAGAGGTGGGGTCCCTTGCTGAGCCTGAGGGAAAAACCGATTGTGGAGGGTAAACCGATTAATAATAATAATAATAATAATAATAATAATAATAATAATAATAATAATAAGTAGAGGTTAAAATTCTTGAGATGAATTCAAATGGATTAAGGCACATACAGGGCACCAGGGAAATGAGCTTGCTGACCAACTGGCGAAAGAGGCCGCGATAAGCGAAAACATCGTGGAGTCTACAAGCGTGTACCGAAATCTGTAGTGTGCAGTGATCTCAGTATAGTGACGTGACAAAATGAATGTAATCAAACTACAAGAGGCAGTATCACAAAATTATACTTTCCCAACATACACGACGGACTGAAGCTAAAGTTAGACTTAAATCCATGTTTATCAATTATGCTAACAGGACATGGCAATATCAGATCGTATTTAAACAGGTTCAGAATCATAATCCATTATGTCCTTGAACTACACGTAAGCAAACGATAGACCATATTATTATCGAATGAAAAATTATAGATCAAGAAAAAGAGATGTTAATCGGAGTAATACTGAAGGAAGAAAAATGGCTAATGTATCAAAACCGACTTATAAGTAAATGTCAAGACAAATTATTAAAATTCATAACTGATGTAAAGGACAAAATTGTGTCTAACTAAATAGTAGATTAGCATTATTTATACATATTCCGTCTTGCAAATACGTAAAGATACAATATTTATAGAATATAGGTGAAGAAAATACCTTCACACGTAATATTAGGCTACTGCTGTAATGGAACGGGCTGCCTGGCCAAGGTGATAAAGGCGTGCTCGGTTTGCCCGGAAGGACGTAGGTTCGATTACCCGTCAGGGAGTCGTAAAATTTCAGAAACGAGATTTCCACTTCCGGAGGTGCACATGGCCCTGAGGTTAATTCAGCCTACACCAAAAATGAGTACCAGGTTCATTCCTGGGTGCAAAGGCGGCCGGGCGTAGAGCTAACCACTCTACCCCATCAAGTGCCGAGGTTACGGATAGTGGAAGCCTTTACCTTCCACTCCTCCAAGGGCCTTCATGGCCTGTGCGGAGATGACTTTGCTTTTTCGCTTTGCTGTAATGGAACATGTAGAATGACTTTCAATTTGTAAAAAAAACATACGTGCACACATATACACAATATAAGTTACATATCTCTGTATGCTATCAAATCGACGTCGACTCCAGGTGATTGCAAGTATAGAGAGCCTCCAGGTGCTTCTGTTTTCAAATACGTATTTCTTATCCTTCTTCTTCACCTAGGACCACGCGGAATCAACATTTTTCGACCTTCTTTTTTGCCCCATAGGCCCATTTCGTTTTCAATTATTGAACACGTCTCCGGTCCTCCGACCATGCTGGTTGTGTGAGTTTCCTTTCTTGTTCCTCAAATCCCCGTGTTTGAATGATGTTTTGTATTTCATTTTGATCTTGCAGATTTGGCGATCCTAATTCAGGGAGGTCTTTCTCTAATAATTTAGTCTAGGGGCCTTGTTTTGTAGAAATGTGTAAATTTGATGTGAAAGTCTGTTAGGGTTCATTCGTTCCAAATGCCCTGCAAATTGGATCCGTCGCATTCGAATTGCATCTGTAATTTTGGAAATGTGCTTGTATATTTCTCTATTAGGTTTAGGGTAATGAGCTCCGTTTATGATTCTTGGTCCTAAGATTTTTCTCATGAGTTTTCGTTCTTTAATTTCTAATTGTTCCTTTAATCCCGTTTGTTGTAGGTTGAGAGTTTCCGCAGTGCCGCAGTGTAGAGTGCTTCTGGTTTAACTAATGCATTTTAATGTCGTATCTTATTGTTGCATGAAAGACATTGTTTATTGCAAACGGTTTTTGTTAGTTGGAAAGCAGTTTTCCATCTTTTAAATTCTTGAAGTTATGGATGTCCTTTCATTACAATTTTCTGTAATCCATTCACCTGGGTATTTAAATTCATTCACCTTTGAGATTTTGTTAGCGCGACTGATAAGTTCTTGTGGTGCATTTTTTATGTAAGTCATATATTTAATTTTTTCGTATGATAATTTGAAATCCGATTTTTGCTGCTTGTTCTTGCAGAATATCAAGCTGCTTTTGTGCATCTGGTATGCTTTTGGCTGTAAGTGCCATATCATCAGCATCCTTCAATGATAATTTTGTTGCTTCTTTGATGGAGTCTGTCCACCTTATTGGCAGCCGTCCTCGTCACCGGATACCCTCCACTTTCGCAAGAATAATAATTTTCTCAATAAAAATTAGACTGTCTCATTACGTACCGAACGTAATGGAAAGCCACAGGAGGGAATTAGATTTAAATAAGCTGTAGACTTCCCAGGCTTTTGCTCTATGATATTTTGTATACAGCTGCTGAAGTTAGCCAATCACTCTGCTGGTAAAGTTATTTTTCTTCGATGGGTGCGCTAAAGCCGATTTTAAACCACGTGCAGATGTAGCAACACTGTCTCTCAAAGCCCATTTTAATTCACCCGCGAAACGACCTGTTTTGGCTACACTCAGCAGCTAATAAAATTACAACGGTACGAGTTATCAAATTATTTTTTTCAAATTATTTAGCAGTATGATCAACCCTTTAACGCTCACATACACGGTTTGCGTGCTTTCCGACCACCCTGTATTTTACCCAAAGTAACTCAACTTTAGCTTTACAACAAAAGGCTCTCGTCTGATGGGGTTAAAAGTCACGTTGTGAGTTTCACAAATAGGAAAACTCCTCTCAGTTTTAATTACTGCGTTGATGGGGTGAAAGTTCCTTTTGGGGATCATTGTAAGTACCTAGGTGTTTATATAAGGAAAGATCTTCATTGGGGTAATCACATAAATGGGATTGTAAATAAAGGGTACAGATCTCTGCACATGGTTATGAGGGTGTTTAGGGGTTGTAGTAAGGATGTAAAGGAGAGGGCATATAAGTCTCTGGTAAGACCCCAACTAGAGTATGGTTCCAGTGTATGGGACCCTCACCAGGATTACCTGATTCAAGAACTGGAAAAAATCCAAAGAAAAGCAGCTCGATTTGTTCTGGGTGATTTCCGACAAAAGAGTAGCGTTACAAAAATGTTGCGAAGTTTGGGCTGGGAAGAAATGAGAGAAAGAAAAAGAGCTGCTCGACTAAGTGGTATGTACCGAGCTGTCAGCGGAGAGATTGCGTGGAATTAGATTAGTAGACGAATAAGTTTGAGTGGCGTTTATAAAAGTAGGAAAGATCACAATATGAAGATAAAGTTGGAATTCAAGAGGACAAACTGGGGCAAATATTCATTTATAAGAAGGGGAGTTAGGGATTGGAATAACTTACCAAGGGAGACGTTCAATAAATTTCCAGTTTCTTTGAAATCATTTAGGAAAAGGCTAGGAAAACAACAGATAGGGAATCTGCCACTTGGGCGACTGCCCTAAATGCAGATCAGTATTGATTGATTGACTTTTGAATAACCCACTAATTTGTTTTCTTGGCAATACAAGTTATACGTTAAAGTCGTCTCCAGCCCCACAACTTGAATACATGAATGTGCTTCTTTTTATGGTCCAGCTGTCACAATCAGATATACTGTAGATATGCGAACCATTCTGATCTTTTTTTCTGATGTTTTCCTTCTTTTCTCATACTTTACTTGTTTTTCTTTTATCTTCTATTTAAGGACGACACACACACACACACACCCAGTCTCCGAGCCAGTGGACATAACCAATTAAGGTTAAAATCCCCCACCCGACCGAGAATCGAACCCGGGACCCCTTGAACCACAAGTCAGCACGCTAACCAATTAGCCATGGGGCCAGACACCTTCGCATGCACAGACACATCAAGGTATCTGGAGATGTTATCGTGACTAAAGTATGGTTCTCGATTATGGGACCCTCACCAGGATTACTTGATACGAGAACTGGACAAATCCAAAGAAAAACAGCTCGATTTGTTCTGGTGATTTCCGACAAAACAGTAGCGTTACGAAAATGTTGCAAACTTTGGGCTCAGAGAGAGATTTATTAAAGAAATAAATCGTCCGTCTTCCAACGAGGGTGACCATTCAGATACGGAATACAGTCAGGTTACAATTTCAATGGAGTATATAAACACCAAAAAGTGGAAACATAATTGTATTAGGCACCCAATTTTACTGTATAGAGTTTCTCTGAGAAGTAATGATAATAATGTTATTGGCTTTACGTGCCACTAACTACTCTTTGACGGTTTTCTTAGACGGGCTAGTAAGACTTGGGAGAAAGAAGACGAGCTGCTCGACAAAGTGGTAGGCCTATGTTTCGTGCTGTCGGCGGAGAGATGGCGTGGGATGACATTAGTACACGAATAAGTTTGATTGGTGTCTTTAAAAGTAGGAAAGATCACAATATGAAGATAAAGTTTGAATTCAAGAGGACAAATTAAGGCAAATATTTGTTTATAGGAAGGGGAGTTAGGGATTGGAATAACTTACCAACGCAGATGTTCAATAAATTTCCAATTTCTTTGAAATCATTTAAGAAAAGGCTAGCAAACAACAGATATGGAATCTGCCAATTGAGCGACTGCCCTAAATGCAGATCAGATTGATTGATTGATTGATTGATTGATTGATTGATTGATTCATGCTGTTATTATCTTCCTTTTTTCAGGGTTAATAGGTGAGGAATGTTAATCACCTTCTCAGGTATAGATGGGAATGAACGATCTGTAGAGAGACCTTGAGTACCTGTATTACTATTTTTCCTATTTCGCAGAATGGAACTTTCAAATTTTGTATTAAGGTTCATGTCTGACTAGGGCGTGTGCCTCTTGCTCCGAAGAGCAGGCCTTTGACAATCCACCGATCGATAGGTATTTTATACTTTGCTGACAAATAAGGCAAGCTTGCTTTTCTAGGTCCACATGCCGAGCCTGATTTCAGTCTCTTTCAAAGCGAATGGTGGGATCCAAGACAATTGCTTTACTATCCTTTCTGTTGATGTCAGCCCTCCGATTTGAGTCATCGGTCGAGATGCAGTGAACCTCCTCGTGCACCTCCCATCCACGCTTTCTCGTGGATTGAGCTATCGACGTTCTTACGCGGTATTGGCGATGGTTGTCCATTAGCTCAGTGCTCCGGCAGAATCCTAGCACATGTCCAAGGGTTTCTGTCTCACATTTTGTCGGGAACGGGTTGTGCTGAACGTCCCACCGGAAACCGATCTCACTGCGGTAAAGTTGCATGACATCTTCGCCGTGTTTATGTATTCAGAAGAGGACAGAAGTGACTTATGAGTCATGCAGCAGTTTGCTTTCGGGCAGTCTGAATATAACACTATTCCGTTTCCTTTATGTGGTAACTGGTAGCACGACTGAAAGGATCGATTTCTCATAATTTCACGCAGTTTTCTTCTGTCAATTTTCGGCGGAAGACTTTTCTTTTTGTAGAGGACTGAACATACTTGCCAAGTCTGTCGAGTGCCATCTATTGTTCCTCAGGTAAATTCCTTACGTATTGTAGATGAAGGTCCTGAATATAGAGTAAGTGATTACAAATATTATAATGCTGTATACTAGTTTCCCATTCTGCGCAAATTATTTCCATCCCTCTGACCTTTCTGGCACTATACAGCATCGAATCATCTGGCAACATCATGATTTATTTTACAGAACTTCCCATAATTTTGTCCAGATCTTTAACAAAGGCGTTTGATAGTTGTGTCAGAGGGGCACATTGTAGAGGATAGATTAGACCTGGCCGAACAAAATCATTAATACTCTTGATTTTTTGCTCCGGTTTTAGAAGTTTTGTTTTTACCAGATTATTTAAGTATTACTGTGCTTATTAGTTTATGCCTGTCAAGAGAAATTTCGTTGTTGAAGTCAATTCCTAAATACTTGGTTCGTTCGTTGTTTGTTTTTATCGATGTTTATCAACGTGTTTGCGATAGTCCTTTTGGGCCGGTGGTCATCAAAGTTCAGCTGAAAGGCGGTCTTTGCATCTGAAGTGTCAGTGCTGCGAAGTGCCATCTTAATCATGATTCTAGCATTTTCTGTGTCACTGGATCACCTTAATTTTCTTACGCACTTCGTTGTGACTCACATCATCTAGTTGAGTCACGCCAATGGACCATCGCAGCATCTTCATTTCTATTGGATGAAATGCCTGTACATATTTTAATGCTGAATACCAGCATTCGGTTCCATAAAGATACATCGGACTGATCAGCGTGCGATTGGCTTCAAGGATACATTTATAAGGCTTCTGGTGGGCTGCAGGGAAACAATCCCCAAATTATTTTGTGCTCGCTTTGGTGTAAGGAAACCAGCAGATCGAGACGCAGATATATTGGCGATGAAAGGCTCCTTTTGAGAAATCAATTGTACACGTCGCATTAGTAGACTATCTAAACTAGACCGTAAATATTTCCTTAGTAACCATAATCATGTACTTGAATGCAGACTTTTTGTACGGTATTCTTTGTCGTAATGGTAACCTATAAATTAGAAAGTAATTTAATTTTTGGTATACGATACGTTAATTAAATAAATACTAAGCATGTCCGGCTCCATGGCTAAATGGTTAGCGTGCTGGCCTCTGGTCACAGGAGTCCCGGGTTCGATTCCCGGCAAGGTCGGGAATTTTAACCATAATTAGTTAACCATAATTTATTGGTTGTATGTGTCGTCTTCATCATCATTTCATCCTCATCACGACGCGCAGGTCGCCTACGGGATTCAAATCAAAAGACCTGCATCTGGTGAGCATATGACTGTATCTACAGTATTAATATTGCAAGATTCTCTATATTACCGACATGCCAAATATTTTGAGGCTAACCATGTATATGAAAGCCAGCCTTATTGCTTGAAACTGGATCAAATTACAGTATTGTAAAACTATATCTTTCCCTATAGATTGAGATATTATGAAGAATATTTTACAACATGATCAAAATTTCAAACTGGAACTAGATGGGCCTCATTTGCTTTAAAACATTACATTGTTTGGCGACAATTTGTAACAATTTTATGAGGTATTATTCTCTTTTTTTCTCATTTATAAAGAGCACTATTACTGACAAATGGCTGCTTCACAAACCTCCGCTGGAAATATCAAACAAAGGCAGGCTGAAAACATTGTACTCTCATTTCAATGACAACAATGTTGTCTCAATCTTTGACAGCGGAATGAAAAAAAAAATTGTCCTGCTATGACATTGAGTTTTCTTTCTGTGTTACCATTGAAGTGGAACAGTGGAGGCCGCTGAAAGGGTTGAGCTGTCAGGTATTGACCAGGGAAAATAGCACACTCACATATTTTATCATTCACAGCTGTTTAGAGCAACCAATATACCTAAGCGTTCACCTCCTCTGCTAAAAGTTGTGAGTTGGAATCCCGCTACAGTAGTCGGCAATTCTGAGCGTTAAAATATTTGAAACTGCCTTATTTCTTACTAGATGTACGAACAGTTAACAGGACAATATTTGCCGATCCGGCTTTGGTAACCAGAAAAGTACGCTGTAGTCGTACATGCAACACATCGTCATTAACTTCGTCTTTCAGTGATGAAAATTGGTGACTGGTGCAACATCTTCGAGTTGCAACATCTGAACTCCGTTTGCCTCTTCAGCGTTGTGTTAGTTCTCCGTTTCACCATCCCCGAGATCTTTGTGCTTCAACTATTTCCTGAGCAATGGCTTTCTCCAGGTTGTCTTCTTGCTGACGTACTGTATGACCAAAGCATTGCAGGGTTCTTTGGTAACAAGTGTAGGGTAGATAGATTACATAGATAGATAGATAGATAGATATGGTTTATTTTAACTGGTAAAGTTAGGGACACGTGCCCATGTCTTAGAGTTAACCAGTGAGTACCCAAATAACACAAAATAAAAATAAATAAAAAGATACTGAAATAAATTACTATGCTACTATGCTATCTTACTGTACACAAAATATCTATTATAACACACAATATAAATGAACATTTTGCTTCCTACGTACGCCAATATAGTACCTAACATACAACGAATAATAATAATAATAATAATAATAATAATAATAATAATAATAATAAAGATAAACCTACTATTATTTACAATTTAATGTCAAATTCCCGATATTTCTCACACTGACGAAAGTTTCAGTTATGTTATGACTGAAGGCGAAAAACTTTACAAAATGGGGGACCGGGATAAGGATAACTATACAGAGGACCACAGCTGAATATTACTACTGTACTAACAGTATCGATGAATTATAGAAGAAGAAGAAGAACTGTCGCATTACGAGCTCGTCTCATGGGGATAATTTTATCAGCCTCTTTTAAATCTTACGTTGTTTGATATCCCTCTGACCTCCTGCGGAAGGAAGATAAATTCACGGCTGGCCACAACAGTGAAGGAATTGTTGTAGTTTGACGATTTATGCTTAGGAATAGCGAGCAATGTCGTGTTCAGCGCTCTGGTGTTTTTAGCGTGGAATTCAGAAAGGCTGTGACATCATTCTATAGGTAAGTTGGGGATTGTAACGTAAGGATTCGGTGCAATGAAGTCAGGGTATGCAGAGTGGGCCTGTCCTCCAGGCGTATCCCTTTCTTTATATTCAGTTCACTAAGAATTGATGTATTCATTTTCTCCTTCGACGATATCCTTAGCATAACGTACTCCCTAAGAATACATCTCAAAAATATCAATTCTGTTCCCATCTTCTGGTTTAATTGTCCGAGATCCTGCACTATAAAGACAAAAGTACAATATATAATATTACCATGCAGCACTGTTCGCAGAATCTCCTTAACATTTGTTTACCACACCCACCCAGGGTGCGAAATCGCGGGGGGTGGGGGACGGGACGGGAGGGTTCCCCCCGATTTTATCTCAAAGGTTGCCCCCACTAAAATTCCCCAGGGGTGATTCTTTCATTATAAAATGAGGAAAATGTAACACGTATATTACTGAAATCAATGTATTTTACTGTGCATATTTTCAAGAAAACATCAACAATAATACACATAAGTCAGAAATAATAGAATGACTGCCAGACCTTGAGCAATAAAACAATGCAGCGGTGGCAACTCCGCACATGCAGCCTGTTGTTCACGTTTCATTCTGGCAAGTCCATCTGAAACCCGGGAATAATTTTCCATGAACATCATTCTTGTTATAACAACAGAATTAAAAAAAAAACATTTACATTTACATTTTAAAGGGGAGGGGGTAATTTACTTAGAAGGGAATTATATACCCCTTATACTGTTTGAAATAAACACCAGTAGTTAAGCCCTACGATACTTCTCCCCCCCACCCACCCCACTACCACCACCACCACAATTTTTACCGATTTCCCACCCTGCACCCACCTCTTGATGTGCCAGTCTCTCATTCGTTTGAATAAATTCCGGGCACACAAAGGTCAGTACTAGATGAGAATTAAAAAGGTAAGAGTACGAATAAAGAAACTTGAGTGGTTGAAACGCACTGCACCGAGCTCGATAGCTGCAGTCGCTTAAGTGCGGCCAGTATTCAGTATTCGGGAGATAGTGGGTTCGAACCCCAGTGTCGGCAGCCCTGAAAATGGTTTTCCGTGGTTTCCCATTTTCACACCAGGCAAATGCTGGGGCTGTACCTTAATTAAGGCCACGGCCTCTTCCTTCCCAGTCCTAGCCCTTTCCTGTCCCATCGTCGCCATAAGACCTATCTGTGTCGGTGCGACGTAAAGTCAATTGAAAAAAAAAAAAAAAAAAAAAAAAAAAAAAAACGCACCGCTTTGCAAAAGCAGTGTCGGCTCCAGTACTGTAGCCAAATAATTTTCTTTATGTAATAATAAGTATTAGTTTGATTATAATTTGTTCGATAAAATTCATTATGAAGGGTACGGGGGAAAGCAATAGATGCACATTTTTCTACTTTTGTGTAAATTGAAAATTTGAAACCACGCAAGTATTAAAGTTTACTGGCTTATTACCCAGTTCCATTCACAGTCATTCATTTTGTCTTCATTGGCTCCAAAACTGAGGCTAGCAACAGGAAGGCAATCCGACCGGAAAACATGTCATACATTTCATCTCACCTCATCTCCGACCCCGCATTAGGAAATGGGACTATGGGGGTACATGTACATTATTATTTCTATTTCCGTAGCGTAACGGTTATCACTATTAGCTACCGTTCTCGATGGCCCGGGTTCGATTCCCGGTACTGTCAGGGCTGGTATGTAATTAGTTAAAATGGTACATGCAGCTCGCCTCCATTGAGGGTGTGCCTGAAAAGAGCTGCACCACCTCGGGCGAGGACACGAGTTTATTTTGTTCGATTCCATTGATAAATGGTTAGCATGCTGCCCTTCGGCCTAGGGGTTCCCGGGTTCGAATCCTGGCGGGGTATGGGGCTTAAAATTCGTTGGTTAATTCCAAAGGCTTCGGGGCTGGGTGTGTGTGTTGTCTGTACTCATAGACGCGCAGGTCGCCTGTACGGCGTCAACTCGAAAGACCTGCACAAGGCCTCTTCGGAGGCCACACGACATCATTATTTTAAAAAACTGTTTCGGCCGTCTATGGATCACGTTTGACAATCTTTACAGTATTTTTAGCCTTCTCTGCCTGTATCTTCTCATCCTTTCTCCTGCTTCCTTCTGCTCTTCTGTAAAGGACCTCCCTTTTCTCAGCAGCTGTTCTCCAGTCTCCTGGAAATTGCGGAACTTTTTGACGATTTGTCTAAATTGATTCCGGTCCATGATATAATCGTCCAGAACCCCCATACTCGTCAAGTCCAACCTCACAGCTCTGTCTTTCTCTTTCTGAAGAATTTAAATATTCTCTTATTACTCTATTATTGCCCATCTTCAACAAGTGTCCATAGAACTGTAACCTTCTATTTCTCATCAGTTCAACCATTCCTTCTGTTCTTTATACAATTCTTTGTTAGATTTGAGCCTCCTCTCCCCATATTTTATATTTGGGTCCAGAATGTTTCTTATTTTTTTCTTTCTCTCCTCCAGATATCTTCAAGTCCACCTTTTCGAATCATGTCCAATGTTCCCGCTGCATTCAGGCACTCAGGTTAAAAATGTGTCTAGATGCTTCAATTTATCCCCAAGAGATAAAACCTTTTTGTTATAGGTGTTGTTACTATTACTAACATCAGTTACACAGTTTTAATATCTCAAAAACATTTTTTTAAATTAAGCAAGCGTGTAGTTTCAGGTGAATGTCGATGCCGTGTTCATAGCCACACGAGTTCCAATTTTACGTGGATTAAAAACTACAGGGATGTGGGTTTTTATTTAAAAATCTCATGTGCATTTACCGGGATTCGTTACCGCGTCAATCTTGGTGCAATGCCACTCGGCTAACACACACCTTGTCTTTGGGTGTTGGGTCCTTTCGACAAAAAAAGAAGGAAATCATTTAGAAATCTTGAAGATTAAAGTATCTGTGGAACAAGGCTACAGACTACCGACGTTGTTGAAAGTTGCTCTCCGTGGTCTGGGGTTGCTCATTCAAGCGGACAGTTATTGTGAGCTACGTGACGAGGGCGACTTTAAAAAATACAATATCATGCCAATGAGGTGGACAAGTTTCGCTCTGTAATGCGTTTCTGATAGCTGTCAATATGACATATGGCGAGGGATTAAAACTGCGTCAACTCAAAACTCGATTTGCATAGCGCGCATGTGTGTCATGTTCACCTGCGTCCTCCCTCTGGGCTGAAGGTAGCCAGTCAATGAACCATCGTGTGGAGAGAGGATTGATGACTTCATCATGACCTCCTATTGCTTATTTCTAATCCTGTACCAGATGGTGTGTTTTACATTTTCAAACAAGAGGTTTTATGTAAACGTTCCTGATAATAATCTGCTTTGAGTAATGCTGCCAAAAAAGCTTTCGATATTGTGTCGTACCGTTTGTTCCTCCAGAAATTGGGAAAATACGGCGTTAAGGCTAAGGTGCTGGATTTGTTACTTGAAGGTTCGTGTACAGTTATGTCAAAATTAATCAGTCTCTGAGCGCTCCGATGAAAATAATAAAGGGTGTCCCACAGGGCACCTTATTAGGCCCATCTTTCCAAAATTATTTAATGCCCTTACCAATTCTTTATAAAGAACTCAATTAAGCCAGAAAATCAGTCTGCAGCGTCTTAAATCATGAATTTTTTCTTCACTAGTGGTTTAACGTCGCACTAACACATCAAAGGTTTTCGGCGATACAAGGATGGGAGAAGGCTAGGATGGGATAGCTAGCGGTCATGGCCTTAATAAAGGTAGAGCCCTCCCCCCCCCCCCCGGCATATGCCTAGTGTGAAAATGGAAATCCACGGCTGCCGACGATGGATTTCAATCTCACAGATACGCGACCCTAGCCGCACGTCGAACTCGCTCTGAAATAAAGAATTGAAGAAATAACTAAATGAAAATATCAAGTCATCATATTCAATTTCTATTCAATGCTCCACCATGTGCTGTTTATTATAACCATCATACCCAACTCGTATTTTGGACATCATTGTTAAATGCACCATGCGTTTTTTTTTTATAATTAAAATTCAGAATTAACACACATAATATTTCACCTTTACGTGGTATTACCGGTATCCTGACTCGACCCTGTTGAGGTTGGTATGATTCTGTTACGCAATAATAATAATAATAATAATAATAATAATAATAATAATAATAATAATAATAATAATAATAATAATAATAATAATAATAAATTCAAAGAATATCAAAATCAACTGGTTAGAATAAATTAAGTAGGATTTACAAGAAATAAACACTACAGAAGATACCATTAGAAATCATGAAGCCTTTGGAACTCTGGTTGCAATTCACACATTTGCGGAGAAAGCTAAAGAGAAAACTACAAAACAGTGGACAGAAGAACGCAAGAAACAACACGGCGAACTCATGAAGAGATTTTGGGAGAAGAAGAAGAAGACGTCAGACCAAGCTAACAAGGTCAAACGTGCTTTTCAATTGGGAATAACGAAGAAAGAAAGAAAAAAAGAAAGAAAGAAAGACAAAGAAGAAACAACAACAACAATAATAGTAGTAGTAGTAATAATAATAATAATAATAATAATAATAATAATAATAATAATATATTATTTTAATGAGCGAAAGAGATAGCTACGAGCTTAATTTATTTGAAGTATCATAATATTAACATTGCAATATATGCAAGAGGTAATTGTGAGTTTAATTTGTTTGAAATATTAATTATTATTATTATTAATGTTATTAAAAGAGCTCTGTAGGTCCTATATGCGGAATAATCACCTGTAAATATGTAAACAATACAATTAGTGAATAATTGTTTTAATATCTTTTTACGTCGCATCGACACAGATACGTCCTATGGTGATGATAGGATAGGGTTAGGATTGTGAAGGAAGCGGCCATGGTCTTCAGTAAAGTACAGTCCCAGCATTTGCGTAGTGTGGAAATGGGAAACCACGGAAAGCCATCTTCAGAGCTGCTGATAGTGGGGTTCGAACCTACTATCTCCCGAATGTAAACTGACACCTACGTGACCCAAACCACGCGGCCACTCGCTCGATTATTATTATTATTATTATTATTATTATTATTATTATTATTATTATTATTATTATTATTGTTACGTACAGACCGACTAAGGACCACGATACTGAACTATTGCGTTTGGGGTGGGTTTTGATGTTTGCCCAGTAATTGCGCATCCTCTGGCTGGGTTGTTCTTTACTCCCCTTTGTCCAGAGGGTACCTGTCTTCCTTCTTAGTTGTTTGTCCTGGACCCTCATTTATTTAAGCATCATCCTGAGAGATGTTCGGCCCTTTAAGTCTCTCTCTGTTCCTTCCAGTTCCTGCATATCTTTGTTTACCTCCATCAACCATGGTGCCTTGGTCTTCCTCTTTTGCCTGTAAACAAGAAACTGGTTGGTCAACCTGGCATCATGCATCCTGTAGACGTGTCCATAAAATGCTAGGACCGGGCGAGTTGGCCGTGCGGTTAGGAGCGCGTGGCTGTGACGTTGCATCCGGTAGATAGTAGGTTCGAATCCCACTATCGGCAGCCCTAAAGATGGTTTTCCATGGTTTCCCATTTTCACACCAGGCAAATGCTGGGGCTGTACCTTAATTAAATCCACGGCCGCTTCCTTCCAACTCCTAAGGCCTTTCCTGTCCCATCGTCGCCATAAGACCTATCTGTGTCGGTGCGACGTAAAGCAACTAGCAAAAAAAAAAAAAAAAAATACTAGGCGTCTCTTCCTGACCACGTTCGTGATTTTTTTTTACAGTATTTGTAGAGCTCTTGTTTGGGTCGCCTTTTTATTCGTTCACTTTCTTGACTAGTTCTAATATCTGCCTCAATATTTTTCTTTCCTGTATTTCGAGAGAGTCCCTTCCTGTTGAATATTAGATATTCTGAAGCATATAAGGCTTCAGGGCGAATGATTGGTTCACTTTACTCGTACGAAAAACATACATTTTATTGTAGGTGTTCTTGGCCAGTTTGTATGCCAGTTCTAGCTTGTCAACTCGAGTTGATAATGCTACCCCTTCGGTGAGATAGGGTTTCAGCCATTCTCCCCGGTACTTAAACCTGTTAATTTTCGTGATCCTTCCCTGTTCCAGATGCAGTGTACAAGGGGATTCACTGATGTTCGTGATGTATTCTGTCTTCTCAAGTGAAATATGTAGCCCTAATTTCGCTGCTTATTGTCCGAGAACATTGAATTGTTTCACTGAAGTTTCTATTGAATTAGAAGTGTCAAGTCGTTTGCGAATGCCAGGCAATCAATATTGAGTCCGTTGCGCTTGTGCCCGATAGAGATACCCTGTCTAGCTAACTCCTTTCGCCACTCTCTTATTACATTTCCCAGTGCACAGTTAAATAAGAGAGGGCAGAGACCGTCTCCTTGACTTACACTTGTCTTGATTTCAAAACTTTCTGGGAGCTTTCCTCTGAATTTGACTGGTGACCTGGTGTTATTTAAAGTCTGCTGAATAAGGTTATGGGTATTCCCGTCCAATCCTGGTTCCTGCAGGATTTTCAAGAGAGTAGGTCTGTCAACTGAGTCATACGCCTTCTGAAAGTCGACAAAGGCGATGACTTATTTCTTACCGGTCACTTTTACCTGTCGCAGCGCTGACTTCATGTTGAGTATATGTTAAGTACAAGAGCGCCCTTTTCTGAATACTCCTTGGTATACTCCTAGTTGCGGATCTAGTTGGAGTTCAGTTCTCTTTAATAAGGCCTGTAGAAAATCTTGTATGTGCCAGGTGCCAATCTGGTTCCTCAATAACTGCTCATGTCGGTCAAGTCTCCTTTCTTGTCCAAAGGATAAATCAAAACAGAGGTCCAGCCACTAGGTAATGTTTCAGTCTCCCATGTTTTAGAGGATCAAAGCCAAATTGTTGACAGTCCTATGTCCAGCCTGCTTCCACAGTTCCATACGCTTCCGCATTGAGTTTTATCCTGATACTTTATTGGTTTTCAGGGACTGAATGACTTCTACCGCTTCTTCGGTCGGCGGTTGAGAATTGAATTGGTTGGTGCTGTCTTGATAAGCGAAGAATGTATCATACGATTCACAGTTAAGGAGATCCTCTAAGTACTTTGCCGGAAATTGGTAGTTGTCTGTATCATTATAGGCTATCTTCCCACCTGGTCCTCTGAATTCGAGGCTGGGTGGTTATAGCGGCAGAGGTTCCGTTTTAAGCTTCGGTAGGAGTTTCTGCAGTTGTTCTTCTTGAAGTCTTCATCCAACTGTGTCATTTGGTCCTTTGTGAACTGACGTTTGACTTGTCTGATGATTCTGGCAGTTAACTTCCGTTGTACTGCTTCTTCTGTGAGTTCCACTTTGGCCAGACTGTCTGACTCCGCGTCACCGCTTCTTCTTTTTTTTTTTTTTTTTTTTTTTTTTTTTTTTTAATAATCATTTATTTCTCACAAATAACAAGATACAGTATCAACATACAAAAGTAACACATCAAGCAAAGCACTGAATCTCTTATTACAGTATAATGTGCACTAGTCACAAGTCCTTCTGTCCTGATTGTTCTAGAGAGTAGTCATTTCAACTGAGAGGAAAAAAAAAAAAAAAAAAAGCATTGGCACAAAACACATTGCGTAAAAAAAAAACACTGCACTATCCACTACACGACCATTCGACTGTTATAATGAAACACTCTCGAGTTCCTGAACATGATGTTTCTCTCTCGATGGCACACGTTTCAGTAATGTTCGTTTGGCATCTTTTAGAAGACGAATGAACGTGTTAAGGGAGCACTGTTCGTTTGTCTGGACAAAATAAAGATACCCCATGACAAGCCAGGTTTGCGCAAATTTCAAGTGCTGCGTACCGAAATCGAGCTCTAAGGCTGCTCTGTAAGCGGCATTAGGATTTGTCGATCCTGTCATCTGTCTTAGCACAGAACAAAACCATTTCCAGATAACTTTGACATTTCCACAGGTAGTAAGTTTATGCCTCTGTGTGTCCACCTCCAGACATTTTTTACAAAGTGGGGATTGGGTGATGTTGTGACGGAATTTTTTATCTTCTGTGGGAATAATTTCGTTTATAGCTTTATATGCGGCTACTTTCCAGTCAGTTGGTATAAGAGGATCTTTGAAATTTCTCCAGATTTCATTCCATTTCCGATTTGGGTACTTCTCCGTGATCTGGGGTTGTGTGTCGTTCTTCTGTAATAGATGATTGTATATTACTCGTGTAGGAGGAACGTTGTTTCCTGTCACTCGTACCGTATCTATCGCTTGCAGCGCTCTTCTAAAATATCGAGTCGGCACTAAATACTTCAGGTTTTGCTGATGTATATTCCAAAAGTAAGTATTATGAGCAGCTCCTACTCCCGTCTTCGCAATCATTATCTCTCGCATTAAAAGCGCTTGGCATTTTTCGCCGACTGCTATGAGACCCAGTCCTCCTTGCGCTACGGGTTTTCTCACTTGTGACCTTGCTACACGAAACATATATCCGCGCCACAAATAATAACTAATACAGAGTTCAACTCGCTGGCTAATTTTTACCGGCATGGGTAGAATTTGTGCCACATACCACAATTTAGACAAGGCATACAAGTTTATATGCCACACCTTTTGGATGATGTTCAGGTTTCGACTCAAACTGATTGACAATGTGGCGCGTACCCTCGAAACTATGGTTGACCAGTTTATGTCAATATTTTGGGACATATTAGGGGTAAACACTAATCCCAAAATCTTAATTCTATCTTTCATTGGTATGGACGCAATTGTCATCTCTTGTGACCAGCTACCAAGCGGTAGTATCTCGGATTTTTGATAACTGACTTGGGCATTAGAGGCTTTCTCGTAAGTTGTTATTATACTCTTCAACTGTGGGGCAACGGTTGGTGTCTGCAGTAATATGGTGACGTCGTCAGCATAGGCTGCAACCGTGAACAGGCTCTGGGGGTTGGGAATCGTGCACAGTACAAAGTGGACTGCCCGAATAAAGGGCTCAATACTTAAAGCAAAAAGAGTCATTGAGAGGGGACATCCTTGTCGTACCGATGTCTTAATGGGAATTGGTCTGGAAAAGAGTCCATTAAGAAGGATTCGAGAATGCGCCGAACTATACAGGTTTCGAATAAGATTGCATATTGCGGTTGGGAGACCCAAGCGTTGCAGCACTGCTAACAAGTACCCATGATGCACTCTGTCGAAAGCTTTTCGGAAGTCCAGGTTTAGAATCGCGCCCATTTCAGTTGGTTCTGCTTCAAAGTGTAACACTGCATTCCTTACTGCCTGTAGGATGTGGGTAATTTTCCTTTCGGGTATAGCACATGTTTGCCCTTCTTTGATGATGTTATTAAGGTAGGGACGTATTCTTTTCGCCAGTATTTTCATGAAGATTTTGTAATCGGTGTTGAGGAGTGTTATCGGGCGGAAATCCGATACAGTTCGTGGTGCGGCGACTTTGGGTATAAGGATTATAATGCCTTCATTAACGCCTGTGCAATCTTGTAGATTGGCGAACAATAGTTGCATTAGTGTTAAAAGGGGTGTTTTCAGGATGTTCCAGTACTTTTTGTAGAAAAGGTAAGTCAGACCATCAGGGCCGGGAGCTGATCTCTTACTGGCCGATCGTAGGGCCTCGAATAGTTCACTTTCTTCAATTGGACGGAGGAGCTGTTGCCTATCATTATCATTGAGTTGTTGATCGACGAAAGACAGAATGTTCGTTTGATCTAGCGGGGAATTCTCACAGTCCCGGAACGTTTCACGGAAGTATTTCTCAGTTTCATTTAGACAGTCTTTAGTAGATAAGAGCCGTCTGTTGTCGTCTGTATGAAGAGTAGAAATTACTTTGCTCTTCCCGTTCCTTTTTTCATGGGCTACATGATAAAGCTGAGCTTTTTCTTCTGCTAAGGGTGAATTAGAACACGAACGAACTAAGGAACCCTGTAGGATGTTCTCCTGAATAGCTGTTATTCGTCGTTTAACTGCGGCTATGTGACTGTTTACGTTGTAGCCTGCCTGTTGACGCTCCAGAAGGTCAGTTAGTATAGTGTAGTAAGAGTGCAGAGTTTTCCGTCTGTTACGTGCTTTTTCTGCTCCATGTTTCTTAAAGAAGGATTGAATCGCCGGTTTAACCTTATGCAACCACTTGTGTACAGTTAAAGGTCCCTGTTGGGTGAGACGACTGAGCATATTTGACCACATCTGTTGAAAGCTCTCTTTCACTTGCTCGTCATCAAGCAACGCATTATTTAGTTTCCAATATCCCTTCCCGATAACAGGTATTCTCCTAGTGGTACGAATCTTCAGTAGGACAGCGTGATGATCACTGAAGGGTAATATTTGAACACTGATGTCATGTACATGCGGTTCTAGGTCTCTGTTAACGTAAAATCTATCAATTCTCGAAGCCGCTGTTCCTCGGAAAAATGTAAATTGTACGAAATTGCCATGTTTACTTTCCCATCCATCACGAAGCTCTAAGGCCTGACATATCCTTTCAAGTGCAGGAGAAGGGTTGAATTCTCCTCTCTGATCTTTGGCGTGTAAAACACAATTAAAATCCCCACCGAAAATTAAGTCTTTGTAGTTATGTCGTAAATAGAATGGTAAGTGTGTGGTCAGAAATTCCTCTCGCTCGTGACGACGATGTGTTCCAGAGTGCAGGTAGATGTTTATGTACAGTGTGTTATCTTCTGTTAATATCGACGTGATCCTCCCACTAGGATGTGTTTCACAAAGTTTAATGTGTAATCCAGATCGGTATATAATTGCAGTACCTCTCGAGTCTTCCCCAGGATTGGCAATATACTGGTAATTATTCCCCAGGTAAGGCAAAGTAAAGACGTTAACTTCTTGTAGAAAGAGGATATCGATGTCATAATCTCTAATAAATTCTTGTAAGAGGACCTGTTTGCTGCGACTTCTCAGGCAATTTACATTAAGTGATGCTACGGTATGAAGAAGTAGAATGCTAAAGGAAAAGAACACAGCGCCAATCATAATGATGTGTTTGAAGATGGAGACGAGTGCTTAAGTTATTTATTCGGAACATGTTTGATAATTTTAGTGACTTTCTTTTTGCCAGTGTCATCTACCGGCCGCTTTAACCTAGGATCCCGTTGGCTAACTGGAGGTAGTTTTGTTTCCGTAATTTCCATTTCTTCCACCGACGGGGGTCCCTCATGTTCGAAGGTCGGTGATATATTATGCTCTTCCCTACTTTGCATATTACTGTATTTGACGGATGTTGGCGGGGGCAATACATCTCCGCCCTCTGTTTCCATATCCGGAGTTATTGGAGGGGGTAACTGGTTATGAATTGTTTCTTGGGGTAGCTGTGCTGGCCGTACGGCATCTGACTCGAGCGTAGTTAGCCTTTCCGGTTGCGGTATTTGATGACTATTATCAGAATTGTCGTTCTCAGTTATCTGATCCCCCACCTGTTGGCCTAATAACTCTGTCTCCCTGTGCGGCACAGAAGTGGCCGGCATAGTGTTCTGGTGATCATGTTGTGTTTCCTGTGTAGCTTCATGTAAGTCACTAGGTGATGAACTGTGTAAGTTGTCTTCAGGAGTCAACTGCGTAGCTTGCAGCGGACTGCGCTGTGTCGGCAGTTTCCCACTGGCCAAGGTCGCCCAGGTAGGACTAGCAGGCTGTTCGCTTAGCTGGACAGGTTGTTTACGTCGTGGGCATTGACCCCGTAAGTGTCCCACTGCATTACAAGACGAACACGTAGTAGGCTGATTTTCGTAACTGATCAGGGCTTTATGCCCACCAATATCTAAGTAAGACGGTATATGTTGCTTTAACATTAGTCGAATTGCTCGTACACCATTAAGAACCTTGTACCGGAAACCTGAGCTCCACGTTTCATCCTGAATCGAAAAAATTGTCCCATATTTACTAATTTGTTCCACAATTATTCTATGAGGTACCTCCATCGGAAGATTAAAGATTCTCACCAACTTTGTACCAAGACCCGCAGAATCAATAGTCACTTTGCTACGGAACCCATTACTGTGCAAGAAGGAGTGCTCACCTGCATAATCCTGTAGCAGTTTTTCAGTTGTTTCCTGCTTCTTGCATTTTATGTACACTTGCCGCGATACACCATTAAGCTGGATCATCTCGATGTCATTTTCTTCTAGGTGCAAGGTGTCAAAAATCCAGTCATGCACTTCGTATGGGGCTGGTCGGGGCGTGTCTCTGTCGGTGAAGTTGATCACAATCGTATTCTTCCTTTCCACTATCATGATGATCTTTTAACTATGAACACATAGATATCTTGAACAACCCTATCTGTCACCACTGTCAAGAGTTTATCAGATAGTCACTTATACACAAGTAAAAACAGACTCGTTAGACCGTACACTCAGTTCGAGAGCTCACTAGCTGCCCTGACTTGCACGCACGCTGGTCCAAGCAGAACTGATTCGCAGGCATTTGTCCATCAGGCATGCGCCTTCCGTTTTAACAATGGAGCGGTCTCGGTGGCAACTTTCACTAGGTTGTTCCGCAATTCATCCCAATTGCTACATTTCAGCACTTCCAATTTCTCTGTGAACTGGTTGCAAATTGAAAGTTTCTCTAAATCTAAAGAAGTAAGCTTGAGCGATTTGGTTTCCTTAGTGTTCCTAGGTGTGAATATTAGCTTTATTATTATTATTATTATTATTATTATTATTATTATTATTATTATTATTATTATTATTATTATTACTTTTTATTTATATCCCTGACGTCAACCTATTCCACGAGCTCTAGGCCTGTCAACGCTGCGAGGAGGATGTGATACAAATTTAACGTTTTCTCCTTTCTCGAACTTGTTACGACTAGTGAGACCCGCAATGTTCATTTGTTCAGAATACATCGTAGCTTGGTCGCATATGGTAATGCATCTATAAATATTTAATTTAATATTTATTTAATTAAATTCAACATTCCAACTTCTAGAAATGTTAAAAGAGACTGAGATAAAAGTTGTTTTATTTTTGTTTGTAAATAACAATGTGTCTAAAACGAATTACTGACTTACAGTATTAAAAAATCTGCACTTCTTTTTCTTTTTTGCTAATTGTTTAACGTCGCACTAACACATCGAAGGTTTTCGGCAGCACAGGAATGGGAAAGGGCTAGGATTGGGAAGGTAGCGGCCGTGGCCTTAATTAAGGAACAGCCCCAGCATTTGCTTTGTATTTTAAATGGAAAACTACGGAAAATCATCTTCAGGGTTGTCGGCGGTAGAATTCGAACCCACTATCTCCCGAATGTTAGCTCGCAGCTGCGCGACCCTAACCGCACGGCCAACTCGGTCAGTAAATTGTATAGTAAGGATATGCGTTAATTATGACACTCATTCTTCAGAATCATAAATATTATATATTCTGTTAAAGATGCCATGACGTCGGCATGGGATGAGACAACACGCAGTACGTTTTCATTCGTTTAGGGCAAAGTGTATAAGACTCCAACTGAATCTGAGGAAGAGCTCGTCGCTCGGGTGTTTACAGCTCAGTACTCTCTACAGCACATGGCTGGAGTCATTGAGCGTGTCGCACGTCGTTGCAGAAGCAGAGCGTGTATTGAAGCAGGATGACGCACTTGTGAACAGTTTTATAAAAGATTAGAATAGCATTGACATAATATAATAATAATAATAATAATAATAATAATAATAATAATAATAATAATAATAATAATAATAATAATAATAATAATAATAATAATAATAACACAGGAATTATTCTCAACCATCTCAATATGTACTTATACTATTGATTTCCGACCTATAGTTATTTAATAAAATGTATTGTCTCTTATATTCCATCCCTAGAAGTTCGAATATTGACTTTTAATACACCCTGTAGAGATCTGGTATTAATCAATTATCTTCTTTTTCTTCGCCTTCTTCTTCTTCCCAATTACATGCAGTCAGCATTTTTTTAAATGTATTTAGCTCAGTTTGAAGGCTGGATGTCTTTTGCTACTCCAACTCTATGTGGAAGGATGTATTCATGTTGTGTGTTGTGTTGATTCGTAGTGTATGAAGATGTGTATTAAGACGAAAGCAAACACTCAGTCCCAGACCTAGAAGAATTGGCCAGACGTGGTTAAAATCCCAGGCCCGGTCGTGAATCGAATGTGGGACCTCTGGACCGAAGGCCACTACGCTATCAACTACCTGTGTATCATATACGGTGAAGCGTGATTTTAAATTGAAAATCTTTAGATAATAATCAGTAGGTATGTGTGAATTGACGAAAACCAAATTGTTAGATTTCTTTAGTCTATTGAGTCCTCAACTGATTAGGTTTCCTGACAGATCCTCCATCAGCCGCTACATACAGAGCCTAGGCATCAAGAAATAGGCATCCTCACTGAGATATTTGATACGTATCGATCTGGCAAGTTCAGTGAAATGTACACACGAGTGACACTTTCGCACAACAAAGACTCGTTGCAGGCGGAGCAAAAAAAAAAACAACTCGACAATGTAGTGAGATGGACAGCAGGCAAAGGTATGATGGTAAACGGGATGAAATATCAGGTTGTGAGTTTCACCACAAGGAAAAGTCTTCTCGGTATTAATTACTATGTTTATGGGGTGAGAGTGCCTCACGGGGATCACTGTAAGTACCTAGGTGTTAGTATAAGGAAAGATCTTCATTGCAGTATTCACATTGAGGAGGTTGTAAAGAAAGCTTACAGATCTCTTCATATGATTATGAGTAAGGTACGGATTTTTATGTAATATGAAAGTGCGAAATTCCTACATAAAAATTTAGTAAATATCAGTGAGATATGTAATGAAATATGTCATATTCAGAAAAAATGTATTAGTATTAATGCACTAAATATACGAAAATGTTCGTATATTCCTTTTATTATGACTTGTGGTTAAGATATGAGACAATAAAATTGTTTAAATACCTCCATATGTTATGACAAAGTCATCGTTGTTGCGTTAGATAATTTATATGTTTTATGTTCTAATTTGGACAATATTAAATAATCAAATTAAAGGCATAATCAAATTACTTCAAACATTCAAAAATAATTTTATGCACTGTAAATTGCAGAGTATATTAACTTACACAATGTACTGTTGTAGCTAATTTCCTGGTACCCTCATGGCCTGAAAATGAAACAAATAAATGTTACTAAATAAAGTTAATAAAGAACTTATATTTAAACCCGCATTAAGTAACAAAAATAGTACAGCAACTTTTTTTTTTTATCGTGATGTGCAAGTGTGTTACCAAGTACTTCTCCACGTTTTCCATTGTGATGTTTTGGTGCTGATCCGGTAAAATTATCTTGTAGGCTGAGAAGCACCGTTCTACATCGAGGAAGTCACCGCTGCATATTTTAAAAGATACAACTAAGTTTAGCTGGCTGAAATATCTTCCGAGGGCTCTTCTTGTTCACCGCGAATGATCTTGCAAACAGATGAATAACCTGGATTTCGTATCAAGACTGTTTGGAGTTTGCTAGAAACTCTGACCAATGGAAGGCACCGAGCCCTACCTGGTTCTGAAAACGGATTAGTGCTGCTGTATGCAGTCGAGTCACTCGGACCTGCTGCATTTCACAGACAAAAGATTAGAAATCTCAATTATAAAGGAATTTTAAAGCCAACTTAAAAATATTCTCTACGAGATGAAATTCGCCAATTATTTGACTATAGTCTGAAAATAAAACGAGCTGAGACAATATTTTTAAAATAATTACCTAGATATGTAAAAAATGCTACATTCTTCATATAAATGTAAAAATATGTAATATTACTAAGAATATGTAAAATGAAATACAGGTATAACCATACCAGGACCAAAATTCGCCGACATTTTCCATTTTCAGGTGTCTAAAGTAAAGGAATGGAATATGTAGTTACACAAGAATCCCTAAGAATTGAAAGGAAAGGCCGTGTAAGTCTATTACAGTATAGTTCCACTGTATGGGATCTACACCAGGATTACTTGATACGAGAAATGAAAAAGATCCAGAGGAAAGCAGCGCGGTATGCTCTGGGTGATGTTCGACAAAGGAGGAGTTATAAAGTTTCGGCTGGGAAGACTTGGGAGAAAGAAGACGAGCTGCTCGACTAAAGGGTAGCCTATGTTCCGACCAGTCAGTGGAGAGATGATATTAGTAGAGGAATAATCTTGAGAGGAACATTTAAATGTAGGAAATATCATAGTATAAAGTGTGATAGTACATATATCACACCCTCGCACTGTATTCAGAAGGAAGAGAGATTATTGTCATTATTCATATTATTATTATTATTTCATTTGTATATTTATTCTTAATATTTTACACTGGAAGGTCTCCATATGTGATATGAGTAATTTGTTTTGTACAAACGGATGGGAGAACAGTGCTATTTACAACTCGGAAACTATGTATGAGTCATGTGGAACAGCCCAGAGTCCGTTGATGTTGTTATTGTCTTGGGATCCGGATGTGGTTCGGGACGTGGCAAGAGGATCCTCCATTCATGTTTGGATGGCCAGGATCAATCTCGGCGTATCATGTAAGAGTAGAGGGAAGCTGAGATCTATATAGGCATGTGGAGGAGTTGACTTCAACATTTTGGTGGGAAGAGGAGGCGTAAATTTGGTGGAACATGGTCTTATAATGTTTATGGAATGTGAAGTGTGGTACTAACATACAATTGTGGAGTGCTTAGGCACTTGGTATTGTATCACCTGTGGTGGCTTGGTATTATATGTTGGTGAAATCTATGGGGCACTGTATCTTAGACTTTCTAGAAATGTTTTTGGAACGACAAGCGTGTGTTGTTCAAGTGAATGTATCTTTAAACCAAGTGTTAGAATCAGTGAATACAGAATTATAAGGTACAGTATCAATGTGATACAACAAGTGCCAATAATGAGAATATGCAAGTTGTGTTGATACACAGACACAATGAAGGGTATTCATCTACATGTAGGCTATGCTTTGTGATTAATCTTCATCGGTCTAACTACAAATGGTAGATTGGTCCTCACCTTTGTTTTATTGTAGGCATGTTGTTTGCATGGCGAATTTACGCACTCCTACAGTATAATGTAGCCTATTTAAGGTTTATTTTCCTTTACATGTGAGACTTTCCTAAGTCGCTGACTAATTTTACAAATATTATAAAACTGCATTTAACTTGAAAAATATGAAATATCTGCATTTAAAATGGAAAATCTGAAAATTAACATTCATTCAATAAAATACACACTCGACGGACCTTGTACTCACACTTGCTTGTTACCTGCTTACTTACACATACGTTATTTGAAGGGCGCCAGCTGCCACTCAGTGCAGCAATAATAGAATGAGACTCTTGACTATCTCTAGGGTGTGGGGTAATAAGCTTACTTTTGACAACATACCATATAAGTTCTGGGAAAAGGAGATTGGCGTGCGATTTCCCCATTAATTTTGAGGTTAAGATATTTTACTGTCATTGAAATAAAACTATGAATTCGTTTGATAGAACAAAATATATTCTTTAAATAATATATAAAAAATAGTGAGTCTTGTTGCGATAAAACAGATGAGAATATGAAATTACGACATTGCAACTGAAAGAAACTAGGTATGAATTTGAAATCTTCTTGACCGAACATTTAACAATATATAGGAAATATTCCCCTCACTGATTCACTTGACTGTACCTTCAACACTTTGAGTGTAATTACGACGTAATCCTTTGATCTGGTGTTTACTGTAGATGTGTCACGCCTAACTTGGTGATACATCCTTGTGACTGCTTCTTCTCCATATCATCTGACTTCTTTGTAAGTCAATATGGTATTACCTCATGGCAGGTCCAGGGTTGCCCTCTCTGACTTCATGGTAAGCCCTTGCGTCCGTGTCTTCAACTAAGTGACCAACTAACTTTGGCCTCACTCTCTCAATGACCAATGATTAATGGCTCACTGAGTCTTCTCCATCTCTCGTTCACACTCGTTGACTGACCGACTGAGGCCTCTTCATCTAGTAGACTACTTCACTGTTCAGCTTCCGTTTAAGGGGAAGTTGTACCTTCCTAGGGGGCAAAATATCAAAAAAAAATTTTTTGCTCATAAACATTCCTTGGAGTGTACTTTACTAGATAAATATGTTTTCGAATGGCATTCTAGCCATTAAAGGCTTTAAATATTAATTTCCTTTAAGAGCAGCACAACTTGCCACGCCCCCTTTCGCCATCTGTCAACTTCGTGAACTTCAGATATTTAATTTTAGCGGTATGTTGATTTATGTGAAGATATTTCGTTTTTAGGGTTGGCTCCTCTGTTCACGCGGAACGACTTTCACTTGTTTCTTGTGTTTCCGGCGCGTTTTCTGGACATGTTTACATCCGAAAGTTTGTTTTTGTGACAACATGCCTCGAATTGGAAGAGTGTATAAGAAATGTAAAGGAGGGCCTGGAAGAAAGCCGAAAGCAAGTGTAGTTAGTGGTAATAATAGTGCAAATAATACGGATTTTGTCCGTGGGAGTGGTGCAGGCTGTTCTAGGTTAGATTCAACATGTGCTTCAACTTCATCAGTGATTGTGAGTGATAATTCTGGCAGTGAAAATATTAGTGCCAGTGCTTCCAGAAGAAAGCTGAATACTGATTCAAGTATAGGATCTTTTGTAAGTACTCAATCTAATAATGAAGAGCATACAAGTGGCAATGTTATCATAGATATTGAATTGTTGTCATCTGCCATATCTTCATTTGCAGTCTGTAAAGCATGCCATGTTAGTGACAGTTTATTTTGTTGTGAAGATACCACTGCAAGATATGGACTTGCTAGTAAACTATTTCTGAAATGCAGGAACTGTAAAGCTCAGTATTCATTTCGTACCAGTAGGAAGGTTGACAGTGGGTATGAAACTAACATTAGGTTTGTGTATGGATTGCGTACTATAGGTAAAGGTGAATTAGCTATGTGCAGTCATGAATCTCCCAAGTGGCCCAACAAGATTCCAGAAGTATACAGGTACATTATGTGAAGCTGCTAAGCATTGTGCTATTGCCTCTATGAAGGCTGCTGTCAGTGATGCAATTGAAATTAATGATAATTCTACAGATATTGCTGTGGCTGTTGATGGAACGTGGCAGCGTAGAGGGCATACTAGTCTGAATGGAGTAGTAACTGCAACAAGCATGGATAATGGCAAAGTGCTAGATGTAGAGGTACTGAGTAAGTACTGTCATAAGTGCAGATTTATAAAAGATAATGAAAAACTTAAATTACATAAAGAAAGTTCTGAATGTAGTGTAAATTTTGAAGGGTCCAGTGGGAATATGGAAGCTGCAGGTGCAGTAAACATTTTTTCCAGGTCAGTTGATATGTTTGGGGTAAGGTATGTAAAATATTTAGGGGATGGAGACAGTAAGAGCTTCAAAAGTGTGGTAGAAGCAAAGCCATATGGAGATGTCAGTGTGGAAGAGCTGGAATGTATTGGACATGTCCAGAAAAGGATGGGAACCCGCCTTCGCAAGTTGAGGAAAGATATGAAAGGCATAAAATTACCAGATGGAAAAACCACTATCTGGGAAAGGTAGACTCACAGACAAGGAGATATACAGTTTGCAGAACTATTATGGTATGGCTATTAGAAGGAACTGTGACAGTGAGATGAAAATGAAGCAGGATATCTGGGCAATTTATTTTCATAAACTATCAACTGACACGGAGTCTTGTCATGCCTTGTGCCCAAAAGGACCAACCTCATGGTGCAAATACAACCGTGCTATAGCAGCTGGTGAACAGTATAGTCATAGGCACTCATTGCCTGTTGAAGTGTGCAATGTAATAAAGCCAGTTTTTAGAAGTTTGACTGATCAAAACCTGTTGCGTAAATGTTTGCATGGTAAAACACAGAACCCAAATGAATCATTTAATAGTGTAATATGGTCTAGAATTCCTAAAAAAGTATTTGTAGTTAAGGATACATTGAATTTGGGTGTATATGATGCAGTTGTGTCATTTAATGATGGTAATGTTGGTAGAGTTAGGCTGCTTCAAAGGTTAGGCATAAAACCTGGGGAAAATATGGTGAAGGCATGTTCCGAGTTGGATGCTGTCCGTGTCAAGAAAGCAGATTATGAAGTTACTATGATGGCTAGGAAGGCAAGAATGCACTCAAGGAATGCTAAAAGGGCCAGGGAGGATAAAGAAAATGCAGATGACCCAGGATATGGTGCAGGGATGTTCTAAAGTGAGTAACAAACTATGTTCAACTTTGAAACCTGTTTTCTGAGATTTTATATTTTTAATCTTTAAGTACATTTTTCTCAGGAACTAAACATCACAGAACAGTATAACTTAAATACCACACAGGTACTGGGATTAACATTATTGATGCATTTGTTGAAGAGTTTAAGTTTAATATTTCAGAAATTATGAATTAATAAAAGTGAAATATTTGGATATTTTGGAAATTCTTTTAATAACTTGCAAAAAATTCTGTAAAAATTACATGATAAAAGGTACTTGCCTACACAAATAGGTCAAAGAAGAGAAACCCTTCCTCTACCAGCTATTAAAATTTTATAACATTATCATGAACAGTTCAGGAGAAAAATGTACCTAAAAGTGACCAATTTAACATTGTGGGTATACAAGGTACAACCTCCCCTATAGGAAATATTCCCCTCACTGATTCACTTGACTGTACCTTCAACACTTTGAGTGTAATTACGACGTAATCCTTTGATCTGGTGTTTACTGTAGATGTGTCACGCCTAACTTGGTGATATATCCTTGTGACTGCTTCTTCTCCATATCATCTGACTTCTTTGTAAGTCAATATGGTATTACCTCATGGCAGGTCCAGGGTTGCCCTCTCTGACTTCATGGTAAGCCCTTGCGTCCGTGTCTTCAACTAAGTGACCAACTAACTTTGGCCTCACTCTCTCAATGACCAATGATTAATGGCTCACTGAGTCTTCTCCATCTCTCGTTCACACTCGTTGACTGACCGACTGAGGCCTCTTCATCTAGTAGACTACTTCACTGTTCAGCTTCCGTTTAACTAATGACTGACGCTACAATGTGCATCCACCTTTTATAGACGTTGGTTGACACAGCTACGTAATCTCCAGATATAACAATGACATACTCCCACAACGCCTCAAACTGTTGCATGTAATGGTGAAATCCCCCGGGGCGGCTGAGTCTCTGAGCGAATTTCTAAAAGCTCACGATGACGTAGCCATGACGTAGCAATGACTTGGCGAATCGCCAGTAGTGCAAAATATAACAACGTCATATCCAACATCTGATATATAACAATTCTCACTGTACATGTATTGAGTGTTATTTTACACACACGTATATATGCATACATCTAAGTACAATCCTGCAAGCGACAAGCATTGTAAAATTGAATTGAATAAGAATTATAACAAAATAATAGTAATCTCACAGATAAAATAATAATAATACGGACATAATAATAATAATAATAATAATAATAATAATAATAATAATAATAATAATAATAATAATAATAATAATAATACCACAGATGCAATAATAATAATAATAAAATACAGATATTACCTTGTAACGGGATTTGATTCGTTACACATGTTAACATAGGAAAATGAACAAAACGAAATTATTCTGATGGACTGCATATAAATATGTGGATGAGAGGCGTAACCAGTCTTACGGCATGGAATGGGTAGAAAGAGCATTGTGACATACGAGGTTTTAAAAGAAAGCCATCGATATGCAATTTGTTCAAGCAGTGTATACCATGAAATAAACCCCCCAAAATATTATTCCTCTCTCCTAAAAAATTGCTGATTTTTTGGTTTTATCCTTATTCCGAGGTGATCTTCAATTTACCAAAGAAGATGTTCGATAAATGTTCAAGTACTTTGAAATCATTTAAGAAAGAAATAGGTAAACAAATGATGAGGACGGTGACAGCCCAAAATTCAGATCATTGATTGATTGATTGATTGATTGATTGATTGATTGATTGATTGATTGATTGATTGATTGATTGATTGATTGATTGATTGATTGATTGAGAGTCAACCCTGAGAGGTGGCAACTCTTCTTATGTGTCAATAAGAGAACGATAACTCCATTCCCTGTCGCGGTGCCATGTTTGAGATAGACACTCGTGAGTCGGTAGCGCTGAAGAACAACATTTACCACTGTCACGGTTTCCACCAATGGCAGCGGTCGAGATGATGATGACCCTGCCAATGTCTCGCGTCGCTCTGCTCGTTAATAATTCATGGTGACTGCGACAAACAGAGCAAAACGCTGAAAAGTCGTTACGTTACCCAGTGCGGTCGATCGCCTCAATGAGCCCTTCCGGCCAGCGCAGCAATTACCGCCCCGCGCTCCTCGTCCCGCTGAATTTAGATACAGAGGCATTAGTAATTTAGAGCTCTGTGAGAGTTGAGCCCCGCCGAGCAATACGAAACAGTGATACACATGTAGTGGGTAAAACCTCATGAAAAGTATTTCACCGGGTGAGTTGGCCGTGCGGTTAGGGGTGCGCAGCTATGAGCTTGCATCCGGGAGATAGTGGGTTCGAGCCCCACCTCGGCAGCCCTGAAGATGGTTTTCCGTGGTTTCCCATTTTCACACCAGACAAACGCCGGGGCTGTACCTTAATTAAGGCCACGGTCGCTTCCTTTCCACTTCTAATCCTTTCCTATCCCCCATCGTCAGCAAAGACCTATCGGTGTCGGTGCGACGTAAGGCAACTAGCAAAAAAAAAACACGATTTGGTTCTGGTTACTGATCAGTTGTAAGCGATCATATGCTCACGCATGCGCACTAGATTATATTGGGACTTGCTATTGTTCTTTAGAACCTTAACAGACATTTCCATTTCACAGATACCAACACGGATGTATTTTTTCGCTCGTAGACTGTTTCATTACATTTCTTTTTTGACTTTCTGTATGTTTTATGTTTTTCATCCCGTAATTTTTCGTGCTGACGACACTACTTCGTAATGTATAAACGACTTCCGTTATCATAACCTGTTGTATGTTTTATGATTTTATTTCACTACATCTACAATCATCTGTCCAATATAGTAATTATTCTTATCGTGTAATTAAAGAATTTGTCTATGAACGCGGAAGGAAATTACATTAGGAGGAAAAGAATCGCCATTACCTGCTCATATGTGTGTGTGTTTTTTAAATATTCAATAAATGTTCGCAATGATTTCGGAGGTTTGACATCTGGTCCCAAATGATAGAATATCCCTATGATAAGTGTAAGCATCACGGAAGTCTATACTAAATATGGAGCTTTTCGGATGTGATGAGGTAAGAACATGTCAATGAGTTATTATCCCTAAAGGGCTAGCTTAAATCTATTGATCTACATGTGAGGTAGTGGTCAGTGGTTAACTTCCAAAGAATCAAGGGTTAGCTGAAGGTAGTGGATGAGGTGATCGACAGGATTTGGCGTATTCTTCTCAACCACAACACACTCTTCTATACATTTTATCTCCATACCAGAACACTAGGATCCGATTACGGCTTCTGATTGGTAGACGTTGAATTATCACCCTTCCGCATTGTTAGGAAGGTATTTCGGTATTATTCACCGTGAATTAATACAGTTATTATATATCCTCCCCACCCCCTCAATTCTTGCAATCCCGCTCGATTCAGTGACCAGTCGCTATAGACAGAAGTGTGACGGGTTGTCACCTCTACATTTCTATTCACCTCTTTCACCCTTGAGGTGCCACTTCATTTCGGTATTCATCGTCTAATACACGCAGGGATCCTCTCTTCCAACACTGATCGTCTAGAGTACACAGATAAGAATACTCTACTGCAGTTGTTACCCCATAATCCCGTCATTTCTCATCACATTGAAGTCCACCTTGTACTCTATGTGTTAAAAGGAAAATTTTTCTTTTAGCTTGCAATTTTTTTCCTGATATACGTGTTGAAGCCTGGCATATTTATTTTCACGTATCCATGTGCTAGTTTTATTCGGTATAAATTAAATTGAAAATGTTTTTCTGATAGGCGTACCTTGCCATTTCATGTTGCAGTTCTGTGTTTTCCATTATTGTTCAAAACTCTGCAGTTCTTTTCAGGTATTGTGTTTCTTCTTTATTACAGTCGAAATTTAAAATAATAATAATTTTTATTATTTATTTTCGTTATTTTTATTTTTGGCTGTCTATGTCCCATAACACTAAGCCCTCATGACAGTGTCATCTTCTATCAAAATCCTGGTAATGTGATTAACGGAGGTAAGTCGGTAAAGAAAGTAGCACAGATCAGAAAAATTAAATAAGAGGATTTGAATCTGAATGTAGTGGATGGACAGTGAACTTTTAGCTAGGAGTAGACTTGAGAACTATTAGGAGAGAGAAACTAAAGAATTTGCACCATATCTGCTAAGTAAATAAATATCTCCTAGTTATTACTTAAGAGGAACTTCTACAGTGTCATGCTCGTATATCCACGATCGTGTAACTAGGATAAAAATTAAATAATTACGTAAATAACTCTTCGGATACGACGAATACAGAACACATAGCCTACAGATTCAAATTACTTCTCAATTAATCACGCAAAGTCCAAGTGCACAATAGTGAGCATGCGTGAGCATGTGATCGCTTACAACCAATCAGTAACTAGAACCAAATCTTGGATTTTCTGGTCTGTTGATAAATGTAGGGCCGAAGGCGGGCTAGTGGTTGGGAACACGTTGAAGGCAGCAGTCGGCCGACCCCAGAGGGGAAACCGGAGCCATTACCCTAGCTGTCTAAAATACAGGGATGGTTCTGTGTCGGTTTATTTAAAAGTAGGTCATTGACCCCTTGACGTGTGGGTTCCCTATATCACAGGCGCTACACCCATTTTTAGTTCAACCCTTGAACAACTTCCCTTACTCATATCGTATTTCTTCTGAACCATTTCCTTGACATTATCGTTTTTCAGAATTCCTTAGTTCATAGTTTTTCATCCGCCATATTTCAGATATTTGCTTCTAAGTTTCTGAAGCCATCCACGTCGACACCATGACACCTTCTACTCTGTTCATATTGGCTGCTCTACACCTTTCTCTTCCTTGGTAATTACTGAAAGTTAAATTCATTTACTATTCAGTAAAAACGCTCCGCCATATCGGTATTCGAACTCCAGTGCTCAGCATTCATACTCCAACACGTTACCCCAAGACTGTAAATCACTGTCAGACATTGTTGTTGAGAAGTTTTAAAAAGAAGGGAGCTAAAAATATCCATTCACTCAAGTGTAAGTACCGTAAATTTGATTTAGTAGGCGCAAAGTAGTAAAAATATATGCGTAATGAATGTATTTGGCTTAAATAATAAGTTATTTACTATTTAAAAGAATTCCGCCACACTAGGATTCTTGCCCCAGCGTTCAGCATACATATTACAGTGCGTTACCCCGACACCAAACATCAGTGTCGAGCGTTCATATTGAGATACTGAAGTTCAAAAGAGAAGAGAGCTAAAAATCCATTCGTGCTGAAAATTGGAAGTATAAGGGCGGACTAATTCTTCGGAGCACGTCAAAGGCAACTGTCGCCCGACCCCAGCTGTCTTAAATACAGGGAGAACTCTACGCCGGTTTATCCAAAATACGTCTTTGAATCTTACTGTACACGTTGCCTGCGTACCTCACAGGTGCATGTTTCACCTCCAGACCAACCCTTCAACGTAGTCCTTTCCTCATACCGTATTTGTTCCTAACCACTTCCAGGATTTCTCTTCTTCAGACTTGTTTCTTCGTGTTCTCGCATCCGTCATATTTCAGACATGCGTTTCCAAGTTGATCCAGCCCTGCACATCGACGGTACGACATCATATATTCAGAGCTTGCGTCTAGCCTCCTATTGGCTGCTCTGCTTCACTCACTTCCTTTACACTCTGTTACTAAAGGCTATATACATTTAATATTCAGTAAGACTTCACCGCCTCACTGGGATTCGAACTCCAGCATTCAGCATCCGCACTCCAGTGTGTTATCTCGAGACTAAACGTTATCTCAACACGGCAACATTGAGATCTTGGGTGATGAAATGGAAACGAGAATGGACCTAGTAAGTACCATTCTCACAAGTACAACGAATTTGGTTTTGTACGCACAATACTGTAATAATACACAATATCTTGAACTGAATAAGATCGAATTATTTCCAATATAGAAAAAATATTTTTTCAAGTTCTGATTCGCGTATTTATTTAATGGTATGGTGATTATAACAACCCATTCATAAGTCCAGGTCCAAGTTTTTCAGCCACTCTACAGCACTTTCTGAAATATGAAACAGGTCGTTGGGCTTCCGGAGTAGGCATGAACAGGGCAGCGTAGGATGACATGGCCCATGGTCTCCTCTTTACTGAATTCACACATTGGAGAAACCATTTAGCCCCACTTTTGGCGCAAGAAATCGCAGCGTCCATGCCCTGTTCTCAGTTTGTTGAGGCGACACCATAGTTTTCTTGGGAGGTCGAATCCCTTCATGTACTGAGTTGGATTTAGGTCATAAGCATTAGTTCCATATGTTGAATTTGACCACTCACTCCACCAGCCCTAGTTTAGATTAAAATTATCTCTCAAGAGTCGGCCGGCCAGCACACCTGATGGTCTCCTTGATCGAAGTCGTTGTGGCGATGGATAACAAAATTCCTGGTGAACTGGTAATGAGGGAGATGGCCAGATCTTCTTTGCTCCTATCAGCAGAGCTTCCTTTCTTCTCAGGAGGGGTGGTGGGATAGGACTAACTACGGGTAATCAGTGGCGAAGTGTTAACTTTACAGTACCAGTTATGCAGCGCATGGTATCATTCAACTTAGAATCCACTTTATGCACATGTGCATTTTTCAGCCATTCCAGGGCACAGTATTCAACTGCAGGGTACACAAGACTGTCACCCGTTAATCGTAAGCAGTCAGCCGAGACTCCCCAGGAACTGCCACAAAGCTTGTGCAGGAGGTTATTCCTTGTAGCGATTTTATGAGAGAGCTTGGCGAGATGTTCTTTGTAGTTCAGAGTTCTGTCCAGGGTGACTCGTAGTTATTTCGGGAAAGGCTATGCTTTAGTTTTTCACCAGGTAATAAAACAGATGGCTCGTAGTATACGAGTCGGTTGCTGAGATGGAAACATTAAACCTCGGTCTTAGAAGCACTTGGAGTCAGTTGCCAAGACTTGAAGAATGTTTCCATCTTGTCCAGGTCTGCTGAAATAATGCCTTCTCCATCCTCAAAATTTCTGCTTTGAGCTACCAGTGCAATGTCGTCTGCATAGATGAAATTAGTAGTTGTGGTTGATGGTAAGTCGTGGATGTAGAGGTTGAAGAGAACTGGGGCCAGTACTGATCCCTGTGGCAGACCGTTATTAAATTTTCTTTTACGACTTTTAGAATCACCTAGGATTACCACAATCTCTCACAGAGCATTTTGGAAATTAGGTTTGCAATTTCCAAGCAGGGAATTACTTCCAGCACTTTAAGAATTAGTCCATGTCGCCAGACAGTATCATATGCACTTTCCAGGTCAATAAATACATCTGTTGATTTTAACTTCCTTTGGAAGCCTGCCTCGATGAGAGTGGTAAGAGCCAGAACTTTATCAGTACAGTTACGATTTCTTCTGAAACCAGCTTGTTCTGAAGGGATTACTGCTTTAATGAGTGGTGCTATCTTAGTAAGGAGGACTCGTTCGAAGAGTTTAAAAATGCAACTAAGAAATGCTATTGGGCGGTGGTTTTCAGGCTGCTCCGACTTTCCAGGTTTAAGAAGGGCGATCACCTTTGACCGCTTGAATTGCTTTAGCAGGTTGTAAGTCTGAAGGATGTAAGTAAAAAGAGAAGTGATCCACTTTATGCTATGTGGACCCATATTTCGAAGGAATTTGTTGTAGATATTATCTGGGCCATCTGCTTTACCGGTTTTCAGCATTTTGGTAGCAGCTTCACTTCCTGATTAGAGAATGGCGTAGACCCTCATTCTTCTGTGTTCCGTGTTTGAGCTCGGCGAGCTTACGTTTCACACTTACTTTGGGTGACTTCAACCATTCTATTTGCAATGGCATCTGGGTTCAAGTTAGTGCACTGCTTTCTAGAATAATGTTTTCTAGTAAATCGATTTAAGACTCTCCAAGCTTTTCTGCTCGATTTTGCAAAGTCCGTGTCTTTCACTGTTGCTTCTCACTTTTCTCTTCTATTTTTGTCTAATGACCCTAGAAGCTGTGAATCTACTTCATGGCTGCCTGTTGGTTGATATTCTTCATACAGAGCCTCACTTTCTGGATTCCAATCGGGCACATAATATTTTCTGAGACCTCTCGGAATGTTTGATTTGGTAGCTGAAATTACTAAGCTGAGGAAGTCATCATATTTACTGGCAGTTCTTTCTAGATTTACGTTAGACAGCTTCTAATCAAGATCTTAGAGAATTTATACCAGTTTGTACGATTAAAATTCCACCTGGGTAAAGGTACTGAAGTCACCAGAGGTATCTTCATACCTGCTTCCAACAAGACTGGTCGATGCTGGCTGGCTGTTTGGGAAACTCGAAAATATTGTACATGCAATACTGAGAGGTTGATCAAAGGAATCCTTGGACACAAATGTTAGGTCGGGGTTGTAGTCTCTTCTCCAGCTAGCAGAGTGGGAAGTGTCCTTGTCTTTCGCATCAAAAACTAGGTGCAGATAGGATATTTCAGTCCACTGAGTTAATGCCTCACCATCGTCTGTGTCATATAGCCAGTTAGTATGATGGCTGTTAAAATCTCCAGCGTAAATGCAGGGATGGCTGAAGGTTGGCAAAATACTAGGAGGCTTATACACGTTAACAACTGTTAGGTTATTAACCTGTATTATTATAGAGAAAATGATATCCTTGACACTTGACTCAACAACTTGAACTTCTGTAAGACTGGATTTGGCATAGGTGGCAATCCCATACTGCTGAAGGTGTATAGTGTCGACTAGGGTATAGTGCAATATTTGTCCTCTTCTATCAAAGTCCTGTTCATCTGGGGTATGCGTCTCCTGAATGTTGACGATATCAATGTCGAGGTTGTTCAGCTGTTTTGGCACTTGGCACCACTTAAACATTCAATATTTAGTTGGAAAATACGGACTGAAGGTCCAATATCTATTGTTCAGTGGTTCTGAAAAGAACCGTTATTTCCAAATGTTTGAGGCATTATGTCGTTCAATTGTATCACCTTATGTCGCTGTTGTTCGCTTAGCACCGGCCGGGGGACACGTGCAGGGCAATCAATAGATAAAATTCTGCGGACGTGAACAACGGTATTTAATAAACTGCAAGTACTGTTCCCTTGAGGTGGTAGAGGTGGGATCCTTCGCTGATCCCGAGGGGAAACCAATCCTGGAAGGTAAACTGATGAAGAAAGAAAGAAAAAAGAAAGAAAGAAAGAAAGAAAGAAAGAAAGAAAGAAAGAAGGGGTTAGTGTGGTTAGCTGCCACCCCCGGAGGCCCGGGTTTGATTCCCGTCTGTGCCACGAAATTTGAAAAGTGGTACTAGGGCTGGAACGGGGTCCACTCAGCCTCGGGAGGTCAACTTAGTAGAGGGGGCTTCGATTCCCACATCAGCCATCCTCGAAGTGGTTTTTCGTGGTTTCCCACTTCTCCTCCCGGCAAATGCCACAGCCACTTCTTTAACACTTTCTTGTCTAACCTTTCCAATCTTCCCATCCCACCCCTGTTCAGCACAGCAGGTGAGGCCACCCGGGTGAGGTACTGGTCCTCCTTCCCAGTTGTATCCTCCAGACCCGAAGTCTCACACTCCAGGACTCTTCCCTTGAAGCGGTAGAGGAGGGATCCTTTGTTGAGTCTGAGGGAAAAACCAACCCTGGAGAGTGAGCGGATTAAGAAAGAAAGAAAAAATGAGAAAGGAAGAAAGAAGGAGGAAATATTAAACGAGTGGAACACAATAGAACGCGCTCATTCCTTTCTTTCTTTCTTTCTTTCTTTCTTTCTTTCTTTCGTTCGTTCGTTCTTTCTTTCATTTCTTTCTTTCTTTCTTTCTTTCTTTCTTTCTTTCTTTCTTTCTTTCTTTCTTTCTTTGTAGGTTTTTAGCGTATATAAATAAAACAACCCGGACCAAGAATTTAATACTACTAGTGTACAGACCACGAAAGCTTCAACTCGTAAGATTCTTTGCTAGATGTTGAATACATTTCTGTACGTTCCTTAGTCCGAGCATTGAGCAAACCCTAGTAAATTCGGACGTACTTCATGTTAAAATAATGTGTTACTTGTTTTAGAAGCTCTGTCCTCAGTTAAGGGGCTTGTTTGATTGCGTGACTCACAAGTCATTTTCTTTTGTTATCATGACAATATTTGTCCATCCCTTAGACTCGGCAATGATTAAGTAACCCTGCGGTAACTTTTGCCTCCGTGATGGCCATACATAGTTAACGTGGGAGTTCTACACGTGGGGTAACAGTAAACATGGCGCTCGATAGCAGCGTCCGGACGTGACGGTGTGAACCCAACTTACCCGTTCATGTAACAGTGTGAGTGAAGAATGGAGAAGAAATGGGCTGTCAATCATTAACGTCGTGCATCTTTAGAGCCGTGCCGAGTGGCTCAGATGGTAGAGCTCAAATTGGCAGGTTCGATCCCAGTTCATTCCGGTGGTATTTGAAGGTGCTCAAATACATCAGACACGTGTCGGTAGATTTACTAGCACAGTAAAAGAATTCATCTGCGACAAACTTCTGGCACTTGGACGTCTCTGATAACCAGTGAAATAGTTCATCACCATCATGTCAGGGTAGTTGCCTTCGTTTCAGAGGACTCCGGGTTCTAATATTGTTAAATTATTATTATTATTATTATTATTATTATTATTATTATTATTATTATTATTATTATTGTTACCGTGTTTTTGCGGTAGTTATGCGTGAAAGAAGGTGCGGGGTGGTGAACAGGTCTCAAGCTACGAAAGTAAAATTAATTTAAAATTTAACAAGGTTATATTTTCTTTTCAAAATTAAGAAATAACAATTACGGCAGGTACAGAGTAGCAAGGCAACAACAGTTCCAATTACAGGATTTACAGGATTTGGGCTTCGAGCTCCAAATTCACAATACTTGAGCAATTAGCCCGACTTTACTCCAAAATAAATTTTACCAGAGGGGCCGAAAACCCCGTTCATGTTCCAGAGCACTTGCTCCAAATTACACAGAAAAGCCTCCTCGAGGCATACAACACTTAATTTTCAAGAAAGAGCCACTCGCTCTCAACTTTAAGCCTCTCAAAGGCCACACCAAACTCCACCTTCAAGTTGTCCTCTCTGGACATAGACACAGGGGTAAAATACCCAACCTACTGAGGTCTATTAAGTGAGAAAAGATTAATTACTTGACCTCTAAAATAACAATTTGAGAGGAGGCGAACTTGCGCTCCTAATACGCTTTGTTTAAAACCTACTTGGCACTAGGCCGTTAATACAAGGGCTAATCCCATACTAAAGAGGTGACTTAAGAAGGAATCAATTTACATGAAGTCGAAGAAGAATAGGTTGAGAAAAATATAAGTTCACCTCAAAACAATATGAGTGGGAGCTCGAGAGGGTTAAGCACTCTCTATCCCAATATGTAGTTTAAAAGATAGAATAGATACAAGTTTCTTTACATTTTAAGGAAGGTTACATAATGGAAAAACTTCGGACCCGCCCCGAGAGTTAAACTGCTGAGCAAGCAAGAAAAGAAGTAATTAGTCGGCCATTACCTGGTTGTTGACTGTCGCCGAAGAAAGAGGCGCTTCCCGCCCCCTGCTATGTACTTTACACACTGAAAGATGGAACAGAAGTGGCCCGGAGACCCTAAAATCAGCAGTTTATATCCTCTCGCGGAAAGTTCGAGGCGTTAGGGGAATGAGAACACCCTCCCACAAAAACTTTATTGGGTAGGATACAGCAACATATTCAAGTTGGGAGAAGATACATCCGATTGGTCAGAAATTAATAAAATAAATTCGGGATTGGCTAAATACAAAACAAGGGGAAAAAGAGGGGTATACAGCCAACTTAAACAATAACAGAAAGAAATTTAACAAGAAACAAACTTCTGAAATAAAAATTTCTCCAAAAAAACACAGTTCTTTCACTCCGCACTAGGGTGCACTATTGTTGATCTTCAGTAGTGTCCTCTAGAAGAGAAAGTTCACACTTCTTTCTACAAGCAAAACAAAAATACGTCGAAAGTGACACAGTTCAAAAACTCCAAATTTTCCACGTAGTGACATCTTCTGAGAAATTTGAAAATTAATACCGTCAATAAAGTTCAGACTTCCTCCAGCAGAGGAGTTTCAATTGGCGCACATTTTAAATTAGCGGCGTGGAGGTGTACCGCCCGGTACAATTATTATTCCCGATGAGGCCTGCTAAAGACCACGTGCCAATTTCATTTCAGTTCTTCATACTGTGTTGTTTTCTCTTCCGCTCCTTCCAATATTCTTTCATCCTTTCACTATGCTGTTTCCTTCTGTCCTCTGACCACTTCGCACCAGGCTTCTTGTTCAATCTTCCTTGGAATCCTTCCATACTTACTACCCTCTTTCTAAAAATGTATCTATCCATAGTTCCCTCTTCTCTTATATTATTTCTTTCTAAATCTTTCCTTACTTCTTGAATCCAGGTAGTTGTTGCCCTTTTGTCCCAAAGGTACTTGAAAATCCTCTTTGTTAATCTGGAATCATCCATTCTGTAAATATGTCTGAAAAATTGCAATCTTCTTTTTCTTATGGTTTCTGTTATGTTTTCTATGTTCCTGTGTATTTCATCATTAGATCGTAATTTCCATACTTCTGTTGTTTCCACAGGGCCTAAGATTTTTCTCATGATTCTCCTTTCTAGTACCTCAAGTTTATCTAATCTATAGTTTAGTACCAGGCATTCACTTGCGTATAAGCATTCCGATTATTATTATTATTATTATTATTATTATTATTATTATTATTATTATTATTATTATTATTCATTGCCCTGCTCCACGAATAAATAGTTAGCGTGCTAGCCTTTGGTCCAGCGGATCCCTGGTTCGGTTCCCCACCGGGTCGGGGATTTTAACTTTCATTGACTAATCTCGGGGGCTAGGTGTGTGTGTGTGTGTGTGTGTCGTTTTCATCATTAGAATGTATCATAGGTATGGTCCCATCCTCACAGACGCACCTCCTCGGGAGCCACACGTCATTATTATTATTATTATTATTATTATTATTATTATTATTATTATTATTATTATTATTATTATTATTGTTGTTAACAATACAGTATGAAGAACTGAATTGAAATTGGCACGTGGTCCTTAGCAGGCCTCATCGGAAATAATACTAATAATAATAATAATAATAATAATAATAATAATTTTATTTCGGATAACTAAGGATCACGTCATTTCAGCTGTCTCCTTCTCCCGGCTTTAATATTTGCTCAGAAATCCCGCATTTTTTCCCGATGTTGCTCCCTTCTTGCTTCGGTCCACGCCTTCCCTGTTTTCAGCTTCGGCTTTTCTTCGAAACTTTTGCGGTCTTGAAGTTTTCCTTAATTGCTTTGCGCTCCAGGATATCATTATCTGCCATAGACAGGAATCTAAAGCACTTGTATCTCAAACATCTTCGTTCGGCTGATCATACATTCGGCGTCTATCTGTTATCATTCCAATTCTTCTTTCCACTAATATTTTATTTTTGTAAGATTTTGTGTAAATTCCCTTCTCAGTGTATCCCCTATCCAAGAACGTCCTACCCGTCCGTATTATTCTCTCTATCCTTCGCATTTCAAAACTTTCCGGGTATTCCTGTTCCTACGTTTTCAACTTTTCTGTACCATATAAACCACTTCTAACAAATCACTTAGCAAATCTTTTTCTTAGCCTTAAAATAATGATAATTCTTGCCGATAGAAGTTCTTTCACATTTCCACGCGCGAATTTCCCTTGTAATGTCGTGTTATTTATTCTGTAGAGTTTCTATTTCATGTTCCAATACTTTCCAAATATTTAGAAACTCTCAATTTACTCTGTCAAAAACATTCTCCCTGTCAAAAAACATACATAGATACTAAATATTCTTGCAGATATGTTTATTTCCTTTTATATGCATGTAGCTACAATACTTGATCGTCCAGTAATAATTTCGTGTGGCTATTTCTAGCCGGCTGCAGCCCTTGTAAGGCAGACCCTCCGATGATGGTGGTGGCATCTGTCATGTGTAGGTAACAGCGTGTTATTGTGGTGGAGCGTAGTGTTATGTCTGATGTGTTAGTTGCAGCCCCTGAGCCACTGGAGTTAACCAATGAAGGTTAAAATCCCCGACCCGGCCGGGAATCGAACGATCGTCCAGTATAGCACCGTAATGTCTTGGAAGGAACTCAGTGCTTTGAGCAACAACGTAGGAAAATAGAAACTGACAAGCGCAATGATAGAAAACAACTGGGAAGTTCGGAAGAAAAACAACACTACACTCGAAGTCAACTCAAGTCCTAAGCGGTCCCTTTGATGTTCTAGATGTAATATAAATGCAGCTTACATTGCCCGCCAGCTTCAGAAGGAGGACCAAGAGTGAGAAGGGGAAAGGGGGGGGAAGTTCTTACACGCGGAAGAATATTTTCCTCAGTTCTTGAGTTGATAACAGGTATAACAGCAAAGATACCGCTTAGGACTTGAGCTGACGCAGCCAATCCTCGTCAATGCGGTAGAATCTGCAGTTCCAGGATTGGTCTCTACATCCATCTAAGAACCCACAACATCTGAGTTTTGAAGAATTCGTCAACGAGTGTTACCCCATCATGTGTTGAAGTCAGTGACATGCGATATGTGACATTCTGAAAGTTACACAACATACCTGATATATTAAGACAAACTTAGTAAATATTATTAACAAAATAGAATAGGGATGTAGGCAGAGAAAGTTCGCGCCAGATAGCGCTCGCGTACTACTGGGTAAGCGCAAGGCGATCGTCTTATGTTTCTCACAGTCAGCTGCGAGAAATGTACAGATTGTGACCGAGTTTCCTAAGCTAAAGCCTACTATATATTCTGTAATTTTACTCCAAGACTATATTAATTATTTGTACAGGTATATCCCCTAGTATATTATGGACGATTTTCAGCGTTTAAGCGTTAAACAGCTGCAAAATGAGCTACGGACCAGAGGAGCTAAAACTAGCGGGAGGAAGGAAGAATTAGTACAGCGGTAATTACAAAATTCTAATACGCTTTATTATCTAAATAATGAATAGGAGACAGCATGCCTTTTCATAAAGATTACAATTACTTGATTATTGTACATTGAGAAATATATAAATATACCTCCACAAGACTTAAATCATAAGTAGAGATTTAAATACTCACTTACTCTACTTGCTTATAGTCTTCAATTCACGTATTTGTTTAGGTTGATGGCTTACATGAAACTGCAGATACAGCGTTGTCCACCAGCAAAGGCATGTGAATTTCTTCAGTTTCCTAGTACCGGTTCCTTTGAAGAATTGACCATCAGCCATAAGGTGAAGATCACCATCACAAATGTGCATTTGTGATGGATTATTTTGTATTTAGAAAATCGGAAACAGATGGAGCACCTGTTTCCAACTACAAATTATTGTATGATGCTGGATACAGACTTTTCAGTGAAAAGTTTGTTTTGTTTATAAAATGTTTCTTTCAATCGGATGAAATTCTAATATGCAGTGCTGTGAAATCCGAGTACACAAAACATAAGAGCTATAATGTGAAGGTTATTTTAGGAGTACCTGGTGACATTATAGGAGGAGAATGTGAATGTGTTGCTGGAGCAGGCCCCAAGGCATGTTGTAAGCATATTGCTGCTGTAAGTTATGCATTAGAGCACTTATCCAAGACTGGTATTATTCAGTGTTCAGAAACATGCACCCAAAATTTACAAACTTTTTACCATCCCCCTTCCAAACGGTTGAGGCCATTTAGCCCTATGAAAGTGGAATGTTTGCCCTTGGAACAAGTTTTCCAGGAACCATGCCATGATGTTAGGCCATTGTCAGGAGTTAATCAGCCTGGATATCAGCAATATGTTGAAGGTATTGTAAAAAGTTCCCAACATAAGCTTGCTTTTTCTTTTGCTCTAAAAAAAGAACAGGCCAGCTGCTTTGATGTTATTCATGACCACCATTATGGTGTGGATCCATGTGCGACACAAGCTGAAAATCTTGTAAGAGTCAATGATGAGGAAAGGAAGAAAATTGAGGAAAATACTAGACAACAATCCCAGCAAAGTCTATGGTTCAAAGAGAGGAAATATCGTTTGACAGCAAGTAATTTTGGGAAAATCTGTCACTCAAAAACTCCTAAAGCCCTAGCAAAATCCTTATTCAATGGAAGTTTGTTTTGCTCCAGTGATATGAAATGGGGACTTCAAACGGAAGACTCAGCAAGGGACAGATATTCTCAGCTAACAGGCCATGTAGTCCAAAAGTGTGGCCTCATTATTCATCCTACCAGACATTATCTGGCAGCATCTTGTGATGGATTAATTGGACAGGATAGAGTCTTGGAACTTAAAGGGTTGCCAAGTAATAAAAATGAAGCTATTTCAATCAAATGTGTTCCATACTTGGGCGAGAGCATTGGTGCAGTGATACTCAAGAAAAATCACAACCATTACTTCCAAGTGCAAGGCCAGCTGTTTGTTACAGACAGACATTATTGTAGCTTTGTTGTGTACACTGATGTTGATATGCTAGTGTTGGAAATAGAGAGAGATGACATTTTCATTCATGAAATGGTGGCAAAATTAGACAAGTTTTACCATGAATATTTTGTTCCAGTCATCCTAACCTGACATAATGGTTTTCCTGAAATTGCATAACATAAAACATACAAATATTATCCTCCCTGAAAGACGAATTTTACTGACATGCAATTTTGACTGCAGTATTTTGTATGTTTTAGCAAGTCCTATAGCCCGTTCTATGTGTATTCTTTTAGAGGCTATCCTCCTTGTTTCAATGTTTTCTGATGGAGTAAACTGCCTTTTGCCTTTCAGAAATGGTGGGATATTTAATGTTACACCTTTAGTGCATAACAGATCCTGAATGTTGAACCCCCTATCTGCCATAACTGAATCTCCTTCTTCCAAGAGATCCAACATTCCTGATCTGATAAATAACTGCCTATCTGATATTGCTCCACCATATGCATCAGATATGAAACTTATGAAACCAGATGGATTTATACCTATTAATACCTTTGTTGTGTTTGCATTCTTGTATGTAGAAAATGTAGCTTGCTGTGCTGTAGGATTCTTAGGTTTTGCTATTGTAATCTCAGTTTCATCAATTATTACTCTAGTCGAGGGGTATTTCTGTCTAAAAGCAAGGGGGCTGTTTTCAAGGACAGTTTCTCTATCAGGCCATATGTTCAACTCTTTAAATTGGCAGTACATGAAATTAATCCAAACATTAAATATTCTTCCAACAGTAGTTTTATGGATTCCGAAGTTAAGGCCTAGTTCTTGGTCAGATTTGTTGGTCCTTAGCTTCATAACTGTCAATAAGAAACACAGTCTGGGTTCAAGAGGGAATATTTGTAAATTGTATCTGTTTTCTCCCAAAACAGCAAACACCAAATTAAAATGTTGGACGTCTGCAAACCCTGTATAAAGCAATACGGCATCAGGATTATTCATTATTTGCTCAACAACCAAATTACCTGTAGTATTTGTCTGAGTACTGACGTCTTTGAAAATGGGAGTCACAGATGTTACATTCACTTCTTCGCGTATATTCACGATTTCTTCCCGTACTTCAATGGGGTTGATTTCTGCAGATTCCAATATTGTAAGCTTATCGTGGTAATCCGGCGATTTTCTGGTGTATGGCCTCTTTCTTCTTTTTGTTGTGTTCGTGGTCCATGGAAAAAGCGATGGAACAGCGCCCGGTTTTAATCTTGCTCTCTCACCTTTAAATACAAACACATAAATTCTGTGGTTGTTATCGAAATGCCTAATCACTTTATAGGTAGAAAATACGAATTATTTCCGTTCGTAAGTCGCACTTACCCAACAAAGTCTCCGGGTTGAAAATGATGGGAACACACTTTAATATTTTCGGTCAGATTCTTCTCACCGAAATGTTTCCTTCTAATACCATGTAACCATTCCTTCCTCATTTCTTTATTTTGTGGAAACTGATGAAACGAAAACGAGCTTCCCTGATTTTTACAAAGAGGAACACTGCAATAGCTCGGCATTGTCACGAAAATAACAATTTAAACAACTTAAATTCGTGGATATTAGCGGCATGAGTACACAGGAGACAAATGAAGAGCGCCTTGCGCTTACCCAGTACAACAGCACTGCGCTCTATCGGTGCTAGTTCTATACATCCCTATTAAGCAGCAATGACTGACACATCTGAAATTGTCCTCATACAGTAGGTCCAAATACGGGCTAGTAAAGTTGGTCTAATTATTGTCTAGCCTGTATCATCGGAATACCACACAAAGAAACTTTGTCTAGATCCTTGGATAAACCTATCATTAACGGCGACTAGAAAAGGCTGAATTTCGAAGACACTCCAAGTTGCTATTGAGAAAAAAAAGTGGTTCATTTCAAGAAACTATCAAAGTCTCACAATTACAAACTGGACAAAGAGCGCCAACCAGCGGTGAAGCAACAGGAATAGGAATTTGCCTTTCGAAAACGGACAAAGTGTCTTCAGAATCAGGTGATGATTGTTAACTTTTGGAACCTTCACTGAATCAGGAGTTTAGTTAGCTTCAGATACTTCGAGAGAACTATCGGGACGACAAGGATTTTTGTTTCTGTTTATTCAAAAGGAAATCTTGAAGTTATTTATGTAGTATGTGGGTACATAATAATCGTGCGGGTGCAGGAAAGAATGTGTACATTTAAGAAACAGTACCACGTATGAGACAATGCTCTTCCTTTCCATTATTTTCCTTAAGACTGGTCTCACGCCTCCCAACCACATATCGATACTCAGTCCATCAGAACAATTTTCGTTATGTTAATTTTCCTATAGAGACGTTTAAAGAAAAATGAACCTTACCGTACTATAGGAATGTCTGTTTCCATGACGTATTTATGCACTCCTACAGTATAATGTTTTTAATGTTCATTTTCCTTTACAATAACACAGGAAAATGAACCTAACGAAAATTGTTCCGATGGACTGCATAACCATGCGTGGTTGGGAGGCAAGTCATGGATAAGAAGAGTAGTGTCACATACGTGGTATTGTTTTTTAACCCGCGATTTGTAATCTATGTTAAAGTTTGAACAAGTTTGTTCAGGTTTTTAAATATTTCAATCTAAAAATATATAGTTCTTAGGTTGTTTATTTAAGTGTATCCATTTCTTGTTTAGTATTCATGTATTTCAGTTTTAAATTGATCTCTTTTGTGTGTATCCGAAGTGTATTTCGATTTTTTCCCTCTCCATTGTTTTTATTAACGACTTTCATTGAAAATAATTTCGGTAGCCCGTATTTATACAGCGTTTGATAATATAGACATTTTTATTGCATTCAAAGTTAAGAATTTGAAGCAAACGAAACCTTTTCCCTGCTTACTTCAACTTCATATCTTCTTCTTAATACGTTTACCATCCAGGGTTGGTTTTCCCCTCACACTCAGCGAGGGATCCCACCTATACCGCCTAAACGGCAGTGTCTTGGAGCGTCAGACTTCGGCGTGGGGCATACTACTGGCGAGGAGGACCAGTATCTCGCCCAGGCGTCCTTACCTGCTATGCTGAGCAGGGGCCTTGTGGAGGAATATTAAGATCGGAAGGTATAGACAAGGAAGAGGGCCAAGTTAGGTACCACCCGGCATTTGCCTGGAGGAGAAATGAGAAACCATGGAAAACCACTTCGAGGATGGCTGAGATGGGAATCGAACCCCCTCTACTCAGTTGACCTCACGAGGCTGAGTAGACCCCATTCCACTTTTCAAATTTCGTGGCAGAGCCGGGAATCGAACCCGGGCCTCACACTGACCACTACACCACAGATGCGGACCAACTCCATACCATAGAATTAATATGTCGCAGATATACTTTACTGTGTCAGATCTAGACAGTTCTGAAAACGTTCTTGACTGTAGATCCCGAAATTAAAGTTGTAACCAGTGATGGGAAAAGTACAGGGAAAAAAGTAATTGTGCTGGATTACAGTTATTTCAGAAATATTACAGTTACAAATTATATTTTAAGAAGTAATCAGTACGATTACATTTACAATTACAATTACCTTAGAGAACGCTAGTCTTAAAGAAATAATTTTGTTTCTCATTGGGCTGGAATAGTACAAAACGAACAAGGAAAACATACTACTTCATTTTGTGTGGTTTTTTTTTTTAGCATAGAGACATTAAAAATCTTTGGTAGTGGTCTTTGCCTATCATTTTAATTTTAGTTAATGACATTTAACCTTTGAAGTAATTTGCTATTTATTTGGCATATACATTAATTGGTTTTAAATTCTCATCGCTGAACCTCGACGACCTGCCGGGGGGGGGGGGGGGGATGGGTGTGAGGGTGTAGGGAGAAAGTACGTCTTTGCATTTACTGAAAAAAACGTCTATAGGGGTACTTGAAACAATCCTGTGTTTAATTTTAAGAACATTGTTGGAATAAGTACGATGTGTTTGGAAGTACTGAAGAGGTAAGAAAGTACCTCATCCAGAACGGGTGAAACTACTCGTTCTGCTGTAATAGAACTGAAAAGTTATATTCATCTTCTTCTTCTACTTCTTCATGTATTTATCCGTGTTTCTGTTTTCAGCGATGTATATCGATTACTAGAACGTAACGATTACAATTTTATTTCAAGAAGTAAAAATTACTAATAATGTAATCGTTACTAGTAATTCGATTACTTCCCAACTCTCGTGGTAGTCCATATTATTTAGACCGTCCCTTCTATGTGTTGTAAAGTAACTTACGGCTCTGAAATGATGATAATAGTGATATGTGACTAGTTGTGTTTGAGTATGCACGTATAAGAGAGACTACAATGCTGCCTTTCTTCTTGCTGGCCTTTCTCCAATGACCTGGTATTGGCATTTTGTGTAGATTTAGTACAATTTTACGGACGGATACGTTTGCTGACGTCAGCTCACTATTGCGTTGTGTATTTTAAATGGAGATGTGTATTAAGACGAATATGAAGCCCCCGAACTACAGGAATTAACCAGACCAAGTTAAAATCCCAGTCCCCGGCCCGATGAGCATTCAGCAAAGGAGCCGAACAGAGACTACGATGCTGCTGTAACAGAATATAAAATACACAGAAACAAATACATTTTAAAATGTATTAAAATAATCACGTTAGAAAAAGTTAATTGTTAACTCTAATATGATCAATCAATCAATCAATCAATCAATCAATCAATCAATCAATCAATCAATCAATCAATCAATCAATCAATCAATCAATCAATCAATCAATCAATCAATCAATCAATCAATCAATCAATCAATCAATCAATCAATCAATCAATCAATCAATCAGTCAATCAATCAATCAATAAGTGAATAAATACATAAATACATAAATAAATAAATAAATAAATAAATAAATAAATAAATAAATAAATAAATAAATAAATAAATCGATCGATCAATCAATCAATGAAACAATCAATTCAGTTTTAAATTCCACTGTACTTTACTGATATATCACACATCTTTAATATGTTCATATTTTTTAATATTATGCATATTTCCTACGTATACAGCCTCTTAAAGTGAGCTTTACTCGTGGGGCCTTTCGTGAAATAAATAAATAAATAAATAAATAAATAAATAAATAAATAAATAAATAAATAAATAAATAAATAAATAAATAAATAAATAAATTAATTAATTAATTAATTAATTAATTAAATATATAAGTAAACAAGAATGAATAAAATCAATCAATCAATCAATCAATCAATGATCTACATTTAGGGCTGTCGCCCAAGTTGTTTACCTCGCTGTTTCTTAAACGTTTTCAAAGAACTTGAAAGGTTATCGAACATTTCCCTTCATAAATTATTACAATCCCTTACTCCTCGCAATCTAAATGAATATTTGCCCCTACTTGTCCACTTAAGTTCCAACTTTAACTTCATATTATGATCTTTCCTACTGTTAAAAGCTCTATCCCACCTTATTCGTCTTCAAATAATTTCATTCCAGGCCATCTCTCCACTGACAGCTCGGAACATACCGCTTAATCGAGCAGCTCGTCTCCTTAATCACAACTCTTTCCAGAAAAAAGTTTGCAACATTTTCGTAACACTATTCTTTTGTCAGAAATCACCCAGAACAAATCATGCTGTTTTCCTTTGGATCTTTCCCAGTTCTCGTATCAAGTTCCATACACTGCAACCATACTCTAATTGTGGTCTTACAAAAGAAGTATTCGCCCTCACCTTTAGATCCTTACCGCAATCTCTAAATACCCTCTTAACCATGTGAAGAGATCTGTAACCTATCTTTAGAACCTTGTTAATGTGATTACCCCAATGAAGATCTTTACTTAAATCAACACATAGATACTTACAGTGATCCCCCTGAGGAACTTTCCCCCCATCAACACAGTAATTAAAATTGAGAGGACCTTTTGTTTTGTTAGAACTTACAACCTGACTTTTCATCCCGTTTACCATCATACCATTGTCTACTGTCCATCTTCACATCATTGTCTAGATCTTGTTGTAGTCTCTCACAATCCTGTAACTTATTTACTACTCTATACAGTATAACACCATCCACAACAAGACTTATCTGTGATTCCACTTCTTTACTCATATCATACATACGAGTATATATAAGAAATCATAAATGTCCAATAATACTGTCCTGTGGGACTCCCTTGTTAATCATTACAGGATCAGATAATGTTTCACCTACTGCAATTATCTGAGCTGCGTTCTCTAGAAATTTAGCCACCCATTCAGTCACTCTTTTGTCTAATCCAATTGCGGTCATTTGTGCCAGTAGTCTCTCATGATCGACATGGGTTCCTATTCAAATTTCATCTGCTCTTTCTCCCCTACAAGTCCTCGAACTGTGGTATAGGAATGTAGATACACTCTGTATGCAGGCTTATAACTGGTGTTTGAAAAATGAAATGCTAATAGCCAACATCTAAACGTGCATGCGACAGAATTTCCAAATCTATATAATTTGAACGTGTAACACAATATTGTGAGAAAACCACAACACTAATATTATTTATTTGATTAACTCCTTTATTTGCGTAAAATAGTCATTTATTCGAATAATACGATGCTGTATGAAAGTTGCCTCCACGGATCTTCCTATGTCAGCCCGATAGAGGGCTCTGTGTAAGTTGTCTATCACCGCCGTCTGAAAACGTCTTCATCATCTTGTACTTCTTCATTTATTTATCCGTGTTTCTGCTTTCAGTGATGTATATCAATTACTGTGTTGTCTATGCAAATCTTTCTATATCACTCCGACAGATGGCTCTGTAAAATCAAGTTACCGCCAGAAAAATGTGGCACGTTTTATTCCAAAGCGCCGTTAGGGCACATTTATTCTTCGTAGCAAAAGCGCTAAACGGTGAGGGAAGGATGTGTTATCGATAACTGGGTATTCTGTGTTTTTGTCGTATATGATGTCCTTTTTTTCATCTTTGACTGAATATCCTGCTACGTAGCAGAAAGCCAATTATTATTCTGTTCGTCATTTTTAGCGCTCAAGAGCACGCGCGCGCACACACACACACACACACACACACACACACACACACACAGAGACAGAGAGAGATATTTCGATTTTATTTTGTGAATGATTTCTCTTCCTAGGAGAGTATGCCCAAGGAGGCCTGCTGTTTTACGAAGCACTGCAGATGTCAGAGCTCGAATTATTAAAGCGATCAAAACACAAATATTACAAACATGCACAATATTAAGATAGGGAAATTGGCAAAAGTCAAAAATGCTATATGTAGGCCTGTAGCCATAATGGAAGTGAAAATTTAAAAGGCAAATAAATGGTCTTCTGGAGTTCAGTATACTTTCCGTTACTTTTCTCACGCTTCCTTTATCATCAGTTTCATTTTCAGTCTTTATTCGCAGCTATTGCTGGTCTGACTCATTGGCTGAATGGTCAGCGTTCAGGCCTTCGCTTCAGAAGGTCCAGGGTTCGATTCCCGGCCGGGTAGGGAATTTTAATCGTCTCTGATTTATTCTTCTGGCTCGGGGACTTGGTATTTGTGTTCGTCCCAACACTTTCCTCTTCATATTCACACAACGCACTACACTACCAACGACCACAGAAACACGCAATACTGATTACATCCCTCCATATATGGTTGGCATCAGGAAGGGCATCCGGTCGTAAAACAGGGCCAAATCCACATGTGCGACACAGTTCGCGCCCGCGACCCCACAAGTGTGAGAAAAGCGGTAGAAAAAGAATAATAATTCGCAGCTATTGCTGTGATAGGCCACTAGTGTGTATTGAGTAGATTAACCTCGCGTAAGCTCCACACTATGAAGTACACTCCCCTGGTAAGCTCGGAGATGTGTCTTCGATGAGCAGGCTATTAAAAAAGCTATAACGAGGGAACTAACAAAAAAGCTATGACACTTTGAACGGGACACGCTTCGATGTTTTTACCTTCTATGAATGATATATTTCCTAAATCAATACTAAACCAGTCATTATCACCCGTTAATACTGAAGTGACGTAGCAAGGTTTTGTACCGATTTAACCATTCCTTGAAACATTGCCTGTCTACAAAGAGTTCATCCTCGCATCAATCAGTAACGACTATCGACTGTCACTAATGTTCCTCATTATCAAAATAAATCCGGGGTCATTTATGACCTCGTAAAGACCTTCGTCCGTGTTGCCTTCGTTTCTATAAACAAGGCCAACATTATTGTCAGCTTATCCCCAAAATGTCCAACGTTCATTGATTTAAATTAATGGGAAATAGATATGACAATCTTTTGGACTTACTGGCGACCAACTCCTGGAAAACTTGATGTTTCATGAAAAATTAACTTCACTTCCTCGAAAATAAAATGAGGCTGTTACAATCATGTGAAAGATTTGAATGAAAAACCTCCTTGCCAGGCGCAGTTCTGTACTCGTGTCACACGGTCACGTGCCGTACCGTACATGAAGCATTTATTTATTTATTTGTTTATTTATTTATTTATTTATTTATTTAGGATTAACAACAGCATAACGCCGAATTACAAAGATCCGAAATATATACAATATATCGGGTCTATATTAAAAACGTTTACAAAAACAGATTTGTCCAGACCGTCCGGCCGTTCTATTGGACCGATTTGCTTCATTCTTTGTTTATTCTCTCCGGAATTACCCGCAGGTGAATCGTCATGCATTCATACGTCTCTAAGTTCAGTCAAATTTGAGTAATCCTAAAAATCACTAAATGACCACTCCAGTAATTGCAGGAGAAGGCTTATCCTAGCCCGCAATACACTCTGTACTTAGCAGGTTGGTAAGCGACTAACACTTTCATTAATATTCTAATGTGTGTGTGATTTTCATACTTAGTTATGTGATTGTATAAATCCATGTTTGATTAAGGCCTGTCAAGCCAGAGAGTAAATACTTCTTCTGATTATGGAAGAATACTGTACTCTGCTAGATCCTCTTTGATTCTCTGACCTTCCCCAGCTTTTAAATATAATTTATTCAAAAAATGGCAGAAAGTTCTTAACAACTTACATGTTGCTAAGAGAAAAGAGGCGACGTACGTACAGACGGGAAGGTATCAAGTCGACTAGCCTTCTGTATGACCATAAAGCAGCGCCTCTCAGGGTGCATGTACCAGTGCATTGTGCTGTGCACGGTGCAAAAGACGACTTCGCTTGGTTGACCAGAGTGCAGACCCTCACTCCTCGATTTGGAGCAATAGCGCTGTCTTTCTCTTTCCCTACGCCTGTCTCGCTCGTTCTGCCTGTCTCCCTCTTCGCCACTTGCTCCGTAGCGTTCCAAATCCGAGCCGAGTTGAGCCGAGCTTAGGCGAATAATTGCCCAGAGACGAAGCGTTGGTCCGAGCCGTGCCGAGTGGGACAGTTGCACTGTGCACAGGAACTCTGCGCCTCAGTTTGCACGCAAGAGATTTTGGGCGTTTGAGAGGCCCGGCCATAAATAAAGCGCGTGGACAAACACTTGAAAAAGTGGGTATCTACTTACTCGAACTAGTATTCAGTCACGGTCAATTGTATGTTGCACTATCTCGGTCAAGATCGTTTGAAGATGTTAAGATCCAGATACACTCGAATGGTCAAAGCACAGTGAGAAAAGATGCGCTGTAAACTACATTACGTATTAATCAGTTATTATGCACCGGTAATCAATGTTCATATAACTATTGAAAAGCGTAAGCTAAACAATATGACTACTGCAACCTTTCCACCCCACGCCATTTGCCGCATAGAACCAAATGACTGCATGATAATCCCTAAAAAGTCGGGATACCGCCATATAGCACCATACGCCAAAGCGCCTGATGGAAAGGGACCTTCTTAGTCTAGAGTCAAATGCCACCTCATCAGGAAGGAACAAAAAAAATTCAGAATGATGGGTGAGCAAATGCTCTTCCGACCGTGCAAGGGTCTACTGCACCCTTCCGTTCCAAAGAATCAAACCACCGACCTCCCAAGGCCATGGTGCGTTCGCGGCAGAAGATCAAAGAAAATAACACATAACTAGCTTAAAGGCATAAATGAACGGAAGGAAACCTGGGATACAATGTTATTCGGCAAAATGACAGGCAGACAAAAGTTTAAATACCTATTTATTGAGCCTTGATAAATCAAATTAATTAAAAGTTGATCCTGAATATTTATAGTATATCAATGTTGAATATGCAGTGTCCACTGGACTAAATACAAATTGTAAAGTGTCAAAAAAATTTATTTCTCCTTTACCTCTTTCTTCTTCCCGACATGATGATAAATATTACATTATAATTTGTATAACATACATTTTTTAAAAAAATCAGAAATATCCTTATAAATGCGACGGTTATCATTAATAACTTTCTTCACTATCAGAAGAAGCAATTATTTATACAACAAATTAAATTGAAGATAACTTGAAGTGGTCACCTAACTAAATTAATTATATTACAAAAATAAACAAAGAATAAATGAATGCTAGTCGATATAATCCTAATCAAAATAAAATGACTGATGTCGGGTCCAAAAATCGAACCCACATCCCAATGAATCCAATGACAAAAATTAAGAAAATAAAACTCAATTTGTCATCCACATAAAGAGTGAAACACGACTAAAAGAATGTATAAAAAAGGAAAATATGTACACAATATGAAAATAATCAATAACAATATACACATGCAATTGGCTGTATATAAAAAAAATGTGACAACAAAAATCCATGGTTGCCTCAGAACTCGAACCGATGATATCCAAGATGGCGTCGACAAACGGGACTAATAAAACTGCCTTTCTTAATTAATCATATGGTCAACAAATAAATGATAATACTGGCGTTCCAGTTAGTTAAATATTATTATAAGATCATACATGAAAAAGTCAAAGAACCCTTTAAACAATAATCGGTGTCGCACTGCTTTCATTCTAAGTGGAATAGCTCGAACAATACAGCATACGGTAACCCTCTACAAGAGCCAAGCCTTCTTCACTCTCCCCTCATCGTAAATCTCTAGACGTCAACGCCCTAGCAAATAATGGCCCAGTGTGGCAGAAATATTCTTTCAACATCTCAAGGTGAAAGCAAATCGGTTTCCCTTGGAACACATATTTGTTAAATAATCTTATTTCATTATATATTCTCATATCATATTTCCAAAGCTCCACTGGCTTATAAATTCACTGTCCTGCCACAATTCTATAATACAATATCAATCCACTGTTCATTTCCTTATATTCACATCCATCAACTCAGAATGACCGGCTTCGATTCCATCCGATTACAGAATACAGCCTAGGTTTTTCCTACATTTTAAAATCAAATCAGTAAAATCAAATATGGATTTTAAACATATCCATAATGTTATTCTCATATATAAAAGGGAAAATATTCGACATTAAAGGAAAACGCTAATCTCAATAGGAAGGCGTCTGTTCGATGTCTAGGCATGTCACAAGTTACGCATATAATTAATACAGCCATCTACAAATATTATCGTGCAAATTACGTGAAAATAAGAGTGCCTTGCTATCCTGATGTTAACAGTCGATAATCCATTTTTACAAGCATAATCACCATGCATTATCATAATAAGCTTGGATATCACGTAAATAAATTATACAAAATTACGGCTTGGCTCAGTGCCAAAACAAATCTACTTTCTATTACATTTACCTAATCTAAGCACTCTGACTAACTAATATTTTATCATCACGTCAAATACATGCATTACGTTAATTATATATATTTAAGCCCATGGAGTAGACTATTAATTCCATGAAATGAACATAAATGAATATGAAGACCACTCACAAGTTCTCTTTCTAATTAAAAAAATACATGCAATTTACATGTCTAACCTAATTTACGTGATCTGCATAATGAATAACCGCGCATTTATTAAAAAATTATTTCATTTTAGTACTTATCATCATGTCGTAACAATCCAAGGTTCGGGTCCCGGGTAAGACCCTGATTCTTTCCTTTTAAGCTTCCATGGTGTTGACGTTGGTCACGGGTTCATGTCCGTTGCTACTCCCGCTGAGCACGTTCATATTCCAATGGTTATCTTCTACACTTATAACAGTTTTTATGAGATTAAGACTTGTTGCGTCACTTTAACACACAAAATACAATTAATTGCACTATAATGAAATTAATACTTGTTGCTTCATTTAAAAAGTTACAATTATACCGTTCTTGCGATCACATAACTTCAACCTGTTTTAAATACTATTGTTTGTAGACAATTACAATATTCTCGAAGATATAAACTGTACATTTACAGTCTGAAACACTAAATAGATCAGAACACCATCAAACCGTGGTTCTGCTTTGGATCCTTCGCGTGAAATGGATACTGTTGTCATCATCTGATTCCTTTTATAAACTTTCCCCCTTCCATGCAAGAGACAGTGGATAGTCCCCACTACTTTTTTTAATTAATAGTTCCACGTGTCGTATGACATCGGTAATACACTCAAACGTGTGACTCAGATTCTTAAGTAGTCTGGTTATGTGCGGAACCTGAAATGTTCGGCCATTTATTTAAAATTAATTATCAAAATAATGCCCCAACAAAATTAGTATTTTGGCAGATGTCTATAATTAAATCATATAACATCCCGTGGTTTCCCATATTAAATATTATGCATGTCTCGAAATCTCATCATACAAATGCAACTCGCGAGCTGGCAACATCATGTTCGGCCATTTTTTCAACGGGTGAAGGTATCATTATCGATTTTTCTGGCTTGAGATTTTCTTCCCTCTCTCTCTATCTGTGTATCCTTTTAGTTAAGACGGAGTGGTGTTTAGCAGTTTACAAAGGTTGTGTAAGCATGTGCAACCTAATGCAACTTTTTGTAACAAGTACGAGGGAGCTTTACAAAGGTTCTTCACTGCCAAATAATTAATAAATAAATATGTACATGACCGATAAGGTCACATCTGCCTTTCCGTCGGACTCAAGAAATTTGGAAAGGGTTACAAATTTCTTGACTGATTTCAATTTATTGAAGAGACTCTCATTTACATATTTAATTGTGGTCTCTTCGGCAGTGTATTGTTCTCATGAGCTCTCGGTTTTCAACCCTAAACCTTTGGTTATCCCGTTCGAGTATAAAAGCAAGTTGACCCAAAATTTCTCGACGTTGTTCTAATTCTTCACAATTTTGACACCATGGGATATCCTCGTCTTCCTGGTTTTCAATCCTTGTCATCTGGACTTCAGCTTCCTCAAGATTCTCATCTTCTTCATCCTGTGGAATGTTGTCATCATCTTCATCTTGATCCTCTCCTTCCTCCTCGGATTTCTGGTCTGGCTGGTCCAAATTTGCTCTAATGCTTCCTGGTGGATAATATGGCCGTAAATTGGCTGCATTATATATGGTTTCGGTTAAACCATCCATGCTTTGGACTTTATAGGCATTATTTTCAAGGTTTTCGATTACTCTGTAAGGTCCAATGTACAACTCCGAAAATTTGTGATAAATTTTGCTGGCGGGATCTGACACTGCTGGTCTTTTTACCAACACATATTCTCCTACGCTCAGTGGTCGATGGTATCTCTTACCTCGAAGTCGTCGCAGTCTTTTCTCTGCTTGTTGTCTCATATATTCAGCTGTTGCCTGGATACAAAGTTCTGCTGAAAATCGCGGATCTTGTGGACATGGTATGGCATTTTGCCATGGTCTCTTCGGCATCTCATCAAAGTGGATGACGCTGGGGATCTGGCCGGTTGACTCGTGTACAGTCCCATTTATACACTCTTCAATAATTGGGAGGACATCTACCCAACGCCAATGTTGACGGGGGCAATAGATTCGGCAAAACTTCCCGATCTCCCTCATGATACGTTCTGCAGGATTAGATTCGGGGTGACGAATAGAGCTTAAATGGTGTTTCACCCCTAATTGGTCAATGTCACGCTTGTAAACCCCAGAAGTGAACTGGGAACCATGGTCTGTCAGAATGCATTCCGGTTTTCCCATTTTAGGAATGATTTTAGTTTTAATTTGGTTGATGGCCGCTCGGGTATTGGCTTTTTGGACCGGACATAATTTTACATACTTTGAAAATACGTCCACACACACAAGAATATGTTGCAGGCCACGCCTAGTACGTGGTAACGGGCCGTAAAAATCCAAAGCATATAGCTCCTTAGGCTTACTTGGCAGCAAAGGTCGTGGTAGCTGCTTCAACAAATAGGTATTAGGCTTCACCCTTTGACACGTGTCACAAGTAACCAATATTCGGCGGACTATTTTTCTAAGATTAGGCCAAATAAATGCCTCTTTCAGTGTTGCTGACACTTTATCTATTCCTGCATGACCTATGGCTCGGTGGGCTAACCACACCAACTCATTCTGTAGAACTGGTGGTACCACAATTCGGTATCGTGTATGATTTTCGTCGATGAACTTATGCAAAATGCCATTGAAGTAGTTATACTTCTCCGCTCGCTTCTCCAATTCTGTATATTCTACCGTGCCTGGTTGGATTCTTCGCTTGAAAGAGTCAATCAGCCGACTCGTCTCCTGATACCTCTCTTGTTCCTCACCGATGCTTTTTAATTTCTCTAATGTCTCACGATCCTCATCCACAAGCTGGATCTGATGGACGAAAGTACTCCCAGGATCAGGATTCCGACTGAGTGCATCAGCAATGACGTTATTCTTGCCTGCACAGTGTTCTATTGTTAAATCATACTGCTGTGCAAACAAACACCACCGATTAACTCTTTCGCTAGTCATGGTTGATTTTATGATAAAAGTAAGAGCCTTATGGTCAGTTCGCAATACAATGGGGAAACCATAAATATATTTCCGCCAATGACTTAGGGCTTTTATAATGGCTAACATCTCAAGCTCAGTTACGGTATATTTCAATTCATGTGCTCGTAACTTACGGCTCATGAATGCCAAAAATGAGATCTTCGTTTCCTTTTCGGGGTCTTCCTGATACAGGACGGCGCCTACTCCTACATTTGATGCGTCCGTCTTACAATGAACTTCTTTTTATAATCTGGGTACCCGAGCTTTACGCTGTTTGTGAGGAGTTCCTTCGTTTTTACGAATGCTGCCTCACATTCATCATCCCACTTCCATCGATTATTTTTCATCAAACTTTGCAGAGGGAAAATAACCTCTGTGTACCCTGGACAGTGGTCAGCGAAGAAATTACAAATACCCAGAAACTGCCTAATATGTTTCACCCTAGTTGGTTTCGGAAACTTCTGAATGGCCTGAATTTTTACTGGGTTTGGGGTCACGCCTTCAGAATCAATAATATGACCCAAAAATAAAATGCTCCTTTGGCAAAATTGGGATTTCGAGAGATTAATTTTGAAATTGTTTCCGTCCAAACCTATAAGTAATTTCTTGATATTTTCGAGATGTTGCTCTACAGTCTCTGATGCAATCAAAATGTCATCGACATATCTTATCGTGAAGGCTTTCACTTCATCACTCAAATTTCGATCAAAAGCTCTTATGAGGGCAGATCTTGCATTCATTATCCCAAATGGGAGCCTGTTAAAAACATACGTAGTTTGATCAAGCATAAAACCTGTTAATATTTTAGTTTTTGGATCAAGTTCCACATGGTGAAATGACGAAGTCAAATCAACCCCTGTGAATAACTTCATAAGATGAAATTTCTTCATAATATCCTTGATACAAGGAGTCTGGTCATACTCGGGGACTAGGCGCTTGTTTATTGCCCGGTTATCTAAACATACTCTTAATGAGCCATTCGCTTTCTCTACAATTACTAATGGATTTAGGTATGGTGTGGGGAATTTAGAAATCAGGCCGCTCTCTTCCATTTCACGAATAATCTGGCTTACTTGATTATGGTATTTCTCTGGTACAGGATAAGGACGCTGTCGAAAAGGTTCCCAGCTATTTACCACTAATGTGTATTGAAAAATTGGAATCTTCCCAGGTCTTGATCCGAAAACTTCCCTTTGTTGTTCAATAATTTGTTGCAAACGAATTCTCTCTTCATCTCCGATCTTGGCCTCGCTGATCTTCTTCTGGACTAAGGATTCAAATAACAATCCTTCTTCTTCTTCTTTCACCGCCGTGACCATAATTCCAGATTCATCGATGACCTTCCTACTTATCTCTTCCATTTCTAAGAAATTTTCTTCCCTTTCTGGTTCCGAACATAATTGAGTGTGCCAAATCATCTCTTCTTGATCTAAATTTTCAACGTCATTCAATTTCATCTCCTTTTGGACTGAATCGAATATAAAGCGAATCTCGTTACTGTCCATGTTGATATTTGCTTTATATTCTCGTAGGAAGTCTGACCCAATAATAACATTGTACTCCATTTTTGTTAGTACAATGAACGGATGTGAAATAATATTGTCCCCCAGTTCCAAATCAAGATATGCTTGAGTATTGCAAATCGTAGTTCGATCGGGTATTACACCACGAACTTTAATATTCGATGTTGGAATTACTGGAATGTGGTTTTTCAACTTCAATTCTTCCCACAAAGCCTTTGATACGACGCTGACACTTGCGCCTGTATCCACCAAGCATCGAACCCGTAGTCCATTTACTCTTATGTAGATTACCGGCAATTCTCTTACGACCTTTGAATTCAATTGGATCTTGTCTTCTAATAACTCATCCGGCTGTATCACCCACGTGTCGATCGTCACTATAGTCCATGTATGAGTCTGAGGATTGATAACCTCTGAAACTCCGACTATCTCCTCGCTTAGCAATCGCGCTTTTCTTTGGATGGATTTCCTCGTTAGCCTGATATTCAGGGGCACGAGGATTTAACCTGTTCTGATTAGCTTTATGATTCTGTAAAGCGAGACTTTCGGCACCTTGGCATTCCGCTGTTTCCGTCAGCCGCCGTATGGGTTGTTCCCATATGTCTTTCCCTTCTCTAGACCCATTTAAGTCTTTAACATATTGCTGAGATTCCCTTTTTCTGTTTTCGAGATCTCCTTGGTAGTACTCTTTCTGCTGCCTGAAATTCTGATCGTTCCGACGTGGCCATCTAGAATAGGGCCGACGATCTCTGTTAAAGCCCCTTTGCCTGTATTGCTGTTCGACATATTGTCGTCTAGGTTCTCCCCAAGAACGAAAATTCCATCGGGTGTCCCTAATATTTCGATTACCAACATATCCCTGAGTGGTATACGTGCCTTGATCTTTGACTACTATTGTACTTTGTTTCTCTTGACAATCCAATGTATTCACCATTTCTGATTGTCTGGCCCTAATTTGATGTCCACTCGATGTTTGGTCGAGGTGTCGTAAGATCTGTTCTGCTTCTACAGCCGTCTTTGCATTCGCAGCAATCAAGATTCGTTGAACATCAGCTGGGAACTGTTTGGTAATGGCCGATAGAAGTTCCACTTCAGCCGGAGGGTTATCCAGCTCCCTCATTTTCACTAATTGCCCAGTGAAAAATTCACAAAATCGTGTCGGGCCCGTCATGGAATAACGACGTGAATACAGCTCCAAACGCAATCCTAATTGCGTTTCCATTCCCCAGTATTTATCGAGAAACATTTTCTTAAAGGTATCGTAGCTATCAAAACAATATTTGAAAGCTTGAAACCATACCAAGGCTTGGTCCTCTAAGAATTTTTCCACGACCCTTAATCGACGTTCCGGAGCTACCTGATGGTCAACCATGTAACCGTCCATCTCAGCCAAAAATTTCTTTGGTGTTACAGTACCTCCTGGTTTGAATCGCTTCGGTTTATCTTCATTCATCCGAATTACATTATAAAACGGTATGGATTCAATCGGCAATGTTGTAGAATTATGCATCTGTGCCGCCGATATCTGATCTGCACTATTATTCACACCCTTGAATAAACCCATTCCTTCTCCTTCTATCTTAAGATCATGAGGATTAACGTAGCTTTTTTTATTGGATCTGTTTTTATTCCTAGTTCCTGAAAGACATCCTGTAATTCCAGTTTCACAATCTTTTCTCTCAACTCATGTATAAGGTCGTCATATATATCTACTTTTATCTTCGTCTTTTGCATCTTATGCGACCATTCCTCGATCCTATCTGACGTCCTATCCTCATTCCTCCGTACCTCCTCTTGGACCGTGACTATTCCATCGAATGCCTGTTTTCTGACCTCAGATATTCGCTTATCCACGTTGGTAACAATTTTCTGTTTCAACGCATTGGTTTGGTTCCGAATGTCATGCATATCGACCTGAGTCTGATGGACCTCCTTCTTAACATCTTCTATTATCCTATCTGTACGTTCCTGGTGATCTGTCACCGTTTGAATATGAACATCGATTTGTTCCGCAATACTTAATGTCTGAGCCTCAACGCGCTCAATTACCGTGCCTAAGCTGCCTCTGTGGATCAGCGGTAGAGTGTCGGCCTCCGGATCCCAAGACAGCGGGTTCAAACCCGGCAGAGGTAGTCGGATTTTTGAAGGGCGGAAAAAAGTCCATTCGACACTCCATGTCGTACGATGTCGGCATGTAAAAGATCTCTGGTGACACATTTGGTGTTTACCCGACAAAATTCATTAAATCTCAGCCATAGACGCCCAAGAGAGTTTCGGTTTACTCTGCCTGCCATCTAGTGGGAGCCTAGAGTAAAACGGAACGTCGAAATTGACGAGCAGACAGCCAGATGGCGTCAAATTGAAATGTCTGCACACGGTAGCTGAGGCCATACGATTATTATTATTATTATTATTATTATTACCGTGCCTAACGAGTTTTCTAGCCGTTCCTGTTTTTCGTGCGTATTATCCAGTCGTTTTTCTAGCTGTGCTGTGTTCCTTTCACATTGTGTCTGGTACCCCGTTATCTGTCCTACCAGTTCATCATAACGTTCAATTGTTTCCTCCAACCGTACGTTAAAGTTCCCCATTTGTTTATTAATTTCATCTCTCCCTTCCTTACACTCCTTCTGTATTCTCTCCATATGTTCATTAACCTGATCTAATTTCTGATCAATCATGTCCTTAACTGTTTCATTACTCTGATCTATTTTCTGATCAATCAAGTCCTTAACTGTTTCACTACTCTTTTTAATGTCTTCACCATTCTGACCTATCTTCTGATCAATCACTTTCATATTTTTATTAATGTCCTCTTTCATGTCCTCAACTTTTTCCCTACTCACTTTACTGTCTTCACTATTCTGACCTATCATATTTTTAACTTCCTCTATCAGAGCCCTCATGGCTTCCATATCCGTTCTACACAATATTTCAATAAAGTGGGCCCCCCTTTACTCGAACCTCGGATTAGGAGAAATCAACTTGAAAATGAAATCAATTCAAGGTCAACTAAATCCAAAATCATAAAATTTTCACAACAATGTGACTTGAATTAATTATATAGCCTGAATACAGCTATCTCAAAATTATTCAACAGTATAATTTATCAAGGGTACTTTTCATCACATTATTTTAAATATGTAGCCTATCATTATTATATTTATTATTATTATTATTATTATTATTATTATTATTATTATTATTATTATTATTATATTTATTATTACTAATTTTGAATAAGTTCGTATAATAAAAATATCGCAAGTTAAATACCAACACAGGTGGTATATGCCAATAAATTAGGCCATCCTTCCAGTATTGAGGCAGATACACCTAATACACTGGGTAATATCGTCCCAAAACTTTCCACATGAATCCTAACTTACTGCCACTTAACAACAAACACTAAAGGCCTGAGGTCACCTTTCCCTACCGCGAAACACTAACACAAATTTAATAAATGATTCACTATGAGTAATGAGGCATGTTACAACCAGTACCTCCTGACAAGTACCCATGAATACGATTACCTAAAGGGTATCGATATTCATTTTTCCTCAGATTTGGGAAAACCATTTTATTGTTTCCCGGGATTTAATTAAATCCCTACATGATTTTCGGTACCTCAATTACTATGAATGATTGTCCTGGTTATCGTCACTTTGACTATAACCTCGACTATGTTTTCATATTGCCATAAATATCGCATTAATTTTAATCTGTCATTCACTTCTCATACTGATCCAATTATCAGCATCCCATAAATTGAACCATCGTGTTCCTTCATATAATAATTGGTCAGTCCTATATTCCTAAATATGGCATTACCATGCCTGACGCCCATTTTCGCAAAAGTTATCACTTGAAATTATCTCTATCGAAAACATCGAAAAATTCTGAAAATGCCGAAAAATTAAAAAATGCCGAAAATACCTAACATTGTAAATGCCTAAAAATGCCGAAAATGCCCCACGTTGGGCGCCAAATGCAACCTTTCCACCCCACGCCATTTGCCGCATAGAACCAAATGACTGCATGATAATCCCTAAAAAGTCGAGATACCGCCATATAGCACCATACGCCAAAGCGCCTGATGGAAAGGGACCTTTTTAGTCTAGAGTCAAATGCCACCTCATCAGGAAGGAACAAAAAAATTCAGAATGATGGGTGAGCAAATGCTCTTCCGACCGTACAAGGGTCTACTGCACCCTTCCGTTCCAAAGAATCAAACCACCGACCTCCCAAGGCCATGGTGCGTTCGCGGCAGAAGATCAAAGAAAATAACACATAACTAGCTTAAAGGCATAAATGAACGGAAGGAAACCTGGGATACAATGTTATTCGGCAAAATGACAGGCAGACAAAAGTTTAAATACCTATTTATTGAGCCTTGATAAATCAAATTAATTAAAAGTTGATCCTGAATATTTATAGTATATCAATGTTGAATATGCAGTGTCCACTGGACTAAATACAAATTGTAAAGTGTCAAAAAAATTTATTTCTCCTTTACCTCTTTCTTCTTCCCGACATGATGATAAATATTACATTATAATTTGTATAACATACATTTTTTAAAAAAATCAGAAATATCCTTATAAATGCGACGGTTATCATTAATAACTTTCTTCACTATCAGAAGAAGCAATTATTTATACAACAAATTAAATTGAAGATAACTTGAAGTGGTCATCTAACTAAATTAATTATATTACAAAAATAAACAAAGAATAAATGAATGCTAGTCGATATAATCCTAATCAAAATAAAATGACTGATGTCGGGTCCAAAAATCGAACCCACATCCCAATGAATCCAATGACAAAAATTAAGAAAATAAAACTCAATTTGTCATCCACATAAAGAGTGAAACACGACTAAAAGAATGTATAAAAAAGGAAAATATGTACACAATATGAAAATAATCAATAACAATATACACATGCAATTGGCTGTATATAAAAAATGTGACAACAAAAATCCATGGTTGCCTCAGAACTCGAACCGATGATATCCATGATGGCGTCGACAAACGGGACTAATAAAACTGCCTTTCTTAATTAATCATATGGTCAACAAATAAATGATAATACCGGCGTTCCAGTTAGTTAAATATTATTATAAGATCATACATGAAAAAGTCAAAGAACCCTTTAAACAATAATCGGTGTCGCACTGCTTTCATTCTAAGTGGAATAGCTCGAACAGTACAGCATACGGTAACCCTCTACAAGAGCCAAGCCTTCTTCACTCTCCCCTCATCGTAAATCTCTAGACGTCAACGCCCTAGCAAATAATGGCCCAGTGTGGCAGAAATATCCTTTCAACATCTCAAGGTGAAAGCAAATCGGTTTCCCTTGGAACACATATTTGTTAAATAATCTTATTTCATTATATATTCTCATATCATATTTCCAAAGCTCCACTGGCTTATAAATTCACTGTCCTGCCACAATTCTATAATACAATATCAATCCACTGTTCATTTTCTTATATTCACATCCATCAACTCAGAATGACCGGCTTCGATTCCATCCGATTACAGAATACAGCCTAGGTTTTTCCTACATTTTAAAATCAAATCAATAAAATCAAATATGGATTTTAAACATCCATAATGTTATTCTCATATATAAAAGGGAAAATATTCGACATTAAAGGAAAACGCTAATCTCAATAGGAAGGCGTCTGTTCGATGTCTAGGCATGTCACAAGTTACGCATATAATTAATACAGCCATCTACAAATATTATCGTGCAAATTACGTGAAAATAAGAGTGCCTTGCTATCCTGATGTTAACAGTCGATAATCCATTTTTACAAGCATAATCACCATGCATTATCATAATAAGCTTGGATATCACGTAAATAAATTATACAAAATTACGGCTTGGCTCAGTGCCAAAACAAATCTACTTTCTATTACATTTACCTAATCTAAGCACTCTGACTAACTAATATTTTATCATCACGTCAAATACATGCATTACGTTAATTATATATATTTAAGCCCATGGAGTAGACTATTAATTCCATGAAATGAACATAAATGAATATGAAGACCACTCACAAGTTCTCTTTCTAATTAAAAAAATACATGCAATTTACATGTCTAACCTAATTTACGTGATCTGCATAATGAATAACCGCGCATTTATTAAAAAATTATTTCATTTTAGTACTTATCATCATGTCGTAACAATCCAAGGTTCGGGTCCCGGGTAAGACCCTGATTCTTTCCTTTTAAGCTTCCATGGTGTTGACGTTGGTCACGGGTTCATGTCCGTTGCTACTCCCGCTGAGCACGTTCATATTCCAATGGTTATCTTCTACACTTATAACAGTTTTTATGAGATTAAGACTTGTTGCGTCACTTTAACACACAAAATACAATTAATTGCACTATAATGAAATTAATACTTGTTGCTTCATTTAAAAAGTTACAATTATACCGTTCTTGCGATCACATAACTTCAACCTGTTTTAAATACTATTGTTTGTAGACAATTTACAATATTCTCGAAGATATAAACTGTACATTTACAGTCTGAAACACTAAATAGATCAGAACACCATCAAACCGTGGTTCTGCTTTGGATCCTTCGCGTGAAATGGATACTGTTGTCATCATCTGATTCCTTTTATAAACTTTCCCCCTTCCATGCAAGAGACAGTGGATAGTCCCCACTACTTTTTTTAATTAATAGTTCCACGTGTCGTATGACATCGGTAATACACTCAAACGTGTGACTCAGATTCTTAAGTAGTCTGGTTATGTGCGGGACCTGAAATGTTCGGCCATTTATTTAAAATTAATTATCAAAATAATGCCCCAACAAAATTAGAATTTTGGCAGATGTCTATAATTAAATCATATAACATCCCGTGGTTTCCCATATTAAATATTATGCATGTCTCGAAATCTCATCATACAAATGCAACTCGCGAGCTGGCAACATCGTGTTCGGCCATTTTTTCAACGGGTGAAGGTATCATTATCGATTTTTTCTGGCTTGAGATTTTCTTCCCTCTCTCTCTATCTGTGTATCCTTTTAGTTAAGACGGAGTGGTGTTTAGCAGTTTACAAAGGTTGTGTAAGCATGTGCAACCTAATGCAACTTTTTGTAACAAGTACGAGGGAGCTTTACAAAGGTTCTTCACTGCCAAATAATTAATAAATAAATATGTACATGACCGATAAGGTCACACTACGACAGGCATATCAAGACGAGTTTTCTGATCTATTCATAACGCATGCTGCGGAGTAGTACGGATGCCCTAGTAGTTATTAGTCTAAAATGAAGAATATAGAAACATGTACAAAGGACACAAATACACCTATACAATAAAAACTGTACAATCCTGTATTTTACATATTTATATAAACAACGACATAAACAAAGGAAAATACACTTAAATACTTGGGAGGGAGGGGGCAGGAAAGAACAAGAAGGAAAATTAAGTAATGTGGGAAATAACATGTCAGAAGGAACGATGCGATAGGAAGATAGACTACCTAGGTTCTTGGTGATTGATAAGGTATTAAACAACGTGGCTTGAATACGCACAGAAAAGGACTTTTGGGTAAGAGAAAGCCGGGGTAAGGAATAAGGAAGAGGGTCTTCAATCTGGTACTACGGGATGTAACATGGAGGGGGAATAAGGAAACTGATTCTGGTGACCTAAAGAAACCATTAGCTGCTTTGTATAGCAGCTTTAGTTCGATTACTTTCCCAAGCACTTGGTTAGTGTTCAAGTTGCGCAGACAGGGACCCTGGCTCTGACGACTGCATAGAAGAAAGATTGTACACGGCCAGGGTGGCTGAGATTTAAAGAAGAAGGAGAAGAAATGGACTAGGCTAGAGAGGTATATTCAACAATCGGTAAGATACAGGAACGTACTGTACAATACTAGGAGTGCATTTACATCTGCACGTGAGGTGGCTCTGTTTATGTGTGGGACAAACAACAATGTATTGTCAAAATGCACTCCCAATTCTTTTTGATTATCAACAATTGAAATCGGTTGGTTCAGCAAGTGATATTCGTGAAGTACGGGGGATTTACGAAGTGTGAACGAAATGGTGGAACACTTGGAGGGATGAGTTTTAAGACGCCATGTAGTACACCAAGGTGACAGTGAACCAAGTACATCTTGCAAGAGGATTGTATCTGTGGGAGAATCGATCTGCTTGAAGATTCTACAATAATCTGCAAATGCAAGGATTTCACATGTATGGCGAGAAACAGTATTGATTAGGTCATCAATAAACAGGGCAAAAGAAGGGAACCCAGGATATTACCCTGCGGGACACATGAGGGCCTTTCTTTTGTTTTGTTTTTTAGCCATTTGTTTTACGTCGCACCGACACGGATAGGTCTTGTGGTGACGATATGATAGGACAAGCCTAGGAATGGGAAGGACGTGGCCGTGGCCTTAATTAAGGCACAGCCTCGGCACTTGCGTGGTGTGAAAATGGGAAACTACGGAAAACCATCTTCAGGGCTGCTGACAGTGGGGTTCGAACCCACTATCTCCCGGATGCAAGCTCATAGCTGCGCGCCCCTTACAGCACGGCCAACTTCCCGGTACACATGAGAACGTGGTGGCAGAAGAATTGCATCCGCCAAGGGCTACACGCTGTAGTCTTTCACTCAGAAAGCTATTAATGAGAGCTAGGAGTTCCCCATGCACTTTAAACCGTTCAGAAAGTTTGTGTGAAAGAAGCCCTTGGTTCACGGAATCGAAAGCCTTCGCGATGTCGATATAGCTCATTTTGGTAAGAAGGAAGCCATACTGTTCAGTGTTGACTCAGTTTAAATGTAAACGTAAAACCTTTCCATTCTGCCAAACAGAAAATGTCAATATAAATATTACACGATAATATACTTAACCCTTTGGGTCCATATTGAGGGATACCTACCTTTCTTACCTATCAGCAAAGTTCATGAGATCTGTCTCTTGGGTCGTGTCGGGTTCTTCGTCACTTGCTGAGGTAATGGTAGGGTTCAGTAATTCTAATCTATCTACTGGAATGAAAGGTCTATTTAAAAGATTCCTATTTATTCAGGGAAATTCTGAAGCATTCGGTCAATGGTATCATAGAAGTTAACTGTGTCCACTGGACACCACAATCATTTTTACATAATGGTCAGAACACTGGTGTGAGACTTTAACGTAACTGCCTGACGGGCATTCTTACTAGAAACCATTGTCTCAATTATTAATCACTTAAGAAAGGAAAGTCTGGAATTCCTTAAATTCGGCTTCCATGTGAGACCACATGTACCTCTGTTTCCAAGCTCCACAATTATCATCGACAAAGTACTGGAATAAAATCCTTACTAGAAATCTCGACGTCTAATATCGCACAATCCATTAATCATGAATAACTTCGCATAAATGATATCGTATTTAATAACAAAAATTTTACGAGAAATGACTGAAACATTCTACTAGATCTTTTTATTGTCAGTCAGACACAGTTTAAAATGGGCATAGAAAAACGTTTCTCTTCGTGACCAAATTCATCACCCTAGGTTCTCACCCGACAGCGCGCTTCCACTCGATTGAAAATGAGTAACCATGGATTATTATTATTAACGTCAAATTGCAGGCAGAAAAATTTTACGTCGAATGAACATCTTAATTTGACAACACAAAATATAGGCAGTACACTCACACGGATGACGATCTACATTGGACGTGATATCACTTCGGAACTCTATTCAATAACTTTTTACAACATTATACGGCACTCGCAAGACTTCAAAATTTTATCCAAGTGGAAAATAAAACAAATGACTCTTTTAGTCGTACTCTCACATTTACAAAACTTAGTAGGGGTGACCACTGCGTCGTATATCCCCATTCAAATACACTTTTAGAGATCACGAGACAAGATATAAGAGGTAGTAAGATGGAAAGTCACCTACCTCATGTCGTCACGCCAGTGTTCGTCATAGGGCTCACCTACGACCCTGGCACTTTATTTAGCCATTTTTACATTCATGGATTCACAGTTTATTATTATTTTCTTCTAGTTTCCTGGAATAAAGCATAAAAAAAAAGAAAATACCCTTCACTTGTTTGTTGAGCGCACACGATGGACTATAATTGTTTCCGCACACGAATTAATTAATCACATTAGAATTTATTCAGTACTTTGACCGTCCTATCTGGTACAATTATTTCACTCAAGAAAACTATCCCCTCATGGACTCAAGACCTAGCCACACTGGCTGAAATCTGCAGTTGAACTCAGTCTACTTTCGTTGTTTGATTTCGCAGAGCAGCTCAACAAATTTTCGTCCGCTTTGTATCACAAATGCCGGAGAAGGAGAGTTCGTCATGGCGTCCCTTCATATTTATAGCAGTTACCCCCTCTCTTCGGATATCTCCCTATGCCGTCAAGAAAATTTTCTGACTTACCTAAACTGTAATTTGAAGAGTTTTGAAAGTGACTACATGCTTGCTACATTTCTGGCGGTAGTTTTCATGGACATTTAAAATTTTTACGGGTTCGATTTGTGAGATGATTGACCCCCTTTTTATAGGCACTATATTCTTTTGACTTGGCTTGGGTCGCCATGTACACGCGCTTTGAAATAGTTCACAAAAATGACTTGAGATTCTTCCGCCGTTGACACGTGTGGCTGACGTCACGTACCCCAGAGCGTGGGACCGAAGGTAATCACCCCCTCGTCACGTGTCAAATCCATGCTATCAAGAATCCAACTTTTAGTTTAATTGTTACATTATGCATAATGTTCTTAGGGCACAAAGGTCATGGGTTCAATACCTATTAAAAACACATTATTAAACAAGGGATTTTGATTCAAGAACTGGAAAGAAAAACAGCTCGATTTGTTCTGGGTGGTTTCTGACAAAAGAGTAGCGTTTCAAAAATGTTGCAAAGTTTGGACTGGAAAGACTTGGGAGATAGGAGGCGAGCTGCTCTAAGTGGTATGTTCCGAGCTGTCAGCGGAGAGATGGCGTGGAATGACATCAGTAGACGAATAAGTTTAAGTGATGTTTAAAAGTAGGAAAGATCACAATATGAAGATAAAGTTGGAATTCAAGAAGACAAATTGGGGCAAATGTTCGTTTATAGTAAAGGGAGATAGTGACTGGAATAACTTACCAAGGGAGATGTTCAATAAATTTCCAATTTCTTTGAAATCATTTAAGAAAAGGCTAGGAAAACAACATATAGGGAATCTGCCACCTGGGAGACTGCCCTAAATGCATATCAGTAGTGATTGATTGATTGATTGATTGATTGATTGATTGATTGATTGATTGATTGATTGATTGATTGATTGATTGATTGATTGATTGATTGATTGATTGATTGATTGATTGATTGATTGATTGATTGATTGATTGATTGATTGATTGATTGATTGATTGATTGATTGATTGATTGATTGATTGATTGATTGATTAAATACACACTATTAAACCAAGAATGACATGTTTCCTTCTTAAAAGAGCATCATCAGATTCTATCAATTCCCATTTTATATTTAGAAATATTTATGTTTATCGCTGTCCAAATATCTATGAAGATTTAAAAAAACTATAATGTTCATGTAGGCATTTAGTGGTTATTTCAACTTCTTCTAGCGGTATAGAAACATTCCTTTTCATTTATGAAGAAGGAATTTAGTGGATTTTCGTTTCGTGATTGTCGGTCTTCCATGCAGTTTTGCTGACCAGGCTTAGTAAAACACAGGTGATAAGCGGGAAGTAAACACATGTTTACTATTTACTGTGGTGCGCAGTGACTGTGTATGTTGCAGTTCGATAAGTTTTAGAAAAGGTGTTCGCGAATATTCAAGTGTTATTTGTATGCGATGTGTCACTTATAGTAAGTGAAATGAATCAGGTCCGCCTCTGTGGTGTAGTGGTTATTACTGTGATTAGCTGCCACCCCCGGAGGTCCGGGTTCGGTTCCCGGCTCTGCCACGAAATTTGAAACGTGGTACGAGGGCTGGAACGGGGTCCACTCAGCCTCGGGAGGTCAAATGAGTAGAGGTGGGTTCGATTCCCACCTCAGCCATCCTGGAAGTGGTTTTCCGTGGTTTCCCACTTCTCCTCCAGGTAGGCTAAATGCCGGGATGGTACCTAACTTAAGGTCACGGCCGCTTCCTTCCCTCGTCCTTGTCTATCCCTTTCAATCTTCCCATCCCCCCACAAGGCCCCTTTTCAGCATAGCAGATGAGGCCGCCTGGGCGAGGTACTGGTCATTCTCTATAGTTGTATCCCCTAACCCAATGTCTCACGCTCCAACACACTGCCCGTGAGGCGGTAGAGATGGGATCCCTCGCTGAGTCCGAGGGAAAAACCAACCCTGGAGGGTAAACAGATTAAGAAAAGAAGAAGAAGAATAAGAAGAAGAAGGAGAAGAAGAAGAAGAAGAAATTAGTCAGGTGAGATACCGGTACTTAAAACCTAAAACAATAAATTTTGAGGACTGATTACTTGCAAAGGAACTGGGCCCACCACGACTAGAACTTTGTATTTCAGGCGTATAGTGTGTCTACCATTGTTATTCCCGTTTCCTGATACGGGGTCGGGGATATAGAACATATAACATTAACTTCAACAAATATGTGAACGCAAAATGAGAATGATGTGTAGTTATTAATTAACTAACTCACTATTTTGCTTTCCGTGTAATTTTTTTGTGTAGGGGTGAAACTAACACCGGCATAAAACACATCATGCCTCATCTCTTGTGAATCTATGAACCACCATTGCTGAAAAGCGATTAGACTTTATCATCATTCGAACTAACCATGAGAGATGTGTGGATGTTCTTCTACCAGCTGGAGAACAACAACTACTACTACTACTACTACTACTACTAAACGTTTTCATTCCTCCCCTGAAGGGGGAGGCGGGCCTCTTAGACGGTCACGCCGTCTCTCAGGCCGGAAGATTTGTTACGGTTAAGGAGATGTACGGAGAAGGTGAGGGGGTGGGCGGCCGTGGCCTATACTATGAACTGTCCCGGCATTCGCCTTAGTGCAGGAGAATGGAAAACCATTCTCAGGACAGCCGACGGTTGGGGCCAGCCGTGAGATCCAGCTCTGTCCCGTCTCCCGAATGCAGAGGCGTAGAGCCACGGTGGAGCCGTGGCCACCTCTCCTCTTCTCGGTTGGCCGGTCAGAGTACAGAGCTGTTGGACCACGAACCAGCCGTGGCCACTTAAGGGACGAAACCCAATGGTCGAAACCCACTCTGCATCTGCCGACTTGGAGAACAACCCCGCCAAAATGTGACAGGCCTACTGGTGCCAACAATTATCGTTAGAGTGTGCTCGTATCACACTTTGTTGTTCTTTGTGTAGAATACAATGTGTCTTTCTTTGCATAACATACACAGAACATTTACTGATGAAAATTGCTATTCCTTCGAAGCCGAAATAGCTCAGTTGGGAGAGCGTTAGACTGAAGATCTAAAGGTCCCTGGTTCGATCCCGGGTTTCGGCAGATATTTTTGAAGTGCAATAAATTAACTAAACACAACATTTGAAGTTGGGAAATTACAGAATAAACAAAATTCTGTCGTTACTCCTGTAAGTATAGCCAAACATAAATTATAGTCATTCCACTGATGTGGTAACGAGTAGGATGAGCTCTGTAAATAAACTGTTTTATAAAAGTAGAAATCAGGACAATGTCCCCTAAGGCTACTTTCTATGAGTTTTGCATTCAAAAACTTGCCAACGCCTCGCGGTGTATTCACTGTAATCTTGTTGGTTATATGGCAGGAGGCTGTGGACTAGTGTTGGCTACTGACTGTATGATTACACTGCCTTCGTGATGTGTATTGCGAAGGCAGTGATGATTCGAAGCAGTGTATCGATTCATTCAAGTGTCCAAGTGAATCGATTCAAAGGAACGGCGAGCTCACGGCACACGATTCAGCTGACTCGCAGCAGACAGTGCTGAGCGGTACACTCACGGATCAGTGAGACACAACACACACACACACACACACACACACATGATTCATTATGGATACACTGGACATTGGCGGGGAGCCGAACTTCTGCTGCAGCGAGACGTGCAAAGACATGGCAAACTGAAAGAATCGTACACTATAACGGATTCTCGCTCACAGCTCATTTGAAAATAATACCCACTTGCATTCACTGTCCTCTTCTTACAGGGAGGTTTAAATTATAGATGGATTTATTTGCAGTGTTAAAAAGATAGTCAAAACATAATTCCAAAAGTACCTACTGTAGCTAATAAATAAGTAGGCGACTGGATTATTCTATTTATTAGTTTAATGAATTTGTCCGCCTCTGTGGTGTAGTGGTTAGCGTGATTAGCTGCCACCCCCGGAGGTCCGGGTTCGATTCCCGGCTCTGCCACGAAATTTGAAAAGTGGTACGAGGGCTGGAACGGGGTCCACTCAGCAGTCTCGGGAGGTCAACTGAGTAGAGGTGGGTTCGATTCCCACCTCAGCCATCCTGGAAGTGGCTTTCCGTGGTTTCCCACTTCTCCTCCAGGCGAATGCCGGGATGATACCTAACTTAAGGCCACGCAACAACTTAACTAAAAAGACGTTTAATCAGAAAAACCATTAATATAGTTAATTTTCCAAGTTTTTTGAAATCATTTAACAAAAGATTAGGCAAACAGTTGATAGCGAATCTGCTACCTGGGCGACAACACCAAATGCAGATCATTGATGATTGTGTGTACAGATATTTTTCATCTAATTCTATGTACTTATTTCATGGAGGAAAGGCTTTGTAACAGCAAAACTTGATGTAGAGAGGTGGCTGCATGGGAAACCAGCATCTGAAAGCTGGATGACGCGTAGGAAAGCAGTTCATAAAATGAAGACCAGATAGCAGCAGCGAGCACTGATTGCTGCAAGGTCAGTATAGGACTGGCCTTGATTGCTGTTGCCGCTGTCGTATCACTGATACAGTATCAGTTCACACTACACCACCGCCTGCTCGATATGCACCCAATGGCTGCTTATAACTTACTGCCTGCTCATTCCATACTCAAACGTGTAACACGACTTGCGAAGAACCCGCCGCTAGATGGCAGCATCAAACAGCTCTAGTCATCATGGGAATACATGTAGACAAGCGCATAAACGAAGTTGAAAGTCTGAAAATAAATTAAAAAAGAAAGGAGTTTTACTTTTAAAATGTAGTGTTCTAGAGATTTATAGCTTCAGGACTTCTCGAGAAGAAGATTTCGACGGACAAGTAAACGTGGAAACTTCGTCTGTATTATTCTTACCTACATTACTAAGTGAAGATTTCATAGTTTTGGTCACCATAGTTTTTGACACATTTTTTTTTTGTTGCTATTTGTTTTACGTCGCACCGACACAGAGAGGTCTTATGGCGACGATGGGAGAGGGAAAGCCTAGGAATGGGAAAGAAGCGGCCGTGGCCTTAATTAAGGTACAGCCCCAGCATTTTTCTGGTGTGAAAATGGGAAACCACGCAAAACCATCTTCAGGGCTGCCGACAGTGGGGTTCGAACCCACTTTCTCCCGGATGCGAGCTCACAGTTGCACTCTCCTAACAGCACGGCCAACTCGTTCGGTGACACAAGTTTCTGGTGATTATCGTTACTAACACACTTTAAATGACTCGAAGGGTTCCTTTAGTACGGTAGAACAACCTCTGCAGATTCATATATCCCGATAATTAGGCCAGTAAATCGCGGCTGGGCTTACCGCAGAATTCCTCTGTCCGAGTGACTGATCAAGTTCATCAAAAGGGATGCATTAAATGACGTGTAAACATTATTCAAGCTCGTACTGCATTCAGTTTCTTCGTGCATTACACGCACCAAATAACCACACACACTAGTGCCTGCGAAGCTGTTACCAAAGTGGCACACACTGATTCAGAGGGCTCACGAACATCTTCCAATAAATCAAATACCACTGATTAGTTAAGTCTGGGAGAAGATACTGAAGCAGAAAATTGTGAATTTTGCTTATGGATAACATTAAAATACCGGATTTCAGAATTCTCTTTACGGAATTCTGCGCATACCGTGAATCAGTCAAGTAACTGGTCCCTTCGAATGACTTCAAATGAATCTCCTGGAATGCCTGTCACAGCACATGCAAAAATTCATTCTGTAGAGGATGAACAATGAAAGTGGAAGTAGATAATCTTCTTCCACCGCTTTTCCCACTCTTGTGGGATCGTGGGTGCCAATTGTGTCACTAATATGTGGATTTACTCCTGTTTTACGGCCAGATGCACTTTCTGACGCCAGGACAGTGTTGGAACAAACACAAACCCCAGTCCCCGAGTCAGAAGAATCAATCAGAGGCGATTAAAATTTCCTCACCCAGCCGGGAGTCGAACCCGAGACCCTCTGAAACAAACACCTCAACTCTGACCATTCAGCCAAGGAGTTGGGCAGTAATAATAATAGTTTGGTCTGTTTTATGTAAGTCTCTTTTTTTATTGGGAGCTTTGGACGCCTCTTGTATCTCTTCAACATATTAGCTGAAATTGTCGCATGGAGTTACATGGATGAATCACACATTCTCCGTCACTAAATATTTTTGAATATGGGAGTATTTGTTCTATGCTTGTCCGTAACAAGACGAATAACACAGAATCCAGCCTTCAAAACCTGCTGAACCAGGAAGAAAATTAATTTCCTTGCAATGCCTTCAGCATGAAGTAGGCAGGCGGTATCGTAAATTTCTTTTTCAATCCATGAATTACGAAGCGTCCGCCTCTGTGGTGTAGTGGTTAGTGTGGATTAGCTGCCACTCCCGGAGGCCCGGGTTCGCTTTCCGGCTCTGCCACGAAATTTTAAAAGTGGTACGAGGGCTGGAACGGGGTCCACTCAGCCGCGGGAGGTCAACTGAGTAGAGGTGGATTCGATTCCCACCTCAGCCATCATGGAAGTGGTTTTCCGTGGTTTCCCACTTTTCCTCCAGGCAAATGCCGGATGGTACCCAACTTAAGGCCACGGCCGCTTCCTTCCCTCTTCATTGCCTATGCCTTCCAATCTGCCCATCCCCCCGCAAGGCCCCTGTTCAGTATAGCAGGTGAGGCCGCCTGGGCGAGGTACTGGTCATTCTTCCCAGTTGTATCCCCAGACCCAATGTCTCACGCTCCAGGACACTGCCCTTGAGGCGGTAGAGATGGTATCCCTCGCTGAGTCCGAGGGAAAAACCAAACCTGGAGGGTAAACAGATTAAGAAAGAAAGAAAGAAAGACGATAATTACGAAGCACAGGAATTTGTTGAAGAGTTGAGGGTTTATTCCAATTTCTTCTTTATAGACTCCCTCTGCTTCGACAAGTCCGTAGAATCTGTCCTCTTCTTTATCATAGAGCAGCCGGTCTTTAACTGCCATTTCCTCGCAAATAAGAGAGCAATCTTTCTTCAGATCATCCAAATTAGTGGCTTTTGCTTGCAGTCTTTCCTTTATTAGCGGTGAAATACTTGCTCCAAACTTCATCGTTCCTGGATACCTATCTTAACCCTTTGAACGCCAGCCTCGTACGCGGTGTCCATGTCCTATACCGCTAAGACCTAATGAGCACTTTTTACCTTGCAGTAAATTATTCGTAATAACTTCTGTTCAATTTATGTAAATTAGATGGGCATTTTTTTGTTTCGAAGGTAATGCTTCGGACACTTTATTGATGTAAATTAATGCACCTTTATTTTTAAAAAAATATATTTTTATGAAGTGATAATTCAAATAAATATTTCATTTCTTTGAGGAAAAACGTATTTCATGATCAAAAACCGGTAAGAATATATTTTTACTATCAAAAGCTGCATTGTCCGCCTCTGTGGTGTAGTGGTTAGCGTGATTAGCTGCCACCCCCGGAGGCCCGGGTTCGATTCCCGGCTCTGCCACGAAATTTGAAAAGTGGTACGAGGGCTGGAACGGGGTCCACTCAGCCTCGGGAGGTCAACTGAGTAGAGGTGGGTTCGATTCCCACCTCAGCCATCCTGGAAGTGGTTTTCCGTGGTTTCCCACTTCTCCTCCAGGCGAATGCCGGGATGGTACCTAACTTAAGGCCACGGCCGCTTCCTTCCCTCTTCCTTGCCTATCCCTTCCAATCTTCCCATCCCTCCACAAGGCCCCTGTTCAGCATAGCAGGTGAGGCCGCCTGGGCGAGGTACTGGTCATACTCCCCAGTTGTATCCCCCGACCAAGAGTCTGAAGCTCCAGGACACTGCCCTTGAGGCGGTAGAGGTGGGATCCCTCGCTAAGTCCGAGGGAAAAACCGAACCTGGAGGGTAAACAGATGATGATGATGAAAAGCTGCATTATTTTTAGAGAGGTGATGTTTCCTATGCTATATATAAAAAGATAGAGCCTTATGTACAATATTATAGTTACAATATTTTATTATTATTATTATTACATTAACGTGAAATTTTCTAATCTTACATTATATGCAAATACTGCAGTCGCTGGTTCGTTTTAAGTAAAAAATATACTACTAATGTATATTTCACACATACTTAACGCTCAAATATTCACTTTTTGCCTTAAAAATATGATACAAGAAATTATTTACTAATATTTACACATGTTTATGACGTGCTCTAGCAAATGTGCTTAGGGAGGCACAAAGGGTGTTCACTCTTCTTACACTGTTTACAAATGTATCTGGTCTTTTTTTCTATTTACCACCTTGACTAGTACTACTCTTTCTGAATACGGAACAGTTGCGTTCCTTTTTTTTTTTTTTTTTGCGGTAAAATAGTAAGGGGTTCGTTACCTGCCCGCGAGAGCTGAATTGCCGCTTGGCCACCAAGCCACTCGGCAGCAAGTTCCTCGACTAAACTTGTTCTATATAGTCTTATTTAATCCAAAACTTGTCCAAAACATGTATTATACATTATTAAAACGAATAAATACTTGGAAAGTACTTTTTCCGGAACGTCCGATCAATCGGACGTTGGCGTTTTTAGACTGAACCTCGATCGTTCGATCAATCGGACGTTGGCGTTTTTAGACTGAACCTCGATCGTCCGATCAATCGGACGTTGGCGGTTAAATGGTTAAGTACAATGATAGCCTACTTTCCGCTATTCCATTCCGATAGCTTGGGGCTGTTTGGCGCTCCCACCTACCGTGGATATATGTAAACGCAGTGTTTCATTTAGTGCCACGTTAAAATGTTGTAATGAGCAGACAGTATACACAGCCATTGGACGCAGATCGAGCAGGTGGTGCACTACACAGATGAACGGTGACTCAATAATGTGCCCTGAAACGGATCAATGTATCGATTCAGTAACGTGAACCAAGACCGACTACAAGATATATTGTAGTCGGTCTTGCGTGAATGGAATCACATGAATCGATTCAGTAAAATGAATCGAATATCCCATCACTACTGTGGACAGCCGCAAGATGGTAGCACTGCCCCATTTTGGCCCAGTTACCTCTAGGTTACCTACACAACTATCATAGGAGACTCATATTTCGGTCATTAGGGCGACGATATTTAATAATTTTTTTCTCTCTTTATTTCTCTTTCTTTCTTTCTTAATCCGTTTACCTTCCAGGGTTGGTTTTCCCTCGGACTCTACGAGGGATCTATCTCTCCTTACTCAAGGGCGGTGTCTTGGAGCATCAGACTTCGGGTCGGGAGATACAACTGGAGAGAAGAACCAGTACCTAGCCCAGGCGACATCACCTGCTATGCTGAACAGGAGCCTTGTTGGGGGATGAGAAAATCGGAAGGTATAGACAAGGAAGAGGGAAGGAAGCAGCCGTGGCCTTAAATTAGGTACCATCCCGGCATTTGCCTGGAGGAGAAGTGGGAAACCATAGAAAACTACATCGAGGATGGCTGAGGTGGGAATCAAAACCACCATCTACTCATTTGACCTCCTGAGGCTGAGTGGACCCCGTTCGAACCCTCGTACAAATTTTCAAATTTTGTGGCAGAGCCCGGAATCGAACCCGGGCCTCCGGAGGTGGCAGCTAATCACACTAACCAATACACCACAGAGACGGACTATTGTAAACAGCCTCTTCTTCTTCTTCTCCTTAATCTGTTTACCCTCCAGGGTCAGTTTTTACCTTGGACTCAACTGGGGAGGAGACCAGTGCCTCGCACAGGCGGCCTCACCTGATATGCTGAACAGGGGCCTTGTGAGGGATGGGAAGATTGGAAAGTTTTCACACCAGGCAAATTAAGGTCACGGCCGCTCCCTTCCAACTCCTAGGTCTGTCCTATTCCATCGTCGCCGTAAGACCTATCTGTGTCGGTGCGACGTAAAGCAAGTGGCGGAAAGATTGAAAAGGACAGACAAGGAAGAGGGAAGGAAGTTAGGTACCATCCCGACATTTGCCTGTAGGAAAACCATTTCCAGGATGGCTAAGGTGGGAATCGAACACCCCCCCCCCCTTACTCAGTTGACCTCCCGAGGTTGAGTGGACCCCCTTCCAGCCTTCATACTACTTTTTAAATTTCGTGGCAGAGCCGGGAATCGAACCCGGGCGGTGGCAGCTAATCACGCTAACCACTACACCACAGAGGCGGACCTAGAGCATCATTTCGAACTAAACGTGGAAGATGTGTGGATGTTCTTCTACCATCTGGAGAACAAAATCGCCGAAATGTGACAGGCCTAGTTGTGCAAACAATTATCGTTAGAGTGTGTTCGAATCGCTTGTGAAGACGTGTTGTTCTTTGAACAGAGTACAATTTCCTATCTTTCTTTGCACAATAAACATAAAACATTTGTTGACTATAATATGCATGCTGTCGAAGCCGAAATAGCTCAGTTGGGAGAGCGTTAGACTGAAGATCTAAAGGTCCCTGGTTCGATCCCGGGTTTCGGCAGTTATTTTTGAAATGTAACAAGTTAACTAAACACAGCGTTTGAAGTTGGGAGACTACAGAATAAACAAAAGGCAGTCGTTAAATAAATTATCGTCATTGCGCTGATGTGGTAACAAACAGGGAGATATGGATCATCGTATTATCTTCGTGAGCTCTGTAGATTAATTTTATTATTTTCTGAAGTAGAAATTAGGACAATACCTCCTCAGGCTACTTTCAATGAGTTTAGCATTCATCACCTTGCCCAAGTCACGCGGTGTATCCATCTATCGATGTTTTCATTCCCCAGCTTAGAGGGTTACGCCCTCTCTCTGGCCAAAAGATGCGGACGGGTTGGGAGATGTTAAGGCGAAAAAAAAAAAAGATGGGTAAAGGATGTGAAGAAGGAAATGAGAGGGGATTTGGCCTCTTGGCTAACGGGTTTTCAACTTTATTCTTTTCTTCTTCTTCTTAATCTGTTTACCTTCCAGCGTTGGGTTTTCCCTCGGACTCAGCGAGGTATCCCACTTCTACTGCCTCAAGGGCAATGTCCTGTAGCGTGAGACATTGGGTCGGTATATACAACTGGGGAGAATGACCAGTAACTCGCCCAGGCGGCTTCACCTGCTATGCTAAACAGGGGCCTTGGTGTGGGATGGCAAGATTGGAAAGGATAGACAAGGAAGAGGGAAGGAAGCAGCCGTGGTCTTAAGTTAGGTACCATCCCGGCATTTGCCTGGAGGAGAAGTGGAAAACCACGGAAACCACTTCCAGGATGGCTGAGGTGGGAATCGAACCCACCTCTACTCAGTTGACCTCCCGAGGCTGAGTGGACCCCGTTCCAGCCCTCGTACCACTTTTCAAATTTCATGACAGAGCCTGGAATCGAACCCGGGCCTCCTGGGGTGGCAGCTAATCACACTAACCACTAGACCACAGAGGCGGACTATTTTAGCGATTAGCTGCCATCCCCGGAGGCGCGGTTTCGATTCCCGGCTCTGCCACGAAATTTGAAAAGTGGTACGAGGGCTGGAACGGGGTCCACTCAGCCTCGGGAGGTCAACTGTGTAGAAGGGCGGGGAGAGGGGGGGTCGATTCCCACCTCAGCTATCCTCGAAATGGCTTTCCGTGGTTTCCTACTTCTCCAGGCAAATGCTGGGATGGTATCTATCTTAAGGCCACGGCCGCTTTTTCCCTCTTCCTTGTCTATCCCTTCCAATCCTCCCATCTCCTCCCCCCCCCCCCACAATGCTCCTGTTCAGCATAGCATGTGTAGCTGCCTGGGTGAGGTACTGGTCCTCCTTCCCGGGTGTATCCCCGACCCAACGTCTACAGCACCAGGACACTGCCCTTGAGGCGGTAGAGATGGGGTCCCTCTCTGAGCCCGAGGAAAAAAAAAACAACCTTGGAAGCTAAACGGTCCGTCTCTGTGGTGTAGTGGTTAGTGTGATTAACTGCCACCCCCGGAGGCCCGGGTTCGATTCCCGGCTCTGCCACGAAATTTGAAAAGTGGTACGAGGGCTGGAACGGGGTCCACTCAGCCTCGGGAGGTCAACTGAGTAGAGGTGGGTTCGATTCCCACCTGAGCCATCCTGGAAGTGGTTTTCCGTGGTTTCCCACTTCTCCTCCAGACAAATGCCGGGATGGTACCTAACTTAGGGTTACGGCCGCTTCCCTCTCCCTTGCCTATCCTTTCCAATCTTCCCAACCCCCACCAAGGCCCCTGTTCAGTATAGCAGGTGAGGCCGCCTGGGCGGGATACTGGTCATTCTCCCCAGTTGTATCCCCCGACCCAATGTCTCACGCTCCAGGACACTGCCCTTGAGGTGGTAGAGGTGGGATCCCTCGCTGAGTCCGAGGGAAAAACCAACCCTGGAGGGTAAACAGATAAAGAAAGAAAGAAAGAAAGAAAGAAAGAAAGAAAGAAAGAAAGAAAGAAATTCCTCATTGAGCCTGAAAACCAACTTAATTATGAATATTTTGATTTCATCTTAACTTTTGTGATATACTTGGGTAAGGGAAACTCCATTATTGATGCTTGCATTGAATATGCAACAAGGTAAGTTTACAGCAGTGATGAACCATTAAAAGGAGAATAGGATGGTGATATTAGCTTTTTAGTGTACAACTTACGTGCCGAATGCTATACATTGTGTATAATTGACGTTACTATTGAATCATCCCAGCTTGTGTCATCATATATCTTTAAATTTCAGAATTCTAAAACTTGATTTAAATAAAGGCGTTTCCTAAAGCAGTCTCAACGACTCAAACGCAACAGAATACATAGACAAAAGTCACATTGAAAGAAGCGACACGAAGTATCGGCGGTCGATCACGGCCCAGTGGATCAATAGCGCGATCAGAGAGTAGTGAGCACGAGTCACATTAGGTTTACCTCAAATTATAGGCTTCGTTTGAAGTGCTACTTGTGTTTCTGATAATATCGCATGTACTGTGACATCAGAGCATTGCATGTACAAAATATTACACCCATTGGACATGGCTTCTTGAATTATTACTGTGGTAGGGTGTCCCATCAGTCTGTAGCGGCTCGCATTGAGACATGCATGACTAGGCGGGTGAACTCTGGAACATTACCGGTATTAATAATAATAATAATAATAATAATAATAATAATAATAATAATAATAATAATAATAATAATAATAATTAAAGTATGAAGGCTTTCACGGCCGGTGTCAATATAATAAAATTCTTCCGGGCTGTTATGCCGTGGTCCACTCCTCTCGCTTCTCCCAGACGTTTCGACTACTGCTGCGGTAGTCATCTTCTGGCGGGATACAGGAGAGCGTATCTACACGACGCCACAGAAGATGACTACCGCAGCAGTAGTCGAAACGTCTGGGAGAAGCGAGAGGAGTGGACCACGGCATAACAGCCCGGAAGAATTTTATTATATAATAATAATAATAATAATAATAATAATAATAATAATAATAATAATAATAATAATAATAATAATAATATATTTATATTTATCGATACGGCCACCTGTGGGCCACGTTTACACAATCTTCCTTCTGTCATGCAGACTGATACCCTTCTCTTTACACTCTCGCCAAAGATTCTTGAGTCTTTGACTTCTTCTTGCTCGTTCTTCCACCGAGATGTTCCGTGGCTTCGCATGTTGCTCTTCAGACGCATCCCTCATTCCCGCAACCTTCTTCCTAAATGATGTCCTTTCTTTTACATCCTCCTCCTTGATATCTATTTTTGCCAAGTCATTGTGCACCTGTGTAAGCCATCCCGGGGTTTTTTCCCACTTTTCCTGCAGAAGAAGTATCCTGTTGGCCAATCTTTCAGGGTTCATTCTTTTGATATGCCCATAAAACGTCAGTCTCCTTTTCCTCATCACAGTCGTGATTCTTTCTGCTGTCTTGTAGAGCTCCAAATTCGATCTTAACAGATTTCTTGGGCGTAACTTTTTCGTAAGAACCTTCTTTCCCTTTTTTAAGGACTGGGTCAGCCATCCTCGTCAAGGTTTATGCTCCCTAAAGGCACTCTGTTCTAACCACTGTGCAGTAATGTTTAAACTTGGCCTGAATTGAGAGGGACTTGAACTTATAGGTGTCATGACATAGTCTGAATGCCAACTCCATCCTCCTCACCCTCTCCTTTAATCCATCCTTTTCATCTCCATTGGGGTATTTAAATTTTTGCACACGCTGGATATCCCCATACAGTGTAACAAGTCTGTCCGTGTAGCCATTTTTTATAGCATCCATGAATGCTGTTTTTTTCGAAAGAGATTCTTAACCCTGTTTTGACTGCAACATTTTGTACTTCTTCAACTTCTTTCTTGGCCGTTTGATGTTGTCTGTAATAAGAACGACGTCGTCTGCGAAGGTAAGGCAGTCCAACATCATCGCATTTTTTCCACAACCTATTTTTACCCCATTTTTCATTCCATTTTCAGTCATTCTCAACCTCCATTCCCTAATAACTTTTTCTAAAATGCAATTAAAGAGTAGTGGAGAAAAGCTGTCTCCTTGCCTCAAACCCGTTTTTATCTCAAATGGATTTGAGAGTTCGCCCATAAATTTGACTTGAGAAAAGGTATTTGTAAGAGATTGTCGAATTATGGCCAGAGATTTCTCATCCACTCAATAACAATAAATAATAATAATAATAATAATAATAATAATAATAATAATAATAATAATAATAATAATAATAATAATAATAATAATAATAATAATAATAATAATAATAACACAGAGCAAGCGGCTGTGCGGTTTGGTTCACGCAGCCATCAGCTTGCATTCGGGAGACTATGGGTTCGAACCACATTGTCGGCAGCCCTGAAGATGGTTATTCGCGGTTTCCCATTTTCACACCAGGCAAATGCTGGGGAATACTTTAATTAAGGTCACGGGCGCTTCCTTCCCACTCATAGCTCTTTCCTATCCAATCGTAGCCATATGATATATTTGTGTCGGTGCGATGTAAGCAGATTTTAGATAATAATAATAATAATAATAATAATAATAATAATAATAATAATAATAATAATAATAATAATAATAATAATAATAATAATATATTTTCCCACGGAATATGTATTTATATGCACAAACGAACACGGGTAAAATTATCTATGTATGTGTAAGTTCATGAAGATTTCACTACCGCATTCCTATATCTCCTTATATATAAAAGGCTGATAGGCTCCGACGACTTAAATTTTATTTCTCTCATCACTAATTCTTACGCATTCCACGAAACTAGAGGGCTGAAATTTGGCACAGATGTTATTTATAACCTAACAGGAAAAGTAAAGATGTTTTATTCCGATGGGTGTGAAACCAGCCATTTGGCACTCGGGCATAGGCTAATATAGGCCAACTATCGACTTTGTTGCAGAAAGAATGGACAAAGCTCAATTGACACCCATCGATGCAAGAAACAATACTCGGTATTTCCCTACGGGACCCCGAAAATCTCATTTTTAAGGTTCTAGGATCAATCCTCCTGAGAAAATAAAGATAACCACACATTTCGTATAGCTAATTTCAAATGACCGCCAGCAGTAAGATAATAATGTTCTTGCTACTTTTTAGGTGTTCGGAGACGCCCCAGCCATGAGACATAACCTGCACGGTTGCTAGATAAACATTGCCTGGCCATCCATCCATACCTTACATCACAGCCTGCAAGATTACACTTCCGTTACACATTTTGTGACGGTAATTTTTCAGATAACCCCAGCCCTTAAAACATATCGATGACAATAATGAATAGGTCTTCTGGAACAGCGCAAATGTATTTAAGGTCGGATTCAATTGATTCTGACAGCGGAGTTACTGCAGAACTGAACTATCCAAATGAATTCCTCAACGAACTATGCCCACTCGGAATGCTACTTCATACGCTGCATTTGAAGACCTCTCCGGAAGAGGGATATAATCAACAAATTTTTGAAAAGTGAAATTTCCGTGGAAAAAGAGTGTAGGCCTATCATCACGCCTCTATGGTGTGGTGTCATCTTATGTCTTTCATTTGAACTTCAAGCTGGTTTAGAGCCAGCAGAACATCGTCCTCCGTGCTGTAAGAATGGAACATCAGTCAAGATGGACAGTGGCTGTGTTGGTTTATTACCAGGTGTAATAGATCATTTAAATAAAGGCCATAGCCGAAACCACATCTATATTTTGAGATATTTCTTGACACTTTTATTGTTTTTTAATTATTACCCCTAATATTATTTGCTATCGTTTTTGTTCCAAGTACATGGACAGGATTTCTCTTCTGTTGTACACAAAATTAAGACATACTTGCAGATTATTTTCCATTGTATTACTTGCGATTCATACATTTTTAAACCCTAGAGCCCGGATTATATGTAATATAAAGATGAGAAATACGTACATAAATATGCAGCTAAAATTTACAAAATATGTACTTAAATATGTAATAAATAATAAGTAACTTAATATCTAAGCTTTTATTTGATGTATTCTTGTACACAGAAAAAGAAACAAAACTGAAAAAGAAGTTCAGGTGTTATTCAAACTCTAAATTCCATTCCGAGGCACAATTATAATAAGAATTTATTGCAGCCAGATGGCCATATAATGGGATACAACAATAGGTTTCAAGGTTATAAAGTAAGCATCAAATATTGTCACACTACATACTGCGATTCACAGATGCTCGAGGCAGTTTAGTCTTTGCTATAGTCAACTATGCTCTTTTCCCTTTTACTACACAGTGTTATGTGGTATTTGTCGCATGGATTCCCACACAGAGAACATATACATTCTTTGTTCGGTTCATGATATTTTATGTTTTTGCAAATTTTGTGATGGAAGCCGTGTACGGCGAGTCTAGTGATTACGCTTCTTAGTTCCTGATTTTCCTGTGTCCATCGTCTATCGGTCATTAATAACTAAATAACTAAATGGTTTTCCACATTTTCTGCGGTCGTCGAATGCCTTCTGTCGGTTAGGATGTTCTTATATACAGAAAAAGACCTTTAAACTTCACATGAAATAACTGGCGCGTATTTCAAATTGTCCGGCAAAGAAATATTTAATTGTAGACTTGCTCAAGCAAGGAAGGTCCTTATTAATAAAAGAAATTTGATGTCATCAAATACAAATATGCTTATTAGAGAAATGTTCCTGAAGACTTTCGTGTGGACTCTAGCCATTTATGGAAGTGAATGGGATAACCGACGAAGAAAGAAAGAAAGAAAGAAAGAAAGAAAGAAAGAAAGAAAGAAAGAAAAAAAAGGAAAGCCGCTTTAGACATATGGCATTACACCGAGGACTGGCGAAGGAATCACAAAAGAAGAGTCACTAAATCTGAGAGGAGAACAGTGTGATAAAGTTTGTGCAAGGGAAGATTGGTAGACACAGATCGATACACCCCAGACTTGTACTGTCAACATAGCTAAGGGATGCAATTAAAAACTTGAATCGATGTAAAATTAGTGAAAAAGAACTGTGTTTTCTTTCAAATGCGCTACATCCTTCAAAATATTTAAAGTATGTAATGTTTATAAAAATATTTAATTGCAACGAAATATGTAAAAATATGTAACTTCAAACTCCTGGAATAATTGTCCTTTTAGTGTGATTCGCCGACATTTTAGTTTTCCTTGTAGCTACATATATGGGAACAGAATATGTAATTACATATATTCGGCGCTCAAGTTATAACAACAACATATTTCTTAATGGATGAATTAATTTTTACACTTGCATAGAGTAGATCGGGGGAAGATGCCATACTTAGTGTTTTGAGGACAAAAATGTACATAAAAATTGAGAGTTCGAATTAGACATAAAACAGTAATATTTTGCCGAGTTTTTTCTATATATAGGCCAGTTAGCTATGCCAATCATTAGTAATTGTACGTTTTAAACATTTATTTATGAAGGCATGTATTTAGTCATCTCACCCCGAGCATCGGGGTAAGATGGCAATTAAATCTGGATGAGTTTCGACTACTAGTTTTATGGCATTCTGGAGAAAAATCGTCTAAATTCAATTCTTAAAGCATATTTATTATGATTATCAAAAAATAAACACACAAAATTATAGTGTAACCACATTAAATCAGCTGTAAGGATGACTCTTGTATCAGAGTTCTTTAGCACAGTTATTGCACATGTTTTCTGAATCTGTACAGGTTTCATGTAACCATTTATCACAAACGATGCACCGAATCCAGTCTACCTGTGGTCCATTTTTGTCATAATAATTGAGGGCACACTCAGCACAAAAGTCACTGTCATTCTCTGACCTGCTTAGTCTAATAGATTGACTCGTAGTGAATTTCTTTGTCTTACTTTTCCCTCGTCGAGCTCTTGCATCTTCAATTCGATGTTGTTCTGTGAGAACTGCAGCTGATTTCTTTCTGCGCTTAGGTAACGGATCCAAGATAGGTATAGGAGAAATTGCTTCAAAGGATGTTCCTGGCATGGTTTCATTTGCAATTGCTGATTCCATTCGATATTCAAGTCTGTTGCTGTCTTTCTCTGAGGGAGGAGCACATCCTCTGCAATCTGAATAATCCCTTTCATTCCTGTCAGCCTCATTTGTCGAAACCAAATCGGACAGTTGAAACGCCTCATCTGGAATTCTTTCCGGGTTGTATGGGTACAAACCGCATGCTTCAAATCCAGAAAGGACTGTAGCCAATCCCAGCCTGCCATACCATTTTCTCGACGAAAACGGTGAGGAATTCCATTTCGTTCTGCAAACTGAAATGCCAGCTTCCGTAGATTTTCTCCAGTTGGGGGGAATCCAGAAATCTGCAGTTGTCTTATGTAGGTGACCAACTTCTTCTCGTTCTCTTCGCCAAGGCAACCTGTAAAATTATAAAACTTAATAATAATAATAATAATAATAATAATAATAATAATAATAATAATAATAATAATAATAATAATAAATAAGTGAAGACATTTCGGAGCAAATGGGAGAGTACAGTTCGCGTATGGATACTTAATATGGTATAAGTTTACCTGAGAAGAGCATTTTTTAAATTTAAATTAAATTTCACGGTTAGGAACCAGTTGTCATTTTACTCCCGAAGGAGAGAAAACATCAAAATTAATCAGTAACTACTTACTTTGTGGGCCCATGGCATGCTTCTTTTCGTCGTTCTTCTCCAGACGTCGTTTAAGTGTTCTGTATGGGATTCCATAATCTTGGGAAGCTCTAAAACAATTCATCCCCCCGGTTCGGACGTGTTCCATGGCCATTTGCAGGCTCTCTTCGGACCACTGACCCCTGTTTGATGTCCTGATATACGTTCTTGGCATGTTCCTACGAAAAGAAACTGTTATATCTGAAGAATCAACTTCGGCATCTTACCCCGAAGGAAAAGTGGCATCTCCACCGAGAGTCGGGGTGAGATGCCACTTCCCGCAACGTGCACAGTATGGCAGCTTCGGAGCTAGTGAATTTAAAAACGTACACTGCAAAGTATGTACCTTGCCCAACATATAATAATATTTGCAAATCCTCCTTATTATATAGGCTGATAAGCACTTTAAAACAACTGTGCGTTATTAACAAGGCACCGCCTTAAGTTCTTACCTTGAATTTCTTGATAACAGAGCGGGAAAACAGTTCACACAGAGTCATACGTATTGGATTCAACGGCTAACTGAGGCCAACAAGCGCGAGACAAGTTGGTGTTGCGATCTGGTGGTTCCCGACGGAACTACGAAGCTATAGGCATCTCCCCCCGATCCACTCTATATGCAGTTGGTTCAAGTAATTTTCGTCTCTTCTGAAAAATTACTGATTTTTGGTTACTACCTTATTCCGGGTATATATTCAATTGAAAGTAGGAACTACTGTCATGCTCTTCAGAATTCTGAATATCCGAAAGGAGTTTTTGCAATGGAATATGGCTTTTTAATGGAGCATGGCTTATAATAAAATACATCAAACCAAATATAATTACTGTAGTGGTATTGAAAGGTTCATCATCCGGCAAAGTCGTTTTCATTCCGCGAATTGGCCTTACACCTGCCGACACTAATCTGCCCTTTATTCCAAAAAGATAACAATTAATTAAATTTGTATTTGCCATGACTATTAACAACCCGCAAGATCAGACATTACAGAACGTGGGTATTTTTTCTAAAGGAACTTGTGTTCAGCCGCGGACAGGTGTATATGGCATTGTCCAGGGTGCGCCGCTTTGACGAAGTCAAAGTTAAAATTGTACCAGGGCGGGACCAGGGAAAACTGACTGAGAATTGTGGCAAAATATTCACTAAAAGTGTGGTTTACGAGGAGCTACTTCGACATTAACGGCATTTTAATAATACTCTTATTGCAGCAGAATAGCCATACAAGGGGAGATAAAAATTATTGAACTTCACTACTGTGTTCATTCACGATGTTTTCACTTGTCGAGATGATAGCTTTCACATTTTCTTTGGCACAAATTTGCACTCACATTTTTCGTTCGTTTGATGGAAGGATGGATTTTCACAGAACTTATGGTGGAACCCGTGCATAGCCAGTCGTGTGATGGCGCTTCGTAATTCTTGGTTAGGACCTATCCAACTTCTATTTATCACGGCATCTAATGCGTTGAATTCTTCAAAACTGTCGGCTCTTCTTTCCTCCCTCTGTCGGATGTATTCCGTCATCTGCGGTGTAGATTGTAGTGACATATAATTCTTTTATGTCCTCTATAAAGAAAGTTTCCTTTGTTAGCTCGTAGGCTAATCGTGAAGATGTTGATTTTGATATGCCCAAGGTTAGCTTTAGATAGACTGAGTCTACTGCTGTGAGTACCGGTACTGACGCTTTAAGATGCTCCCATATTAGCCCAATGCCGTTTGTAACTATTGGCATTATTTTTGCCCTAAATAGTTCCATTGCTGTTGTTAGTGAGAGTTTTCGTAGGTCCATTATTCTATATAGGCCTATTCCTCGTATAGCAGCAGCTGTTCTTTCGCGAACATGTATTTTGAAGGATATTTTGGTCGTCTGTAAGGTGATCCCTAGGTACCGAAAGTATTTTACACTTCCTAATTCCTCTCTGTGTAGGGTTATCACGTCTTCAGCTGCCAATCAATGACATTTTCAACCAGTGTTAAACCACGGACAGTTGTACGTAAAACCGAAGAAACAAAATTTAAAAAAATACAACAATAAGAAATAAAACATTTTTAAAATACAAAAAAGTGGGACAACACTGGGAGATGAAGGAGGGGCGAGGGATGTCTATGTCCCTTGCCCTGGGAGGAAGGTTCAAATTCCTGTAGACTCGTCCATATTCAGTAATTAATTTCAGGTTTCAACACAATATTAATGGAACCATACATTTGTAGAGCCCATTGTATTAAGTTGGCAAAGGGCTTTTCTTTTTCTTTTTAATAATATTCCACAAATGACCATATTTAAAAATATGTATATATATGCACATATTTGGACTAGTTTTAATACATACTGTATTAATGTAATAAAAATTAATGTTATCACTCAAAAGCATTAAGAGTTGAAACTGTGAGTTTATGGAAACAATAAAGGTAGTTTTTTTTTTTTTTTTTTTAACAAGTACGGAATAATGACTTATAGAGTTTCTTCATACATCTTCCACTATATTTGAATAATTGCAAAGGACTATGTTTACTGCAACTTTGCTCCATTATGTTCCTTAAGACTGATCAAACCTCCCAGCCACATATGGATATGCAGTCCGTCAGAACAATGTGTTCATTTTCCTATGAGAAAGTGTAAAGGAAAATAGTCGTTTACAGTATACTGTAGGAGTGAGTATATTCGTCGCGCAAATATACATTCCTACTATTCCCTTCATCACCTGACTTCGTTGCACTGCACTCCATGACTTTTGGTTTGTTTTGGTTTTATTTTGGTTTCTTCAACGACGACATGTTTATGTGCCTGTAATTCTAAGTAAGTTTGATGTGCCTCCACGACACAACACCGTACCTCATATCATTCTGTCCAAAGAGCAGTTCAGTTGGATTTCTGATGAGAACAATCAATCAATCAATCAATCAATCAATCAATCAATCAATCAATCAATCAATCAATCAATCAATCAATCAATCAATCAATACTGATCTACATTTAGGGCAGTCGGCCAGGTGGCAGATTCCTTATCTGTTGTTTTCCTAGCGTTTTCTTAAATGATTTCAAAGAAATTGGAAATTTATTGAACATCTCCCTTGGTAAGTTATTCCAATGCCTAACTCCCCTTCCTATAAATGAATATATGCTCCAGTTTGTCCTCTGGAATTCCAACGTTATAACGCTTAGAATGCTAGGCAAACTGGGAAGTGTTAAGTTGAATAATCACCAGAAAGTATTCCTGTAGTCTGAAAAGACCACCTGTTGATGTTTCTTTCTAATTTCCTGTATGTTACATCATTTTCCATTTGGATTGTACGACTGTTAGAATAATATGAGTTAAGCTAACATCGAAGGTCATCGGCCCAATATGAGTTAAGCAAAATAGTGACATGTTCTAATAACGTATTCACTATCCTAGTTGATGTAGGATTGAAATAAAAATCCACAGCCTGTTTCTAGTCATTCGACCGAGTCAGGAATGGAATGAATGAAGTCCCCATCTAGCGGCGAGGATAGGAAATGTGCCGGCTGCCGAAGCCTGTCACACTCCTCTAGAGCAAATGGTAAATTACTGACAGATGAAATGTTAATGGAGAATGTTACTGGAATGAAAGATGACAGGAAAAACCGGATTACCCGGAGAAAAACCTGTCCCGCCTTCGCTTTGTCCAGCACAAATCTCACATAGAGTGATCGGGATTTGAACCACGGTACCCAGCGGTAAGAGGCCGCCTAATCCACGGAGGGCTGATGTAGGATTACATCACAATTTTCATTAATGATGTACCTAAGGTGAGTCTCTATTATTGCTACTTGCAGTGAGATATTATATTGGTTGCCCAAATAAAAGACACTTTAATACGAGCGTCGTTATTCGAAGAAAGAGATCATTGGCCATGCGTCGGTAGATGGTTACAGATGCTAGGATGAAATCCGGTATCAGCGGATATAAAAATAAAATGTTATTTGGCTTTTTTGTCCCACTAACAACTTTTACGGTTTTAGTAGATGCCGAGGTACCGGAATATAGTCCCGCAACAGTTATTTTACGTGCCACTAAATCTACCGACACGATGCTGACGTATTTGAGCACCTTTAAATACCGCCGGGCTGAGCCAGGATCGAACCTGCCAAGTTGAGGTGAGAAGGTCAGAGAGCCATTCAGCCCGGCATCGTCGGGAAGTGTTAGTGTGCTGTTCGTACGTGTGACTAGGTGCAGTCTTGTCATGAATCCAAATACAGATCAGACACAGTGGGCAGTCTAGTGGAGAAGAACCAACCAAGGGATGCCAATTCATAAGCAATGGTGATTCCGAGGCACCATTCAAGAATGGTTCCACCACTAACCATGAACGCTGTTCTCTCGGGGTATCCGTGGACCACTGGGATACTGCCTGAATCAGCAAAGCAGATATGTCCCTCATACACCTGTCTTTACTTCCTTATATTCAAACCATTAGAGAAAACAAGTCCTAATTTAATTTGGGCAATACCTATAGTTATTTTGGTAATGTACCTATTCAAGTTGGCAGCAACTGTGTTGGAAATTCATCAAAAAACACATTTTGGTTCTGACTCTTTTGAATAGACTGACTTTTCCTGAATGTATTGGCACATCAAAAGTGTGTTTTAAATGTTTTTAAAATATGGTGGCACCCATGTCAGCCCCCCCCCCCCTAATCACCTGTCATATTACGTTACTAATAATTAAATGCAGTAGTTTTAGTCTTGTACCGAAACACTGTGGCCACTGGATGTATAGGCATGAATACTCCCTCCCCTAAGCGGTTCTCCAGTCTTTTAAGCCAAATTTATCGTGAACTGCCTGACGTTAAGTTAAGTAACTTACAATGATAGGACACAAAACCGCAACGAGAGTTTTAAACGTGTTGGAAAAACTATGTTTGTTTGGTTACCAAACTCTACAAACTGGGGTGATGGATGTTGTTATCTGTTTCAATGATGGAGCACCCAATAGAGTTAAGGTAATAGACTGGCTAGGGATCAGCAGTGGTTCAAATATGAAGACAGGAATACTCGCCATGGGCAGACAGCGAGTATTAAAAGCTAAAAAAGATACCCAAAAGACGAGTAACGATGTCATACTGAAGAAAAAGAGGACCATGAGAGTAAGGATCAAGATGAATATGGAGCTGAGAAATTTTAAAGTATTGAAGGGTCATGAAACATTTGTGTTGTGTTTTTCCGGAAGTGATATTCTTCCATTTTCAGGTAGACTTTCCTCTGCTTTCTTCCACTTCCTAACCCAGTTTCACTCACCATCATTCGTTTCCCCCATATCAAGAAACGGGACTAAGGAGTGGACACACAGGTACAGTTTTCACTGGAACTATAAGAGGCTAGAGCAATAAAGCTCAGTACACTTCTTTAAGTACGTAAAACAGCTACAATAAATACACTGACTGACAGAGCAAATGCAACACCAAGGAGGAGTGGTTCGAAAGGGATGAAAGTTGGGGAAAAAACAGAGTCGGCACGGAAGAATAATTGATGTTTATTTCAAACCGATATGCAAGTTACACAATGCGCACGGCATCGACTCAGTAGGATGTAGGACCACCGCGAGCGGCGATGCACGCAGAAACACGTCGAGGTACAGAGTCAATAAGAGTGCGGATGGTGTCCTGAGGGATGGTTCTCCATTCTCTGTCAACCATTTGCTACAGTTGGTCGTCTGTACGAGGCTGGGGCAGAGTTTGCAAACGGCGTCCAATGAGATCCCACACGAGTTCGATTGGTGAGAGATCCGGAGAGTACGCTGGCCACGGAAGCATATGTACAACTCGTAGAGCCTGTTGGGAGATGCGAGCAGTGTGTGGGCGGGCATTATCCTGCTGAAACAGAGCATTGGGCAGCCCCTGAAGGTACGGGAGTGCCACCGGCCGCAGCACATGCTGCACGTAGCGGTGGGCATTTAACGTGCCTTGAATACGCACTAGAGGTGACGTGGAATCATACGCAATAGCGCCCCAAACCATGATGCCGCGTTGTCTAGCGGTAGGGCGCTCCACAGTTACTGCCGGATTTAACCTTTCTCCACGCCGACGCCACACTCGTCTGCGGTGACTATCACTGACAGAACAGAAGCGTGACTCATCGGAGAACACGACGTTCCGCCATTACCTCATCCAAGTCGCTCTAGCCCGGCACCATGCCAGGCGTGCACGTCTATGCTGTGGAGTCAATGGTAGTCTTCTGAGCGGACGCCGGGAGTGCAGGCCTCCTTCAACCAATCGACGGGAAATTGTTCTGGTCGATATTGGAACAGCCAGGGTGTCTTGCACATGCTGAAGAATGGCGGTTGACGTGGCGTGCGGGGCTGCCACCGCTTGGCGGCGGATGCGCCGATCCTCGCGTGCTGACGTCACTCGGGCTGCGCCTGGACCCCTCGCACGTGCCACATGTCCCTGCGCCAACCATCTTCGCCACAGGCGCTGCACCGTGGACACATCCCTATGGGTATCGGCTGCGATTTGACGAAGCGACCAACCTGCCCTTCTCAGCCGGATCACCATACCCCTCGTAAAGTCGTCTGTCTGCTGGAAATGCCTCCGTTGACGGCGGCCTGGCATTCTTAGCTATACACGTGTCCTGTGGCACACGACAACACGTTCTACAATGACTGTCGGCTGAGAAATCACGGTACGAAGTGGGCCATTCGCCAACGCCGTGTCCCATTTATCGTTCGCTACGTGCGCAGCACAGCGGCGCATTTCACATCATGAGCATACCTCAGTGACGTCAGTCTACCCTGCAATTGGCATAAAGTTCTGACCACTCCTTCTTGGTGTTGCATTTGCTCTGTCAGTCAGTGTAATTACGAAGAGTATAATTTTAATAAGGTGCAGAAAAAGACTTTATTTCATGTAATAGTGTTATTAACTTTCATAAAAAGAATTACGGATGATAAAGTAATATCTTCCTTAGAAACTGTACAGCGGAAATTTGAACTTCTTCTTCTTCTTCTTCTTCTTCTTCTTCTTAATCTGCTCATCCTCCAGGGTCGGTTTTTCGCTCGGACTCAGCGAGGGACCCCACCTCTACCGCCTCAAGGGCAGTGTCCTGGAGCGTGATACATTGGGTCGGGGGGCACAACTGGGAAGGGTGACCAGTACCTCGCCCAGGCGGCCTCACCTGCTATGCTGAACAGGGGCCTTGCGGGGGGGGATGGGAAGATTGGAAGGAATAGACAAGGAAGAGGGAAGGAAGCGGCCGTGGCTTTAAGTTAGATACCATTCCGGCATTTGCCTGGAGGAGAAGTGGGAAACCACGGAAAACCACTTCCAAGATGGCTGAGGTGGGAATATAACCCACCTCGACTCAGCTGACATCCCGAGGCTGAGTGGATCCCGTTCCAGCCCTCGTACCACTTTTCAAATTTCGTGGCAGAGCCGGGAATCGAACCCGGGCCTCTGGAGGTGGCAGCTAATCACACTAACCACTACACCACAGAGGCGGACGGAAATTTGAATTTCCGAACTAAAACTGTTACTCTTCTGTCCTTGTTGATAACTATGAGAGATTCATTGTTCATATTAAACATGAATGTTGTCTGAAATACTGTTAAAATATGTGCGAAGTTTGGTAATTATGGAATAAGGACTTTCATGGATATTGGCCTTCAAAAATTCGCCTTAAAACATACAGAATCACGTCCAGATCCACTGAAGTCTCGTATGATAGATTTTTGTCGACCAGTCTTACTTGCTTTAATTTCTTCTTCTTCTTCTTCTTCTTCCTCGCGAATAAGGCACTTAGGACCACGCGGAATCAATATTTGTTGTGTTTCTTTCTTATAGTCCAGTATTCGTTCATACGTAGTGAATTGTTGTTTTCGTTGCAAGGACCATATATGTCGGTTAGTCTTTCTCTCATCATCCTCAAAACCCCGTGTGAGTGTGATTTTTCTGATTTCCTCTCGGCCCAGTAGATTTGGTGATCTTGATTCCTCTCCGTATGTTTGTACCAATTTGATCTAGTGGTTTCATTCTTTGCGTAAATTCTGTGAGTCAGTCTGAGTCAATTTTTTCTAAGTGCCCCAGGAATTGTATTCTTCGCATGCGCATTGTGTCTGTAATTTTGGAGATTCTTTGATATATTATCGCATTTGGAAAATGTACTCCATCTTTGATTCCCGGTCCTAGGATTTTTCTCATTAGTTTACGTTCCTTCACTTCTAATTGTCCTTTTAGTGTTTTGTGTTTAACTATAATAGCAATTTTCTCGGAAATGGAAACCATTTCTAGCAAATGTGTTTATCACGTTGCAGTGTCCAACCTTTCCAACGACGTACACCATTTTGGATTTATAATGATGTGCCATGTCCCTGTGTATTGGCGATAGATGTTTTAAATCATCAATTTATTCTTATCTCCTCATCGATATTGAAAAGGAATGTTATTTCTTGCCACGTGTACAGCACATCGCCGTGTTATCTGCTTGACAGCGCGTAATCAGCCTCGATCTCATGCGTAAATTATCGACCACGTTATCTTATAGAGTGTGTTTTCTTAGCGCCAACAAAACCCGTCGACCGCTGCTAATTTTGCAGTTATATTTTGTGAGGTCTACCAAGCTATAGAGAGCGATGTTTGCCAGTGTGTTTGTTCCGCCATAACTCGGAAACGGCTACATAAATTACAATGAATTTTGGTGAAGGGTTAGGCGTATTCTTAACTTATATACTTGGCTATGTTCCATAAAAAATTCAAACAAGGTCCATTCAGTGAATGAAAATGTGGGGAAAAAAGTTGGCTAAAAGACGTTTCACCTTAACTGTTAAAAGTTACGGCCTTCCCAAACGATTACACAGTGAGTTTCTTTCATCTGTTGGCCGGCGGGCGGCCAGCTTATCTGCCTCCCCTTGACTCATCACTGCCCGCTCCGCGTCATAGCAACAAGGAGAGACAGCACTTCGCTCACTTTGTCCGTGCATGACATGAGATAACAATTAAAATTAATAAAATAAGAATGACGACAATTAGTAATTAAGAATTAAGAAAATAAGCTCGCGCCTTATGACAGGAGATGTTGAAAATTTCTCCTCCTGAATCCACACATTTTTTGTATTTTATATGGTTTCAATTTAACATTTTCGTAGCGCACCATGCTGAGCTCTTCGAAACCCCAGATTCTTGTAGGCGTATGTCCTAATCTTTATGCGATTGCATTTAATTTTTCCTCGTTAAGTACACTTTTTTTAACACTTCGCTTCTTATCGAGTAAAGAACCAGTTCTTCTCAATTTTTTTACGAGTTTCCACACGGTCTCTCTATGTGGAGGGCGTACACCTGGAAATTGTGTTATAAATCGCCTAAAGACCTCCCTGCAAGACTCTGATTTCACATAATTATCGTACATAAATGCCCTTTCCACTACCGCGTACACAGGCGGAGGCATTATGATAATTATACCCCGAAGTAACTGTACCGGGCGGTACACCTCTACACCGTTTATTTAAAAGTTGCGCCAGTTGAAACTCCTCTTCTGGAGGAAGGTTGAACTTTATCTATTCTATTAATTCTCTACTTACTCAGAAGATGTCACCACATGGAAAATTTTGAGTTTTTGAACTGTGTCACTTTTGATGTGTTTTTGTTCCGCTTGAAGTAAGAAGTGCGAACTTTCTCTTCTAGAGGACACTACTGAAGATCAACAATAGTGCGACCTAGTGCGAAATCAAAGAACTATTTTGTTGGAGAAATTTTTATTTCAAGAGTTTGTTCTTTGTTAAATTTCTTTCTGTCATGGTTTAAGTTGGCTGTATACCCCTCCTTTTCCCCTTATTTTGGATCTAGCCAATCCCGAATTTCTTTAATTAATTTTCCACCAATAATGTGTTCCTTTTCCTCTATGTAGGGGTTTCTTTTCCCGAACCAATAAAAACTTTGAGGGAGGGTGTTTTATTTCCCCTAACGCCTAGAATCTTCCGCGAGAGGTTATAAACTGCTGATTTTGGGGTCTCCGGGCCACTTCTGTTCCATCTTTCAGTGTATTAAGTACATAGCAGGAGGCGGGAAGCGCCTCTTTCCTCGGCAGCGATCTACTACCAGGTAATGGCCTATTAATATCTTCTTTTCTTGCTAGGTCGGCAGTTTAACTCTCGCGGCGGGTTCGAAGCGTTTTCCATCATGTAACCTTTTCCTAAAATGTAACTACTCTTTTCTTCTATTCTCTTGTAAAGATACATTATGGGATAGAGAGTGCTAACCCTCTCGAGTTCCCACTCACATCGTCTTGAGGTGAACTTATTTTTCTCAACCAATTCTCCCGTAATGTAATGTAAATGGCCATTAAGTCACCTCTGTAGTATGGGATTAGCCCTTGTATTAACGGCCTAGTGCCAAGTAGGTCTTAAGCAAAGTGTATTAGGAGTGCAAGTTCGCCTCCTCTCAAGTTGTATTTTAGAGGTCATGTATTAATCTTTTCTCACCTAATAGACCTCAGTAGATTGGGTATTTTACCCCTGTGTATATGTCCCTTGAGGACGACTTGAAAGTTGAGTTTGGTGTGGCCCGGGAGAGGCTTAACTTTAAGAGCGAGTGGCTCTTTTCTAAAACTGAGAGTTGTATGCCTCGAGGAGGCTTTGCTGTGTAATTTGGAGCAAGGGCTCCAGGGTTTGAGTGGGGTCTTCTGCCCCTTTTGTTGAAATTGGTATATCGTAAAGTTGAGCTAGTTGCTCAAGAATTGTGTTTTCAGGGCTCGAAGCCCAAATTCTTTAATCCCTGTAATTGTACATTTCAAGTTGTATTTCGGCTACTAAGTACCTGTTCTATTTGTTGTTACCTAATTTTGAAAAGAAAATATAACCTTGTTAAATTTTAAAATTTAATTTCTCTTTAGTAGCTTGAGACCTATTCACCACCCAGCACCTTCTTTCATGCTTAACTACCACAAGAACTCGGTAACAAGTGGTAGCAGAGCGTGGTTGAATGGGTCTCAATTTAGCCCCTTTTGACGGCTAAACATTGCTTTGATTCGAACTCTAATAATTGTCTCAGTTGCTGGAATTTTTTGAGTTTTTCAAAATTGTTCTGTCATCATGCCCGGCCCTCGCGATGTTCTCCTACTTAACTATTTGCGCAAAGAGGAGTTGATATACGAGTTAACTATCAGAAATGTGCAATCTGGAGGCACGGTTGCAATCGACACCAACAAGCTTAGAGAGTCCCTTGATTTGCCCATTTCCATCCCCAATTTGGGAGAGAAAGAAATTGATGATTCTCTTTCCACGATCGTCGAGAATATTACTGGGCTAGCATCTGTAGTCAGCTTTTTTGATGAAAACGATCCGTCTCCTAATCAAATTAAGCGTGTGCAAGGCAGGCTATATCACTTTTCAAATAGAGTTAATGATCTGTTGTCTCTGAAGGTGAATGACGTTCAGAGGAAGCAAGCTAATACGCTCCTTGAAACTATCTCTGAATTGTCTAGTAAAGTCACTCAATTGTTAACTGGGGAAGTTCCTCCCAAATCTGATCAGCCCACCGTTGTGAATGTAAGTAGTGAGGAAGATCCTGCTAAGGGAGAAGGCAATAGGATAACCGTTGCTGCTCAAACTATCTCTGCCCCATTGGACAACGAGTCTGAACGCCGCACATCGTTGAACAATGTACGTGCTGAATTAACTTCCTTGCCATTGAAACCTTTACCTACTATGTCGCCCGGGTTTAGCAGCTTGCCTCATCCATTGGCAATGTTGCTCAGAGGTATATCCAAGTTTTCCGTTAATACCACCAGTGACGTAATTTCATTTTTAAGATTTCTAGTGGAATTTCAGGATCATGCTCTTGTTTTTTCTCTTTCGCCATGTCAAATTTTGCAAATTATCTATCCGTATGCTATTGGTATTCTCTCTGATAAAATCGTAAGAGCCATTGCCGAGCAATCATCTATTGAGGATTTCCATGCCCATTTGCTAGCTAACTTCATCCCGGCTAGGGCCAGGTCCTCCCTGATTCAGAAGTACTATTACCGTGTACAGCGCTTGGATGAAAACTTGGCTGACTTCATCCAAGACATTAAGTTTTATACTAGGGTGTTTGCTCTTCACTTCCCTGAGGATCAAATTGTACAAGCTATTGTGGAAGGTATTTCACCATCCTATAGGTCATATTTGTGTTTCGCGGCGTGCCCGCAAACGTTCTCGGAACTTGAAGCATTGGCAGTCTCAGCGGAAGGAGTTAGATACGCCGATTCTTTGCGTGTCGCGAAAGAACCCCCGCCTTCCTTTAGTAACACTCGGCCTCCACCTCGCCGACCAGTCAATCCCCGTAAATGTTATGCTTGCGGGTCGCCTGACCATCTGCGGAATAAGTGTCCTCTGATCAAGTCAAGTGGGACAAGGAATGGAGCAGGGTCATCACAAGGCTGTTTTAAGTGTGGGGCCTTCTCACATATCGCCAAGAATTGCCCAAATTCAAATAGCACCCCCTCCTGCTCAACTTCTGGTGCAAATTCCAGCTATGCCAATAATAAAAAGTGACTAGTGGCGTCGGCTGAGCCGACTAATCCATCTTCCCGAGACTCAGCCCCTAGTAAACAGGTTGTAAATGCAGAGAACGACCAGCCTTCAAATTCATCGTTTGAATGCCCTAAAGAGTGTCTTAGGATTGCGGCGGATACCCCCGCACCTGTTCCTTTTCTTAAGATTGAGTTAAATAACGAGCCTATAACAGCTCTCTTAGATTCAGGCAGTGTTTGTTCCATTATTTCGGCTGATTGGTATTCTAAATTGAAATCTGTTTGTAAACTCCCTGACTATGTCTCTTCTCCTGTTCAATACGTTTCGGCTAATTCATCTCCATTAGAAATTCTAGGTTCCTTACTGGTCAAAATTCGTGTTTTTAAGTTTACATGGAAAGTTAAATTGTTTGTGGCTAAGCACTTGTCTTGCCCCATTATATTGGGAGCTGACTTTATTTCTCACACTGGTCTTGTGCTCGATCTGCAGTCTAGGTCGTGCACATTCAAATTTGCTTCTAGTTGTAAAATCCCACTATTAAAGTGTAATTCTGTGTCATGTTCATCTATTTCGCCTACCCAGGATGAGATGTTGTTAGACCTTAGACATCTACCTGAGGAGCAGGCTGATAGTATTCGCAAACTGTGTCAGTCGTTTCCCGAGGTGTTCTCTGATACTCTTGGTGTTACTAACCTTATTGAATACAAAATTGAGGTCACGGATTCTATTCCTGTCCGTTTTCCACCGTATAGGCTATCTCCACCTAAAATGAAGGCTCTGAAAGAAATCATCGATCAGATGTTGGAGGATGGTATTATTAGGCCCTCTAAGTCAGCGTATTCTTCGCCTATTTTTCTAGTACCGAAACCTCAAGGAGGCTTCAGGCCTGTCATTGATTACAGGGCTCTCAATCGGAAGGTGGTGTTGCAATCTGTGCCCCTTCCCGACCTTCATTCTTGCTTTTCATGGTTTCGTAAGGCCAAGTTCTTCACCATCTTGGACTTGAATCAGGCCTATAATCAAATTCCCCTTGCCGAAGAGTCTAAACATCTTACAGCGTTTGCCACGGACTGGAATTTATATGAATACAACCGCGTGCCTTTCGGGCTCCCCACGGGGGCAGCGGTGCTCACTAGGCTACTAGATAGGGTCTTCTCCGACATCAAATTTGAGTACTTATATCACTACTTGGATGATGTCGTCGTATTTTCCGAAACCTTTGAAGAACATCTAGATCATTTGCGAGAAGTTCTCAATCGCCTTCGTAAGGCTGGGTTAACTGTTAAGTTGTCCAAGGTTGCCTTTGCTAAGCCCTCTATGTCATTCCTAGGGCATATTGTGTCATCTGATGGTGTAGCAGTCGATCATTCTAGAACACAGGCCATCCGTGATTTTAAACCTCCCAAGGACATTAAAGGTATCGCCAGGTTCATTGGCATGGTGAATTTCTTCAGGAAGTTCATTCCTAATTTTGCTAATAGAGCGGCGCCCTTAAACCTTCTTCGTAGGAAAGGCATCAAATTCGAGTGGGGACCTTCTCAACAAGCCGCTTTCGAAGATCTTAAATTAGCTCTCTGTAATGCCCCTGTACTTGCTATGCCTGATTTCTCGAAGAAATTCATCGTCCAAACGGACGCGTCGTCGTCAGCTGTAGCTGCAGTCCTTCTTCAAGAGACTGAACTAGGGAGGCGTCCCATCGCCTATGCATCTAGGACTCTATCGGTTCAAGAAGCAAAGTACTCCATATATGAGCTTGAAGGTTTGGCAGTCTTATTCGCCTTAGAAAAGTTCCGTCTCTATCTGGAACACGTCAAATTCGATCTGGAGACAGATAATCAAGCCTTAAGCTGGGTCTTAGGTAGGCCGCGTCGTACAGGTCGTATAGCCCGTTGGGCCATCCGTATTTCTGCCTTCCAATTCGATGTACGGCATATCAGAGGTACTGAAAATGTGGTTGCTGATGGACTCAGCCGTATGTTTTCAAACGACGTTGAGAACCATGAACCGGTCGACCGTTCATCTCCTCCCGAGTCCACACTATTTGATGTTAATGCCATTTTAACTGATGCCCCCATGCTCTTTAGGGATATCGAGAAATACCAACGTGAAGATCCGACGCTGGCTCCGATAATGGAAACCCTTTCTTCTGGGGAGCATGTCGTCCCTTATGTTCTGAGGAATGGTGTTTTATGTTGCCCTTCGAGGCATGACAAGATGATGAAAGTTGTCGTTCCAGCTGTTCTCGTGCCTATGATCTTCAAATACTATCATGAGACCCCATTGGGGGGGCATCTGGGTATCTTTAAAACTCGTGAAAAGATTCGTGAAATGTTCATCTGGAAAGGTATGGACGGTGAAATTCGGGAACTTGTAAAAGCTTGTAAATCTTGTTTGATCAGTAAACCCACCATGTCCACTAAAGTAGGCCTTTTGTCTTCTCATCAAGCGTCGCGCCCCATGGAACGCCTGTATATCGATTATGTGGGACCCTTCCCCCAGTCAAAGGGTAATGCCAACAAGTTTATCTTTGTATGTGTAGATGGTTTTACTAGATTTTCCTGGTTATTTCCGACTAAGCTGGCTACCGCTCAGTCCACCATTACCTGCTTAAATTCTATTTTTGCTTCTTTCGGTCCGTGTCAATATATCGTATCTGATAATGCTAAGGCTTTTACATCTAATTTATTTCGTAAATTCTGTTTTGACTTATCAATATCTCATGTAACTACTTCTGCTTATTACCCGCAACCATCTCTGGCTGAACGAGTTAACCGTAATCTCAGGTCCGCACTCATTGCCTATCATCATGAAGATCCTTCCAGGTGGGACACGTCCCTGCATTGGATAGCTTTTGCTTTGAATTCGGCGGTTCATGAATCTCACAAGTTTACTCCAGCTTCCTTGATGTTCAAGTTTGTTCCCAACTCGCCGCTCTCTAACCTCTGGTCTTTGAATGACATTCTACCCGAGACAATAGATCCGGATAACATTAAAGATCTTTGGAAGAAGGCTAAAGCCAATCTTAAAGTGTCTCATGAAAAGGTTAGGGAAAGGTATGATCGTGGACGGAGACCCACCACTTTGAAGGTAGGTGACCAGGTTATGGTCAAAAATTTTGTTCCTGCGGGCAAGCTTGCCCCCAGATTTCATGGGCCTTGTATCATTCTCGATTTTCTTACGCCGGTTACCTTATTGTTAAGTAATCCAGCCACCGAGAGGATATTTAGAGTTCACCTGTCCCAGGTGAAACCGGTGTAATTTCTGTGTTAACTTGCTTCATAGTATTTTGAAAGGATATGAAGGTTATATTTTTTTTGAGTTTCACTTTTAAGGCATTCTGCCCCTTCTGTAATATTTTGGTTTTAGATGTAAGCCTTATGTAAAACCTGCCCCGACCCGTTAAACTGCCATCCTGTTATTGCCACGGCCATTACCACGCTCCCGTCTCCTGCTCCACCTTACACTGTGGCTTCATAATAGTAAATGCCATAGATATCTACACGCCGCTGGCCCCTCAACCTCTCCACAAGCCTGTACCCTCAAAGAAGATGATTGTCCAACACAATTCTGCCGCCTAGCTTTAATGTTTCAGCGCCCCCGCAGCCGCGCAGCGCCGTGCAGCGACTGGGGAGGGGGATGGGCCCCCTCCTCTCCAGCGAGGACGACATGTGCACGGCGAGCCGGAGCTCACCTCCCGGCCAAGGCTGATGTGCGGCGCACGACCTGCTACATGCCCGCAGCCTGTATCTGTTCACCGCGGGCGCGGCGTACTTCAACACCTCTGCTCCCCTCATAGTGCGGGCGAGCGGTATCTCAGGGTACTTGAGGGGTCCGAGCGGCCCCCGTTGGACGCAAGCTGCAATGGCCGGTCCGGCCATTCGACTCAATCTACATCAACTACATGGACAGTCACCTTAAGCGATAACTACATATGGGAATTTAACAACAATATTTGGTGGACATTGCAAAACTTTTCTTCACTTTTAAGCATTAAAGGTTTATCTTCAGAAATTCAATTACTACAACAGAATAACTTTACTGCACCTGCAACAACAAAATTTTGAAATTGTAACCAACCAAATTACTAAAATCTTATAAATGCTTCCGCAATTAATCTTAATATACACATCAAAACTTGGACCTTATTTTGGAAACAAAGCTTATGTTCTTCTGTGTTACCCCTTGGAGGAACTTTTGGGGGGGGAGGTCTGTACCGGGCGGTACACCTCTACACCGTTTATTTAAAAGTTGCGCCAGTTGAAACTCCTCTTCTGGAGGAAGGTTGAACTTTATCTATTCTATTAATTCTCTACTTACTCAGAAGATGTCACCACATGGAAAATTTTGAGTTTTTGAACTGTGTCACTTTTGATGTGTTTTTGTTCCGCTTGAAGTAAGAAGTGCGAACTTTCTCTTCTAGAGGACACTACTGAAGATCAACAATAGTGCGACCTAGTGCGAAATCAAAGAACTATTTTGTTGGAGAAATTTTTATTTCAAGAGTTTGTTCTTTGTTAAATTTCTTTCTGTCATGGTTTAAGTTGGCTGTATACCCCTCCTTTTCCCCTTATTTTGGATCTAGCCAATCCCGAATTTCTTTAATTAATTTTCCACCAATAATGTGTTCCTTTTCCTCTATGTAGGGGTTTCTTTTCCCGAACCAATAAAAACTTTGAGGGAGGGTGTTTTATTTCCCCTAACGCCTAGAATCTTCCGCGAGAGGTTATAAACTGCTGATTTTGGGGTCTCCGGGCCACTTCTGTTCCATCTTTCAGTGTATTAAGTACATAGCAGGAGGCGGGAAGCGCCTCTTTCCTCGGCAGCGATCTACTACCAGGTAATGGCCTATTAATATCTTCTTTTCTTGCTAGGTCGGCAGTTTAACTCTCGCGGCGGGTTCGAAGCGTTTTCCATCATGTAACCTTTTCCTAAAATGTAACTACTCTTTTCTTCTATTCTCTTGTAAAGATACATTATGGGATAGAGAGTGCTAACCCTCTCGAGTTCCCACTCACATCGTCTTGAGGTGAACTTATTTTTCTCAACCAATTCTCCCGTAATGTAATGTAAATGGCCATTAAGTCACCTCTGTAGTATGGGATTAGCCCTTGTATTAACGGCCTAGTGCCAAGTAGGTCTTAAGCAAAGTGTATTAGGAGTGCAAGTTCGCCTCCTCTCAAGTTGTATTTTAGAGGTCATGTATTAATCTTTTCTCACCTAATAGACCTCAGTAGATTGGGTATTTTACCCCTGTGTATATGTCCCTTGAGGACGACTTGAAAGTTGAGTTTGGTGTGGCCCGGGAGAGGCTTAACTTTAAGAGCGAGTGGCTCTTTTCTAAAACTGAGAGTTGTATGCCTCGAGGAGGCTTTGCTGTGTAATTTGGAGCAAGGGCTCCAGGGTTTGAGTGGGGTCTTCTGCCCCTTTTGTTGAAATTGGTATATCGTAAAGTTGAGCTAGTTGCTCAAGAATTGTGTTTTCAGGGCTCGAAGCCCAAATTCTTTAATCCCTGTAATTGTACATTTCAAGTTGTATTTCGGCTACTAAGTACCTGTTCTATTTGTTGTTACCTAATTTTGAAAAGAAAATATAACCTTGTTAAATTTTAAAATTTAATTTCTCTTTAGTAGCTTGAGACCTATTCACCACCCAGCACCTTCTTTCATGCTTAACTACCACAAGAACTCGGTAACAGTAACATTCACAACTCGAGAACAGTTGGAGCGACAGATCAACACCTAATTCTGTACAGGTTCTAAGCACGGATCTGGGCTGCGCTGTATAACGGGAAGTGTTGTGTCAACAGGAGCCAAATGAGCTGAGCGTACCTGCCGGCCAACCGGTGAGAGAAACTCACTGTAGATGGAGCAAAAACATCTATAAATCTTAACTAGACATATCAAGAGTAATGTTTATAAATGAGGAGTGCCTGTTCAGAAGGCGCTACTGTATTTCCACTTCATAAACATTCGTTATTTCATCCACATACATTGTAGTAGCTAAATACTGTCGAATGTTGTGGTCAATATAGACCAAAAGACGTTGTTCTTAAAAGTTCTATCATGCCCGATCATGGGTACGTTACATGTACCTTTTATTATACATTTCTTGAGTTTTCCCACAACTTCCTTACGGTGGAAATATCACCTTTTGAACAGACACTTCTCGAGTAAGCATGTTTACGGCTTCTGTCTGAAACTTTTCATCTCTTCATGTTTGTGGAAACCAGAGACACTTAGCAAAATTATCCTAACCCATAAGTGAGTAAATTTAATGGCAATAAAAGGGATGTTTACGAAACGTATTTTTAATTAATAATTTTAGAGATATCCTCCCCTGAAGATACATAGTAAACAAATCGCCCAGCAAGAAGCAAGCGGGCCGACGGAAGGAGATTCATTAGACACAACAGCTGGTCATGTTCGAAGACAAGTGACATAACTCCAACTCATTTAGAGGATTTGATTCATTCCGGAACACGCCTTTGCTGCGAAGAAGACAGATTAACTGACCCAGACATAAAGTTGTTTGCCTGCATGTGTTCAGCAAAGTGAATTACTCCAATTCCTTGCTATTACACAGAATACCATTCTTGAAATGATGACTGCGTTAGATGTTTACGGATCTTTCTTACGTTGTTACATGTAGTATAAGTTTCGAGTGTAATTTTTAATCTGTTTAGAGCTTCCTGAATTTTTCCTGCACCATTGAAAATATTTGTAAGTTTCTCATCATCGTGCTTTGAAAGTTTTCACACAATGGAGAAACGCTGTAAAGAAGCCTCCCAAGTATAGTTAATACGACCAAATCCTCACATCTGTCGTGGTGAATTGCAGTACATGATCGGTCCGGAATTCCAGCAATTTCTCTTAAAATACGTCGAATAATAACACCACATCCATCGAGAACTTCTTCTTTTCTTCTTCTTCTTCTTCTTCTTCTTCTTCTTCTTCTTCTTCTTCTTCGCGATTTGCCGCCGGAGCAGGGCTCACTGTCTTTATCAAAACACCCCGTTTTGAACGATCCTGAGCAGCGTTTGGTCTTAACTTGGCAGTATTCATGTCAGCATTTACTGTGCCATGCCAACGCTGTTTCCGACGTCCACGTAAGCGATGTCCATCAATTTCAAAGTGGTAAGCAAGATTAGCGACTGACTGTTCCAAGTGGAACACGCGGCACTTGGCCAAACCATTGCAGGCGTTTATCTCGTGCTTTCTCAGTGAAGGGTGTGATGCCCATTTGCCGGCGAACGGTGTCGTTCTTAACATGATCCTGGAGGGAAATGCCCAATGAAACATTCGCATTTCCATGCTATACAATTGGCTTTCCTGGGATTTGTCTGACGGCCGACATTCAGCATTGTATAAAACACCAGGACGTTGCGATATATTTTGGACTTGAGATGTATTGAAGCCCGTCAAGGACATAGAACGGAATTTTAACGTGAGGTTCTGTCAGAAGAGGATAAATCAGTGAAGGAGAGATGTATTGATTTATGATGTTAACAAATAAATCATGAAATCATTCATTCACCAATCCATTCTATCATTCATTCATGAAACGCTCTCCCAAGTTGGTGGTTATCCGTGACTGGGAGAGAGGATTATTATTTTATTTTTTCCAGAAACTGTTAGTGGTTGAATAAATCTGGCTGGTTATATTATTCAACCAATAGCCTGTCAATTTTTCAGGAAGTATTGCTGTCTATTCTTAGGTTCAAGAAGTGTTTGGCATAGAATATATCATTCATTCATCCACTCAAACATTCATGCAGAATGGAATGTTCTCTCCTTAACTGCCGGGTTCCGCAGCGGTAGGATGAGAGCATTCAATACATTTCAATCAATCAATCAATCAATCAATCAATCAATCAATCAATCAATCAATCAATCAATCAATCAATCAATCAATCAATCAATCAATCAATCAATCAATCAATCGATCAATCAATCAATCAATCAATAACATATACTCTTTCCCCAGTCGGTAGCTATCCGTGTCTGGATGATAACAGTGTTTATTCATTCATTCACGAACACAATTAAATCATGATATTAAGCCTTGAATACTTTACTAGACCTCCCAAACACTGATATACTGATACTTCCCATTTTTATTTATTGTGATGTGTTGCTGGATGCTACCAGTGAACAAAATAAGAAACTGCAGAGAGCTTTAACACTCGATTGGCGTTATGGGGTCTTTTTACAACCCTGGCGCTCCCTCTATTCCGTTCTAGCTATCGCCATTCCTGTAGCTGTTACTTAGTGCAAGGTCAACTGCTATCTGGAGTTGTAGCGTTTAGTAAATATTGGTTTTCTCAGAAACTTGATTTAAATATTGTGTGGTTCCGTTTAGGACCCCACAACGGCGTTTGTGTTACGAAGTTTGTCGTGACTTAAAATTTTGTAAGTGTTCATATTTCATTCGAAGTGCGTGTCTGGTACTTTTTCTTCGTGTAAGCCTTGCTATGGCCCTGGAACATCAGTGTGTGATCCTAGGATCGCAGTGTTTTAGAGGAAGATGCCGAAGGAAATGACGACAACGATCTCTCAGATGAAAATGATCCAGATTACAATTCCGAGCACGAAACAGATTCGGAACAAGAAGAAGGTGAGGAAGACGAAGAGGGAAGTTTCACGGACAACCTAGACGTCCATAACAAGCCGTCATCTTTCTCTGGTAGGAACAGATAGAAGTGGTCAGTTCCTTGCGTCGGGCGCTCTAATATTATACCCCCTGAAATTAGAAATTGTTTCTAATTAATTACCTTCAAAAGACAGTCTAAAGATTTCCTCTTGAATACGTAGGCTATATTTTGTAGTTATGTGTGAATGTCTTGAGTAAATAGCAGTGGCGGCGCGTGACTTTCATCACTGGGGGTTCAAAAGAAGAAAAAATTGCCTCCCCCCACCCCCAACCTCTCCTCTCCCCATCTCCGCCAGCTTCTCTTCCGTCGTGGGCCGTAACCTCCTAAACTAAGATGACATTTCTAGAAATGTGATCAAATACGAAAGGAGCAGAAAATACGGTAGGCATACATGCCGAGTTTTACCACATGCAAAATAAGAAATAACTGCTTCATTGAAGTCCGCAGAGTCTCGAACAAAGTTCCTTTCAATTGACAACATAGCAAGAGCAATAAGTCTATCCTCGGTCATTGTGCTGCGCTAGAAAGTCTTTATTCTCTTCAGGGTAGAGAAACACCTTTCTGCTTCCGATGTCATGGGAATAGTAACAACTATATTTAAAAGTTTTCATTGGTATTGCCTTGCCGCTATTCTTTGCCTCAATTATTTTTGAGTTAAGTTTCTCTCCAAAGGCTTTCTATTACCGTCGATTAGTGAGGAGGGGGAGCGAGGGAGTGCAGTTGCCTCCCACTTCATGGAGAAAACTTTACATTTTTATTCCATTTTAGCCGAATGAAACTAGGAATTCTTTAAAAAGAAAAGCAGTTTGTACAAGGCCTGTTGTCGTATGAGCTAATCCATTCCTTTAATTATTAACACAGTCCTTAGCGGAAATACGCGGCTAACCGATTTGTATAGCGCCACAGGAAGTGGTGGAGACTTTGCATGTGCTGTGAGGAAGGGGAGCAGGGGGCCAAGGTCATAGACACTGAGTTTTGATTCACCCGCTTACCACGTGCATTAGTCAGTCTGGCAGTCTCTTTAGTGTCTTGATAGTTGCTTTGTGTGTAGTCAAATTACCAAATGATTTTTAATTCTATAATTACGCCGTATTTCTATCGTTCCTTTGCTGATAGTTTTATTGTATAGTACAGTGGCGGCGCGTGACTTTCGTCACTGGGGGTTCAACAGAAGAAAAAAAATTGCACCCCCCCCCTCCACCTCTCCCGTCGTGGGCCGTAACCTCCCAAAATAAGATGATAGAAGTTTTGAAAATGTGATCGAATACGAGAGAAGCAGACAATACATGCCGATATTTACCACATGCAAAATTAGAAATGTTTCACAATCGACTTACCCTATGTAGACAGCTTATACAAAAAATCCATCCTGCGCTCCTTGAGGGATGCAAATTTATCTATAACTGCTTCGTTGAAGTCCACAGAGTCTCGAACCAAGTCCTTTTCAATTGACAGCATAGCAAGAGCATTAAGTCTATCCTCGGTCATTGTGCTGCGCAAGAAAGTCTTTATTCTTTTCAGGGTTGAGAAGCACCTTTCTGCTTCAGATGTCGTCATGGGAATAGTAATAACTATATTTAAAAGTTTTATGCTTTCACCAAAGACACTCTGCAACTTATTTTCTAAAAGAAACTGCAACAAAGTCGTAGCCCCAGAAACAGTTCGAAAATCATTTCTCATGTATAATATTTCAAGTTCGGTTCTCAGTTTCGGTTTGTCGAGAAATGGGTAGGCCTCACACGCTTTGTACAGAAGTGAGTGGGGAAACTGCTTCTCAAAGCTGCCGAAATTTTCAGCTTGAAACAAGTTTGCTGCAAGAAGGTGGTTTGTGAATTGAAACCGTTCCTTTGCTTGAAGAATGACTGTGTCACAAACTTCTTTTGCCGCAACTCGTTTCGAGGTACGCAGCGGCCCTCGTGATACCTTCACTGGCGGGGGCAGTATATCATGTTCGTCAGCGATGTGGTCAATTTTATTTTCCCGAACCATTTTTATAGCAGCCTCGAAACCTGAAAGTGCGCCTTTGACTTCCAACGGATCTGAATTTCGCTTTTGTAGCTGACTGTATAAAATGTCCACATGAGGCATTATCTGATGGAAAACAGCCAACCAGAACTGAAATAACGGGTGCTCCAATTTTAAACGCAAACCTCTTGCTTGCGATATGGTGTTAGGCTGTCGAGAGGTAGTTTCCAGTTGATCAAGGCATTCGATGAGGGCATCTCTGTTCTCGTAAACTACTTCAACGGTCCTTGATTTAAAATTCCACCTTGTGTTTGAAGCATGAGGTACTCTTCTACCAACTATTTCGGTCAATACACCTGATCGCTGCGGGGAGTTATTAAAGAAGCTGGGGATTTCACTTAAATCTGCAAAAAATATACGGACATCCGTATTCTGGCTTGTCGCTTGTGCCATGACTAAGTTCAAAGAATGGGCGTAACAGTGAACATAATGTGCATGCTTAAAATCTTCCCTGATGAGAGCTTGCACTCCTGAATGGCGACCACTCATTACATTCGCCCCATCGTAACTTTGTGAAACTAACGTATCTGGGCTATCAACAACATCGCTCAAAGAAGATTTTAAACACTCTGCTATTGTCTTAGCATCATGACTAGCGGGTGAGAGGAAACCCCAAAATCTTTCAACTGGCTTACCGTTGGGAAGAACGTAGCGCAGTACAATAACTAATTGTGCTGTAGTTGATATATCGGTGGTCTCGTCTGCGATTACCGAAATGAAGGGCGCAGTTGTGATTTCTTTCTTTATTTTCTCGCGACAGATTTCAAACATGCACGAAAGCAGTTCATTCTGAATGTCTTTCGAGGTGCCTTTGAAAACAGTAGCTTTGGACAGATGGTCCTTTAATGCAACGTCAATTTCAGAACTAAAATTAACGAGGCCTCGGAATATGCCAGGATTCGAGGATTCACTTGTTTCGTCATGCCCGCGCAATGCCAACTCAAACGCGCCACAGAACTTTACACAGTCGATAATTTTTGACAGCACATAACGATTTTTCCGTACTTGATCGTTGTGTCTTTCGACAGACTGCCTGTAAGCACAATCAAGTTGCTGCCGGATATCGTGTTTTCCCAGAAGATCGAATTCTAACTGGGCAAGCATATGAGATTTAGAACTTTCGTGTTTCTTTATTTTTTGGGACAAATGTCCTAAATCTACTACTCCGACTTTGGTCCAAGTCCCTTCGCTTTCATCACTCACGAAGCATAAACACGGAAAACAAAACAACCTGTTAGTAACTTCGCACCCACAGATCCACTCGGTTCTTTTGTATATATCCATTCTGAATTTACGCACGATTTCTTTACTTTTACTTTTAGTCTGCTTCGTTATAACAAGATCAGGCATTGGGCGCCCGGCATTCTTAATCTCAAGTTTTCGCTCAAGAGAGAGACAAGAAAAGTTTGTCTTCTTAAGTATCTGGACACTGTTCAAACTCATTATGTAGCTCCTTACCTTTCCGGGGCACAAAGATTGTGGACGTAATTACAACGCACAAAAACACACACACGCACACGGACAAAAGATTGTAACTTCTTTATATCCTAAAAATTAAGTTTCAGAACGGCACAACGGTGCAAAAAAACACTCACACGCTTGCACAGCGTACAATAATGTTACGAATTATGATAATTGCTAAGTACAAACGTTTACAAACACTAGTTTCACACTTGAAAAACACGAGGAAACTATAGGAATGAATGTTCGCACTTTTCACAATGTTGGTAACTTAATTTTAAGAACTAGTGTGAGCTGGTCAATTAGCGTTTTCATTGGTATTACCTTCCCGCTACTCTTTGCCTCAATGATTTTTAAGCTATGTTTCTCTCCAAAAAAGTAATTATTCCAAAGAAGGCAAATGAATAGATGTTTAGTAAGTATTGATATATTTGGGACAAGGTGTCAATTGGAATTTGGCAATTTAATATGACTTTTGGTAGTAATGATGCTGTTCAACACTAGCGCTAATTATGTGCACTATTCTCTGCTGCCTGGTTAAATTCCTGTAAGGGCAACAGATGGCAGGCACATACTATTACAGTTTTCTTACCCCAACAACACGACTTGCGACAGACTTGAGAGAGAGTGGCATACTGCGCATGCCTACACCACGGATATTCTTTTCTGCGATATCCAGGTCTTGCTTTAATGCTGACAGACTTCCCCCCGCACCTCACTGGTCCCTTCGCCTAAGTACGGACGGAGATGCAGCCTTGTATGGGGGTTCATTCCAGACGAGTCTCCAGCCACAGACTATGCGCAGCTCACATGAATTAAGAGCCAGTACGAGTATATTACGGACAGATGGGCTTAGCACGAGCTTTGAGAATGACAAGGGAATCGTGAAAATTAAGTAGCTGAGTACAATTTGATATAAACTGGAGGTGCATTGCTCCATTGCGCTATACCAGAAACCGCCACTGGTAAATAGTTCCCAAAAGTTTACATAAATCACTGTTATATTATATGAATTAAACGTAGACTAGTTAATATTGAATTGATTTTGTTCATGTTAGACCTAGGATGTAGATCATATAGTTTTAGTCTATATTAAGTTATATTATATACAGTGTATTAAGTTTGTATTCATCATCAAGCCGCATAATGTGGTTAAGTGTAAGAGAGGGCCTAGAGCCCTAAGTTCGCCACAAATAAAGACATTAATAAATAAATAAATATGCAATTTCATAAAAGGACAGGCTAGAATGAGTTGATATAGATTGGCACAATCAGAGTGCTGGAATGCACAAGGACACAATCTAGGACACTGTAAAATTAACAGAGTAATAACATAGGAATTTCCACACATGCCTTCTGATTATATGATACCAAAGTAGAACATTTAGAAACCGTTTGAAACCAAGATAATAAAAACAGAAAACTGGAATATCAACAAGTGGAGTACTGATAGAGAAGATATAGTGTGGTGGACCGATGGATCAAAGACTGTGGATTGCATAGGATGAGCGATCAACAGAGGAAGACCTGAGAGATCAATCCAGATGAGCCTGGGAAGACACACTACAGTCTTTCAAGCTGAAATGATAGCTATCACTACATGTCTTGAAGAAAATCTGAAAATGAACTATAGGAATAAGAACATTTTCACGGACAGCCAAGCGGCCACTAAGGCACTAGAGTCAATCTGGATAATATCCAGAATTGTCTGGTATTGACACTCGCTTCTCCTGAAGCTCTCAAAGTACAACATTGCCAAAATAATAGGGGTATCAGGGCATGCAGGTATAGAAGGAAATGAAAAGGCAGATAAACTGACCAGGAAAGGGGCAGAAACACATTTTGTAGGCCCAGAATCTGTATGCGGGATTTCCTATGGACAAGCCCGATACTACATATGAAAATGGGTACAAAAGAAACTAATGGAAAACTGGAAATATACTCCAGGAGGAAGGCTTGCAAAGGAACTGATAAAAGGACCAAACAAAAAGCATACTAAAGAACTGTTGAAACTCAGCAGAGAAAATATAAGATGGGTAGTAGAACTGTTGACAGGACACTGCCATCTGAAACAACACCTACATAGAATTGGATTAATAAGAGACACCATAAAGTATGTAGGAAATGCAATGTAGCAGAGGAATCAGCTGAACACATACTTTTCGAATGTGAGGCGCTGTGTAGAATCAGACTCTCCACTCTAGGACTACCAGGTGAAGAGAGAGAGAAATCCAAGAAGACCCAATAAGAACAACCTGAAGCTTTGTGAAGGGAGCAGGTATATCTAGGTGGGAACGAAGGAAAAACATGGTAGCAAAAGATCTAAGAGGTCGACGCTAATTAGGAACTAATATTTAGAGGCCCCATGAAGAAAAGAAGAAGAAATCATGAAATTACGCTTTCACCAATTCATGTAGTCATTCATTCATTCATTCATTCATTCATTCATTCATTCATTCATTCATTCATTTATACAATCATTCAATTCATTCTAAATGTATGTTGTAATTGTAGGATAACTCTATAAAGACTGATGAGACAGAAGTAAGCACTAGTACAATTTAGGGAGTGTAAGATACATGTGTGTCCTAGACTTATATAACTCTGTTAACGTCTAGGACAAAAATAAATAAATAAATAAATAAATAAATAAATAAATAAATAAATAAACTAAAAAACTACAAGTTAGAAATTGGTTTGAAGTAGTTAGGGCCTAATAAGTATAATTGCAATGTTTAATGTAGTAATAGATAAATAGTAATAAGGAAAAGAATGCTTGTATCAAAACACAATGTGGATTACAATAAATCATTACTCCCTCCGCAGTTTCAGGTGATTCGAAACTGTGGGTGGGATTATTCTATTCTATTCTATTCTATTCTATTCTATTCTATTCTATTCTATGATGTTAAGCTTTTGGTTTGGTTTGGTTTGGTTTGGTTTGGTTTGGTTTGGTTTGGTTTGGTTTTAAAAGGGAAGTCTTTGCCAACTTCTCAAGATATTATTTAATTTATTTTCCGGGTTGAACCGTGTTGTACTTGTACGCATATCACGTACAGTTTGCCGACGTTTCGAATACATTGCAGTATTCATTGTCAAGGCGACTGAAATACCCCTACTCGATCCGAGGTAATCAGTCTCCCAGGCAGAGTTACACTACTAGAGTGGCCTTGATCTTGGCCTTTTATATCCTAGCCTATCTGGCTGGCGTAAGCCCTGGCTGTCTCGCGAGGCTTCTGGAAAGTTTATGTCACAGCCAGGTAGTGGGGGCTTGCCCGCGCTGTTATGTAATGGGGTTGCGGCCCGTGTGTTTATGTTGTGGTCTGTATGTCTTAAACTATGAATGATGGGCATCCAAGAATTACTGATTTTGTATCCTTCTTCTAAATTAATGTTATTCGGATGTTTCTTGATTTCGATAGCCTCGCGGATTTTTCTTTCCAGATTCCAAGGGATAGCTGCTAGGATCTTGGTCTTGTCAAATGATATTCCGTGCCTAGTTTCGTAGGAATGCTTGGCTACTGCTGAAATATCTGTGTTTTGGTTCTTGGTGTGACGGATATGTTCTTTTAGGCGGGTGGAGATCAGACGTTTTGTCTCACCTACATAACAAGCTCCGCAGCTACATTCAATGTGATATACTCCAGGGGCCTGTAATTCTATTGTGTCTTTTACTGGTGGTAGATAACGGGCTAGCTTACGGTGAGGTTTATAGATAGTTTTTATGTTGTATTTGTCCAGTATCTTGCCGATCCTGTCTGTAGTGTTTTTAATGTATGGCAGTATCGCTGTTTTCTGGCGGGTCAGTTCTTCTTTCCCGTTGTTTTCTCCTGCGGCGGTCTTTTCTTTCTTCTCTTCTGATTTTTTAAGGACTCGCCGGATGTTATTGAGCGAGTAGCCATTTTTCCTAAGGGTTTCCGTGAGGTGTTCTTTTTCTTCCTCGAGGTGCTCTGCGTCAGATATCGCTATGGCCCTGTTTACTAGTGATGTTAGGACAGCCTGCTTTTGTGATGGGTGATGATGAGACGAGGCGTGTAGGTACCTGTCTGTGTGAGTGGGTTTCCTGTATACTGCGCGACTCAGCGTCCCATTGGGGTTACGTATTACTAGCACATCCAGGAACGGTAGTTTTCCGTCTACTTCTATTTCCATGGTGAACTGAATATTTACGTGTATGGAGTTGAGATGGTCGAGAAATAGCTGTAGGTTATTGCTCCCGTGAGGCCAGATTACAAAAGTGTCGTCTACAAAACGGAGAAAACATTTCGGTTTCAGGGCAGATGTAGCTAAGGCTTTCTGTTCGAAGTGTTCCATATACATGTTTGCTATTATTGGAGAGAGTGGCGACCCCATCGCGGCCCCTTCAGTCTGTTCGTAGAACTCCCCGTTGAAATAGAAGTAAGTGGCGCTAAGGCATTCTTTAGCTAGTGTTGACAGGTCTTCTGGAAGTTTCTGATCTAATAGCGGAAATACTTCTGTTAGCGGCACCTTGGTGAAAAGTGACGTGACGTCAAAGCTTACTAATAGGTCCGTACTTTCAATTGATTGGTCCTTAAGGAGCTGGATGAAATGTCGGGAGTCCTTCACGTAGGTTTCAGTGTTTCCTGTATGTGGCTGAAGTAGTCCAGCTAGGTAGCGGGCGATCTCGTGCGTGGGAGAGCCTATAGCGCTCACGATAGGTCGCAAAGGTATGCCTTCTTTGTGGATTTTAGGCAGGCCATACAATTTTGGAGGTATCGGGTCCGAGGATATCAGTTTCTTCTGTATTTCGGCTGGGATACTGGAATTTTTTACTAGTGTGTGGAGTTTGTTCTTAATGCGGTTGGTAGGGTTCCTAATTTTTCTGTATGTAGAATCGGTGAGTAATTGTTCTATTTTCCGAGTGTAGTCTGTGCGTGTCATTATCACCGTAGCGTTGCCTTTATCTGCGGGTAGGATAATTGTTTCCGTATCTTGACGTAGTGTTTTTAGGGCATGAATTTCTTCTTTAGTCAAATTGGATGGCGGCGGCTTTGCGGATCTCAGTAGACATGATACATCCTGTCTGATCTCCTCTGCAGATTCGGTAGGAAGGTGCCGGATTGCAATTTCTACTTTGCTAATTATTTCTTCTACCGGTATACTATTCGGAGCTACTGCGTAGTTGAGTCCTTTTCTCAAGACGGAGGTAGTGGGTTCACTGAGTGGCTTATCTGTGAGGTTTACTATTACATTCTTCTTCAGTGGAGCAGGTGGTTTCGGTTTCTGTTTTTGTAAGAGGCGGTTGAATTTCTTGTTTTGCTTGGCAGTGGCTAGTTCCAGTGTACGCTGGGATTGTGTGTTGCTAATGCTGTCTAACGTGGTCCAATCATTGAGCGACAGAGTGCTGGCAAGTTGCAGGTGGAGATGAAATAATTTATTGTTGAGTTAGTCCAGAGTCTGTCTTGTGTCACTGATCCGTTCTCTGAGGAGTTTTAAGCTGGTTTCGTGAAGAATACGGTCAGTCCGTCGGTTCTTGGTGTGATATTTCAGTCTCACACATGCTGGTATAATGCTGTTGTCCCTGCAGCGTTTCAGAAAGGCGAGTCGAGCCAGGTAGTTACTCATTTTCTTCCGAAGGTTGTCGAACTGCCTAGTAGCTTTGAGAATATCCTCCCCGTAAAGGTTTCGTATCTTAGAAGTGAAGCTTCCACGGTGTGAAGAATTATTTAATTTATTTTCCGGGTTGAACCGTGTTGTACTTGTACGCATATCACGTACAGTTTGCCGACGTTTCGAATACATTGCAGTATTCATTGTCAAGGCGACTGAAATACCCCTACTCGATCCGAGGTAATCAGTCTCCCAGGCAGAGTTACACTACTAGAGTGGCCTTGATCTTGGCCTTTTATATCCTAGCCTATCTGGCTGGCGTAAGCCTCGCGAGACAGCCAGGGCTTACGCCAGCCAGATAGGCTAGGATATAAAAGGCCAAGATCAAGGCCACTCTAGTAGTGTAACTCTGCCTGGGAGACTGATTACCTCGGATCGAGTAGGGGTATTTCAGTCGCCTTGACAATGAATACTGCAATGTATTCGAAACGTCGGCAAACTGTACGTGATATGCGTACAAGTACAACACGGTTCAACCCGGAAAATAAATTAAATAATTCTTCACACCGTGGAAGCTTCACTTCTCAAGATATTGTCTGAAAGGATTTAAACAATCTCGAGAGATTTAACTCTTAGTGGTTGAATAAATTTGGCTGGTTGCTTGCAACCAAGAGCTCGTCAATTTTTCAGAAAGTATCGCTGTCTATTCTTATGTTCAACAAGTTTTTGACGTAGAATATATCTATTGTTTCGGAACCGTACTTGAGCTGGGGAGCATTAAAAACATTACAGCGTTAGAACCCCCATTGTCGGCAGTCCTGAACATGTAGATCGTTTAGTTTTAGTCTATATTAAGTTATATTATTATATTATATACAGTGTATTAAGTTTGTATTCATCATCAAGCCGCATAATGTGGTTAAGTGTAAGAGAGGGCCTAGAGCCCTAAGTTCGCCACAAATAAAGACATTAATAAATAAATAAATATGCAATTTCATAAAAGGACCGACTAGAATGAGTTGATATAGATTGGCTCAATCAGAGTGCTGGAATGCACAAGGACACAATCTAGGACACTGTAAAATTAACAGAGTAATAACATAGGAAGTTCCACACATGCCTTCTGATTATATGATACCAAAGTACGACATTTAGAAACCATTTGAAACCAAGATAATAAAAACAGAAAACTGGGATATCAACAAGTGGAATGCTGATAGAGAAGATATAGTGTGGTGGACTGATGGATCAAAGACTGTGGATTGCACAGGAGGAGCGATCAACGGAGAAAGACCTGAGAGATCAATCCAGATGAGCCTGGGAAGACACACTACAGTTTTTCAAGCTGAACAACAAGGTTTAAAAAATTCACGCCCGAGTTCTTGTTACTCGTAATTTTTCAAACCTTATTGGCATCATTCTTCAAACATCGTCCTTTGTACACTTGTTTCATGTACTGTTTTCATATTTACGTTTTGCACATCCGATCGGGAAGTTAAGGGGAACGCACTAACTATACGCTGCCTGGCTGCTGGCGCAGCTCGTTACAGCCTGGTTGGTTCACGTCCGCTGCTTCGCTCCTCCCTACCTCTCCGCCACACCCGATACTCCCGCGGCACTTCTAATTTTACGACTATTTATTTGTTCAATTTTGTCGTTTAAACTTGCGCTGAGCACATGCAGTTTTCACCTTAGCATTCTACTGCCTCCCACGAATATTCCTACCAAATTTCAACCGAATCCGAGTGTAACACATGTATGTGTTCCCTCGTAAATTATATAACTTTGTTAACGTCTAGGACAACAATAAATAAATAAATAAATAAATAAATAAATAAATAAATAAATAAATAAATAAATAAATAAATAAATAAATAAATAAATAAATACACTTAAAAACTACAAGTTATAAATTGGTTTGAAGTAGTTAGGGCCTAATAAGTATAACTGCAATGTTTAATGTAGTAATAGATAAATAGTAATAAGGAAAAGAATGCTTGTATCAAAACACATTGTGGATTACAATAAATCATTACTCCCTCCGCAGTTTCAGGTGATTCGAAACTGTGGGTGGGATTATTCTATTCTATTCTATTCTATTCTATGATGTTAAGCTTTTGGTTTGGTTTGGTTTGGTTTGGTTTGGTTTGGTTTTACAAGGGAAGTCTTTGCTAACTTCTCAAGATATTGCCTGAAAGGATTTAAACAATCTCGAGAGATTTAATTCTTAGTAGTTGAATAAATTTGGCTGGTTGCTTGCAACCAAGAGCTCGTCAATTTTTCAGAAAGTATCGCTGTCTATTCTTACGTTCAACAAGTTTTTGACGTAGAATATATCTATTGTTTCGGAACCGTACTTGAGCTGGGGAGCATTAAAAACATTACAGCGTTAGAACCCCCATTGTCGGCAGCCCTGAAGATGATTTTCCGTAGTTTCCCATTTTCACATCAGTTTCAAAATCGAAATAAATTCCAGATTACAAGTGTGATAACATTGTCGGGTATTTCAATGTAAAGAGGAAGGACCAGTACCTAGCAACAAGAAATGTAGTGATTAGAGATTGTATACCACCATCTCTCATAACCTGCCGGCCAAAATTCTGACGGCGAACTTTTTCCACCGACGGGACTCGAACCGGCTAACTACGGTGTCAGACAATAGGGACTTGACGCCTTGGCCATCATGGCCACCAGGTGGGCTATTTAAATTTCCGACACAATTTTAGGTACAATTTTCACGGAAGATGTTACTTCATGAGTCATAATTATTGGTTATAATTTAATAGCACTATTACTATAATAAAGACGTGCAAGTGTATCCAGAAAGTATTCTATCTTAATAAAATGGGCTCTAAAGAAAGAAAACATTTTTCACTGAAAATTTCAGTGGTGGCTAGTGCAATACTTCTTGTATTTTAGAGAAAAATACATCTCTCGTGAGTCCTTGTAGCTTTTGCTAGTTGCTTTACGTCGCACCGACACAGATAGGTCTTATGGCGTCGATGGGACAAGGAAGGGCTAGGAGTGGGAAGGAAGCGGCCGTGGCCTTAATTAAGGTACAGCCCCAGCATTTGCCTGGTGTGAAAATGGGAAACCACGGAAAACCATTTTCAGGGCTGCCGACAGTGGGGTTCGAACCTACTATCTCCTTGTAGCTTTTAAGCAACTAAATTCGTATACTGAATTTTAATGCTCTCCCTCCTAAGGCACCTGTGAAAAGTGTACCTAAAGATTAAAAAAGCTGTCTTTCGGAAATATAACATGAGCTCACATCTGAGCGGGCGTGACAGTGGAACTGCCATATTTAAACAACCAATGAAAATACACTTATGTTGCAGGAACATAAATCTATTATTTATATTCGGATTAGGAATGGTCACTCATTCAAAGAGGTGAGAAAAAGTGTATTAATGATGACTTGTTTACGTCCAGGTATCCCGGGGAGTCTTCAAGCCCTTCGTTTCTCGAGCCACTCCCCAGTTACGTCGAGAATCGATGTCAAGCTTGTAGAGCTCGATAGTATCTCGCACCGCTTTGTTTTGTTGACTGTGAACATGCGTGTTAACGAGATGTCACTGACTGTGTTAGATAAGTCGCTCTATACATCACTGGTGAATAATGACGTGTCATATGACACAGAGATGTTAATGAAGATACCAACAATGTTAAACCCGCCCAATGATGTGGTTCTCGCAAACCAGGCCCATTGACTTCATTCTCTCGACGAGAGTCCCTGTTGAAATAATATATTTTTTCTACTAGCACAAAGAAAATTAGCCGCTTTCTAAACAGTGAGTTGAAAAAGTAGGCCTTTTATGAACATTGTTAAATAGTTATTCCATACTGTGACAATACATATATTTCGTATGGCTGAATTCCATGTGGAAAATTCTAAATTCCCATGGAGGGAAAGAGATTTTTTTCACCAATAGAGCATGTCAAAAACATATCAGATATAAGGCTTTTCAGGCGTTTGCTCCATTAACCAGCGTTTCGTCTTAAGTCTGACACTAGACTCGTCAGAGTGGGATGTGTCAGACCCTACCCACTGACGCTGGGGTATATGCAGGGGAACTTATCAGAAGACTGCAGTTATCAGACTGTGCCTCTCATATAGGCTTCTGATAAGCTCACCTGCATAGACCCAGCGTCAGTGGGTAGGGTCTGACACATCCCACTCTGACGAGTCTAGTGTCAGACCTAAGACGAAACGCTGGTTAATAGAGCAAACGCCTGAAAAACCTTACATCTGATATGTTTTTGACATGCTCTATAGGTGAAAAATATCTATTTCCCTCCATGGGAATTTAGAATTTTCCATTCGGAATTGCTAGGCGGGCAATAATTCCATTGTGGAGATTTATCTCCCGTATGCAGTTATCAGACGGTGCCTCTCGTATAGGCTTCTGATAAGCTCACCTGCATACACCCAGCGTCAGTGGGTAGGGTCTGACACATCCCACTCTGACGAGTCTAGTGTCAGACCTAAGACGAAACGCTGGTTAATGGAGCAAACGCCTGAAAAGCCTTATATCTGATATGTTTTTGACATGCTCTATTGGTGAAATATATATATTTCCCTCCATGGAAATTTAGAATTTTCCATTCGGAATTGCTAGGCGGGCAATAATTCCATTGTGGAGATTTATCTCCCGTATGCAGTTATCAGACTGTGCCTCTCACATAGGCTTCTGATAAGCTCACCTGCATACACCCAGCGTCAGTGGGTAGGGTCTGACACATCCCACTCTGACGAGTCTAGTATCAGACCTAAGACGAAACGCTGGTTAATAATGCAAACGCCTGAAAAGCCTTACATCTGATATGAATTCCATGTGCCAAAACGAATTCTGTATTTCCAGCTAGAAGATGGTCAAAGACGACACCGAGAACCACAGAAGCGGTACAAAGATACACTAAAGACCTACATGAAGAAATGTCAGATTAAAACTGACAACTGGGAAGCTACTGTACTTGATAGCGAAGTTGCTGTTTGAGTCATCAGTCCACAGAATTGTTTCAAGCAGATCTCCATGCCACCCTATCCTCTGCCAAACTTTTCATTTCTACGTAACTACTGCACCCTACATCTGCACTAATCTGCTTGTCATATTAATACCTTGGTCTACCCACACCGTTCATACCGCCTACATTTGCCTCAAAAACCAACTGAACAAGTCATAGATGTCTTAAGATGTGTCCTATCATTCCATATCTTCTTCTCGTCAAACTTAGCCAAGTCGATCTCCTCTCACCAATTCGATTCTGTATATCTTCATTCGTGATTCGATCTACCCATCTCACCTTCAGCATTCTTCTGTAACACCACATTTCAAAAGCTTCTATTCTCTTTCTTTCTGAGCGAGTTATCATCCATGTTTCACTTCCATACAATGCCACGCCCCAGTCGAAAGTCTTCAAAAACATATTTCTAATTCCTACACCAATGTTCGAAGTTAGAAGATTTTTTTTTCCTTAAGAAAGGCTTTCTTTGCTTCTGCTAGTCTGCATTGTATGTCCAGCTTACTTCTGCCATCGTTAGCTATTTTACTACCCTAGTAATAATATCCATCTACTTCCTTTAAGACTTCATTTCTTCATCTAATATTTCCTGCGTCACCTCACTTCGTTCGACTGCACCCCATTACTTTTGTTTTGGACTTATTTATTTTCATCTTGTGCTCCTTCCCCAAGACTCTATCTATACCATTCACCAATTTCTCCAGATATTCTGCAGTCTCAGATAAAATAACTATATCATCGGCAAATCTCAGGGTTTTGATTTTCTCTCCTTGGATTGTGATTCCCTTTCCAAATTCCCCTTTGATTTCCTTCACCGCCTGTTCTATACAAACACTGAAAAGGAGGGTGGACAAAGAGCAGCCTTGCCTCACTCCTTTCTGGAGTGCTGATTCATTTGCAAAGTCCTCGATTCTTATCACTGCAGACTGATTTTTATACAGATTGTGGATAATTCTTCGTTCTCAGTATCTGATTCAGATCTCATATATCTTTGTCCAATCAACATTATCGAATGACTTTTCTAGATCTACGAATGCCATGTGCGTGGGCTTGTCGTTTTCAATTCAATCCCCTAAGATCAGACGTAATTCAGGATTGCTTCACGTGTTCCTACATTTCTTGATCTTCTCCCAACTCACTTACAACTTGTCTTTCCATTCTTCTGTAAATAATGCGTGTTAAAATTTTGCAGGCGTGAAATACTAAACTAATAGTGCTGTAGTTTTCACACTTGTCATCGCCGGTTTTCTTGGGAATAGGTGTAACAACATTCTGCCGATAATCGGTTGGCACTTCTCCTGTCTCATTCATCTTACAAACTAAATGGAATAACATCACCATGCTGGTTTCCCCTAAGACAGTCATAATTCAGAGGGGATTTCATCAATTCTAGGTGCCTTGTTCCTATTTAGCTTTTTCAAAGCTCTGTCGGTAGTGCAGTATGTGTCTTGGAAGGAACTCAGCGCTTTGAGCAAAAACGTCGCAAAATAGAAACTGTCAAGCGGAATGTTAAGAATCAACGGGAACTTCTGAAGAAAGACAACACTACACAGATCAAATGTATGTCATCAATGCGGGAGTATTCATTTTCTGAACTCCCTCCATGTTTTATCTTATTTGTTCACGATCTGTTGTATCGCTCGTGTTGGTCACGGCGGACTTGATCATGCATGATAAAGTGTCAGAATTATGTATAATAAAATGCAGTGTTTAATTTAAAGTATTGTACGCAAGAACTGCCACTAAACTGATACGTTTACCTTACTTGTTTCGAGACTCCGTCTGAGCCTCGGCTCGTAATGTAAAACATCACTTTCCGTGGCTGTTTCATTAATAACAATTACCGCACATGTGCGATAAAGTAACTTTACCGCACACTTCATGGTACATCACTTCCTTCACAACTGGCCGTAAACATCTCAACTCGCACGTGAAACCTCGCTTTTTACCCTTGTAACGAAAAGACCTACTCTGTTCTGGACAGTTTAATATCTATCGAGGGCCAAAGTTAATTTAAGACATCCATCGAAGGCGAGATCGTGCATTCAGTTTTGATCCATGTGGAAGGTAGACAGGCTATCTATACTACATTACACTCAACTCTCGATTAAGCGGTATAATGTAGGGTTAAGGCCTCCCCAGATAAGTAAAAAGTTAAAAGTACAGTTAAAATAATAATAAATGGTACTACTGTATTGTTATTTATTAACTTACCCAATACGATGCAGTAAAACTAATACTTAGCACAATTAATAAATGGAAAAATAAACAGAACTTTTCGTTGAAACTAATAACTTTAATAAAGCAAAGAAAAATATTAAGACTACCTAACTTCACTGTTTATGAAAATAATCAGTCATGGTTTTCTGCTTTTGTGCCGAGAAACATTTCTTTATTTCACTTCTCAAGTTTCTCAAAACAAGTTTTTCGGTGATGAGAGCATCATCTTGGCAATATTATTCTGACCCTTTGTAATTCTGTATTACTGTAACTGCAACACTCGTGGATTTTTAGTGTTTCTTTTAAATCGCGGTTAAGCCGCAACGCGGTTGATCCGATTACGGTAAATCGAGAGTCAAGTGTATTATCTGCGCACTTATTATCGATAGATTTCCGCTCGGGGTGAGGAGTAAGGAGGGAGCTCTCGCGATACCGGTAGTGCTGCCAACTGAATGAAAATGAAATCGGAATTGAATCGATATGATTGATCGATCGATATGAATTTTGCTAAACCTTTGTTATCTTAAGCCAACAACTGTGTTACACACACATTATATAACATTATATAACATTTCTCGATGCGAATCTTATTCCTAGAGTGAATTCTATAGTTTGGCTTTGCTGTGTAAATAACAGCAGTAAAGTGTACGCCAGATGTCGCACAGCGATGCATGAGCGATTCATAGTTTGTGTTTCAAAGGTTGCCAGTACGAATCTCGAAGATTGCCGAGGTCGACCAATTCAGCACTAGGGTGTAAATCTATGCAGAAAAGGTGCGCAGATAATACTAACCCCTTAAGCGGGGAGCTCGGTACACACCGGCTCACTCCCAGGTTGGGAGCGATTTCTCTGTTTGAAGAAAATATTTAATTACTTGATTTAAACCAATCTTAGACTAAAACGAACTGTATAAGGGCCCTAAGAGAAATATTTACTTGAATATAATGTATTTCATTGTCAAAAAATTATGTTACATTAATTTTTCAATACTTTGTGTAAGAACGTACCTACTAAGAGCTTTCACACTGTGATATCGAGTTTACTTCTTCCTAAGAGCAAAGCTCTGGTTTTCGTTTATACAGTCACTTTTATCTGAATATTTTAGGCAGTTTACTAACAATCTCAGCCTGGAAATACATGTTTCCGTATATGTAAATTGTAGATTTACTAAGTTTACATGTACTTAAAAGATTTATAATGGAATAAATCTATTTCTATGCTCGAATTGTAGGAAGACAAACAACTGCCTGGCGTTCGGTACGCGCACCGACGAATTTCATTGGTAGCGACAAGCAAAGAGTTGCATGAAGGATACTTCTATCTCCATTTTCAAACCAATATTGAAACTTTAAACGATGTCTAGTTAAACATCGGCTGAACATTGTTTATGCACTGGAAGACCGTGCTCGATTTAGACGTTGTTTAGGTAGACATTGTCTAAGGCTTAAAACTAGTAATCGTTTCTGCAATCGACCCTATGTGCCTGTAATGTCCGACTCGTTGGCTGAATGATCAGCGTACTGGCCTTCGGTTCAGAGGGTTCCGGGTTCGATTCCCGGCCGGGTCGGGGATTTTAACCTTCATTGGTTAATTCCTATGGTTCGGGGACTGGGTATTTGTGTTGTCCCCAACATCCCTGCACCTCACACACAACAAATAACACTATCCTCCACCACAATAACATGCTGTCACCTACACATGGCAAATGCTGCCCACCCTAATTGGAGGGTCTGCCTTACAAGGGCTGCACTCGGCTAGAAATAGTCACACGAAAAATCCAATTAAAATTATTATTATTATTATTATTATTATTATTATTATTATTATTATTATTATTATTATTCCTAAAGATAGGAACTACATCTGTGCACTTCCAGTTTTCAGAATGAATCTCACAACGAAGGGACAGGCATGGCGTCACTGCCTCAGCACATTCCAATAGTAATAATGTGACTGGATATTTCGTCTTGGCTCTCGCAGCATTTTCTTCAAATCACCCACCCAGAAATCACTCAGAACAAATCATGCTGCTTTCTCGTATCGTGTATTACTGGTGTGGGGACCGAGCTCGATAGCTGCAGTCGCTTAAGTGCGGCCAGTATCCAGTAATCGGGAGATAGTGGGTTCAAGCCCCACTGTCGGCAGCCCTGAAGATGGTTTTCCGTGGTGTCCCATTTTCACACATGGCAAATGTCGGGGCTGTACCTTAATTAAGGCCACGGCCGCTTCCTTCCAACTCCTAGGCCTTTGTTATCCCATCATCGCCATAAGGCCTATCTGTGTCGGTGCGACGTAAATCAAATAGCAACAAAAAAAAAAAAACTGGTGTGGGGTCTCATACACTGGAACCAGAGTTTTAAACGCCCTCTCCTTTACATTCTTACAACAAAACCTAAATACCTTCATAACCATATGAAGATACATGTGTTATGAAGGAATTTAAAAGTGGAAAAGTATCATCTTTTTACATTGTTGGAAAAATTATCTACGTTTAGTGCATTTTCTTCACTTGTGTACATAAAAAAGTAAATATATAGGAATACAGTTTGATGCAGACTTACGGCAAAACTAACATTGAAACTGACGTAGGCTAAGGAAGGTGTGCTTGTTTAGGCAGACTCACCCGTCACATTAACAAGTGAAGATAGTGTGTTTAATTAATTCTTGCAATTAAAGAACATTATCATGATGTTGGTAAGATGATGACGTGAAATATGGATAAATACTTTAAAATCACCAAGAGATAAATCAAACAATTAAAAATGACAAAATAATTACACAAAAACCGATAAAAATAATCTAAAAAGTAAATACTTAACAAAATAATGAAATATGTCGTAATAAATAATTATTTCTGTAATTTGGGGGTCGGGTCCGCCTCTGCGGTGTAATGGTTAGTGTGATTAGCTGCCACCCCCGGAGGTCCGGGTTCGATTCCCGGCTCTGCCACGAAATTTGAAAAGTGGTACGAGGGCTGGAACGGGGTCCACTCAGCCTCGGGAGGTCAACTGAGTAGAGGTGGGTTCGATTCCCTCCTCAGCCATCCTGGAAGTGGTTTTCCGTGGTTTCCCACTTCTCCTCCAGGCAAATGCCGGGATGGTACCTAACTTAAGGCCACGGCCGCTTTCTTCCATCTTCCTTGCCTATCCGTTCCAATCTTCCCATCCCTCCACAAGGCCCCTGTTCAGCATAGCAGGTGAGGCCGCCTGGGCGAGGTACTGGTCATACTCCCCAGTTGTATCCCCCGACCAAGAGTCTGAAGCTCCAGGACACTGCCCTTGAGGCGGTAGAGGTGGGATCCCTCGCTAAGTCCGAGGGAAAAACCGAACCTGGAGGGTAAACAGATGATGATGATGATTTGGGGGCCACGAACAGGAGTTGTATGTAAGTTCGCAATATCTATGATGCACCAATTACAAGATGTCATGTCATCAAAATCAGGGCCACGGTGATGAAGATGACATTTCAGTTCTACTACAGCAGAACCAGTAATTTTGCCAGTTCTGGATTAGATACTTTCTTACCTCTCGAGTACTTCCAAAGACATAATTCTTATATCAACGATGTTCTTAAAATTAAACGCAGGTATTCCTTCACGTTACAGGACGTCTTTTCAGTAAATGCAACGATATACTTCACTTCAACACCCCCGCCCTACTCCAAGTCATCGAGACTTAGCAGTGAGAATTTTAAGAACCAATTAATTTATTTTCAAAGTAAATGGCAAATTGTCCGCCTCTGTGGTGTAGTGGTTAGTGTGATTAGCTGCCAACCCCGGAGGCCCGGGTTCGATTCCCGGCTCTGCCACGAAAGTTGAAAAGTGGTACGAGGGCTGGAACGGGGTCCACTCAGCCTCGGGAGGTCAACTGAGTAAAGGTGGGTTCAATTCCCACCTCAGCCATCCTGGAAGTGGTTTTCCGTGGTTCCCACTTCTCCTCCAGGCAAATGCCGGGATGGTACCTAACTTAAGGCTACGGCCGCTTCCTTCCCTCGTCCTTGTCTATCCCTTCCGATCTACCCATCCCCCACCCAGGCCCCTGTTCAGCATAGCAGGTGAGGCCGCCTGGGCGAGGTACTGGTCCTCCTCCCAGTTGTATCCCCCGACCCAATTTCTGACGCTCCAGGACACTGCCCTTGAGGCGGTGGAGGTGGGATCCCTCGCTGAGTCCGAGGGAACAACCAACCCTGGATGGTGAACAGATTAACTAAGTAATGGCAAATTATTTGAAACGCTAAAAGTCATTAACTAAAATGAAAATAATGAAAAACGATCATTCCCAAAATTCCAAGGTATCATGTAGTGATGATATCCATTTAATATCTCTATGCTAAAAAATCACACAAAGTGAAGTAGTAATTTAGTATTAATACTCGCATTAGCACTAACTTGGTGGTTATCATTCGTATTATATGGGTGAATCAACCATACAACCCATATGTTCGCTCACATAGTTCCACAAGGAACACCTCCAGTTCCGGAAACAATTAGAAATATCGTCCGTCCGGGAACGTTAGCTGTTCGTCTAGCCGCCAATATAATTGCAGGTCACCTTCTCTTAACTCTACTAGGGAATACAGGACCTTCATTAATACTCTCAACACTTTCTATCCTACTTATCGCCCAAATACTTTTGATAACATTAGAATCTGCTGTAGCAATCATTCAATCATATGTCTTTGCTATTTTAGCCATCCTTTGTTCTAGAGAAGTAAACTATGGTAACACATTCAGATCATCCATATCATCTAGTTAATCCAAGACCTTGACGTTTAACTGGTGCTATTGGAGCTATAGCAACTACAATAGGAATAATTAAATGATTTCACCAATATAATTCCCTTTTGTTTTTAGGATTAGCTCTAATTACTTTAACTATAATCCAATGATGACGTGATATTACACGTGAAGGAACCTACCAGGGTCTTCATACCTTACCGGTAAGAAAAGGATTACGATAACAGCAGTATTATGCGAGGGGAAGTGTCAGTGATTTCCTTAAGTGTTACTGATTTATTTATTTATTTATTTATTTATTTATTTATTTATTTATTTATTTATTTATTTATTTATTTATTTATTTATTTATTTATTTATTTATTTATTTATTTATTTAATCCGTTTACCCTCCAGGGTTGGTTTTTCCTCCGTACCCGGTGAGGAATTCCACCTCTACCCTCTCAAGGGCAGTGTCCTGGAGCGAGAGACTTTGGGTCGGGGATCAACTGAGGAGGAGGACCAGTACCTCACGTGCTATGTTGAACAGGGGCCTTGTGGAGGGATGGAAAGATTGGAAGGGATAGACAAGGAAGAGGGAAGGAAGCCTTATCCCGGCATTTGCCTGGAGGAGAAGTAGGAAACCACGGAAAACCACTTTGAAGATGGCTGAGGTGGGAATCGAATCCCTCCCTCTACTCAGTTGACCTTTCGAGGCTGAGTGAACCCCGTTCCATCCCTCGTACCACCTTTCAAATTACGTGGCAGAGCCGGGAATCGAACTCGGGTCACCAGGGGTGGCAGCTAATTACGTGTTAGGCTACTAATTATTGTTGAAAACGTAATTTGTGATTGAGTAAAATACTTCTCAGTTGATTGTAATTCACCCCCATTACTTTTTCCTTGTACTGTTCCCACCACTGAATGTAAAGCACCTCGGCGCACAACGACAAGCCGATATCTTGTATCGCAGGCCAATAGGAGCCAACGTGACCAGGATATCAGAAACACCTGGAGTAATAAACATGGTGATCTTGTGTGGCACAGAGACCAGTTCCTATTGATCAGGAGGTGGGGACAGTAAATGCTATCTAAACATCTCCACGGACATCTTGAAGAACGCCCACTCCACTGCAGAGGTCGCGTAGCAACGGCGCTCAAACAAACCCCGGCGGCCATTGTGCGCGCCACATGATTCTGACAACTCCGAGCAACAACGGTTTGAGCGGCTGTCTTAGAACATCCACGTGTGGAAAATAATTCATTAGCTACCTGTATGGATCAGACGTAGAGTGTATGGCACTGGATCTCGCGAGCGTGGGTTCAAACCCGACAGACTCACGCGTAAACTGACCAACTGTTGAAGGAACGAATGAGGTGGTGGTGGTGGTGATTATTGTTTTAAGAGGAAGTACAACTAGCCAACCATCCTCTATATTAAACACTCAGAGGGAAAACATGGAAGGGGTCCGAAACTTCGAAAAATGAAGATATCGGCCAAAGGAAGATAAGGGCCACGAAGGGCGTGAAAATTAAAGACTCCCTAGCCCTCGCAAACCTAATAGCGTCGGGGTCGGAAAAGAACAAGAGTTGACCAAGAGAGGTCGGATAGGATAGATGAAAGTGAGGAGCCTGGCACAAGTAAGTGGAAGCAATGCCAGGACTCAGCTAAGGGCCCCGTGGTCGCCAACCCACGCTCCAAAGTTCAGAGGCCCTAGGGCCCCTTTTAGTCGCCTCTTACGACATGCAGGGGGTACCGTGGGTGTTATTCTACCGCCCCCACCCACAGGGGGTGAACGAATGAGGGAAACGGCAGTAAAAATAAAAAGGGGGACATTCCACAATTTGGGGGGACAATTACATTTTAATATTGAACACATTTCTTAACAGAAAAAGTAGGGATGCCATACTACGAAAGACGTAAAATTAAGCAAATTCCTCATTTGTGCAGAAAGTTGAAGGCCTAAAGTACCAGGAAAGGGCCCGAATAGCTCTATCAAACTTTTTAAAAAATTCGAAAATCACTTTCGGCGTAAATGCAGTTCCGGAAAAACAGCCTAAAATCGCAGCCAAATTAACTTATTTACATAATTATTTTTTTAATGTGTTCCTTGGTTCAATACCCTCAGGTGTATTTTTTATTTTTTTAGAAAATGTCCACACCGAATGTAGTTATAAGGGCTTAAGTGAAACTCTGCATTGACTCACATTAGCGTTCCTAGTGGTAGAAAAAGGCAAACTACTAATTTAACCGACCGGATAATGATGATTAAGAAAAGAATTGTAATTTTCGGGAGTACATAAAGAACATGTTCTCATACTTTATTATATAAAATTCGTAGCTCATATCCCTGGGATGTTTTCAACATTGAGTTGCTTGCCACAACGGCTATTACTGTGGATTTTTAGCTGTAATTATTCTAAAACGATAAAAAATAACGTTTTCAAAAGGATACTGTTGCTGAAGTAATAATATAGAAAAATACATTTCACTCGCCATTGTTGCATAATTTCTTTTCCAGGCTGTGGGTTGAAGAGCCTTCATCTAAATGAAAACAAATAAAAGTCAACAAATTCTGAAATAATAAAATAAATTTTGAACATGTTATAGTCTAAATTATAACACAAGTTTACAAAAAATGAAATAGAGGAAACATCACATATTTGTGACACTTCTTAGTTTTACCAGTTACATGAAATATTATCTAACGGCACTTGTTGGGCCGATGACCTAGATGTTAGACTAATGTAAACAACAAGCAAACAAGCATTAGCAGTTTTTCTGAATTTCAACCTCTAGTTATAACCACCAAGTATAGAAATACTGAAAACCCTCAACATACAGTAAGTAAAAGATTGCATCGTTTATCTTGATTGAAAGAGTTTTTATCGGCAGCACTTCTTGCACAGGCCAACATTTATTTATCATTCAGTAGGTCAGGAGAGCTACTCTAAAGATGCTATAACCTGTTTCGTTGCACTTTCAAAGATCATATTGTTGTCAATGGTCACGCTAGTTTAGTTGAAGCTAGATGGCAGGACAGTTGCGTATTGTGAAAATTCGTACCGATGACAATAACACGAAAAATCGTTCAGATAGAAAACTAGACAATTGCGGGACATTTACAAAATACCATAAAATGCGGGACGTTTTGTCACCCTACTCACACGGCAGAGTGTTGGCCTTCTAAGTCTAAGTTAGTGGATTCGATCCCGGTTCAGTTCGGTGGTCTTGGGAGCGAACCGGGAACCCTCTCACTTCCTCCGCACACCTTCACCGTTGCAAATCTCCTGGCCTGAGAGACGGCGGCACCGTCTAGGAGGACCGCCGTCCCCTTCACGGATAGAATAAAAACTTGTGTAGTTAGTTACCCAAAGGACGTCGATCGGTGGGTCTCAGCCCACAAGTCGCCACGGGTGGTCCGTGGTCGAGCAGAGGAGGGGTGGCCACGGCTCTATCGTGGCTCTACGCCTCTGTATTCGGAAGACGGAGAGGGGCTGGTCCCCGCCGTCGGCTGTCATTTACCGGGCTGAGTGGCTCAGACGGTTGAGGCGCTGGCCTTCTGACCCCAACTTGGCAGGTTCGATCCTGACTCAGTCCGGTGGTATTTGAAGGTGCTCAAATACGTCATCCCCGTGTCGGTAGATTTACTGACACGTAAAAAAACTCCTGCGAGACAAAATTCCGGCACCTCGGCATCTCCGAAAACCGTAAAAAGGTAGTTAGGGGAACGTTAAGCAAATAACATTATTATTATTATTATTATTATTATTATTATTATTATTATTATTATTATTACGACTGTCCTGAGAATGGTTGCCCGTGGTTTTCCATTCTCCTGCACTAAGGCGAATGCCGGAACAGTTCCTAGTACAGGCCACGGCCGCCAACACTCTCACCTTTTCCGCACATCTCCTTCTCCGACACAAATCTCCTGGCCTGAGAGACGGCGTCACCGTCTAGGAGGCCCACCTCCCGTTTCAGGGCAGGAATGAAAACATTTAGTAGGTACGTAGGTACTCAGAGGAAACTCAAACGTTCTACTTTGTTATTCTCTAAAAAACTTAGCCAAGAGGTATAACCTCCCCCATCTCCTTTATTTTTCATATCCTTGACCACCTTCCTTCTCCACCACATCTCCAAAACCCGCCCGCATATCTTGGCCAAAAAGAGGGTGTTGCCCTTTAGGTGGCCCACCCCACCCCGTTAGGATGGGGAATGAAAACATATTTTTTTAGAGAATCTCGTGGTACCACGTTCCTTTTCCTCTGGGCACAGGTTTCCGTAGAGAACAGGTAAACGTGATATGAGGTACGTTGCACTCATGTATTGTGTACTGGGGTTCTGCACAGCTGTCTAAGATGTTTCCTATAGTCACTTTACCACATTGTGGACCTCTTACAACAAACAACAGACTACTGTCTGCCGTACCACTATCTACTTGATTAGTCGTTACACAAGAGAGACGCTATAATACATTTTTCTTTTCACTGTTTTTCATGTTCTCAAGGAAGTTACGTTTCTCGCAAAAATTGCAATTTGTTCAATACAGAAGAATTGATTTCTGGACATAATTTGTAGGATTGTCAACATTATTTATTTCCTTAGAGATCTAAAAAGATTTTTTTGATAGTGGTTTTACGTCGCACCGACACAGATAGGTCTTATGTCGACGATGGGACAGGAAAGGCCTAGGATTGGGAAGGAAGAGGCCGTGGCCTTATTTATCACGTAATGAAGCTCAAGAAGAACTACGTTGCTTTATTGCTCAAGGTCTAGCAGTCATTCCATTATTTTTATATTATGTGTATTATTGGTGATGTTTTTATGAAAATATGCACAGTAAAAACCATTTATTTCAGAAATACGTGTTCTACATTTTCCTCTTTGCTCAATACTTTATAAAGAAAAAATCCCCCTTCCCCCGGGCAATTTTAGTGAGGGGAAATCTTTGAGATAAAATCGTCGGTGGGGGGAACTCCCCCCCCCCACACACACACACGATTTTGCACCCTGGGGTCAATCAATGGTAAATGGTAAATGGTCTAAGGATGGTGGAAGGTGCAGTAGTTCCGTTGCTCTCTGTTCCAGCTGTGTGCTGCCCCAGAATGGACAGTGTGGGCGGCAAAGCGGAGACACTCTGCAGAGTGTGTGGGGACAAGGCTTCAGGCAAACACTATGGTGTTCCCAGCTGCGATGGCTGCCGAGGATTCTTCAAGCGGAGTATCCGCAGGTGAGCATCGCCACACTTAAATAACGATCACCAGAGAGAGTACTTAATAATAAATAAGGTTTTTACAATACACAATATTAAAATAATTCAACTAAGAAAATTATTAGAAAATAATTTAAGTGTACTTATTTCGCATAAATAGTAGCTGGACGTATCCTTTAAATAATTATTATATACACTTAGATACTTCCCAGACTTTAACCAAGCCATAGAGACTAGGATACCTCCACAAGCTGCTTCTTTAGATGTATTTTCCCTGTTAGTTGTTTAAAAGGGCATAATATCTAGGTCATTCGCCCATTTCTTTTCCCATATTCCTCTTATAATATTACACTGTTTTGCTGCTCTTTCTAATGTATTCTATTCTCTGTTTAACTCTTTCTGCAGTAGTGATTTAATTTTTGCATCACCTTTTCCTTTTCATTTGAGGCATAGTGATGCATCACCCGCATCACCCTGCTTAATGGTTTGGCATTACCTTTGCAGTGATACGACGCGTGAATCACGTATTCACAGTAATTCTCAAGTTCACTAACAGATGCCATTAGCGTCCTTGTTCCTGAATGTGCGCTTAGGGGCAAATAACTGAGGTCTGAATGCTGCCACGTTGTGTTATCGACAGCAAACACGTACAGGAATGTACCTTCAGTAAACTCCACGGTGCAACAGCCCTGACGGGCCAAGCGACCACTGGTCAGCCCGAAGATTATGAGGTGACGTGTGGTCAGCACGACGAATCCTCTCGGCTGTTATTCTTGGTTTTCTGGACCGGGCCCGCTATCTTACCGTCAGATAGCTCCTCAACTGTAATCACGCAGGCTGAGTGGACCTCGAACCAGCCCTCAGATCCTGACCTAGCCTGGAATCGAACCCGGGGCCTGAGAATAACAGGTACCATACAGCCGACTACCTTTGTATATAAAAAAAGATAAATCCTGTAAATGCACTTGGAACAAAAATGATAGCAAATAAAATTAGTGTAAAAATAACAACAATAACAAATAAAGTATAGAAAACATTTAAAAGTATAGGGCCCGGTTTCATCAACACATGTTAGTACTTAACAAGGTGTTAAATCATTTTAACATACGATTTAAGAAAATTTGCGTTTCATCAACAAATGTTAACATTAACAAATGTTAAACTGCGTATTAAAGTTAACATCAGCCATTTCCAATGTTAAATGGCTAACATTAGCATTTAGCAACCTGTTCCAAAATGGCTGCTGTGAATCTCGCTTTCGAGGCGGAATTGCTCTATTTAGATCTTTTACAAAACAGTCCTGATCGAAGAAGAGTTCAGCGACGTAATGACTTTGAAAATTTGACGGATCCGAAATTTCTTCATAGATACAGGTTATCGAAAACAGTCGTTGCTAAGGTTGTTGACGAAATTCAAGTGAGGTTAGAATATCCTACGAAGAGAAACTTACCTCTTTCTCCAATGTTGCAGGTACTGATAATATTACGAGTTTTTGCTACTGGTTATTTTCACATAATGGCCGGAGACAATGCTGGAATTTCTAAAGCCACTGTTAATAGAGTTGTTTGTCGTGTGTCTGCAGCCATAGCATCCATGAGAAGGAGGTATATAACGTTCCCTTCAGTAGAAGAGCGTCAGTAAATTATCCGCGACTTCTATGAAATAAGCCGTTTTCCTGGTGTTTGTTCTACGTGCAATAGATTGCACACATGTAAGAATCCAACCACCTGGAGGCAATTGGGCCGAAATATATCGTAATCGAAAGGGATATTTCTCTGTCAATGTTAATGTTCAGGTGATTAGTGAGCCTAACCTCCAAATCAGGGATATACTTGCTAGGTGGTCTGGTTCTGCACACGACAATACAATATTTAATAACTCCCATATCGGAGCACAGTTTGAAGTGGGACAATTAACGAAGTGATTTTGTTAGGTGACAGCGGATAGCCGCTAAAAAAAAGTATCTGTTTACCCCATTGAAAACCTTGCGGACTTTTCCCCCGCCTCGTCCTTTTCTTTTATCGTCAAGCCATCTGTGCGCTTGCACTCAATAACTTATATATATATATTTACTAACTAATTCAATTAACAACTCTTCTTCGAAGGAGGAAAAATTAGAACTACGATTCCGTTTCACTTCACGCGCCATATTTTACAGCTGTGCTCAAGGAAAAGCGCATCGGAGCGCGCTGTAAAACAGCATGTTCGTACCACTGCCTCCTTGATTCGCACCAGTTCGCAATATTGGGAGAGTTAACAGTCGATTAGTTAACATTTCACAAGAAAAGTTTGATGAAACGCAAGAAACCTAACAAGATGTTAAATTTCTAACTCCGTATTAACTAACTACTTGTTAGTATATATTTAACATGTGTTGATGAAACCGGGCCTAAATGTGACTTCGTCTATGAAATTTATTTAAATGATCTGGTGATGAACCAACACAAGCACTGTCCACCATCTGGACAGATGTTCCATCCTTGCACCACGGAGGACAAAGTTGTGTTGGCTGTTAACCAGCTTGAAGTTCAAATGTAAGACATAAGATCACAGAGGCGTGATAATACACCCTGTTTACACTGAAATGTGGGGACAAAGACGGCCGGGCACACGGCAATCACTTAGGGTTACGGATAGTGGAAGTCTTGACCTCCCACTCCTCCAAGGGCGTTCGTGGCCTGTACGGAGATGACTTTGCTATGATTTTAGTTGTCCATGAATTCTCAGTTTTACACCAGGCAAATGCTGACGCTGAACATTAAGATTACGTTCGCTTCCTTCCTTTCTTCTCCCAGCGTCGTGTAAACCCAAACCGAGTTGTCGCCACATACACAAAATGACTGACTAGCTTTAAAACACAGATTGATATGAACAGCTCACGAGTGTCATCTGTTCACAGGAACCTCGACTACGTGTGCAAGGAGAATGGTCGCTGTGTTGTGGATGTTACGCGCAGGAACCAGTGCCAAGCCTGCAGGTTTAACAAATGTCTGCAGGTCAACATGAAGAGAGACGGTAAGTCCTCGTTATCTTCTTTACCAAATTTTCAAATGCTATTAACACTCTCGATTATTATTATTATTATTATTATTATTATTATTATTATTATTATTATTATTATTATTATTATTATTATTATTATTATTATTATTATTATTATTATTATTATTATTATTGTTACGGACTTTTCCGTGGTAGGTAGAGGTGAAAGAAGGTGCGGGTGTGAATGGGTTTCAAGCTACGAAATTATAGTGCAATGTAAAATTAATTTAAACGTTAACAAGGTTATATTTTCTTTTCGAAAACAAAGAAATAACAAGCATGGCAGGTACAAAGTAGCAATTCAAAAGGGGTTAGTTACAATATTTACAGAATTTGGGCTTCGCGCCCTGACTTCACAATGCTTGGGCAATCAGCTCAGTTTTACCTCAAACACAAGTTTTAACAGAGGGGGAGAAAACCCCATTCATACCTAGGAGCCCTTGCTCCAAATTACACTGAAAAACCTCCATGAGGCATACAACCCAGAATTTTCAAAAGAGCCACTCGCTCTCAAAATTTAAGCCTCTCCCAGGCCACACCAAACTCCACCTTCAAGTTGTCCTCAACGGACATAACCCCAGGGGTAAAATACCCAATCTACTGAGGTCTATTAAAAGAAAAGCAGGTTAATTAAATGACCTCTAAAATAACAATTTGAGAGGAGGCGAACTTGCACTCCTAATACACTTTGATTAAGACCTACTTGGCACTAGGCCGTTAATACAAGGGCTAATCCCATGCTAAAGAGGTGACTTAAGAAAAGAACAATTTGTTTTACATTAACGAAAAATAGGTCGAGAAAATAAGTTCACCTCAAGACAATGTGAGTGGGAGCTCGAGAGGGTTAGCACTCTCTATCCCAATATGTCGTTTTACAAGAGAATAGATGAAAAGAGAAGTTACATTTTAGGAAAAGGTTACATGGTTGAACGCTTAGAACCCGCCCCGAAAGTTAAACTGCTGAGCTAGCAAGGAAAGAAGTTATTAATCGGCCATTACCTTGTGTTGAACGGCTGGAGAAGAAAGAGGCGCTTCCCGCCCCCTGCTATGTACTTAACACACTGAAAGATGGAACAGAAGTGGCCTAGAGACCCAAAAATCAGCAGTTTAAATACTCTCGCGGAAGTTTCTAGGCGTTAGGGGAAAGAAAACACCCTCCCACAAACTCTTTATTGGATAGGACCCCGCAACAGATTAAAGTTGGGGGAAGATACATCTGATTGGATAGAAATTAATTTAAGAAATTCGGGATTGGTTAGGTTCAACACAAGGGGAAGAAAGGGGTAAATATTGCCAACTTAAACAATGATAGAAAGAAATTTAACAAAGAACAAACTCTTGAAATTAAATTTTCTCCAAAAAAATAGTTCTTTGACTCCGCACTAGGTTGCACTATTGTAGATCTTCAGTAGTGTCCTCTAGAAGAGAAAGTTCACACTTCTTACTTCAAGCGAAACAAAAACACATCAAAAATGACACAGTTCAAAAACTCAAAATTTTCCACGTGGTGACATCTTCTGAGAAGGTAGAAAATTAATACTGTCAATAAAGTTCAGACTTCCTCCAGCAGAGGAGTTTCAACAGGCGCACATTTTAAATGAGCGGAGTGGAGGTGTACCGCCCGGTACAGACCTCCCCCCCCCCCCCCAAAAGTTCCTCCAGGGATGACACATGAAATCAGTTTGAAACAAGGTCCAAGTTATGCTGTGGGTACGAAGATTGATTGCCAAAAAATTTATAAGATTTTCTTAATTTGGGGTTAATCTGGTTTCAAAATTTGTTGTTGCAGATGAAGTAAAGTCTTTATATTTGTAGAAGTTGAATTTCTGAAGATAACTTTTTATACTTGAAAGTGAAGAAAAAAAAATTTCAAGGTCCACCAAATATTGCAGTTGAATTCCCAAGTGTAGTCATTACTTATAGTATCTGTTCATGTAGTAGATGGAGATGAAGTGGGATGGCCAGACCGGCCGTTGCTGCTTGCGTCCAAAGAAGGTCGCTCGGACCCCTCAAGTACCCTGAGATACCGCTCGCCCGCACTATGAGGGGAGCAGAGGTGTTGAAGCACGCCGCGCCCGCGGTGAACATATACAGGCTGCGGGCAAGTAGCAGGTTGTGCGCCGCACATCAGCCTTGGCCGGGAGGAGAGCTCCGGCTCGCCGTGCACATGTCGTCCTCGCTGGGGCCGAGGGGGCCCGTCCTCTGCTCCAGTAGCTGCACGGCGCCGCGCGGCTGCGGGGGCACTGAAACATTAAAGCTTGGCGGCAGAATTGTGTTGGACTATCATCTTCTTTGAGGGTACAGGCTTGTGGAGAGGTTGAGGGGCCAGCGGCGTGCAAATATCCATGGCCTGAGTTAAGCCACTGTGTGTGTTGGAGCAGGAGACGGGAGCGTGGTAATGGCCGTGGCAAGGACAGGATGGCAGTTTAACAATCGGGGAGGTTTACAAGAAATGCTTACATATAAAATACAATAGAAGGAGCAGAATGCCTTAAGAGTGGAACACAAAAAAAAAATATATAACCTTCATATTCCTATCAAATTATATGAAGCAAGTTGACACCAAATTTACACCGGTTTCACCTGGGACAAGTGAACCCTAAATATCCTCTCGGTGGCTGGATTGCTTACTAACAATGTAACCGGTGTGAGGAAATCGAGAATTATACAAGGCCCATGAAATCTGGGGGCAAGCTTGCCCGCGGGAACAAAATTTTTGACCATCACCTGGTCACCTACCTTCAAAGGGGTGGGTCTCCGTCCACGATCATACCTTTCCCTAACCTTTTCATGAGACACTTTAAGATTGGCTTTAGCCTTCTTCCAAAGATCTTTAATGTTATCCGGATCTATTGTCTCGGGTAGAATGTCATTCAGAGACCAGAGGTTAGAGAGCGACGAGTTGGGAACAAACTTGAACATCAAAGAAGCTGGAGTAAACTTGTGAGATTCATGAACCGCCGAATTCAAAGCAAAAGCTATCCAATGCAGGGACGTGTCCCACCTGGAATGATCTTCATGATGATAGGCAATAAGTGCTGACCTGAGATTACGGTTAACCCTTTCAGCCAGAGATGGTTGAGGGTAATAAGCAGAAGTAGTTACATGAGAGATTGATAAGTCAAAACAGAATTTACGAAATAAATTAGATGTAAAAGCCTTAGCATTATCAGATACAATATATTGACACGGACCAAAAGAAGCAAAAATAGAATTTAAGCAGGTAATGGTAGACTGAGCGGTAGCCAGCTTAGTCGGAAATAACCAAGAAAATCTGGTAAAACCATCTACGCACACAAAGATGAACTTGTTAGCATTACCCTTTGACTGGGGGAAGGGTCCTACATAATCGATATACAGACGTTCCATGGGGCGCGACGCTTGATGCGAAGACAAAAGGCCTACCTTGGTGGACATGGTGGGTTTACTGAGCAAACAAGATTTACAAGCTTTTACAAGTTCCCGGATTTCACCGTCCATACCTTTCCAGATGAACATTTCACGAATCTTTTCACGAGTTTTAAAGATACCCAGATGCCCTCCTAGTGGGGTCTCATGATAATACTTGAAGATCATAGGTACCAGAACAGCTGGAAGGACAACTTTCATCATCTTGTCATGCCTCGAAGGGCAACATAAAACACCATTCCTCAGAACATAAGGGACAACATGTTCCCCAGAAGAAAGGGTTTCCATTATCGGAGCCAGCGTCGGATCTTCACGTTGGTATTTCTCAATATCCCTAAAAAGCATGGGAGCATCTGTTAGGATGGCATTAACCTCAGATAGCATGGACTCGGGAGGTGATGAACTGTCGACCTGTTCATGGTTCTCAACGTCTTCTGAAAACATACGGCTGAGTCCATCAGCAACAACATTTTCGGTACCTCTGATATGTCTAACATCAAACTGGAAGGCGGAAATACGAATAGCCCAGCGGGCTATACGACCAGTACGACGCGGCCTACCTAAGACCCAGCTTAATGCTTGATTATCTGTCTCCAGGTCGAATTTGACGTGTTCCAGATAGAGACGGAACTTTTCTAAGGCGAATAAGACTGCCAAACCTTCGAGCTCATAGATGGAATACTTGGCTTCTTGAGCCGACAAGGTCCTAGAGGCATAGGCGATAGGTCGCCTCCCTAGTTCAGTCTCTTGAAGAAGGACTGCAGCTACTGCTGACGACGACGCGTCGGTTTGGACGATGAATTTCTTCGAGAAATCAGGCATAGCAAGTACAGGGGCATTACAAAGTGCTAATTTAAGATCTTCAAAAGCGGCTTGTTGAGAAGGTCCCCACTCGAATTTGATACCTTTCCTACGAAGGAGGTTTAAGGGCGCCGCTCTATTAGCAAAGTTAGGAATGAACTTTCTGAAGAAATTCACCATACCAATAAACCTGGCGATGCCTTTAATGTCCTTGGGAGGTTTAAAATCACGGATGGCCTGTGTTCTAGAATGATCGACTGCTACACCATCAGGTGACACAATATGCCCTAGGAAAGACATAGAGGGCTTAGCAAAGGCAACCTTGGACAACTTAACAGTTAACCCAGCCTTACGAAGGCGATCGAGAACTTCTCGCAAATGATCTAGATGTTCTTCAAAAGTCTCTGAAAATACGACGACATCATCTAAGTAGTGATATAAGTACTCGAATTTGATGTCGGAGAAGACCCTATCTAGTAGCCTAGTGAGCACAGCTGCTCCCGTAGGGAGCCCGAAAGGCACGCGGTTGTATTCATATAAATTCCAGTCCGTGGCAAACGCTGTAAGGTGTTTAGACTCTTCGGCAAGGGGAATTTGATTATAGGCCTGATTCAAGTCCAAGATAGTGAAGAACTTGGCCTGACGAAACCATGAAAAGCAAGAATGAAGGTCAGGAAGGGGCACAGATTGCAACACCACCTTCCGATTGAGAGCCCTGTAATCAATGACAGGCCTGGAGCCTCCTTGGGGTTTCGGGACTAGAAAAATAGGCGATGAATACGCCGACTTAGAGGGTCTAATAATACCATCCTTCAACATCTGATCGATAATTTCTTTCAGAGCCTTCATTTTAGGTGGAGATAGCCTATAGGGTGGAAAACGGACAGGAATCGAATCCGTGACCTCAATTTTGTATTCAATAAGGTCAGTAACACCAAGAGTATCAGAGAACACCTCTGGAAATGACTGACATAATTTACGAATACTATCAGCCTGCTCCTCAGGTAGATGTCTAAGGTCTAACAACATCTCGTCCTGGGTAGGCGAAATAGAAGAACATGACACAGAATTACACTTTAATAGTGGTATTTTACAACTAGAAGCAAATTTGAATGTGCACGACCTAGACTGGAGATCGAGCACAAGACCAGTGTGAGAAATAAAGTCCGCTCCCAGTATGATGGGGCAAGACAGGTGCTTAGCCACAAACAATTTAATTTTCCAAGTAAACTTAAAAATACGAATTTTGACCAGTACAGAACCTAGAATTTCTAATGGAGATGAATTAGCCGAAACATATTGAATAGAAGATGAGACGTAGTCAGGTAGTTTACAAACAGCTTTCAATTTAGAATACCATTCAGCCGAAATAATCGAACAAACACTGCCTGAATCTAAGAGAGCTGTTATAGGCTCGTTATTTAACTCAATCTTAAGAAAAGGAACAGGTGCGTGGGTATCCGCCGCAATCCTAAGGCACTCTTTGGGGCATTCAAAAGATGTATTCGAAGACTTATCGTTCCCTGAATTCTCGACCTTTTTGCCAGGGGCTGAGCCTTGGGAAGCAGAATTAGTTGACTCAGCCGCAGCCACTAGTCACTTTTGATTGTTGTTGGAAGTTACACCAGAAGTTGAGCAGGAGGGGGTGTTATTCGAATTGGGACAATTCTTTGCGATATGTGAGAAAGCCCCACATTTAAAACAGCCTTGTGATGAACCAGCTCCATTATTTGCCCTACTAGTTTTGATCAGAGGACACTTATTGCGCAGATGGTCAGGCGACCCGCAAGCATAACATTTACGGGGGGTGACTGATCGGCGAGGTGGAGGCCGAGTATTACTAATGGAAGGCGGGGGTTCTTTCGCGACACGCAAAGAATCGGCGTATCTAACTCCTTCCGCTGAGACGGCCAATGCTTCAAGTTCCAAGAAAGTTTGCGGGCACGCCGCGAAACACAAATATGACCTATAGGGAGGTGAAATTCCCTCTACAATAGCCTGTACAATCTGATCTTCAGGAAAATGAAGGGCAAACACCCTAGTATAAAACTTAATGTCCTGTATGAAATCAGCCAAGTTTTCATCCAAGCGCTGTACACGATAATAGTACTTCTGAATAAGGGAGGACCTGGCCCTAGCAGGGATGAAGTTAGCTAGCAAATGGGCATGGAAATCCTCAATAGATGATTGCTCGGCAATGGCTCTTACGATTTTATCAGAGAGAATACCAATAGCATACGGATAGATAATTTGCAGGATTTGACATGGAGAAAGAGAAAAAACAAGTGCATGATCCTGAAATTCCACTAGAAATCTTAAAAATGAAATTACGTCACTGGTGGTATTAACAGAAAACTTAGAGATACCTCTGAGCAACATTGCCAATGGATGAGGCAAGCTGCTAAACCCGGGTGACATAGTAGGTAAAGGTTTCAATGGTAAGGAAGTTAATTCAGAACGGATGTTACTCAATGATGCACGACGTTCGGACTCGTTGTCCAATGGGGCAGAGATAGTTTGAGCAGCGACGGTTATTCTATTAACTTCTCCCTTGGGAGGCGCTTCCTCACTACCTGCATTTACTATGGTGGGTTGATCAGATTTGGGAGGAACTTCCCCAGTTAACAATTGAGTGACCTTACTAGATAATTCGGAAATATTTTCCAGGAGCGTACTAGCTTCCTTCCTCTGAACATCATTCAGTTTTAGAGACAACAGATCGTTAACCCTATTCGAAAAATGATATAGCCTGCCTTGCACACGCTTAATTTGATTAGGAGACGGATCATTTTCATCAAAAAAACTAACTACAGAAGCTAGCCCAGTAATATTCTCCGTGATCGTGGAAAGAGAGTCGGCAATTTCTTTCTCTCCCAAATTGGGGATAGAAATGGGCAAATCAAGGGACTCTCTAAGCTTGTTAGTGTCTATTGCAACCGTGCCTCCAGATTGCACATTTCTGATAGTTAATTCATAGATCAACTCCTCCTTGCGCAAATAGTTAAGAAGGAGAACATCGCGAGGGCCGGGCATGATGACAGACCAATTTTGAAAAACTCAAAAAATTCCAGCAACAGGGAAAATAGTTAGAGTTCGGAACAAACAATATTTAGCCGTCAAAAAGGGGCTAAATTGAGACCCATTCAACCACGCTCTGCTACCACTTGTTACGGACTTTTCCGTGGTAGGTAGAGGTGAAAGAAGGTGCGGGTGTGAATGGGTTTCAAGCTACGAAATTATAGTGCAATGTAAAATTAATTTAAACGTTAACAAGGTTATATTTTCTTTTCGAAAACAAAGAAATAACAAGCATGGCAGGTACAAAGTAGCAATTCAAAAGGGGTTAGTTACAATATTTACAGAATTTGGGCTTCGCGCCCTGACTTCACAATGCTTGGGCAATCAGCTCAGTTTTACCTCAAACACAAGTTTTAACAGAGGGGGAGAAAACCCCATTCATACCTAGGAGCCCTTGCTCCAAATTACACTGAAAAACCTCCATGAGGCATACAACCCAGAATTTTCAAAAGAGCCACTCGCTTTCAAAATTTAAGCCTCTCCCAGGCCACACCAAACTCCACCTTCAAGTTGTCCTCAACGGACATAACCCCAGGGGTAAAATACCCAATCTACTGAGGTCTATTAAAAGAAAAGCAGGTTAATTAAATGACCTCTAAAATAACAATTTGAGAGGAGGCGAACTTGCACTCCTAATACACTTTGATTAAGACCTACTTGGCACTAGGCCGTTAATACAAGGGCTAATCCCATGCTAAAGAGGTGACTTAAGAAAAGAACAATTTGTTTTACATTAACGAAAAATAGGTCGAGAAAATAAGTTCACCTCAAGACAATGTGAGTGGGAGCTCGAGAGGGTTAGCACTCTCTATCCCAATATGTCGTTTTACAAGAGAATAGATGAAAAGAGAAGTTACATTTTAGGAAAAGGTTACATGGTTGAACGCTTAGAACCCGCCCCGAAAGTTAAACTGCTGAGCTAGCAAGGAAAGAAGTTATTAATCGGCCATTACCTTGTGTTGAACGGCTGGAGAAGAAAGAGGCGCTTCCCGCCCCCTGCTATGTACTTAACACACTGAAAGATGGAACAGAAGTGGCCTAGAGACCCAAAAATCAGCAGTTTAAATACTCTCGCGGAAGTTTCTAGGCGTTAGGGGAAAGAAAACACCCTCCCACAAACTCTTTATTGGATAGGACCCCGCAACAGATTAAAGTTGGGGGAAGATACATCTGATTGGATAGAAATTAATTTAAGAAATTCGGGATTGGTTAGGTTCAACACAAGGGGAAGAAAGGGGTAAATATTGCCAACTTAAACAATGATAGAAAGAAATTTAACAAAGAACAAACTCTTGAAATTAAATTTTCTCCAAATAATAGTTCTTTGACTCCGCACTAGGTTGCACTATTGTAGATCTTCAGTAGTATCCTCTAGAAGAGAAAGTTCACACTTCTTACTTCAAGCGAAACAAAAACACATCAAAAATGACACAGTTCAAAAACTCAAAATTTTCCACGTGGTGACATCTTCTGAGAAGGTAGAAAATTAATACTGTCAATAAAGTTCAGACTTCCTCCAGCAGAGGAGTTTCAACAGGCGCACATTTTAAATGAGCGGAGTGGAGGTGTACCGCCCGGTACAATTATTATTTCGTTTTGGACTACTACGGACCACGTTAATTCGAATTGATGTTAATCTGTTTCTGGGATTTAATCCTCGTCCAGTATTCCTCCATCCTTCCACTCTGCAACCTCCTCTCCTTTACTGCCCATGGCGCTTGGATACGGGATCTAGCTTTTCCTTGAAACAGCTTGGTGACCTTGATCCTCGAGTTGTAAGCATCCCTGTTGCTGATTACCATTCTTTGTATTCCCATTTCTTCTAGGTCCTGATACCAGCGCACCGCAGTTTTCCTGATTTCAAAAAGTCTTATTATCTGATTGGTCAGTCTTGGCGGGTTCATTCTGTATGTATATATATATATATATTGCTAGTTGCTTTACGTCGCACCGACACACATAGGTCTTATGGCGACAATGGGACGGAAAAGGGCTAGGAGAGGGAAGGAAGCGACCGTGGCGTTAATTAAGGTACAGCACCAGCATTTGCCTGGTGTAAAAATGGGAAACCACGGAAAACCATTTTCAGGACTGCCGACAGTGGGGTTCTCTGTATGTATATCCGAAGAACATGGCTCTCCTCTTCCGGTTGGTAACTGAGATCTTTTCCATCTTGCGATATAATTCTTCGTTTCCTTTCCTGTTCTATTATTATTATTATTATTATTATTATTATTATTATTATTATTATTATTTAATCTGTTTACCGCCCAGGGATGATTTTTCTCTCGGAGTCAGTGAGGGATCCCACCTCTACCGCCTCAAGGGCAGTGTCCTTGGGCGTCGTGAGACATTTGGTCTGGGATACAACTGGGGAGTAAGACCGGTACCTCGCCCAGGGGGCCCTTACCTGCTATTAACACGTCTATGCCACATTTTTTCTTTTACATTAAGTCTTTAATTTTCTACAAACCAAGCAAGGGGCTATAGCGGTTTGGATCACATGGCTGTTAGATTTTAATTCGGGAGATGGTGGGTTCGAACTGCAGGCGACCCTAAGATGGTTTTCCGTAGTTTCCCATTTTCATGTCAGACAAATGTTGGGGCTGTACTTTAACTAAGGGCATGGTCGCTTCCTTCCCGGTTCTAGCCCTGTGCTATCTCATCGTTACCATGCGACCAGTCCAGTCCGTGTGGGTGCGACGTAAAAAAAATAATATTTAAAAATGTCATTTTCTACCGATTATCGCTTTAGTTTTGAAGAATTAACGAGCCCCGTGGTGTTAAGGTACAGTATCGAGAGTACTTCTTACCTTTGTATTCTCATCCAGTTCGGTGATTTTAATTCTGGACTAGGGGCTGCAACAGGATTCTTTCAGTCTCTTGAGATCAACTAAGGAGCTATCTGCTACGAGAAGTAGCGGACCCGGTCATAAAATCCAACAATACTTCGGAAAAGTTCGTTACGCCAATGATGTACACTTCATTATCTGTAAGCCATCAGGTTGCCTTGGCAGGTCATGGTCTTTAATGCGATGTATACACCACGGAGGTTTGGCGTATGTGTGCGTTTTTTTTCTGGGCACATAGCTGATTCTGGCGTCGTATCCACTTTCTTGTGCCAGCCTTCTAACTTTCTGCTTATCCATCCGACCTCTCTTGGTCAACTCTTGCTCTCTTCCGATCTGACGGTAAGGTTTGTAAGGCCTGGAGTTGTATGGAAGACATGATTAAAGCAAGAAATGAACAAAAAGTGTCAGTGAAGTGGTACACTGGATTTCGTGATTTCAGCCGGACACTGGCAATAATAATAATAATAATAATAATAATAATAATAATAATAATAATAATAATAATAATAATAATAATAATAATAATAATGCATGTTCAGTCCTCGGCCCGAAGGCTGGTTGGATCCTCAACAGCTCCGCCATGAGCTGTCATAGATGGCCTAGGCATCACTGAAGATACGTACTAGGGAAATGAGGAGTGAGGTAGTTTCCCTTTGCTTTCCTCACCGAGCCACAAGTTGCTACTACATATCAGTCTGCCAAGCTCACGGAAATGTATGCACCAACCGACCCTACGAGCGATATTTTCACACCATTCATAGCAGGAACTGGCTGCATGAGAAAATGGTATTACTAGCATCGCTCATACCTCAGTCAATTTCATATTGTCGAAGCCAAGGGTAAGACAGAGACAGATCAATGAAAGTAACAAAATTGCTCTAGCCTATACCATAAGACACTATAAACACTACGCCCCGCCAGCAAAGGAATAATAATATTAATAATAATAATAATAATAATAATAATAATAATAATAATAATAATAATAATAATAATAATAATAATAAATCAGTACAGTTATTAACTAATTAATTAATTTCGTGTGGCTATTTCTAGCCGAGTGCAGCCCTTGTAAGGCAGACCCTCCGATGAGGGTGGACGGCATCTGCCATATGTAGGTAACTGCGTGTTATTGTGGTGGAGGATAGTGTTATGCGTGGTGTGTGAGTTGCAGGGATGTGGGGGACAGCACAATCACCCAGCCCCCGGGCCATTGGAATTAACCAATGAAGGTTAAAATCCCCGATCCGGCCGGGAATCGAACCCGGGAGCCACTGAACCGAAGGCCAGTACTCTGACCATTCAGCCAACAGTCGGACATCAGTACAGTTAAAACGAGGATATGAGCTCCTCCTCATTAAAGTGTTAATGTCCGTTGGCTTCTAAATAACAGATTCCGTGACCGAGGTGGACCCATTCTCTGGCCTCCATACTCTCCAGACCTAATCCACTACATTTTTATCTGTGGGGGCATTGGAAAGCTCTTGTGTTTCAAAACCCTGTACAAGATGCAGGGAGTCCTCGTGCCCATATTTTGGAAGGCTGCGAAACTCCATACATCAGCGTATTCGGGATTCAATACGACAGCGGCTTGATACATGTAGACCTAAAGGAGAGCATTTTGAGCATTTCATGTAAGAAAGAGTTTCATGTGGAGAGTTGTAGAAAATGAGTTCTAAAATGGAAGCAAAGTGTTTCCGAACCCATGTCCGTTCTTCTACGTGCCAGGAAGGTGTCCTGAAATTTTGGCTATACCTTACTGCTACACCCTGTCAGGGCTGTGGTTCAGGGTACACGCGAGTATACTCCATATTCCCTATGATTACCTCCATTCATTAGAGTATGCCTTCTGATTTCCTCCGTAGACATCTTGTTTTCATCGTACTAATAACCTATATATGATTCATTCATTACATTCCTGACCTGGTCAATGACTGGAAACCAGGTTGTAGGTTTTCATTTATTAGTTCAAACCATTAATTTACTGTGTTACTTGTTGACAATATTTAAAAAGTAGTGAACAGTGTAATTGGGGAAACTTGTAATGTTCACAACAATGCTCAAATAAATATATAATTAAATTTAACAGTATGTATAAAAATAGTCGGTTTTTCATTCCGTACCCAGAAGGGGTGCGGCACGCCACCTAGAGGGTTACGCCCTCTCTCTGGCCAAGAGATGTGGGCAGGTTGAAAAGGAAGTGAAGGATTGAGAAAATGGGTAAAAGATGTAAAGTAAGAAGGAAATGGGGTTGGGTTTTTCGGCCTATGGGGGAATTGCTTTATTACATCAATTGGTTTACACTATTAAGTAATGCCCTCTTTCAAGCCAGGAGATGCGTTACGGTGATTTGTGATGGGACATTGGTTAGGTGGGTGTGGCCATGGCCTGTAATAGGAACTGTCCCGGCTTAGTGAAGGAGAGTGGAAAACCACGGAAAACCATTCTCAGGAAGCCGACTTTGGGAACCAGCTCCTTCACCTCCAGAATATAGAACTGCAAGGCTAGCCAAAACAAGCAGCTGTTAAGCCGAAGCGAACTCAATTTCAATCCACTGTCCTTGGAACGCAAGTGCACTCCAAGTGGTGAGATATCGAACTCGGAACTCAGCCACTTCACTCGAATGCTCTTAATCTTGACAGATCTCCAATGCTGCTGCTGTCATTTGTTACAGTGGCGCCATCTCACTAAGTGACACTCCCTCAGTTCCATCATTAATAGAGCTAAACAAACACTCGGCCGTCAACACCACAAGCTCAGTTTCCCACAAAGCCTGACATCTACCGGCTCTCCCTACCACTTACACGGCTCTTCTCGCTTCATTACTCCAACATGGCTGGCGAGCTCTTTTTTACATTTTATAAACCCCACGTTGACGTCAAAGGGGAAATGTTGCTGACTGCTACAATGGCGCACCAAACAGCTTCGTGTTCTTGCTTTCATCCTGGTCTTTCTACCTTCTCATCACATGCTCCACTTTTTTAAAGAAATATCACTGTAATATTTGTCCCAAATAGAACATAATAATTGCTTTTACGCAAATAAAGTCTCATTCGTCGTGTGTCCTAACTCATTCATTAAATGATATATTTATTGGTCCAGGGATTATGCTATTTTGCTGTTTGAACTGCCCGCGCTAGTCATATGGACAAAGATAATGAGAATTCACAGACATAGCACTCCCATTCGTCGGTGTAAGCCCTGGACCTCAAGAAATAAACAAAATACTGCACGGGCAGCGGGATACAACGTAAGGGAGTCCTGTCGACAGCTCGTAAGTACGTATACATATGTCTCTAGTAACGACGGTACCGAGCTCGATAGCTGCAGTCGCAGTCAGTATCCAGTATTCGGGAGATAATAGGTTCGAACCCCACTGTCGGCAGACCTGAAGATGATTTTCCGTGGTTTCCCATTTTCACACCGGGAAAATGCTGGGGCTGTACCTTAATTAAGGCCACGGCCGCTTCCTTCCCACTCCCAGCCCTTCCCTGCCCCATCGTCGCCATAAGACCTGTCTGTGTCGGTGCGACGTAAAGCAACTAGCACAAAAAAAAAAAGTAACGACGGTATTTCTTAATTTACCGCAGATTTTTCACTTCATTTGTGTAAAAGCAATTATTATGTCCCATTTGGGACAAATATTACAGTGACATTTCGTAGATATGATTGCGCTACATAACCGACAACACATCTGAATACGAGGTCCTCCATGAATGACTAGTATTATTTACATGCAGCTTGTATGTGTGAAGATTGCTTTTATCATTTGTGTTTTTAACATTGGTGTCAGCGGAGATAATTGGAGACAGTTTATTCCGTACTTGGTATAATAATTACGGATGCTGAATATGTAACGTAACTTTATTCCTTAGGCACGTTTTCCAACATCTATGATAATAAAAAGAAGTGTCTGTCTGTGTGCGCGATGCCCAGGCAAATCTACAGCAAAGAGCGATTTTTTTTTACCAAGAAACGAAGCTGTCAGCAAGCAACTTTTACTGTTTAATAATATCTAACGTGGTCGAATTAATAAACGCGGGCAAAACCGCGAGCACATGCTAGTATTTAATTTTAAAAACCCTCATTAAAAAGTCACATCGCCATTCAAAACGGTCCCTTTTTAAAACAAAACATGTGGGAGGGCTCTGACAATACCAATCACTAATTATAAAATATCACAGAAATGAAAATTTTCCTAATATCCTCCCCACCTTGCAATTTTGGTTTAGACTAACAATGAAAAGAAAACAAGAATACTGCTTTGCACGGTGATGTGACTTTTTAATGGAGGTTTATTTGATGAAATATGTTCGAAAACATTCCTAAGAAATTGACGGCTCCAAGTATTAACATCGGAAGTCCAAGGATAGCCAAAATGAGTAACAATCATCACCAGTGCCATTACTTCAGTACTTTTCCCCTGTATAAAAATCGTATCTCCTACGCCCCAAAACTTAGCAGCAATAACAGACCGTAACGTCTTCTCCAAGGAAAAAGATAGCACAAATAAAATTGTAACTGTAGTTACGATGTTTGAACAGTTGAAAAGATACGATGTTAATACTTGGAGCCGTCGAAATAGTTTCGTTATAGATTAATCTCACCGTAATTATTGTCCGACTCGTTGGCTGAATGGTCAGTGTACTGGCCTTCGGTTCAGAGGGCCCCGGGTTCGATTCCCGACCGGGTCGTGGATTTTAAACTTAATTGGTTAATTCCAATGGCCCGGGGACTGGGTGTTTGTGATGTCCCCAACATCCCTGCAACTTACACACCACACATAACACTATCCTCCACCACAATAACACGCAGTTACCAACACATAACAGATGCCGCCCACCCTCATCGGAGGCTCTAGCTTACAAGGGCTACAATCGGCTAGTAATAGGCATACGAAAAAAACCGTAATTATTACACCAAGTACGGAATATTTCTAGCTACAGTGACAGGACTTTCTTTAATAATCGCAGATACGCAGATTATTTACGCGAGCACATGGCGAATTTCAATTAAAAGTACCTGCAGGAGTCGTAGGTGCGGAAGGAAGGTTGACATCCTTCCGTATTTTAAAAGAAAAGGCAATGCGAATGTCATCTTCAGATGAGAAAGTTCAAGCATTCAGGAGTGTCGAAAAAACAACAGAATAAGAAGAAGACAGTAAGGAATTCAACATGGCAGAATTGCACCGGGAGAAGTGGCTACAAGCTGGTGAGATCGAGACGGCCAAGGAAAGGACCTTTAGTTTCCCAAGATGAACTTTAAACAATTCGATGATGATATAAAGAATCGGATTGGGTTCTGGGGACAGTTTATTAATGACGATAGTGATATCAACCTGGAGGACAAAGTCTAATAATACCAACTACTAAATATAAAATACCACAAAAATTAAAATGTTCCTAACACTGTTCTATACACTCGGTGGAGATATGGTAATTGTGCAAAATATAATTATTTTCGAACTGGAGTATCAACTCAACATGAATATTACTTACCACTACTATAAACCTGTACATACATACATCTTCATTATAGACTGTATGCCCTTCAGCGTTCAGTCTGCAAGCATCTGTGAATTTACTAAACGCCTCCACCGCAGTCTAGCTCGAGCAGTCGAGGAGAGAGGTTGCGTAGCGAAGTGCGTGCTGTAAACATGGTTGGCATTGAACAGTACCGGGCCGCTATTGGGAAATGGCAGGCAAGGCAGAAGAAGGAGGTCAGGAATGGATTGGTGACGGACGGATTGAAAATGAGTGAAGCGGTGCTGGTGGTGACAGTGATAGCAGTGTTACTGGTTATTGGGGGGGTGGAAGTGAACCCAGGCCCAAATACCAGTGGAAAATTTAGCGCAGAGGATTTGGCCGCACTCAGGGTGGTTGTAAGTGAAGTGATGCAGGAAAAGTGTCAATGGGATAAGGTGCAGGAAATAAAGGACATGATGGAGGAGCAGAGAAGGGAGATAGGGAACATGAAGAAATGGCTTGAAACGAAGACAGAGGAATCGAGCAGGAGAGTGGTCAATAACGAGAAAGAAATCGAGTTATTGAGAGGGGAAGTGAAGCATCTGAAAGACGAGGTGATGAAGATGAAGAAAGAAGCGGAGGGGTACAGGCAGGAGAGATTGAAAAAAGCCATATTTTTATATGGAATTGAGGAAGGGGTGAGAGAGAGCAAGATTGAGCTGATATTTAAGGTGGTGGAAGCTATACGTGATGTTATGAAGGTAAACTTTAGTGAGGTAGACATTGATGATGTAGAGAGAGTTGGTAGAATCAAAGGTCGGAGGCCAATTAGGGTTACATTGTTCTCAACCCTAATGGCAGATTCTGTGTTAAGAAACAGCAAGAATTTACAAGGGCGGAAAATAGGGGTGAAAGGAGACATGGGAAGAGAAGGAAGTGAAAACGCGAAGATCTTGAATAGGCACCTTTGGAGAGCGAGGAACCAGGGGCTAAAGGCCCGAATAAGAGGTCTGAGGTTGGAGGTGACGAACGGGCGATGGGTCAGAGTTCATTCAGTTTCTAAGCTAAAGGAAATGGACGAAAACGAGAGGGTTGAGAGTGGTGAGAGGTCAAGGCAAGATGGGAAGAAGAAAGAAGAAAAGAAGAGGAGGAGGGACGTGGCAGGAGAGCAAGGCATCTCGGAAGAGAATGGGCAGTGCAGCCGGGAGACAGAAGACCAAGATAGTGAAGTGGACGGTGAGAGTGGACCGCAAGAAACTGGGAGAGGAGAGTGTAGTGGTGCAGTGAGTAAGAAAGGACAAAGGGAGATGGATTCAGAAGTCCAAAATAGTGAGGGGGAGAGTGGGGGTGAGCAGCAAGAAGAGGTGAGTGCAGGGTGCAGTGGTGTAGCGAAAAAGAAAGGTCAAGAGGAGACAGATCGACAAGAAGGTAAAAAACTTATGAGTAAAGTCAGGAGTAAGAGCTTAAAAGACATATGGGGAAAAGTACGTAAAGGGATGGAGGATACAGAGGGAGAGAGGTCGATAAATACTAGAAGTAAGAATAGAGCGGGAGACCTAGAAGGGAGGGAGGGAAAGTTATAACAATTTTGGAAGATAGGATGTGTGAATATTGAAGGAGTAAGGAGCAAATTAGGAAACAAGAAAGTTAGGGAAGTAATTGAAAGTTTCGATGTTGTGGCACTCTTAGAGACGTGGTTGGAAACAGGGAGGGAGATTACATGGAAGGGGTTTGAGATAAAATATAAATATAGAAGAAAAGAGAGGAATAAGGGACGAGCACCAGGAGGGATGATAGTTCTAATTAGGGAAGAAATTAGTGAAAGAGTAGAGGATATAGAGACCGATATGATGGAAACCATATGGCTGAGATTGAATTTGGGAGAGAGAGAGGGACGGAGGAAGAAAATAAATCTAGCTTTTGTTTACTGTCATCCTAGTAATTCAGAATATGCAAATAAATATTTTTTTGAAGAGTTATTGGTGGATATTGGTAGGATAAGGGGAATGTATCCAGGGGAGGAGGATATGTTGTTATTTGGGGATTGGAACGCGAGAATAGGAGAACAGAGCCCAATTTATAGTAGGGAGGATGGAATGTGTTTGTTAGAAAGCAGAAGGAGTGAGGACAAAATTACAAATAGTTATGGAGAGAAGCTCCTAGAGATGTGTGCTGTGGGAAACTTGTATATTCTGAATGGGTGGATAGAGGGTGACAGGACGGGGAAATTGACATATGTTACGGAGAAAGGGGGTAGTGTGATAGATATGGTTCTGAGCTCGGAAGGGATGATTGAGGAAGTTGTAAGTATGGAAATAGGAGATTGGATTGAGTCACACCATTTCCCGGTGAGGGTTATGCTGAAAAGAGAGGTAGAGAAGCGTACAATGAAGGAAAATGAGACAAAGGATAAACGAGGGAGGGGTTATAATAAGTACAAATGGACAGAGAAGGTAGGCCGTGATTGGAATAGGGTAGTAAAGGAGGAGTTACATCTTCTGAAATATGGGTGGGAAGGGGCGTTAGAAGAGAATGATACTGATAAAGCCTTGGAATTGTTGCTACATCCAATAAAGATGATAGCGCAGAAGGTGAAAGCTAGAAAAGGAAATAAGAAAGAGGGAGAAGAATGGTTTAATAGGGAGTGTGAAGGATTGCGGAGGAGGGTGATGGACGCTTTAGGAGAATATAGAAGGAAAGGTGGAAGCCAAGAAAGGGAGTTTTTCTGTAGATTGAGGAAGGAGTATAAAAAGAAAATTTCTGAGACAAAAAAGACGTGGTTAGAGGAACAAATGGAAGCCATAAATAATGACTGCAAGACTAACAATTTTGAGAGAGTCTGGGATAAGATTAATAGAATTATTAAGGGTGGAAGGAATATGGAGAGAACGAGTATTGAGGAAGTGCAATGGGTCAGGCACTTCGAGGAATTACTAGGAAAAAAGGGGGGTGATAGATGGAGAGGTTCGGGAGAAGAAGTAATTTGGAGTAATAGGGGAGTGGCAATTTATGACTTGGATAAAGAAATCACAAGAGAGGAAATCCGGGGAGTGATAAGTAGAGCCAGAGCGAAGTCGGCCGGGGGGTGTAATGGTATAAATAATAAGTTTTGGAAGGAAATTAGTAAAAATGAGATAATGATAGAGGGCATGGTGAAACTATTCAATAGGATATTCGAGGGAGGAAATTACCCTAGGGAATGGGAAACAGGAATTATATGCCCTATATACAAGGGAAAGGGTAGTAGGAACGATGTGAACAGTTATAGGGGTATATCTCTGTTGGATTCTCTGAGTAAAATATATACGGGGGTGCTAGCGAACAGAATAAGTGGGTGGGCGGAAGAAAATGGAATTTTGACAGATTACCAAGGGGGATTTAGGAAAAAGAAAAGAACAGTGGATAATATAATGATAGTAAAGACTATTTTAGAAAAGTATAAGAATATGAATAGAAGTACGGTTTATGTAGCAGCAATAGATTTTGAGAAAGCTTTTGATAAGGTAAATAGAGAGGCCCTACGAGAGAAATTAGGTAGGCTAGGGATTTCGGAGAAGATGTTGAGGGCAGTGGAAGGAATATACAGGGACGTCAGGTTTTGTGTAAAATTGGGAGAAGAGAGAATGAGTGGACCATTGGAGTCCAAGGTGGGTTTAAAACAAGGTTGCAAGTTATCGCCCATACTGTTTATTTTATTTATAAACGATATTTTAGAGGGGTTTGGGGCAGGAAATTGGGCTGTACCGGTAATTAATGGTTTGGAAGTGCCAGGACTGATATTTGCGGATGATGTGTTATTGATGACGTTAACTTCAGGGGCGATGAATAGGGCCTTAGAGTCAGTGATGCTATTTGCGAGGAAATGGGGATTGAAAATTAATGGAAATAAGTCTAAAATATTGATAGTACAGGTGAACAAAAGAAGAAAGATGGAAGGGAATTGGGTAATACAGGGAGAAAGATTGGAACAGGTAAGGAAGCTGGAATATCTAGGAGTTATTTTTAATGATAAAGGAACTTGGAGTGACCAGATCAAAAGAATGAAATATAGAGGCTTGGCAGCCTTAGCCTCAGTCAGAAATTTGCTACTCAAGTTCCCGGGGATCAGTTATAAAACACTGAGACTCGTGTTCAGGTCGGTAATAGTGGGGAGGGTATTATACGGAGCAGAAGTTTGGGGGCTGGATGAAAAAAGAGAGGAACTAAGAAAGATTGTTAGTAGTTTTGCTAAGTTAGTGATGGGCTTACCGAGGTGTACAGCAAATGTAGGGGCGGAATTAATGTGTGGGGAGGATTTGGAATCAGAGGGTGTGAAAAGAATAGTTAGATATTGGATGAATTTAAAAAGACAGGAAGGTGGGAGAGTTTTACAGGCTGCATATGTACAGCAATTTAAGAGCATGTATAAGGGGGGATGGTTAGAAAAAATAAAAGGATATTTAGAGAGGATAGGATTAGGGCACCTGTGGGGGGAGGTTTGGTCAAAGACAGAAGTGAGAGGGATAAAAATACTAGAAAGGAGAATTAGGGATATCCATAGGCAGAAATTATTGGGGGAAAGCAGACTAAGAAATTCGCTGATTGTTTTGACGAAAATAGAGGAGATAGCAGGGTTGAATATTAGATACGTTGATAGGTCAAATCGATATGGGATGATGTGGTGGCTTTTAGGTCTGCCAAGGAATAAGGGCTGGTTACAGGGCAGGGATAAGACAAGGTGTGTACTTTGTGGAGATGTGAATGATGAGTTTCACTTGCTAAGAGACTGTGAGGGAACGAGGGGGTTAAGACATAGATTATTGAGTGCCGAGAATCGGGAAGTACTGGGGAGAGGGGATGAGAACGCAATACTGAGATGGATTCTTAAACAATGGGAAAAAGGGGGTGAATTGAACAGGTATTTTTGTGCGACAAAAAAGGCCTGCGAGAGTAAAATGAAGGAGAGTGAGTTAGAGGGTGGGCAGGGGAATAGGGGGGTAGAATAGTTATCTGTATAAGGGAAGGAGATAGTAGGTTAAAATTTTAATGGTTTAGTGTATATAGGGACTGAGTATTTAGTTAGGGGAGTTGGGTAAGAGGACAGGATGGCATGGTCTGTTTGTTTTATGATATGTCAGTAATTGTTATTCATTGTAATTTTATTAGGCTAGGATGGTAACTATTTGTGAAGACTGAAATGAGACGTGGTAAGGGTGAAGTGGTATATTTATTGTGATATTTGGAGTTGACGCTGATTGGTAAGTCTTACGATATGTCAGTAATTGTTATTCACTGTAAATTCATTAGGTTATGATGGTAATTGTTTGTGAAGGCCGAAATGTGGCAATGGTGAAGTGGTATATTTATTGTTGATGTATATAAGAGAGAGGATAGCATGATAGTGTGGTATGAGATTGAGAGGTGGTATATGAAGCGATGTGTTGGTATTGAAGGGTAGCTGTATTAGCTTTTGGTTGGGTAGGAGGTTTATTTAATGCTAACTAAGTGAGTGTGAAGAGGGACAAGAGTTTTGGATGGTAGAGATTGGAATGTGGTGTTGGTGAAGAGATGGTATATGAGTGTTTGGTATTTTAAGGTGAAGATGGCCTGGTATCTAGATAAGATTAAGGTAAGATGTGTCATATTGCTGAAATGAGGTGTTGGAGAAGTGGTGGTATAAAATGGTCGCAGTTATTGAGGACTATGGTTGAAATATGGGGAGAAGCGGTGTTAAGTGGTGTTATTTTGTAAATCTGAGATGTTGTAAATTTAGATTTAGTGGTGTATTGTGGAAGGTATATGAGGTGGATCTGGAATGGAAATTGTGGATAAGAGGTGGTATCTGAATCCGGGAGTTGGTATGTAGATGGTTTATTTATTGCTGAATTAGTTTAGATTTATCGAGAAAAAAAAAAATGTGGTGTGGGAGAAGTGTTGGTATAGGCGAAGATGGTTTGGTAATGAGATGGTTTAATTTATTGCTGAAACTTTTGGAGTTGGAGAGATGATTGTATTAAGTGCGGGTTGGTAAATGTAGTGTATGATGGATTGAAGGGCAATTGCGGAATGTTGGTTGTTATGGTTTGGACAGAGAGTAAGTTAGAGGACAATGAAGATGACGTATGTGCTGAATCCACAAGGACACGGAATGAGTGGTGGTTGCGATAGCAAATGTAATGCTGAGCATGGCTTGGGTTTTAAAATGAGATCAAGCATGGCTAAATAATGGTCAAGTTGCAACATGAGAGGTAGTAATGCATTGAAATAAAAGTGGTATTTAAGGTAAGTGTGGAGGGAGACCAGTGTTGAAATTTGATTGTAAGTTATTGTGATTTTCTGCTGGATTAGGATTGTGTTATTTATTGTTGTGAACGTGGAGGACTTTTGTTTGTGTTATGGCTGGTTAGAATGTAAGTGCTGACTGTCGATGTTTTGGTATTGATCGGGAGTAGGTCAGGGAAAAGGAATGTGACGAAAGTTGCTGTAGGCATAAGGACAAGTGATGAGTTTGCTGGATCCTCGAGCCGAGGACTGCTACAGAATTGTTATCATTTTTGTTATTATTTATTCCTATTATCTCTATTATCATTATTTTATTTTTATGTATTATATTATTATTATCATTATTTTATTATTATTTTTATTATTATTTTTTTATTTTATTTATTATAATTATTAATATTGTGTCTTATTGCTTTGTGAACATGTAATGGGGCGGAAAGCCTGTTTGTTCATAAATAAATACTACTAAATACTAAAATACTAAACGCCTCCACAATCCTCTATTTGCAACTAGCTTTGTGGCCTCGTATGCCTCCATACCTCTTATCTTTAAATCATCAGAAACCAGTGATGGAAAGAATTGGGCTGAATTACAATTCCCTGAGAATACTCAATTACAATTACAAATACTACCCCCACCGCAGCTATGCAGCTCTTTAAGGCAAAAGTAGTAGCGGGGCTGACATATGGTCTCGAACTCATAAGCGAGTATCTTACATATAAACAACTGGAGAAACTGGAGAAAATCAAGGCTCTCTACCTCAAAAAGGGTTCTGGGAGTATCAAAGACCACCAGACCGCGTCTGGTATATGAGCTGACGAGGGAAACATATCTGATAGAGGACCTCCGATATGAGCTAATATTGCCAGCTACTGCAGCATACGAGAAGCTCCTACAAGATCTGAAAGGCAAGAAAGTGGATATTTTGGAATCCTTCTACACTACCGAGGCAATGATGGACAGAAGGTGGATGGGTATAAATTACCAACTGTGTCACATTGTGGCACGAATGGCGGCCCATGGTTTTCATTTTAAGTTGTGCTAGAATACGAAATTCCATGACCGAGGCGATCAGTGTGTGTGCAAACTCTGTGGTCAACTCTGCGGACGATACCATATCCACGAATGCTCCGAGAGAATGGGTTCAGCGAATTTGTGAAAGACTGACCTCTGACTGACCGAGCTCGATAGCTGCAGTCGCTTAAGTGCGGCCAGTATCCAGTAGTCGGGAGATAGTGGGTTCGAACCTCACTGTCGGCAGCCCTGAAGATGGTTTTCCGTGTTTTCCCTTTTTCACACCAGGCAAATGCTGGGGCTGTACCTTAATTAAGGCCACGGCCGCTTCCTTCCACTTCCTAGGCCTCTCCTATCCCATCGTCGCCATAAGACCTATCTGTGTCAGTGCGACGTAAAGCAAATAGAAAAAAGATCTCTGACTGATCTATGTAAGCACAGATATGTATATAGTCTATGACATTGTGTGTTTCTGTTTCTTATGGCCATTGGCTGCATGAAATTATTATTATTATTATTATTATTATTATTATTATTATTATTATTATTATTATTATTATTATTATTATTATTATTATTATTAATGCTATTGGCTTTACGTCCCACTAACTACTTTTTCGGTTTTTGGAGACGCCGAGGTGCCGGAATTTTGTCCCGCAGGAGTTCTTTTACTTGCCTGTAAATCTACCAACACGAGGCTGACATATTTGAGCACCTTCAAATACCATCGGACTGAGCCAGGATCGAACCTGCCATGTTGGGGTCAGAAGGCCAGATCCTCAACCGTCTGAGCCACTCAGCCCGGCAATTATTATTATTATTATTATTATTATTATTATTATTATTATTATTATTAAATTACTTTTTCAAAAAGTAGCCTAATCAGTACAATTACTTTACAGAACGGTAGTCTTAAGATAATCACTGTCATTTTTTCCCGCAAAATGCAAAGTTTTCAAGGAAAAGCCATTACTTAATTTTGTGTGTGAGCGGGATTCTTTTACGGCATAGAGACCTTGAGTGGCTATCATCTCTACGTGTGACTAAACATGTTATCTTGGAACTTTCTTTCGAAATGAGCGTTTTACATCATTTTTATTTTACTTAAACTTTTAGCGTTTTAAATAATGTGCAATATATAGCCTACTCTGCAAATGGTTCTTAAGATCCTCATAGCTAAGCCTCGACGTCCTTGGGGTGGGGGAAGGGGACTACGTCTTTTCATTTACTGAAAAGACGCCCTACAGGGCAACGTGAAGGAATGCCTGAGTTCAATTTTAAGAAATCGTTGGTGTAAGAATGATCTTATTGGAGAGGTAAGAAAATGCCTCATCAAGAACTGGTGAAGTTACTGGTTCTGCTGTAACAGAACTGAAAAAACTCATCATTGGTAGATTTTCCCCCCTTTCTGCTTCCGTGCAATGTAGGCCTATATCAACTACAGAATGTAACATTTATTAGAAAGTAATGATTACAGTTGTATTTCAAGATGTAAATTGCAAGGAAAAAAATACTAGGAATGTAATCATTATACACTAGTGACCAAAAGTTAAGCATAAAAACTAAAGGCCATACTGCCTGATAGGAATGTCAGACGGATTGCTGAACAAACGGAAGCTGAATCACGCACCATATGTCACATAACTTGTCCAAAAAAAAAAAAAAAAAAAAAAAACAGTGTCAGAAAGGTTCTGATAGCTAACATGATGCCTTTGACAACAACTAACAAAACTTGGCAATGTCTTCCATAACAAAATATGCGGTCAATATGGTGTATGGTTGCCCCTAACGGCCACACATGCTTCGCAGCGACGTGGCATGCTCTCTGTCAGATGGTCCAAGAGCTCTTGTGGCAGTCGATCTCATTCCTCCTAAAGGGCAACGCGAAGGTCTTGGAGGGTCCTTGGTGCAGGCTGACGGGATGCAATTCACCTCCCCAATGCATCCCAGGCATGTTCTATAGGATTCAGATCCGCAGATCTCGCTGGCCAGTCCATGCAATGGAAATTCATCCACCAGAGCAGCGCGGTACGGTCGGGCATTATCGTCCATTAAGAGGAAGTCTGCACCAACCGCACCTCTGAAGAGTCGAATATGTGGTCTCAGTACCTCATCCCTCTATCTTCGAGCGTTAAGTGTTCCTTGGATCACCCATGAAGATGTGCAAGTCCGTACAGCCATTCAACATGATGTCGCCCCACACCATGACGCCACCACCACCATACTAGTCCCGTTCCACGATGTTTCTGGGGTTGTATTGGCTACCCGGTTCTCTCCAGATTAATGTGCGACGTGAATCGTTCTGCAAACTGAAGTAGGATTCATCTGTGAAGAGCACATGCCTCCATTCATTCATGGTCCAGTTTCGATGTTGACGGCTCCGCAGTAAACGGGCCCGTCTCTGTGCTGGAGTGAGCGGGACGCACACCGCTGGACGTCGGACAAACAGCCCTGCTGTTCTGAGCCTTCGCTGGTACGGGGGCTGGGTGTATGTGTCGTCTTCATCATCATTTCATCCTCATCACGACGCGAAGGTCGCCTACGGGCGTCAAATCAAAAGACTTCCATCTGGCGAGCCGAACTTGTCCTCGGACACTCCCGGCACTAAAAGCCATACGCCATTTTTCAACAGGGCAAATACGACTGAGGGAATATGGGGCGCAGGCACTAGCTGTGTTTACCTTGCGGTTACGCCGCTAGATAAGGCAGGGAACACTCCTTTCCTATACAGAGCGAACACGTAAGGTTGGTAGGTGCATATGTCCTGCGATTTGCGGTCTGTTTCCTGTTGCCCTGCTTACTCGTAACTTATGCTTAACTTTTGGACACACTGTCACAAACATCCTAAATACTTGAAATAGGCCTAATGATCTACCTGTTCCAGTTTACCAACCTTATATTGATTAATAGTAAAGGCTCATTGGATTCTGGTAAAGGTGTAGTGTGATCAAGAAAAAATAATAAATTGCACAACTGTAAATATTAGACTACACTTCGGCGATAGTGATAGCGATAACTATTATTGTTATTACTTATTGTTAATAATTTTACGGATAGGGTCTATATTTCTTCTATGTTAATTCTTCAACTGATCATGATCATGTACGTACTGTATAACCCGTTGTTTTACAATCAACAGGTATATACAGGATATTCATCCTTAGGAACGTTTCTGGATATACCTTAAATTCAAATGAACAACAAAACTTGAGCCAGCAGAAAAAACTACAAACAATCTCAATGAGAATTTCCTTATAAAACAACACGATAGTGATAATTCGCGATTATGTTCATAGTCCTATTTCGTTTCTAGAAAGCCATCTCGCGATAAGTCACGATTGTTTTGTCCACATATTATTAATCAGAACCCCTCAGCTATTGAAGATTAGTAAAAATAAGTTCCATATCTATTACGTGTATGTATGTATGCATGCCTATGTATGCCCAGCCCTTGTCCCATTTCTCTACGCGGTCGGCCATGAAGTGAGATGAACCTTCATAGCGAGTTTTTACGACCAGATGCCCTTGCTGACGTCAACTTCATCAGAGGAGGTAATGAGATGAAATTAATTACTTGATATTTATGATAGTAGTAACGATAACGGTTGACCTAGATGTTAGGTCTCTTTTAAACGACAAGCACCATCTTATCTTTGGGCTTTCTCAGAATGATTTTGGTGTGAGACCAGTGGGAGAAAAGAAAACATATTCTTGCTATTTCCATAGCCAGAGGAGTATATGACAATCTTCTCCCTATATTTCTGTTGTATATTGTGGTCATAGTCCGCCTCTGTGGTGTAGTGGTTAGTGTGATTAGCTGTCACCCCCGGAGGCCGGCTCTGCCACGAAATTTGAAAAGTGGTACGAGGGCTGGAACGGGGTCCACTCAGCTTCGGGAGGTCAACTGAGTAGATTCCCACCTTAGCCATCCTGGAAGTGGTTTTCCGTGGTTTCCCACTACTCCTCCGGGCAAATGCATGGCAGTATTATTGGACCTTTATGTTTTCTTAAATATAAAAGTGATATGAGTAAATAACTGGAAATACAGATAAGGCTATGTGCAGATGATGCTATACGGTATAGAATAGTAGGTCTTATGGCAACGATAGGACAGGGAAGGGCTAGGAATGGGAGGGAAGCGGCCGTGGCCTTAATTAAGGTACATCCCCAGCATTTGCTTGGTGTGAAAATGTGAAACCACGGAAAACCATCTTCAGGGCTGCCGACAGTGGGGTTCGAACTTACTAAACCCGAATACTGGATACTGACCGCATTTAAGCGACTGCAACTATCGAGCTCGGTGTATAGAGTAGTAAAGAAGTTCCAGACTTATGAACGACCACAGGGGGAAGTTTCAATTACTATGTTGATGGAGTGATAGTAGGCCTACCTCATGGGGAACACTCTAAGTACGTAGGTGTTAATTTAAGGGATGATCTTCAATGGGGTAATCATATTAACGTTGTTAAGAAATGTTACATATCTCTTCGCATGGTTGGGAGGGTATTTAGGGGTAGCAGTAAGAACGTAAAGGAAAGGGCGTATAAGACTCTGGTAATAACCCAAATAGAGTATGGGTCCAGGGTATGGCACCCCGCACAAAGACTACTTGATACGAGAACTGGGAGAGATCCAAAGGAAAGAAGCACGATTTGTTCTGAATGATTTCCAACAAAGGAGTAGTTTTACGAAAATGTTGCAAACTTTGGGCTGGGAAGACTTGGGAGTAAGGAGACGATATTCGAGTTTCGAACTGTCAGCGGAGAGATAGCGTGGAATAAACTTGAGCGGAGCTTTTAAAAGTAGGAAAGATAAAGTTGGATTATTTCTTCTTCTTCTTTATCTCTTCACCCTCCAGGGTCGGTTTTTCTCTTGGACTCAGCGAGGTATCCCACCTCTACAGCCTCAAGGGCAGTGTCCTAGAGCTTCAGATTCTGGGTCGAGGGATACAACTGGGGAGAACGACCAGTACCTCGCCCAGGCGGCCTCACCTGCTATGCTGAACAGGGGCCCTGTGGCGGGATGGGAAGTTTGGAAGGGATACACAAAAAAGAGAGAAGGAAGCGGCCGTGGCCTTAAGTTAGGTACCATGCCGGCATTTGCCTGGAGGAGAAGTTGGAAACCACGGAAAACCACTTCCAGGATGGCTGAGGAGGGAATCGAACCCACCTCTACTCAGTTGACCTCCCGAGGCTGAGTGGATCCCGTTCCAGCCCTCGTATCACTTTTTCAAATTTCGTGGCAGAGCCGGGAATCGAACCCTGGCCTCCGCGGGTGGCAGCTAATCACACTAAGTACTACACCACAGAGGCGGACAAGTTGGATTTCAAGTGGACAAAATGGGACAAATATTAATTTATAGGACGGGAAGTAAGGGATTGGAATACATTATCAAGGGTGACGTTCGCTGAATTTCCGAGTTCTTTGAAAACATTTAAGAAAAAGCTATGTAAACAATTTATATGGAATTTGCCACATGGGCAATAGCCCTAAATGCAGTACATTTATGATGATGATGATTATTATTATTATTATTATTATTATTATTATTATTATTATTATTGTTGTTGTTGTTGTTGTTGTTGTTGTTGTTGTTGTTGTTGTTGTTGTTGTTGTTGTTGTTGTTGTTGTTGTTGTTATGATATAATTCGCTGGGGCCATCAAAGACCACGCTAAGTCTTGTTGCATTTGACACTGAACTTCGCCTTCTTTTGAGCCCAAATTTCCCTCATTCTTTGTGAGTGGGCCTGCTTACGCTTCTCTGTCCAAGGGGCACCATGTCTTCTCTTCGGTTGGTCGTCTCGGTTTAGCCCGTTCGTCAATATTTTCTTGCGATCTCTGTTAAGGGCGTCTTCAGCTGAGATATGTAGCATTTGCAGGCCTTCTTTAGTATTTCTAAACCAGGGAATTGTGGTTTTGGGGTTTGAATCAAAACAGTGAAAGATCTCTTTAGTTAACTTTCTTCCGACCATTCGTTTCAGATGACCGTAAAATCGTGCCCGTCTTTTTCGGATTGTGTCGGTAATTTTCTCTATGTTGCTGTAGACTTCCTCGTTGGATCTCTTTTGATGGAATCCATTTCTGTACTTTGATCCCAAGATTTTTCTCACAATTTTGCGTTCTTTTTTCTCCAGTTCTTCAAGGAGTCCTTTGTTGGCATTTAGAGACAGAGTTTTGGGCTGCATATAGAACTACTGGCTTCAGAACTCTTCCATAGTGACGTATCTTGGTGCTTTGGGAAAGGCATTCTTTGTTGTAGATTGTGCGGGATGTTTGGTAGGCTATTATTATTATTATTATTATTATTATTATTATTATTATTATTATTATTATTATTATTATTATTATTATTATTATTAGACTCTACTGTCTGTGAAATGGTTTATTTTTTGTGTTATCAAGAAATTCTCGAAATGTCCCCCAACGAGTCGCTGAATAGGTGATCTGCCTTCTCCCACTTCCTCGCGCCCTGGTAGCGGAAGTACGCGGCAGCGGAGGAGTTGGGTTGCTGCGGGGGAGCAAACATAACCAACACACATATGAAATAATTAGCGGCCACTATTGGTTTAAACGAGTACACGTGACACGTTCCCACATGAATCACTCGTTCAACAAGCAGAGCTGCTGCTGACAGCTCCAACAATGTTATGACATCTCTACCGCCGAGCAAATTTCACACCGGCTTCAAGTGTCCCGTGTCACTGTTTATTCTCTGTTACTGACGCTTCATAGGGTGAATTTACTAATTGTTTTAACCAGAGGCGCCGACCTTTTTTTTCGGTTGGTGCTCACACTTACGCAGTTATAAAATAATTCATTAAAAGTAAACGAAAGTTTAATATTTTCAATTGTAGACATTTTAAAACATTCAGTAACTTACGCTAGGTTTCATAGGGGATTTTTCTCATCTTCTTTCTACTTTAGTTGGTTTTCCCCTCGGACACAGCGAGAGATCGCACCTCTACCGCCTCAATGGTAGTGTTGTAGGGAGTGAATTTTTGGGTCGACTGGATACAACTGGGTAGGATGACCAGTATCTCGCCCAAGCGGCCTCGCCTGCTATGATGAACAGGGACCTTGTGGGGGATGGAAAGATTGGAAGGGATAGACAAGGAAGAGGGAAGGAAGCGGCCGTGGCCTTAAGTTAGGTACCATCCTTGCATTTGCCTCCAAAAGAAGTGGAAAGCCACGGAAAACCACTTCAAGGATGGCTGAGGTGGGAACCGAACCCCCCTCTACTCACTTGACCTCCCGAGGCTGAGTGAACCCCATTCCAGTCTTTGTACCACTTTCTAAATTTCGTGGCAGAGCCGGGAATCAAGCCCGGACCTCCGGGGGTGGCAGCTAATCACACTAACCACTACATCACAGAGGCGGACGCTCTTATACAGATCTTTATTCTTAAAGTGATGTCTCTACCCTTGACAACACTGTCGAGATTGGCCATTGTCCTCAGGGGCTCAGCCAAGTGGGGTTTACTGGGGGTTAGGCCCCCACTATGAATTTTACGAAAAGAAAGTAAGCAGAAACTCAGAATAAACAATGAACTAAATAAACATTCAGAGCCAACAGATCTGTTGAATCTATTTTCTAAAAAGCATCGAGAGTTGGATTTTAGACTGAAAACTGAACACACCATTCACTGTAAAATTGTTGATCTTGGCCGCATTGTTCTTGTAATGTAATATTCTGTAATGTACCGGTACTGCACTCTGAATATCAACATAATTTTTCTCTAGCTCATAATATACTTATTCTATTTCTGTAGAGTATTGATCCTTTTCAAATCTTAATGTATGGTATGTGTTATCTAGATTAGTGTTCCTTTTAGCTCCTAATGTATCTCTTTAAGAATTAAGTTACTACACTTACATGTTCCCTTCCAGCTTTTAATGTTTTTGTGCCTTAGACTGTTATTCATTTTCACCTTTTATTGCATTTGTACTCATTTTAAAATCATAAATAAAATAACATGCTTCCCTTGTATCGGTGTCCTTGCCTGCGCGCACCACACACCCACATGCACCTTCATTGTGTTCGATCTATCATGATACTGTAACTATAACGCCGTCACCCTATCGGCCGATCCTGGCTACGCTACTGCTTGTACTTCTCCCAACTATCAAGTGCCTTTTAATTTTATTGTTGCAATCACCGTCAGCAGTGATCTAGGAGCCTAAATAGATGAAACTACCAACTACCTCCATTGTTTCTTCCCTCTTTTCGCCAGCAAGTGATAGGTTTAGTTACCATGATTTTCGTTTTCTTCACATTCAACATTAATCCAGTCTACTTGTTTCTTTCACGTTCAGTAAGAGATCCTTTAACTGTTCTTTACTTTCTGCCATCAGGGTGGTCATCCAGATATCTAAGATTACTTATATTTCTCCCACAAATTTGAATTGCAGTTTCCGTTTCATCTAACTTGGCATTCCTCACAATATACTGTACTCTGCATATGAGTTGAATAAATGACCGGCATCATGATTAAATGGTTAGCATGCTGACCTTTGGTTCAAATAGTCGCCGGTTCGATTTCCAGTTGAGTCGGGGATTTTAACTTTCATTAGTTAATTCTTATAGCTCGGGGTCGGGTGTTTGTGCCGTCTCAGAATTCATTAATTAGAATTAATTTTAGGTAGGGCCCCATCCTCACAGACGTGCAGGTCGCCTATACGGCGTCAACAACAAAGACCACTTATTATTATTATTATTATTATTATTATTATTATTATTATTATTATTATTATTATTATTATTATTATTACTCCGTTAGGGTCTTCTAGGGACAACATGACAATTTCAATGCTTCATCCTTTATTGTTCCTTCTTCCTCCAATACCCCTTCATCTGCTCACTATGTCACCTTTCCATTTCCTCCATTTTGAGCCTGTTTTCTTTCCCTCCCAACCTTAGAATCCTTCCATTTTTAACACTTTATTCAAAAAATCTCTCTCTATCTCTCTCTCTGTTGCATCTTCTTCACTTACATCGTTCCTTTCCAAATCGTTCTTGACTTCATGAACCCAGGTTGTTGTTGACTTCTTGTTCCAAATATATTTGAAGATCTGTTTGGTAAACCTGTTGTCATCCATTCTGTATAAATGTCCAAAAATATTATATTAATTATTGTTATTTCAATACATAGGGTGACAACGTGCAGCCTTGTCATACGCTTTCTCGTATACCTAATGTACAGTCTCTCAGAAGAAAGAATGAGCACATTGTTGTTCGGCGCAGTTAAACTTTTCTCAGAAACAATTGAACGTACAGGTTAATGTTTGTTATGGGCATCCACAGGGTTTGTATCTACAAGGGAGATGATTAATATTTTGATAACAATTAAGATTAAGTCTGATAAATTATGAAATGCGAGCAACATGCAATACTACTGTATACGCCCATTCCTTTTACCTCTTGGGGGGGGGGGGGGATCTTCAATTTTATCCCCTCGAGGTTTCTAATGCACCGCTACTTGGCTACACAACACAAGTATACGTTATTATTGTACAGAGGTGAGTACAAGAACGTGATTTATTGTTTCTGTTTCCTCTTGCAGCAGTACAGCACGAGCGCGCCCCTAGGAACAGCTTCCCCCATCAGCAGCACTCGGGGCTATCGTCACGGAGGTACCCACCTCACGTACATCCAGCTCCCTTGCTGGAGGTCCCACCGCCGTACCTACACCCACATTTACTGTACCCAGGACCCTTCGCCCTGGGGAAGCCCACTCCTAGCGCTCCCTTGCTGGGCCCTAGTACCGTCCCTCTAGGTGAGTACAAATTGTTACAAATAAAACTCGGTCTGTTTAATGTAGGATCACCCAATTAGAACATGTTGTTGTTATGAAGGAAGCCATAATTTTCAGTGTCGATACCGATAACAGTATAAAATACCAGATAAAACACTATTAAACAAAGAATGGCATATTATTATTATTATTATTATTATTATTATTATTATTATTATTATTATTATTATTATTATTATTATTATTATCGTACTTTCATTGTTTTGGAAAATACATAGGGGTTGCTTAATGAGCATTTAATGGGCTGGCTAGTAACTGGTTAATATTAATAACATTACAAATAAAGCTAAAAGTACAATTCAAAGTGACCGTTGACATCGACGGAGCATGACGTACAGTAACGTAAAGTTGCCGACAAGCTGGCCAGCTGGTCTCACGCCAATGAAGGAGCATTGCACCAGCTTGCATTCTTTGTTGGACTAGCAAGGAGGGAGGACGTACTACTGGAGCACTTCATTGAAGTAAGTTCTAGTTTTCAAGTATTAAAGGGTGTAAAAATACTTGAAATTTTAAATGTTTCTATATTTATAAACAATTTTCATCAATTATAAAAAATAAAAGAAGTGTGATTTGACAGAATCTGATTATATATTATCAAGAATGTAACATGTCATTCTTTCTTTGATAGTGTTTTCTTTACAGGTATTTTTATAGTGTTATAGGAGTTACAATTAGTGTTCGACAGAGTGAAGATCTTTAAAGTTACACCAAATATAACACGTAGCCTACATACACGCAGAATTATCTTTGAAAATGGATGTCAACAGTTCCCTAATTGGTGGGTATTTACAAAACATCTTGTCCTCCTCACAGCAGGTCGCCAGCTCTGGTATTTACCTGGAACGACGACCCCTTCCGTAATCTTGATTGACAACTCACCTTTCACTTGGTTCCGCACACTCAAACACTTCACACAGCAGCTGCACGCAGACAGGTTTGAACATAGGGCTGTTGACCATCACAACACATGACTGGTGTTCACCTGGTTCGGTTCCAGACTAGATCGATGTCTCACACGGTCAACACAGTCACTTCAGTTAACTCACAGTCAGGGTGACTGCTCCGCACAGTGAACTACTTAATACATATCACTAAATAGTGACGACAGTGTTAACCAGCACTCCGCTCGAACACTACTCACAACACCGACAATACCGACTACTGTTACCATACAACAGCAAAACTTGTTCGCTGCGAGAATGTTTTTATATCCTTGGTGATGAATTATTGGAATATTCGGGAATAAATATTCTCGTTTCGCTTTCGAGAAGGCCTATGGGAAACCAGACGAAGAGCACGGTACAATGAGAGGCCGGCTGAGAGGTCTCTGGTCTGACTCACTCATCTCTTCCAGAAAATACCGAAAGGAGCTACGACCGAGCTTATGGTCGTTTGAGCACGTACACGGCCAATGTCAAATGACAAGATTCTCTCTATTTACAGGTTAAAAGGTCGCGTAACATAGTAAATATGTTTCAACCACTATTCAGAAGACGAGATGAAGACATTCCACTTGCAACCTCATCCTGTGATAATTTCGAAAGACTAGGTACTAGGTAGGCCTTCAGTGGGTAAATTTACTTACGCAAAACTTTTACCGCGTTTTATAACACGAATAAAAGAAAATGGGTATTAAAACATGAACGTATCAAATGACGTTGGATTTCTTAAATTTTCTGGTTTAAACTCAAGAAAATAACTAAAGGAGCATATACAAATTGAAGTTCAATTCTGAACATTAAGAAGCATGTAAACTGATATGGGCCTACTGACTCGTACATTTAGAAATCAAGGCAATAAATAATGTTTTATCCGATTCCTAGAGGCCTTCACTTCAGAGGGTCCCGAGTCCGATTATCGGATTTTGATCGCATGTCATTTATTCAAAACGTGCATTTGTTGAGTTCACTGTTTGTATTTGCATGATTCACATGTTCCCCACTAAACCATGGCTGAGGATAACGTCCCGTGTTAGAAGTTTCAAAGCAATAGATGTGCTACATGTATTATGCAGTATTTATTATCACGATGTGAAATGTTGTGTGCCCAGGACTCCAGCTTCAGTTCCAACCACTGACGTCTCCCCCTACGTCCCCACTGACGGCGGGCTTCTCGCGGGTTGCCAAGGAGGACGAAGTGACCAGCTCCGAGGAGGCCCGAGCAGACCCACAACCCGACCTTAAGGGTAAGAAGATTCAATATTTAAAGTGCCCTGAATATGTAGAGGTGTTTATAATAGTTTATTTTAAACAACAGGGTTAATAAATGTAGCCGAGTTTGAACACTAGATTGACTGAGAACTCTGAAGTTCAGCCACATTGAGCATGGTCACTCTTGGTTAGGTGTGACCATGCACCACCCTGCAGCAAGTAAACTCCGGTTCAGCATACCTGATTGTGATAAATAAATAAATAAATAAATAAATAAATAAATAAATAAATAAATAAATAAATAAATAAATAAATAAATAAATAAATAAATAAATAAATAAATAAATCATATAAATAAATAGACATATAGGCAATGATGTTATTTCCGAGCGAGTTGATCGTCCGGTTAGGGGCGCGTAGCTGTGAGCTTTCATTCGGGAGATGGTGGCTGCAAATCCACCGTCGGCAGCCCTGAAGATGGTTTTCCGTGGTTTCCCATTTTCATACCAAGCCTTAATTACGGCCACGGTCACTTTCTTCCCAGCCCTAGCCGTTTCCCATCATTGAACCGCCGAAAACCTTCAGTGTGTTAGTGCGTCATTAAATCACTAGCATAATAATAGTAACGATAATAATAATATCCTTAAATAACATGATAACTAATGTAAACTTAAATTAAGTAGGTACTCTAAATCCATTCATTCATTCTTTCAACAAACCTTCGTGATATTCGATATGTTGTCAGTCAGTAGGACGTATTCAGCAAGTGGTCATAGCAATCCACCTTAAACTCGCGATGAGAAGCAACGTTCCTAGAACTTTCTTTGGGGTGGTTAAAAAATTTGTAACTTGAGTATTACATTACTAAGGTTATAACATATAAAAATGTCATTAGTATCAGACAAGTAGTTTTCCATGTACGTATTTTTAAATGATCGGTTCCTAGAGAAGAAACCAAAGACATGGACAATATTTACTACAACCACAAATAAAGAATAGTTAATGAACTTGAAGAGTAATTCGTGTTATAGTCTCTAATGCAAAATTAAACAAGGAAAATATTGGTATAACTCATTTTGCAATAGGCCTGTCGGATCATTTGTAATTAACGCCTAAACTCGAATGTCCATAATATACAATCCGACAGTACGACAGTAATGGAATTCTATGACCTGGAAGCAGTGATTAGGAAATAGCAGTTGAACGTAATAGCGCAGTTTATGAGTACGAGAGATCTTGTGTCCTTATTTATTGGATCACTCTCGTAAATCAGAATAAAGTTCTATGTTATATCTATATAAATAAAGCTGTGAGGAGTCTGCTGCCTGTAATTTCGTTTGTATTGTCAATTTTTCAGATATTTATCCGTTTTAGGTCAACTCAAGACCGAGCTGGTGATTTCTACTTTTCCTGTCTGTTTGTTTGTTCCACCAACATGGCGAAACAGCTAAATAGATCTCGACCAAACGTCACATTTAGAGTATACTCATCCCGGGGAAGGTTTTGATATGCATATGATTTACAAATCTTTCAATAGACGGGGGGTTTATAGGAAAACCAGAACAGTTTTCTTCCATTTTCTCTTATACTATTGATTTTCTGTAAAATCCGTGGACTGCATGTAAAGTGTCTCTTCGTTATAAACAACTTTTGTTATCTTCATAATTTAGCTTACTCTTCAAAAGACGGGGAAAAAATACTATTTACTGCGGGTATCATGCTCTGCATTGAGTAACCGACAGGCCGACAACGAACCTACAGGTTACCATGGCAACGTCTCTGACTGCTTTCCAGCAGGGAAATAATGCATTGCCATTTTCATCATCATTCCTGTAAACTCGCAGTTGTTCCTTGGGTAGAAAGCAAGAGAGATGTCAATCGGCCATTCTGCGGGATATTGGTGCAATACCGTTGGAGGTTATAACCGTCCTCGAATAGCTTAAGTAATAACACCATAACTCATCTTCTTATCTGTTTACCTAAGAATCCCTGCGCCTAAATTTCTCCTCTGTTACCGATTTCTTATATCCGTAAGTCATACCATTACAATTTATTGAGGGACGTTTGATTTTCCAACACATCCACTTGGTATTCAAATTTGTCCTATCCGGCTCGGCTGTCCTCAGTTATAATCCAATTTTCTATTAAATTCAACTTTCCTAACTGTATCACTTTCTTCCTTAATTTCTCCGCGCATTTATGCGAGTGCTAATCCCGATACGTGAACACTCTTTTCTTTGAGGAAAAATGTCAAGCTCTTCAAGTATATAACTTCTGGCCCCGGAAAATATCGAAATATGGATGCATTTTAATGACGGCGCAGATCTTCGTTTCGGGATAATTGGTGGCTAAACGGTAAGCCGTATTATAAAACAGACAGCACAATCGCCATTCTATTGTTAATACTATTGTTTGATACGTTAGATAGCGCTGCATTTCTCGATTACAATCAAATCCTTCGAACTCGATTGTGACTTGCATTAGGAAAAATGACCTGTCCCGTAATGAAAATTCTCCATCTCTATTGTGAATGGCAGTTGCCAAGTGAGCCTGCCGTTAGTAGAAACTCCCGAACACAATTGTGATTGGCTGTAGGAAATGTGGCCTGCCATCATCCTCAAAACCTCCCCAATACCTATCTTACATCGGAAACAACGTATTCTGTCCTCCCTGCTTTGTTTTTAGGATAGCGCTAAGAGGCATGTAGTTGAATTTAATGTTACTCACTGCCTTTACAGTAATTTACGGAGAAATCCGTATACAATGTAGAACACCGTAGCGAAGCATGGGTACATTTGCGAATAATAATAATAATAATAATAATAATAATAATAATAATAATAATAATAATAATAATAATAATAATAATAATAATAATAATATCTAAAATCCATGAGCAAATTAATAAGTATTATAAACGGTGAGACTCGAGGTAAAATACCACATGAAATTGTTTCACAAAGGAACTTCTTTACAAATTTCATGAAACATTTAATACTTCAAAAATGATATAGTATTTTACTTGAAATTTTGCGAGTGTTCACGAGTCGCAATTAGTGGTGAAAGTTTCACAATAATAAGAATAATTTAACTACGACTAACCTTAAGCCACACAGCTCTCCGCATTGTTAGACTGTCTTTCGGTGTTCAATATACAAGGTTCTGTATGTGAAGTAAGTACTTCCACAATTCTGTATTTGCAACTAGCACATTAGTCTCTTCTACGTTCTTCTCTTTTTAAAATAACTAAAAAACTGAGTTTAACCAAGGTCACTGTGACCAGTAATTATGAACTTTGCGAAGCACAAGACTTTGCCAGTGTGTACGGATTTTATGGGTTTTATCTGAGATGAGATGCTGGAACCCACATAACATCTTGCCCTGATCTCTTCATTTCTTACGCGATCAAGTCTGGCACGTCGCTGTGACCAACGCCATCCTCATTACCGCCTTATGAGCCTTCAGTTATTGCTTCTTTGCAGTGATATAATATTTCCGGAGTTGGGGAGTAACTCAGATAAAGAAATCGAATTACTTTCAACGATTACATTCTTACTCGTTAGTAACTTTTCCTTGTAATGGTTACTTTTTACAATATGTAATTTTTACTTGAAATTTACTTCTTGAAATAAAATTGTAATCGTTACTTTCTAGCAATCGTTACATTCTATTAATCGATATACCAGGTGGTCCATCAGCCCTGTACTTTCCACAGGTAAGTGTCTCGCATGCACTAATGATGTATCGCTGTTTTACAAAGGAGCGCTACAACGTTCGAAAGTTACGAATTAAATAGCATTCATTTTACTTCATATGTTCTATAACAGGGTACATTTGTAAATATGCCAAAGAAGCAGAAAAGAAAGTTTAATAAGTCATTAATTTCTACACGTACAGACATTCCACTCTACCAAAAAGTTGCTTGTATGTGCATTGAACAATCTATTAGTTCTTAATCGCAACTGTGCTCAGCGAAAGACGTGTGTAGAAGGCAGGCGGCTATGTGGGTTGTCCTGTGCAAACCGTCTGTGAGGTTCGGCTACATTCTGATCAGATTTTTATGAATTAAAATGATGTATGTGTATTCATCGCAGCTGAACACATCAGCCACTGTCGATATGTTGACAGCAACTCTAGTGCTTCTATACCAAATACCAGCCTACTACTGAGCGTTCGGAAACGAGACTTACTATTGCAGCAAGCGGCCGTCCGGTTCTTATCACTTTATTATTCTGACGTAACCTGCCTGGTGGCAGTAGTACCCCTCTGAAAATCAGTTATAAGACATCCCATTCATCACTAGTGCATGCGGGATACTTATAAGTAGAAAGCACGGGGCAGGCGAGCTAGCTTGTACATCTCATGGAAACAAGAACGGGGAAAGAAGAAATGATGCTGAAAAATGACTTTTCAGTTCTACTACAGCAGAACCAGTAGTTTCAGCAGTGCTAGATGAGGTACTTTCTTACCTCTCCAGTACTTCCAGAGAACGACATAATACGTATCCCAACGATGTTCTTAAAATTACACTGACTGACAGAGCAAATGCAACACCAAGAAGGAGTGGTCAGAACTTTATGCAAATTGCAGGGTAGACTGACGTCACTGAGGTATGCTCATGATGTGAAATGCGCCGCTGTGCTGCGCACGTAGCGAACGATAAATGGGACACGGCGTTGGCGAATGGCCCATTTCGTACCGTGATTTCTCAGCCGACAGTCATTGTAGAACGTGTTGTCGTGTGCCACAGGACACGTGTATAGCTAAGAATGCCAGGCCGCCGTCAACGGAGGCATTTCCAGCAGACAGACGACTTTACGAGGGGTATGGTGATCGGGCTGAGAAGGGCAGGTTGGTCGCTTCGTCAAATCGCAGCCGATACCCATAGGGACCCATAGGGATGTGTCCACGGTGCAGCGCCTGTGGCGAGGATGGTTGGCGCAGGGACATGTGGCATGTGCGAGGGGTCCAGGCGCAGCCCGAGTGACGTCAGCACGCGAGGATCGGCGCATCCGCCGCCAAGCGGTGGCAGCCCCGCACGCCACGTCAACCGCCATTCTTCAGCATGTGCAAGACACCCTGGCTGTTCCAATATCGACCAGAACAATTTCCCGTCGATTGGTTGAAGGAGGCCTGCACTCCCGGCGTCCGCTCAGAAGACTACCATTGACTCCACAGCATAGACGTGCACGCCTGGCATGGTGCCGGGCTAGAGCGACTTGGATGAGGGAATGGCGGAACGTCGTGTTCTCCGATGAGTCACGCTTCTGTTCTGTCAGTGATAGTCACCGCAGACGAGTGTGGCGTCGGCGTGGAGAAAGGTCAAATCCGGCAATAACTGTGGAGCGCCCTACCGCTAGACAACGCGGCATCATGGTTTGGGGCGCTATTGCGTATGATTCCACGTCACCTCTAGTGCGTATTCAAGGCACGTTAAATGCCCACCGCTACGTGCAGCATGTGCTGCGGCCGGTGGCACTCCCGTACCTTCAGGGGCTCTCCAATGCTCTGTTTCAGTAGGATAATGCCCGCCCACACACTGCTCGCATCTCCCAACAGACTCTACGAGGTGTACAGATGCTTCCGTGGCCAGCGTACTCTCCGGATCTCTCACCAATCGAACACGTGTGGGATCTCATTGGACGCCGTTTGCAAACTCTGCCCCAGCCTCGTACGGACGACCAACTGTGGCAAATGGTTGACAGAGAATGGAGAACCATCCCTCAGGACACCATCCGCACTCTTATTGACTCTGTACCTCGACGTGTTTCTGCGTGCATCGCCGCTCGCGGTGGTCCTACATCCTACTGAGTCGATGCCGTGCGCATTGTGTAACCTGCATATCGGTTTGAAATAAACATCAATTATTCTTCCGTGCCGACTCTGTTTTTTCCCCAACTTTCATCCCTTTCGAACCACTCCTCCTTGGTGTTGCATTTGCTCTGTCAGTCAGTGTATATAAGGTATTCCTTCAAGTGCCCCTGTACGGCGTCTTTTCATTAAATGCAACGATGTACGCCCCACATTATCCCAAAGAGATCGAGGATTAGAGATGAGAATTTTAAGAACCAATTATTCTAAAAATAAATGGCAAATTATTCGAAACTCTAAAAATCATTAACTAAAATAAAAATTATGCGAAAAAATAATTTTCTTAATTCCAAGGCATCACGTTTAGTCTCACTTAGTGATGATAGCCACTTGACGTCTCTATGGTAAACAACATCCAAAACCCAAACAAACCCCGTGGCGCAACAGCCCCGAAGGACCATGGCCTACCGAACGACCGCTCTTCACCCCGAATGCCTGCAGATTATGAGGTGTCGTGTGGTCAGCACGACGAATCTTCTCGGCCGTTATTATTGGCTCTCTAGACTGGGTCTAAAAAGTACAGAATGAAATAATATCTTTACTTTGCAAATGTTTCTATTATTCCAACCCCATGAGAAAGAAATGTCAGTGATTTTCGTTTTTATTATTTTTTATTATACACCAATGGCGTTCGGACATCGCACAGTGATAGACCTTCGTGTTTGAAAAGGAATCATAACTTAATACTGCAGTCTGATAAATGTTCTGAAATTACAGCGCATAATTGTGAAGTTAGGTTTGATAAGAGCATGCCAATTGAGGCTGGTTTTGAGGTAATTAACTTCACTAAAGGAGAGTACAGATGGTTTTGCTGTTGAGATTACTTCTTCCAGTAGGGTGTGGGTCAGTTCAGCTATTTCTCCAGGGTCTTATGAACGCTGAGGGGAGTCCAATACCTTGATCCTGTGGAGATAGTATCCATGACCCAGACACATTCTTATTAAAGATAAAAGGTGTCTTCGCCTTAGTTTCGAATTCTTGAACCAGACTTGCGTTAATTATTTTGTTATGATTGGCCTTATGCGAAGTAATTGTAATTTTACTCTTTACTTCTTGAAAAAGTCTTTTATAATTGTAAATGAGTAAAATATTTCTCAGGCAACTGTAATTCAGCCTAACATTTTTCTCGTACTTTTTCCATAGCTGATTATCTCTGACATAAACCAGTATCTAACGAGGAATCCATTATTCTTCGGGAATGCATATATCTTCCATGCCGATGTCATTGCATAGCGGTGGGGGAGAAGAAAGCTCAATATTGAGTCTTTAAGTTCGAACTATACATGGACTCGTGCTTTCAGCTTTCAGAAAGGCAGTAATCCACTGGAACATACAGAGGATGAGGAAAGTTACCTATAGTTTGAAGTGACCGGCGTGCTGGGACGTTGTCGTGTTGGAAACCCCAATTTTGTCTTTGCTACTAATGAGACCTTTTACGTCGCAGTGCATCATGAATATCCCCGAAGAATGGCAACATACGTCTTCTTAGGCCCGCATTCACCTGCGCGAGTAAAAGCTTTCATCTTAGTTTAAAGCTAAGAAAATCGAGATAATAGTTATATTTGTATTCTCCAACAACATTATCTCGAGTAATGGGTGTTATCTCGGTTTAAATTTTTTCCGGAGAATGGTTGGCCAGTAAAACAGTAAATCTACCTTTCAAGATGGCAGCTCCTAGACAGCTAGAATATTTAATGAACGACAAAATCACAGCGACGAGGAATATGACCAAGATCATGCAATAAAACGTCCGAGGTGGATAAAAAGAACGCGCTACATACTTTGAAAACTAAGATGACACTGATTTTGAGACATGATTGATGTTATTTAAAGTTTCGACACAATATCGGGTGAGTTGGTCGTGCGGTTAGGGGCGCGCAGCTGCGAGCTTGCATCCGGGAGATAGTGGGTTCGAACCCCACTGTCGGTAGCCCTGAAGATGGTTTTCCGTGGTTTCTCAATTACACACCAGGCAAACTTTGGGGCTGTACCTTAATTAAGGCCACGGCCGCTTCCTTCCCACTCCTAGCCCTTCCCTGTCTCATCGGCGCCACAAGACCTATTTGTGTCGGTGCGACGTAAAGCAACTAGCAAAAAAAAAAAGCCAATAACTATAGGTTGACCTCACTACTAGCTTAACATTATAAGTGATAATAAAGTGAAGTTAAAAACATTGGTAATTACCCAACAACAACAACAACTACTACTACTACTATTACTACACCAACATGAGTACAACAAGCAATTCCCTGGAAAGAGAACACTACAAGAAAAAATCCCTAGTTTCACAGTCTAAACCAAGCAGAAAATCACAAAATCAGTATCCGTAATTTACAACTTTTACTTTTCACTTTACACTAGTACTAATGGTCTTCTTAAATGACTTGATACCGGAAGGGAATCTATCAAAGACTGCTGCAGGTAATTTATTCCAGTCCCTTATGGTACTGTTAACGAAGGAAAACTTGTCCACGTTTCTGGTTTCTGGCCCTAATTTTATGCGTATGATAATTTCTCGATAAGTATGAGGGAGTTTCCCACCTATTCCTAATACTACTCCAGGAAGCCCTACCCGTATAGCTCTTATAAAGACCACACAGGCGAGATCTAGTTCTTCTAGATTCAAGACTTTCCCAATTAATGTTATTCCTCCTATTCCTGGTTACGAAACGCCTCGCTCTTCTTTGAACTTTTTCTAGGGAATTTATTAAACCCACCCTGTACGGATCCCAACACGCAGATCCACATTCGAGAATCGGCACTAGAATTAGCTTTCTTGAGATCCCGCATAATAAAATGTAACGATCTCCAGGATTTCTTAACTACATTTTCCACTTGCTCTGACCAGTTTAAGTCTTTTCTAATAGTAACACCTAAGTACTTACCTACGACCATCAACTTCAACAACACTTTCTCCTTCAATTTCGTAATCCCTCTTTCCTGTCTTTTTTTTTATTATTATTGAAACACAATTTCTTGCTTTTTCCGCTGTGAATTTTAATTCGATTTTCACATGCCCAATTTTCAATCATATGTAAATCCTACTGAAGCAGTAGTTCGCCCTCCTCTGTCTTTATCTCCCTATATAAGACGCAATCATCGGCAAAGAGGCACACTTCCGATTTTATAGAATCAGGAATATCATTAATGAAAAGTATGAAAAGAATTGGCCCAATAACGCTACCCTGAGCCACACCAGACGTAACACTTATTGGAGAAGATAGCGTTTCTCCCACGAGCACCCTCTGAGTTCTTCCACTGAGGAATTCTCGTATCCATTTCACAACTCTGATGTCAATACCCGTACGCACAAACTTGTTAAGGAGGATGTCATGTGGCACAAGTTCGTATGCCTTAGCAAAATCAATTACTATTGCGTCAATCCTTGACCCACTGTCGAGTTGGCGGCCGTGGCCTATACTACCTGGTATTCGCTTTAGTGCAGGAGAATGGAAAACCACGGAAAACCATTCTCAGGACAGCCGACGGTTGGGGCCAGCCGTGGGCTCGGTTGCAGTGCTGTTGGACCACGAACCAGCCGTGGCCATTTATGGGCAGAGGCCCACACTCTGCATCTACCGACTTTCCCTATGCACTACTACTACTAGTAGCATGGAAAACCACGGAAAACCATTCTCAAGACAGCCGACGGTTGGAGCCAGCCGTGAGGTCCAACCCTGCCCCGTCTCCCGAATGCAGAGGCGTAGAGCCACAGTAGAGCCGTGGCCACCTTTCCTCTGCTTGGTTGGCCGGTCAGAGTACAGAGCTGTTGGACCACGGACAAGGCGTGGCCACTCAAGGGACGAAACCCACTCTGCATCTACCGATGTTTTTTCCCTACGTAACCAGTTCCTGTGATGAATGCTGAGGAAATGTCATTCACAGGGTCGAAATAGCTTTCCCTTGCAAACTTTTGTAGGCCTATTATTCCAGCTCCATGCGAATTAAAAAAAATCACTGATTTTCTTAAGACTAGTATTCTGTATATTAATTGTAATTTTACTGATAATTTGTTGAAAAAGTAATCTGTATCTGTAACTGAGTAGGTACAGTACAATATTTCTCAGGTAACGGTAATCGAGCCCAATTACAGGCGAATGTCTACTGATAAAACCTCAGCACATCAGTAAATGATCATAACAATACACTCCTCACACTGTCCATTACAGTAATAGTAAATCTTGTTTTCCTCTTATAGTGTGATTTTTCTTTCGATGTAGATCTCACGGAGAGCAGCGTGTATCGACATCACAACAGAACGTCCTCGCCATCTGTCGGTACAAACTACACACTACGCGCCCTGGACCTGACCTGTCTCACACTGCTGCCGGCAGAGAACGTGTATGAGTCGGCAGCCAAGCTGCTCTTCCTGGCCGTCAAATGGGCGCGAAGTATACCGTCCTTCTTACAGGTAAACTGCATCACCGATATTATTATTATTATTATTATTATTATTATTATTATTATTATTATTATTATTATTATTATTATTATTATTATTATGTTATTGGCTTTACGTCCCACTAACTACTTTTACGGTTTTCGGAGACGCCGAGGTGCCGGAATTTAGTCCCGCAGGAGTTCTTTTACGTGCCAGTAAATCACCGACATGAGGCTGACGTATTTAAGCACCATCAAATACCACTGGACTGAGCCAGGATCGAACCTACCATGTTGGGGTCAGAAGGCCAGCGCCTCAACCGTCTGAGCCACTAAACCCGGCATTATTATTATTATTATTATTATTATTATTATTATTATTATTATTATTATTATTATTATTATTATTATTATTATTATTATTATTATTATTATTATTATTATTATTATTATTCCGGGGTATCCGTGGAAAGCAGAGGTGAAAGAAGGTGCTGGGGTGAATGGGTCTAACTACGATCTCAAGAATAGATTTAAAACTTTAACAAAGGTCATATTTCTTTTAGAACTTCAAACTTAACAATTTTTCATAACAATATTACAGGTACAAATAGCAATCATTAAACGAGACTGGGAAAATTCCACGATTCAGAAGCTTAACACTTTGGGCTTTGAGCCCCTAGCTTTACAATTTTACAAGAGGAAGAGGTATTATTTAATGAGGGGCAGAAGTCCCCTTATCAAGAGCACTTGCTCCCTAAATCACAATAGCTAGCCTCCTAGAGGCAAACTTTACAGTAACAAAACTTGCGAAAGAGCTAATAGGCTCTTCGTTTCTTTCAGCCTCCTCGAGGCAATCTCAAAAATCTTACACTCTTTGGCCTTCCATGGCCCAACTTACAATTTGAAACAGGGGTATCTCGTACCCAAACTATAGGGCGGAAAATAACAGGTTAACTAAACGGCCCGAAACACAAACTGAATGGAGGCGAACTGCGCTCCGAGATAATGAACACCTAAAAGAAACCTAAAAGGCTCTAGGCCGGTGAAACAGGGGCTATTCCCAAACTACTGAGGTGACTCGTATAAGGTTAAATTAATTCATTACGAAAAGGAAGAAAAACAGTTACAAAACGTAGTCACCTCAAATCAAGATGAAGGGGAGCTCGAGAGGGTAATTCACTCTCTATCCCCGATTTACAGTTAAAGATTTTATGTTTTTACATTAGCCTGCAGAAAGTTACATTTTTAGAAAAGTAGGTTACATAGCTAGCGATTCGGACCTTTCCCTCGGGTTAAACTGCGTAGTTAGCAAGAAAGAAAGATGTTATGTGGCCATTACCTTGTAGATGTACTAGCTACCGACGAAAGAGGCCGCTCACCTCCTGCTAAGCGCACACACTCTCAGATGGACGTTGATCAATTGGCCAAGAAACGAGAAGAGCCGCAGTTTATAAACCCTCAGGGAAGGTTCGAGATCATTCACGATTAATCAAGACACACCCTCTGAATTTTATTCGTAGATTTCAAAAGTAACACTCAGAATCGGTAAAGAAGCCTATGATAGGTGGAAAATTAATTACAGAAATTAGTGATTGGCTGGATTCAAAACTGGCGGAAAGAAAAAGTAAATATTGCCAACCCAAAAATAAATGAACATCAATTAGTTAAAAAAACTAGAAATACAAAACTTCTTTAAATTATAGGGTCTTTCACTTCGCACCAGGGTGCATGATCATAGTTTTTAGTGGTGTCATCTGTGGAAGAATGTCCAAACTTATTGATGAATGTCAAACAAAACAAGTAGAAATTCACTCAGGTTAGGAGACTGCACAGTAACAAAATTAATCAATATTCAGGTGGTGATATCTTCTGATTAAAGTTCCAAGTTCGTGTAGTTTCAGTTTCACTGTTTCACCAATACAGGAGTTCATTTAGGCGCTAGCTTTGAATGCGCGGCGTTGAGGTGTACCTCCCGGTACAATTATTATTATTATTATTATTATTATTATTATTATTATTATTATTATTATTATTATTATTATTATTATTATTATTATTATTATTATTTCCTTTCGACCAGCTAAGGACCACGTCATTTCAACTGTTTTCCTTGAGCTTTAATGTTGGTCCATTATTCCTTCATTCGTATACGGTGTTGCTACTTTCGCTCTTCCGTCCATGCCTTTCCAGTTTTCATCTTCGGCTTTGATTGGAAACTTTGATGTTCTTGGGTTTTTTTTATGTGGGACACGCTCCTGGATATCTTCAAATGAGATCCCAATCTCCTGCAGATCTTTCTGTACTTCACTGAACACTAGGCGGAGGAAATTATTCAGTCATTTAAATAATTGAAGGCCATCAATATTTAGTAATTTCAAGCTAAGAGTTGTAGAAGTACCGTACATAGAAGAGATCACAGTACTAACAGCCCTGCGCTATGGTAACCGTCCGTGGAAACACGTCTTAAATCTGTTTTTATGAGGAATGGCTGTGAAAATTCCCCTCTGAACTTGGCTTTAGATTCTGTGCTTATTATTATTATTATTATTATTATTATTATTATTATTATTATTATTATTATTATTATTATTATTATTATTATTATTATTATTATTATTATTATTATTATTATTATTGGAACGATAAACAGTGGTAGTAAATTTAAATACCTACCTTGGGGAATGCATCCAGCAAAATATGTGGATGTTGAATCATCATCAGATGAAAAATTCGCTAGATGCCATGTGATAAAGTTAGAACAGTTCTGCATAAAATGACGATGATGTAATTAACGTGCACTTACTTTAATTTATATACACCGTCTATCATCTGAGTGTGAGTTTTATTCATGTTTTGTAACTTTTAGTATATTCATTTTAAATTAGACAGCTGAACGTGGCCTAATGCGGCCGAAACATGTCCTGTTATTTTAATAAGAAGTTTTTACAAATACACGTATACACTGAATCACAAAAGGATCTGTCCGCCCTATTATGTTTTTGTTTTTTTTTTAATTTGAAGTACCCTTCCAACATTTGAAGTCCAAAAGAAGCAATTGCCAGTCCATTTAGTAATGTGAATATTGACGTACAATATAGCACACACAAGTACCCGTAAAATGTAATTAACTATATGCAATTTTAATTTTAGTTAGAAGACTCCACAATATGCAGTCACGTAAATATTCGGGCACTTGTCGCGCAGGCAGGAAAAGGTGGGATAGGAAAGGCCTAGGAGTTGGAAGGAAGCGGCCGTGGCCTTAATTAAGGTACAGTCCCAGCATTTGCCTGGTGTGAAAATGGGAAACCACGGAAAACCACCTTCAGTGCTGCCGACAGTGGGATTCGAACCCACTATTTTCCGAATATCCGAATATAAGCTCACAGCCGCGCGCCCTTAAACGCACTGCCAACTCACTCAGTGCTGAATAGAAGAGAGAAAACTGGAGTAATAAGAAAAATTAAGAAAAATCCAAAGTTACCGACAACGAAAATTTCTGCCGCAGTGCTGCAGGAATATGGGAAGGAAGTTCACCCTGAAACTGTGCGCAGAGTTATCAGACGAGGAGGGTATAGTGGCAGAGAGAGCAGGAAGAACCCTATGGTAAATGAGAGAAATAGAAAGCAAAGATTGGACTTCATAAATCAGCACATAAATAAACCTGTCGGTTGATGGGACGAAGTAATTCTTGTAGATTAAAGTCAAGTGCAGATGTTCTCTTCAAACAGAAGAACTATGGTTTGGAGAAAACCAAATGAAGAGCTTCAAACGAAGAATCTGCAGCCCACAGTCAAACACGGAGGTAGAGGTGTTATGATTTGCGGCGCCATGTTTTCATCTGGGGTGGGCGAATTAGTATTCGTTGAATGTAAAATGGACAAGCATAAGTTCTAAAGGAGAACTTACCGAAAAGTGCTAAAAATTTAGGGCTTTCGGGCAAGTTGAAATTATATCAAGACAATGACCCGAAACATAAATCGGATATTGTGAGGCTAGGGACGCTGTATAATTGTCCTAAAGTTTTGGATACACTTTCTCAGAGACCTAACTTAAGCCTTACTGAAAATCTATGGGATGAACTGAAGAGAAAAACATCAAGGCAAGCTTTTAAAGACATAATAATTAAGGAATGGAGACAAATAAGTCCAGATTACACGAGAAAACGCACTCACAGCATGTCTAAACGCTTGGAGCAAGAAATAAAGCAGAAGGGACTCCATACAAAGTACCGTACTGAAACGTACTGTGGTATGTTTGATTCACATGTCACCCGAAAGTGGCTGCGATGTTGGGCATGTTTCTTTAAATATTATTGTTTATGTTGTTTTTGCAGGTATGAAAATGCTGTTATGTTATTTATTACATGTGTCCCATTTAATTTATTCCAAGACTAGTTGATGTACCCGTGCTTCGCTATGAGATTCTCAGAAAGACTGACTTTGTGGTTTTCCTAACTGAAGTCGACATAGGTCATTACAAAAACGTCAGCAGGAATGTAGCGATTAAAAGCAATGTTATCACATAAAATACTCGATCAAATGAAAAACTTCATATTTTCTCACTTTTAACGAACAGTACTACGGTGCTAATCTAACAGTCCAAAGTTCCAGAGCTGGAATGTCCAGGCCGCAGACTGCCGTGAACACTCCTCTGCCATTATTCCGTTAAATATTCACATTGCTCATTCCAATCAGTGCCTCAGGGTAGGGATTGAATAGCTTGAAATCTGTAGTGAACCAGTGTATTACATACCAGTAGTATCAGAAATTTATGAACCAGAGGAATGGCATGCTAAAGAAGAAAGTTATCTGACTCCCCAGCTACTTCCCGCCCATATTCAGGCAGGCTGTTACACTCGATACGACCGGGCGAGTAGGTTGTGTAGTTAGGGGCGCACAGCTGTGAGCTTGCATCCGGGAGATAGTGGATTCGAACCCTAATGTCGGCAGCCCCGAAGATGGCATTCTGTAGTTCCCCATTTTTACACCAGGCAAATGCTGGGACTGTACCTTAATTAAGGCCAAGGCTACTTCCTTCATACTCCTAGCCCTTTCCTATCCCATCGTCGCCATAACACTTATCTGTGTCGGTGCGACGTAAAGCAAATTTTAAAAAATACTCAGTACGCCACAGAAGACACAAAGCACATCACAACAAACGATGGTCAGTGTAATATTCTTGTTGACCAATTTTATGAATTTTCTATATTGCAGGCCTTCACATTTCGTTTTCTTTCGACTCTGTGATATTAGGGCGTCTTATAAAATTATTTATAGTGTAGACTGTAGTTCTTTATTCTCCGACTTTACATACCGATTTTCATTAAATTCTGTTTATTCTTTTCTCATGACTCGGCGCTGATATGGACTTAGTACCAAAATCCAAATTCATGAATATCTCTGATCATAGCCGGTACGGTAACAATACATATGACATAAATGATCGGAAATATAATATTATATAACTTTAGTTATGTTGTATTTATCGATACGACCACTAATAGCATAAATATTTGAGAAATATATTTTTGGCCTTCCCCTAAACTACCATTTCATTCAGAGTGAATAACATTATTTATAGCCTAGATTATAGCGACTTATTCTCCGACTTTGCATACCGATTTTTATTAATATAGGGCCACTAATAACATAAATATTTGAGAATTACATTTGATTCCTTCCCCTAAACTACCGTTTTTCTCAGTGTGAATACAATTATTTACAGCCTAGACTGTAGCGACTTATTCCCCGACTTTGCCTACCGATTTTCATCGAGATACGACCACAGAAAGCATGACATAAATGATCGGAAATATAATATTATATAACTTTAGTTATGTTGTATTTATCGATACGACTACTAATAGCATAAATATTTGAGAAATATATTTTTGGCCTTCCCCTAAACTACCATTTCATTCAGAGTGAATAACATTATTTATAGCCTAGATTATAGCGACTTATTCTCCGACTTTGCATACCGATTTTCATTAAGATAGGGCCACTAATAACATAAATATTTGAGAATTACATTTGATGCCTTCCCCTAAACTACCGTTTTTCTCAGTGTGAATACAATTATTTACAGCCTAGACTGTAGCGACTTATTCCCCGACTTTGCCTACCGATTTTCATCGAGATACGACCACAGAAAGCATAAATATCTGAGAATTAAATTTTAGGCATTCCCCTAAACTACCAATTTATTCAGCGTGAATACAATTATTTATGGCCTAGATTATATCGACTTTCCATGCCGATTTTCATTAAGATACGACCACTAATAACACAAATATTTGAGAATTACATTTTAGACCTTCCCCTAAACTACCATTTCACTCAGCGTGAATAAAATTATTTATGGCCTAGATTGTAGTGACTTATTCCCCGACTTTGCATACCGATTTTCATTAAATTCTCTTTAGCCGTTTTCTTGTGATGTGTGTACATACATACAGACAGAAATTACGGACAATTAATTTCCTTGTTACTGTGGACACGACTGATACAGAAATACCATCCTTTTTAAATTCTGAGCAATGTATAGACAAAACTCTTATTTTAATAAAGGTCTAACAATAGCACAAAACACTAGTGCCCGATTACTTTTGTGATTCACTGTAGGTATTGACGAGGTGGAATCAATATACTACTTTTTCAGACATATTGTCAATACGGATCTGAAATGAAATGTATTTCATGATATGTATGTATGTACAAAATTAAAACCATAATATTGTTAAAAGCGCGCTATTTGATCTCGTGTTGACAGCTGTCGTTCCGGGACCAGGCCGTGTTGCTGGAGGAGGCATGGAGCGAATTGTTCGTGCTGAGCGCAGCGCAGTGGGCTCTTCCTGTGGACGAGAGCTCGCTCGTAAACGGAGCCGTGGCTCCACCATCCAGGCACACCGCCCTTGAAGAGGAAGCTCGCCGGCTACGGGAGACTATCTCACGTTTCGTGCTCCTCCGAGTGGACCACACCGAGTATGCATGTCTCAAGGCACTTGTGCTCTTCAAGGCGGGTAAGTTCGCAATGATCAAGCACATTGTCAAAAAGGGGGTTTCGAAAAACTCCCCAAACTTTTTCCAAAATGTTTAAACGTTTAATAGGGCAAGAGTGGATCCACCTGTTCAATACACAATTATTAAAGACAATATAACTATGTTTCCATAAAAAAAAACCATTGGCTATGTTCTCATTAAAAAATAAATGGGGCTAGTTTCGACCCAAAGTATGAGGCCATTCCCAGCCATTACATTAAACCAAAATTGGCAAATATTTTCAAAAAAGTGAAATGCACAAAACGTCTAAAACACAATATTTAATAAAACAAAACACTTTAAAAGTTCATAAAATTTTTATATCGGTGGTAAGGATTTAAAAAGTGACACCAATGTCCGTCAGTTACTATAATGTTGTATTTTTTTTTTTTTTAAAGATATTAGTTTATCAAGTTAGATGGCTCTTTGTAAATTTGTAGACGTAGAATACAACCATTCGTAGTCTTATCTTATAATAAGTGTTTACAGGCTGTGATGTTTAACAATCTGATGACGTTGGCTGAAAGGGACATCTATAAACACGAAACTGTAGAATACAGTTGCCCAATCCATGTAGATGATTGTAGGCGGTTGTCAATATGGATCGATTGTTATTCACCAGAATAGATGTCCCCCTCGCACAGCTTCTGGGTGTATTTCCACTGCGGTAATGTGCGCCACACTGACATGAGTTTACTTTTACTTTTCTCGAGCAACGAAAATCCACAGCCTCTTTCCAGTCATTCGACCGCGTCAGGAATGGAATGAATGAAGTCCCTTATCTAGCGGTGATGATAGGAATTGTGCCGGCTGCCTGTCGCACTCCTCTGGGGCAATGATTAATGACTGACAGATGAAATTAAATCATATTGGAGAGTGTTGCCGGAATGAAAGATGACAGGGAAGACCGGAATGCCCGGACAAAAACCTGCCCCACCTCCGTTTTGTCCAGCACCAATCTCACATGGAGTGACCGGAATTTGAACCACGGAACCCAGCGGTGAGAGGTGGCAACCTACCGCCTGAGCTACGGAGCCTTATCCTTTCTCAAGCAATGAATCCAGAAAAATGTTTTTCAAATTAATAGTTTTGGAAGAACTGCAAGTGAGTAAATATATGATTAATACATACCGGTAGGCCCTAAGTTAATTACCGATATTTACTATATTCATATGTTTTCTTTTTTACATAAAGTAGCTATGTTAGGTAATTTCCAAACCTTTTTTTTTTTTTCTGAAATGGGCCGAGACGAGGAGTGTCAAAAAGCTCACAGTCAATCTCTTGGAATGCTAGGAATAAGCCATCCAATAACGTTCTGTTTGAACCCCCTTCTGAAAAGAAACCCTAGCTATCTCCCGGATAATGATGTGTTATTTCCTACACCAAATTACGGTACCGCTTCCCTCATAAGTGGGCTGCCACAAGAACAAAATGTGCCAAATCTCGAAAGAAAAGAAAGGTGTGAGAGAATCTAAGAAAAGGTAAACTTCAAGAAGGAACAATGTACAAATACTATGTTTTCAAGCGTACAAGCGATAATGGATTATGGGTGGCAAATCTCGTATTAGAGTAGCAGTGATGTTATGAAGTTGTAGCTGGCTGTGCCTTCCACCATTCCAAAATTTGGGTATCGTATCAAGGACACAGAAGTTGAATGGATGATATTTGATTTTTTAAGTCATGCATTTCCGTGTCCGAATAACATTTTGCCGATGAGTAGGAACAGTTATGGCTTCAATATTTGCAGCCATATGGTCTTATATTGAACACTTGTCCTTCATCAAGTGGCGGACCAGTAAGTGATCTGGATCTTATGAGATACCGCAATCTCATAGCTCGATGCCATTGCTGAGTATGTTCTACTTCTTGAAGCGTGAAACTCCAGTCCTCAGTTTATTGAACGATTTCCAAACTCCATACGACAAGTTGTGGCCTGTTGCCATTTTCTCTGCGAGAGGAATGATTGGGACCTTGACTTTCGTCTTGAGTGGAGTTTTAGCATCATACCATTGCCTGCTACCCATCTCACAAAATTGTGGATGTCTTTCTGCAGTCGCTCAGAAACTCGTATCTTCTTCTTAACATCATTACGGCCTCATTGGACCATGTTTATTTAGGTTTCCAACCATATTTTCGTATCCTTGTCCACATGTCCTTCATTCTCTTCATATATGAGCATTTCTTATGTCCTCTGACCAAGGAAGTCGTTTCGCTGGTTTGACCTCATCTTCAGGTACACTCCAAGCCTGGATTCTTTGTTTAAAGATGCGTATATCTAGATCATCCTGCTCAGCCCCAGATCATCAGTCACTACGTGGTGCCATGTAGGTTTTCCTTTGATTCCAAACCTGTGTTAGGATCTGTTTCGTCAGACTGTTGTCAGATATGCGGAACACATGACCGGAGAAAGTCAGCCTCATTTTCCTGACGATGTCCGTTACTTTTCCCACCTTGTTATACACTTCTTCATTTTTTCTGAGCTTCCATATTCCTTCCTTTTTAATGGGTCTTGCAGCATCTGTTGGTGAGCGCGTACACAAAATAATAATAAAAAAAATAAATTAGGAAAATATCAATGTAGCGGCTGTCCAGAGGCTGGGAAATGAGACGGTTAACTATCAACATACACAAAATCAAACCATACGCGAGGTAAACATAACTTACAGATATAAGAAACGACATTTACAGAAGGATTGTGGAACGTGAAAGGAGCCCTATTGAGGTCCGTGGGAAAGTATGACGTTATGGGGAAGAAAAGGTTTACGATATTCACCCTCAAACTATTAATTATTAACAAAATGAAAATATACCATGTCAAATAAAACGAAACAAATAAATGGCAGAGTAGCCGACAATTAACACTCTAAATCAAAGGTTATTTAAATACATTTACAAAACAAAACCCGTAATCTAAGCAAGCTCTTCAGACAATAAGTTAACTCCAACATAGAATCGATACAGAATGACGTCATGCAATCTCAGATGAAATCAAAATTTTAATATGACATACAGTATCGCTATTCAAGAGAGAAAGTTACATTTCATTAAATCACAGAATGCTAAGTCTGAAAAGAGAATTGCCTCCGAAAACTAAGATGCTGATATGACTCTCCGTCGAGGTACAGTCATTCAAAAAATTAAATTTGGTGAATGCGGGAATCTAGAGGAAACTCTGAAACGCCTAAATAAAATGATGCATTACCACGGAAAGTTACGTTAAATGAGAAGGGCCGAAACACAAGAGTGGGTTAAAAATAAAATCAAACACAGTAGAAATAACGCTTACCGAAAGAGGCAGGAGTCCCCAGGGGGGGACGGACCCCGAGCGCGAGCACTCACTAGGTCGGTCAGACGCATCACACACACGAAGCCGGCAGAGGGCCGGAAATGGATAGATCACGAAGTAACCAATAGAAACACCGAATTTCTCTGGATTCCCGTTTTCGCCAATTAGAAAGTTCGTTATTCTGACCAATCCAAATACCTTACCATATACGGCCAGTTTCTAAACTGCTGATGCAGTTAGAATTACATCACCTATTCCCTCCACGTGCCCGTACATACTGCTCCAAAAGTTATGTACTGCACGCGTTTTACCAGAACACAGTATTACAAATTTTCTTACATCATTAATATTTCCTAACATATAATTTTCTTCAAGTTACATTTTTTTAAAATTCTTCTTCAAAGTCCAGAGTCCATTTTATTCATAGGCCTAAACTGATAATTTTAAATATCACACACAATTTTTCAAGTCTTTTTCTTGAGGCTTTCCGGAATGCATAAGAAAAATACATACAATAATTTTTAAAACCCAAAATAAAATTCCGCTGTCCTCTCTTGATAACTCACAGGTCCTACGATCTTTCTTCCTCTCCTTCGTTCCATTTTCTCCAGTTCTCGTTTTGAAATCTCGTTTCTCAAGCTCAGTGTTTCTGATGCATATAAAACTTCTGGTCTTACAACTGCCTGGTCGTGTTGGATCTTAGCGGCAGCTGATCTATTTCCCTCCAGGGCTCACAAACCTGGTTGTATCTAGTTAGTCCAATTAATGGGTTAGCCACCAAACCAATCTATTTTGGTTTCTCGTATTTTATTTATTACTCTATATAGTACAACATCCTCCACAAAAAACCTTACCTCTGATTCCATGTCTGTACTCATATAATTTCTATATATAATAAACTATAAAGGTCGAATAATGCTGCCTTGAGGATAAGTATCACCAAGAATGTTGGTTTTTCAGATTGTTTTAAGGCTGTCTAACTGCAATTATTTAGTCGAGGTAGGCCATGTTACAAGCCCTGATCGATAAATAAATTTAAAATTGCTGGGGAGGGTTGCACGCGAGTGAAAATATCAGAGTTGTCATTTTAGAAACGCGCTTTGTGCGTGAACCATACGTGGTTTTATTATTAGCTAAACCTGAAATCAGGAGCATCTGTAGCGTAAACACTAAAATGCCTTTTAGAGGTGGACGGGCTGTTTCTTGTATTTGAAATCTGTCCCCTCCAAAAATGAGAATAATGACAAGTTTAGTGTACCATATTTCAAATATACACAACCAGCTGAAATCATCATCAGCCGCCACTGGCTTCGAACTTAAAAACTTAATCTGGTTACGTCCTATTGTCAGTGGTCTGGCGTGGGAATTTTCTGGCTGTTGCCGGTTCGAAACTGATAGAGTCGAGGAGAGGATGAAGTACTTTCTACTGTTCTACTAATGTTTTAAGGGGGGGAAAGGTCTTTCTTCCTACATACAATATCCGATGTATATAATTAGACTAGTAGTAATAATAAATGAGGAAAAAATTACCTGGGAAGTACTGTATTTGAAGATCTGCCAGAAGTTGTGTTGCACCTACTTGTACTACATTCAGTTCGTCGATCTGTTTCTTTTCACAGTTTCATTGTATTTGTCTTTTGATTTGTTATATACCTCACTCAATGAGAAGTCTGTTCACATTTTGCCAAAACGTGCTAGAGAAACAATGGATTTTTAGAATTTTCATGACGTGCGCGTGGAACACAGAAACTGCCGGGTTTTTTCGGGTCATAATACGTACTTTTTGTTACAAAACATCATCATCATCTGTTTACCCTCCAGGTTCGGCTTTTCCCTCGGACTCAGCGAGGGATCTCACCTCTACCGCCTCAAGGGCAGTGTCCTGGAGCTTCACACTCTTGGTCGGGGATACAACTGGGGAGAATGACCAGTACCTCGCCCAGGCGGCCTCACCTGCTATGCTGAACAGGGGCCTTGTGGAGGGATGGGAAGATTGGAAGGGATAGGCAAGGAAGAGGGAAGGAAACGGCCGTGGCCTTAAGTTAGGTACCATCCCGGCATTCGCCTGGAGGAGAAGTGGGAAACCACTTGCAGGATGGCTGAGGTGGGAATCGAACCCACCTCTACTCAGTTGACCTCCCGAGGCTGAGTGGACCCCGTTCCAGCCCTCGTACCACTTTTCAAATTTCGTGGTAGAGCCGGGAATCGAACCCGGACCTCCGGGGGTGGCAGCTAATCACACTAAGCACTATACCACAGAGGCGGCGTTACAAAACATACTGCCTAAAATTAGGCTGCATTTTATGGTCCGAAGGTCTACCATACTTAGACACTGCGTGATTTGCTACACCAATGCTCCAAATATCCCTTACAATACTCTCGGTAATTGACCCCTTTTATTACTGCGGTTAAGAAACAGCGGCTAGGACATGCCTGCATTTGTCTGACAGGAATGTGAGTTGCCAGGGAATTCCTAACAAGACGGCTCGCAACTCATTCCCCGCCTACCTCGTTGTCGTACCAGGCGAACACAAAGAGCTGCCACCTTGACTACTGTTATAGGTAGGGTGACCTTCAAGGAAGGGTAGAGAGAAAATCTTTCATTTTTTAATCATTAGCAAGTTCTAGTAGTGAAAATTTACCGTACATAATGTCAGTTGTACAGAAGAAGTTTCCTTACGACAGCACTCAAATTAAAAGTTATCGAATACATATGCAAAATTACATGGTAACAGGGCAGCAGAATTTGTGATTTTTAACAATGACAATATTGCAGTACCTACCGGTAATTTGTGTTTGTACACAAATTAAATTATTTTTGTAACATTTTGTTTGAAAATACAATGAAATTATATTCTTCCTTACATTTTTATCAAAATCAGGGACCATAAATCCGAAAAATACGGTATCCATATTCTTGATACCATATTTAGTCCAGGCGGTTTTATTTTACTTTATTTGAAAAAGTAAACACGGCCAACAAAAGTGTCTTGATTATTTTTCACATTAAGATGTCTTTAGAAACCTCCATGTGATTTAGTCTTCAAGCCGTTCAGTTCAGGAGTTGGTCTGCCATTCGAAATAATACTGCATTACTTTTCTCATTAAAGAACGTGATCCTGTATGTTGAATATTCAGCCCGAAGGCTGGTTTGATCCTCTACAGCACCTCCAACAGCTGCCATACATAGCCTAGATGTCATTGAAGAGGCATACTAGGGAAATGAGGAGTGAGGTAGTTTCCCGTTGCTTTCCTCACTCAGCCAGAAGTTGCTATTGCATATCAGTCTGCCAAGCCCACTGAAATGCATGCACCAGCCGACCCTATGAGTGATATTTTCACACCATTCATAACAGGAACTGGCTGCATAAGGAATGGCATTACTAGCATCGCTCATACCTCAGTCACTTTCATATTGTCAAAGCCAAGGATGAGACTGAGACAGGTCAATGAAAGTAACAAATTTATTCTAGCCCATACCAGAAGACAGAGTGTACTGTAAACACTACATCCTGCCAGCAAAGGCATAACGTGATCCTAAGGAACGGCTTAAAACGTTCTCCATAACACAGTGACAATCATAGAAACATTTAGGAGCCATGTACTGTAGGTGAAGGAAGAAAAAAAAACACCGTTTGCCTTTGTGTCCAACCGGCAAATAATGCACAATACCAAGTGCGACACACTCTCACCATCGCACTGAAGGTCACTGATACCCAGCTTGGGCGAATTTGCCGTTGAAGCACTGCAGCCAACATGTGGCGTAAATCGAAAACATTGAAGACATCTTGTGTACGTACTATGTATCAGTTCAATTCTTTGCCGCTGAGTGGCAATCATATCTTTCTTGACATGTCTTAATGGGAATCAGATGGATTTAGATTATTCATAGAAAATACAAATTACCGGGAGGCCTACAACCTCTAAAAGGCCAAGGCCAAAGTTAGACAGAAAAACTTTTCGTGCTTAATGGGCTCTTAGGGACCGAAATATGACAAATCTGAAAAGAAAGAAGAATTGGGGGCAACAATTTTGGCTATGGGGAAATTTGGGGGTTCTGGGGGGAATATTTAGACATTCACATTGTTTGTTTTCTGTTTAGTTTGATCTCATGCGGAAAATTGGAGATAACCTCTTAACGCAACATTTTGGGAATTATTTTTAAGTGGAGTTTTATGGTTATTTTCGGAATGTACCATATATGATACGTTCGGGACTACACCGAGCTTTGACATTCATACAGTACTGTCATCTATAGCTTTGAATATAAAACAACGAAATATTAACAAACATAAAACGCAGAATCTATCAAGTGTGATACAACAGGTCACCACAAGTTGCACTAATTGTCTGAACCAGATACGACATTTTTAAAAAACACCCGATGTATAATATATGATACATGTGGTTGCTAGAGGTTATAACAAAGAATTAAACATTAAACAATCACAACAACGATGTTCAGTGCGATTGGTGTTTCTGTTCCAGAAAGTCGAGGGCTGAGGGATCCAGTCCACGTGGAGCTGCTTCAGGACCAAACTCACGTGATGCTACACGAATATTGTGCAGCCCGCCATAAAGCGCGCTTCGGTAAACTGCTGCTGCTGCTGCCATCTGTACATAGCCTGAGTAGACAGAGTATCGAGGAGCTGTTTTTCAGGAAGACTGTAGGGGACGTCTCTATCGAACGACTCTTAGGGGACATGGTCAAGTCTACGTACAACTCCCCTACAAACTGAACAGGGTGACTCAGGGCAATGCAACAACTCAATTTCTAGGTTGTTTTTAATGGCATGGAGTCTGAATTCTATAAATCAATGCGTTTCATTCATCAACACCTTCCAAGCCTCCCGTGTGGAAGAGAAGTGTGAGGTCCCCTATCACATTCCTTTTAATGGTCAATAATAGCTCTATCTGTGTGGATCATTTTAGAAAGAAGTGGGATTGTTGCTGCCAGACTAAAATATCAGAACCACTCCAGGAATGAAATTTGGTAAGATTCGTTCGGAAGAGAGGACCGGCGAGTAAGGCACCCGCAGGAAAAGAAGGCAGGTTGATCGTATGTCATGTACGATCGGCCATAACCAGGCTCCGTACGCGATAGTTAGTGAGTATTTCGGATATGAATGCTAAGACATTTAAAGACTGTTTTTTTCATCACTTTCTGAAGTAGAGGGTTCGATCATAATAATGGATTCTAAACTGCCCGTCGCTAGCTCTCGTAAATCTGATATACAGCTGTGGCTACAGGATCACATTTCATACGATCCACCAGGCATAAAGGTGGAGTTCCTAGTCCGCGTCATGACATACAAAACAGTTCAAAAATCATGAAAAAAGTCGCGTTAGGATTACGCCATCAAATTAGCCACTTGCCCCCATATAATATAATCAATATAATCCGATTCAGATGATATGGGCTAAAGTCAAGGATGAAGTGGCCGAGTTAAAGAATACATTTCAAGTTGCGGACGTGGAGCGACTCACACACCAAGCTCTTGATAGAGTTAATAATAATAATAATAATAATAATAATAATAATAATAATAATAATAATAATAATAATAATAATCTCATCTCCATAAGGTAACGGTTAGCATTATTAGCTAGTGTCCTCGAGACCCGAGTTTCATTTCCAGTACTGTCAGAAATTTAAGATAGGCAGGAAGTCTGGTACTGTATATAATTTAACAGGTAGGCCTACATGCAGCTCACCTACATTGGAGGTGTGCCCTAAAAGAACTGCACTGCCTCAGGATGTGAACACGAATGTACTACTAATAATAATAATCAGGTTTTTTTCTTTTACGTGCCAGTAACTACTTTTACCGTTTTCGAAGACGCCGAGGTGAGGAACGTTGTCCCGCAGGAGTACCACGCCTGCTGTGCTGAACAGGGGCGTTGTGGGGGATGGGATAGAAAAAGAAGAGAGAAGGAAGTAGCCGTGGCCTTAAGTTAGGTACCATCCCAACATTTTTCTGAAGAAGAAGTGGGAAACCACGGAAAACAACTTCAAGGATGGCTGAGGTGGGAATTGAACTCCCCCCCCCACCGAGCTCGATAGCTGCAGTCGCTTAAGTGCGGCCAGTATCCAGTAATCGGGAGATCGTGGGTTCGAGCCCCAATGTCGGCAGCCCTGAAGATGGTTTTCCGAGGTTTCCCATTTTCACACCAGGCAAATGCCGGGGCTGTACCTTAATTAAGGCCACAGCCGCATCCTTCCACTTCCTAGGCATTTCCCATCCCGCCGTCGCCATAAGACCTATCTGTGTCGGTGCGACGTAAAGCAAATAGCAAAAATAATAATAATAATAATAATAATAATAATAATAATAATAATAATAATAATAATAATAAACTCCCCCACCCCTCCTCTACGCAGTTGATCTCCCGAGGCTGAGTGCACTCCATTCCAGTCCTCGTACCACTTTTAAAATTTTGTGGCAGAGCCGGGAATCGAAACAGGGCCTCCAGGGGTGGCAGTTAATTACACCGACCACTACACCACAGAGGCGGACTACTTGTAACTGACTTCTTGAAATAAAATTGTAATTGTTACATTTTAGTAATTGATATACATCGCACAGAAGCAGAAATGTGAAAAATTAATGACAAAGGTAACTTTTGCAGTTCTACTACAGCAGAACCAGTAACATCAGCAGTTCTGGATGAGGTACTCTCTTACTTCTCCAGTACTTCCAAAGACATTCCAACAATGTTCTTAAACATACACATTCCTTCAAGTGTCCCTGTAGGACATCTTTTCAGTAAATGCAAAGATGTACGTATGCCTCCCTCCCCTCCCCCTCAAAAACGTTGAGGATTAGCGGTGAGAATTTTAAGAAACAATTTATTTGCAAAGTAAATAGAAAATCGCCGGGCTGAGTAGCCCGGATGGTAGAGCGCTGGTCTTCTGAGGCCAGCTTGGCAGGTTCGATCCTGGCTCAGTCCGGTGGCATTTTAAGGCGCTCAAATACGTCAGCCCCGTGTCGGTTCATTTTTTTAAATGCTATTTATTCGGGGTGTCGACCTAGAAAGATCTTTTGCCCCTACTTCACACCATATGTTATGAACCTGCCTGTATTTGGAAATTGCGAAAGTGTAAAGTGTTGAATGTGAGGAAATGAATGTTAAGGATGACACAAACACCCAGTCGCCGGATATTAATCATTTACAATTAAAAACCCCTGACCCGGCCGGGAATCGAACCCGGGGCCGCTGGGTGACAGGCGGACGCGTTGCTCCATACACCGCGGGGCCGGACGTCGGCATATTTACTGGCACGTTAAAAAAAACTCCTGCAAGACAACATTCCGGCATCTCGGCATCTCCGAAAACCCCAAAGTAAATTTGCGTAAAGCAAATAACATTATTAAATGGAAAGCCATTTCAAACGCTAAATGTCATTAACTAAAGTAAAAATGATGGTAAAAGATAATTTCGAAAATTCCGAGGTATCATGTTTAGTTTCACCTAGTGATGATAGCCACTTAATGCCTCTGTGCTAAGAAAACCCGCACAAAATGAAGTAATAAATTCCTTTTCCTTGCGATTTATTGTATTATTCCAGCCCCATGCGAAAAGAAATCAGTGATTTCCTCAAGACTAACATTCTGTAATGTAATTGTAATTTTACTGATTACATTTAAAAAAGTAATTTGTAATCATAATTGAGTAAAATATTTCTCAAGTAACTGTAATCAAAAGGACTTCAACCTCTCCTCGTCTGTAAGCGGCAACACTCAGGAAATTGCCACACCATGCCACCGCTTAATACTAATCAGAAGAAGAGTTCTAATCCTTCAAAGAATAAGTGTAACAGCAAAAGAAAAAAAGAGGCCATGAAAGGCAGGAAAATGAAAGATTCCCTGCTATTCGCAAACCCAATACCATTGGTATCGGAAGAGTAACAGGTTGTAAAATGGAATGTTTTTTATAGTAACACCATGGAGCCTGTTATTGACGGGCAAGAAATCATGCAGAATGAACTCCTCAGCATAGGGTAATGTTTACTGTGTATGCCTCAACCCAAACAATCGCAGGTGGAATGTTTGGAAGGAATCAGGTAATACCACATGTCTCAGACACTGTACCGACATATGCATTACACTGATGACTCATGGGGTCACCATAAAACCCCTATCATTGTTTAGAGAAGGTTACAGTAAATGTTCTAAAAGGCTTACCAGTATGACCTAACCAAAATTGTCACAAAACAAACGCTCCAAAGTATAGGGAAAACATTCTGCAAGGAACAGTGGAAAAATCAATCAATCATCTGAATTTTGGGCTATTGTCCAGGTGGCAGATCCCCTCATTGTTGTTTATCTAATCTTTTTAAATGATTTTAAAGAACTTCAAAATTTATTAAACATTTCCCTTGATAAATGATTTCAACCCCTAATTCCTCTTTCTGTAAATGTATATTTGCCTGAATTCTTCCTTTTGAATTCAAACTTTATCTTCATATTATGATCTTTCCTACCTTTAAAAGTTCCCACTATTCGTCTACTAACGTCATTCCATGTTATCTCTCTACTGGCAGCTTGGAACATCCTGCTTATATACGTCATAATTTATGATTTTCATGATTCCTTGTTGATTTCCCACTTTCAGCAGCTTTAACTTTATTTTGGATACTTTCACACCTAACCAACACTTACAAATTGTGTTATACAACTTTATTCTGTCTCATTTACAGTAGAACTAGTTTCGGTCTATTGTTTAGACTATCTTCAGCTACAGTAATAAACTGTAAATTGTAGCTGAAGATGGTCTAAATTATAGACCACCGGGCGAGTTGGCCGTGCGCGAAGAGGCGCGCGGCTGTGAGCTTGCATCCGGGAGATAGTAGGTTCGAATCCCACTATCGGCAGCCCTGAAGATGGTTTTCCGTGGTTTCCCATTTTCACACCAGGAAAATGCTGGGGCTGTACCTTAATTAAGGCCACGGCCGCTTTCTTCCAACTCCTAGGCCTTTCCTATCCCATCGTCGCCATAAGACCTATCTGTGTCGGTGCGACGTAAAGCCCCTAGCAAAAAAAAAAACTATAGACCAAAACTAGTTCTACTGTAAATGAGACAGAATAAAGTCGTATAACACAATTTGTAAGTGTTGATTAGGTGAAAGTGTCCAAAACAAAGTTAAAGCTACTGAAAGATCCTGTTTACTATTAACTATTCACAAAATTGGGTAGGTCCACATATTCAGTACCTTAAATTATACGCTATTATTATTTGTTCATTATATATTATGATATCCTGCTTAGTCGAGCAGCTCGTCTCCTTACTCTCAAGTCTTCCCAGCATAAAGTCTGCAACATTTATATGACACTACTCTTTTGTTGGAAATCACCCAAAACAAATTGTGTTGCTTTCCCTAGGACCCTTTCCATCCTTTCAAGTAATCCTGGAGTGGGTACTGTCACTGGAATCTGTCCATCTCACAACATTGTTGAGGTCTTTTAGCAGTCTCTCACAATCCTGTAACTTGCATACAGTATAACATTATCTGGAATTTATCAAACATTTCCCTTGATAAATGATTTCAATCCCTAATTCCTCCTTCTGTAAATGTATATTTGCCTGCATTCTTCTTCTTCTTGAATTCAAACTTTATCTTCATATTATGATCTTTCCTACCTTTTAAAGTTCCCGCTATTTGTCTACTAATGTCATTCCATGTCATGAGGCCTTACCAGGGACTTATATGCCCTCTTTTTTACACACTTATTCTGTCTGTCTGTTAGGTCATAAGCCCAGAGGCTAGTTGGATCCTCAAATAGCACCACCAAAGGTTATGCAGTTATAAGGAAACCCCAAAAACCAATGGCAGCACCAAACTGAGGCGTACTAGGCAAGATGAGGAGTGAGGTAGTTTGCCATTGCATTCCTCACTGGCTCAGAAAGTACTATTGTAGCATGACTGATCCTATGAGCAGCACCTTTCATAACACTCAGATGCACTAGTTATACTCTGAATGTCATTACTCAGCACTACCCATACCCCAGCAGCTTCCATATTGTCACAGCCATGGATGTTGACTGGGACTTTACTCTGGCCTGTGCCAAGAGATGGATACAAAAGTACTCTATCCATCAAGAAATGACAGCAGGCAGACACACTTATTATAACCCCTAGATATTCTCATAACCATATAAAGAGATTTGTAACCTTCAATACAACCTCATTAATGTAACTCATCTATATATTAACACCTAGGTACTTACAGTATGGTAATGCCCATGAGGTACTTTCACCCCATCAATACAGTAATTAAATTTCCTCTTGGTGAAACCTGCAATCTGCATGGTGTATCATCATACCATATTCTGCTGTCTATCTCACAATACTGTTAAGGTTATTTGGCAATCCTGCAACTTATTTACTTTCTTAATTAATCTGTTTACCCTCCAGGGTTAGTTTTTCCCTTGGACTCAGTGAGGGATCCCACCTCCACCCCCTTAAGGGCAGTGTCCTGGAGCATGAGACTTGGGGTTGAGGGGATACAACTGAGGAAGGAGGACCAGTACCTCGCCTAGGTGGCCTCACCTGCTATGCTGAACAGGGGCCTTGTGAGGGATGGGAAATTAGAAGGGACAGACAAGGAAGAGGGAAGGAAGTTAGGTACCATCCTGGCATTTGCCTGGAGGAAAATCACTTCCAGGATGGCTGAGGTGGGAATCAAACCCACCTCTACTCAGTTGACCTCCTGAGTCTGAGTGAGCCCCGTTCGGGCCCTTGTACCACTTTTGAAATTTTGTGGCAGAGCCAGGAATCAAACCCGAGCTCCCAGGGGTGGCAGCTAACCACTACACCACAGAGGCGGACAACTTATTCACTACTCTATAAAATATCACATTATCCACACAAAGCCTTACTTATGATTCCTATTGTATTTATATCATTTATATCCAAAAGAAAACATGCCCCAAAATTTGGGTGATTTCGTACAGTCGTTTCAATTTGTTTCTGTATATATCCATAAGAAAACATGCCCCAATATTTGGGTGATTTTGTACACTTGTTTGAATTTGTTTCCGTACCATAATGATTTTGGATGGATGGTAACTCGCGAGTCCTTTCTTTGTCGACCTGGTTTTACCTGAATAGAGAGGTCAGTCTGTTGCACATATATATGGCTCCTATTGATCATGTCTGGGATAAGTTGAAACGAGATTCTGACTGATCATATAATCTGTAGGACTTGCAAAGAATCGCCAATTACAGTATGAATTGGGCAAATTGGCCAAGAATAGCTTCATAACCTTGTGGACAGCAAGCCGAGACATATTCTAACATGTAGGCCTACAGTATCTGAGCGAAGGATCATGCTACCCAACATTAACATTATCGCGACTGATATGGAAAACATCCAATTGAGAAATCAATTATGTGCTCATGTATACAAATATTATCATTTTTGGTTCATTGAACAGAGCCTTTATCTACAAAGTTTTCATTCCCCAGCCTGAAGGGATGGGATGGGCCTCCTAGAGGGTTACGCCCCCCCCCCTCTCTCTCTCTCTCTCTCTGGCCAAGAAATACGGGCAGGTTGGGGAGATGTGATGAGGTGGGTAAAGGATGTGAATTTCTTCAACAATTTCTACAATTGGCTTTACGTCGCACTGTTGCACCGACAGAGGTAGGTCTTATGGCGACGAAGGGATAGGAAAGGCCTAGGAGCGGAAAGCAAGTAGCCTCTTGGCTAACAGGTTTTTAACTTTATTTTATTTCATTATCAATTACAGGAGGTTTTGGTTGCTTTTTTTTTTTTGTTTTTTTTTTGTTTTTGTTTTGTTTTGTTTCTTCTGGTCTGGGGAACTAGCATAGAACAGGATCCAGAGCAAATATGTTATTATGAAACAGGTGTATTTTTGTCTTAAGTATAAGGAAATAATTAATATTGCATAGAGGTTGAAAACCTTTCTAATGTTTTAGTTTCCATATTTGTCCTAGTCTCGCAAACAATCGCTTCTCACAATCTGCGACCAGGCCACTCCAGGCATGCTTATGGGGTTGAATTTGTCATTCATCTTTATGGCACAACACCAGAAGTGAGAATGTCATTAACACGCAGACACTTAACTTCAGTTGCCGTCGCCTATATGTTGTGTTGTCTGGCTCCATAGCTAAATGGTTAGCATGCAGGCCTTTGGTCACAGGGGTCCTGAGTTCGATTCCCAGCAGGGTCGGGAATTTTAACCGTAATTGGTTAATTCCGCTGGCACGGGGGGCTGGGTGTATGTGTCATCTTCAACATCATTTCATCCTCGTCACGACTCGCAGGTCGCTTACGGGCGTCAAATCAAAAGACCTGCATCCGGCAAACCGAACTTGTCCTCGGATACTCCCGGCACTAATAGCCATACGCCATTTCATTTCATATATTGTGTTCATTCTGTGTTCAGGGTACAGAAGGCCTACAGTTATACTTTAAAATATATCTTCTTCTTCTTCTTCTTCTTTGTCTACCGCTTTTCTCACACTTGCGGTGCCGCGGGTGTGAACTGTATTGCACATGTAGTTTTGATCCTGTTTAACAACCAGATGCCCTTCATGATACCAACCCTATATGGAGGGATGTAATTGCTATTGTGTGTTTCTGTGGTGGCTGGTCATGTGGTGTGATGTCTGAATATGAAGAGGAAAGTGTTGGGACAAACACAAACACCCAGTCCCCGAGCCAGAAGAATTAATCAGATCTGATTAAAATCCTTGGACCTCCGGGAATCGAACCCGGGACCCTCTGACCATTAAGCCAAGGAGTTGGGTTACTTTAAAATATATGAATTATATTATTCAAATGAATTGTTGTTGTTGTTGTTGTAATTAATAATATTATTTGTTTTAAACCCCACTAACTACATTTTTGTGGTTTCTGAAGACGCCGAGGTGCCAGAATTTTGTCCCGCGGGAGTTCTTTTACATGCTAGTAAATCTACTGACACAAGGTTGATGAAACTCAGCACCTCCAAAAACACACTGGATTGAGCCAGGATCGAACCTGTCAGGTTGGGCTCAAAAGGCCAGCACTGTTAACCGTCTGAGCTACTCAGCCTGGCTATTATTATTATTATTATTATTATTATTATTATTATTATTATTATTATTATTATTATTATTATTATTATTATTAAATTGGTGTGAAATTCTACATGGAGTAGCATCTCAGAAACAATTATAAACTTTGTAAACTTCCCACCATGATGTGAGTCGATGTTTTTGAATTATGTAGGCTACACCACCATTTTGATGGAATTCAGACTCTCAGCAGAGTACTCTAGCAAGTTTGGCTCAGCAAGACCTAGAAATGTTTGTTACAGTGTTTGCACATTGATCTAGAATCACCCTGGATGTTCTTGTAGATGTGTTCCTGGTTGGGGAGGGAGGAGGGAAGAAAAATTAGGCCTACAATTTGATAAGTGTTGGGTTTAAGACTTGGCGTTCCTTCTTATCACTCAGTAGGGTAATATTTTTAAAAGACCTGTATAATATTGTGTTAAGCTGTATTTTGCTTAGATTTGTGTTTATTGTAGATAATTTTATTATTATATGTTATCCCTAAAATTCTATGTTGTAAATTATATGAACAAATATATCCAGTACTTTTAATTAAGAAAAGTTTCTCTTCCTTTAAATAAATTAAATACTGTATTGATTATGTTTTTAATATCTGAAATCCTGGCATGATAGTCTTATGGGTTTACTGTATACTGCACGAAACAAAGCAAATTGGTTGAACACATTGATGTTTCATGCAGACGTGTGTTTAGCATCCTCAGAAACAGACACCACTGTTTTTGTTCCACATGGCATAAACCTAAAAGTCTATCATGTCTAATTCCTTACTTCTTATCCCATCGAGTAAGTTGGCTACGTATTCAGCAGGTAATGGGTTTGAACTCTACCTCCAACAGCACATAAAGCAAAGCAAAGTCATCTCCGAACAGGCCATGAAGGCCCTTGGAGGGGTGGAATGTAAAGGCTTCCACTATCCATAGCCTCAGCACTTCATGGGGTAGAGTGGTTAGTTCTACGCCCAGCCACTTTGCCCCCATGAATTAACCTGGTACTCATTTTTGGTGTAGGCTGAGTGAACCTCAGGGCCATGTGCACCTCCGGAGGTGGAAATCTCATTTCTTAAATTTTTCGACTTCCTGACGGGGAATCCAACCCACATCGTTCTGGGTGAACCGAGCACGCCTTTACCGCCTCGACCAGGCAGTATTTGCTTGGTGTGAAAATGATCTTCAGGACCGCCAACTGCTCACTATCTCCCGAGCATACAGCTTCAAAACCTGGAATTTCAACTGTCGGGTCAAGGATTTTCATTAAAATCTCATCTGCATTAGCCTGGTTGTGAACTGTGGCCACATTAGGTAGAAGTAGATGACAATATTGTACTTAGCTATAACACTCTCATACCTTTCTACTTTTCAGTGAGGACCACAATAAAGCAAGAAAGGTTTAATGCGTTGTCCAGCATGTGTATCCTTGTGTGTCACAGTCTACAATAGATTACTGTAGAAAATAAAATTGGATTAGACTCATGCACTTCGATGTATCACAGTAAGATGTTTCCCAGCCAACCATAAAGTATTTGGCACCTTCAAGAACACAAATATCTTCACAGTCAGTGGCGGCTGGTGCAGAAAATCAGTTGTATGCTGTAACCCATACCCCGTCCAAAAATAAAAATATTTAGAAACATATGCGGTTTTCAAGGGGCCCTCCACTGAGTTTTCCACGCTGAACAAACACGCAAACAACCCCAACACATATACACATTCCTCATACAAAACACACAATAACACCTTCAATCCCAAAACATTCACGAACTCAGTAACACTTGGTGTGAGCGCGCAGAAACAAAACTTCGCAACGTTATAAAAATCATTGAAATAAAATCAGCAACATCGTAATGCAAAATTACATGTTATGTTGTTATAGTGAAATTTATATCCGCCTCCGTGGTATAACGGTTAGTGTTATTACCTACTGTCCTCGGGGGCCGGGGTTCGATTCCTGATACTGCCAGAAATTTAAGAATGGCAGGAGGGCTGGTATGTGGTTGAAATGGTTCATGCAACTTACCTCCATCGGGGGTGTGTCTGAAAAGAGCTGCACCACCTCGGGATGAGGGCACGCGTTTACTTAGTGAAATTTATAAACTAGACATTTTGTAATTAAAGGACATCACAATATCATGTTCTTATTTTGACAACATAAAAACTATATTTTTTATAGTTCTTCGATTTACAAATGTGGCTATGGAACAGGCAAATTGGGAGTATTAAAAGACCTGCAGCTGATGGCCTTCTCTACAGTATTTAGCTTTCCGTTTGCTTTGAGCGACCCACCCTTAAATACTGCCGCTGAGTCACCTGCCACGTTCTCATTTCGGTTGAAATGCTGGTGTGATCAGTGCTGCCTCTCTGTGGCTGAACGAAGACTCGCTGGGAAGTGATGTCTTGGCTGTTCTTTCCACAGTCTATCGAGAAAGTTAGGCACGCATGCGCAAAAGGCGGAGTTCCTGCTTTGTGGCAAAAGACTTAGAAATTCTCGGTGAGCCACGCTGAACTGTGATCTGCAAAGCCAGCACCCGGCGTGGAGCGCACGACTAACGTGGTTGTGAGGAGAGTTGAATGATTTGTTATTCTTTAGCTGGTGTCTTTTTCATTGCACTGTATTTGATTGTAGATAATATTATTAAAGTAATTTCTTTTTCAAATAGACAATGTGCTGCAGCACTTCAGCACATCAGGTACGGCCGCCCCTGTTCACAGTATATGATAAGGCATCATATTACACATCTCTAGACGATTTTGCTTTCATATGACAAACTACATGTGTTATCTTGAAAGTTTTAACACAGAATTTTTGACAAAATTTTAAATAGTCCTTTATAATCAAAAGCCAACGGCCGTAGCCGTGTTGAAACACCGGATCCCGTGAGATCTCCGAAGTTAAGCAACATTGGGCGTGGTCGAGATTTGGATGGGTTGCCACGCGCTGTTGGTGGGGGTAGGGGAATGGAGGAGCGGAAGGGAACTGGCCACCCTACCGTACGTAAACTCCAGCTCAGGCACACCTCTGCGGAGGTTTGGACCTGCCTTCAGGCAGAATACTCCCTTACCTTACCTTACCTTATAATCAAAACATAAACCAGGTATCTGTATTTTTGTTTAATTGTTAAAACATCACCAGACTTTATTGTTCTTCATTATATATCATTGTGACATTGTCATGTCAATTTTCAAGATTTTTGGTTGAAGATGACTTCCAAGAGAAGTGTAAACTAGTACCATGGTGTTTTAACCTATAGTTACTATAATAAATATATATTTAATAGGTGGAACTCTTTCTTCATTTGAATTGTGATTATCTTTAATACAGACCATTAAGAAAATTATAACTTATGACTTCTATGGACAGCACACATACTAATGCATCCATCCTTGTGGAAATCTGACCACAACAAATATTGTCTACCCTGATCTACAAGAGGATCCTTACATTCTTTGGGTTGAAGCCCCCGCATGAAGAAGCTGGTGGTCCAGGGGAAGACCAACGGGAAGCGACGACGTGGTAGAGTGCCAATCCACTGCACTGACCTCATGAAAACCTGGAGCAATCAACTCAACTGCCTGAACTCCATAACCGATGGCAGGGAGGATTACGAAATGAACTATATGCAACAGTACCATCATCATAACACTGCACCCTAGGAACATGATGACAACAAAATCATGTTCCTAGTGCTTCGACATTCTAGGAAAAATTTAAGATCCCATGGCTTACATGTTTAATAGCCATGTAAAACTCCTAAGCTGGATTTCTACTTCATATGTGGAGTAGGGAGTTTCTTTTTATTAAATACAATGAAAAATAAAACTATCTGGGTGAGTTCCATAATTCAGTAAATTTTCCTTTTTGCTCAGAGTAAAAGTTAAGTAGATTATACTATACTCCTAATAGATTATTAGGTAAATGGACTAGAGTGTTAAGTACTATCTAAATAGGAATAACAAATTAATAATACAGTAATGCCTTGGACTGCGAGTATAATTGAGGAGCGTTTTTTCAAAAGCCAATAAATGCTCAACTGATCAAAAATCATATTTTTACAGTTACATATCAACCTTATTGGCATGCATGACCTATTGAACCGGTTTTGTCATAACCTGAGATTTGCTTCTTGTTACAGGGTGTTGAAACTTCAGGTTCTTGCAAAATTCAATATTTGCTCTCAGCCAGTTAAAGCCAAACTCGATAAAGACCAACAGTGCTTTGCTTCTGAGAGATCTGAAGGGATAATAACAATGAAGGACGCCATTGTCAGTGGTGATGTGAGAAAGAAATAATGAAAAGAAAGAAAAAAACACAGGGCAAACACTTCCTGCCAGAAACAACAATATGAATTTGTTTTTCACACAACATAAACTCCTATTGTATTATTATTCATTTTGAGCCAACATTGTCAGGGAGAAGTTTGTATTAAAAGAGTAGGCTATTAAATGATAAAATGGAGATTAATACAAGTACGTACGTACGTACATACATACCTACATACATACATACATACATACATACATACATACATACATACATACATACATACATACATACATACATACATACATACATACATACATACATACATACATACGAGGCTCTGGTCATGGGGGATTCCATCGTTAGACACGTGGGGAAAGTGTGTGGAGGAAAGGGTACCAGGGTAGAGTGTTATCCAGGAATTAGGTTGAGGCAGATGTTGAGGAAAGTAGAAGAGAGGGAGGAGGGGAAGGAGAAGGTGGTAGTGTTTCACGTTGGTACCAAAAATGTAAGGCAAGCTGATATAAGTACCAACATAGTTGGAGATGTGTGGGATCTGGTAAATGCAGCACGGGTGAAGTTTAAGAAAGCGGAGATTGTTATTAGTGGAATACTGTGTAGAAGGGATACTGACTGGAGGGTGATTGGGGATTTAAATGAGACTATGGAGTGAGTATGTGGGAAACTGGGAGTGAAATTTCTAGATCCTAATGGGTGGGTAGGAGATAGGGATCTGCGCTCAGATGGCCTTCATTTAAACCGCAGTGGTACGTATAAGTTAGGAAATTTGTGTGGAAGTGTAATAGGGAGGTACATTCAGGGAAACGGGATGGCCTAGGGAGCGGTGATAAGGGAACAAGGAACTGGAAATCAAGTAGGGATGACATAAAATTGTTAGTGTTGAACTGTAGAAGTATTGTAAGGAAAGGAATAGAATTAAGTAATTTAATAGATATATATTTACCAGATATTGTAATAGGAGTTGAATCATGGCTGAGAAATGATATAATGGATGCAGAAATTTTCTCACGGCACTGGAGTGTGTATCGTAGAGATAGGATAGGAAGGGTGGGAGGGGGAGTGTTCATTCTGGTGAAAGAAGAATTTGTAAGCTACGAAAAAGTTAAAGATGAGACACATGAAATTCTAGGTGTAAGGCTCATTTCTAAAGATAATAGGCAACTTGATATATTTGGAGTGTACAGATCGGGAAAGGGTAGCACTGACGCGGATTCGGAATTATTTGATAGGATAGTCAGCTATGTGGGAAACGACATGGAAAGAAATGTGATTGTAGCGGGAGATCTGAATTTGCCAGATGTCAATTGGGAAGGAAATGCGAACGACAGGAAGCATGACCAACAAATGGCAAATAAGTTATTATGGGAAGGACAGCTGATTCAGAAAGTAATGGAACCAACCAGAGGGAAAAATATCCCGGATGTGGTGCTGATAAAACCAGATGAGCTCTATAGGAAAACTGAAGTAATAGATGGTATTAGTGATCATGAAGCTGTTTCTGTGGTAGTTAAAAATAAATGTGATAGAAAGGAAGGTCTTAAAAGTAGGACTGTTAGGCAGTACCATATGGCTGATAAAGCAGGCATGAGGCAGTTTCTAAAAAGTAGCTATGATCGGTGGAGAACGGTAAATAAAAATGTAAACAGACTCTGGGATGGGTTTAAAGAAATTGTTGAGGAATGCGAAAACAGGTTTGTACCATTAAGGGTGGTAAGGAATGGTAAAGACCCACCTTATTATAATAGAGAAATAAAGAGACTAAGAAGGAGGTGCAGACTGGAAAGAAATAGAGTTAGAAATGGCTGTGGAAGTAAGGAGAAATTGAAGGAACTTACTAGAAAATTGAATCTAGCAAAGAAGGCAGCTAAGGATAACATGATGGCAAGCATAATTGGCAATCATATGAATTTTAGTGAAAAATGGAAGGATATGTATAGGTATTTTAAGGCAGAAGCAGGTTCCAAGAAGGACATTCCAGGAATAATTAATGAACAAAGGGAGTGTGTATGTGATGATCTTCAAAAGGCAGAAGTATTCAGTCAGCAGTATGTAAAGATTGTTGGTTACAAGGATGATGTCGAGATAGAGGAGGAGACTAAGGCCAAAGAAGTAATAAAATTTATGTATGATAACAATGACATTTACAATAAGATACAAAAGTTGAAAACTAGAAAAGCGGCTGGAATTGATCAGATTTCTGGGGATATACTAAAGACAATGGGTTGGGATATAGTACCATATCTGAAGTACTTATTTGATTATTGTTTGGTCGGAGGAGCTATACCAGATGAATGGAGAGTTGCTATAGTAGCCCCTGTGTATAAAGGAAAGGGTGATAGACATAAAGCTGAAAATTACAGGCCAGTAAGTTTGACATGCATTGTATGTAAGCTTTGGGAAGGCATTCTTTCTGATTATATTAGACATGTTTGTGAAATTAATAACTGGTTCGATAGAAGGCAATTCGGTTTTAGGAAGGGTTATTCCACTGAAGCTCAACTTGTAGGATTCCAGCAAGATATAGCAGATATCTTGGATTCTGGAGGTCAAATGGACTGTATTGCGATTGACCTGTCTAAAGCATTTGATAGGGTGGGCCATGGGAGACTACTGGCAAAAATGAGTGAAATTGGACTAGACAAAAGAGTGACTGAATGGGTTGCTATATTTCTAGAAAATAGATCTCAGAGAATTAGAGTAGGCAAAGCTTTATCTGACCCTGTAATAATTAAGAGGGGAATTCCTCAAGGCAGTATTATTGGACTTTTATGTTTTCTCATATATATAAATGATATGAGTAAAGGAGTGGAATCGGAGGTAAGGCTTTTTGCGGATGATGTTATTCTCTATAGAGTGATAAATACGTTACAAGATTGTGAGCAACTGCAACGTGACCTCGAAAATGTTGTGAGATGGACAGCAGGCAATGGTATGTTGATAGACGGGGTTAAAAGTCAGGTTGTGAGTTTCACAAATAGGAAAAGTCCTCTCAGTTTTAATTACTGCGTTGATGGGGTGAAAGTTCCTTTTGGGGATCATTGTAAGTATCTAGGTGTTAATATAAGGAAAGATCTTCATTGGGGTAATCACATAAATGAGATTGTAAATAAAGGGTACCGATTTCTGCACATGGTTATGAGGGTGTTTAGGGGTTGTAGTAAGGATGTAAAGGAGAGTGCATATAAGTCTCTGGTAAGACCCCAACTAGAGTATGGTTCCAGGATTACCTGATTCAAGAACTGGAAAAAATCCAAAGAAAAGCAGCTCGATTTGTTCTGGGTGATTTCCGACAAAAGAGTAGCGTTACAAAAATGTTGCAATGTTTGGGTTGGGAAGAATTGAGAGAAAGAAGAAGAGCTGCTCGACTAAGTGGTATGTTCCGAGCTGTCAGCGGAGAGATGGCGTGGAATGACATTAGTAGACGAATAGGTTTGAATGGCGTTTATAAAAGTAGGAAAGATCACAATATGAAGATAAAGTTGGAATTCAGGAGGACAAACTGGGGCAAATATTTATTTATAGGAAGGGGAGTTAGGGATTGGAATAACTTACCAAGGGAGATGTTCAATAAATTTCCAATTTCTTTGAAATCATTTCGGAAAAGGCTAGGAAAGCAACAGATAGGGAATCTGCCACCTGGGCGACTGCCCTAAATGCAGATCAGTATTGATTGATTGATTGATTGACATACATACATACATACATACATACATACATACATACATACATACATTATAATTATAGATTGTTATGCCTTTCAGCATTTAGTCTGCAAGCCACTGAGAATTTACTAAATGTCGCCACAATCCTCTATTTGCAACTAGCGCTGTGGCCTCATTTAGTTCTATACCTCTTATCTTTAAATCGTTAGAAACTGAGTCTAACCATCGTCGTCTTGCTCTACCTCCACTTCTCTTACCCTCCATAACAGGGTCCATTATCCTCCTAGGTAACCTATCCTCCTCTATTCGCCTCACATAACCCCAACACCGAAGCCGGTTTATGCGTACAGCTTCATCCATTGAGTTCATTCCTAAATTAGCCTTTATCTCCTCATTCCGAGTACCCTCCTGCCATTGTTCCCACCTGTTTGCACCAGCAATCATTCTTGCTACTTTCATGTCTGTTACTTCTAACTTACGAATAAGATATCCTGAGTTCACCCAGCTTTCGCTCCCGTAAAGCAAAGTTGGTCTGAAAACAGACCGATGTAAAGATAGTTTTGTCTGGGAGCTAACTTCCTTCTTACAGAATACTGTTGATCGCAACTGCAAGCTCGCTGCATTAGCTTTACTACACCTTGATTTAATCTCACTTACTATATTACCATCCTGGGAGAACATACAACCTAAATACTTGAAATTATCGACCTGTTCTAGCTTTGTATCACCAATCTGACATTCAGTTCTGTTGAATTCCTTACCTACTGACATCAATTTAGTCTTCGAAAGGCTAATTTTCATACCATACTCATTGCACTTATTTTCAAGTACCAAGATATTAGACTGCAGGCTTTCGGCACAATCTGCCATTAAGACCATGTTGTCAGCGTAGGCCAGACTGCTTACTACATTTCCACCTAATTGAATCCCTCCCTGCCATTTTATACCTTTCAGCAGATGATCCATGTAAACTACGAACAGCAAAGGTGAAAGATTACAGCCTTGTCTAACCCCTGTAAGTACCCTGAACAAAGAACTCATTCTACCATCAATTCTCACTGAAGCCCAGTTGTCAACATAAATGCCTTTGATTGATTCTAATAATCTACCTTTAGTTCCATAGTCCCCCAGTATGGCGAACATCTTTACCCTCGGTACCCTGTCATGTGCTTTCTCTAGATCTATGAAACATAAACACAGCTGTTAGGGGTGCGCGGCTGTGAGCGTGCATCTGGGAGATAGTGGGTTCGAATCCCACTGTTGGCAGCCCTGAAGATGGTTTTCCGTGGTTTCCCATTTTCACACCAGGCAAATGCTGGAGTTCTACCTTAATTAAGGGTACGGCTGCTTCCTTCAAACTCCTAGGCCTTTCCTATCCCATCGTCACTGTAAGGCCTATCCGTGTCGGTGCGATGTAAAGACACTAGCAAAAAATATTTTTCAATTATCTTGTGCATACTGAAAATCTGATCCTGACAGCCTCTCTGTGGTCTGAAAGCACACCGGTTTTCATCCAACTTCCTCTCAACCACTGATCGCACCCTCGCTTCCAAGATACCAGTGAATACTTTGCCTGGTATACTAATCAATGAGATACCTCAATAGTTGTTGCAAAGTCCAGCCCCATGGCCAAATGGTTGGCATGCTGGCCTTTGGTCACAGGGGTCCCGGGTTCGATTCCCGGCAGGGACGGGAATTTCAAGCATAATCGGTTAATTCCCAAGGCACGGGGACTAGGTGTATGCGTCGTCTTCATCACCATTTCATCCTCATCATGACATGCAGGTCACCTACGGGCGTCAAATCAAAAGCCCTGCACCTGGCAAGCCGAAGTCCTCGGACACATCCCGGCACAAAAAGCCATACGCCATTTAATTTCATTTTCAGTTGGTTGCAATCCTCCCTGTTCCCTTGCTTATAGATAGGTGCAATTATTGCTTTTGCCCAATCTGAAGGTACCTTTCCAACACTCCATGCTAATCTTACTACTCTATGAAGCCATTTCATCCCTGCTTTCCCACTATACTTCACCATTTCAGGTCTAATTTCATCTATTCCTGCTATTTTATGACGATGGAGTTCATTGACCATCCTTTCCACTTCCTCAAACGTAATTTCACCACCATCATTTTTCTCCTCCCTATGAGCTGCGTTGTTCACAACAGCACCAGGAAGATTTCCTTTTATGTTGAGAAGATGTTCAAAATATTGCCTCCACTTCTCCAGTGGTTCCCTGGGATCTGCTACGAGCTCACCTGAATTACCCAAAGCACTGTTCATCTCCTTTCTCGCTCGCTTCCAAAGATTCTTTATTACTGTCCAGAAAGGTTTTCCTGCTGCTTGACTTAGCCTTTCCAGGTTATTACCAATATCTTCCCACAACTTCTTTTTGGATTCAACAACTATTTGTTTCACTCTGTTTCTTTCATCTACATGCAATTCTCTGTCTACATCGGCCCTTGTTTGAAACCTATTCTGATAAGCCTTCTTTTTATGTTTACAAGCTGCTCTCACTTCATCATTCCACTAAGATGTTCGCTTTTACCCATCTTTACACACAGTTGTTCCTAGGCATTCCCTTGCTGTTCCTACTACAGCATCCCTGTATGCCACCCATTCTCTTTCTATATCCTGAACCTGCTCTTACTGTCCACTGATCGAAACTGGTCACTAAGCATATCCATGCACTTCTGTCTAACTTCCTCATTTTGGAGATTTTCTAACATTATTGGTTTGCAGACAGATTTTGCTTTCTCTGTCCTTGGCCTAGAGATACTTAGTTCACTACAGATGAGATAGTGGTCTGTATCATCGAAAAATTCCTGGAAAACTCGTACTTTCCTAACAAACTTCATGAATTCAAAGTCAGTTAAGATATAGTCTATTATCAATCTGGTACCCCTAGCCTCCCATGTGTAGCGATGAGTAGCCTTATGCTTGAAGAATGTATTCGTAACTGCTAAACCCATACTAGCACATAAGTCCAACAATTGTTTTCCATTCCCATTAGCTTCCATATCTTCCCCACCTTTATCAATCACCCTTTCGTATCCTTCAGTTCTATTTCGAACTCTCACATTGAAATCACCCATTAGTACAATCCTTTCCTTGCTCTTGACCCTGACTACGATGTCACTCAATGTTTCATAAAACTTGTCAACATCCTCATCTGCACACTCACATGGTGAATACACGGAGACAATTCTCGTCCTAATTCCTCCAACTGCCAAATCTACCCACATCATTTGCTCATTTGCGTGCCTAACAGAAACTATGTTGCATGCAATGGTATTTCTGATAAACAGCCCTTCCCCTACTCTGCCCTTCCCTTTCTAACACCCATCAAGTACACTTTATAATCTCTTATCTCTTCCTCTTTATCTTCCCGTACCCAAATATCACTTACTCCTAGCACATCCAGATGCATCCTCTTTGCTGACTCAGCCAGTTCTACTTTCTTTCTTCCATAAGCCCCATTAATATTGATAGCTCCCCATCGAATTCCATTTCATTTGCCTAGTTGTTTCCAAGCAGTCCCTCGCCTGTCAAGTAGGAGCGGGACTCCGTTACTCCCATAGGTCTGAGACTTGCTTAAAATGTTCTGAGCTCGGTAAATTCATGAAGCAGGATGCTGCCCTACTTGCACATAGTCCAAGTGAGGATCTCTCCTCTAACGGGTTAGCCGCCTGAGCACAAGGAAGGCCATGACTCAGAATATGTCCGAGATGCCCATTCCCATTCCATAGCAACTGGTATCCCGACTCTCAGGATGACTTACTAGGCCACTCAGCTGTTGCCCGTGGTTCACGAACTAGGACGTGACTACAGTAACCCACACAAGTGATTCAGAAAATGATATACATGTAAGTGAATGCACAGATGGTTGGAAGTCCAGGTCAAAAGTGAAAGCACCCAAGAAGTCTGTTCATATGGGCTACTAGACATATCAGTGAACCCAAAAGCTTTGGGAAGAAAAGAATGCAGACCAGCTGCTCTCACTTATGGTGATATCACAACATTCCATCATCATGTAAATAGTTTAAAGAAAATTGACCATGAAAAAATTATTACTAAAATACATAGTAACCACATCTACAAAACGCAGGAACAAGAAAGAAGCAAAAAATAATATTACTGTTTCAATAAAATACGGCATAAGGAAATAAGATAGCCAGACAGTACCTGTACTGTATGTGCTGGAACATTTCAGTCAACATCAGAGATGTCTAAAGACAGATTCTCATATTTGGCAGTAAACATCACGTAACAGGTAAGTTACCAGCTGAAAACTGAGGGGGGGGACCGCAGTACCACAAAAGGTAAGGAAGTTACACAGGCTCTAAGGAATGACATCAAATCATATAAGTATAGAGAGGACCACTATTCAAGAAAAAACTCCAGAAGGGGATATTTACCATCTGAACTGAATACAGTCAAAATATGGAAGCATTTCTGTAAAAAAAAACGAGAAGCGACAGGCCTTCCTACTAGCTCTTTATCGATACACAAACAGCTTTAACTTGTCATTTAGAACTCCCCATACAGACACATGCTCAACATGCAAGATTGGTGTCCTGAAATTGAAAAAGGAACAAGATCTGAGAAAAAAGAATGAAATAAGAACAAACCACAGGTTGCATAAAAACTTTGTGTAAAAAAGTTCTACACCATACTGAAGTAGGAAAATCCAAATGTGATTAAAGCACATTTTCATGTACTACAGAATCAGCCAATACCAAAGCTACCCATAGGTGACATATTCTATCCAAGACTAGGTTTGGCTTTGTAATCAATCACTACTGATCTGCATTTAGGGCAGTCATCCAGGTGACAGATTCCCTATCGGTTATTTTTCTAGCCTTTTCTTGAATGATTTCAAGGATATTGGAAATTTATTGAACATCTCCCTTGGTAAGTTATTCAAATTCCTAACTCCCCTTCCTATAAACAAATATTTACCCCAATTATTCCTCTTGAATTCCAACTTTATCTTCAAATTGTGATCTTTTCTACTTTTAAAGACACCACTCAGACTTATTTGTCTACTAATGTCATTCCACACCACTCTCTACTGACAGCTCCTGACACATCACTTAGTCGATCAGCTCGTCTTCTTTCTCCCAAGTCTGCCCAGCCCAACCTTTGTAACATTTTTGTAATGCTACACTTTTGTTGGAAATCACCCAGAACAAATCGAGCTGCTTTTCTTTGGATTTTCTCCAGTTTTTGAATCTAGTAATCCTGGTGAGGGTCCCATACAATGGACCCATACTCTATTTGGGGTCTTACCAGAGACTTGCATGCCCTCTCCTTTACATCCTTACTACAACCCCTAAACTCCCTCATAACCATGTGCAGAGATCTGTACCCTTTATTTACAATCCCATTTATGTGATTACCCCAATGAGGATCTTTCCTTATATTAACACCTAGGTACTTACAATGATCCCCATACGTAACAAAATGAAGTTTCTAACTTTCAATATTTACTGTGTCAAATGCACTACTGAAGTCAAGTAAAATAAGTATAGCCACATTCCGCTCATCTATAGCTCATTTAACGTCGCCTGTAATTCTTAGTAGTGCCGCCCTGTGCTATGTCCTTTCTTGAAACCAGATTATTGGAAGGGGTCATGCAGAGAATATTTCTCCAGGTATTGTTCAATTTGCTTATAGATCGATTTTTTTAGAGCTTTAGACAGTCCTGAAAGAATGAATCCAGGACGAAAGTCAGATGCTTTATTAGCCGGCGACCTTTTTGGAACTGGGACAACTTGTGCATCTTTCCACTTTTTCAGCAAATAACCGTGGGAGAGGCATGCATTAAATAAGTCAGTAATAATCGGCAATATAATATCCATCTATATATATAAAATAACTTGTCCTGACTGACTGACTGACTGACTGACTGACTGACTGACTGACTGACTGACTGACTGACTGACTGACTGACTGACTGACTGACTGACTGACTGACTGACTGACTGACTGACTGACTGACTGATTCATCATCGCCGAGCCAAAACTACTGGACATAAAGAAATTAAATTTTGGGGATACATTCATATTAAGATGTAGGTGCTCGCTAAGAGAGGATTTTTGGATATTCCGTCGCTCAGGGGGTGAAAAGGGGGGTGAAATTTTAAAATGAGTGTTTCTATATCTCAAAACTTTAGAAGTTTACAGATGTAAAAATTGGTATTTAGAATCTTCTTTAAAAATAAGGAAACACGTATTTTTTTGTTTTCAGAAAATCCCAATAGGAGGGGTAAAAAGGGTGAAATAGGGGTTGAATGCCTTTAATCAGGATACCGGTACTTATATTTCAGAAACTGAAGATATTACAGACCTAAAAATTGGTACTTTTGATCTCTTTTACAAATAAAGGAACACGTATTATTTTGTTTATGGAAAATCCAATTAATGGGAGGGTGAAAAGGGGGGTGAATTAAAAAAATTAGTGTATGTATATCTCAAAACTTCGAAAGTTTACAGGTGTAAAAATTGGTATTTAGAATCTTCATTAAAAATAAAGAAACACGTATTTTTTCTTTTCAGAAAATCCCAATAGGAGGGGTGAAAAGGGGTGAAAAATGAGTTGATGCCTTTAATGAGGATTCTTATATCTCAGAAACTGAAGATATTACAGACTTGAAAGTTGGTGTTTGGGATCTCCTTGAAAAATAAAGAAACACGTATTTTTTTTTTTTTTTTTTTGGAAAATCGAATTAATGGGGGGTGAAAAGGGGGTGAATTTTTAAAATGAGTGTATCTATATCTCAAAACTTTTAAAGTTTATAGATGTAAAAATTGGTATTTAGAATCTCCTTTAAAAATAAAGAAACATGTATTTTTTGTTTTTGGAAAATCCCAATAGGAGGGGTGAAAAAGGGGTTGAATGCCTTCAATGCCTTAAATCTCAGAAACTGAAGATGTTACAGACCTGAAAATTGGTATTTGGGATCTCCTTTTAAAATAAAAAAAATTTTGCTTTTGGAAAATCCAAAAGGTGGGGGGTGGGGTGAAAATGGGGTGAATTTTTAAAATGAGTGTATCTATATCTCAAAACTTTAAAAGTGTGCACATGTAAAAATTGATATTTAGAATCTCCTTTAAAAATAAATGAACACGTATTCTTTTTTGCTTTCTGTTTTCTGGGTTGAATGCCTTTAATGAGGTTACATATATCTCAGAAACTGAAGATATTACATAACTGAAAATTTGTATATGGGATCTCCTTTAAAATTAAAGAAACACGTATTTTTTGTTTTTGGAAAATCCAATTAATGGTGGTTAAACAGGAGTGACAAATTGGGATGATTTTTTTGAAAGATTATATCTACAGAATATCTGAGAAACGTAGAATGTTACAGACGTAATAAGTGGTATTTGGAATCTCCTGTAAATGTGAAGAAACATACGTGATTTTTTTTGGAAACTCCTCTTAAGGGGAACTAAAAAGGGGGTGAAATTTTAAAATGAGAATTTATACAATATATCTTAAAAAACTTAACATGTTACAGAAGTGAAAAATGTTTTTTTTAATCTCTATTAAAAATAAAGAAACGTGTATTTTTAGTTTTCGGAAATACCACTTGGTTGGAGGAAGGGGAGTAAAAGTGACTGAAATTGGTGTTGATTTCTTTTCATTAGGCTACTGTTATCTCAAAAATGAAGATATTACGGACGTGAAATTTGATATTTGGAATCTGCTTTAAAAGTAAAGAAACACGCATTCTCGGAAAATCCAATGAATGGGGGGAGGGGGTGAAAGAATTGAAAAATTATTTGACCTAATTGTATGAGAATACTTACATCTAATAAAAACTAAAGTTGTTAGGGCCTACAGACGTGAAAATTGGTATTTGGACCTCCTTTAAAAACAAAGAAAAACCCATTTTGGCGGGGGGAATTATCTTGGGGGCGGGAGTGAAAAGGAGTTGAATTCCTTTCATGCGGACACATAAATCAAAAACTGAAGAAGTTAGAGTTGTATAATAGGTATATAGAATATCCTTTACTATTAAAGAAACAAGTATTTTTGCCGGAAAATTCACTTGGGGGGGGGGGGGGTGAGTGTGAAAGTGAAAAAATGTGAATTATTTTTATCTCAAAACTGAAGGTAATAGACGTGAACATTGGTGTTTCGAATCTCCTTTAAACATAAAGAAACACGCCTTCTGTTATTTTTTATTTGGGGAGGGGGGGTAAATAAACTTAACGGTGGTGGGGTGTAAAAGGAGGTGAGACAAATTGATTTTACTGTTCATAATATATTAATAAGGAGACTTCGTTGCTCAGGCGGCAGCGCGCCGGCCTCTCACAGCTGGGTTATGTGGTTCAAATCCAGGTCTCTCCATGTGACATTTGTGCTGGACAAAACGGAGGCAGGACATGTTTTTCTCCGGATACTTCGGTTTTCCCTGTCATCATTCATTCCAGCAACACTGTCCAATATAATTTCATTCCATTTGTCATTCATTAATCATTGCCCCAGGGTAGTGCGACAGGTTTCGGCAGCCGGCACAATTCCTGTTGTCGCCGCTAGATGGGGGCTTTATTCAATCCATTCCTGACCCTGTCGAATGACTGGAAACCGGCTGTAGATTTTCGTTGTTCTTATTCTGATCATAAACCAATCATTTTTAATCTTTCCTGGGTTCGTTTTCAAGAGCCATCTTTTCCTTCAGAGAACGTTCTTAGATTACAGTAGATTCTCCTGGCATATAAATAAAAATGTAAACACATTTGAAATAAACGATAGGAATGAGATTGACCATCCAATTGTTCACCTCTATAATAAGGTCACTAATGCATGGAAGTATGTCATTCGTATCGCCAGAAATCCCGCACACTTGCCTACGCGCGACAATGGTGCTGGTCACATTCTCAACAATGACAATGCCAGCAGATGTAATTTACTGCCAAGTAGAGGTCTTGCATCTTGCTGTGGGGTCCAGAACGTGTAATAATAATAATAATAATAATAATAATAATAATAATAATAATAATAATAATAATGTTCTGGACCGTCGTCAAATATGCGGACTGCGCTGGAAACGGGTCCTGGATGGTTAATGACTAAGAATGCAGTCCGGCCACGGGTTCAGTACCGGCAAGGCACCCAAGACGACACCACGCTGGATCTCCTGAAGGATTTGATCCATATTAAAAATGCTTATAGGAAGAGATGACAAAGATTTAGGGACCCAAGTGACCGGGTGGAATACATGGACCTAGCCCAGGAAGTACGAAATCGATTGCTGGAAAGAAAGATTTAAAATATGGGAGGAAACTTGCCGTAATCTATTAGAAAACGAGTCAGATCGCGAATTTTGGCGGATTCTCTCAGAAAACGACTCAATACCGTAGTGAAGCACGGGTATCTTGCTAGTAATGTAATAAAGAAAATAGGGATTTCATCAGCCCTGTTGCATGGGATTTAATTCAAATCAGTTCTCGTCTCACTTCAGACTCTGAAACAGTTCGAAATTTGAAACATGGGTGATTAGATGATTGTTGTCGTACTATAGACTTGAAGGTGGCCTGCACTATATCGTGTTCAGGAGTAAAATCATGTGTTGAAAAGTGTCTATTAATCTCATTTAGTGGTATTTCTGGTTTAGCATGGTTCACAGGAGGCCTTCCAATACCTAATGAATGAAGTTGTCGCCAAGTACTACCAATGGTTCATATTACTGGATAGACAAATCACACTGTGCCATCAGAGATTTGATTTCAGTTGTCAGCCACGGACAGGGCAGGCGTGTTACTTTCACACAGCACTTAGGGGCATGCTTATTGTAAAGTTCATGAATATGAGAATTAATATTTTCCAGTTTTTCATCTACTATATCATTCATTAGTATTATGTCACCCCAAGGACATTTACATGCATCTTGTTTTAGGTGTTGGAAATCTATATTTTTAAAGTCTCTAAAAGTCATGTATTTCGACCTATATTTAGGAACTCTTAACGAATCTGCTAAGTATATAAGGTCATGAGTTGTTATTTCAGGAACAGGTATTTGACTGTGTTTAAAAACCTTGTGTGGATTATTGGTTATCATGAGATCAATGATTGCATCAGAAGAGACGGTGGAAGTATGAACGTGGTTATTTGGATCCAAGGGCAATATTGTCATGTCATAGGATAGAAAAATATTTCGAAAACGTATTGTTTCACTAGTCCGAGTTAACAAATTTGTATTAAAGTCACCCAGTACAATCATGTATTCATAAGCTGGTAAAAGTCTCATTAAATTGTCCTCTAACTCATCAATGCCCCCTGCATTGGGAGGCCTGTATACAACCCCAATGAGTACTTTAACAGTGTCTATAATAATTTCAATAAACATAAATTCAGGAACAGGATTTGTAGTAGGGGTAGAAATTTTTACCACTGTTCTCCTGAGATAAAGCTTACAAAACAACGCAACTCCACCTCCACGCCTGATCATCCTATCAAATCGATGAATATGATACCCTTGTATTTCAACCATACTGGAAGGAATTGAACTACATAGCCAACTCTCACTTACAGCAACTATATGAAATAAACTGTCTTCAAATATGGCTTTCAGTTCATCATGGTGAGCTACAATAGATTGACTGTTAACATTGTAGTATACTATTGTATTTCTATGCAAAATGAACAATAAAGTAACCTTCTTTGTAGTTAATGTTTAAAAATGTTTTAAAAATGTTAAAAATGTTTAAAAAGATAAAAAGGAACAAAAATAAGGCACTTTCAATGCATATTTTAAAAAAATTATCTTCCGCCCTAGCATTTATGGACTTTTGAAAAAACTTGGAAAATTTGTCCGTCTACTCTGATATAAAGAATGAAAAATTTTGAAAAGTCAAACACATAATTAGAATCATACTTACAAATGCAGTGAAAATGTTATGTAATCTCACTTATATAATTAGTATTTTAGTATGATATTTAAAAAGGGCATTTCCCCAAAAATTTACTTTTATGCATTTATCTATTTTTGAAAACATGCTCCTCAGTTTGTGCTGTTAACATGTTTGTAATCTACAGCACTCATGTATCAAAGTGAATTTCCCCATAAGAAATAACTGAAATGCAGATAATTTGTTCCAAAAACCCAAAAAATATGTATTGATATAAAATGATCCACAGGAGAAGCAACTTTCCTACATCTTCTATCCCCCTGTGGGTGGGGGAGATAGAATAACACCCATGGTATCCCTTCCCTGTCATAACAGGTGACTAAAAGGGACCTCAGGGGCTCTGAACTTTGGAGCGTGGGTTGGCGACCACGGGGCCCTCAGCTGAGTCCTGGCATTGCTTCCCCTTACTTGTGCCAGGCTCCTCACTTTCATCTATCCTCTTCGACCTCCCTTGGTCAACTCTTGTTCTTTTTCGACTCCGACGGTATTACCTTTGGAGGCCTAGGGAGTCTTTCATGTTCACGCCCTTCGTGGCCCTTGTCTTCCTTTGGCCGATACCTTCATTTTTCAAAGTGTCGTTCCCCTTCCATTTTTTCTCTCTGATTAGTGTTATATAGAGGATGGTTGCCTAGTTGTACTTCCTCTTAAAACAATAATCACCACCACCACCTACATTTTCTAGAACACATGGGTGTTACCTTGATATGCCCATGACTCTTTTTGTTGCATTCAGACCCCTTAGTTCTTCTTTAATATTGTGCAATTAGTTGATGCAGACTTCGTGTAAAATCTTGCGATATCAGGCACACATATACCTTATTTGTATTTTTCAATGATTTCCTTCATATCTTTCACTGTAATGATCTCCTTTTTACTGTCCTCCTCTTCAACTTTTTTCTTCATGGAGTCCTTTGCGGAAGTGAAGTTAGGCTTCTAAATAACAGTCACTACACTTGCACTCAAATAACTTTTTGCAGATACATTATTACAATGCTCTAGTATACAGTAGAATAGTCAGCCCTGCGGTGTAGGGGTAGCATGCCTGCCTCTTACCTGGAGGCCCCAGCTTTGATTCCCGACCAGGTCAATGATTTTTACCTGGACCTGAGGGCTGGATCGAGGTCCATTCAGCACATGTGATTACAATTGAAGAGCTATCTGATGGAGAAATGGTGGCCCCTGTTCAGAAAGCCAAAAATAATTGTCGAGAGGATTCGTCATGTTGACCACACAATTCCTCAGACTGAGCAGCAGTCACTTGGTAGGCAATGGCCCGTTGGGGCTGTTACACTATGTTGGGGGAGTGTACAGTAGAGAACGTATACGCTTGTATGGATGCTAACTACGTGAGCAAGACAAAGTGATGCACAGCAAACAGATCAGTACTACTCGTTGTGCGAAACCTTGCTCGTTTATCAAGTTGGAATTCATTTATAATCTTTGCATATCTTGTAAAACTCTCACAGACCAAGTTGCTTGCAATCCAAGGTTTAACTGTATTTAGGAAAGAAGACAAAAGAGGCAAGCATGAAAGAGAAGAATTCAATGAAAATAGGGAAGAAATGCAGGCTCCATGTAATTGTAACTGAGCGCATAGTCTATACTCCTCCCCTATTTCTGAACTCTTGTCATTGTGATAAAATACACTACAGTCCAAAAAACTGCTCAAATATGAAACTCCACACTTCATGTCTCCCTCACCTTCTGCTCAATGAACAACTATGAGTTTACATGAATGATGGTGAACAGGATGTCACAGGACTTCTTTGGTGGCCTCTTAGCAATTAACTGCAGGTAAACCACAACTTTGCCAATCAATAGGCTCCCTCTTTAACAATCCCTATTCTACTAAATCTATAACTTCTCAAGCCCTGACGAGCTCATTTCTGCCTCCCAGCGGGCTTCAACTCTCATTGAGAGGTAAGAAGAAAATTGGATAAATAAAGCAACGGAGAGAAATGAAAAATAAAGATGAACAGAGGTATAACAGACTAAGAACACAGCAGGAGGAAAGGATTCCAGTGGATGGAAAAGGACAATGAAGTGGTAAGTCATTGAAGGTCTGCAAACCACTCAGTTCGTTCACTCACACTCATTCGATCCTCATACAGTCGAGCGGTCGACCTTGACCGGGTTGGCTAGCAGCATGTAGTCTGAGATAAGGCCACTGATGTGCTTATGGGCAGTGCCAACGACGTTCTGACAAACAAAGATGAATGGAGTGAGAAAAGGAAAGTAACTGCCTATAAAATGTTGGACACTTGCAAATATTGTAACAAATAAGCATTGAAGTAATTTAATTACAAACTTAACTTACTATAAACATTGTGAGATCAACCATGGAACAATAACTTGTACTGTCTTTCATATCATCACAAACATTTACTACATATTATTGTTTTGTTTGTTGAATACAGAGCGAATCAAGAGAAGATAATTTATTCTATCTGGGTTAAACGAGCTCCTTTTGTCACTAATTTGGTTACCAGCTGAATTGAAATTACCTTCACTTGCCGCATTGGAGGTTGGAATGGACAATATTTTCTTTGCTAGCAGAGCAAGTCTTGGACAGTCTGTGCTGTTACTTCTCCACCATGTAATGGGATCATCATCAGAACGGTGACATTTTAATAAATAAATAAATAAATAAATAAATAAATAAATAAATAAATAAATAAATAAATAAATAAATAAATATCAACTTGTTTTAGTTTTACTTTTGAAAGCAGCATTCATTTACCTTGATGCAGTTAGCTTGCTAAGACTAACACTGCAGAGGGTTTTCTGTCAGAGTATCTCCCTCAGCCTTTGGCAGTCCCCTGCCACATCTACAAGGCAATAGCACTTTGATGAATTTATGTGTCATTTCCTACACAAAGGCTTCATCAGGCCTCACAAGGAAGAACTTCTCCACCCTTAGCCATTGGCTTGTCAGGCTTGGTACTGACCGTCTGACCCTTGTACCATCTACTGTCACATATGGTAGCAGGATTGCTCCTGACCTACAAAATACCACCAAAAAGCAAAAACCACCCTGTACCATACCTACTTCAAACAGATTCTCACATATGGTTTAGAGCAGGGATTCTCAAACATTTTAAAAATTGTACCCCAAAGTAATGACTAGTTTTCTATTGTACCCCTGCCATAATTATTTCAAAATTGAGGTTAAAATTAATAACATAACAAATAATAGTAATATTACAAATATAGCAAAGTATTTATATTTATATAATTCAAATGTTGTAGTTTAAGATAATATGTTTTAGTATCGTTAAGATCAGTTTTAAAAGTTTTATCACTAACGCTTCAATTACACCTTTTAAAAATGTTTAAAAATAATGAAAAAGGTATTGACACACCCTCTCTTATTTCCAAATTTAAATACAATTATAAAGTTTAAAATTGTTATTAATCAATGAAATGTCAATGTGCCTCCGTATCTTGACACAGTTTCCTGATGTCCACTTGACCAGGCGAGACTTTCAAGAGGAGGTTCAGCTCTATATTTAGCCTATTGTGGTAGTTATTTTTCAGGTTCACTATGGATGAAAAGCCACTCTCACATAGGTACGCTGTTGAGAAAGGCATCATGAACTTTATAGCACAGCAGGCGATATTAGGACATTCGACTTGTTTCTGCAACCAGAAGTTTGTCAAAGATGTTTTCTTGAAACAGCATTTGATTGTTTCATCACAGAACAGTTCAATGATTTCTTCCTTTTCTTTTCTTGAGAAGTAATCTGGTAGCCTGAAGTCTCTCACAGCAGTAAAAGTGTCATGAATCCAGAACTCACTGTCTATATTCTAAGGAAGTATTGAACAAAATCTTCAATCAGATCTAAACAAGGTTCTTTTATGTCACTCACAGTGGAATCATGAAGCTCAATGTCATTTTTGTCTACAAAATTCTCTAAGAATGAAAAGTATGAAAGTTTTCTTTTCATAGCTTCTTTAAAAGTGAACTGAAGTTTTTTTTTTTTTCAGAGCTTTTATTTTGTCCTGAACCATGAAGACTGTTGTATGTTTATCCTACAGTCCTATATTCATCTCACTGAGCCACTGGAAGATGTCAGCTAGGAAAGCTAGTCTGCATAGCCACTGTATTAAACAATCAATCAATCAATCAATCAATCAATCAATCAATCAATCAATCAATCAATCAATCAATCAATCAATCAATCAATCAATCAATCACTACTGATCTGCATTTAGGGCCGTCGCCTAGGTGGCAGATTCCCTATCTGTTATTTTCCTAGCCTTTTCTTGAATGATTTCAAAGAAAGTGGAAATGAATATCTCCCTTGGTAAGTTATTCCAATCCCTAACTCCCTTCTTCTGTAAACTTATCACTAAACTCACACTTGCTCGTCAAGAAGAAAAACTTTGTCTTAATTCGAACAAACGTTCAAGACAGTTCTTCCTTTGGAAAGCCACCTTACCTCAGTATAGAAGAGAAGATGTTTATGTTCACTCCCCATTTCTTCACGTAAGATTGCAAATAATCTGGAATTGTCTGCTTTTGATTTTATGAAATTAACTACTTTCATTCCATTTTGACACTTCTTCACAACTAGAGCCACTCTGTGAAGACTACAGTGAATGAATTTTGCCTCTGGAGCAACTTTCTTGATCTGAGAAATCACACCAGTACGTTTTCCAGTCATTGTTCATGCAGCATCAGTACACGCACCAACACACGTTTCCCAGTCAATACCATGCTGCCTTAGAAAACCATCAAGAGTGTTAAATAAGTTTTGTGCTGTTATTCATTCTGGAAACTCCTTGCAGTAAAGCATATCTTACACCATTGCAGGGGTAGAATCATTATATCTAACAACTGCTATCAACCACGCCATATTTGTGCAATCTGTACTCTCATCCAGCTGTATAGCCATACTTGAGATTCTGAGAGAAACAGTGTCATTGGACAAGGAAATAACACCCAGCTGATTTGCGTGTTTTTCACAAATAACACTCAACACCATGTCTTTAGCTGCAGGCAATGAATATGACTCACTATCAGGACATGGTCTTTCGGCCCTACCTATTCTTAAGCTTATTTTGAATGACGCTTCAAGACCCTTCATATTCACAGATAAAAATGAGGCAATATGTTGTTTACCACACCTTTGATGAGCTTCCTATTAAAAATTTCAAGTGACTTATTCTTCAGGTTCTCGTGTTTCATCTGAAAATATCTTTTTAATAAAGAATGGCTTCACTGAATTGTTGGAAAGGGTCTCATGGCAAACAACACAATGGAGTTGTGATTTTGACTCGCTTCCTCCGTAAGTAAATCCTCAAGACATGTGTGTGAGATCGTACCTTCTGACCTGATGTTGAGATTTCTGTTCAGAACAGGTACTCCTACAAGAAAACAATTCAGCATCCGCTGGCTCTGCAACTTTTTCACAATCTTCATCTTCAGTTTCATCTTCATTAGAAGTATCCTGACTTTCTGTTTTGAGTCTTTGTTTTTTGACAGGTTGCACCATTAACCATTCTTTCATGTTGGTTGATATGAGAACAGTACACAAACAAACAAACAAACAAACAAACAAACAAACAAACAAACAAACAAACAAACAAACAAACAAACAAACACACACACACACACACAAACAAACACACACACAAACAAACACACAAAGTATAATTCTAAACTCACAACTATATTTTCAACCACTAGTTTAATAAATCATGGTTAGACTGCATCAGTTTGCAAGCAATGAAATAAAAAATGCCACATATTACCTTTTTTTGTTCTTATAAACATTAGAAATGGAATATGAAAAAGAATAATAAATCTATTACCTATTGAAGATTGAAGCAGTCGATATTCTTAGCAACGTATATTTTATTGCATTTATATCTACCATAATTAAAATTGTAATTAATATTAATTTAATACTGAAAATAAAATATTAATAATACACATTATTTAAGTCAAACAAGAATAAATGTCATAACATTAACAGTCATAAATGTGTTATGGCTGGTTTCTTGAAATCAGAAATAATCATCAACTTCCATTGATGAGAATGATTCACAGAGTCATGTTTTAAGGTAAATCAAAGAAGAAAGTTCTTGTTGTATACCTCAAAAACTGATCACAATGTTTGGTTCTTTTGTCATTTTGTCAATTTCTCAGTAAGAATATTTCCTGTACCCACTGGAAAACGTTCACATACTCACGGGGGTACGAGTACCAAAGTTTGAGAATAGCTGGTTTAGAGACATGTACTCAACAAAACAATGACTACAGCAGAATTCAGGCAACAGAAATGAGATTCATTAGAACTATGAATCAAACTACTCGAAAGGACAAATCCAGGAATGAAATAAGAAGGAAGGTAGTTGGCATTAACACATTCACGCCCTATCCGAGTTATTGCCTATAGCACGTGACCATGCTGTGGACCATACCCGAGTTAGCCCGATTAAGCGCAACCTTGAACTGGAGCTGATCCTACGCAGCTGGGATCTATTTTGGTCACAAATATGTGCGAGAGAGATGAAGGTAATACCCTTATGAATGCTTCTACTCACCAGAAACCACATGGCCACGGCAATTTTCCCTCCCAATGCACTTTTTTGTTTTGTTTTTGAAGGTAGCCTAGCGCTGGCCCAACTAGTTGGTTTGTGATTGCACAAGCGTGTGTATAATCGCATTCTCAAGTGTAACCATGGCGTGTAGGGACAATATAAATGATGCAAGTGGTGTGAATTTACAAAGCACACTTTTTCAGCTGCTTGAAAATTATCTTGGCCAGGGGTATACAGTCTATATGGACAATTATTACAATAGCGTTGGACTCGCGAAATAATTACAGGAACAGAACACTGCCGTATGTGGAACAATACGGTCAAATAGGGGTATACCAAAAGATCTAAAGGAACACCAGGCAATCCTCAAACGGGGGGAAATGACTTTCAGGAGAGACAAGGATGTATTGCTTGTTTCATGGAGGGACAAAAAGGTTATTAATGTGGTAACTACCATCCATTTGGCAGAAATGGTCGAAACAAAAAATCTGGAAAAATACAAATGAAACCAGTCTGTGACTGACTATAATCAACACATGCATGGTGTTGATACTGCAGACAAGTACTTGGCACTCTATCCTTTCATGAGGAAAACTATAAAGTGGCCAAAAAAGGTTTTCTTATTCACTGTACTGGTCACTTTTTAATGCATTTCGGCTCTTCCAGAACTCAAATCTTCAAAAATACAAAATATTTCTGAATTTCATGCAGACAGTAGTTAGGAACATGCTCCAGGAAAAAAGTGAACCCAACATACAAGTACAGTCACCTCTCTCCGACATCTCAGCTCCATCTACTCCATCAGCTCCAAGTCAAGGTCCCGCGATTTTGTCGCCAAAAAGGGCACCGGCCAAGGATCCACCATTTACGTTAGATGGGAAGAGAAAAGAGCATATTCTCTTGAAGTTTCCACCATCAAATAAAGTCAAGTTCCCCTCAAGAAGGTACAAAGTGTGCTTCAAAAATAAAATTATTAGTGAAACACGCTATTTTTTTGGAAAGTGTGGTGTTCCCATTCACCCAGGAAAGTGTGACATTACCTACCACACCCTACAGAGATACTAGAGGACTTCATTAAGGTATGTGGAAAATTTTGTTTCCATATCTTTTTTAGTTTAGAACTTATTGTGAAAAGAATTCGTTGTTGTTTGCTCTGCCACTAACAGCTGGAATAGCTGGGCCAGCTGTTTAAATAGCTAGCTCAGATGATGGGCATGAATGTGATAAGTCCCTGTTACCAGTGTAATAAAGAAGCGTAGACTTCAGTGGTATGGGCATATAATGAGAATGAAGAACGAGAGACCTGCCAGAAAATACTTCGACCTTACTGTCCAAGGAAAAAAAGATCAAAAGGAAGGCCAAGAAACACTGGATAGACACAGATGCATGTAGAGCCATCAACATAATAATAGACCTGTATTGTTGTTGAAAGGAAAGTGAGCTCGACAACTTTATGCAGTTCATTCGTACAAAGACTATGATGGCTTTTCCAGTTTTGCTGTTGATAACATGTCTTCTCTCAAAACCATTCAATTAAATATACAGTGGAACCTCGGATTGCAAGTAACTTGGTCTACGAGTGTTTTGCAAGATGAGCAAATATTTTAAATAAATTGTGACTTGATAAGCAAGTGAGGTTTCGCAATATGAGCGTCACAATTATGTACATTTTCACCTCCCCTGTGCCTTTGTTTACCCCTCCCCCTGCCACCTCTTTCCTGGGAAAGTGTGTGTAATCATTTCCCGCGCTGGACTTCAGTTGGCGTGCCTCGCTCGCATAGTCAACACCGTACGAGTGTACATGTTTTGTTTCTGTCATCTGTGATATAGCTGTTCTGTAACGATGGGCCCTGTGAACAAAAAGAAGGCTAAAAAGGAATTCAGTCGGAAGAAGGAGATGATTACAGTGGATGAATCTGTTCAATGACAATGCAATGTCACATTTTCATGAAATCCTCAAAAAGAGGCAAAAGCAACAGTCATTGGACAGGTTCCTCGTTAAAGTTGCACGAAAAGAAAACACTTCCAATGAGCCAACCGATAGCAGTGATTCCGTTAGTGAAATTCGTGCTACACAGTAACTCTTCTCATGTCATCTCTCGTCTCCCTCACACCAACAATAATTCTATTGTAAGGTAAAGTGCAGTTTAATTGTTTTACGTTATATTTTATTTTAGAAATGTTATGCGAATAAATGTTTTTGTGTTGTGGACGAATCATCCGAGTTTCAATAGTTTCTTATGGGAAAATTTGCTTTGATATACGAGCGATTTGGATTACAAGCATGTTGCCGGAACGAATTATGCTCGCAATCCAAGGTTCCACTGTAAATCAATATAAAATCAAAAATTACATGCAGGCAAAAAGCCGTTTTAATGTTAGCCTGACATTCTTATGAGCTTTATAACAAGCCAATTTTTTATGGCTATGATCACTCAGTAATGAGAAAACGTTGTTTCACAAAATTTGCAACAACCTTTTTCACAAATAGCAGATTCAATAAAAACTTGGTACACAGATCAACAATAAGTTACTTTAAAACATATTAAAGTTTGGTAACAATCAGATCAATACTTTTAAAGTTATGAATTTTCAAAGCGAGCGCTCTACTGGAAATGGAAAAGAATACCGGCACCTTTTTTCCTTCAACCTACGTTAAAATTTTAACTGGGTATGACAAAAATTTCTACTCCACATAATTAAACATAGAATAGAAAAAGCTAAATTTTCATGTAGATTGTTTCTATGTGGGACAAAGGATAAACATTTTAATAAAACATTAACTCAGGTGTCTATACATTTTCATTCATTCATTCATTTATTTCAATTAATTCCAACGAGCCTGCAGGCTCATACATAGGAATTGTACAGGACATTACATACTGGCAGGCACTTACACATCAAAATATAGTTTGTGTATATAAGATAATTAGTAAACGGTTGAACATATAAACACATACAATATATATAATATGTACATCATCAATATGAGGATTACAGAGAATTATTTCTGACTGTATTTACATTTACATAACATGAAAGTTGCAAAGGTACAAGAATGGATTACGGAGTATTTTCATTTACATAACATAAGAGTTGCTGAAGTACAAGAATAGATTTCAGATTATTTACAATTACATAACATAAAAGTTGCAGACGTACAGGAATTGATTACAGAGTATTTACAGTATATATACATAACACAGAGTTGCAGAGGTACAAGAACAGATTAAAGAGTATTTACATTTACATAACATAAAAGTTGTAGAGGTACAAGAATAGTTCCGGACAGTTTGCAAGATTGTTTTTCCACGAGAGTAGGCTTTGCTAGTCCTCCCCTGGTACCTCGCTACTACATGAAGTCTCAGATGGGAGCACCCTTCAGTGTAGTGAATTGAAGGCCACCCACTCGGAAGTTAGGTGGACGGGAGAGGACGAGAAAATTGAGCTGTGTGCTTCTGCCAGATGAGATGAGGGATGCTATATGACTGTCGTTATCCTGTGCGTTGGTCCACAGTGACTATTAAATATGTAATTATATAAGTGTAGTGTCATAAGGTGTAAATAAACACTAGCTGAAACCCATCAAGACATGATGGGGTAAATATTTATTGAAGAATTTCCTTATATACAACATTGCTTGTACTTCATGTTTTTTTTTTTTTCAGTTTTCTTTACATCGCAGCGACACAGGTAGGTCTTATGGTGACAATGGGATATGAAATGGTTAGGAGTGGAAAGAAAGCGACCATGGTATAGCCCCAGCATTTGCCTGGTGTGAAGATGGGAAACCACGGAAAACAATCTTGAGAGCCACCGACAGTGGGGTTTGAACCTATCTCCCGAATGCAAGCTGAGAGTTACAGGACTCAAACCATGCAGCCACTTGCTCGGTGCATTCCTTGTACAATTAGACCTACCTTTTGGCGCACTATTGCAACTTTAAAATATCACTCTCTTGGCATTGCAACATTTTACTGGCCATGGCTAAAAACTGGCCGAGGTAATAGTGACCTTCAGATCCCTTGAGGTTTATTGATCGTGATACAAAATGCCAAGCAAACTGGAAATTGATGCCTCTTGAAAGAAATGGAAGTGTTTTATCAGATGTTGTTAAGTCAATTCAAAGGATTAAAGCTCTCTGTCCAGCTTTATCTCCACTTATTATTTCCACATCTAAACAATTTTCAAACATACTTCTTAGAATTAGGCCCTAATCTGGCTTGTTTGGATTCGGGAGTATGGTGGTGGACCCATGTTTCGTCACAGGTGACAATCCGACTCAAAAATGCATCAACTTCTTCCACAAACTTTGCTATAAGCCTCTGACAGACCTCCAAACGTCTCAACTTCAGATTTTCAGTCAAAAGGCAAGGGACCCATCTGGAGCAAAACAAGAGCTCAGATTGTTAGAATAAGCATAGCTAGCTTTCCTGCTAGTGTATGGTTTTGAACTACTGCGTATAAGCCCAATGACTTTCAAATTAATTAAGAATGGGAATGATGACATCTTTCGCAGAAGGGAGCGTTTTGCTATAAATTTCAATCACGATATCTTCTTCTTAAAGTAACTCGGTCTAATGACTGGTTTGTCCCTGAGACGAGTGTTCTCCAACTGGGTCGTATCCTCTGCATAGCTCCTGCATCCTGATTTCACAAGAAATGTCACCACGAATGTCTTTCTTGGTCTTCCACAAGAGCATTTTCCTGGTATTTTATCTTCCAAAATTTCCATCAACACATTCCTATGTCAAAGCCTATGCCCCATCCAAGAAAGTTGTTTCTTCCTAATCTGACTCAACAGCCGTCTCTTTTCTTGGACAATGTTCAATACCTCAGTGCTGGTCTCCTTTTCCACCCAACTTATCCGTTACAGCTGACGCCAACACCACACCTCAAAGGCTTCTAGCCTCTTCATATCACTCTTGGTTAACGTCCAGGTCTCAGCACAATACAGCGCCACAGACCAAACATAAGATTTCATTATTCTTTTACCTAAGATGAGGGACAATGTTTTCTGACATAGAAGTGACTGTTTATCTCTAAAGGCTTGCTTTGCTATTCGTGTTTTTATTTCAGTGTGACACTGAAGGTTTTCTGTTATAATCTGGCCAAGAACTGTGCAGCTTGTTGTACAGGCTTACCACTGATCATCACGTTCAATGGATGTAGGTTTCTGGTAAACAACATGACTCTTGTTTTATTAATATTCATTTTCATACCAAATTCCTTACCTTTTTCATTCAGCTTTAGCAACATTTTAGATAAAGTTGTTGGACTACCCGCAACTATAGCTTGACCATTGGCAAATTTGATGGTCTGTATTACCGGTAGTCTCCCTCCTATTTTCACCCCAAGCTTGGTTTTTGTTATAGATTCATCAATGATTTTCTCAGCAAAGACATTAAACAGGAATTGTGAGAGCAGACAGCCTTGTCTCACTCCTCTCAGTATCTTACAGGGGCTGTTGGTTCATTGCCAATCCTGATAACTGCATTTTGATGTTTATATAAATTGTATAACAACTGTATTATGCGACGTGGGCAACCTATCTCAATGAGAAGTGGAAACAGTTTGTTCCGTGGCACTTTATCAAATGCTTTCTCATAAATGATTGTTGTTTGTTGTTTAAAGGGGCCTAACAGCTAGGACATCGGCCCCTATTGGTACAAGATGGAACAAAACGACATGATAATTAAAATTTTAAAAATGTATCCACTGACTAGAATTTAAAATAAATGGAGATGAAAAATGATTATGAGATTAAAATAGTCAGTGGATCTAATTCACAATGCCTTATTTTCTAATAAAATTATAGAAAATACAGATGACAATGGAATAAGGCATTGCTTGGAAGTACAGATATATATACGAAATTCAAGTTAGAAGTTTTCTCATAATCAATGAAGCATTCAGTACATACAAATTCCTTCTGCAGCCCAGCAATCTTCCTCCCATACAGCGTAATATAACTATGGAATCACGTATAGACAAATCTTTGTGGAAACCAAACTGAGTGTCGCCAGGGTTCTGCTCAATGTAACTCTCTATTCTGCATTTTATGATATTGAGGAGTATCTTAGATGTGTGACTGATTAAACTTATAGTCCTATAATCATTATAAACAGCAGGAGTTGTTTTCTTTTGAATAGGTATGATAACTGAAGGGTAAAAGTCCTCTGGCCATTCATCTTGTTTATAAATTTTTGCAATTAATTCAAAAAGCCATTCCTTTGTTAATTTGCCATTGTTCTTAATAACCTCCACAGGAATATTATCAACTCCTCGGCACTTTTCTTCATATAAATATTCAAGGGCAATTTAGAATTCTTGCCTAATTATGCCATTCTCTTCCAGCGTTCTGTCATCAAGTAGGGTTAGGCACTATGTCCCTGTTTTGACACACTGTGCCCGTGCATAGTTATGTTCCGCTGTTCCGGAACACGGAGCGTCAGCTGTTCCGAAACATTCTCAAGTGAGACTGAGACAGTGACTCGCTGTCCCATCAGAGGCGCCACTATGCACTGCCCTTCACCTACTAGCTGTCGATACTGGCAGTGTGCCGCCATGTGCTGGAGTGTTCCGTGTTCCGTCGTATCCTCTTTGTTCTGTGAGTTCCATTGCACCGGAAACTGGCCTTCGGTAAATGCGGATAACTTAATGCGTTCTGTTTTGAGTGTTTTCATTGAAGCCTAGTAATATATACTGTACGAAAGATGGTACACTTTGAATGATGTCACACCGGGGTCCTGTTTACGACTTTTTTTACTAGAATAAAACTGGACAGAGTGATATGCAATTTATGTTCTCTTATTTTGTCTGCAAAAGGATCTTCAACTGGCACACTGATGAGACATTTGAAACTTAAACATCCTACAATTTTTATTTTCGTGTTCTATTTTTAATCTCTTGTTCCGCTTGTATATAGTGCTTAAATTTTATCTTCATGTTTTGCTTGTATGGGTTATATTTTTATTTTCGTGTTCCACTTGTATATTATGTACGTCAATAGTGAACTGATGAATGTTTCTTCAACTGTGCGAGTATATTTTTAATTGGTGAAAATAACATTGTGACATTTGTAAACACATCTACTGCCAGTGTAATTGTAACAGGTGTATTTCAGAATGAATGAAAACATTCTTATCCTAAAAACAACATTTAGACATGATTTTCACAGTGCCTATTTCAGAGTTCCAACTGCTTTTACAGGTGCCATGAAGTTTTATCCTGGCCCTAATTACCCACAATATAGGCTGATACATTCAATTGGTGAAAATATCCTTGGATTAGTTACTTTTAAACACCTGTACTGCCATTGGTTGTAGCATCATACACAACCATTAACCCAGCTCAAGGAGATAGGGTCATCTCCCCTATACTTCACTTGAGTAATTCTTGTCTGGCGCATCCATGTTGCGGGGGTGGGTATCATCCACATCAGTAGGCTGGTATGAAGGAGAGCTAAGTTCAGGCAGGGACCCAGTCTCACGGGGTATAACGTGGAACCCATGCCCAGGTTACAGCATCTTAGGCAGAGAAGGAGACCTTCGGAATGGTGAAGATGGTGGATGAGGCAACCCATCCACTCTGGGGAAAATTAGAAGAGGAAATCACTGCTAAGGAAGATCAAATATTCCTTCACTTTACGCTTCTCAATCACAAAGCGATGAAAATGGTTGAAATCATTCGTCATTTTTTTGGTATAATGTTGTTCTTTGGTGTTCCATTTCTCTTCATAAAATTAATCAAGCCTCAGCTAACCTTCAAATCTGAAACACTGATTCCATGTACAACAGCTATTTCTCATTCTTTAAAATACAGCATTTCGTGAGAAATGGCTTATTCAACCTTGCGTTACATCATATATTTAAGCAGATCCTCCTCTACTTGCGGAAACTTGCCGCTTTTTGGTCCGCGAAATGCTTTGCGAGACTTGTTGGCTGGTTGAAGTGGACTTCTGTTACCGTGGTAGCGCACATTTCATTTGGACAATGAAAACTTGCTGCCCGTGTCCCATATGTTTCGGTGTAACTGATTACCACAAGTTCGTATGATGCAGTATTACTCGAATACAGTGGACTGACAAATAATTTTAAGATCACAGAATGTCCCGTACCCGAAACTCGTAAAACTAGTGCAGTGGGATTTCCTGCCAGCTAATAACAGTACGTTGCCCTGTATTTGGAATGCCCACTTTTGCAATAGGAAGCCTGCTACTAGAGTAGTTGACATCTTTATATTGGAATGCATCCAGAACTGCGTGGTGTTGGAAGTTGTGGGTGCGTCAAATATGTGAACATTTCGTTTTCCCCACTTTGGACCCAAGAATATTGGAATGCGTAAATTATGCAAGGGCATTAATTACGCGAGAAAATATGGTAGTTTCTTTTATCAGATGGTAAAATGAACGGAAATTTATAGGTATCTCTGAACACTTGAAGATAATGTTTGTTATATTTTTTGGCCACAACGAGAAAATACCAGAAACTGTCACCGACACAACCCCCTTTAAAACATTCACAACTCATTAAAATTATGCACTTATATATGCAAAACTACCACATACAAAACAATTCAATATAACCCACACATATTTAACATGCGACTTTGACAGAGGGGGAAAAAATAGAAATGGAAGAAAAAACACGTGGCCTACAAATCCAACGAAACTACGCACAGAAACAATGTTAACAGCACGCAAACAACACAATAAACTCATTCTTTCATCCCAATCAACGGAGTCGCTAGCTCACGTTAGCCTCTCTTGCTTGCAGGACGATTGCCGCCCCAAATCCCCAGCTGTATCAAGCGCACACGCTGCTGAGGTGAGCGGGAAACACGATAGACAAAGGCGATGGATAAAACATTCACGAAATAAAGCATCAAATAAATACGCTTGAAAATGAGGTTTCGTAAATTACACAAACACATAAGAATTTATCCTTTATCCTAGGGGAAGAGCATTGGCCGTAGAGGGTATATTGGTCAACATGCTCGTAATCCAAATCGCTCGTATATCAAAGACATGCAGGGGTGTACGTGCACCAATCATAATCCCACCCCACACCATCAAACCACTACCTCCATACGGGTCCTTTTCAAGGATATTACGGGGTTGGTATCTGGTTCCTGGTTCACGCCAGATGAGAACCCCGCGAGAACACTGTTCAGACTATACCTGGACTCGTCCGTGAACATGTGTATGTTCCAGTGACCATGTACTGTGTTCTTGACACCAGGCTTTACAGGCTCTCCTGTGAGCAGGGGTGGTGGTGGTGGTGGTGATTATTGTTTTAAGAGGAAGTACAACTGGCAACCATCCTTCTATATAACGCTAATCAGAGAGAAAAAATTGAAGGGGTCCGACATTTCGAAAAATGAATGTATCGGCCAAAGGAAGACAAGGGCCATGAAGGGCGTGAAAATGAAAGACTCCCTAGACCTCCATACGTAATACCGTCAGGGTCTGAAAAGAACAAGAGTTGGCCAAGGGAGGTCGGATAGGATAGATGAAAGTGAGAAGCCTGGCATAAGTAAATGGAAACAATGCCAGGACTAAGCTGAGGGCCCCATGGTCGCCAAACCACGCTCCAAAGTTCGGAGCCACTGAGACCCCGTTTAGTCACCTCTTACGACAGGCAGGGGATACCGTGGGTATTATTCTACCGCCCCCACCCACAGAGGGGTGTGAGCAGGGGCCAGTGGAATGCACCTTGCAGGTCTCCAGGCGAATAAACCATGTCTGTTCAGTCGTCTGTAGACTGTGTGTCTGGAGACAAGTGTTCCAGTGGCTGTGGCAAGGTCCCGAGCAAGGCTACATGCAGTACTCCATGGCCGTCTGCAGGCACTGATGGTGAGATATCGGTCTTCTTGTGGTGTTGTACACTGAGGACGTCCCGTACTGTAGCGCCTGGACACGTTTCCTGTCTGCTGGAATCGTTGCCATAATCTTGAGATCACACTTTGTGGAACACGGAGGGCCCGTGCTACGACCTGCTGTGTTTGACCAGCCTCCAGTCGCCCTATTATTCTACCCTTCATAACATCATCAATATGTGTTCGTTGAGTCATTTTCACCACACAGTCACCGTTAGCACATCTGAAAACATCTGCACACTTACTCGCTGCACCGTACTCTGACATGCACCAACACACCTCTGCGTATTTGGACTGCTGCCAGCACCACCGTGCGATGACCACAGGTCAAATGCACCACATGGTCATACCCCGAGGTGATTTAAAACCGCAAACCGCCCACCATAGCGTTGTTTCACCATGTATCAGCATTATCCTTAATTTCCGAGCATGAGTGTACATACGACAGATTTAATTTTAACTACAACACACTAAATATTATGTACTCATGATAGGATATTGACTAATTTCATTAGCCAGCATAACACACAGTGGCGGCTGGTGCAGAGAATTATTATTCTAAACTGAAATACCAAGTTTCATGCTGTTAACAGACAGACAAATATTAAATTGTACTCTACATAGGTCATTACTATGACGTAAGTATTCTTGTCAGAATACAATATTAACATATAGGAATGTTGTGATTAAAAGTAATGCTAACGTACGAGATGCTTGATCAGATGAAAAACGGGAGCACATTCTAACGGTGATCATTTCCAGAGCTGGAATGACCTGGCCACAGACAGCGGTGAACACAGCTCTGAATGGAAAACTCTAAATTCCCATGGAGGGAATTACATATTTTTCACCAATAGAGCATGTCAAAAACATATCAGATGTAAGGCTTTTCAGGTATTTGCTCTATTAACCAGCGTTTCGTCTTAGGTCCGACACTAGACTCGTCAGAGTGGGATGTGTCAGACCCTACCCACTGACGCTGGGTGTATGCAGGTGAGCTTATCAGAAGCCGATTCTTTTCTCATTTTGATAATCACCTTCACAATTTTTCTTGTCAATACAGGCTGATGGCCATGCGGTTTTTCACGTTAAGACGATCGTGACAAAAACTACCACCATCGCCAGTTAACACGATTGTACAGCATTCTCATGTTTTAGCGAAGCGTTGATATGGACTAAGCAACTGGAGTCTAAATTCATTCATTCTGTTATCGTAGAAGGTATGGTAAAACTGTATGATATAAATTATCGGAAATTGTATTCTGTGTAACTTTTGTTATGTATTTATCAATAGGACCACTAATAACATAGATATTTGAGAATTATATTTTAGACATTTCTCTGAACTACCATATCACCCGGAGTGAATTAAATTAGTTATAGGTTATACTGTAGTGATGGGCAGTCTGAGACGAGGTCTCGAGATTTCTCTGCATTGCATTGTGCGGCGAGTAGCGTGTCGTATGCCTACAGATAGACACAGCTGAATTTTGTTTGAGCCAACCACGGACCTTCCCCATTCCGTAAATACCTACACTGGCACCAAAAATTAATGGCGCACCTACCATTAAATATACGTCCCACACAAATAAAGGTGATGCCAAGACACTGTTATATTTATTTAAATGTACAGCAGTAAACATAAAGTTCTTTGAGCATACTTGGTTTCTCACAACAAAAATAATAGTTTACAAAACAAAATCAGTTGCTCTACACATCAAAAAAGTATTGGCACACCTATACACAAATGAAATTGAAGTTTGCATAATTCATGTAACTCAAGTCTGGTAGCCTGTGTGCATACCGTTGGCACAGATGACAGCTTGTAATCATCTTGGCATAGAGTGAAACAAGTTGTGAGTTATCTCTCCTGAGATCTTCGACCATTCCTCCAGCAACACCATCTGAAATTCGCACTTCCCTGTAAAACGACATTTTCAAACTTTTTTCTACAAGTGAACCCAAAGATGCTTTATTGAGTTAAGATCAGGGCCCTGTGTGGAGTGAAAACTCTTCTTGGGGCATTACATAGTAACCTCTCCCGCGTTCGCAGAGCAGTATGTTGTCTTGTCTTGTTGAAAGTAAAAGATTCCATCAAGACCCAGTTTCTGGGCACTGCTACATAAGTAGCCTCGCAACACATCGGTATATTTACGGTGATCCACGACACCTTCAATAATTGCCAAGTCACCAACACCAGAATCTCCCATGCACCCCCAAACCATTATGCTTCCTTCCCCAAGGTTTACTGTAGGTAGGACATGTTGTGATTGGAGCTCTGCATTTGGTTTGCACCACACTTTTACATTTCCATCAGATCCAAACAAATTACACTTGGATTCATCAGAAAATATCACAGAATTCTGAAATTCAATTGATTTCTTGACATAATCTTTGGCGAACTGCATGTGTTTCCTTTTGATTAACTTCCAAAATAAATGGTTTCTTTCTGGGAGATCTCCCATGAATATCAGCTGCGTTCAAAACATTCCTAATAGTTCGAACACTGACCTGTTTGTTGGACGCTGACTGGATGTCCAATACAATCGACTCTGCATTTTAAAGGGCTCTTTTAGTGCAAGACGATCTATGTTTCGATGGTCCCTACATGTAAGAACTCTTGGATGTCCATATCTGCGTTTATTGTCTGTTGTACCCATCTCTTGAAACTTCTTGATGATTGCCCGCACTGTTGTATAAGTAACAGAAAGTTCTTTACCAATTCCACGGTAACTTTTACACTGTGAATGCAAGAAAACCACCATGTTGCAGAACGACACGGAATGCTCATTCCCCTTCAGATTCATCATACACTGGCATCAGGCAAGCGACTGAACTTTTTGTCAACTCGGATTGCACAAATCTGGTACGCGCGGCACTGTCTGTAAAGCTCATCAACAAACATCGTACAGTGTGCCAATACTTTTTTGAACAGGAGAAAACCTTAATTTAATAGATTACATGTGTTTATGTTGTGTTGGGAAAATAGTTTACTATACAAATTGATGATGATGATGCTTGTTGTTTAAAGGGGCCTAACATCAAAGATCATCGGCCCCTAATGGAATGAGATGGACGACATGATATATGATGGTTAACATTTTAAAATGTATCCACTGACTAGAGTTAAAAAATACTGATGAAGAAAAATGAGTATGAGATTAAAACAATCAGTGGGTCTAATTCGCAATGCCTTATTTTCTAAAAAATAAGAGAAAATACAGGTAACAAAGGAATAAGGCATTGCCTGGAAGTACAAATATATATATATATAAGTCACGAACTAAACACCAAATATGGAATGATAAACCGTGTTAGTAAATTTAAATACCTTGGGGAATGGATTCAGCAAAATGGACTTGACAAAGAGGCCATAGCAGCAAGAATCAAGAAAATGGAAGTCACTTTCCAAACCACCCGCAACATTTACAACAAAAAGTGCTTTTCCCTGAACACAAAAATTCGTCACTACAACACTGTCATCAAACCAGTATCACTGTATGCATCTGAATGCCTTATCCTGTCCGAGAAATGTTTGCTTGCGGATTTAGAGAGGAAAGAAAGAAAGATCTTACACACCATACTTGGTCCAAACTACAAAAATGGCATCTACATTAGAAAATCCAGGCAAGAAATATACTCTAAGATAGAGAAGATCACGGACACAATGCGTAAAGGCAGAGTTCGCTTCTACGGTCATATAGGACGGATGATCGACACTCGATGGACGAAACGTATCTTCAGTATATTTGATGCAAAACCAAAAACGGCAATGCCATGGTACGTTAATGTCAAGAAAGATCTTAAAGAACTGGGCCTACAAGCAGAAGATGCACAAGACCGAAATCTTTTCAGAGCAGCCATCAAGACTTTTGGGACTTTCCGGGACGAAAAACGGGCAACTGGTGCTAAATGGACAGAAGAACGTCGTGCTAAACACAGTGAGCTAATGAAGACGATGTGGATCAAGCGAAAGACGAACAAATGCCAGAATGTAAAGTGAGGCTTATCGTGGTCCCTAGTTGGCCGATTAGCGAAGTTGAATGAATATAAGTCACGTTAGACGTTAAAATAACACATTAAAATATGCAACACAAACTAAAATGGAGTCAATGGGATAATAGCGCAATTAACACAAATATACTAAAAAAAGACCACTATCCCTCATAAAATGGATGACGAGGTCTGCTGACTGTTCGTCATCTCGCAGGACAAGGAAGATTGTAGTCGGGAGATTAACACTACGGCGCAGATCGACCAGGTTCACACACTCCGTAAGGATGTGTGCCACGGTAAGATGATCGCTGCAAGTACACACCGGAGGGGGTTCTCCTTTCAATAGATGGGAGTGAGTCAGAATACCTTGACCGATCCGAAGACGACATAATACCACTGCTTCCCACCGCGAAGCCCGAAGGCAAATCCTCCATACCTTCGTTGTTCCTTTTATCGCTCTCAGCTTATTTGGAAGTGGAATGGCCTGCCACTCCATCTCCCAATAGGACATAACCAGATGTCTCAGCCAAGTGCAATATCACTTGCTGGAACCTTGTAAGGCAATGGGGGCAGTGTAACTGTCTCCTTGGCAGCCTTATCTGCTAATTCATTTCCCTCTACACCCATGTGGCTTGGGAGCCACATAAACATGATTCTGGTGCTGGCATCCGAACACTCAGCCAGCAGGTCCTGGACCCGCTGCACCAGAGGATGGTTAGGGAAACAGGTATCAATAGAGTGTAAGGAGCTCAAGGACTCAGTACACAGGAGAAAGTGTCGGCGCTCGTTGGACAGTGCGTACCGCAGAGCTTCACAGATAGCACAGAGCTCTGCTGTGTACACACTACAGGTTTGCGGGAGAGCAAAAAGAAACCTACAATTGTCGACAACAAACGCACAGCCCACCTTCGTTTCTGTCCTTGAACAATCCGTGTAAACGACGACTGAACCTGGATATCAGCCAACAACGGACAGGAAGAGCCTCCGATAAACCGAATTGCCCGTGTTTTCCTTCGGGCCAGTGTACAGATCCAGGATTATTTCAGGTCATCGTACTAACCACGGAGGTACCCCACTTGGTTGTCTCACAAGGCAAGTAACCGAAGGTACGCGAAACAAACTGTGACTGACCGGCCGCGTAACTTGGCGACAAGCAGCGTACAGTAAACGGTGTCCATTGTTAATTACGCAAGGATAGCTTGGGTAAAGTGGCATCTGTCGCAAATTTGCAGCATACGACAGAAGGAGCTGCTGGTGCCTCAGGTGTAAAGGTGACACACCAGATTCAGCGAGTAGGCTAGCCATGGGACTTGTACGAAAAGCTCCCGTTGCCAAACTAACCCTGCTGTGGTGGATGCTGTTCAGTTTCTCAAGGACGCTTGGTCTTGCTGAGCCATATGCTGCACTGCCGTAGTCTAACGCGGATTAAATATGTACCCTATAGAATCGTAGGAGCAATGCGCGGTCAGCTCCCCCAATTAGTACTGCTAAGAAACTTCAAGAGATAAAGCCTCTTGGTGCATTGCACTTTTAGCTACCACACTTGTGGCAGCCATGATAATTTACTATCGAAAAGGAGCCCAAGAAATCGGCAAGTGTCAACTACGGGAAGAGTGACATATCCTAGATGAAGTTCAGGAGGAGGGTGAAGAGTACGTTGATAACAAGTAGACAACAGAGGTCTTTGCGGTGGAAAACCGAAAGTCATATTGTAGGGTCCACTGCTCCACTCTCCTAATAGCTTGCTGTAATTGTCGCTCTGCGAGTGCCATATTACGCGAGCTATAGTACATAGCAAAATCGTCAACATATAGTGGCGGTATTACTATTGAACCAGCAGCAGCGACAATACCGTTTATGGCAATCGCGAACAGAGTGACACTAAGAACCGATCCCTGTGGGACTCTATTTTCTTGAACGTGGTATTGCGAATATGTCCTCCCTACTCGGACACGGAATAAATAGAGGGATAAAAAAATTCGAAATAAATACCGGCAAGTGACCTCAGAACCTCCATTGATGCAGGAAAGGATACCATATCGCCATGCCGTGTCCTAGGCCTTCTCTAAGTCAAAGAAAACAGCTACCAAATGCTGTTTGCGGAGAAACGCATCCTAGATAGAGCTCTCCAGGCGAACGAAATGGTCAGTGGTCGAGCGAGCGGCTCGAAAACCACTCTGGTATTCGGACAAGAGTCCTTGTTTATCCAGACACTACACAAGTCGGCGATTTACCATCCTCTCAAATAGCTTACATAGGCAATTTTTAAGGCAAATAGGTCTGTAACTTCCTGCATAATTAGGATATTTTTCAGGCTTGAGGACAGGAATGACTATGCCCTCTCGCCATTGAGACGGAAAAGCACCCTCCATCCAGATTCGGTTGAACACACGAAGGAGATATAGAAGACTGTCCTCACTAAGGTGTTTCTACATCTGGTTATGGATATTGTCTGGTCCAGGAGACGTGTCCTTGCAAAGCGCTAAGGCGCTGCGGAGTTCCCTGTCCGTATAGGGCACGTTACAGTCCTCTGAAACTTGAGTGGCAAATCTGAGGTGATGACGTTCTGCCTTACGCTTCAGAGCGAGGAAGTCACGATGGTAATTCCCGGAGCAGGACACATCCGCGAAATGGCTAGCTAGATGGTCAGCAATCGAGACAGGTTCAGTGACGATATTGCCTGCAATGGAAATTCCCGGTACAGAAGAGGAACTTTGGATACCCGAAATACGTCGAAGTTTAGTCCACATTTGAGATGATGGAGTTTGTGACGTCATAGACAACACATATCTCTCCCACGAAGCCTTCTTGCGTTGGCGAATAAGAACTCGCGCCTTAGCGCGGAGTTGTTTAAATGTTGCCAAGTTGGCCACAGTAGGCTGTCTACGATAACGTTTATGAGCGCGACCGCGTTCTTTGATAGCTGCTGCTATTTTTTCGTTCCACCAGGGAACGAGTTGTCGGCGAGGAATCCCTGAGAAGGATCGAATGGACTCCTCAGCAGCAGCAAGAATAACTTGTGTGATGTAAGTTATTTCTTCGCCGACGGTCCGCCTATATCGTCGTTAAAGACAGCTAGTGATGTGTACTTTGGCCAATCAACATGTTTAAGAATCCATCGATGGGGAGCCTCGACGTATTTTTGTTTCAACAAAGTAAGGATGGTGGGAAAATGGTCACTGTCACAGAGATCATCGTGTGTATTCCACCGCAAAAGTGGAACCAACGATCGGCTGCATAGACTTACGTCTATGCGAGAATATGTGCCGTAACTTACACTAAAGTGTTCAAAATACATAAATCTAGCTCTGTTACTAACCATTCCAGCTCTCGTCCCCGGGAGCAAGGCGTCTCAGAGCCCCATATGGGATGATGGGCGTTAAAATCGCCAAACTATAAGATCAGTGACATCATTTATATTAAGAGGCTGGCCTGGTGGAAAATAAACGTTACACACTGTTGCTATGACAGGCAGCGGTACCCGCACCGCAATTGCTTCCAGTGAGGTCCTTAGAGGAACCGCTTCGCTATAAGTATCAGAACGTACAAAAATACCTACGCTTCCAGACGCCCGGTGGGCATAATATCGTTCTGTTGTGTATTGTCTGAAATTTTCAAGACCGTATGATGACCTGGTCTGAAGTTTGTATCCTGAATACAGACTACACTCGCTGCGTACTCACTAATGAGCTGACGTAGCTCAGCAAGATGCCTGTCATAACGGTTACAATTCCACTGTAAGAGTGCCATAATGTGGGTGTGGACTTCTGAAGTTTAGGTTAGAAGCAGCGTAATGCCTTGAATTTCTTCGACGTAGTCCGGGGGAGGGGTTTCTTCCTACGAGGGAAGCGCGCCGGTTTTCCAGGAGGAAAACCCGCTGGCGCAGAATCAGACCCTCCGGGTGGAGGGCGTGAGGCCCCATTTGTAGGAGATGTTGAAGAACGCGTCGATTCTTGTTTAGACGAGCTGGGAGGTGATTTCCCAGCCCTGTCTTCTTCCCCTGCTGTGCCGGCGTAGGTTTCTTACCCGGCACAGGATTATTGGTGGTCGAAGTTCGGGATGGACCCGCCTTTGAGCTTGTTCCCCGTTGCGGCGTTGGTCACAGGAGCAACTGCCGCCTTGGGCGCAGCGATTTTCTGGATAGGTGTTCCGGTTGAAAATGAGGAAACTGGGAGAGACTGTGTTATCATGCTGAGGTCTTCATCTCCTGGATCTTCTTCTCACACAGATAGGTCGTACAGTTCCGATCTCGAGGAGAATGAAGACCAGAGCAGTTAGTGCACTTGTACGGAGTTGTGCACTCCTCTGCGCCGTGAGCTACTCTTCCACATGTACCGCACACAGACTGATTCGAGCAACGAGATACGCTGTGTCCGAATCTCTGGCTTTGATAGCATCGCATGGGAGGCGGGATGTCCGGCCTCACATCGCATCGATAGGTTGTTACCTTGACTTTCTCTGGCAACACTGACAATTTGAAGGAGACTATGAACGCACCCGTGGCAACGACTTCACCGTTGATTTTGCGTGTGATACGCCGGACGTGTGTCACGGCACGGTGCTTCATGTCTTCCATTATTCATCGTCAGTGTTCAGAACGAGATCACGGTGGAAAATAACTCCACGAATCAGATTCAAGGTTTTGTGTTCTTCCACTTTGACGGGGATTTCGCCAAAGTGGTCGCACTTAAGCAACCGGTCTGCCTGGAGCGCAGTGCTCGTCTTCAGAAGCAAACTGCCATTGTGCATTTTCTTCAGATCCTCAAGTTCACCGTATACACCTTCGAAGTGTCGACTGAAGAGAATCGATTTGACAAGCTTGAAATCGTGCCCATCGGTTCTGCTTGTCCCCCTTAGAGAATCAAATGTTAAAGACTTGGGTAGCGAACTACCCGAGCTGGCAGGCGGAAGTTGTTTCGACGCCATGCCCGAAATCATCCTCCCCGAATGCCAGCCACTCCGATCAGGGGTCTCTGTAGTCGAACCAAGCAGCCAAGGCAATACCCACCTGGTCATAGCTGGTACTGCCCGGGGTCCGATGTTGGACGATGCCTAATACGGGATGACTGAGGCAATGAGAACTAGGACTCTTTTCCTCCAGTCATCCGCAATAGCATGTACACCATAGCGTGTACAAAGAACTAAATATAGATAAAAATAAATAAAAATAATTAATAAGAATATGTCCTTCTGATATTCGGCTGTGCGGGGACCTGTGTTGTCAGGCGGATACTACTGCCCGGGTACATGACACTCCCACCAGCCGCTTCCTGGGTGGTTACTGACACGGGCTTTCGAGCGTAGTCGCACACGTAGGAGGTCCATCTCCGAGCGGCACGCACATCAAAAAATTTTGAAATGGTCTACAACTAACCCTCAAAAAACAATAAAAAATGAAGAGGGGACCATGGCCACATGACCCTTTTAGTCGCCTTCTACGAGAGGCAGGAATTACCTGTGAACGTATTCAGCCCCTCCCATCCACAGGAGGTCCAACACATTATACCAAACCGCAATCCATGTACGCGCCTAGGTCGCCCCTTACGACAGGCAGGGGATACCGCGGGTGTATTCTACATGTGCGACCCCCACCCGCAGGGGGTAATATACAAATTATTTCCTTTATTGAGTAGGGCCAAGCGTAATAATAATAATTTCGTGTGGCTATTTCTAGCCGAGTGCAGCCTTTGTAAGGCAGGCCCTCCGATGATGGTGGGCGGCATCTACCATGAGTAGATAACTGCGTATTATTGTGGTGGAGGATAGTGTTATGTGTGGTGTGTGAGATGCAGGGATGTTGGGGACAGCACAAACACCCAGCCCCCGGGCCACTGGAATTAACCAATGAAGGTTAAAATCACCGACCCGGCCGGGAATCGAACCCGGGACCCTCTGAACCGAAGGCCAGTACGCTGACCATTCGGCCAACGAGTCGGACAGGCCTAAGGATTAATGGTATACATATAGGATAGGATGTAGGTGTACATCCTATCTACAGTTATTAACAAATTATATGGTTATTCTGTTAAGAAGTCCACCTGAAATAACTCTTGCTACTACTACCACCAATAATAATAATAATAATAATAATAATAATAATAATAATAATAATAATAATTGTACCGGGCGGTACACCTCTACACCGTTTATTTAAAAGTTGCGCCAGTTGAAACTCCTCTTCTGGAGGAAGGTTGAACTTTATCTATTCTATTAATTCTCTACTTTCTCAGAAGATGTCACCACGTGGAAAATTTTGAGTTTTTGAACTGTGTCACTTTTGATGTGTTTTTGTTTCGCTTGAAGTAAGAAGTGTGAACTTTCTCTTCTAGAGGACACTACTGAAGAATTACAATAGTGCAACCTAGTGCGAAATCAAAGAACTATTTTGTGGGAGAAAATTTTATTTCAAAAGTTTGTTTCTTGTTAAATTTCTTTCTGTTATTGTTTAAGTTGGCTGTATACCCCTCTTTTTCCCCTAGTTTGGATCTAGCCAATCCCGAATTTCTTTAATTAATTTTCCACCAATAATGTGTTTCTTTTTCCTCTATGTAGGGGTTTCTTTTCCCGAACCAATAAAGATTTTGTGGGAGGGTGTTTTATTTCCCCTAACGCCTAGAATCTTCCGCGAGGGGATATAAACTGCTGATTTTGGGGTCTCCGGGCCACTTCTGTTCCATCTTTCAGTGTATTAAGTACATAGCAGGAGGCGGGAAGCGCCTCTTTCCTCGGCAGCGTTCTACTACCAGGTAATGGCCTATTAATATCTTCTTTTCTTGCTAGGTCGGCAGTTTAACTCTCGCGGCGGGTTCGAAGCGTTTTCCATCATGCAACCTTTTCCTAAAATGTAACTACTCTTTTCTTCTTTTTCTTGTAAAGTTACATATTGGGATAGAGAGTGCTAACCCTCTCGAGCTCCCACTCACATTTGTTTTGAGGTGAACTTATTTTCTCAAACTTTTCTTCGTTTATGTAATGTAAAGTGTTCTTCTCTAAGTCACCTCTGTAGTATGGGATTAGCCCTTGCGTTAGTGGCCCAGAGCCAGATTAGGTTTTAAAAGCAAAGTGTATTAGGAGTGCAAGTTCGCCTCCTCTCAAGTTGTATTTTAGAGGTCATGTATTAATCTTTTCTCTCCTAATAGACCTCAGTAGGTTGGGTATTTTACCCCTGTGTATATGTCCTTTGAGGACAACTTGAAAGTTGAGTTTGGTGTGGCCTGGGAGAGGCTTAACTTTAAGAGCGAGTGGCTCTTTTCTAAAACTGAGAGTTGTATGCCTCGAGGAGGCTTTGTTGTGTAATTTGGAGCAAGGGCTCCAGGGTTTGATTGGGGTCTTCTGCCCCTTTTGTTGAAATTGGTATATCGTAAAGTTGAGCTAGTTGCTCAAGAATTGTGTTTTCAGGGCTCGAAGCCCAAATTCTTTAATCCCTGTAATTGTACATTTCAAATTGTATTTCGGCTACTAAGTACCTGTTCTATTTGTTGTTACCTAATTTTGAAAAGAAAATATAACCTTGTTAAATTTTAAAATTTAATTTCTCTTTAGTAGCTTGAGACCTATTCACCACCCAGCACCTTCTTTCATGCTTAACTACCGCTAAAACACGGTAACAAGTGGTAGCAGAGCGTGGTTGAATGGGTCTCAATTTAGCCCCTTTTGACGGCTAAACATTGCTTTAATTCGAACTCTAACAATTTTCTCAGTTGCTGGAATTTTTTGAGTTTTTCAAAATTGTTCTGTCATCATGCCCGGCCCTCGCGATGTTCTCCTCCTTAACTACTTGCGCAAAGAGGAGTTGATATATGAGTTAACTATCAGAAACGTTCAATCTGGAGGCACGGTTGCAATAGACACTAACAAGCTTAGAGAGTCCCTTGATTTGCCCATTTCCATCCCCAATTTGGGAGAGAAAGAAATTGACGACTCTCTTTCCACGATTGTCGAGAATATTACTGGGCTAGCATCGGTAGTCAGCTTTTTTGATGAAAACGATCCATCTCCTAATCAAATTAAGCGTGTGCAAGGCAGGCTGTATCACTTTGCAAATAGAGTTAATGATCTATTGTCTCTAAAGGTGAATGACGTTCAGAGGAAGCAAGCTAATACGCTCCTTGAAACTATTTCTGAATTGTCTAATAAGGTCACTCAATTGCTAACCGGCGAAGCTCCTCCCAAAACTGATCAACCCGCCACGGTGAATGTAGGTAACGAGGAAGAGCCTCCTCAGGGAGAAGTCAATAGGATAACCGTTGCTGCTCAAACTATCTCTGCCCCATCGAACAACGAATCTGAACGCCGTGCGTCATTGAGTAACATCCGCTCTGAATTAACTTCCTTGCCCTTGAAACCTTTAACGACTATGTCACCTGGGTTCAGCAGCTTGCCTCATCCATTGGCAATGTTGCTTAGAGGTATCTCTAAGTTTTCCGTCAACACCACCAGTGACGTAATTAAATTTTTAAGATTTCTAGTGGAATTTCAGGATCATGCCCTTGTGTTTTCTCTTTCCCCATGTCAAATTTTGCAAATTATCTATCCTTATGCTATTGGTGTTCTATCTGACAAAATAGTTAGAGCCATTGCCGAGCAATCTTCTATTGAGGATTTCCACGCCCATTTGCTAGCTAACTTCATCCCGGCTAGGGCCAGGTCCTCCCTTATTCAGAAATACTATTATCGGGTACAGCGCTTGGATGAAAACCTGGCAGACTTCATCCAAGATATTAAGTTTTATACTAGGGTGTTTGCTCTCCACTTCCCTGAGGATCAGATCGTGCAAGCTATTGTTGAAGGGATTTCACCACCCTACAGGTCATATTTGTGTTTCGCGGCGTGCCCGCAAACCTTCTCTGAACTGGAAGCATTAGCCGTCTCTGCGGAAGGAGTTAGGTATGCCGATTCCTTGCGTGTGGCGAAAGAACCCCCGCCTTCCTTTAGTAACACTCGGCCTCCACCTCGCCGACCAGTCAATCCCCGTAAATGTTATGCTTGTGGGTCGCCTGACCATCTGCGGAATAAGTGTCCTCTGATCAAGTCAAGTGGGACAAGGAATGGAGTAGGGTCATCACAAGGCTGTTTTAAGTGTGGGGCCTTCTCACATATCGCCAAGAATTGCCCAAACTCAAATAGCACCCCCTCCTGATCAACTTCTGGTGCAAATTCCAGCTATTCCAATAATAAAAAGTGACTAGTGGCGTCGGCTGAGCCGACTAATCCATCTTCCCGAGACTTAGCCCCTAGTAAACAGGTTGTAAATGCAGAGAACGACCAGCCTTCAAATTCATCTTTTGAATGCCCTAAAGAGTGTCTTAGGATTGCGGCGGATACCCCCGCACCTGTTCCTTTTCTTAAGATTGAGTTAAATAACGAGCCTATAACAGCTCTCTTAGATTCAGGCAGTGTTTGTTCCATTATTTCGGCTGATTGGTATTCTAAATTGAAATCTGTTTGTAAACTCCCTGACTATGTCTCTTCTCCTGTTCAATATGTTTCGGCTAATTCATCTCCATTAGAAATTCTAGGTTCCATACATGTCAAAATTCGGGTTTTTAAATTTACATGGAAGATCAAATTGTTTGTGGCCAAGCGTTTGTCTTGCCCCATCATATTGGGAGCGGACTTCATTTCTCACACTGGTCTTGTGCTCGATCTCCAGGGTAGGTCGTGCATATTCAAATTTGCGTCCAATTGTAGAATTCCCTTGTTAAAGTGTAATTCTGTATCATGTTCATCTATTTCGCCTACCCAGGATGAGATGTTGTTAGACCTTAGACATCTACCTGAGGAGCAGGCTGATAGTATTCGGAAACTGTGTCAGTCGTTTCCCGAGGTGTTCTCTGATACTCTTGGTGTTACTGACCTTATTGAATACAAAATTGAGGTCACGGATTCAATTCCTGTCCGTTTTCCACCGTATAGGCTATCTCCACCTAAAATGAAGACTCTGAAAGAAATCATCGATCAGATGTTGAAGGATGGTATTATTAGGCCCTCTAAGTCAGCGTATTCTTCGCCTATTTTTCTAGTCCCGAAACCCCAAGGAGGCTTCAGGCCTGTCATTGATTACAGGGCTCTCAATCGGAAGGTGGTGTTGCAATCTGTGCCCCTTCCCGACCTTCATTCTTGCTTTTCATGGTTTCGTAAGGCCAAGTTCTTCACCATCTTGGACTTGAATCAGGCCTATAATCAAATTCCCCTTGCCGAAGAGTCTAAACATCTTACAGCGTTTGCCACGGACTGGAATTTATATGAATACAACCGCGTGCCTTTCGGGCTCCCCACGGGGGCAGCTGTGCTCACTAGGCTACTAGATAGGGTCTTTTCCGACATCAAATTTGAGTACTTATATCACTACTTGGATGATGTCGTCGTATTTTCCGAAACCTTTGAAGAACATCTAGATCATTTGCGAGAAGTTCTCAATCGCCTTCGTAAGGCTGGGTTAACTGTTAAGTTGTCCAAGGTTGCCTTTGCTAAGCCCTCTATGTCATTCCTAGGGCATATTGTGTCACCTGATGGTGTAGCAGTCGATCATTCTAGAACACAGGCCATCCGTGATTTTAAACCTCCTAAGGACATCAAAGGTATCGCTAGATTCATTGGTATGGTGAATTTCTTCAGGAAGTTTATTCCTAACTTCGCTAATAGAGCGGCGCCCTTAAACCTTCTTCGTAGGAAAGGCATCAAATTCGAGTGGGGACCTTCTCAACAAGCCGCTTTCGAAGATCTTAAATTAGCTCTCTGTAATGCCCCTGTACTTGCTATGCCTGATTTCTCGAAGAAATTCATCGTCCAAACGGACGCGTCGTCGTCAGCTGTAGCTGCAGTCCTTCTTCAAGAGACTGAACTAGGGAGGCGTCCCATCGCCTATGCATCTAGGACTCTATCGGTTCAAGAAGCCAAGTATTCCATCTATGAGCTCGAAGGGTTGGCAGTCTTATTCGCCTTAGAAAAGTTCCGTCTCTATCTGGAACATGTCAAATTCGACCTGGAGACAGATAATCAAGCCTTAAGCTGGGTCTTAGGTAGGCCGCGTCGTACTGGTCGTATAGCCCGTTGGGCTATCCGTATTTCTGCCTTCCAATTCGATGTCAGGCATATCAGAGGTACTGAAAATGTGGTTGCTGATGGACTCAGCCGTATGTTTCATAACGACGTCGAGACCCACGAACCGGTCGATAGTTCATCACCTTCCGAGTCCATACTATCTGGTGTTAATGCCATCTTAACAGGTGCTCCCATGCTTTTTAGGGATATTGAGAAATACCAACGTGAAGATCCGACGCTGGCTCCTATAATGGAAACCCTTTCTTCTGGGGAACATGTTGTCCCTTATGTTCTGAGGAATGGTGTTCTATGTTGCCCTTCGAGGCATGATAAGTTGATGAAAGTTGTTGTTCCAGCGGTTCTTGTACCTATGATCTTCAAATACTATCATGAGACCCCATTGGGGGGGCATCTTGGAATCTTTAAAACTCGTGAAAAGATTCGTGAAATGTTCATATGGAAAGGTATGGACGGTGAAATTCGAGAACTTGTAAAAGCTTGTAAATCTTGTTTGATCAGTAAACCCACCATGTCCACTAAAGTAGGCCTTTTGTCTTCTCATCAAGCGTCGCGCCCCATGGAACGCCTGTATATCGATTATGTGGGACCCTTCCCCCAGTCAAAGGGTAATGCCAACAAGTTCATCTTTGTGTGTGTAGATGGTTTTACCAGATTTTCCTGGTTATTTCCGACTAAGCTGGCTACCGCTCAGTCCACCATTACTTGCCTAAATTCTATTTTTGCTTCTTTTGGTCCGTGCCAATACATTGTATCTGATAATGCTAAAGCTTTTACATCAAATCTGTTTCGTAAATTCTGTTTTGACTTGTCCATCTCTCATGTAACTACATCTGCTTATTACCCTCAACCATCTCTGGCTGAACGGGTTAACCGCAATCTCAGGTCCGCACTTATTGCCTATCATCATGAAGATCATTCTAGGTGGGACACGTCCCTGCATTGGTTAGCTTTTGCTTTGAATTCGGCGGTTCATGAATCTCACAAATTTACTCCAGCTTCTTTGATGTTTAAGTTCGTTCCCAACACGCCGCTCTCTAACCTCTGGTCTCTGAATGACATTCTGCCCGAGACAATAGATCCGGACAACATTAAAGATCTTTGGAAGAAGGCTAAAGCTAATCTTAAAGTGTCTCATGAAAAGGTTAGGGAAAGGTATGATCGTGGACGGAGACCCACCACTTTGAAGGTAGGTGACCAGGTTATGGTCAAAAATTTTGTTCCCGCGGGCAAGCTTGCCCCCAGATTTCATGGGCCTTGTATCATTCTCGATTTTCTTACGCCGGTTACCTTATTGCTAAGTAATCCAGCCACCGAGAGGATATTTAGAGTTCACCTGTCCCAGGTGAAACCGGTGTAATTTCTGTGTTAACTTGCTCCATATTATTTTGAAAGGATATGAAGGTTATATTTTTTTTGAGTTTCACTTTTAAGGCATTCTGCCCCTTCTGTAATATTTTGGTTTTAGATGTAAGCCTTATGTAAAACCTGCCCCGACCCGTTAAACTGCCATCCTGTTCTTGCCACGGCCATTACCACGCTCCCGTCTCCTGCTCCTCTCTACACAGTGGCTTAATGAATACCATGAATATCTGCACGCCGCTGGCCCCTCACTCTCTCTACAAGCCTGTACCCTCAAAGAAAATAATTGTCCAACACAATTCTGCCGCCTAGCTTTAATGTTTCAGCGCCCCCGCAGCCGCGCAGCGCCGTGCAGCGACTGGGGAGGGGGATGGGCCCCCTCCTCTCCAGCGAGGACGACATGTGCACGGCGAGCCGGAGCTCACCTCCCGGCCAAGGCTGATGTGCGGCGCACGACCTGCTACATGCCCGCAGCCTGTATCTGTTCACCGCGGGCGCGGCGTACTTCAACACCTCTGCTCCCCTCATTGTGCGGGCGAGCGGTATCTCAGGGTACTTGAGGGGTCCGAGCGGCCTCCGTTGGACGCAAGCTGCAACGGCCGGTCTGGCCATCCGACTCAATCTACATCAACTACATGGACAGTCACCATAAGCAATAATTACATTTGGGAATTTAACAACAATATTTGGTGGACATTGCAAATTTTTCCTTCACCTTTAAGTATTAAAAGCTTATCTTCAGAAATTCAACTTCGATAAACATAAAAACCTTACGTTACCAACTGCAACAAAAATTTTGGAACTGAATTAAGAAATTTCTCAAAAACTTCTGCAAGTTATCTTAATATCAACATCAAAACTTGGAACTTATTTTCAAACAAACGTTTATGTTCTTCTGTGTTACCCCTTGGATGAACTTTTGGGGGGGGAGGTCTGTACCGGGCGGTACACCTCTACACCGTTTATTTAAAAGTTGCGCCAGTTGAAACTCCTCTTCTGGAGGAAGGTTGAACTTTATCTATTCTATTAATTCTCTACTTTCTCAGAAGATGTCACCACGTGGAAAATTTTGAGTTTTTGAACTGTGTCACTTTTGATGTGTTTTTGTTTCGCTTGAAGTAAGAAGTGTGAACTTTCTCTTCTAGAGGACACTACTGAAGAATTACAATAGTGCAACCTAGTGCGAAATCAAAGAACTATTTTGTGGGAGAAAATTTTATTTCAAAAGTTTGTTTCTTGTTAAATTTCTTTCTGTTATTGTTTAAGTTGGCTGTATACCCCTCTTTTTCCCCTAGTTTGGATCTAGCCAATCCCGAATTTCTTTAATTAATTTTCCACCAATAATGTGTTTCTTTTTCCTCTATGTAGGGGTTTCTTTTCCCGAACCAATAAAGATTTTGTGGGAGGGTGTTTTATTTCCCCTAACGCCTAGAATCTTCCGCGAGGGGATATAAACTGCTGATTTTGGGGTCTCCGGGCCACTTCTGTTCCATCTTTCAGTGTATTAAGTACATAGCAGGAGGCGGGAAGCGCCTCTTTCCTCGGCAGCGTTCTACTACCAGGTAATGGCCTATTAATATCTTCTTTTCTTGCTAGGTCGGCAGTTTAACTCTCGCGGCGGGTTCGAAGCGTTTTCCATCATGCAACCTTTTCCTAAAATGTAACTACTCTTTTCTTCTTTTTCTTGTAAAGTTACATATTGGGATAGAGAGTGCTAACCCTCTCGAGCTCCCACTCACATTTGTTTTGAGGTGAACTTATTTTCTCAAACTTTTCTTCGTTTATGTAATGTAAAGTGTTCTTCTCTAAGTCACCTCTGTAGTATGGGATTAGCCCTTGCGTTAGTGGCCCAGAGCCAGATTAGGTTTTAAAAGCAAAGTGTATTAGGAGTGCAAGTTCGCCTCCTCTCAAGTTGTATTTTAGAGGTCATGTATTAATCTTTTCTCTCCTAATAGACCTCAGTAGGTTGGGTATTTTACCCCTGTGTATATGTCCTTTGAGGACAACTTGAAAGTTGAGTTTGGTGTGGCCTGGGAGAGGCTTAACTTTAAGAGCGAGTGGCTCTTTTCTAAAACTGAGAGTTGTATGCCTCGAGGAGGCTTTGTTGTGTAATTTGGAGCAAGGGCTCCAGGGTTTGATTGGGGTCTTCTGCCCCTTTTGTTGAAATTGGTATATCGTAAAGTTGAGCTAGTTGCTCAAGAATTGTGTTTTCAGGGCTCGAAGCCCAAATTCTTTAATCCCTGTAATTGTACATTTCAAATTGTATTTCGGCTACTAAGTACCTGTTCTATTTGTTGTTACCTAATTTTGAAAAGAAAATATAACCTTGTTAAATTTTAAAATTTAATTTCTCTTTAGTAGCTTGAGACCTATTCACCACCCAGCACCTTCTTTCATGCTTAACTACCGCTAAAACACGGTAACAATAATAATAATAATAATAATAATAATAATAATAATAATAATAATAATAATGTTCTCATTCCTCCCCTGAAGGGGGAGGCGGGCCTCTTAGACGGTGACGCCGTCTCTCAGGCCGGGAGATTTGTTTCGGTGAAGGAGATGCTCGGAGAAGGTGAGGGGGTAGGCGACCGTGGCCTATACAAGTGTATTATATGCGAAAAGGTGTCTGTGCCAATATTTTTAGTGCCAGTGTATATGTCAAACAAGCAACTAGGCCTTTCATATCTACTGAGGTCTATCACTGACACAGTATAATATAATTATACGCATTCTGGCATTGTACACAATGGTAAGGTTTTTTCTTTTTCTTGCTATTTGCTTTACGTCGTACGGACATAGATAGGTCTTATGGCGACGATGGGACAGGAAAGGCCTAGGAGTGGGAAGGAGCCTTAATTAAGGTGCAGCCCCAGTATTTGCCTGGTGTGAAAATGGGAAACCACGGAAAACCATTTTCAGGGCTGCCAACAGTGGGGTTCGAACCCACTATCTCCCGATTACTGGATACTGGCCACACTTAAGCGACTGCAGCTATCGAGCTCGGTAAAGGAAAAACCGAAGGGTTAAGAAAATGCGGAAACATCCTATATGTGTTTCTCGTCTGACTAGAGGATTATATTATATATTGTTTGACGATCTAAATGAGGATGGCAGTAAGTTTATCAATAATAAGTGGGTTTGAATCCCACTGTCGACAGCCCTAAAGATGGTTTCCCATTTTCACACCAGGCAAATGCTGGGGCTGTACCTTAATTAAGGCCACAGCCGCTTTCTTCCAACTCGTAGCCCTTTCCTATCCCATCGTCGCCACAAGACCTATCTGTGCCGGTGCGACGTAAAGCCACTATATATATATTTATCATATCTGGAGTATTCTTCTCGCCTACGGGTTTTGCTTCCAATTCTGGAAAAAAAGTTCTTTAAAATGCTGTTCCAAGAATTCAGTGATTCTATTTTGTCAGTGTAAGCTTCAGTTCTGGAATCCCAATTGACCGGTTTTCATTCTACCACAAACATGGTCTTCAATATTTATTTGACTTTCAAATAATGTTGTCATCTCCTTCATTTGCTGTTGTAGTTTTATTTGATGTCTCCATGTTCAATGAAGAAACTATCACAATAAGTAAAATATTCACTCCACCACAGCACGAGACCAAACAAGCTAATAAGAAAGATAATGGTTAGGTGGATCGCTGGCTCAGTTGCGTCCAGTCTTCCTCATTACGTCAAGGTGGTGTGAGAACACGAACTTGAGTGACGTTCCCGTATGCGCGGGGAGGTACATCGGGCCACGTTAGCTAGAAGAGAGACGGTAGGTGTCACGAGACGGATGCGCAGTGGACTGCCGTGGTCGTGACGTCACTGGCCTGTCCTTCCCATTACACTACGCATTGTTTGGCGTGCTAATATCAGTCTATAATGTCTTTGGTGTCATTGATATCACTCGAGCAGTGAAGTTCGGTGCACTGTTGTTCGTCTGTGGTCTGCATATAATTTATTTAATTATTATTAATTACCTAATTACTTTCGAGGCTTGCGAATGTTTTAAAAGTCGTAAACTTGTGCTTATCGTTCGTGAGTGAATTGAAATCCAGTATATATGTCGTATCTGTGCAGTTAAAATGCCGGGCTGTGCGGTTGCAGGCTGTACAAACCATCCCAACAACCCAATGGAGCGTAAGTTTTCCTTTTATAGATTCCCAAAAGACCCAACTCTACACAAAGAATGGGTACAAGGATGCCTTTAACTCTAAAATCGCACGTATATGCTCCGAACATTTTCTGTCCTCTGATTTTGAGAGAGATTTACAAACTGAACTGTTAGGGCTTCTCCCTAAGCGCTTGTTGAAAAAGGAACAATCCCTTCTCAAAACATCCCCACATTTTCTGCATCAATAGACAATTCAGAGAGAAATACACGCACCGAAGGGTGGGATTGTAAAAAAAGTTCTAGAATCGCTAATAAGCAAAACTGTAGAGAAATCAAGTGAGCTTGATGACCTTTCTCAGGAAGGACAAATTAACGAACAGTTACACCAAAAGAAAGAAAACTTGCCCTTGAAGTGTGAACTAGCTTGTGTGATGGTCGAAAATGAATTAGAAGAAAGAATAAAACTACTTACTGAAGATCTAAAACGAGCCCAAACCAAAATAACGAAATTGGGGGCAATTTTAAAGAACTATGAGGAATTTTTTTCTAGAATGTCAAAAACAATGTTATTATTATTATTATTATTATTATTATTATTATTATTATTATTATTATTATTATTATTATTATTATTATTATTATTATTATTATTATTTGTTCGTGATTAAAAAAGCATTAATGATAGTACAGTACTTACTATTTTCGGGAAAAGTAACAACATGCAGTATCTAATCTTGTGTATTTTATTTAGACTTTTTCGGTTAATACCATTTCTTGATTGTTAAGTTTTGGTTTGTTTAATCTGTACGTGTATAGGGTACTTACGTTAAATTCGTTCAAGTAATTCGGAACTGTAAATACTATTGAAGCATTTAAAAATGATTTTTAAACTGTTTTAGGTTTTAAAGTAGGTCTGCAATATTTACGAAAGCACGCATACAAAATAATAAAAATAATATTTTTAGGCAATATCTAAGTGGTTTTTGTGTGAAAAGATTATATTACAACGTAAACATATTTGTGATAAGGAAGATAAGCCGGGCGCTCCGCACACTGATTTGTAGTAAGTTACAGCGCCTGGCAGACGGTCCACGGTCCGCTGACGTCACACGCTCCTGGCCGGCTGCGCGTGGCACCTACCGTCTCTCTTCTAGGTACCATGCATCGGGCGACTGGTTGCGCCACTAGTCGCCCACGGCTAATAGGCTACATTTACTGCAATGCCCCGTCACGAAATTGAGCAACTAAAAGTCGCCAGAGCAGTTGCCGGCCGTTCCTCAGTTGCGCCACTAGTCGCAGCTAATAGGCTCCATTTGATCCAATGGTCCGTGACTTGCCAGAGCAACTAGTTGCGCCACTAGTCGCCCACGGCTAATAGCGACCTAACCACTACACTACAGAGACGCACTGCTACAAAACATACTCTCGGATAAGAGAGGATTTCCTTTGCCTGGTTGGGAATTAGAAAATGGAAGTTAAAATTGAAAAAAGAAAAATAAGGGGGAGAAATTATCCTGCTTCCCGTTTCAAAATGAACATTGATTACCTCAAAGTTAGAGTTAGAGTTAAACGTTTTTCAGATGAAACAGTTTCTCGAACATCATTTACCCACTCCCATTTCCTTTTCTTACCTCTTCTTCTCGCTAGCAGAGGTGTATCTAATGCATAGAGCTCACACAAATCTTCAGGAGACGCCATGATCTCGCACATACAGCTACTAAGTAACTCGGCCGAATACGCAGCGAAAGTACGAAAGCGTACGCACGATTTCGGACGAACAGACTTCGCACAGATTCGTCAGAACTCGCAGTTCGCAGATTTCCGCTTCCAGTGGACGACAAGCCTAACAGCTGCTAAAATTTCAAAATGGAGGCATGTAGAAGACGTAAGTTTGAAGCTTTACTGCTGTATGAAGACCAAAGTCTTTAATATTACTACTTATAATCTGAAGAAGGCAAAGGACGACCCATACTAAGAAATAACGACTTTTTTAGAGTTGTCAGAAGAAATATTTCTAATTACCAAAGCCATAATGAACAAGGTACTAGACGATATTGAAAATAGGTTAGGGTTTCCAACAGATTGAAACTTATCATTCCCTCCATTGCAGCAGTTGCTTTTAGATTTTACAAGGAGGGTTCAGACACTGCTTCCAATCGATTTCAACGAGCTAATGTACCTGTTGGGAGACACTAAACAGTAACTCGTGTATAAGGGTTTAGGTCAATACGCCTTCGTTTTCGAAAAAAATGAGGACTAATGTCATGAGGCAGGATCCGCTTCGGACCAAGTGGAGGTGATAGAACACTAAAATGCGAACACATTTAACTTAAACTTGTCAGGTCCGCAACTTAATAATTTCCGAAAAAATACGAATTCCCCGATTCTAATGCAACGCGTATTTGAAAAGTTGCAAACCAGACACGTGGAGCAGTGGCCGACTGGTCATCGTACTCGGCTACGAACCTCGACTACGAGAGTTTGAGTCCCGTCACAGGCATAATTTTTATACAAATTAAATTATTATTTCAGGGAATGTGAAGGTAAAATGCAATTAAAAACAAATAATCAAATTGCAGTGGAATATTTTCTACCTCAAATTAATATTGTGACCGTTCACAACGTAACCTATAGTATGAAATATACCCTTTTCCGCGTCATTCTACGTTAAACATTGTCCAAGTTAGGATTTTTCCACCCGTTCCGGGACACGAATGACAGTACGCTGACTCGCGCGACACAACTCTAGTGTTGGTAATTAGCAGCGAGGCATTGCAGGAGTGCTTGTACTTGAAGATTTTCACTCCAACCGCGAGCGAGATGAAAAGAGACGCCTTATCACGTGACTGAGAATCTAGGTCACTAGCCGAGCTCATGGAGGATATCCAACGTAAGAACTAACATTATACCGCATTTCCCCCATTCATTCACCGCTGCCAATTCGCCGAATTCAATTGCTTTTCACTAGCCAATTAATACAAATCGCACAGTACTCAATGGATAGTCACGTGCAAGCATTCATTTGAATCAGAGTATTTCACACATAATTATGAAGCCGAGAAGTGCTCTACATAATTGAAAGAACGGTAATAACGCCATAACAACAGTGCGCCATAATGGTTACCAGATGTTGGGTCTTAACTGCGGCAATGAGCTCCAGGATTCCCCTAGCACGCGTCATCATCCATCGACAGAGACCAAAGGTCGCTTTTAAGATTGCTCGAGAATCCACGAGGCTATTTTAATAAGATTCACTCAATGAAAGTGGGAGTACAGGAGCTACAATTTGATGCCCCGTTCGTTACTGTACGTCACGTATTACCGAAACGCATTTTGAGAAAGAGGCGTGTTTTCCCCCTCTGCCAGCTTCAGGGTATCTTGCCTATATATTACGGAGCTGCGAAACAGACATCGCCGGTTCATTTTCAGTTCGTCGTGACTTGTGTGTAAGTTCTTTGTGAAGGAATCATTCTGAAGTGTGAACAGTACACTACAGTGATGTATTAAAGTCTGTGATTTTATGTGGAAGTAACCACAATCTGACAGAGTTATTTGCTGTACACTGTAAGGTACAGTGTCCCGCTAACAAATTTAGTAGAAACGGTACGAAACCGTGATGATCGTTGCCCGTGACGAGGAGGTCGTGCATCGAGCCTCATATATGCCTAAACTAATACGGCTCAATTTACACTGACTGACAGAGCAAATGCAACACCAAGGAGGAGTGGTTCGAAAGGGATGAAAGTTGGGGAAAAAACAGAGTCGGCACGGAAAAATAATTGATGTTTATTTCAAACCGATATGCAGGTTACACAATGCGCACGGCATCGACTCAGTAGGATGTAGGACCACCGCGAGCGGCGATGCACGCAGAAACACGTCGAGGTACAGAGTCAATAAGAGTGCGGATGGTATCCTGAGGGATGGTTCTCCATTCTCTGTCAACCATTTGCCACAGTTGGTCGTCCGTACGAGGCTGGGGCAGAGTTTGCAAACGGCGTCCAATGAGATCCCACACGTGTTCGATTGGTGAGAGATCCGGAGAGTAGGCTGGCCACGGAAGCATCTGTACACCTCGTAGAGCCTGTTGGGAGATGCGAGCAGTGTGTGGGCGGGCATTATCCTGCTGAAACAGAGCATTGGGCAGCCCCTGAAGGTACGGGAGTGCCACCGGCCGCAGCACATGCTGCACGTAGCGGTGGGCATTTAACGTGCCTTGAATACGCACAAGAGGTGACGTGGAATCATACGCAATAGCGCCTCAAACCATGATGTCGCGTTGTCTAGCGGTAGGGCGCTCCACAGTTACTGCCGGATTTGACCTTTCTCCACGCCGACGCCACACTCGTCTGCGGTGACTATCACTGACAGAACAGAAGCGTGACTCATCGGAGAACACCACGTTCCGCCATTCCCTCATCCAAGTCGCTCTAGCCCGGCACCATGCCAGGCGTGCACGTCTATGCTGTGGAGTCAATGGTAGTCTTCTGAGCGGACGCCGGGAGTGCAGGCCTCCTTCAACCAATCGACGGGAAATTGTTCTGGTCGATATTGGAACAGCCAGGGTGTCTTGCACATGCTGAAGAATGGCGGTTGACGTGGCGTGCGGGGCTGCCACCGCTTGGCGGCGGATGCGCCGATCCTCGCGTGCTGACGTCACTCGGGCTGCGCCTGGACCCCTCGCACGTGCCACATGTCCCTGCGCCAACCATCTTCGCCACAGGCGCTGCACCGTGGACACATCCCTATGGGTATTGGCTGCGATTTGACGAAGCGACCAACCTGCCCTTCTCAGCCCGATCACCATACCCCTCGTAAAGTCGTCTGTCTGCTGGAAATGCCTCCGTTGACGGCGGCCTGGCTTTCTTAGCTATACACGTGTCCTGTGGCACACGACAACACGTTCTACAATGACTGTCGGCTGAGAAATCACGGTACGAAGTGGGCCATTCGCCAACGCCGTGTCCCATTTATCGTTCGCTACGTGCGCAGCACAGCGGCGCATTTCACATCATGAGCACACCTCAGTGACGTCAGTCTACCCTGCAATTGACATAAAGTTCTGACCACTCCTTCTTGGTGTTGCATTTGCTCTGTCAGTCAGTGTACATAAAGAGGCACGTATTTAGATAAGTGCGTGGGGCGAGTGTATCAGAAACCGACGTGAAATATTTAGGAAAGTGAATGAAAGGCCCATTATCGGCAACGTATAACGGCAGTGTCTCATCAGAAAAATTCCTAGCGCAGTAAAGAGCTCGACCTACGTATGACTAAGTGCAGTGGAATATGCCTGAATTATTGTTATGTAGTACGAGAGTGTTAACACATTAGTAGCGTATCCAGTGACATTTCTAAGTGAACCAGCGAAACTTCAGGACCTAGAGTAACTATCAATAAGAAAGATAGGCAGGTGAGGAGGAAATAATGTCGGGCTTCAGAGACATAACCTTCATTAGGCTGGGGTGCTTGTGTCATTGAGTAGATCCAACCGTATATTTAATCTGTGATGTGTGATATAAACTAACGCATTCACATTTGAAACAACTTCCCCTCATTACATAAGGAGTCTACAAGGACGTCGGAGTGAACGAGATATCTAGCTGTCTGCCGGAATTTCGCCTTGTATAGCAGAAATCGTCCGGAACTTCGCACGAGATCAAGCCATCATGTTTGTGACTCACCAGTTGGTCATCAAAGGACTTCACATCGCTGAGGGCATCATGAAGACCGAGTAAATATATGGGTGTGCCCTTCTGTAAAGCTGTGTTCGTGATCGCTGAAGGATGAGTACATTTTCAATTATTATTATTATTATTATTATTATTATTATTATTATTATTATTATTATTATTATTATTATATCGTATCATAATGTAAAATACAAAGGTAAATTTGCATGTAGATATAACATAGGTCGCTAGTAACTATTTCAGCGGGATGACAGCATTTTATTTGATGGTTTTTTATAGGAGATATTTCTTCATGGCTGAGGCAACCATATTTCTTTTCTGCTTATTTATAAGGGTTTATAGTGCGTGACGTAGATTTAAGAACCTTAGATTAACTAAGTTCGAAGTGTCGTAAAATTATAGGGCGCAAATATTCTGTATAAATGACTCAGATCATCACCGATTCACTAGCTAACAGGAGTCATCACAAGCTTTTTCAATTTGTTGATTGGACACTCCACATAATGAGATAGGAAACCTCCGTTTAGAATTATAAGAGGTTGGAGACAACGAACGAGACATGAAATTGGAATGTACATTACATGCCTATTTAGCACGGGAGTACTTGGAATAACATGACCCGTGCAGTAGATTCATCTTCAAGGTGGCTTGTTTTCGGCGTACTGAGCGGAAGGAGACAGCTTATTGTCCAGGCTGTAGCGCGGACGTGGTAATGCGAAATGTAGATGAAGCTCCTTTCGAGTTAAATTGATTAGCGAGAAGTGTATGCCGCGCCATAGATAAAATAATTAAGGCCGGAGGTAGATGCAAAGTGTAATGAGTCGGGATAAGCCGCCAGGAAAGGAATGATGTATTTCGCTGTGAAGAGACAGATTTATTGGGACCCGGAAGGGCGACCCGTTGTGTTTTGGAAGTGAACCAGGTCACAGCTGGCGTGATTTATGATACCCGGTAAAAGGACGAAGACGAGCCGAGCGCTCGCTCTGTTTGTGAAGGGTAGAGGAGTATTACCTGTCGTATTTCCCTCTAAACAATGATTCCAAGCTACCACTTATTATTAACACCTTTGATTAAGCTCCAGTGTTCTGACATGAACGATCCCACCAATTTCTTCTTTAACCATTTAAAACGTATAGGGTTACAGGTTGATATATTCTATTGATGGTTATGAATTTCGTGTTTTTGGTCCGTATTGAACAATATATAAGTAATAATAATAATAACTTAAATGTTTCCACCTTTTCAATACAATATATTCACAAAATTACAAAATTATACGGTACTAGTTTCGACCCATCTAGGGGTCATCATCAGCCGTATTGGAGCAAAGATCATTTGTGGATTTCGCCACAAATGATCTTTGCTCCAATACGGCTGATGATGACCCCTAGATGGGTCGAAACTAGTACCGTATAATTTTGTAATTTTGTGAATATATTGTATTGAAAAGGTGGAAACATTTAAGTTATTATTATTATTACTGATATATTCTATGTCTCAGGAGACCCAGGTTCACCCCTTGGATACAGTGAACGTTGGTGCTCACGGTTACTACCGACAGATGGATTGATCCTCCTGCAACTACATCTAGTGTATTTAAAGTGCATATGTTTTGTCTATTTATACAGGAAGTGAAAATTGTATATTCATGAAATATTGGATGTTTGAAGTCGCTCCATTGTTCGTACACAGAATTGCAACGTTGTATATAATGTCATGTTGGGGTATTTGCCGGAATCCTAATGAAACAAGCGTGTGTATAATAGTGAATATTCAGCAATGATTCATTTAGGGAAATGACGTGATACTACCTTCAAATATTTGGAAATGTAGTCATAGAAACATACAATTTACTTCAGTTCATCCGATGTTAGGGTATCGTAACTTGGTATAATTTGAATATATTAATTCTCGACGAATAAACTGAATTATAGCAGGGTTTGCCCACACTAATTAAATGTGTGTAATCGTGATAGGCAATGCGCAATGTGTTAAGTGCAAGTGCAAAGTGTAAATAATTCAAGAGGAAACGCCTCTTAAAAATGAAATAATTGAATGTAGAATGAGGTGTAGAAAGAGACTACCAAACATTTAAAACGTCAAGATCAATCTAAATATTATTTTTAAGTGTATTGTATGGCATATCCATGTGAATAAGATGTTTTTCACTAGTATATTCAAGTTGTTACATACGATATAGTTTACCTCCTCATTAGTAATGAACTAGTGTTCATCTCATAATTAATATTCCCCTACTATAGAGGTTATTAGAAGAGTATCGCCCCATCGGACGGTCCACTCAGACCCGTAATGTTCTGCCGACTTAGCTAGCGTACTATTCTAGTAGGGGAGATGAGACTTCAATACCGGGTTGAGTCCGAAGCTAATCGGAGGTACTCCATTCTAATATCATGTTTATGAGCCACGGTATTTTGTTTATGTACTGAAGCCTTGGACAGGTACAATGTATATATACAGAGAAAGAGATCCAGCAGTAACTGTGAGAACGTTCAGGCCTATCTATATTAATTTCAGGTAGAGTGTACTGCAATTTGCGTTATTTTTGTTCCAATTTTTAAAATAACGTTCCCTCAAGTATTACTTTATTTTGTACGACAATTATAGCTGCGACGAAACTCGAACTCACGTCTACGAGGTTCGCAGACAAGTACGATGACCACCATGCCACCACTCCGTTTGACTGCGATGTAACTCCCAGGTATATATGCCTTGCATTGGAATCGGGGATTCGTCAATTTTTCAGAAGTTATTTGGTTGCGGACCTGACATGTTTAAGTAAAATTTGTTCGCCCTTTAGTATTCTATCACCTCCACTTTGTCCGAAGCGGATTCTGTGTAATAACATCTGCCCTCATTTTTTTCGAAAACGAAAGCGCATTGACTTAAACCTTTACACACGAGTTACTCTTGAATGTCTCTCCATAGGTACATTGAAGCCCGGTGAAATTGGTTGACCGCAGGGTCTGGCCTCTACTTGTTAGATACTGGCATTATGCTTGAGACACTTTTCTTGTAATTGTAGGCGACTATGTTCACGAGTGCAAGAAAAGAGTGTGTAGAATTCTGCAAAATATTCCTGCTGCCATTACAGCATTAACAAGGCATTACATTATTTTCCCCGCAATGGGGGTAGGAGCCTTTTAAATTGCACTCCTCCAAGATTAGGCTATATCGAATGTTGTGACATAACAGTCGATTATTTCATTTTTAAGCACACTCGCATAATTTTCAATTAAAACTATAACAACATTGTCTCACAGAACAGTCGAGCTGAGTTGGTTCACAAAACAAAATCACGGAACCGCACAGGCAGTCGAGTATGTCTTGATGATCTACGGACACGTACATTTGTTGGAACATCGGGATTCTGTCGTGGTGTTACTGCCGTATCGGGGGTTGGTGGATTTTCTACTGGAACAGCTGGATCTTGGCGTGGTGGTACTGTTAAATCAGAATTAACCGAGACATGGCAATCTGGAGCTCTAGGCACGTCGTATGACTGGGCTGGTTCAAATGTAACTTATTTAGGTTGAATCAGTGTCCCACGCATTTGGTCAATATGGCGTTTCCGTATCCTTCGTGATTCGTCCAAAATAACTAGGTAGTGTCGCTGACCATACTTCTTTACAACTTTTCCACATCTCCAAGTGGTTATTGCAGAAGAAGCGCACCTGGACTCTTCCCTCCGCCCTCCTCCACTTGAAACGATCGTCCTGGTTTGGCTACGAATAATGAAGGTTGAGGTCGGATAGGGAAGAAAGCATCAAGGCGAATCCTCATTTTTCGGTTCGGGTATAGCTCTGCTGGTGACTTTCCACATGCAAGGGGTGTAGCACGGTATCGAAACAGAATCTATTGCATTTCCTCGTAGATTGGGACATTATCATCTGAGGCAGAACGGAGACGATTCTTCAATATTTGAACATGTCATTCTGCTAAGCCATTAGTGGCTGGGTGACCAGGTGCAACAAATTATTGAAAAATTCCTTTTGTGGAACAATAGGTGCGAAATTCATTGCTTTGAAAAATGGCTGCATTATCTGAGACAATGCTTGCTGGAAATTCATGAGAAGTAAATATACGGTGTAGCAACACGATTGTGGAGGTACTTGTTGGTGTATCTCGTAAAGTTTGCACTTCTGGCCATTTCAATTTGGCGTCCACACAAATCAGAAAGTTACAGTTCTCAAAAGGTCCTGCATAATCAATATGCACTCTTTCCCAGTTGTCTTCTGGTTCGTCCCATGGATGCACTGGTAATTTTGGTGGATTTGCTCTTGTCAATGCGCATGTTGGACGTCCTTTTACTAGGCGTTCAATATCTCGATCAATTCCAGGCCAATAGACGTAGCGACTGACCAGCTGTTTCATCTTCATGATGCCCAAATGAGTTTCGTGAAGTTCATTTAAAACCTGACCTCTTAGTCTGGAAGGGATAACAACTCTATCTTGTCTGAACAGCACACCCTCATTCAGAGTACATTAGAAAACCATCCGTTCATTCTGTAAATCAAAAACAAGTTTATTCAGTTCATGATGTTTACGTGTTTCATCCTGGATGGTGCGAAATGTGATTCGTTCGTTTGAAATTTGAAAAATTAGGTGCGTAAATAACTGGTTAACATCTCCAATGGAAATATCTGTTGAAGAATTGACTTGCTGTAGGGAAGCCCGCGATAAACAGTTAACATTTTGGTTCTCTGCACTCTTCTTAAATTGAACTGCGTAATCAAACCCGACAAGAACGAAGCATATCGTAGTAGACGAGCAGATGTCATTTGTGGTAGAGCTTTGTTTTGCTGAAAAATACGTGTTAGCGGTTCATTGTCGGTCACTAGTGTGAAGTGCCTGCCATAAACATAGGCGTAAAAGTGGTTGACAGCAAACATAATTGCCAACGTCTCCCTGTCTAGTTGGCTATAGTTCTGTTCTGATACAGTCAGTGATCGTGATGTATACGCAATCAGCCTTTCTTCTCCATCAATTAGATGGCTAAGGACAGCGACAACACATGTTGGACTTGCATCTGACGTCAGATCTATTGGTAATTTTGGATCATAGGGCGTTAAGACCCTATCGCTACACAACTCTGCATTTAACTTGATGAATGCGGTTTCACATTCCGAAGTCCATATGTAACGTTGACCTTTGCGGAACAGGTGCCGTAATAGATATGACATGGTTGAGAAATCTGGTATAAACCTGGAGTAGTATGTGATTAGTCCCAAAAATCTGCGTAGTTCATCAACGTTTGTAGGATGAGGCATGTCATTAACAGCTCTAACTTTTCTGAGGACTTACTAAAGGTATTATACTGGATAACATGGCCCAAATATTCAACTCTCTCTTCAAAGAAAGAACACTTAGCTCGGTTGACATGCAGATCAAAATCAGATAATCTCTTCAGACATAACCGCAAATTGTGTGTTCACTCCTCCAGAGTTGAACCGTGTACGATTAGGTCGTCAAAATAGGCTTCTGTTTTTGGAAGTCCCCTGAGGATTTGTGAAATGATTCGGTTAAATTCGGATGGCGCTGTTTTAATTCCGAAACTTGGACGATTCATTCTGTATGTTCCACGATGTGTAGATATAGTCTGGATTGTAGCACTTTCATAATCAACTTTCACGTGTAGATATGCTTTGAACAAGTCCAATCTACAAAACGATTTGGAATCATGTAGGCTGTTCAACACATTATCAATTCGCCTTATGGGGTAATTTGCAGCAACAGGTTTCTCATTTACACCACATTTGTAATCAACACATAATCTAACTCCTCTATTTGGCTTGGGAATGACGACCAGCGGTGACCCCGAATCACTTGATGATACAGGAGATATGACCCCAGCTGCTTCTAGTGAGTCCATCTCCCTTTTAACTCGTTCACGAAGTGCATAGGGAACATCCCGTTCTCGTGTAAATACTGGTTTAGCTCCTTCACGTAACTGTAACTTTACTTCAAATTTTGGAACACGTCCAATTTACTCTTCAAAAACATCAGGAAATTCATTAATTATGTCATCAACTGAAAAGATAGCGTTAACTGGATATGACATGAGTGGAGTTTCCTTGCTAGCATCTATTTCCTTTAATTCAATACCACCGAGCTCGATAGCTGCAGTTGCTTAAGTGCGATCAGTATCCAGTATTCGGGAGATAGTAGGTTCGAACCCCACTGTCGACAACCCTGAAGATGGTTTTCCGTGGTTTCCCATGTTCACACCAGGCAAATGCTGGGGCTGTACCTTAATTAAGGCCACGGCCGCTTCCTTCCTATTCCTAGCCCTGTCCTGTCCCATCGTCACCATAAGACCTATATGTGTCGGTGCGACGTAAAACAACTAGCAAAAAAGTTAATAGCAAGTCTCCTAACCCACAATCTTCCAAGTAATGCCGAATAGCTCTCAAGGACAATATATATATATCATCTTGGATTTCCTTGTCTTTATATACAGTTGAGACTGTTACATTTCCCATATCTGAAATAATATTGCCTGAATATGAACGAAAGGTAATTTCAGATTGTTGTAGGGGTAAACCTAGATCCAATTCATTAAATGTATCTTCAGGAAGCAGAGTAAAACATGCACCAGAGTCAACTTCAAAACACTGTGTCTTATTGGTTAGTGATACAGTAACTATATATTTATCAGAGTCAGGAGTAACTTCAAATAAATCTACAAGTGACGGAGAAAAAGTAGGTTCTACTTTACTCACACCGTATGAATGATCCTGGGCATCACTTGGGATAACACAAATTGATTTAGTTGAGCTGGAATTATCTGCTTTGGGTTTGGAATTTCGCATTAGGCTGGTGATACACACCTTGGCGAGATGGCCTTCTCTTCAACAAGATTCAAATCTAATATTATACCTACTAACTCGGCATACTGACACACGGTGATTCGGCTTAGCACATCGGGAACATAAGTTATCAATTTCTAATCTTCTGAAATCAGGTCTGATTCTTCCACTAGAGAGAGAACGTTGACCATATCGAATACTTTGATTCGGTGAACGTGTGTTGCATGGATAGTCAGGGCTCAACGAATGATTACTCTTGCTGTAACTGGGGCTCGGAGAACGATAACGAAATCTATGATCCCGTCGAGAGCGGTGATCTGAGCCAGCAGTAACCTTATATGTATCGCTATTGTCGAATTCAGATGCCGACGAAGAGGCTTGTCTGGTAAATTCCCTACTTCCTATTCTAGACGTTTCCAATAATGTTCCCTTAGCAAGGATTTCATCAAAAGTGGTATTAGATTGCAGTAGCTGTTCGCGTAACCAATTGTTTCGTAAACCTCTTATGAACTGGGCTCTTAGAAATACATCCGAAATTGAAACTGTACGTTGACATTGGCATTTGACTGTGAATTCGCACTCAGCTAAATTGCGTTGAAGAGTTGCGACAAAATCGGCGACAGACTGTTCCTCTTTCTGACAGACATTTAAAAATTAATGCTGAGAAATAACGGCACTTTTCTTTGGAACAATCATTTGGCTGAACAGTTTAACCAGATCTGTAAATGACTGAGTTCTGATCGATTTTTCTGGGCCTAAAAATGCAGATAGACTGTTGTAATGCACAAAACTTATAGAGACGCATAGTAGCTGTGCTTTCTTTTCCTCATCTGTGATATTTTTCATTGCTACGTAATTTTCAAACCTCTCCATATAGCATGCACATTTTCCCTCCCTAGAATCAAAATTTTCAAATGGTTGTATGCTTGAACAGTTACTGGAATGCGAAACTTCTCTTCCTGATTCTCTTTGGAATGCTGATATAAGCTGAGTAAGCAGGGTTTGTTGTTGTCGGTTAAATGCATCTAACAGCTTAGCATTCTTCTGAGTGCAACCTAATTGTGTCAAAACAGCGGTAAATATTTTCGGTGGTCGATTGATAGTACCGGTACTGTGCAGGATATTAGCAATACTTATTTATACTTTCACCTCGTCGCCAACTGTTATGTTCTGAACACTACTAAATATATTTATTCAGAGCTTAACATTATTTTATTTGGATATGCATTTGTTGCACAGCATGGCGTATCTATTCATTACAATGAAAGTCCCAATTAGAAGAACAGCTGTTCTCTCCAGAGAGTATACATCACTGTGTCGTTACGCTGTTGTTACTAGCGCACTCACTGTATTTTTAAAAAATACACTACACCTGGGATCTGTAATCATGCGCAGTAATGTGAGAATGGTGTTTGTTTTGATCGTGTTGTAAACCTGTTTTAATTCTTACTATGCCAATGCCTCTCATACAACTATTCTTAACTTTCCTCCGAAATAAAACATTAAGAGTAGGGATGGCAACGATATATCGGTTTTTACGAAATACCGATATTTTCCTTTCGATTTATCGGTATATCGATACCGAAATTTTGATTCAATTTACCGAATAATATATCGGTTTTTCCGTAAATGTATCGTTTTTCTTTGAATTATTATTTTCATAAATACATCCGCCCTAGAGAACGCCGATAATTCTTCAAGAGATGGTGCTAGTGAAAGTGGAATTGCAACCTGGAAATATCCAATTTAATCAATACCTTGCTCTGAGCCTCTGATAGGCTGGATTATAATTCGAATACAAACGGTGGAATATGTAACACCGTTGCCTACGTGATTAGTAATAAGGCCTCCGCATGGCAGACGCAGCGTGAAATACGTTCTAGTTCCAGAGTCGCCGCTAGACTTCGTGTTAGCCCTCCATTGTTTAACAACACAGACGTATAAGGAAACTGTGAAGCAAAAAGGTAAGTCAGTGAGTTTTTATGTGAGATAAGCCTTCAAATTAATTATAAGAGGCGTTGATTTGTGTATTCAGCTTGGGGTGAGTATATGGTTTATATTTAAACGTAACATTAAGAAAATAGAAGCCTCCGTGACTCAGGTGGCAGCGCGACGGCCTCTCACCGCTGGGTTTCGTGGTTCAAATCCCGGTCACTCCATATGAGATTTGTGCTGGACAAAGCGGAGGCAGGACAGGTTATTCTCCAAGTACTCCGGTTTTCCCTGTCATCTTTCATTCCAGCAACACTCTCCACTATCATTTCATTTCATCTCTCAGCCCTTAATCATTGCCCCAAGAAGTGCGACAGGCTTCGGCAGCCGACACAGTTCCCATCCTCGCCGCTAGATGAGGCCTTATTCGTTCCATTCCTGACCCAGTCAAATGACTAAACAAGCTGAGGATTTACATTAAGAAAATGTTTTGTGCATATTGATAAATATGCAAGAGCAGAGAGAGATTTTTTTGTAAACGTTATATTCACAGGATGTTTAATGCGCGTGATAAATAATGGTTTATTGCTGTGTACCAATCTGCCAAAGTAAACTTCAGAAAGGTAGTGGCATTTCTTTCCACGAGCAAGTGTAGAACTTCGAGAAAAATGGGTCAAAATTTTATCATGTCGGGGTGACGAGAAGAATAGCTTGTGGCAACCTTCCTCGAAGTCTGTAGTATGTAGTGAAAATTTTGAAAGCACATGCTTTAGCATTTCTACTAAAACTAGCCGCAATCAATGCCAACACTTTCTTCAGGGTATCCATCATATTTGCATGGCAAGACTAGGCTATGTACTACTACTAAAATGTTCTCATTCCTCACTTGAAGGGGGAGGCAGGCCTCTTAGACGGTGACGCCGTCTCTCAGGCCGGGAGATTTGTCACGTTGAAGGAGATGCTCGGAAAAGGTGAGGGGGTTAGTGGCCGTAACCTATACTAGGAATTGTTCCGGCATTCGCCTTAATGCAGGAGAATGGAAAACCACGGAAAACCATTCTCTGGGCAGTCGACAGTGGGGACCAGCCGTGAGGTCCAGCCCTGTCTCGTCTTCCGAATACAGAGGTGAAGAGCCACGGTAGAGCCGTGGCCACCCCTCCTCTGTTCGGTTGGCCGGTCGGAGTGCAGAACTGTGGGACCACGGGCCAGCCGTGGCCACTTGGGGACCGAGACCCACTCTGCATTCATCGACGTACGCTATGTGAATACTGCAGTGTTTTAAAATACGCTATGGAGTATTTTCATTTTTATTAAGACGTGAACTTTCCGGTTGCAATCATACTACCTCATGTTGAATTACTGGGTGGTACATTTATTTTTCTTCATTAAGCGTCATAGAAATATCACTTTCCTACTCAAAACGCAATGTTTTATGTTTGTAATGTGCTTTTATCTGCAAATTATTTTCGTAATGCCAATTGGAATCGTGCTGAGGAATAGAGGGAAAACCTGACATCCAGCGGCGCCATTTGAACTGCTGCTACTCTGTCAATTTAGTACTTGAAGAGACCGTGCATGCAGAGGCCTTTACTTATCTCGTAGGTAACGATAATATCTAGGGACGTTCCGATATACCGTACTAAAATATCGATATTTGCTTCGATATCGACATGCCGATATTATCCTACTATCCAAACAAAATATCGATATATTTTTTTCTCATAATACAAGGATTTGAAATTATATTGAAGTTCTATAAAACGGGGACCACGACAGTTCCAAGAAAGACAAGATAATTAAGGGAATCAAATATAATGACCAAAATATTTTGTGTAAAATGGTATCAGCAGTAAAGTACAAAACATCAAAACCTAATTCAACCATGGATTCTAACACTTTAGCTTTGCTAGTTGTTTTACGTCGCACCGACACAGATAGGTCTTATGGTGACAATGGGACAAGAAAGGGCTAGGAGTGGGAAGGAAGCGGCCGTGGCCTTAATTAAGGTACAGCCCTAGCATTTGCTTGCGGTGAAAATGGGAAACCACGGTAAAACATTTTCAGGGCTGCCGACAGTGGGGTTCGAACCTACTATCTCCCGAATACCGGATACTGGCCGCACTTAAGCGACTGCAGCTATCGAGCTCGGTCTAACACTTTAAGTGTCTGAGTTATTGTTATTCACCAGAAAAAAAAAAGACCAATGAAATCTTTATTCCCAGAATGCAATGATAAAACCATAAATACTTGCACGGTAGATTCTGCATCATATTCTTAACTATTTTCGGCCATTCCTACTAATTTACGAGGTTTATACGGACTTCATCAAGCATTACTGAAACTATTTTTTCACTCTCTTTCACAGGTGTACTTAGTTCTTTCAAAATGTTAATTATTCGGGTCTATGACTTGACTGCTGGCGCCTATTGACATAAGTATATCTTGTGGCTGAGGGTCAATGAAAATTTGCGTTTCGGAAGTATAACCCTAGCACCGTGTAGGCTGCTGCTCATCTGAAATTAGCAGCCGTTGATGGATATATTCCATGGATAATTAAACCGCGAATTCCAGTAGCAAGATAAACTCAATCAACCAGTCGCGTGCACAGGCAGAATACCAATATTGATATTTATGCATTGAGGTCTGATGATATTGTTGTTGGTCTTGGACTCTTAGGTTATCATTAACGATATATCGATATCGTTTGAATATACCGATATATTATGTGCTATAAATATCGATTATCGAAGATAAGTTTTCAATATATCGCAATACCAATATATCGGTATTTAAATTTTTTTGGCATCCCTAAGCGTAGAGCCATGGCAGAGCTGTGGCCACTCCTCTGCTCGGTCGGTCGGTCGGTCGGTCGGTCGGTCGGTCGGTCGGTCGGAGTGCAGAGCTGTCGGATCAGGGACCAGACATAGTATAACCCTAGCAACCGTGCAGGCTAGTGGTCTTAGCAGCCGTTGATGGATAATTTCCATGGATAATTAAACCGCGAATTCCAGTAGCAAGATAAACTCAACCAACCAGTCGCGTGCACAGGCAGAATAAACCAATATTGATATACTGTATATGCATTGAGGTCTGGTGATGATATTGTAGTTACTCTTGTACACTTGGGTTACGATATATCGATATCGCTTGAATATACCGATATATATGTTATGTCATGTTATGTTATGTTATGTTATGTATATACATATATATATATGTTATGTTATGTTATGGTATGTTGATAAACGGGGTTAAAAGTCAGGTTGTGAGTTTTACAAGTAGGAAAAGTCCTCTCAGTTTTAATTACTGCGTTGATGGGGTGAAAGTTCCTTTTGGGGATCATTGTAAGTATCTGGGTGTTGATGTAAGGAAGGATCTTCATTGGGGTAATCACATAAATGGGATTGTAAATAAAGGGTACAGATCTCTGCACATGGTTATGAGGGTGTTTAGGGGTTGTAGTAAGGATGTAAAGGAGAGGGCATATAAGTCTCTGGTAAGACCCCAACTAGAGTATAGTTCCAGTGTATGGGACCCTCACCAGGATTACCTGGTTCAAGAACTGGAAAAAATCCAAAGAAAAGCAGCTCGATTTGTTCTGGGCGACTTTCGACAAAAGAGTAGCGTTACAAAAATGTTGCAATGTTTGGGTTGGGAAGAATTGAGAGAAAGAAGAAGAGCTGCTCGACTAAGTGGTATGTTCCGGGCTGTCAGCGGAGAGATGGCGTGGAATGACATTAGTAGACGAATAAGTTTGAATGGCGTTTATAAAAGTAGGAAAGATCACAATATGAAGATAAAGTTGGAATTCAAGAGGACAAACTGGGGCAAATATTCATTTATAGGAAGGGGAGTTAGGGATTGGAATAACTTACCAAGAGAGATGTTCAATAAATTTCCAATTTCTTTGAAATCATTTAGGAAAAGGCTAGGAAAACAACAAATAGGGAATCTGCCACCTGGGCGACTGCCCTAAATGCAGATCAGTATTGATTGATTGATTGATTGATTGATTGATTGATTGATTGATTGATTGATTGATTGATTGATTGATTGATTGATATATGTGCAATAAATGTCGATTATCGAAAATAATTTTTCAATATATTGAAATATCGATATATCGGTATATTTTTAAAAACTGCCATCCCTAAAAGAGAGAAATGGGTTAGAACTATACATCGTGATTATTTTGAATCTGATGATAAAACTACAGTGTGGATATATTATTTTGAGAATAAGTCTGAGGTTAGGAAAGACATTTATCTAATTCCAAACGGTGCGGCTATTCGTGTTCCTCAAACTTATTTACATATAATATAATTGATATTGTGATATTCCGTCAGTGTCAATGTGCTTTAAAGAGTCGAGTATTTTTGATGCAACTGCATTTTACAATAATCTGTGCTTGCCTGCGGAAATGTTTGGCTGGATCGGAGTGTAACAACACTTGTAAGTGGGGCAGGTGGAGCTATCTGTATTCCGTCACACAGAAGTAATGACTTGGAGGGCTTAGCTGGGTTTGCAACGCAGAGTTTTACACTACCAACATTTTCGATTCATGCTGTGGTTATCTGTTATCAAGCAGACTACACCGAACTGAAGCTCGTCCATGTGGTTAAATATCAGTGTTTAGAGTCAATAGAGATTTTTCACTCATATTTTTAATGGGCAAAAACCTATTACCCGTATATCTTTAGTGTCTGTACGTTTCATTGCTAAGGTTACCATCATTGTGTGAAGTGCTGCTATGCCATATGTCAACAGTATGTTAGCATTACTAGGGCCGTTCATTGGGTTAACATAATCATTTCGGGTGTACTTCAGCTGAGTGGCTTAGACGGTTAAGGCACTGACTTTCTGACCCCAAGTTGGTAGGTTCGATCCTGGCTCAATCCGGTGGTATTTGAAGGTGCTCAAATACATTAGTCTCGTATCGGTAGATTTAATGCCACGTAAAAGGATTAATGCAGGACTAAATTCCGGCACTTCGTCGTCTTCGAAAACCGTACAAATGTAGTTATTGGGACGTAAAGCCAATAATATTATTTCGGGTGTGCTTCCCTTTCATTGGGTGCTGAATATAAGAAATTGACGACGACTTCATAACTAAGGCAACAAATTATGTTTCATAATTCTCATGAGAGCCAATAAATTGAGGAATCTCGCAAATTAATTTATTTTGAAACATTCACAAAATGATGTTATAAATATCATTTTAACAGTTTTATCGTATATTTTCATCTATCCAGCCAAGTGAAATATAAGGTAAAGCGTTATTTGACAAAATTACATTTCTAAATAATCAGTTTGTTGTTCTCTTTTCTAGCAGAATATATGTGATTCTAGTTGATTATATGTGGCGCGTACTTGTTGGCAAAGGATTTTCGTACGTGAAAAAGTGATTTTCCCTTTGATGTTACATTTATCATGTTAAATTACCGTCGTTGTACGTGATATTTTCGCGTTAGCCAATCCCAGCATTCCGGCTACTTCAGCCGCCATGTTTTTTAATATTACGGTCTGAGGATTGAAGTCGGTCTTGACCAAACACTCCGAGTCTCGCTCGACTGGCCTTGAGGGAGCCAATCAGAGGCACAGTAGAGATGTGCTGCGGCCTATCATTGCAGCCAACCTACCCGAAACATTGGTGATTTGATTTCTGATTAACAGGGGTCAGTTTGGGCCATTTCTCTCCTTAAACTAGGAACTATTTTACTGAGGCACTTACCTGAGTTAAATGTGCCAGTATATATTTAAAATAGTCTTGAAATTTTTAGGATTATTATCTAACGAAACGAGTAACGACTGTAATAACTATCTCCTCGCACTTGACTCATGTTGGCCACACTCACTGAAGAGCGCGATGTTTAGCTTTGTGTTGATGAATGATTTCGTGAGGCGACTGTGACAAGGTGAAATTAGGAGAAATGTTGTGATTTATATATAGGCGTAGTGTTATGTTTGTACTTCGTACAGTATTATTAACGTCGAATATATTACAGAACTAACGTTTTCTTCCCTTCCTATCGGGAAGAAAGTTGAACTGATGGAGTGTGGTAGGCCGACACCAGACTTCTCCTTGAAAAAATCGGAGACCAAGAAAAATGAAAATAGGGCTTTTCAAAGACAAATTAATTTTCCTGACGTACATGACAAGAACCCGTGGATATGTGGAAGTTATGTCTCAGAAACCTTTTACTATTTTCCTTGCCTGCTATTCTCCCGTTCTAGGAAAGGAGATAAATGGATCACCACAGGGGTAAGTGCTATCAAGCATATTAAGGAGAAAATTAAAAAGCATGAAAGATCCCAAGAACATATCACTCGTACCAAGGACTTTGAAATGGTTGATAAAGCTAATGTTGTGTATTGTTTAAGTGATCACTACAGTGAAACTATTCGTAAATATAATTCGATCGTGGGCAAGAACAGGCAAATATTAATGAGACTCATCACTTGCATACGTTATTGTGCGGATTTGAACTGCCGCTCGGAGGCCACTATGAAGAAGATAATGCTTTAAATCCAGGTGTATTTAAGGGAATAGTTAACCTCACGGCTGATCTGGATAGCGTAATTAAGCAACACTTAGAAACAGCTAGTGTATTTGAAGGAACGTCAAAGATGACTCAAAATAACATTTTAAGTTGCAAGCTGCCAGGGAGGAAATATCTCAACAGATTAAAGAGGCTGAATTTCTTGATATACAGTGTGATGAAACAACCGACATCTCGAAATTTCGAACCATTCTCAGCCAAGCCCTCGTGAAGAAGCCCTCTCAACTTACAGACAGAGTTGGAGATACGACGCGACGCTGCGGTAGTCTAATATGCACAGAGGTGTGGCCTAGTTTCTCAGGGTTTCACACTAACAGAAGGAACTTCCGTTTTTTATGCACGTTACACGGATGCCAACGTCGAATTTTGGCGCGTAAAATGATATGATATTTTGATCCAGACATGGAATTATGGTAGTCACACCGATGAATAAGAGCTGAATTTTCTGCGTACCCCAGACTGAAAATATGGAGTACTTTATTCAAGGGGCGAAATGAGGACACTAGATGTCCAGCTGTAATGTATTTCTAACACATGTGAATATAGATCGTTACCCAAGCTAGGAATCGCGCTCAAAGATGGCTCCTCCCCCAAGCGGACGCGAGTAAAATAATTAATGGCGGGAGCCCAATTACGTGAGAACTGCCGATCGCAGTCCAATCACACCTGGCTCAAATGAAGGAGGAAGTAGAGGGTTACAATATGCACCATTTAATTGTCTTGAATTCCCAGGATGAAAGGAGCGGGTGTCTTTAATAAACCGTGACATGCCTACGCCCCCATTTTTCCGGCGTGACAATAATAAAAGGCTGGACGGGCCCTCGCTGAAGACAGTTCCTAGAGGGTCGTTGAGAGAGGACAGTGTGTTACATTGTGTTACATTTTGTTACATTGTGTTTCAGTTTTACAGTTTACCGTCCGCATTCTATTGACCTCTTACAAAGACAGAGTTATTGTGTCCGTCGCGGCCGTGAATTATAAAAGCCTTGTGAAGTGTAGGTGGGAAGTCAAGTAATAGCCAAGCGAGCCTAGGCAAATGTCTCAGTGCTGCGTGTCAATTAATTAGGCTGCGAGCATAATTTATGAACGAGTAGCGGGAGTCGGCTATGGACAATGCCGGCCTAAATGAGATTGTAGCAGTGAACGAGTCACCCAGGATGACGGACTTGTGCAGAACAGGGTCGAAGGACAACACATTCGTCTCCACCGCTGAGGTCATGCATCAGTCAGCTCCACCACGGGTCTCCCGTGGAAGGAAAAACACGGCCACCAAACAGATGAGTTGATGTCATATATAATTTCCTAGCACGGTAAAGTATAACCGGGTCATAGGATGAGCTTTTTCTGTTGTAATACCCAAATGTTGTAAATAATGCATGTCCTAATATGGACATTTTATTGTTCTTTATCATGATAACGTAAATTCAAGGGGGCTAACTCTCCGGACAACCCATTTCTTTCTTAGCGATTAGCTTTTCGTGAGGAGTATCATGCCTGTTGCTCACGGTAAAATTTTCTGTCAAATTTATTGTACAATAATTTAATTTTATAAAATTTCTGTTGCTCACGGTCAAATTCAAGTTTTATAAAACCTTTGATAACATTTTTCATAAAATAGGACATGTTGTATTCCGCAAAATTAATTTTACGAAACGAACCAATCAGCGAAGCTGACATCAAGATGATGCTGGCGCTACGTTGTGAGAAGATTGTGAAGCTCGATTGTAAACAAACAAAATGGCAGGATCCGGGTGGACTAAGGAAGCTGTTAGTGTTTCACTGGACGAATACCAGAAATATCCTTGTTTGTACGCAGTTAAAACGCCACTTTACCACAACAGAAATGCAAGAATAGAGGCAGAAAAAACAATCGCCGAATTCGTGTATGAATGCTGGTCTTCTAACCTAAACTAATTTTCGACCAAGGACAGCAAACTTCTACCTTCTTCTCTTCTTTTGATCCAATCCCGAGTCTATCATTTCCTGGCATTTTTTTCTTCCTTTTTACCACTGTAGGCCTACAACATATAATTGCAGGTAAAGCAGCAAGTTTTGCTTTGTTTGTTGGAGCCATACTCTCAAACACACTGTAAGCTGAACAGCTGATTCTTGGTTTAAAAGTTTATCGATAGATGGCAACACATACACATCTCAGTTTAGAAGTGTGTTCATAGATGGCCATCCTGATGCCTCCACCGCTTCCAAGGATTTTATAAAATAATTTTACCGTGAGCAACACAACTTGCTTTCACCAAATTTTTATAAAATTAATTATACAACAAATTTTACGAAACATTTTACCGTGAATATCAGGTATTAGTAATATGTATAATATCTTAACAAATATGGGAAACAAGGATAGAAGAGTATTTCGAGTTCCCCTAAGGGTGGTTGGAACAACAGTGTTGATGAGCAGGGAAGACCATGTCCAAAGGTTGTTATTTAATGTCCAAGATGGCTATCGTATATGCTGGGGGAGCTCATGGGTCAGTTAGACGATGCATGCCCAGCTGATACGTATAATTAAGGCATGAACAGCAAGAGAGAAGTCCCGACTGAGAGAGGTGCAGAACTGCGTTATTTAGGGAAATTATATGAGGGACAATATGCAAGTTCCCGTGATTATTGATTATTTGACCAGAATTCGTCTGGAGTTTTTTGTTCTTCGTTACCAGTGTGAGATTACAGAGAGGCCGGGTGCTTTAATGGATGGTCAATATATATATTTTGCGATGTGCCAAGATAACTAAGAAGGGTCGAGAAAGGAATCATCAGAGCCCTATGACCCGAGGAATTATGATACGCGATATGAGATGTAGTGAGAGGGCCGAATGCCCATATGGTCTACGATGAGATAATTCGGATGTTATGTTGCCCTACATGCGGCGCTCAACGATAAGAATGAGAGGGTAGAGAATAAACGAGTATTTCTTGGGAATTCTGCAGTAAGATGGAATAAACAAATGAAGTGGGCCAGAAATATGTGTCTCCGGGAAAGGAGAGCTGGCCGTTGTAATTGAGAGGGGTCAGGAACCTTGCGTAGCCAATGAATGAGTGACAGTAGTAGCGCACAATGACATTCCCGTTCGCTTTCTCTCCCCTCGCAACAAAGCGGCCCTACCGTGTTACTGAAGTTAAAGACTCGAGAATCTGGATTCCACACTGTGCTTGTTGTTTGTTTGTTTTCAATGGTTCGGCTAAGAACACTTGTGTAACTGATATCACGGTGATTTAGAAGGTAGTTAATAAATTATTGTGGATCCCCCCAATATCCGGTAGTATGAGAACGTGGATAATTTAGGGATTTTCAGACATGTACTTCTCAGTCGGAAGGCGTCCAGTTCGAGCCCAGGTCAGAATGGGCCGCCTTCTGCGAGCTTCCATTAAGCTTGTGCTGGGGCAGAAGATATTGATAACCATGCCTTTCTTACAGGAATGGCCCCATTTATACACGATGTGTACATGTGATTTTGTTTAGTGTTAAGTGTGTATTACTTTGAGTTCAAACAGAACCGATGTCCAACGTCGTTCGTCTTGGTGCCAGATTAGGGAGTCCGATAGTTTAGCCAGTGGTATGTGTGTTTTTGTCTGTGTATTATGTAAACATCTTTTTTAATATGTCAATTATGTAGCGTAGGGACCGATTAATTACGTCCTAAGAATAGAATGTATTATGTAGGGGGACATCAGCTCATATTACACGGTGTGATCGACAGAAGAATAAAATTAACGACAAAGGTACGAAGCTAATGAGGGAAAGGTACAGAATACTGGTTACAAAACCTCAATTATACCCTTGTGCTAGATGAACGCCCTCAGGCGAGTCAATTTGAAGTGTTAATTCTTTCTTTTCCTCCCGTATGCGGAGAATTCATTGTATAGGGTTGTTTTCTTTATGTTATAATTAAGAATAAATTAGTCTTCGCAACCCCCAGTACATGATTCTTGTCATTTACAGTAGTGCTAAGCAGTATCCAGTAGACAGCTGAACCAGAGATCCTACTTTCATATTACATAAGGCTCCATCTTAAGTATTTGTTTTTCTTCTTGTGAACGTACCACCCCCATGGGCTCGAGCTGCCGAGGCCAGCACAGAAAGTAGGAGGGGAGCGGTTCGAAACTCGTTATGCAAATTCCGGCCGCTCTTCGCTCTAGTCTCATCCGTGGTTGGTTACCAGGCTACGCGGAGGCATTTTTTTTTTTTTTTTTTTTTTTTTGCTACTTGCTTTACGTCGCACCGACACAGACAGGTCTTATGGCGACGAGGAGGCATTATTATGCGTAGGTCGTCCATTCGAGCCCCGTAAGGGTACAGTACATTACTATGCCTATAAGCTTAGTCTTATCATGGAACAATCAACAAATCTTATTCCTAAAGTGACAATTTTCTTTTCAAACTTGTCAGCGATACCTGCATTCTTTTCGAATTCATCTCAGAGATAGAATTTCCTCGAAAACATCGTTAAGAAGAAAATGCCGAAAGTTGTACCCACGCGCTGGAATTATAACATAAAAACTGTTAACGTTGTGTACGAAAACAGAGAAAATCTAATAGATTGCCATGAAGGAATTGAAGAGAAATGTACAAACAAGATCACATTAAATGAAGCAAGTCGCTTAAGATGTATTCTTTGTAATCATGAATTTGATTTCTGGCTATGTGTGTTCCATAGTCTATTTCCTCAAGTTGATCTTCTATATAATCAAATTCAGTCCCGAAACAAAGATAGTGTTCAAATAAGAAATGACATTGATTCTTTCGAAAAACACGTAATGAGAGAAAGAGCACAAGTTGATGCAATTCACAGGAATATTGAACAAAACTTTCCAGAACCTAATCGAAAGAGGAAAAAGGATATTTCTCCACATAGTAGACGAATAGTGTCAGCCAAAGAAATATACGACGTGGTTTCAATGCAAGTAAGAGAGAGATTTTCGTTTCCTGGCCATTTGGAAGTTTCTGTGTTATTGAATGATGTTCACTTTGATTCACATTCTACCAGGTTCCCACAGGAATCTTTTAACCACGTCTGTTCATTTTATCCCGTGCTTGAAAGAGAACTTCAAGTTATATACCGAAGAGAAGATTTCCGGAGTATTAGAGGAGCAATTAATTTGTTTACATTTCTGCGGGAAAATAGATTGCCAATTGTTTTTAGTGAAGTTCATAAACTTCTCAAAATTGTCATTAAATCCCCATGACAACGGCTGAATAAGAAAGATGTTTCCCCACTTTGAAACCCATACAATTGTTTCTTAGGAACACAATGAAAAACGAGAGTTTGAACGCTTTGGCAATGATGTCTATAAGCAAAGATATGATACAATCAACTCCAGACTTTGACAAAGTGTTGGACATATTTGTGAATTTGAAAGAGCGGCGAATGGATTTTGCCTATAGAAATTAGGGTTGGTGAATTAGGTCTGTGTAAATAATTGAATTAAATATCAAATTATCTGTTCACGTTAAATACGTTAGGGAAATGTATCGTGATTTTATTGCGAAAAATAAATAACCTCTTTGCGAGACGTTGGAAATTTCTCATCAAGTATCTTCATACTGAGCGTCGGGAATCGGAACAATGACATGCAGAGAACAGGCATCCTGTGCACGAGTTATGTCAGGTGGACTTCTTAGCTGAATAATCCGTATAATTTGTTAATAACAGTTATTAGGATATAAACCTACCTGAAAGCCTGACAATCGTAGTCGGCAGGGTAGCTTCTTGGGATTCAGACCGCGCCAGAGGTGTTCTTTAACGATACCTCTTCATTGATATAATCCGTTTGTAAGTGCCGGATCATCCCGGAAGTATTTCTGCAGATGTATTTTACTTCTTTTGAATAAGCAACACAGTGGGCTGCGCTGTGACATCTCTTAAAAATAACCGACATCCACGACTTACGTTGCGTTTCGGACATCGTCTTCAAGTTGTCGCGTACAACTAGACACAGTTTCATATTGCACCTTCATATATCGAAGTACCGGTACCTAATTATGACGCGAATACTCTATAACATTGTAAGGAATTATTTTCTTCGTCACCGAAACATCGGTAAACGCAAGCAGTGGTCATGTTATTGAATGCGGGGTCTGATAACGATGTACATCTACCTGTCGACAGAATGTTGGAGCAAACTGAAGCATTTTAGATTACATATTCCACTTATGCGTAATTGTGGTTGCATATGCAGCAAGGCGCATCTTGCCTCGTCTCGAGTTCGAATAATACACGCCTCTAGTATCCACGTAGGTGTATCTACAGTAGCCGTCAGGTTCTGTACTTAAACCACTCATTCGTGTACATACCAGTGCATACAATGCCAGAATGCGTGTCCTTTATAATTATGTTATACTGCGACAAAATAGACCTCGGTAGTAATGAACGCCCAAGTCGCTTGTTGATACGTACTTACTAAATTGAGAAGGCCCGTGGTCGGCTATTCGCATACTCGGCACAAACAAAATTCAGCTCCGACTACCTGTAGGTCTACGACACGCTGCTCGCCGCACAATGCGGGGACAACGCTCTCGAGATCTCTCGTAATTTCTCGCGAGAAATAGTGCCTGCACTAGTCTCGAGAAAACTCTAGACCTCGTCTCAGACTGCCCATCACTAGTTCCCAGCTTCAATTTGCTCTGGGCCGCCGCTTACGTCACACCTGCCAAACTTCACCTCGGGATATTTCCAGTACCTTCCACACGCCAACTTTCTCTCCTATATAAGCCTGCATTTTTCCCCGACTGATTAATTCATTAATCATTACCCCAGAGTGCGACAGGTTTCTGCAGCCGGCACAATTCCTTTTGTCGCCGCTAGATGGGGGCTTTATTCATTCCATTCCTGACCCTGTCGAGACTGGAAACAGGCAGTAGATTTTCGATGTACTTATTCTGATCATAAACCGATCATTTTTAATCTTTCCTGGGTTTGTTTTCAAGAGCCATCTTTTCCTTCGGTGAACGTTCTTAGATTACAGTAGATTTTCCTGGATATAAATAAATTTTTAAATACATTTGAAATAAACGAAAGGAATGAGATTGACCGTCCAATTGTTCACCTCTATAATAAGGTCAATATGCACGGAAGTACAGTATGTCATTCGTGTCGCCAGAAATCCCGCACACTTGCCTACGCGCGACAATGGTGCTGATCACACTGTCAACAATGACAATGGCAGCAGATGAAATTTACCGCCAAGTAGCGGTCTTGCATCTTGCTGTGGGGTCCAGAACATCTATAATAATAATAATAATAATAATAATAATAATAATAATAATAATAATAATAATAATAATAATAATAATAATGTTCTGGACCGTCGTCAAATGTGCGGACCGTGCTGGAAACGGGTCCTGGACGGGTAATGACTAAGAATGCAATCCGGCCGCGGGTTCAGTATCGCCAAGGCACCCAAGACGACACCACGCTGGATCTCCTCAAGGATTTGATCCATATTAAAAATGCTTATAGGAAAAGATGGCAAAGATTTAGGGACACAACTGACCGGGTGGAATACCTGGACCTAGCCCGGGAAGTACGGAATCGATTGGTGGAAAGTGAAAATGGGAGGAAACTTGCCGTAATCTATTAGAAAACGAGTCAGATCGCGAATTCCGGCGGATTATATATAAAACAATATGCATTCAATTCTAAATTTCAGTATAATAACTTAGCGAAGCACGGGTATCTTGCTAGTACTACAATATATTCACTTATATAAAACCCGACAATATTTCTCACTTGCTTTGTACCTACCTCGGGCCTCTGATTTTGTTAAGACTACGATCCTTTATAATCATATTTATTACATCAACACAACAAGCCTTGGAAACAGAAGCACTGTTAAATGTTTAATGACGTAAATCTGGAAAAAGTAGCAAGAAATAAAGGGATTCATACTGATGCTGTGAAGTTATATGAGTGACTGGGCAGGTGTATGGAGAACCGCCTTTTAACATCAGCAGACATTGAAATCCCAGAATTAGCTACAGTTTAGGACACTATCACTTGGCCGGAAAATTCTGATGTAAGTTATGGAGAAGCAGAAATAAGAAACCAGCGTAAACGTTTTAAGCTCCATGAGACACAAATATTTTTAACAGGTTTCAATGAATATCTTACTGAGAAGAAATGCCCCATGTCTCTCCTGCCCCTTATTAACACTGTGAACAGCATACCAATTTCGACAAGTGAATGTGAAAGACGCTTCTCACAAATTAACTTGATCATGACTCCAACAAGAGCATCATTGCATCTAAATACAGCAGCAAATCTTATGTTCATCAAGTTGGTTGGCCCTCCACTAAGAATTTTCAAACCTGTGGATTATGTCAATTCTTACACTGAACGAGGCCACGACAGTTTTCTCTGTTTGAAAAGGTGGACTAAGTGACTGACGAGAGGTACTGCCTCAGGACTGTGCGAGACTGTTCCATCTTTGGCGAGGTCCAGCAAAGACTAAGTTTCCTGGGCTTGCTCAAAGGTCAGCCAGGAGGGGTTGTTACCCTCATATCCTGTAAGATAGACTCGTCACCAAAATCACAAAGTCACTATGTTCAGCACAGCTGCCACCCCCAGTCCCACTGCCAACATTTTGTTATCATTCAGCGCTTCGGTGATCACTCCAGCACACAGTTGAGGGGTTGACATACACCAGCACATAATTAATCTTCTGCAAACGCCATCACACCATATCTTATTAGCCACCCCCCGCCCCCACACAACGAAGTACCAGGATCACTGAGATGCTACAACTGTAATCCAATGGATGTCGCAGGTGCCCAGAAGAGGCCGCACCAGGATCATCTACACAGTCAACCAACCAAATACACTCACATTTCAAATCTCCCATCATCATCATCATCATCATCATCAGACACTAACTCCAACTCTGAATTCCCACCCTCCCAAGTATGCTAACCAGTTACTAACCTCTTCAGAAAACTCCAAGACACACATACCTTTCTCCTGCACAACCTTTCAAAAGTATTCCACCACCAAGAAACATCTTTGCCACATTAGTCAGACTCAGCAGACAGCGCCATGAAATAGCAGACATCCGTCCGACATCTAATGGTGTAATTATTGAAGTCAATGGGGAGGACGCCGCACATCTGCTCACCCACATCATAGGAGCCATCCAACTGGGATTTGCATTGCCCCTCAATCCCTTGTCCACTCCCACCATCAGCACCTCTACCCCTCTACACGGATAGTTCAGGTACGTCATCCAAGGTGGGGGTGGAGGACCCGGATATCGCGGAAGACACAATCATCTCCGAGCTGAGTGTGGAGGGCGGCATACCCGTACAGAAAGCTTTCCGCATCAGAAACTCGTCGAGGCTCCACCTTCGTGGTGAGAATCCTACTACCCACTACCAAGGACATGGATAGGGTCACTGCTGGTGGGGTTTCCATCTTTTGCCACCAACATACGGTGGACAACTTCCCACACCACTGCTCCCCAATCCGTTGTAAAAGGTGCTTGGTCTATAACCAGATGGGTGGACATTGTTCAGAACCACATCCTACTGCCCGTTACTCCAGCGCTCACCCCCTCCCGCCCAAGCATAACGCTTGCGGCAACCCCCACCCCACGTCAAGGCAAGACCTGTCCCACCCCTCCTGAAAACCACCCTGCACCCCAAATGAGTTGCTCACATCCATACTTGATAACCCCTCTCCTGCCCTTGAAGACATCATTCGATTAATCACCATCACCCTCCTCAACATCCACCCATCACATTGCTCCACAGTCCTTGCCCAACTAATCCATTAATGCACATTTTCAAACCTCCAACTCCGGCCTCAACACCCACTTCCACTTTACCCCACTTGAGACCCTAGTTTGATCACGGATAGCATCCCTTCCAGATCTCAGTCCCCAACCTCATTCTCTTCCTTAATATTCAGTCCTTCCACGCCAAATGCCTCCATCTTCAAGCCCCAAACCCTCCAAGGTCTTCCTCAGTAAAACTATGGTCTGGCCCCATCAGTTCACAAATTTCCACCTTCTACATGCTTCTGTACTTCCCAAGTATTGGCAGTGACTTCTCCAAATTCTCTCCACTAACCACCACTCTCCCCAACCCCTATCCCCATCAACAATTTTGGCCAAATTAGTACAATGGGGCAAATTACTGGCAATGGGTTGGCTGGAAAATTTATCATTTAAAGTAAACACACCATTCATATTGTAATTATGAATTTATGCATGAATATTTCAAGTTTTCTATGGGCATAAAAATCTACTACTTATTGATGCCAATCAAAAGGTTAGGAAAACATCCTTGGCAATCAACTAGTGCCCCCCCCCCCCGGCTGATCCTTGTGAACTTGATATTGCTAAAGGTGGAAATAGCATCCTTTCCAGCCAACTGCAACTCTGAGATCATCCAGGACTTAACATTTCTTTAACACACACAGAAGCTCTTTAAGTACAAAACAAAATTTGCAAATCAGACCCTAGTGTAATCCGAACCCACACCCTCCTGATTTTGTGTTGGTTGCTCTACCCAACTGAGCTATAGTGGCCTAGGTCATATTCGTTCTGTTGGAAAGGCTATAAGTACAGCACTACCGCTGTTACAAATGTTATAATAAACTACAAGTACAGTTCCACAAAAGGCAATGGCGTCACTGGAACATGGAGTAATGGAAAGTTACCAGTTAACTGGCAAGCTCATTAAACAACCCTAAATAATTTCCAAAATACGATGCTGATAACAATAACGCACAAGTACAGTTTTGATAAAGCTTAAGTCACCAGAGCATGACGTAATGGAAAGTTTTCAACAAACTAGCCAGCTAGCCTCATGCCAAAGACAGAGGCTTGCACCGTCTTGCACTCTTTGCTGGCCTAGTAGAGACACAAAGTACAACTGCAGCACTTCATTATCTCGGCAGCGCGTGGCTTCATTACAGTAAGTTCTCACATTCAACTATTAAAAGAATACATTGGACAACAGCCATCATTCTTCCAATACGTAAAAAAAAAAGGATAAAACAGACTAATAACTACCAAGGGATTTCACTCCTGGACATTACTTATAAATTTTCTATACATTTATTCTCAGTAGAATTAAAGTACAACTTGACAATGAACTAGAAGAATATCAAGCAGATTTCAGGCCTTGGAGAGTTGCCCTGATCAAATTATGAGCCTCAAACTGATAATGGATTACAACAGAAAAAGAAATAGAGATATGGTAATAACATTAATTGACTTCAAGAAGGCCTATGTATGTATGTATGTATGTATGTATGTGTGTACTGAATCAGTTTTGACAGACTGAAGAACCCCACAGTTATAAATCACCTGTTAACTGTTATGTTAAAAACAATACGCTGCAGTACAGGCATTTAAAAAAAAGGCCTATTGCTCGTGGAACATCTAGCCTTGGAAGGCGGTGGTACACACGGGTATCTGGAATATCTGGAAGTCCCACCAGGTTTCAAAAATTTGAGATTGCAACAACTACAGCAGACTCAGCTAAACGAATCATAGATATCGAATCTTGAGATTACAGTACTCCTGAGATATTTTTAACTAACGCATGGATTATTACGAAACTTTGTGGGAATGTCACATGCATAAAAGAAGAGATATCATGAACATTTCCTTCATATACAATTAATAGTTTTTAAAAAATAATGCTTTTTATTTTAAAAAAATAATTCAATTTTTTCATGAAATTTAATTAACATGTTAATGGAAATTTGTAATTAGGTATATAATTCTAAAAAAAAAGCACTACATTTCTGTACATAATTTATATAAGGAGATATATCGTACTAAAGTTTGTGTAATTTTTATGTTCTAAAATTTTGGACTTAAAAATCCTTACTATTTGAAAAAATTCTGGCATCAAAATTTCCATACACAGGTTTTCTAATACAGCTGTGATACATATACCATACAAATTTTGTTACATTTGGCAAAATATTATGGGAGAAAAATGGGATTTAAATGTAAAATTAAAATTGGTGGGAAAATTATAGCAAAGTTCAAAGGACGTTTTCTTCCTGATTCATTACCCAAAGTCACCAGAACCGTATGTTTTCCTTCCTTTTCTTTCTTAGCAGCTTCTGTATGAATACTGGTATCTCTGGAAGCTTGTCTCTTCTTCTCCTTCTCCAAAGAACGGAAAATGATTCACCTGCATTTTGTTTTTCACAATGCAACTTTTCCTGAGTAGGTAATATGGTGAAATATTGTGCATTTAATACACGAAGGGAGTTCTGGTGCAATAAGGTAGTTGCGTAATGCAATATCTCGGAAGGGCGTGGCATCAGAAATAACTTATCTTCCATAGTAACAGCGAGCAGCTCAGGTATTCCATGAGTCAATCGGGGAATTTACGAGAGTGTTTGAGAGCGGCCGTTTCAAAAGAGACCAATCACAGCCCTGGAAGCGAAATTGCGGAATGAAGGGATATACAGAACAAACGAAGTCAGAACTACCAACTTCGAGATTTACAGTGCTGCACTATTTTTGATTTATGATGATGGTGATGATGATGATGATGATGATGATGATGCTTGTTGTTTAAAGGGGCCTAACATCGAGGTCATCGGCCCCTAATGGTACGAAATGAAATAAACAAAAGTTCAAATTAATCCACTGAACAAAATAAAATAAAAAAAGTCATGAAGAATGAATGGATGGATATGAACCCTACGAAAAACAAAAAACAAACAAAAACAGTGGATCAGACACAAAAAAGGTCGTGAATAATAGTATTACTGACCAAGGGACCATTTATAAAGCACAATGATGCTTGATGTCTACAGGGGTGCAAAATCCACGACTAAGGCCCCACAGAATGGTACATGTCGCAAGTAAAGTAGAACCGTGGTATTTGTCATGTTAGGGTACTAATCAAACGTAGTGAAGACTCACGGTGTTCCACACAAGATGGTACTACTCACAAGTATTGTACTTAGTACAGGGAACGCAGACCTATGGTGTTTCACACACAATGGCGCCACTCATAGCCAACGCAAACCGGTAAGGTTCCTCACCTAGGTGTACTAGTCACGGGCGCCGGTATTCCCGTGGTGTTCCTCACATAGTGGGTACCAATCACAGGCAACGCTGACCCACGGTGCCGCTCATATAGCGGTACAACTCACAGGCTACGCCCAGACCCGCGGTGTTGCTCACATGGGTACGACGCACGGGTACTGGAAACCACCAGGCCAGGCTTTTTACTGCAACTAATCACAAACCTATTTCGTACCAATTTAGTGATACTACTCGCAAGTACATGCAACCCATAGTTCCCCGCATGATGGTACGAATAAAAAGTAGTTTCATGGCTCTAATTCAATCATCCCTTGGTCGCCCCTTGTAGTCGTCTCTTAGACAGGCAGGGGATACCGCGGGTGTATTCTACATGTGCGTCTCCCACCCGCAGGGGGTAGTGTGTTTGGTCCGCGAGAGGTATTTTATTTCCCTCAAGTCCGCCGGCAAGCCGGTTAGGACCCCCATTCTTGATTTAATTAGGCAATCTGTTTTAAAGCCATACTCCACGTTTTTGATATGAAATAGAAGTAAGTCATATATTAAAAACTACCTGTAGACCGTTACAGTACTTAATTTTGAACTACTAAAGTAATAAATGTATTTCTATTGACTCGGCGTTTTACCGAGCAAGTGGCTGAGCCATGTCGTCATCACATCAGTGAAATTCCCGATGGTATTACTAATACCGGGAGTTTGGTGAACGCAGTAGCTTCAGGAGATGGGATGATCATTCTGCTTTAACACTGCATACCGCGCGGGTCGATGTATCTTATATTAAGTCAGTGTTAAATGGTAGTAACATTAACAGTGACGATATTATCAACACTTATCGTGAAAGTTGAAACGTTATTTTATGAGGATATGCATTACCTAAATGCAAGTGATATAATGAAATTACGAAAGTGTATTGTACAGTTAACAAAGCAATTACCTTTGCTATATATAAGATCACGTATGATGTTACAGTATGCCAGAATGCGGTTTTGGCACGGAATTGTCAATAACTAAGACGATATTGATTATCGATATCTCCAAACCCGTGTATGTATTTTGCATCCGTATAGTGCAAATACTGTGATCGGTACGCGTCCGGTATCGCGAAGAACGTGTGCGAATCGTCATTTATCGTTTCGGTACAAATTAATGGTGTGTCCGGAGCACCATTTCTCAAAGATGATGGAAGAAGAAAAGACCAGCAGTGTATTTTGTAACGCCATGCAGTTTGTTGAAATAATGGCGTCATCTACGCAGACGTAGCGGCCTGGGACCAAGAGAATGCTGAGACGACACCAGTTAAGTTTATCTTAAAAGTTATAGGCATGTTTAGATAGAAAGAATTAGGCTAATTCGATCCTATTGTAGTTTAAATGTAAATGTCAGTCCTTTTGTGGCTGAATTATGTTTTCTTTTTATAGAGTAATGTCATGTTTCAGGGAAGATGCATGTTTGAACCGTGATGTTGGTTTATTATTTTATTTCCTTTTTATTACATGGGAAAGAGGGAAATGTTAGGTGTAGATGAGGATATATGTATGCCAAGAGGCAACTGTGTATTTCAATTTTTATAACAAGATGTAGACTCTTCCATTAAGAAGGCTGCACAGCCTAAAGCTTGTTTGGGAATAAATTTTATCAGGGAACAGCTTTTCTAAAGCATGTAGCATGTTTACAGGAGTGCATGGCAGATGTAACCGCCGTGAAAGTACACCGTTGAACTATTGTCTTTTAGATCGGCAAGGAGGACTAGCTAATTGGTATTGTGTTGTGAAATTACGAGAAAAAGGCAAGATTAGCCTGAAACTGAGATTATACAATGTGTGTTAATACAGGACGAAGATGCCTGGTGATGAATAAAGGGGAAAATATAATAGTGTAGCTGCATGGTGAGAGGCTTGATTTGCCTTGAGTGCTCATTAATACTATAAGAGTCGAACTCTTGGACTCCGAGGTGTTAGGCCAGTTGTGCCGTGTGTGATATGTAGTAGCCGTGTTAAATTGCGATGTGTATTTAAGACCGTATGAATGTGTATTGAGAAGCCTTAAGTTGAGTTCAAGGCCTATTGTTAGTTTAATGAACAGAGAAGTGATTTGCAGCATTAATATATGTTCCCCGATATATTAGCATCTCTCAGGCAGGAATTACAAATCCAATTAGTTAATGTCTTCTCTTGGGAGGCAGGATGTCTCATAGCTGGAATATTAGAAATGTCAGTTGATTTATAATATAGCGTGCTAGGTAACGACTAACACATGTGTAGCTGAGCCAGGAGTACCGTGTTTTTTTTAATATGGAGGAGTTTAGCATCTTCTTACTTGTATTTCAGATAACGGATACACAGATGTTTTATTTATTTTATTTGCATGAATTTTACAGGTTTCTTTGAAGTGTTTTGTTTATATTGAATTGTGTTACACGTATTTTTGCTGATTATGTCATTGTCATCCTTCATAAAGACTTGTTCCTAATTATGAGTCTGGAGCTCACTTCATTGGGAAGTAGGCTTTCGAGCCATCCAATTTGGAACAGAACGGTCTGTTAGTAAGCTCAGTGTTAGATATAAGTTAAGGACCCTGGAACATTGATTTGTTGATAAGTGTTGAACATATTATTTTTATTATGGATCGGATTTAGCATAATTTTATTCTGTCGCGGTATTATGTCCTATACCGTAAATTGAATAATATCCGTCAGTGCAGGACTTACATGGCTTGAAGTTGATGTGACACTTTCCTGGTGAGAATAATCTGATTCCAATAACATTTCATGACCTTTTGTCCCTGGTTTCTTTAATGGAGACTCCTGTTCGGTAATAGCTGATCCCCATCTTTTTCCTATCAAACGTTCAGCAATTCGTCGCTTAGCTAAGGCTGATTTATATTTATGCATGTTGTTTATTCCCTTGGATACAAGCTATCTATTACACCACACTATCTTTCATTAATAATAGTATCTTGATACGCAACTACAAGAGGTTACTTCTGCGCGTTTTCACAAAAGTAAACAGACTGGCTACCAACACAGAACTCACAAAAATTAAACAATAAAAAACCGATAGTTGTTGGCACTATTGTTAGCATCAGGAGTACCAATAAAAGCATACAATATTGCTCAATGACAGTCGAGTACGGAAATATTAGACCGTAAATGGCTTTATAAATTCATTCAGAAACATAGTAGATCTTACAGCTGTATTCTGTATAAATATATCACAAAAGGGGGGGGGGGCGGTGGTATCATTACCTAACAAAACAGTTCAGCAGATGCCACACCAATTTCTGTTGTGTGCAGAGTGGCAAACAAAGCATTATTAAAAGTGATAAATTGTTTGAATTCAACGGAATAACTTTGTGACAAGGAAGAAGAAACTCAATGCATTCAATTTCAGTCATTAAAAAATTCACCAAACTGACCAAATATCTATTTTTATCTCCGGAGTGTCGCCTAAGTTTATTATGCACCTTAGATGTGGTCAATTTAGCACCCTTTGTGACCCGGCAGCCATCTATTGTGCACTCCAGTTCCTGCCACACAATTCAACATCCCACTGTTGATATCAACAAATGCAAGAGTATCCTTTCTGCTAGTTCTACTAAATGACATACAGGGTACGTAAGCACTATCTTTCATGTAAACCCATACAAAAACATCGCATGGAAGGAAAGAGGAGTAATTGCCAGTAGAATGTCCAATCCAATGACTTGCAAGTTCAGCACAGAGATAATCATAGATGGCCTAAAGAAAATGTGCAGGAGCCCCATTCTGTTGCAAAATGAAGATCTCGCTATCACCTTGTAATTGTGATAGTAACCACTCTGTCAGCATGTCCAGGAACACTGTACAGCAGTTCTTCTGCAAAGAAAAACGGTCTGTACACCTTAGATGAACAAACCGCACAAAAGTCACCGATTTGTTCTACAATTAGGTAAGGATTATGCGTACACTAAAACAGTTCACCGTGACAGGCAGAGGAAAAGGAGCCTTGTCACTAAAATTCAGTTTCTCAGCACAACTATCATCTTCTAGCCACTCTTGAAAACCGAAATAGAACTGCAGACGACTATTGAGGTCTCCGCGTTACAGCACCGGCATCAGCTGCAGCCATTATGGTTTCATTTGCAAACATTTACACAGAATATGCCACACAGTTGACCGAGACATCCGTAATAGGGTGGGTCGAAAAAATACAAATTATTTTTCTTAAGTCGTAATACCGCAGAAAATTTTCGAATTGGGGAGAATAAAATGGGGTAATGAAACAAAATCGGTTCATTTCTCCCGGTCGAACACGTGCTCTAAATTTTGCCGAATTTCAGAAAAATGTATATTTTTACGATATTTTTTTAAATCTTATTTTTCAATATTTATCGACTCTTACTCGAATCAATAATGATTTTAAAAAAGAATGGTTCAAATTGGTTAACGTCTTTCACCCGTGTTACAGCTGTCAAATCTAACAAATTTCCGCGCTCGTCGTAAGTCGCTCGGGTTAAAGACCCTGACACTCCGCCCACCTACCCCTCTTGCCGCCACGCCGCGCCATTGTTGTGTCATTCTGCACTTATCCCTCATATTTGACGTGTTTCATTTGCTCTTCCAGTTACAATTGTTGCATTTGAATTCACTGTATTTCAATGTTAGTTTTGTGTTATGACATTTTTGTGTAACTCTGTGACTTAACGGTGATATACTATGGCTGTACCTAAGAAAATCATCACAAGACAGGTATTTCATTGCCCTATATTTATTGCACCTAAAAGACTTTTCATCAAACAAGTTTCCTACCGGTGAGGACATGATTCGTTGTTGCTCACAGGAGAGATAGCACTTGGCGCTTAAAGTTAATAATAAGAGAGTAAATTATTAAAACGTTGCCAGTACAGCAGCTAATAGAATAAAAAGGATGAAGATTCGTTTAAGCAAAAGTTCTCATTTCTTCTTGACTTAGCGGCTTGCAAATGCCCCATTGTTGTTAATTGCATTTGTAACAGAACCCCTAATTTAAGTAAATGCGATTTAACTGCCAACTGTGTTTGTGCAAAATCAAATAAAATACGTGCTATAGAGCTAAGACTTGTTTACTTATTATGAGCACATGGAATAGGAAAAATTGGAGGGTTGGGTGTGTCTGAAACAAAGAAACGCATTAAATCATTGGAAAGGAGATCGCGTGACAGCAATTTAACTTTGGATGATGAATCTGAATCTCGTCTGAAGCCCTCGTGCTCGCATTCAAATGTAAATATTGTTGAAATTGATGATGACGACCAATATCCTCCTAGTAAAGGTAGCGATAGCGACCGAGGATTTTTAAAGTTCCAAAAAAGATTCTCTCTGATAATTGGCAGATGAGAATTCAGCTAAAATCTACTGCATTACAGAGCAATCGTTATGTAGTTTCTGATCGTGCTACCGCTGCAATCGCATCAAGTGTTTGGCACGACGTAGGATTAATTACAGATTCTGATGTCTCCCATGTTATACTGTAGACCAAAACAAAATAAGAAGAGGAAAACTAAATGTTAGAGCTGAATTGTGCAGTAAATCTGAAGAATGTCCACTACAAGGTCTGTATTTCGATGGGAGAAAGGACGACGCGTTAGTGGTAGATCTAACTCATTCGAAATGGTTCCGTAGAGTAAAAGTGGAAGAGCATTACTCGCTAATTGAAGAACCTGGTTCAGTCTACATCAGCCATGTTACTCCAACTTCTGGAAGTTTGAAGATATTCTCACTTCTATTATTGCATATCTGTCTGGTCGTGGTATTTCTCTTGAAAAGTTAGTTATCGTAGGATGCGATGGCACTGCTGTTAATACAGGTTGGAAAAACCGTCTGATTCGCCGAATCGAAATACATTTGGGGAAACCGTTACAATCGGAAGTTCACCTATTTCACCTCTATTTCAATGAACTGCCATTCCGGCATCTGTTTTAATACCTAGACAGTAAATCAATGGGTCCAAAATCGTTGAGAGGACCAATCGGTGAAGAGCTAAGTGGCTGAGAGAAACGTCCAGTGATTGGCTTCAAGAGTATCGACTGTCAGATCCCCACAATAAACAGAAATATACTAAGTAAGGATACGCATCTACTCGATATTTCTATGGCAATAAAGTCGGGAAACTGTGAAGAGGAATTTGGCTGTACGAGATCCAGATCCCCTAAGTAAGTGAGATAAGTAAGATTTAAAAAAATTAAATTCTTAGATTTAAATCCACATCCCCTGTCGCATTCGAGGTGGTTGACAACAGCAAATTGAACTCTCAGACTGTACTTAAGTGAAGAAAGTCCAACACCTGAACTCCGTGAAATAGTTGTATTTATTTTGAAGTCATACATGCCAATGTGGTTTGGTATCAAAACAAGTAAATATTTTAGAGGCACCAAAACTTGTGTACCAATCAATACAATTTCTTCAGGGTACCCGTCTGAAAATTTACGTAATATCGTCGACCCTATGATAGAACGAAATGGCCTTTTATCTCATCCAGAACATTTAATGTTAGCCATGACGCAAGATAACATAAAATACACGAGAGAGCTCGGACTTCGACGAATTTTTAAGGCGAGACAGGTCAAAAGAGAACAACTATCAGAACATTCTTGCTGCCAAAACTCATTTTCAAGGCTCAAGACTACTCTGAAATAATTAACTGGATGGACTGTGATTTATCTTCTCCCCAAGTATTAAAAGATATCAATGACGATGGAATTAAATCATATAATCAAAGTAACCCAAGGCCGAATTCATAGACAGCACTTATACATAAGTGCCCCTTATAAGCCAGGTTTCATTTCATATTACCTACTTAAGTGTCCCACTTATTGCTATAAATGGACCTCCCACACACACTTAAGTGACTCACTTTTGTTCCAGCAAGATGGAGGATTATTTTGCTGAATATGTTGCATTTCATTCACAGAATACTTTCCGTGCACACAGTAGAGATGGAAAATCCTGTCGAAATGTAATGTGACCAACAATTTAAAGAAAGTTTTGTTTTAGTAAAGTGAGAGTTATGAATATTTTTGTTTCTTTAATTGAGAGAGTGAACATAACCTCTAGAGGACTCACTATCTCACCATTAATGAAGTTATTGGGTGGTGTGAATAAAAATGAGTAAGCGAGTGAGCGTGTGCTCGCTGAGTGCCTGAGTGTCTCCCTGCCGATGAGCTTCCAGTCCGCATTTGCGGTGAATAAAAATATAGAGCGGAAGCAAAGCGTACAATCGAGTGTCTTGAGCAGCCTCTCAGTGTCACTGATCAAGGTCGTGCACGTGCCATGTATATAACACCTTAGACTGTGATAACACTTCGATGACTTCCGGGTAGTTCAATGCATAACATGGCAGGCGACAACAGTGTAGAATTCCAGTCCGCTTTTATCTCCATTTTAAAGGAATATACAATTATGTTTTCAGAGATACAGTTACCGGATAAGAAGCACAAGAAAACAAGTGCAATAAATGCAGTTCAGCGTGAACTACTCGCTAAATTTAACTTGAACATTTCCGTCCAACAACTGAATGGTCAGCATTGAGGCCTGCTGTCGTATCCCGGCCAACAGGTGAGACGGCGAGTGGTGAGTGGAATCACCTGATGGCTAACAACAGTACTAAAAACGAAAGGGATATAAGATAGTAATTTATAGGCGTTAGGTAAGTTGGTTGTTAAGAGTTGTAACTCATATGATTTCCTATATATCTGCGTATATTGACAGATGATGTACAAAGAATATACACGTACAATTGAAGTAGGTCACGTATTGTGACGTACTGAAACTAGCCTTCCTCAGAACGGCTACTCCAAGTAAATGCAAGTGGACTCTAAAACATTAGAGTACCACTGAAATGCTAAGCGATGTTAAAACAGAGTATCATGGAGTCTCACAGAGATTCCTCAGCTTTAAGTTGCCAACTACGATAAAACCCAGAAGAACTAGGGCTTAAGTCGAAAATCAAAGTATGAATGATGAATATCAAATGTTAGCACCACCGTTCAACCTGATCTACTAAGAAATATTCTAAGTAGCGAGACCGCTTGGAGAATCGATCGCGATTCCCTAACGTGAGCGGAAGGCAAGGCTCCCAAGGCGAAGACTAATGCAATAAGACGCTTGTTCCTTCAATTACATACGTACTTAAAGGGACTAGCAATATGATATGAGGGTCTCCCCTCCTCTTAGATAAAGCCTTACTGGCTTACCATTGGTGCTACCACCTCCCCCATGTATCACAAATTCCACACTATGCACGTGGCAATATTTATTAACATGAACTTGACTTCTCGCCCTTAACCCTATGCTCATAAAATAACTCCCCCATTTCTAATACTTGTCATCATAAACATGACTGCGTCCCGTTTCACTTAGTTGGGTTGCCCATTAATTTTAAGTATGGGATCCTTCAAACTACCCCCTTTTCTCGCCATCTGCAGACGACAGGACGTGACTATTTAGATTTGTCCGTATCGACTTACTCGTAAGACCTCACACAACTCTATTTTTAACTACATTCTTTATCATCCCAACACATGGCTGCTCAGACAGCACGGCCAATGGATTGAGTTACCAAAGTAATCACTATGTATTACTTATGTACTGCTACTTGATGAAGCTTCGTGTCCCTGGACATGACACCTCCCCCCTTAGGAAAGAAACTAGTTGCCATACATGCAACTGCTTTCCACCTGAGTACACGTACATACAGGGTTAATTAACGCATGTACATTACATGGCACATTACATTTTAACAATATTTCACTACACTTCAACTTATTACATTTTGACATTAATACAATTCTCTTTACACTTCATACAATTAAATATTCATTTTTTCATCAATACATTTCACATTACAATTAACATATTATTTCACAGTAAATCATATTGCATTAATACATTTCAATTCATATATTCCACAGTAGATATAGTACTTAATATAACTCAGATTACATTTAACATCTGGTACATATCAATTTATATGTTTCACAGTGCATATAACGCTTCATTTTTCATTTCACAGTAATTAATACATAAATGAATTATATACTAAACAGCACATATGACTTTACCTTCCAGTCTTCTCTGGTCGGCTTTTACTCCCGTACCAGACTCTTGGAATGGCCGGCTTCGAGACTGCAATAGCAACTCGGTTCCCCTGACTATACATCTTGAGTAAGTCTTACAAACTTGTGCAGTCACTGCTGACACATTACCCGTACCAAACTCATTGGAATGTACGCTTGGATCGTGCCTCTCTCGACACGTCCGAACTGTGCCCCCTTAGGCCAGTCTCACAAATTTTTGTGCAGTCATTACTGACACATTACCCATACCAAACTCATAGGAATGGACGCTTGGATCGTGCCTCTCTCGACACGTCCGAACTGTGCCCCCTTAGGCCAGTCTCACAAATTTTTGTGCGGTCATTACTGACACATTAACCGTACCAAACTCATAGGAATCGACGCTTGGATCGTGCCTCTCTCAACACGTCCGAACTGTGCCCCCTTAGGCCAGTCTCACAAATTTTTGTGCAGATATTACTGACACATTACCCGTACCAAACTCATAGGAATGGACGCTTGGGTCTTGCCTCCCTCGACAAGCCCGAACTGTACCTATTAGGCCAGTCTCATGAAATTTTACCTTCACACAAGGTTGCCTGTTCGACTCTGCCCCTTGGCCAGTCTTTTTTCTTACTTTAACAATTTTAAAGTTACATTTGTTACATTACAGGCTTAACGCTGTCTTGCTAGTGATTCATTACTTATACAATGGTCATTGAAAATTTTTACTTTACTTGTGTGGTTACGCTCCTTCTTTATTGCCTCCTTGGCTCTCTGATGAGAGACCTTTCTTTTAGCTCTATACTGGAAGTAGTAAGATCTGTCATACTTCTACTCCTGCGCTTACCTCTTACATACTCCTGTCTATCAAAGTGCACTGTGACGTCCTCGTCTGAACAATGTGAGTTAGGACCATTATGGTTTGGCGGATACATACCTTTCCGCAACACTCATCTCCTACCTCGGACAGTTTACAAGCAAGTCTAAATCTTTTGCAACATCTTTTGCAACAACAGCAGGAACATATAGTAACAAAATAACAACAATTGTTCCTCCGCCTATATAAGACACAAAATTCAACTTAACCAATTTATGATTTTGCTTTAATTCATCCTCCTTTTCAAGTATTAATTTTTCAACTACCTCTACCTTATTACTTGCTAATTTTAATTCCTCTGCATGGTGAAGCACATTTACCAACGGTATCTTCCCTTCATCCTGCAATTGACTCAATTTAGTGTTAATTCCTTAATTATCGCAACAGTCATACTGTAATAATAGATCAGGTACAAACCCTTGATATTTGGTACTATTTGTTTTAATTACATTCGAAGATTGAATTTTTGATTTTGGCCCAAAGGCCGTACATCTATTAAACATTGTTATTATTCCTGTACCTGTTAACTTAGCATCACTTGTGTGCAACTCTTGACATACTACTGTTATTTTTTTCCTCCTGTGGAGCGATATAAATCCATTTATTTTCTCTTAAGGGAAACCACATTACTTCTTGTACCGTACTCTAATTACATTTTCCGACAATCTTGTGGCAGAACCTGTGCCCCTGTCAACAATTTTACTACACATTCCTCATGTGAATGAGCTAATTTGATAGTATACTCTTGTTTGCATACCTTAAGTTTATCATTCAAACTTTTACAATTATTAATTTGATTTTCAATTAACATTACATAATTTTGCTTGTTCTGATCCAAAAGTATAAATTCCTTTTCACTGTTAATAAAAACAAAGTTTTCTACCTCACCATTCACTCTTGTTGGTAATGGTATAACCTTAATAAGATCATATTTTACCATATCTACCAATGGCACCTTTACAATGTAACCAAGTATCTCTTTAGTAATGAACACTTCAATCTCTTATTCTAGTTATTAAATAGCCGTAAGCCAGTCTCAACTCAACAGGTAATGTCATTCCTGGTGGGAAAGTATTCTGTGCCTTTGAAAACGACCTTATTATATCACTAGGACTTATAATCTGAGGTTGTAAGACTCCCTTTTGAGCCAACATTATTCCATTTAACAAGATCGCATAATTATCTTTTAATTGCGCTAAGAATCCTTGCGTATCAATTAAATGCCTATTGACCGCTATTTCAATCTCCGTTCTCCTAAATGCGCTTTCTATTTGCTCAGTTCCATCCTTCAGATATTCCCGTATTGTTGCTGTATTATCGCTTAATACTTTTTCGTTCTTAGCGACGTCATACAATGAGCTATTCATTGATTGTAACGTACTTTTTACCACAATCATCTGTTCTTTCGCGACTTTTAACATCGATAAATTCTCTGATCCTTAATTTGACTTTGATAATAGGCTGCATCTTACGAGTCTAAGGTTCGAAGTAAAATTTTAGCAATACTTCCTACAAAATTAAGAACTCCTCGCTTCATTCTATTCTGATCTGAATTTTCTCTCCCCTCAGTCTTAATTGTTTGTCTTATTAATTCACGCAAATTTTAAGTTTTATTTAATTGCATAATTAAACGTTTTACCTCATTCTCACACGTATATGTTAAATTTACTTCCAGTTCTGAACGCAGTCTCATGGTTCTCTGAATGTATTTCTTACCAACATCATACGCATCATTTAACGCTTCTAAAGTTATACAAGTTACTACCTTCCACGCAGTGTTATAGAGTTGAACTTCACCTAGCTTGTCGAAATAAACCCCTGTGGTTGATTCATATGGTTGGAGCTGGAAATCAATTGCCTTTCCTCCTTTCGTAAATATCGCCATCACTGCGATCGCCTCTGCTATCAGCGCCATCGACCTGCAAGTAACAGATGTGTGTTACCTTGCACTGCCTATAATTTATTACTGGTTGTTCACAATGTATATACATACAATTTTCCTTCTCATTTAAATATATAACTTTAATCGATTACTGTGTACTGTAACGAGCTTCCCTCGCTTATTCATATTCAAAACGCAGTTCACTCCTGAAACTTCCTGTACTGTGTACGGGCCAATAAAGTTTGGACTTAATTTTTTGCTACGACCTCGCCTTACTGAATCATTTCTTAAAATAACTCGGTCTCTTGCCTTAAACGTTACTTCGTTTACTCTTGTATCATACCGGACTTTATTTTTCAACTTGGTTTCTATTAGAGTTTTACGCGCTACCTCGTGGCTTTCCTTAAGCCTTCGAGCTAATTCCTCCAATAGCTTTCGTGTTCATTGTAATTCTTTTCATTTGGTTTTCTCTGCAATGTCCCTGGAATATTCGCCTTTCTTCCAAATACTAATTCAAATGGTGTGAAATTAGTTGACGTACTTTTCGTTGTATTGTAAACAAAAGTTGCCATTGAAATGAATTTGTCCCAATCGTCTTGGGTTCCACATACATAGTGTCTCAAAAATTCAGCTAATACTGCATGAGACCTCTCTAAACTTCCGTTTGACTGTGGCCTAAATGCGGCAGTATGAATCTTCTTAATATTTAACAATCTACATAATTTCTTCATTACTTCGCTCAAAAAGTTGCTACCTTAGTCAGTTAATATTACACTTGGTATTCCAAATGTTCGTACTACATTGTCCATCAATGCCCTTGCAATTGTCTCTGCTTCTTGATTTTTCATTGGCACTGCTACTAACTACTTCGATAACTGCTCTTGACACGTTAAAATAAATTATTTTGTTTCCGTCCAGTGTAAGTGATCAGACTACATCTAACGCGATATTCTCAAATACAGTCTGTGGTGTGTCATTACCATAGGCGCCTTCGTATCTGGCTTCGTAAACTTATTAGTTTGACATGAATGACATGATCGAATGTATTGCTCTACATCTTTCTTCATTCCTGGCCACTCAATATAATCCTTTAACATAGCATACATGCGTGTAATGCCTTGATGTCCTCCAACTAAAGGTGCATGAAATTCTTTCATAATCGCTTTCCTTTTATCCTCTGTTACTTTCTCTGTGAATTTCTCATCTGTTTCCATTTCAGAAACTTCTTCCTGTTCAGCCTCATCTAATTTGTGTATTCTGCTCAGTGCGTCTGCATCTGTATTTAACTTTCCTTGTTTATAAACAACATCGAAAATCGTATTCTGCTAACTTCAATCTAAATTTTAGGAATCTTGAGGTTGGATCTTCCACATTAAATACCCATTTAAGTGGTTTATGATCCGTCACTATAGTGAACTTTCGTCCTAAGACATACGGTCTCAAATACTTTACAGCAAATACAATGCCTAACATTTCCTTTTTTGTTGAATAATTTCTTTCTGCCTTATTCAATACTCTAGATATGTATGCTACTGGCAAATCGCTTCCTACCTTCCCTTGCGACAATATTGCGCCTAACGCTTCATTGCTTGCATCGGTTGTTACAATAAACGGCTTCTCGAAATCTGGATATTGTAAAATCGGATACGTTATTAACTTATTCTTTAAAGTCTGAAATGCTTCCTCTTGTTTAGTTTCCCGTTTATAGTTTACTTCTTTCTTTAAAATTTCACACAGTGTTTTAGCAATTTTGCTATAATCTGGTATAAAACGTCTGTAATATCCCGATAATACCAAAAATCCCTTAAGTTGTTTCGTGGTCGTGGGTTGGGGAAAATCTCCCTTAACTTCTCAAAAAACGTTGATCATTTACTATTATTATTCTGTCCGGTTCCATGGCTGAATGGTTAGCGTGCTGGCCTTTGGCCGCAGGAGCCCCGGGTTCGATTCCCGGTAGGGTCGGGAATTTTAACCATAATTGGTTAATTTTTCTGATATGGGGGCTGGGTGTAGGTGTCGTCTTCATCATCATTTCATCCTCATCATGACGCGCAGGTCACCTACGGGAGTCAAATCGAAAGACCTGCATTTGGCGAGCCGAACTTGTTTTCGGACACTCCCGGCACTAAAAGCCACACGCCATTTCATTTCATTATTATTTTACTGAATCTCCAAAATAATTATATAATTTAATTTAATAAACATGTAATTCAATTTACTTCCGCTAATACATTTGTCATTAATCTCATGAACATCACTAACATACGTTTATATTCAAAATTCCGATCTAACGCTGAAAATACGTTTTTTAAATGTAATCTAATTAGCATAAACACTTAGTTCCATTTACTCCACTAATTAATCTCATGAACGTCATTTGCATACGCTTATATTAATTGCCGATCTAATACCGAAAATGTGATCTTTTCAGTATCCTTTTCTCTGCTTCAACCTGATACTGGCTAAATCAATTGTCGAGAAATAATTCGCTTTCCCTATTGAGTTACTTAACCCCGTAGTACCTGGTACAGGGTACATGCTACCGATCGTAATCTCGTTTAATTTTCTATCTAAATAAAATCTATCATTACATTCTGAACATATTTCAAATAGCCTTTCTCTATCGCTCTTTAGCTTATGATCTGCCCTCATTAGTTCTATTATTCTTCAAGTTCTCGATTGTGTACATTTCTGTGCGTCACTTGTTTCTTAGTTTCATTACGTGCGCATACATACTTTCCGTTCTCGGACGTACTGTTATTACTTTAGCTTCTCTAATTTCTATTTGATGTCTATCACCATTCCCTTCTATGAATTCCTCAGTGAAATTAATTTCAGAATCCTTCAATAAATCTCTACCTATCAATCCGTCCTGCGACAACTGAAATTCATCACCTACTACATGCAATTTGCATTGAGATGTTCCCAAAGTTATCTTCGCGGTTCCACACGTGAATAGTGTTCCTTTGCTAACTCCTAGCAATTTTAAGCTATCACTTGAATCTATCTTTATTTCCTTCGGTACACATTGTTCCTTTATTACACTTATGTCTTAGCCTGTATCGATTAAAAATCGAAAAGGTCCGTATACATCATTTATAGATAGTAAAATTGTTATTACACTTATTGTGTACTTGGCCTATGTGAACACTTAGGACCTATAACCGACCTTGCGACATGATCCTGTTCTAGTTTTCCGCCTGCTTGTTCTCGTAACCTTTACTCTTGTAATTAGTGAATTGTTGCGGTTTACTACTTTTACAATTTTTCTCTGCATGCCCTGTTCTCTTACAACGTTTACAAACTATTACTCTGCACTCTCGTAAATAGTGCCCTTCCTTATTACAATTGTAACACGTTATTGCCTTAACTTCTTTTGGTCGCATTTTAAGAAAACATGAGGATGCCAAATGTCCTTTCGTATTGCAATTACTAAAATATTTATCTCTCCTGATTCACCGTGCTTTCCGTTACTTGAGAGTACGGCCGACTCTTCTTGGGCCGCTAACTCAACTGCTAAACCGAAACATCCGTAATGTTCCTACTACGGACAATCGTTTGAATGCTTTTATCAATTAATCCTTGTACAAAACATGATATCCCTTACTCTCCTATTAAATTCGCTCTATGTACTTTTGCCTCCGGTTCGACTCTTGCCGTGGCAACTTCTTTAAGTTCGCTTACCATTGCATCCATTCTCGAACCCCAAGCTATTACAGATTCATCTTCATTTTGCTGTGCTTTAAACATTTTACATGCGTAATGATCAATAGTCCTACGCTCTCCATAATTTTCAAACAAAGCTGTCTTCGCTTTTGGCCAGCTCGTAACATCCTGTCTAACTAATAACTTGTTTCTAGCTTCGCCCGTTATTCTGGTAAGAACATATTTAAAAAAACACCGGATGTTCATCTGGTTGAACAAATTCTATTTCTGAATCTACATTTGTACAGAACTCTTTCAACCTACTTCGATTGCTCCCGTCAAAAGTATCTCCGATTAACTTGAACGCTTGATTGATATCAATATGATTGTTATCTGAATTATCACTGGCACTTCCCACTTCAGAATCAGACATACTGATTTTGAATTTGGCTTACCTTACAATATTTGGTCTTCTACTGCTTGCTGATGATGAGCTGACGACGTGCAGGTACGCCGGCTCGATTGCGTCTTCCTTCCTTGTACTCCTATGAATCCTCGTGCTGCTCCGTGGGCCAGCCCTTGCGCCTTCTCGGTTCTGCTCTGTGTCTACTTACGAACTTCTTCGTCCTGCCGACCGCCCCTCAGTCTACTAGGACAGACAGCCTCTGGACTTCTTCTTTCTTCCGACCGCCCCTCAGTCTACTAGGAGAGACAGCCGCTTAGGAAACCACTAACGCCTGGCCAAGAGCTAAAACAACCCTGGATGGACGTCGAACTCAGGACCAACCCCACAAAACTGACACCAGTTTTTCTTTTCCTGCCGTATCCCGGCCAACAGGTGAGACGCCCCCAGCGGTGAGTGGAATCACCTGATGGCTAACAACAGTACTAAAAACGAAAGGGATATAAGATAGTAATTTATAGGCGTTAGGTAAGTTGGTTGTTAAGAGTTGAAACTCATATGATTTCCTATATATCTGTGTATATTGACAGATGATGTACAAAGAATATACACGTACAATTGAAGTCGGTCACGTATTGTGACGTACTGAAACTAGCCTTCCTCAGAACGGCTACTCCAAGTAAATGCAAGTGGACTTTAAAACATTAGAGTACCACTTGAAATGCTAAGCGATGTTAAAAACAGACTATCGTGGAGTCTCACAGAGATTCCTCAGCTTTAAGTTGCCAACTACGATAAAACCCAGAAGAACTAGGGCTTAAGTCGAAAATCAAAGTATGAATGATGAATACCAAATGTTAGCACCACCATTCAACCTGATCTACTAAGAAATATTCTAAGTAGCGAGACCGCTTGGAGAATCGATCGCGATTCCCTAACGTGAGCGGAAGGCAAGGCTCCCAAGGCAAAGACTAATGCAATAAGACGCTTGTTCCTTCAATTACATACGTATTTAAAGGGACTAGCAATATATGAGGGTCTCCCTCCTCTTAGATAAAGCCTTACTGGCTTAACATTGGTGCTACCACCTCCCCCATGTATCACAAATTCCACACTATGCACGTGGCAATATTTATTAACATGAACTTGACTTCTCGCCCTTAACCCTATGCTCATAAAATAACTCCCCCATTTCTAATACTTGTCATCATAAACATGACTCTGCGTCCCGTTTCACTTAGTTGGGTTGCCCATTAATTTTAAGTATGGGATCCTTCAAACTACCCCCTTTTCTTGCCATCTCCAGACGACAGGACGTGACTGTTTAGATTTGTCCGTATCGACTTACTCGTAAGACCTCACACAACTCTGTTTTTAACTACATTCTTTATCATCCCAACACATGGCTGCTCAGACAGCACGGCCAATGGATTGAGTTACCAAAGTAATCACTATGTATTACTTATGTACTGCTACTTGATGAAGGCTCGTGTCCCTGGACATGACACTGCGGTTCAGAGGCTCCCGGCTGGATCGGGGATTTTAATCGCCTCTGATTAATTCTTCTGGCCTGGAGACTGGGTGTTTGTCCCAATATTGTCTTCATATTCGCACAACACACTACGCTACCAACCATCATAGAAACACGCTATAGTGATTACATCCGTCCATCTAGGGTTGGCGTCAGGAAGTGCATCCGGCCGTAAAACTGGGCCAAATCAACATGTTCAACAAACTTCGACCCAGGACCACACAGAGGTGGGAAAAACGGTAGGAGATGATTTTTCGTCCAACTGTTGGTAAAAAATTACAAAACATGAAAACAAGACTGAAATATAAAGTAGAATTAAAGCGTACGGGAAAGAAATGCATATCGTTAAAATAATGGGAGAAGCGGCTGATGAATTTGATGAAGCGGGAGAATAACCCTACCATCGGCCATCTGAAAGGTAGGAAATCATAGCCTGAATATTACAACATTAATACATTGAGAAAATGGTAGGCCTATAACGTAAATAACAAACATCAATTATGTTGAAAATAATATATTGAAAGAAATTTTTAAGGAGCCAGATCTAGGGGACCGGATAAGTTGGCCGTGCGGTTAAGGGCGCGCAGCTGTGAGCTTGCATCCGGGAGATAGTGGGTTCGATTCCCCACTGTCAGCAGCCTTGAAGATGGTTTTCCTTGGTTGCCCATTGTCACACTAGGCAAATGCTGGGGTTGTACCTTAATTAAGGCCACGGCCGCTCCCTTCCTACTCCTTCGCCATTCCTACCCCATCGTCGACATAAGACCTATCTGTGTCGGCGTGACGTAAGCAAGTTGCAAGATCTGCAGAAGTTGTCATAACTCTGCAAACATCGGAGTTTCTCCAAATTCGGGAGTCATAGACAGTCAGGTCGTGATACATCTACACTGGTTGAATTCTTCCTTTCCATTGCAAGTGGCCTGTACATTAATGCTAGGAATGCCTTTTCTGTAAATGTAGTCATTCCCATGAACATGTAGCTTCTGAATTTGTATATGAGTACAGTCTACAGTTGCGACAGCATAAGGGAAGCTCAAACGTTCTTGCCACTTACCCCGTGCTACCTGCATCTAAGCAAAATTTGTTGGAATTTTATCTAATAATCTGCTTTCATTTCTGCTCGTCAAAACCTGCGAAAATGTTTTTGACACAGATCTCCGAGATGTCTTCATCAACTCCACTCTGAAACCCAGGGTCACCAACATAACATGCTCCGCTAACCATTCAGCATGCTCCTTGAAAATCCACAGCCTGGTTCCAGTCATCTGACCGGGTCAGGAATGGAATGAATGAAGCGGTGAGGATAGCAATCCTGCCGGCTGCCAAAACCTGTCGCACTCCTCTGGGGCAATGATTAATGACTGACAAATCAAATATAATGATATTGGAGAGTGCTGCTGGAATGAAATATGACAGGAAAAACTGGAGTACCCGGAGAAAAACCTGTCCCGTCTCCGCTTTGTCCAGCACAAATCCCACATGGACTGGCCGAGATTTGAACCACGGAACCCAAAGGTGAAACGTCGGCGCTCTGCCGTCTGAGCCACGGAGGCTCTTCAGCATGCTCCTTACTGGACCTTTATAACACACTGTAATCAAGTTGAGATGATTCTCTGCGAAGTTTATACAATTTTCTTTTCCGATTAACTACCAGCATTACCTCTGCCATGCTACTGAAATCGACACTATAATTTGGAGTCACCTACTGAGTTAGCTCAAGGAAACATGAGCAGGCACTTACCGGAAAGAGTGCCTGCTTTATTTTTATTCACCAGAAATATGGAGCGCCCACTCTGCCACTCAAGCGACTGGAGTGTGTGCTCAAGGTCACAGGTCTGCTGTGAGCGACTGCTTCCGACAGGCGGTTTTTATTCACCTCATTGCGAGTGCCTGCTCTAAATTCGCGAGTAAAGAGTGCGTGCTCATTTTTATTCAGACTACCCATTGTTTTGAGATTTTATGCGACCTCTTAATTTCAGGTTGTTATTATTATTATTATTGTTATCATCACCATCATCATTACCGGTATTTCACTTAATTAATTGGAAATGTGTTACAAGTTGATAAGTTATGAAGACTGTAGGCCTATGGAACAGTAAAGAACTAAAAGCCTACTGAGTTATAAGAAAAATGAACGTGTTGCACTACTACTATTTATTTTAAGTAGTGATGGGCAACGCTCTCGCTCGAGACTCTCGCGAGAATCTCGAGACCGATTCTCCTGTATTGCGAGCTGTGCGACGTACCAGTAACTACGAGTGTAAACTTGATAGTATGTCGTCAGTAGTTATCGCGTGAAATAACGTTCTCATATGGAAACGTGTGAGCCAATAAATTTTGCCAAAAGCCGGAAAAGTACTGCATGTTTAACTATGAGCTCCTTAATACCATTAACGAAAGTGAAAAAAAGCATGTCAGAATCTTAAACCGTTCACGAGTTATTTCAGGTGGACCGCTTAGCTGAATAACCCATATAATTTGTTAATAACGGTAGATAGGATGTACATCTACCAGGATACCTCGCAATCTTTGTCGACAGGGTAGCTTCTTGTGATGCAGACCGGGCTGGAGGTGTTATGTGACGATTCCTTTTGTTTTTTCTAGTTGCTTTACGTCGCACCGACACAGAAAGGTCTTACAGCGACGATGGGACAGGAAAGGTCTAGGAATGGGAAGGAAACGGCCGTGGCCTTAATTAAGGTACAGTCCCAGCAGTTGCTTGGTGTGAAAATGGGAAACCACGGAAAACCATCTTCAGAGCTGCCGACAGTGGGGTTCGAACCCACTATCTCCCGGATGCGAGCTCACAGCTGCGCGCTCCTAACCGCACGGCCAACTCGCCCGGTATGTGACGATTCCTCATCGTTGATATTATGCGTTTGTAAGTGCCGGATCATTCTAGAAGTATTTATGCCGACGTATTTTACTTCTTTTGAACAAGCAACACAGCGGACTGTGCTATGTGACATCTCTTCAAAACAACCGACATCCACGACTTACGTTGGTTTTCGGACGTAGTCTTCAAGTTGTCGCGTACAACTAGACACAATTACATATTGCACCGTCATAGATCGAAGTACCTAATTATGACGCGAATTCTCTATAACATTGTATGGAATTATTTCCTTCGTCACCAAAATATTGGTAATCACATGCAGTAGTCATATGATATTGAATGTGGGGTCTGATAACGATGTACACCTATAGGTCCCGCAAGAAGAGCTTGCCAAAGAAAGCTGCGCAGAACATCGGCAGAGTTCGGGCGGGCTCGGTAGTAGCACTGCACGACCCCCTTAATTCGCTAAATCGCCTTACTGCCAGCAGTTGTTAATAGACCGTGAAATCTCAGCGCGTGCATGTAATGCCTTATTGTAGTTATAACCAAAGCCAGGACACATTACCCTATAGCATAATGATGTTGGACATGCAGAATCAGAAACATTGAGATAAATAACACTAATAACAATAACAAACAAAGATATTAAGAATTATGTGATAGTAAAATAGCAGTTAACTTACCCAATGGCTTGTTCTAGTCCGCATCTTCTGAAAGAGGTTGAAAGCTGCTCATATCGCCTTCACTGTCATCCGCGCTAGCACTAACGTTCTCTCTGTCACTGTCACTATCGTCCTCCAGATTGATGATTATGCTGTCTGATACTTCATCCATTATGTGATCGCTCGCAATGTACTTATTCTCAGTGTCTACATCGACTCGACCATTCTTCTGCCCCAATTGACGCAATTCCTTACATCAGCAATGTTCATGCATTATCGAGTCTGAAAGTAACATTCTTTTGTGCTACATAATCATTTCGATTGGATTCAAGTCTGGATGGTATGGCGGTAGACGCAAAATCGTATGCCCATATGTAGCAGGTAGTCTGTCGATTTGATATGACATATAGCGTGATTTATGGGATTTAATCAAAGCGTAGTTGGGATTTTATCATCTCTGTAAAAAACGGAATACCCCTATCAGTCAACCAATCCTGCATAACTCTTTTTCTGGATGATGATGTGGGTGCACGCTCACATTCGACATTGTGGTACGAGGCATTATCAATCACGACTACAGAGTTGGGTGGCAAATTAGGAATTAATTTCTCTGTCAGGTATTTCTCGTAGTTTCTATAGTTCATCTCATCGTGATAATCCGCTGTTGTTTGGTTGGATTTGAAAACTAACACAGTATTTGGAACGAAACCTGCATGTACCACTATTAATCGTTGCCCTTTCGAGATAGGCGACTTCAGTCCATGAAGTGTACTGTCACTCCAAGCACTTGACATGGTGTGCGAACTATGCAAATGTCTCATCAGTGTAAACAATAGGCCTACCCTCTTGTCGGTACCGCTTTATGCTTTGTATGTACTGCACACGTAGCCTTATGTCAGGCTTCTCCACTAGTATTCTACGCATGGCTTTGTCTTCCTCCATCGAAAACCTAGGCCTCGAACTATCTTCGTTAGTGTTCTTACGCAACGTTTAAACTGTGTATCCTCAACCAGTTTCTTACGGATCTTTTCAAGCGTTGGTCTCTCGCCTTCGGTATTGTGAAAATTGTGAATCGTGCGCCTGACCGCGCATTTCTCAAAATCGCCTATTTCATACTTCTTGACAGACTTCGGTCTTCTCTTTCCACGCGTTGAAAATGAATCCACATCACCCCCTTTCGATCTTCTTTGCGTCTCGTACAGACCTTTCCGACACACCCGTTGCTTCGGCCACTTTCTTTTGAATAGCACGTTAAGTTTCCAGTGCGGTGGGTTTCGTTTTTCATGAATTTATACACATTATAAATAACTTCTCCAGTTTGTGTAAAGTTTTAGTACTCCCTAATTTAGAACGAAACGCGGGCATCGCTACGTACACTGAATATCACACTACAACAAATTCACTTTCAGCTACGAAATATAAATAAAATATTAATAATACAAGCACACGCTTCTTGCTTCTTTTCAATACACGCTTGATAAAGAGCTGTACACTGTGCCTCTCAGTGAGCGGTTGAGTAACAATGAGCACGGTAATCACCATTCGGGCGACACACGGGAGCTCCGCAACGAGCTTAAACTTCGCCAACAGATATTGGTCTCTGGAGACGTTTGAGTTTCGGCAAGCTCTTCTTACGCGACCTCGACCTGTCGAAAGAATTGGAGCAAACTCAAGCTTTAGATTACCCATTCCACTCATGCGTAATGGTGGTTGCATATGCAGCAAGGCGCATCTTGCCTCGCCTCGAGTTCGAATAATGCACGCCTCTAGTATCCAGGTACGTGTACCTACAGTAGCCATCAGTTTCTGTACTTAGCTTATTCATTCGTGTATTTACCAATGCATGAAATGCCAGAATGCGTATCCTTTATAATTATGTTATACTGCGTCAAAATAGACCTTGGTAGAAATGAACTCCCTAGTCGCTTGTTGACACACTTTACGGAATGGAGAAGGCGTGTGGTTTGCTGTTCGTATAGTCGGCACAAACAGCATTCAGCTCCAACTACCTGTAGGCCTACGACAGCTGCTCGTCATACAATGCGGGGACTACTCTCTCGAGATCTCTCGAAATTTCTCGCGAGAAATAGTGCCTGCGATAGTCTCGAGACCTCGTTTCAGACTGCCCATCACTAATTTTAAGGTTGATATTTTGTGCTAATTATATCAGGTTAGTCAACCAATCGTGTGCCAGATTATATCAGAAGTTTCTGAAATGATGGCAATGCACATCAAAACATACTATTTACATTTTATTGGGGAAGTAATTAGGTCTATTGCAACGTAAAGGCTACGGATATATTTGTCAAATCATATAAAACGTTGTAAGGCTAGATATTCTACAACTGGATGAATATTTGTATAGGTTCAAGTACCTGGATAACTATAAACTAGTGATGGGCAGTCTGAGACGAGGTCTCGAGATTTCTCGAGACTAGAGCAGGCATTATTTCTCACGAGAAATTTCGAGAAATCTCGAGAGGGTTACCCCACAATGTGCGGCGAGCAGCGTGTCGTAGGCCTGCAGGTAGTCGGAGCTGAATATTGTTTGTTCCGAATATGCGAATAGCCAACCACGGGCCTTCTCATTTTCGTAAATACGTATCAACAAGGGACTAGGGCGTTCATTTATACCGAGGTCTATTTTGACGGAGTATAACAATTATAAAGGATACACATTCAGGTATTGTATGCACTGGTAGGTACACGTAACTGGATACTAGAGGCGTGCATTATTCGAACTCGAGACGAGGCAAGATGCGCCTTGCTGCATATGCAACCACCATTACGCATGAGTGGAATGTGCATTCTAAACTGTTATAAAGTATTCGCGTCATAATTAGGTAGGTACTTCGATATATGACAGTGCAATGTGAACTGTGTCAAACTGTACGCGACAACTTGAAGACGATGTCCGAAACGCAACATAAGTCGTGGATGTCGGTTATTTTTAAGAGATGTCACATAGCACAACCCACTGTATTGCTTATTCAAAAGAAGTAAAATACATCGGCAAAAATACTTCTGGGATGATCCGTCACTTACAAACGCATAATATCAATGAAGAGGAATCGTCACAGAACACCTCCGGCCCGATCTGAATCACAAGAAACTACCCTGTCGACGATTGTGAGGCATCCAGGTAGGATTACATCCTAATAACTATTATTAACAAAGTATACGGGTTATTCAGCTAAGAAGTCAACCTGACATAACTCGTGAACAGTTTAAGATACTGGCATTCTGTATTCACTTTCGTTAATGGTGAGCTCATAGTTCAACATGCAGTGCTTTCATAGGATTTTGACAAAATTTATCGTCACACACGTTTCCATGTGAGAACTGCTGATGATAACTATCAAGCTTACACTCGTAGTTACTGGGACGTCGTTCAGCTCACAGAACACGAGAATCTGTCTCGAGAGCGTTGCCCATCACCCCTGTTACACGTTCCACTCATTTGTAATGGGGGTTGCGTACGTAGCAAAGCCAATTATGCATTGTTATTCACCTAAGATGTCCACCCCAAATAAGTCGTGAACAGTTTAAGATACTGACATTCTGTTTCCACTTTAGTTAGTGGTATTAAGGGGTTCATAGTTGAACATGCAGTACTTTTCCAGGCTTTTGACAAAATGTATTGGCTCACACGTTTTCATAAGAGAACGTTATTTCACGCAATAACTGCCAATGATATACTATCAAGTTTACAGTCTTAGTTACTGGTACGTCGCACAGCTTGCGCTACAGGAGGATCGGCCTCGGGATTCTCACGAGAGTACACTCATTGGTACAGTAAATATCACTGGAAATGTGGCAGTGCTGTATATAATGCCCTGCTTACTGGATTGTGTAGTTCTGGCTACCGAATAATGGGATGACCTATTGTTTCGTTTATCGAAGGACATCGCACGACCGCGCGCAAAATTTTTGAGGTTAAGAGATCGTTTATATTGGATTTGATTATCCGAATGCGTGTACTGTACTTCGTCACAAGTTCTTGCAGATGCCGTCTCAGCTCGCTGTTTTTTCTTTGTCCCGCGCTCAGGTATAATGCTTGGATTCTTTCACTTACTGAGGTATGAGATTTTGTAACACTCAGCTGTAGTGATCTGGCAAGTGCAGACTTATAAAATGCTATTCAAGTGAAATAAACTGTGGCAATAAACCGTTTGTTTTAGTTAGTACTGGTGTCGAACTGTTCCTAAGAAAGTGAGTTATTTTTTGCATCGAGAGACAAGTTTAATGCCGTAACAATTTTTGGGACAAACCTTAAGAAAATACCGAAATATTTAAGCAGTTTCTACTCAGCTGATGGTAACCCACAATAATGTTATTTTCTATTTCCAGCTTGGTTCATTAAATGCCTGAAGAAATGACAATTTTTATATATATTTCAGTTGTAGGTAGTGAAAATTAACAAATTTCATGATCATTTTCAGAAAATAGACAGTCACCAAATTAGCTTACAGTACGATGCAAAAAAAGAAACCAACATGAAACGAAAGCCTCGACAAGGCCTCAAGCGTTCAAGCAGTACAACCGCGCAGACTTAGTGGAGGTGGCTAGATTGGTGACTGAAGGTAAAATGACATTGCGCCGAGCCTCAAAATTCAAAAGTTTGCCGTGGTCGTCTCTCAAATGATGGCTCCAAAACAGTGAAGAAAGAGATATTGCAGAAGGTATCTTACCCAAACTTGGATTACATGTGAAATCACCCCAACGATTAACCAAACAAGTTTAATTTCCGTTCATTATTCAGTCCTGCATTTATTTCAAATTTCTCCCATGCCAACATAACAGGTGGATTTAGAAAGGCTGGAATAGTGCCTTTTAACCAAAATGTGATCTCTTCTGTAGTTATTGCCTCATCTCTCATAAATGAGAGATCCTTCCAAGAAATAAGTGAATCTGCAGACTCAAATTTCAATGTTTAGCACTTCGTTCTGCTTCCCAGAGAACCAAGACGTGATCACAAAAAACAGAATACTCTTCCGAGAGGTGTCACACTCCTGCCAAGCAGCAACAGTAGTAGGAAAGATGACGTGACAGCGCTCATGTTGACTTACTGATTCCTGGACCTTCAGGTGTAAAGTTAGATGACTGAATGTGTCATATGCAAAAAATCATACTCTAATGGTTCAAAACACAAAATTTAGGAAAAGTGGATTTTGTATACATACTATGCATGAAGACTGCCAATCACAAGATACTGAGGACATAATCATGTGAATGTGTCCGTGTGTTGTGAAGACTCATCATAAGACGAAAACTCCTGAAATGTAGTTATACACATCGTAAGACTAAAACTCCTGTGAAATGTAGTAATACAACTCCTGAAAGTCAAAAGTGTTCTAAAATAACTATCACCAAATAACCTAACTCAATTGAGTTGCACAAAATCATAGTAAGTTCAATGTGAAGTAACTGCAAGAAGACATTCATGGTCAAAACCTTTAGCTAATGTTCTGTTCTATATGATATGGAATTTAAAGGAAATAAATCTTGTATTTTCCCCTTTTATGTTGCTATAATCGAAAATTATCACCAAATTACCTTACTTTACCCTACTTAATTTGTAATTTTCTTTTTCAAATTTTCATTAACTTTGAAGGAAATGCGCAACCAGAAGATGTGGATGGATTTACATAATATTTAAATAGTATCTTCTATGGTTCTAATACACAAGAATTTGAGGTATTGCATTCAGGAAGAGACTATTTTAAAAATGTAAACAAGTATTGTAAAAATCTGCCTCAACAAATTCACATTTAGCAAATTCTAAGATACAGAAAGTTTACTCGCCACCATGCTTGTTTTTCTCACTGTCGCAGATAAATCGGCAAGCATTCCATGGCTCCCATTATAGATGAAAATTTGGAGCGATTCTGTGGACAGTTATGAGTTGTTTTGCTGTGTCTGCTATATTTATTGCACTATTGCCATTTCAAAACTTGCAAATAACCCTGCATGTACAAGAAAATATTGCATGCAGTTCTTCACTCTTCCATACCTGCCAACTTTACAAAACCAAAAATCAGATTTGGATATGAAAATCAGGAGATACAATTGATCAAAACTACTTATTCTACATGTCCTGCACAATACAGGAGTACTATTGGTATATTATAAAACTTATTCTCAAAACAACTACTTAGCAAATGCATAGAATATATTGGATCACACGCGCGATTATGCGAAGCCCTATGTAATTTTTATCAATTAATAAATTAAAATTTGCCAGAATTGTCTCCAAATGGCTCCTAAAATCTTTAGAAAGGTCACTAGTCACTATCCCTTACATTCTGTCACTACATTATTAAAAAAGACTCCAAACCTAGCGACTAGCCTCTAGAATCGACTAGACTGATGTGAACTAGAGATGGGGAGATTCTGTACGAGTGATTCATAATGAATGAATCATTGCATGAACAACTGAATCATGATTCAGTGAACGTAAAAAAGACTCCTTTGTGAACTGAAAGCTGAATCGATAGATGGCAACTGCAACTCATTCCTTGGTTCCCCGTTCGTTCTGATTCATATCACCAAATCAGGTATCCACCATTTTTGAATCGATGACAAGTTGTGAAGAATGACTTATTTTTTATTTAACCCAAACTAAAAGTCTGGTTCACAAGTCAAATATTCCTAACCTAACAGGAAACAAAATTTATATATTTTTTAAATGAGAAATTATCGCATCGTTTCAAGTCCCATACTTCACGGAACCGTAATATACACTTCCCTTCCAGCTTATTGTGAAATGTTGGGTTAACCCAGTATGTCCCAGAATTATAGTTTTTTAATTAATGAGTAACTCAGTCATAATTGGTCTCAGTGGTCCTAAATGGATATGAAAATAACAATAAAATGATTTTCAATATAAGATATTCTCGCAGGAGGGTGTTGCTATATGGCAACGCTGGGTCATACTGGGAAATGTTGAGTAAAAGAAAAAGACAAGGAATTTTTTTGTACAATGTTGTGTTTATTTTTATAGTAACTTGAAGGGTAAATCAATTAATTAAGGCATTGTCAGTTAATTTGTTAAGGCTTTTGGACCTTCCAATAATGAATAGATCACTGTTTGACTTATTCTATCAATGTAACGGTAACATGCTATTGAGGTCACAATTCTGTTCTTTTTTTTTTTTTTTTTTTTCTAAAGAGAGAGTTTACTACGTCTGCGGCCATACTGTGGTTTCTACTACTCCTTTCATTCCTTGATGTGGTACATCACATTTCTTGCAAGCAGTGTGACCGATTGTGGAGCAGTTGTCAGCGGCGCATCTCCTCTTCTTGTCAATGGGAATCTGCCAATGGTTTCGTCCATCGTAGCATAGGAATTCTTGAGGTGTTCCGTCAGATTTCCGTTTGCAATTTGACGCCTAAATTCTAGTTGTGGCATACTTGGATGAGCTACTCTATGCAACTGCCACGCGTTGTGCACACATACGTCGATCAACCAAGTGAAGATACTACTCCACCACTTCTTGCCTACGTTTCCTTTGCGATACAGAGACACATTCTGGTCCACGCGATCAGCACCACCCATGTGCTTATTATATTTGCCAATTACATTTGGCCTGTTAACACCTATTTTCTTTCTGTGTTCCTTGGAATAGCGTTGCACTCTAGAAGTGGGATTCATTCCGAATGTGGTAGATGCAGCACACTCAATTGGATTATCGACCCAGTTAGTCACACGTATGTCAGTTATGTCCATTTTCACTGAAGTGCAATCTCCTCGAGGGTCTGTTGGTTCTCAAGTGGACAGTTTTTGGGGATTCTGTTGTCGCGAATAGTACCTGTGCCCAAATAATCTCGAGATTTCAAATAGGCTAGCTACGGAATGCCGGTAAATAAATTGTCAAAATAAAATGAGAATGGTAGCTGCTCCAGATCAGAGTGAAAATCATCAATTATACTCAACAGTGGAGCTGTAGACTTCCCAAATCTTTCCTCATAAACTTGATTTGCTCCGGAATTTCTACCTTGATGAATTTCAAAATTTATCAGATAACTTGCTGGAGTACATAACGACCAAACTTTGTACCCGAAGCGTAATGGTTTACCTTTCATAAATTGTTTGCAACCATGACGACCGAAGTATGTTACCATGCTCTCATCGTAGGAAAGGTGCTGTTCAGGGTGGAAATGTCGAGCATATTGGACTTCAAATGGTCCGTGATGGGTCGAAGTTTCCACATTTTGTCATTGTCATTTCCTGATTTACGGCTGTCTTCAAAATGAAGAAACTGCAGTATCTGTTGAAAGCGAATTCTGCGCATTGATATATATATTTTTTTGCTAGTTGCTTTACGTCGCACCGACACAGATAGGTCTTATGGCGACGATGGGACAGGAAAGGGCTAGGAGTGGGAAAGAAGTGGCCGTGGCCTTAATTAAGGTACAGCCCAAGCATTTGCCTTATGTGAAAATAGGAAACCATGGAAAACCATCCTCAGGGCTGTCGATAGTGGGGTACGAACCTGCATTGATTTTGAAACCATTTCATTCTTCAAATCTTCTTCAGTACTCCAACGAGTTCTGACAGAGGAGTGATAATTGTAACCTGTCACAAGTAAAATGCCAATAAACATCTTGAGTTCTTCAGTAGGCATATTTGGATTCGGTTTTCCAAGAAATATGGCGTACTTTCCCGACTCGTGGCAAATGTGTTGCAGGAGAACGTCATCTAAAAATTTCTCAAAATGCTCATGTGGTTTCAAGCCAACACAGTCTTCAAAATTAGCAGATGGAAATATTGGTATCATAGCAGAGGAATTATCTTTCATCCACACAAAACTTTATTCGAAGGCGGAAGTTAAACGGTAGATGTAATAGGCTGGACTTTCTGCAGGCAACTGCTTGTAAATGATGTGGAAGCTTCAGGGCATGCAACTTGCAAAGAATGTGCTTGTACATGAAGGTCTGAATTTCCTAATATGTTCATTACAATTTCTTCATCTAGGCCTATACAATTCTTGTTTGTCGGAACTTGCTGCGACTCTCGTTTCGTTCCTTCAAAGGAGTTGATTCTACGACCACTTTTGAGGATTAATTCACAGTTTGCTTTCAGTTGACCGGGACACACATTATCTGGTAGACCTCCTTCTTCATCCTCAGCATCATCTTCACCACTCAAAGCACCACTTTCAACGTCAGGAGGCTAGATAAACAACGCCTAAGGTTCTTCATCATTGGACAGTATTTCTTCCAAGTAGTCAAGAGCTTCTTTTAGAGTTATCGGTCTGAAAAAGTGCAAACAGTAGTATACAGACTGCTATATGCTAGGAACGGATAAAAACTTGAAATACCCATTATGGCCCAGCATTGCCATATGGCAACACCATCATAAATCCTTATATATCTTCACTTTACAGCAGCGAGCATATTTTTCATTTACACTAACGTAATGTTACAACTTTCTAAAAAAAAAAATAGCAATAACCAGAAAGGAAGAATTCCTTGTAGGAATGTAAATATACCTGTTCATGAAATTGTGCTCCTCTTGATATGACATTTCTTTTTCTCACCCTCACTTTGCGATGTTACTGCACACAAACCTCTTGAGTAACTGACAAAACCATTCAGAATTAACAATACAGGTCCCTATAACGTACAATTCTGACAATGGTTTCATGAAAAGTGAATTGCTGAATAGCCTACAAATAAAACAGACACATCTAACCCAGCGTTGCCACTGGGACATATCGGGTGAAGTTTAACTACTACGAACTAATGCATGGAACATGGCCACAAAAATGTTCATTCCTACTATAAATTTCAAATTCGATCCTCATTTAGTTTCAAATGGCAGCTACTTAAGTTTGGACAGGGTTAGTCAGACAGTTGTGTAGCATTTTTCGACTAAAACCTCCTTGTAACTTGTAAAGCAGGAGCAGTTATAAAGAACATAATGGAATAGTTCATCTGAGTTCATGGTTTCAGTTTCGGCTCTCTGCCACGTGATAATCGAATGAACAAATCATTTTGGTGATTGCAAGAGATTATGCTCATTTTAGATCCCGTATTGAAAATCAATTGGAAGGAGAATAAGGATTAATACATTGTTTTCCACCTAGTCAATACTTAACTAGCATACAAAATTAGGATTTCAGCCTTATTTTATTGCGAAATTATTAAAAGCATGGTACATGTTTCACTCATTTTTAGAGTATCTTCAGCCATATTGTCATCACAAGGTTAATTAGGAACATTGAACTTGAATCTGTATACATGATATGTTATTAACAAGCTTAAATAATACAAATTTTGAGACAATTGTTGACAACTGAACTGTGGTATTCTCCCAACTACGTATTGAGCTTGTTCACATATCCCTTCGACTCCCGACTACGCTTCTGCTACTGTTCTCGGCTGTTTGACGACTGCCTGTCGTTCTCTACCACAATTCAACATAAAGCTTGAGTCTCCATCAGACCTAGGCCCTGCTCACTCACACAAGATATTCAAATCTTGAATAAGATACAAGAAATGTTGAACTTAACAAGTTCCAACAAATGTTAATTTCAGAGAGTACATCATTTATAATAAATCACGGCACATTAGGGAGTTTTAGATATTATAACGAACACAATAATAATTGTGCCTGATCTCATAATTTGTTTTGAGAGTGTAATACAGTTCATTTCTAAAGTTTACATGATGTGACAATGTTTCTTCAAAATTTAAATATAATATTTTCAGTTCAAACAACAAACTTTTAAGAAAATTAATAGTTTTAATAGACTGTGAAAAACAGTCACACTTAGACCAAAATTGACGTCACATACGTAAATATTGTAATAGTATCAATTTCAATGTTAATAATAGTTATATCCTATATCACAGCCATACGACGTAATACATAAGAATTGTATTTAATAAGGTTTCTAAAAAATTGTATTATTTAAGCTTGCTAATAACAAATCATGTATACAAATTCAAGTTCAATGTTCCTAATTAACCTTGTGATGACAATATGGCTGAAGATACTCTAAAAATGAGTGATACATGTATCATGTTTTTAATAATTTCGCAATAAAATAAGGCTGAAATCCTAATTTTGTATGCTAGTTAAGTATTGACTAGGTGGAAAACAAACATTGCATTCGCGTGCATTTCTTGCATTAATAAACATCTATATTTCATTTGAAAGCGGCAGTGAGCTAAGGACTTCCGGCTACTTGCGTACAAAGCTGAAATGGCTGGATTTGAAAACAATTTTTTAAAATTAAGCAAAAAATAAGCTAAAATCAGGATAAATAAGAGAATGATCGCGAGGCGCGAAAAAATGTAAAAAACCAGGAGTCTCCCGCCTAAATTGGGAAAGTTGGCAGGCATGCTCTTCTTATAAGAGGAATGTCATCAAAACTTCAAGGTCGCCTGATATTGGGCTACTGCAGTACTTGCTTCATGGCATCTCCCAGATTCATAGCACAAAGGAGGAGGAACAGGACTGGTAGTCTGAAAAGGTTAAAAAATAAGAAGAGTACCAACTTTAACTAGAATAATTTAATTTTTTTTTCATGGTAGAAAAAGGAGAATGCAGGCTTGCATGGACCACATGTTGCATTATACAATATATAATCCTTTTTGAACTGATTACAAAATACAATCAATAATGAAGTTGCCAATGTGCAGCATCTTAGGTCAGCCTCTAACCACCCATGTTGTATTGAAACCGTTGTAATTCTAGGCGCCTTTTTGTGGTCAAGGCTAATTCGGACTGGACTGCGCTTGCTTCTTTATTGTACTTAAAACTAATTTTTTACAGGCTACACAGCCAAAAAATTAACTTTTACCTAATGAAGCTTGCTTTCTTTTAAGAAAAACCTGTTCTTTTCAAATACAAATTAGTTCAGAGGAAACTAATTACTACCATGTGTATTGGATTACATTAAAAAGTGAAAGTCTAGGAATATTTTGGTGGATTCTTGGATTTAGAATAGTTATGTGAGGAATTTTTAGTACTTCATAAAGGGCATTTAATGAGTTTGTCTTAGCCTAAATTTAAACAGACGAATTCTTTTGAATTTAGAGCATAACCCATAAATGTTATGCCACACAGGCATCTTAATTTGGTTCAAAATTGAGTGTTTGCCAATTATGTGAACTGTCACAGAAGGACTAACTAGTAACCTGGAACCTAACTTGCAAGGCGCCGGTACATACCTCCCTAAGAATTATTATTCAAGGACCGAAGAGGAGAATTTCTTGTCGTCATTTGCCTCTACATACGCAATGCTATATAGATGTGCGGCCCTTCTCCTCGGAAATGCTAAGATGCTAACATGGGACAGACACCCTGACGGCCGTTCTAAGGCAAGGAAAGGACAAAAGTAATAATACACTTCTCAGTTTACTATTGACATGTGTATCATCTAAGACAGTACTGGAATTTATTTTTCTAATGCCACTTTTCCCTGAAATTAACTGAACACCTGTGCAAAATAGTTCACACAATTTCAGTTATGATCTAATGAGGTAGATTCATAATCCTGTACCATATTCTTCAGTTGACCAATTGAAAAAATAATTCTGGTAAATTATTCAACAGTAGCATGTCTCAGGCATTTTAAATAGCGGAGGTAGCAAAGGCAGTAAGAGGAAGGAACAAGAAAGGAGGATAACTGATCTACTCTATGACTGGTTGCATCACAGTGATAAAAACTATAACATATTTAACATAATATAACTGAACATCTATACAAGGTTAAAATCTTACTGTGTCAGCAGCCACAATAACATGTTCCAACAATAAAATTTCAACCTGTACATAAAATCACAATATCCTTTGAGCTTCATCACTTTGGCTGACTAACTCATATTACCATATCCAAGAGGGAGAATCTTTGTTTCATCCACTAAACCTCCACAAGAACAACAGATTTGGGAAAGTGAATGAAACTCAGAAGGTCCAAGGTCAGCCTTAGCAGATTGCATAATATTCTGACAGTTTTACAATTTAATTAGAGCGACATGAACAAATTCTCAAAAAATTTCAGACAACTGTTATTCTTAACAGTATGGGCGAGAACAGTGTTCATACGAACTGGCCTTCAAAAATACTCATTTTCCATTGATCACCAATCAAAAGCAGAAGAAAATTCCTCACATTTTGACAAATGAATGGAAGAAAATTACAATTATTTTTATCAATTGTATCTTTCTTTCCAGCAAAGCACCCTACGTATGTTTTTATTTTAATGCAATCGTCTGAATTATTAAAAACACTAGGTGATAGCCTAGCCTGCCAACATTTGCAAGTTTAGAAATAGCAGGTAATTTCATATAAGCTGCAGAATACATATGGAATTCATGTCCCTAACAGGAAAATGAAAGTTTATCTACACAGTACAAAAGAAAAGAGAATGGGCAGTAAATGTAATGATGCCCCAAGCATATCACAAAATCATGTGGCAGATTAGGCTTACTCAAATATGGAGAGGAAAATAAAATAATGGTTTACTAAATAGAACAGAATAAACATTAATGTATATTATAAACACCTTTTCTTTTGGTTGAAATATCTACCTGCAAAATACCAGTACTTACCAAACAGTAACAAAATAATGATATTGCAATGCATACATAAGAACATATGTCGTCTTTGTTGTTTGCAAACAGGATATACCAAAGCTTAATTTAATCTGAATACAGTTGACACTTATATGTATAGTACAAGCCAATACATTTCAAGAAAATGTGAACAGAATGTGAATATTAATTCTGATTTGTGACTACACAAAACACTTGAGCACCTTTGGTGAACAATACAAAAGGTAAAAACATAATATAATTACAAAATAATTTCACTAGGTAACTTCTTTTAAAGTATAAATATATGCTAGGATGCACAAAAATTTTGGTGCTACTTGTTATTTTAATAGGTTATATTTCATTTAATATAAAAAAAGGAAATCTTTGATAAATTAACCTGATTATACCTGAGAAGTATTTGTACGATGATGTACTTTTTAAAATATTTTTATGGCACTAAGAATACCATGCTCAGTGAGTTTGCTAGATTTCAAGGAAAAATTAAAAAATGTCCATCATGTCCAACCTGAGAGCAACTATATAATAAGTACTACAAAGCTGTAGTATGACCCACTTCCTGCTTTGGGGTGGGGGGACAATTCATGGTGCTTAAGTGTTTATTTCTCTTAGTATTTCCAGAAGAAAAAGAGCATTCAAACGAATAATATAATTTAAAAATTTAGGAGGAACAAATGCACCTCAATTAAGAAAGTACTTCTGAAAATATTTATGCCATTCCAAAGCGAACTGTCTGAAGAACTGCCGTTTTCTATTTGCACAACTGTGTGATTGTCAAATCTATTATTTATATACAAACTGATATGGGTCATGTTGCACTAACTTCCATCAGATGGACACAATCACTGCAGTAGCATTTTCTACAGACATGCAAGCAATTTTGATTTAATATCACAAAACATTATTTAAAGCAAACAACAAAACGGAGATATAACGCAAACATGTTATGGAAGATAATATTACATAGTACAACTGATACTATTATCACATTTTGTGGTTAAACGTACACACAAAATTTATGACCACCATACTCCTACTTAAAGGAATACAATTTACAATGGGAAAGGATAAATCAACAGCACTTACTAGTGGAGCGGGGAAATATGCAAGTGAAAAAAGGCAACCCTACCTTCAAAATAAAACTCCCCACATCATAACAAATGTCAAAGAAATGAATGAATGAAACCCTCATTTTATCTAACAAAACTGTATGTTACCATATAGAAAAATGGGTTGAAATAAAAGTCCTTTCTTCTGGCAACATTCTACATTTTTCAGCAAAGGCGGGTGATATAAAGGGATTGAACATCGTAGCTGTCACAGGGGCCTTTATAAGGAGAAATGCTGAAAACAGATGACCCTTTCGTATGTCATTAAGATGCTGGCAAACCTATCTGGGGAAGAAATCCACACCTCCATGACAACTTATGAAAGAGTCAAGTGATGTTCCAGACCTCCTCAACTTCTTGCCGAAGATTAATGGAGTTAATAATTTTCCAACCAGATCCTTACATCCAGCTACGCATTTGTCTGCTTTTATTTTTTTAAACTTTTTTATTTCTCATTTTTCTATCTCAAAAACATGAACAACTTTTTTTTACGTTTTTATTTGTATGAGGTAGTGAAGGGGTTTTGAGCGTGTGGTTGTGGACCCAATACTATCCCAACAATCCTCATTTCATTCACATAATCTAAACTTCACCTGAAGCCATAACCACACCTCAAAAACAACTAAACATGTCTGGTGGTCAGAAGTACTGAGCCACCTCCCTCTAAGATAACGTCTAAGGATCTAAAAAAAAAAAATTTAAATCAAAGTATGTGTAGCAGTAAGTATATTATTTTCTTCTCAGATGAAACACTGCTAGGCAAAAATATTTTAAATCTCTTCTTAAATCTATTGTATTTCCACAGAACAAAGAAAATATTTCATGTTTTCAAGCACCTTGCTTCTAGGATCACAACTAAACTTGATTACAATATCCTACAAAACTGCTGAGGGTTGTAAATTAATGCCTCCCCAACTACAAAAAAAAATTTAGATGCACAACTTTCATATGCCTACACCGTCTCCTACTGTTACAGTATAGTTCAAAGACCAATTTATGAAGTGAAGTGACCAATTCCATACAAGATGAAACTGTTGAGGTACTTGAGTTCAGTTATATTCACATTAAAAGCAAAAAACCTGAGTCCGGCAAATTAACAGAAATATTGTATGTATAACAACGGTAACAGTCATATTGCAATATGTATATATAAAATCTATGAGTGTGTATCAGAAGAATCTATTGATTCATAAACTGATCTTCAAGTCATAATGCAACAAACAGGCAGAGAAGCAAGGTACTTTGTATCACCATATCAGCACTATTGAATAACCCTTATGTTAACAAGCCGGTGGAGCTAAAAAAAAAAAAAAAACATAGTTCAAACTTTTAATCTTATTTGAAACTATATTATGTAATCAAGGAACTGATATACATCAGAGGACGGCAAATGAAAATCAATTCCATTGCCACAAAACAACTTTAAACTGAATTGGAGTCTTGTGTATCTACTAGCAGAGGGGGATACCTGACTTGTGTTATTATCCCTGCTTTATTCATAACTGTGTAACATTAATAGAGGCTCTCTTTAATGTGTTTATGATTTGAGCATCATAATAAAAATCTGTACTTCTAAGACTGTTATCGGGTAAAAGAAAACTCAACTTCTATATAATTCTTCATTAATTTTCCATCACGGCACAGAAAAACTTAATTCCCAGTCTTTTAAGTTTCAATCATTTCTGTTTAAATCCATTATATATATCTATATATATTTATATTTAGATTCTTTTTTTGTAATTTTCCAGTTTTTCTTGCATGAGTGCTTGGGTATTTCTGTTGTGTCTTAGTTGTATCCCAGCAACAATATTATTGTTATTTATAAATGTTCTAACAAATCCAGTCCATGTAGACTTATGAAATATTAATTTTTAATTAAAATGTCTCCCCTGCTTGTGTGTTTACTGTAGTAATAATGTTAACATCCACCTAAGTTTACATGATCAGTCTGTAAGGTAGACTTGATTATCATCTGTACAATAAAATAGCATCATGATTTCGTTCAGTTAGATCAGCTATTATATTTGGAGGGTCTCGGCATCATTTAAATTACTGCACACCAACAAATGCTATCTAAGTTTGAGTCAACTCATTCAATAACATGACTGAAAAACAGAAGAGAGACTCTCAAAATTAAAGCAATATATAAATTTCCATACTTCACTAAAGATTTAAGGTTGCCTAAATCTACTGAGGAGGGAGCAGTGATATCAGAATAGAACAGGGATGGGAACATAATATTTCTACAGCCACATTGCTTAATTCGATAACTCTGATATCTTCTCCATTGTGTAATGATTCTGCCAAATTGCTTCTTCCCTTCCTACTGGAAACTTAAAGCTGACTTTATGCTGCTTTATATTCTGAAGTAACAATCTTGTGCAGCTGATCTTTCTCACTGTACAGTTAACACCATACCTCTTATTTATACTACTACTAAAAATGAGGCAATGGAAATAAAGGCAGCTTATATGAACAGACTGTTAGCAATATTAAGAAAGCTGCTACCAGCGAAAGAGTTGACCAAAAAAGATGAACATTTATTAGATGTACAGCTACGATTTTGTGCACATCATTGAAAGGCTTTCCAGGAAAAAATGAGGGCTTTAATTTTGTGTATCCTATTCAAAATGGCTGTTTGAATTTTGAACTTGAACTACTGAAATGTTCGTCTTTCTAGGTATTGTGATTAAATGGAAAAACGTTGAGGCTTAGCGGGTATTTAAGGCATGCACATGGGTTTACTTTAGATGGTACTATACTCTCCTGCAGTCAGTTTGGGTATCTCTTATATGAAAAAGTAAAAATGTGCAGCTATTTTTTTTTGTTATGTCTTCATTTCATTTTCCACACTCACTCGGCTAACGTTTTTTTCTCCATTTTTCTAAACACACAGCCCAAAAAAAGCTATGTGCCATTTTGTTTTAAGTTTTATATTAAAAAATCTAACAAAAAAATTTCTCCCAACAATGTATCAAAAATAAACTTTCTTGTAATAACTTTGCTTACAAAGAAAAAGAAAGACCACAATACATTTAACAGTGGTCTTTCTTTTCTATCATTTTAATTTACTTTTTGTACTAACTAAAAACAGGGCTCCCGCTATCAGATGTCACAATGCCTGGCCCTGCTATCACGATCACCTCCATTTAAAAGACCTCTTTAACGAGGTACTTAGAAACGCATTAACCCGTTAAAAAAAAAAATTACATCAACTTTTCACCCCCCCTCCCCCCAGTCTTCATTTTATACACTTTGACTGAACGAAAGTTCGGTGGACCTTACCTTTTACATACAGTAAGACGACAAAAAATTTTTAAAAAATGAACGAAAATATTTCTCCAGGAATATTCACGCAACCTGGAAAAATTTTTAACCGTTCCTCCTGTCAAAAGATACCCTTAAAATGGGTGCCTTTATTATACTAGGAGAATATTAATGCCATCGTGGAATACACAGGGAACAATTAGAGAAGGCAACCAGTTGTTAGCTTGCTTGCCGTAAAAAGCAAGCTAACAACCACGCAAATTACACTCAACAGTTACAAGCTATTACCCATACTTGCGTGTACAATGCCCTTCTAACTTACTCTACATCACTTCATATCCTCTTAGCAATTATAAAAAGAACTTTTATATCCGTGGTATAAATCCCTGAATCGATGTTTCTTTAAAAATTAAAGAGGGGCACTATAAAAATCGTAATTCCTCACGATCTATTAATGTCCCCGCACCTTTCCATCCTTCTCTCGTTGTTGGAAGAGAAAGTTAAAACTTCACTCGATAGCAATCTTTCATGTCATCTTGTGTAAAAAGCGTCTACCATTCCATTACACAAAACTCTCGAACACCCGTTAAAACATGTCTACTCCAAGTCTGTAATAATCGACGACGTTTAACGGATCAACGAAAAATATTCACAAAATTATTTCTAAAAATCATTATTGTAATGACAATAATCATCATCAGGAACTCGGATGTTATATTTTCCCGTCTCAATAATTTGATATCTTCTTTCTTCATCACATCTTTGGTATAATGTGGCTGTAGTCTGTATTTATATTTTGAGGTATATATGTTGCTAGTTGTTTTCTCTCCACATGGACCCCTACTGTTGCGGGGGCTCTCTGCGTGTGCTCCCTCTCGGGGCTCTCCCTCCTGCAGCCAAGGGCTGCGCCTGAAGAACCATTGCTCTAATACGGCGTTGAGCTGACTGGAAAACACAAAATTACTTTCAAATACTAGTAGACAATTTCTAGAAAGCTACTAAAGCATGCATACACCTTCATTAATAAGTACATTCAAATTAATTTAACCCCAGTTTACCAGTGCACAAATTCAATGAATACAAATACTGCCTGAAATACGTAACTACAAAGATTCAGAATACAACAGCAAATTTATAAATGCATAAATCAATAGTGTATAGTGGTAAAAATGAAATAGGCAATTTGCAACACACTGGGTGCCTGAACAAAAGCTTAAATGTAAATGAATAATCAGTAAATGTAAATTCAGTTAATGCAGCTTCTCACAAAAAATACTAAAGAGTGAAAGTTATACAATATTTTACTAGCATAAAATTTACTAAGACTATGGCACATTAACCACATTACAAATGAGGAAGTGCAACGGCGCAGTGTCTTGCTAGACTTCATGTTATCATTGCCAGTTCTCGACACAAATTAACTGGCCACGTGCTCCGTATGTCGCAACACTGCATACCCCAAGTGGCCATGCACTGGGACTCAGCTCACTTTGGTTGGCAGCACTGTAGAAATCAATGCCTAAGTGGCACTCTTTTCCCTGTCCCTATTTCTTTCAAATGTGTGGTAAACATGATGTTGACCAAGCGAGTTGGCCATGCGGTAGGATCGCGCAGCTGTGAGCTTGCATTTGGGAGGTAGTGGGTTCAAACCCAACTACCAGCAGCCCTGAATAATTTCCCGAATGATCAGCTGATTTTGTGGCGAGTGATACCTGTTCATCGATTTGAAGAAATTAGGAAGTACTTGCATTTTTCAAAACAATGAGACTCAATGAGACTTCGAGGTGCCTGAGTTTAGTCCCACAGATTTTTACGTGGCAGTAAGAATATCGACACGAGGCTGACGTAGCTGAACACCGTCAAATACTACCGAACTCGCCAAGTTGAGGTCAAAAGGCCAACGCCTCAACCATCTGAACCACTCAGCCCAGTGAAGTGTTTGTTCCAATGTGATAAATCTCGTATTACACCCTGCAATAAACCTGTTTGAATTTAACAATCATGCAGCCTGTATCTCTTGCTGAATATAGACGATACTGAAACTACTGTCATTAGCCACATGATAACTCTACTCAATCTTTTTCACAACATTTTCTGAGATTTGGAGATTCACTGGGATGAGAGACACAAAAATGATTTCATTCACCAGATACCATCATGCTAATACCTTTTATCATAAAAGCAGCAGCTCATCCTATAGATTTGCTAAACAATATCATCAACCGGCAGTTCTCCTTTTCTAAGTCTCAGCGTTCCACCACTTCAGCTATTATTTCTGTGCTTCGCCGTGCACGGTTGTACATGTACCTTTCGGAGGATGAGTTTGAAGCTCCTAAGATACAAATGTTGTGGTAGGTTTTGCTTCAGCCATAGCAATTATCAAATTCACTTGATCACTTCAAATGAACTATAGAAAAACAAGCTATAAAACCAGAAAAAAAAACCGCACTAACATGGAAAGCATGACATGACAAAGCTTTGTAGCAAAACTACGAGATGTCAGGGCAGTCAAAGTGAACTTCATGTTTCAGTGTTACTAGCTCCCCATATGATGTTCATCAGATACTATCGAGTAAGGACTAGGGAACAGAGCATTCAATAAAACCTGTGCATATAGTATAAATAATATGATTTATCCAATAGGATAATGAGAAGTGAATTTTCAAACCACATTTTCCAGCCCAATCATAATGTAAATAACCTAACAGTTTCTGAAATATCTATTGTACTAAACTGGATAAATAAAAACATTTATATTTATTCATAATTAATAGAAAGTACCTTAGTCCCACACCTCTTATTCAATCATTCCTAGATCTAACACTAAACCTCACCTGAACAGAAAAGAATGGTCCGATGATGTGTACAGTTGTTTCCTCTTCCGTTGGTGGTGCTGTTCCCTGCTCAGGCAGCTTGATGATGGAACCAGTGACTCGTTGCAGCTCTCTAACATTCTGGCCACCTTTACCTATAATACGTCCCACTTGGCTTGATGGCACTAGGATTTCCACAGTTAGGCGAACATCATCAGTTCCAGCCACAAACCCTTCTTCCCTCATCTTCTCAAAGATTAGATACTGAGCCTAAAGAAAAAAAATGCAGGCTTAATACGCAACTTAAGGGAGGGTTTCAGAAATAGTATCTTATAATCCATAACGGCTTACCTAGTAATCATACCAAGAAACAGAAATGTAAAATAAATGAATCAACTAGGCATATCCCCTATCACTTGTTATCAAGACTTTTCTTAAGTGTTTTCAAGGAAGTTTAAAATTAATTTGAAATCTCCCTTGGTAAATTATTCCAATCCCTATTTCCTCTTCCTAAAAACAAACACCATGCAATAGGCTGTTAATTTTATTCTTTTAATGACAAATCGTTTAAATGTAAATTCAAAGCTTTTCAGTCTGTCGAACACACAAGTTCAATATAAACATTACACTGTAACATACATGTAAAAATGCATTGTTAAACAAGGAATAGACACACACGCTATTATTCCTTCTTTACAGGTATATTACAGTGTAAGAAGATGGCACCCGATAATGACTACGTAGTACGTTATCCTCCGAGTAAATTAATCATAAAATGTCACAAAACATGCAGAGAAAGTCGAAGGCAAGTCAAAATTGGAATACTGTGTGATTCATGTGATTGATGGTGGCATTGTAAGTGTGGAAATTGCCCAAGAGAAGTAAAAACCAACGAAAATGTTGACTGTATTTGTGAGCAGTGTGTTCGGAATGTTGTAGCGGGCGACGGCGTTGACGACGAAGCATCGAAAATAAACAGAGGAATAGAAGAGTGCATTAGAAATTATAAACATCCTACAAAAAGGACGAGGCTCTTAAAGTAGAAAATTGATGATGCTGATGATGATGCTTGTTGTATAAAGGGGCCTAACATCGAGGTCATCGGCCCCTAATGGTATAAAATGAAATTACAACAAAAAGTTCAAAATCATCCACTGACCAAAATAAAAAGAGTCATGAAGAATGAATGGACACAAAAAACAAACAAACAAAGGATTCAACTCAAAAAGGTCATATATAGTAGTATTACTGACCAAGGGTCTGGCTCCATGGCTAAATGGTTAGGGTGCTGGCCTTTGGCCACAGGGGCCCGGGTTCGATTCCCGGTAGGGTCGGGAATTTTAACCATCATTGGTTAATTTCGCTGGCACAAGGGCTGAGTGTATGTGTCGTCTTCATCATCATTTCATCTTCATCACGACGCCCAGGTCGCCTACGGGCGTCAAATCAAAAGACCTGCACCTGGCGAGCCGAACATGTCCTTAGACACTCCCAGCACTAAAAGCCACACGCCATTTCATTTACTGACCAAGGGACCACTTATAAAGCACAATCCTGAGTCGAGTATGCTTGATGTCTAAAGGGGTTCAAAATCCAGGTCTAAGGCCCCTCAAAATGGTGCTTATCGCTAGTAAAGTAGAACCATGGTATTTGTCATGTTGGGGTACTGATCAAAAGTAGCGAAAACTCACGGTGTTCCACACATGATGGTACTACTCACAAGTATTGTACACTGTACAGGTAATGTAGACCTATGGTGTTCTCACACAATGGCACCACTCACAGCCAACGCAAACCAATGGGGTTCCTCACCTAGATGTACTAATCACGGGCGCCGGTATTCCCGTGTTATTCCTCACATAGTGGGTACTAATCATAGGCAACGCAGACCCACGATGTCGCTCATATAGTGGTACTAAACACAGGCAAAGCCCAGACCCGCGGTGTTGCTCACTTGGGTACGACTCACGGGTACTGGAAACCCACAGTGACCCTCATCGTCGCCATAAGACCTATCTGGGTCGGCGCGACGTGAAGCCCCTAGCAAAAAAAAAAAAAACAGTGACCCTCCACAGCTGCTACTAAGCACATACCTATTGTGTACCTAACATAGTGGTAGTACTCGCAAGTAAAGGCGACCCATGGTTTTCCCCGCGTGATGGTACTAATCAAAAGTAGTGTCATGGTTCTCATACAATCATCCCTTGGTCGCCCCTTTTAGTTGCCTCTCACGACAGGCAGGGGATACCGTGGGTGTACTTTTCGTCTGCGCCCCCACCCACAGGGGTTAGAGAGAAAAGAAGCGATCCATTACTTCGAAAGATGAAGGAACGGACGAAGAAAGGCAAGGGCCACGAAGGGCGTGAAAATGAAAGACTCCCTAAGCCTCAAATAAGTAGAAAATTATTAATTAAAAGAAAGAATGCGATTGCTAGAAGTCGGGACTGGCCCTTCTTCGAGTGATGTATCGGTACCATTAACAAACTCTAGCATGTGGTGTCAAATAGTTCATGGTTGGCTGGCTAAGAAGAAATCTACAGCTTTATATCCGGAAATAAACATCAAATAGGTTTTCAGCACTAAACAATCTAATTCGGGAGGAAAGTGATCGCGAGCATGAAACCAAAACAAGGTTAAAATTTAGGCCTAGATTTCAGAAACAGGATCCACCCAGGCCTAAATCAGCAAAGGTAGCTGTGTTTGGTGATAGCCAAGGTGGTGGTGGTGGTGGTGAGAGTGATTTTTGTTTTAAGAGGAAGTACAACGAGGTAATCATCCTCTCCGAACAAATTAGTGGAAAAGAAATTTAAAATAAAAAACAAACTTATTTATTCAACATAGGAATTTGGAAACACAGCACAAAATAAAACAAAAACAATTATCCCCGAGTAACAGTAAACTCGTAATTTATATACCCTTGATTAGTCCACTGTCACACATAAAGTGGATGATGAGATCAGCAGTAGTCGCGTCATCGGCTAGTATGCATTGGAGTGTTTCCTGTAGGCTGAGGCTCCGTCTTCAGCCAGAGAGATCGGCGCACTATGTGAGGATGTGGGCCATGATGAAGTCGGCACCACAAGTACACACTGTGGGGGTCTTCCCACTTTAGGAGGTAAGAGTGCGTGGATCGTAAATTACCTATCCTCAGCCTGCACAATACTATGGCCTATCTCCGTGAAGGTCGGAAAGAGGACCGCCATACGGTAGTTGGCTTCTTAATTGCTCTCGGCTTGTAGGGAGTTCAGACAGCTAGCCTCTCCGATTCCCAGGACGCCAAAATGGTTCGATGTAGCTGAGAACAAATATCCTTCGCAGGTACATTGACTGGTCTTGGAGGTGAAAGTACAGCTTTCTTTGCAGCCTCATCCGCAAGTTTGTTTCCCGCACTCCCAACGTGGCTTGGAAGCCACGCGAAAGCGATTCTGGTGCCAGCATCCCTTAACCTGGCTATGAGGTCATGTATCCGCTGTACCAGTGTGTGTTGCGAGAAACAGGTTTCAATAGACTGCAGAGAGATTAACGAATCAGTACACATAAGAAAGTGGCTTCTTTCGTCACGTAGTGCAAACTGCAGAGCCTCTAAGATGGCATAAAGCTCTGCAGTATACACGCTACATACTCTGCGAAGCGAGATCTTCGTGCTCGTATCATCAATGATGAAAGAGCAAGCAACATTAACTCTGATTTTAGAACCATCCGTGAATGTCTCGCAACCGGATATTGGTGAACGAAGTCCTGGAAATACCTCCGATAAATGGAGGAATCAGTGTTCACCTTGGGTCCACAGAGCAGATCTAGACCTATATCCGGCAGCGGAACCAACCACGGAGGTACCTCGCTAAGAGTTTGTTCAAGACAACAACCGATATCGATATTCAAATGACACAAGCTATCAATCCGAAATCCACCGGCCATGTGGCATTTGGCCGGTCTTGGCACCTCTGGTGGTATTGGGAATGATAGATGCATTGATAGCTTGGATGTAGCAGCATTTCACAAATTTTGAGAGCGTAGTTGAGGAGTAACTGCTGCCTCCTTATCCGTAAAGGTGGAACTCCCGCTTCAGCAAGTAGGCTGGGAATGGGGCTAGTACGGAAAGCTCATGTTGCCAGCCTTACTCCACTATGGTGAATACTGTCTAAAAGGCTCAGCATAGATTTTGATGCTGAGCCATAAGCCGCACTTACATAGTCAATTCGGGCGAGGACCGTCGCCGTGTAAAACCATAGCAGTACTGCACGATCAGCCCCCCACGAAGTGCCGCTGAGAAACTTAAGCACGTTAAGTCCCTTCATGCAGGCAACCTTCAACTGACAAATGTGGGGCTGCCACGTAAGTATCGTATCAAAATGGAGACCCAGGAATCTGCAGGCGTCAACCACTGATAAGACACTGTTTCACAAGGCGGAGCTCTGGTACGGGATGCACAGGCCAACATCGACAGAAGTGTACAACCGAGGTTTTTGCTGCTGAAAATCGAAAACCATGTTGCAGGGCCCATCTGTCGACTCTGTTAATAGCTTGCTGTAGCTGTCTCTCAGCAAACGCCACCCTTCTGGAACTGTAATGTAGAGTTTAGTCGTCTACATACAGCGATGGAACAACTGCGGGCCCAGCAGCGGCAACTATGCCGTTGATGGCGATTGCGAACAGCATGACACTCAGTACAAATCCCTGAGGTACTCCATTTTCCTGAACGTAATATTGAGAAAATACATTCCCTACCCTAAATGCAGATCAGTAGTGAGTGATTGATCTGCTGATGAATACTACTACTCCTCCTCTTCCTCCTCCTCGGACTTGAAAGAGAAGGAGGGGCATGAAGTTCTCAATAAACGTTGGTAAATTTCCCTGAAATCCCCACCGGTGTAGCGTGGAGACAATCCCATATCGCCAGGTAGTGTCGTTAGCTTCTTCCAGGTCAAAAAACACGGGGACTAGGTGTTCCTTCCGGAGAAAGGCCTCCTGAATGGCGCTCTCCAGTCTGACCAGATGATCAGTGGCAAAACGATGAGAGCGAAAACCACACTGGTAGCTAGACAAGAGACCCTCCTTTTCCATGGCCCACACAAGACGCCGGTTAACCATCCTCTTAAATAGCTTACAGAGGCCATTCGTAAGGCAATTTGGCCTATAACAATCCATAAATTTTGTATCTTTACCTGGCTTGGGAATTGGTATCACAATTCCCTCGCGCCATTGAGATGGAAACACTCCCTCACTCCACATTCTGTTGAATAGGGTGAGTATATCCTTGAAGACATCTGTCACTCAAATGCTTAAGCATTTGCTTATGGATTTTGTCCGGTCCAGGAGCCGTATATCTGCATAGCGCGAGTGCACTCTGCACTCCCACTTAGTGAAGGGCACGTTGTAGGGATGCGAAGCACTAGAGGCAAAAGAGAGATGGTGTGCCTCTGCTTCGTCCTTAATTGGAAGAAATGCAGAGTCGCGTCTCCTAGAGCTGGATGTATCTGCGAAATATGACACAATGTGGTTGGCAATGACTGAAGGAATCTTAACTATATCTCCATTAATGGAGATTCCGGATACTGAGGGCATAATTCTGTACTCCGACAATACGGCAGAGTTTTGTCCACATTTGTGATGACGGAGTATGTGCCATGATGGATGACATACTTTTCCCACGTAGCTCTCCTACTTTCTCGAATAAAAAAACGGATCTTCGCGCACAGACGCTTGAAAGTGATATGATTGGCAATCGTAGGATTCCGACGATAATGCTAAAAAGACCGTCGGCGATCACGTATGGCTGCTGCAATTTCCTCCGTCCACCATGGGACCTGTTTCCAGCGACGAATACCAGATGCGGAAGGAATTGTTTCCTCTGCAGCAGCCAAAATTCCAGTAGTAATGGAAGAAATGTGGTTGCCAACAGAATCAAGCATATCATCAGCCAACACTGCGCGTTTCAAAAATTCTGGCCAATTTGCCCGCTGAAGTAACCAGCGCTTAGGTACTTCGGACTGTCTTTGATTCAAGAGAGAGATAGAATTATCGGGAAGTGGTCACTATCACAGAGGTCGTCGTGTACTTTCCACTGTAGCAGAGGAACTAGAGCACGGCTGCACAAAGTGATATCCAGGTGTGAAAATGTGCCATGTGCGCTGCTGAAATGTGTCGGTTCCCCTGTATTAAGCACGCAAAGATCAAACAGGCTGATCATTCACTCGAGCATCCTCCCCCTAGAACAGGAAGACGGAGAACCCCATGGTATATTACAGGCGTTCACGTCTCCCAGCATGAGGAAAGGATGAGCCAACTGAGTGATCAAATCCTATAGTGCATGAATTTCAAGGTCGTAATCTGGCGGAAGGTACACGTTGCAAACCGTTGTCATTACTGGCAGCGGAGTGCGAACTGCAACTGCATCTAGCCGAGTACGGGGCGGTACTTCTTCACTGAAGATGTCGTAGCAAACTAGGGTACAAATGCCCCTAGTTGCCGCACCATTCACAGTTACTCTGTCTTTGGAATAAAGATGATATCCTCTCATGGTCGTGTCGTGTCCAGGTCTCAAACGAGATTCCTGTAGACAGACTATGGAGGCTGCTAGGTTACAGTGATAACTACTGAAATTCCACTGCAATAGTGCCATTGTGTGGATAGGTAAAGCTTTGAATTTGGAGCAATTTCTTGCCCTTCGTTCAGTCCATTACCAGCCAGGTTCCGCCGTCTTTGTCGGTATCGTTTTTGTCACTATCACCACCAACGACAATAAGTGGTTCAGTCTCCATTGCAGAGGTGCCAACCTTTGAAGTGGGTTATCAGTAATCCCATTTTTAACTCGTGCTGCCCCCCCCACCACCGCCACCACCAGAAACGTTTACGAATCATATCCAAAGCACCCCGTTTGCCTTTTCCTACAGCAATCTATTCTAAAGTATATCATATTACACAATAAAATTTCCTCATTACCTGTTAGTTCTGCGATAAATTCTTTGTAGCTTGTTTCGCACCCAGCAGCTGTTTTTCGGTGTATTCGTCTTCAGAACCATAAGTGATTCCAGTGTAGATGTACTAAATGTAGGCCTGAATTCTGTCTGATTTTTCCTAACACTGAAAACTCTTTCTATGAGGTACACTTAGTACTGCAAATACAACATTACTTAAGGTTTTATACTTAATTTGTCCCACTTTCATTTTTAAGCTCTGCAATGTTGCCCCAATTCACATCAATGTTTTGGTCCATGTACAATATATTCCGGGAAAGTATCACACTGGTAAACTGCAAAATTCCTCTTCAAGTTTGTCATGTTCACTTTCTTTGACTGAAGTTGGGAATCTTCTAACAAAGTATTCAAGAGATGAATAGGAAACCCTCATTCCGAGAGAGATGTCTACAACTTCGACATGATGGAAGAAATTCATCATCAAAGGGAAATTTTGTGGTAATGTAACTGCAAGCTGCCATATAAAACTCTCTTACAGAATTATGAAACATCTCTTCATCACAGTCATTATCTTTCAAGTATGCCCTAGCTTTTGCTCAAATTACCAAGTCTTCATTGGCTTTCTGGTATTTCCTCCTCTTGAATTCAACACTGAAAAGGGAGGTAGATTCTGACTGAAGAGAACATGGCTGAACAAATCTGACCAATAGGTCAGTTAAAAGACCAGTAAGCTTCCTCCTAAGAAGATGTATGGCTGGAGCATCTTGTTGCAGAAATATATTCACAAGAGTTAAAAACAGGAAGTGTACTCTGAAGAAAGTAGCAAAACAGTTTTGTATGTGGGTCTTGTATGAAAGATTTCACAGTTTCAAACTGCTTTGTGGTCTCATTTTTATGGTGGGTCTCACTACAAAACATGAGTGTCAAAGCTTACCACTGCTGAAGAACTCTATCAATAGACTGAAGAAGCGAGAGCCAACGGGTACTAACATATTTCAAAATTTTGTGACCCTCTGTGCCACAAACAGCCTGATAAACTTTCAACATGTTTTGCCTTTTAGAACTCTTATCAAGATAGTAATATAATTGAACCAAAAAGTTCTCTACATTGACTGGCAACTGGGCTGCTGCTTTTTGTGCACAGATGTGTATGAGATGACATGAACAACCTGGGACATAAACAGAAGAATGCCTATCCTTCACAAATTTTGCAACACCTTTATTTGCCCCTATCATTGTGTATGCATTGTCAGATGAAAAGAAATGCTATTTTCCCATGGAATGGCTAAAGAAGACAATTCACTATTAATAACAGAGAAAATTCCCTCACCGGTATTGTCGGTACTCTCTAAAAATGACAATTAAAGAGTTGATATTTGACCTCTCTGAGCATTAGAGAAAGAGACAACTATAGGATAAAGTTTAACTGCATTTGAATCCGTACTACCATCAGTAGCCAAGGAAAAAGGCGTTATTTGCAAAAGTTCACTTATTTCCTTTTTTGCCTCAGATGCCGTATATTGAACTAAAGCAGAGGTTTTAGTTCTTGCACAACCATATTTCTGAGATATTTTAGAGTCGGGGAACACTGACCTAAACAAATTTCCAGCAAGGTCTGAAACTGATAACGGAATATTATGTTCCAAAAGAAATTATGTGAAAAATAATTCGGCATTTGTCACCGCAGTTTCATTACTTTTTACGAAGAATGATGATTAAGAGAAGCTCGCTAACACCCGGCCGTAAGCATTTAAAACTTGCGCCGAGCGCACAGGCATAATGGGAACTGCGAGCAAGTTCGCGACGTTCCAGAACACCGGCCAAGGACAAGCGACGTCACGCAGAAGGTTCCTTCGTGTTCCATTGCTGCATGAACGAAATATAAGCGAGTCGCCAGCCTGGGGTAAGGCAGAATGTAAGCAGAGAGCCTGCAGTAAAGCAGAGAGAGTGTGCGGTATGCGACGGCAGTGTGCTGAAGGCAGAGAGTGGAGTGAGTCGGCAGTAAGCCGTGAGTCAGCGAGTGTGTGCAAGTAAGCACGTCGCGACATAATTCGTCTCTCGGTCCGGCTGTATATTTGAATTCATTTAAAGACTGTGTTCTCACATAAACTGTGCCAGCTTTGAATTCGTTTAAAGACTGTGTTCTTGCATTGATTGTGTCAGCTTTGAATTCGTTTAAAGACTGTGTTCTCGCCAGCTTGAATTCATTTAAAGACTGTGTTCTCACATAAACTGTGCCAGCTTTGAATTCGTTTAAAGACTGTGTTCTTGCATTAATTGTGTCAGCTTTGAATTCGTTTAAAGACTGTGTTCTCGCCAGCTTGAATTCATTTAAAGACTGTGTTCTCACATAAACTGTGCCCGCTTTGAATTCGTTTAAAGACTGTGTTCTTGCATTAATTGTGTCAGCTTTGAATTCGTTTAAAGACTGTGTTCTCGCCAGCTTGAATTCATTTAAAGACTGTGTTCTCACATAAACTGTGCCAGCTTTGAATTCGTTTAAAGACTGTGTTCTTGCATTAATTGTGTCAGCTTTGAATTCGTTTAAAGACTGTGTTCTCGCCAGCTTGAATTCATTTAAAGACTGTGTTCTCACATAAACTGTGCCAGCTTTGAATTCGTTTAAAGACTGTGTTCTTGCATTAATTGTGTCAGCTTTGAATTCGTTTAAAGACTGTGTTCTCGCCAGCTTGAATTCATTTAAAGACTGTGTTCTCACATAAACTGTGCCAGCTTTGAATTCGTTTAAAGACTGTGTTCTTGCATTAATTGTGTCAGCTTTATTTCATTTAAAGACTGTGTTCTTGCATTAACTGTACCAGCATTGATTTCGTTCAAAGACTGTGTGAAAGCAGCGGTAGTATTTCTAGCCAGCCTCAATTTCATTTGAAGACTATGTCTATCCGTTGAGCTGTGTTGCATTATGATCTTAAGTGCCAGTGTTAATCTGAAAATCACGACGTACGGGAATTTGGACTGTCATTTATTTCAACAAATGTATTATGCTGGTGGAGTACAGTGCAGAGACTGTACTCGATAAATTTAATTTTCTTTATGAAGTGCTTGATCACCGCACCTCGGAAGGTTCTAGATTGTTTCATTTGCGTATTATTCCAAATACGAACTGTGACTCTAACTTTATCCTTGCTGCTGTGGGAACTATTTCGGCGTGCTTCGCCATAGGGAAGTGTCACACCAGTACCCCATGACGTCAAATGTGGAAGCTCCACATTTCCCCGTTCCTGCCTCTGGTTCGAGTCATCAACACTAATACAAACACCAACGACGGAAGACAACGCCGACGCCGACCGCAAGATGACGCAGCCGCCGCGGGACAACGTCCTCTTCACGCCCTCAGGGACAAATCTACAATTCAGCTATAAAAGGTGACATAATTATTTGCCTATTTATTGAATAAACTGAAGGATCCACTTAATCATGAATTTTTCTTTCACTACCCTTCTCTCTTACTCTCTTAGCATGGGCCGTACACGCCTTGTCGTTCCTCATGCTCTCCGATATACTGAAGTACGGGCGTTCCTGTTACAGAGAGAAGGTAGTGAATAGTGGCACCCATGACGTTGGGGCCCGATTAAAGAGAGTGAATAGTGGCACCCGTGACGTTGGGGCCAGATTAAAGAGAGTAAAGTGATAAAAATTAACTTTGAAATCAGTGATATCTTAACTTACCAATTCAAATAAAAGTGCATAGTACGTACGTTAATTCCAGTTCAGTGAATATGTTAAAATTTTACGAAGTTCAATTCAATGACTTTGACGAAATTTTAAACTTTTGGCACAGAACTCTGATCAAGTTTATGGCACAAGTGATTATTTTTCTCTTTCTCTTGCTATGTAAAACATTTCAGGCATAATATTCATGCGCAGGCTTATATAAATTTTGATATTTATGTTGGTGAAATTTTGAACTTTACCATTGGACAATAATGGTGACATTTAATTTTATGCACAAGTGTTTGATATTTTGTGTTGGTGAAATTTTGAACTTTACCATTGGACAATAATGGTGATTTTAGTATGAGGTGAATGATTGTATTTTCTGCATTTTGTGAAAATAACGACATTAATATGGAAAATATACTAGCTGCCATTGAGGCTTTAAAAATCAGTCTAAATGACAGGATTACGGAAAGTAACACTAATCTCGGGCGTAGGATTGCTGAATCTAACGCGGCCTTGGAAAGTCGTATGGAAGACACTAAGCCTAGTATAGGTCAACTTAGGGAGGCTAATGAAGTAACTAATCGTAATATCACTCAACTAAGGGAGGCTAATGATGCCAACATTGTAAAATTGACAGAATCTGTTGGTCAAAAATTTGCAGAAGTTAATAATAATTTGGAACGTAGGCTCAATAGTGCAGGTGCCGAAATTGAAAAAAGATTTAATGAATCTAACAAAAGAATGGATTCTAAGTTTACGGAAATAAATGAAAAATTAACACGTGACTTAGAAACCATTAAGCAAGATATAAAAACACAAGTGGCGGAGGACTTAAAACTTGCTTTCCCGTCTTCTTCTCAGGAAGTCCTTAAAGAAGTAGAAAGCTTAAAGGAAGAATTTCAAGAGTCCCATGCTCAATTATCTCTTGCGCAAACTAAAATCGCGTCTATTCAAGACAAACTTCATGAATCTGTTAAAAATAATTTCATGAAGTTGGGAAACGAAATTACTCTTCTGAAAAGTCAGCAAGAGGAGGCCGATAAACGTGTCAAGACTCAGTTAGATTATGCTCACACGCAGATTACTCGTATCTGTCGCGATGTAGCAGAAGTCAAGACCGACATAGAGAAGGAGGTCAAGGAAATTGAGAATCCCGTACAGGGGAAAATTAAAACCCTAAAACTTGAACTCCAAGGGAGTATAGAAGCTCTCAACAGCAAAGTATCGCAAATCGAACAGGATGTTTCATCATCTAGCCTTCACAACACTAGTGGAGAATCCATGAATGTTTCCACAATTTTTAAAATAACTGAGGAAAAACCAGCCAAATTTTCAGGAAAAGAGGAGTATACTGCTAAGGAGTTTCTCCTCAACCTCGAAGAATTCTTTCAAGAAAATCACGTTAAGACCGACCGTCGTTTACGAATAGCATCTCGATTGTTAGAAGGCAAGGCGTTAATGTGGTTTACCGCTTTTAAATTCAGTATTAACACTTAAGAAGAATTTAAGGAAGCCTTACTTAGACGATTTTGGAGTGCGGAGGCTCAGCACCTGATAAAACTTCAATTATACTCTAGAAAGTATAACACGTCCGTCAATTCCTCGCGATATTCAGATTATCTCATATCTCAGCTTAAAAAGATGCAGTTTTTCGACCCTCCTTTACCGGAGCAAGAACTTATTCAGGTCATAACGCTGCAATTTCCACCAAATGTTCAGGAAATATTGGTGGCAGCAAACGTCCAGGACTTGGAGCAGCTCGATGATGTCCTGAGGAAACTCGATACTGCGCACACTCAGAGCGCAGCAAAAGCAGGTCGAACCAAAGAAACTACAACCAACTTTACGGAAATGAAAACTCCAGTTCAAGTAAATCCAGAACCGCGAGAAGAAAGAGAAACTCGCCGAGATATTCCGTTTCGGTATAGAAGATCTAGGAATCGCCCCTACGAAGGGAGGGCTAAGTTTCAACCTGGACCTTCATGGAGGCAGGCAGCTAATCAACCCAATGATAATAGGAACTCCCAGCGGGAAGAATTAGAGAAACGTTGGAGAGAGACTACGGAATATGTAAGGAATAAGAACAGGGAAGAGGGTTTACCTGGAGCAGCTTCTTTGGAATACCAGGCAGAGATACAGAGAAGAAATGAGAGAACGGAAATGGATCCAAGAGCTACGGGTACAAAAAAAAAAACTTTGTCGAAGCAATAAAGAGACTGCCTGAAAACCCGGAGGGAGGAGAAGTAGTATGTAGCGCACTCATTAACCATTGGTATTTAGAGGATGCAGATTTACTATATGAGGATTCAACACCACGACAGCCTCAGATACAACGCGGCTTACCGATCATTATCATTAAGTTAGGCAATATGATTGTCCACTCTCTAGTAGACTCGGGATCGCAAGCCTCACTAATTTCGCAGAAATTAATAGATGTGGCGCAGGAGACGACCTACATCTCCATCTTGCCGGTTGCTCAAGTTAAGGTTAAAGGCATAGTTCCTGACAAAGCTATTAAATGCAAATTCCAAGCGTTTCTTGAGTTAGAAATTGGTGGTGTTAAGTTCCAACATCTATTTTTGATCTTGACGCAAATGAAATTTGACTTAATTCTTGGATCAGACTTTCTCATTCAACATGGGGGAATCATTGATTATCCCGCTAATGTGATTAAATTTTTCCACGTCGAATCTGTAGGGCTACAGTTGGTTACTTATAATGACGTGAAGAATCCGGAATGTGAGACCCCGGTGGGCATAGTAGAAGGCAAGATGAGCGAGGCTCCGCCTGTCGAAGAAAGCGTCCACGAAGAGGGGCGACCCGAGGAAGTGGGACCCGTAGAGGACCAGATGGCGTCCATTATCGATGAGTTTAACGAGGACCACTACAACTTCACGCTTTACGCCAATGTAGCTGAAAGCCCAGATTACGATGATGATAAAGTAATAAAGGCAATCCAAGAGCTTTTTAAGAAGTTTCCAGATGTATTTTCTGAGAAACCTGGAGTCATTAAGGGTTTCAAGCACCACTTAGATGTTACTGACACATCACCTTATAAGAAACGGCCTTATCCGATACCCATGAAGTACTTGGAAGAAGCACGGGTCATCATTAAACAGATGGAGAATGATGGAATCATATCAAAATGCGTCACACCTTACATTAATCCTCTGGCTATAGTAAGAAAACCAAATGGTAATCTGCGCATATGCCTCGATGCGAGGGCCTTGAACGATAGGCTTGTGCTAGAATATGACCACCCTCCCCTACTCCGGGATGTAATTAGGAGATTTCATAACATGAAAGTATTTTCTGCTATGGACATGGCTTCTTCATATTTTCACATTTTATTGGATGAAGATAGTCGGAAATTTACCGGATTCATCTTTGATAATGTCACTTATGCCTTTAATAGACTCCCTTTTGGCATTAAGAACTCTGGTGCAATTCTTATCAGAGCCTTAGAGGAACAACTCTCCGATGAAGTAAAGGCAATCACCACCATTTATGTGGACGATATCATCATCGCGTCCGAGTCCCTGGAACAACATGTACGAGATGTTCATAAGGTGTTGGAGGAATTACAGACCAAGAACTTTAAAATTAACGCCAAGAAAAGCCAGTTTTTCAAAACTGAAGTTTTGTTTTTAGGCCATCTTATTGGAGGGAATGGGATCAAGCCCAATCCGGCTAAGATTCAATGTATTCTAGAATTTCCTAAACCCACAAGAATGAAACACGTCAGGCAATTCTTAGGCCTCTGCCAGTTCTTCGCGCAGCATTGCCCTAATTTTACTGAAACGGTAGCACCCCTGCAGCAGTTGTTGAGGAAGAACAACAGGTGGAAGTGGACTGATGTCTGCGATAAAGCATTTGTGGCGACAAAACAGATGTTGAAAGATAATGTTCAACTCGCCTATCCTAATTACGAGCTACCCTTTTATATTGAATGTGACGCCAGCCACGTAGGGATCGGTGCAGCTCTTTTCCAAATTGATCCAAGGGAACCTGAAGTTCGCATCTTTCTCTCGTTCATGAGCCGCAAGTTGAGACCCCATGAAAAGACTCATACGATAACAGAGTTAGAAGCCCTTGCCGTAGTACATTCTCTCATTTACTGGAAGAAAATAATCTTTGGATATCCGGTGATCATTTGCACAGATCATCAAGCACTGACGTTTATTCTCAAGTCAGACATTACAAGCGAACGGATAACCCGATGGGCGCTGTTTGTACAGCAATTTGATATCACTGTTGTTCACAGGCCCGGAAGGAAAAATATCGTAGCCGACGCATTAAGTCGGAATCCGACAGATGAGGTTTCGATCCATGCGATTGAAGTCATGAATGAGGAAGACGAAGAGTTCTTGCGACGACTGAAGTATCTAGCGCAAGCTCAAGGAAGAGATCCTCTAAGCCATAAGCTGATTCGTTTTTTAAAAGGATTTATCCCTCAAGACGACGACGAGTATCCTCGTATATCTAGGATAGCTCAAAATTTTTGCTACCATGATGGCCTACTTCACAAGTACGTCGACCTCGCTAGAACAACAGATCGTATTTATGCCCCTCCTCGAATAAGGACTGCTATTATATGGCATTGCCATTCCATTTCTGGACACGCCGGTACGGACAAGGTCCTAAACCTGATTAGAGAAAGGTTTACCTGGGAATACTTACGCCGTGACATCCGTAACACCATTAGGACTTGTGATATTTGTCAAAGGATCAAGCCCAATAACAGGCTCCTCCGGGAATATCCACGACCTCTAATACCTGAAAAACCTGGCCGGATCTTCGCAATGGACCTATATGGACCTTTGCCCAAGGCGTTACGTGCCAACAGATACATTGTTGTCACCATAGATGCATTTTCTAAATACACTATGTTGCTTCCAATTCAGAAGGCAAATACCGGGAACATTCTCCGCAGGATTCGTCGAAACATCATTCCCGAGATGGGCAAGCCGGAATTTCTCTTAACAGACCATGGAAGTCAGTTTACCTCCATGGAATTCCAAGTTGCACTGGAAGAACTTTGGATAAGGCATATCATGAACTCCATCCGACACCCGGAAGCCAACCCAGCTGAACGGGTTATGCGCGAAATTGCCAGATTCTGTAGATTGTATTGTGGACAACAGCATTGGAAGTGGGTTGAAATTCTGCCCATTATGCAAAGGATCGTCAATACCACCATGCATGAGTCTATTCAGGACATCCCTTTGAGTGTACATAAAGGCCTCACCCCTGACAGACCTTGGGATCGAGTTTTGCCTGATCAACCTGACGCAGCAGTGAGCCAACAAGCTCGCATCACTAAGGCACTTCGGCAATTACGACATGCTGCTCAAATCCGAGAAAAGAAGTTACGACATCACAAGTTTCGACAACCCTTACAAGTGGATGACCTAGTATTAATACGCAAGCCTGCAGTTTCACACCCTGACCAGGGAATTTACGCCAAATTTTGTCCCTTGTTCATAGGACCCTTCAGGATACTTACCGCACTAGATAATGGTGCCTACGAAGTAGGAAGGGCAGATAGCGACGTTGAGGGAATCTTCAACTCGGCCAATCTCAAGAAATACTTTACTAGGAGATGAGCGAAAAGAAAATCGCCCAGCAATTTTCTTTTTCCCGAGCAGGGGGGGAGATGAAACGGTAACACCCTACGAGCATTCACGTTTCATTCTTTTATTAAGAGAAGCTCGCTAACACCCGGCCGTAAGCATTTAAAACTTGCGCCGAGCGCACAGGCATAATGGGAACTGCGAGCAAGTTCGCGACGTTCCAGAACACCGGCCAAGGACAAGCGACGTCACGCAGAAGGTTCCTTCGTGTTCCATTGCTGCATGAACGAAATATAAGCGAGTCGCCAGCCTGGGGTAAGGCAGAATGTAAGCAGAGAGCCTGCAGTAAAGCAGAGAGAGTGTGCGGTATGCGACGGCAGTGTGCTGAAGGCAGAGAGTGGAGTGAGTCGGCAGTAAGCCGTGAGTCAGCGAGTGTGTGCAAGTAAGCACGTCGCGACATAATTCGTCTCTCGGTCCGGCTGTATATTTGAATTCATTTAAAGACTGTGTTCTCACATAAACTGTGCCAGCTTTGAATTCGTTTAAAGACTGTGTTCTTGCATTGATTGTGTCAGCTTTGAATTCGTTTAAAGACTGTGTTCTCGCCAGCTTGAATTCATTTAAAGACTGTGTTCTCACATAAACTGTGCCAGCTTTGAATTCGTTTAAAGACTGTGTTCTTGCATTAATTGTGTCAGCTTTGAATTCGTTTAAAGACTGTGTTCTCGCCAGCTTGAATTCATTTAAAGACTGTGTTCTCACATAAACTGTGCCCGCTTTGAATTCGTTTAAAGACTGTGTTCTTGCATTAATTGTGTCAGCTTTGAATTCGTTTAAAGACTGTGTTCTCGCCAGCTTGAATTCATTTAAAGACTGTGTTCTCACATAAACTGTGCCAGCTTTGAATTCGTTTAAAGACTGTGTTCTTGCATTAATTGTGTCAGCTTTGAATTCGTTTAAAGACTGTGTTCTCGCCAGCTTGAATTCATTTAAAGACTGTGTTCTCACATAAACTGTGCCAGCTTTGAATTCGTTTAAAGACTGTGTTCTTGCATTAATTGTGTCAGCTTTGAATTCGTTTAAAGACTGTGTTCTCGCCAGCTTGAATTCATTTAAAGACTGTGTTCTCACATAAACTGTGCCAGCTTTGAATTCGTTTAAAGACTGTGTTCTTGCATTAATTGTGTCAGCTTTATTTCATTTAAAGACTGTGTTCTTGCATTAACTGTACCAGCATTGATTTCGTTCAAAGACTGTGTGAAAGCAGCGGTAGTATTTCTAGCCAGCCTCAATTTCATTTGAAGACTATGTCTATCCGTTGAGCTGTGTTGCATTATGATCTTAAGTGCCAGTGTTAATCTGAAAATCACGACGTACGGGAATTTGGACTGTCATTTATTTCAACAAATGTATTATGCTGGTGGAGTACAGTGCAGAGACTGTACTCGATAAATTTAATTTTCTTTATGAAGTGCTTGATCACCGCACCTCGGAAGGTTCTAGATTGTTTCATTTGCGTATTATTCCAAATACGAACTGTGACTCTAACTTTATCCTTGCTGCTGTGGGAACTATTTCGGCGTGCTTCGCCATAGGGAAGTGTCACACCAGTACCCCATGACGTCAAATGTGGAAGCTCCACATTTCCCCGTTCCTGCCTCTGGTTCGAGTCATCAACACTAATACAAACACCAACGACGGAAGACAACGCCGACGCCGACCGCAAGACGACGCAGCCGCCGCGGGACAACGTCCTCTTCACGCCCTCAGGGACAAATCTACAATTCAGCTATAAAAGGTGACATAATTATTTGCCTATTTATTGAATAAACTGAAGGATCCACTTAATCATGAATTTTTCTTTCACTACCCTTCTCTCTTACTCTCTTAGCATGGGCCGTACACGCCTTGTCGTTCCTCATGCTCTCCGATATACTGAAGTACGGGCGTTCCTGTTACAATATATATCCCACCCCTCCTGACAAAACTGATTTAGGGGGTAGGGTTGCGCTAAAACTCTGTGATTCACTGCCTCCTGGCTCATCAGTTTTCATGGACAGGTATTTTACCTCACTGGTTCTTCTTGACAGCCTCCTTACCCACAGATCCATATTAGATACTGCGACCATAATGGCCAGCTGCCCGCCCAAAGGTGTCCAGTTCAAAGGGGAGCTAGACAAGAGAAAGGAAGGAAGAGGCACCTTAGATCAAGTGGGCAGGAGGGATGACAAGTTAATCGTGAACAAGTGGTTTGACAACAAACCTGTTAATTCAGCAATGATACAAAAGTTTGAGATCCGTCTATTCAATCCAGATCGAGTTCTTAAAAATTAAGATTTACTTCTTGTCATACTAATTTAACGGGACATGTTTCGCCCATTGTACAGGCATAATAGGCCGTAATCTCATGCCTAAAAGATAAAGATCAGGATCCTGAATACTCTAGTCAAAATGTTACATAGAGAAACATATGTTATAAAAATGAGGAAACTTATTGCGAGTTTCTAAATGACAATTTACACAATTAAAACATGTTTTAAATATGTACAAGAAAAAAGATTAATGTTGTAATCTTACACTGAAATCTTTAGAATATTTTTTTAAAATAGCCAAAATTCCTTATTTATATGAACAATTTTGTAACATGTAACATACCTGTTTACGTCGCTACAACTATCGAGCTTAGCCAGTTGAATGTAAATGCTGGGCAAAAAGGGATGCACGTTACAATGAAGTCCCATGACCCCATCGTGTGAAACAGTACAATCGGTACATGGGGGAGAGTTGACTTGCTGGACAGAGTAGAACTCTAACAAACAAACTGCCAATACGAGTGATCCACCATTTCATAGATTTTGCCCTGGCAGCGGCATGGATAGAATACAGACAAGATGCGCTACGTACTCGTTTTACGAGGAAATAAATTCCAACTTACTTCGATTTCAAACTCGGCGTTGCAGAAAAGTTCCTTTACTTTAACAAGGACAACGCAAGGGATGAAGAAGAGGACAAAGACAGTAATGATAATGCCAGTGATTGTGCAAGACATAAATGTCAACAGGTTTGAAAATGCTCTGCCTATGCCGGAAATGTTGAGAGACAAACAGAAGAACCGGTCCAGATGTAGACTTCCTGGCTGCAATGCCTTAAGATGGGCTCATTGTACACAGTGCGACGTTTTCTTGCGTTTATCCGCGGGTAGGAATAGCTTTCTCACTTTCCACAAGAGACAGAACAGTACAGATCAATGGATTTTTCCAGATAATTTGATACCAACTCTTAGCATTCTCAGTAATTTCAAACTTTTTTTTGTAAGCACGTGTTCAATCAGGACTGGAATTTCTTTTTAATTCTGAAATTCTGAATTTTATTAAGAATAAAAAACTACTAAATGTTTATGTAGCTATTTACAGACATGCAAACATTCAAAAGTGAAAAATCAGGAGAAATTTCGCAGCGATTCGCGACGTATGACACATCACTGACGGCACAACATGTACAAATTCGTTATAATTCAATACATTAACAATTCTATTTGCCCATATATTTTTTTTTTTTTCATCATTTACATGTGAATACTAAATACTGGACATACCTGAACTGTAGGAACATGTGACTTCTCGTCTTTCAACATGGTGATCACGTTGTTCAACACACCAGTAGCTGACTTAGCCCTCTTCAGAAACTCGGAACTAAATTTTTGCTCAAAGCACTTGCCTTGCTGAACTGATTTCAAGGTTAAAAGTTTCTCCATAGTTTGTTCAGACAGCAAGGTTCTGAACTGTGTTTTTGTCTTTGTGACTCTGCTAAAAATCCTTTCACACTCTGCATTGCTATGTGGAATTGATAAAATAGCAAGCATCACCTTAGAGAGTCTGTCATGTTTAAGTACACCATCAGCTGATTTCATCTGAAATACCAATGCCCATTGAACATCAATTCTTACTTTTGCCAGGTCTGTTTCTTCGGGCTGAAAGTTACAGAACTGGGAGTGCAGAATATCACTTTCTTTATCCAAATGTTCCATTTCACTGGTCAAAATGTTCGGACACTTGTTAATGAAAAATCTAAGGCTAGAAAATGATGCCTTACTTATAGCAGAAATATTTGCAAATTCTGCATTAATTGAAACTTTATCTTTGAATGGAAATTTGTGTACCATGTATTCACACGATGAAGAAAAACATTCCAACAGACTTAAAGAATATGCATTTTTCCTCAGACTTCAACGTGTCCACCAAAACAAACGCAGAGTTCCGTATCATCAGATCACAACCATCCTTTCGATTTGCTGGAGTATGATAATCTACATCAAGGTGAGAGGAGGATCTTTTAATAACGTCTGGTTTCACAAACCTTGCCATCACATTCTTCAATAGTTCCTCCAAAACTGACCTCAATAAGTGGATGTGCGGCATACTTGACTGAAGAGCTACGTTTGGATTCTCAAAGATATCCATAAAACTTGAGAGAAAAAGGCAAAAAGGTTTATGTAAATTTGATGAAAGGAACATGAAAAGTCGTTCTTCATGTGACAATGCATGGCTCTTAGTGTCATAAGTACTTTCATTTTTTTCAGTGAAACTGATGACTGGGTTTACCTTTTAACTGAGGAGTGAGGTGAAATGTTATGACAATCCTTATCGTTTTCAGGCACAAAAGACACATCTGCACTTAAACTGTGCTTAGGAATTTTGTAAGTCTTCAAAGTTCCCATCTGAGAATCCTTACTTACAATTTCCTTCCTGAATAATGTAACCAAACAGTCCCACTGAAGCAAAATCCTATCTAAACACCTTCTTAGTGATAACCATCAAGTAGGCAGATGCTTCAGAATTTTCCTGATCTCTGTGTTGTGTAAAGTCTGAAATTCTCTGAACTTTTCTTTCCTCTTTGCACTCCTTTCCAGATAATAAAATATATCAATTATACTTTCATCTACATTTAAGGGCAAGCACGCCGCACCCTTCTCGGCAGCAAGATTAATTAGGTGACAAGAGCAGCCTACGATGATATGTTACTATTTTCCTGCTTCAAACATCCTGCCACACCGTTCTTTAATCCTACCATTACAGGAGCATTATCAGCACCAAGAGCTAGGCAGTTTTTTTAATGGAATGCAGAATTCCCGAAAAGTTGAGAGCAAAAGGTTCGCAATATTAGCTCCAGTAACATCTCCTTCTAAATTAGACACAGAGAGTAGACACCTCTGAATTTCATTGAATTCAGGCTTAAACGTTATAACAATGGGATATATCTTCAAGTCACTTTTATTGTTACCATCAGTAAAACAGAAAATGCATCCACCTGCAAATGTGATATAATTTTCGCCCTTTCTTCCATGCTCATTTCTGTAATGATAGACGCTGTTTTCGTTCTAGCACACCCATATCGTTTAACGATTTCCGAATCAGGAAACATTTTTTGAAACAAAGGTCCCGCGTGATCGGCGTAATAAAGTAAATAACGCCTCGGCATTCGTCACAGGATTTACATCTTGGTTTTTACAAGAAAAGTTCAGTTTCTTTCTACATACTGGACACACTCTTTTTTTCGTTTGTATATGCTTGAGTATATCACATTTCCCGCCATGTGCAACTGAAAAATCACCCCTACATAAAGTACAGAATGTGAACATTGGTCCCTTTCTGGATTCACTCAAACATGGAAACGCTTCCCTACAAGCATTTTTAAACACTGCATCATATTCTTTTTTGACATTTTGGCCAAAACAAATATTAAGGCACAACACAAGCACTTCTGCAGGTCTTGCCTCAGGTAGAACGACTATGGTGTGCTATTTAAAGATAAAAACTTCATTGTTCCGTATTGAAATTATTGATGTTAAAAATTAAATGATTGAAAAGGAGGTTCAACCTATTCAATACTTAAAAGAAAGAAATGCAGTAATCACATTCCTATTTAAATGGGACCGGTTTCGACCTTAGTCCAGGTCATCATCAGCCGTAAAAACATGTACAATGTTTATGAATATAGGGAGGTCAGTTTCACACTTTGATAGGCACAAAGACACGACACCACATTCTGTCATACACAAAGTCACAACACTATCAACTAATATACGAAGATCAAAAATAACTTGAAGTCGCAGACGAATAGATTTGTAGTAGAAAGCCGCCAGCTCTTGGTGATCAGCGCGGCACATTCAAGGTCCTGCGCTGCGGTCGGACGCCAAAGTAGAGTGGAGAATGTTTTGAAGGTCTAGAATTTGTAAGGGTTGCGGGAAGTTAAGTACGTATATAAATATACGACGCAAATCAGTATAATTGAATGAGTACTTGTACTCGTGCTAAGTTCTTGGAAAACAGTTGACTTGAAAAAACAATTGTAGAGAGAAGAAAAAATGTAGTAAAAAGCGCACTATCGGAAAACAAATGAAAACTTCTATGCACAGTGCGCTATTTTTTAAATGAAAAATTTTTAGGTTATGATTGAAGTAGTCGAAGTTGGCGCAAGACAAGAGTTAAAATTTGAAAGAGGAGAACCGAAATGAAGGTCGTGTTTTTTTTTAAAAGTTAAATAGAGAAGTAAAAATAAATTAAACGAGGAAGATTGATAGTGAAATAAGAGAAAGAATAAAAGAAATTGAAGTTAGATGGTAATGAGGTGTGCTACTTGTGAGGTTAAGTTACTCCAAAGAAAATGTTACTTGCTCGACTCGCTTGCAAAGAGAACGACTGTATTATAGACCAAAGAGCAGCACATGACTAGCCACCGCGCCCCGTAATGCTATCTGGTATCATTATTACAACTACTATCGACCAGCCATACTCTGCCATATATAGATAGAACGAGGAAACCCGCGGGAGTTTAAAATAATACGAAAATTACGGACATTGCTCTGAAAATCGGGAGATCGGACCCGGCGATAGGGAGATCGGGAGGAACGATGAAAAATCCCGGCTCCATGGCTAAATGGTTAGTGTGCTGGCCTTTGGTCACAGGTTTGATTCCTGGCAGGGTTGGGAATTTTAATCCCTATTGGTTAATTTCGCTGGCACGGAAGCTGGGTGTACGCGTCATCTTCATTTCATCCTCATGACGATCCACAGGTCGCCTACGGGGCATCAAATCAAAAAGACCTGCATCTGGCGAGCCGAACGTGTCCTCAGACACACCCGGCACTAAAAGCCATACACAATTTCATTTCAAAAAAATGAAATATTCTAATGAAAATTGATACATCATCCACGTTAGGATAATTTGTCTCCGAAGCGTCCGGATGTATCACTGGTGATACCCACCCTCCTGACTGTTAAGGGATGAAATTATTTTTTGTCAAATTTATAGTCCTATTGAACATCCATCAAGACAAAAAAAAAAGTGAAATTTGATCATTTTTGTCTGTCAGATGTAGCTCAGGATGCTAGACGTTAATAACTTTGAATTAGTAATGGAAAAAATATTTAAGTTTAAGGCAAACGTTGTTGTTTGTGGGGATTTTAACACAGAGATGACAAATTCAGATAGACAATTCTAGAAATTTTCTGAACCAAATATGTTTCAGATATGTTTTCACGATACATATACAGTCAGGTTAGGTGACGCCGTTTGAAGAAGAAAAAGGCGATGTTTGCCACAAAAGCCTCTGGAGTGATACGTATTTCTACGAATCCAAGATGACTATTTTTTCTCAGAATCACATGTGAAAAATTAAGGGTTGTCTTGCATTCACGGCCCTGTAACCATGCTGCTTCTTTTCACCCATGCACGCACACAAAAAACTTGTTGACAATAAATGACCGCCTCTTTATTATACATCACTAGCTGCTACAATCTGTTGTAAATTGCCTGTGTGTAACGCCGCTGGATCTCAGTAAATAGTGAAGAGAGAATGATGTTCTATTAGCCTCCACAAAAATGTTTCTCAAATCTGCGGCATCAAAACACATCAGCCTTCAACCACAGCTACTCAGTGGCAGAGTTAATGGAGACGAGAATTATAGGCACTAAAAACAGTTAAAATAGTCAGGCATATAGGCTCTTAAATTAGCCAAAATAGGCATGCAAATAGGCACTAACGTGTAAAATAGGCAACAAAATAGGCATGAAAAAATACTTATAATTCAATAACACTCAATTACTACAAAATGTATTTACAACAAGCAACGTTTCAATGTTTTCGGGTAACAATCTTGTTCTCCTGTCGGGCAGAATGTGTTGTACTGAGAGAAATCTCTTAACATCACAGGAAGTGATTGGACAAAACCAAGTTGTTGCTGGTTCAATACCTTCAGGCATTTTGATTTTTTGAAAAATGTCAACGCCAAATGTAGTTATAAGAGCTTAAGTGAAACTCTGCATTGACTCACATTAGCGCTCGTAGTGGTGCTTAAGTGAAACATTGCATTGACTCGCATTAGCGCTCGTAGTGGTAGAAAAAGGCAAAGTGCTAATCTAACCCCTATGCACCCGTAAGCGGATTGGTACGCGCTCGAGCGCCTGGGCCAGGACTCCACAAGCGGACTGGTACGCCGGGATGCAAGGTCGTATATTGGAGACATTTGTGACATCTGTTGGCATTTTCCGGAAACATTTCTAATTGAAATCTGTTCTTGGTGTCTCAAAGTGTCACCAGAGTGCTCTGGTATGCAACTTTGGCAAAGAGAATTGATTAAAATATCGATCGAGAAATCTGTATTCTGTTGTTGACAAGATGGCTGACTGAGAAGTTATTAGTGATCCTGTGCATGAATGAAAATGAAATATATCACCAGAGATCTTTCGCGTAGTAATATCGTACGACATGGAATGCCGAATGAACTTTCTCCCGCCCCTCAAGATCAGATTGCGACTGCCGGATTTGAGCCTACGATCTTGGTACCTGGATGTGAACACTTTACCACTGATCCTCAGACTTAATAAAAATAATAATAATAATAATACACCGAGAGAGACATACGGCTGTAAGTTCGTATTTGGGATATAGGTTCGAAAATCTTCATTCACTTACTCATGATTTGTTTCCCATTAATTCCTTATTTCAAAATCAGGAAAATGTTAAGCTCATGTCGTATTGGTTTCCTATTATTTCCTTATTTCAAATCGGCAAATGTTAGGTTCGTGCCGTATAATTAAGGCCATAACACACACTAAAGAACTTCCAAGGCGAGATAAGGTAATGAAAATTTTAAGATTTCAAAGGGATTTTTATGTGTTATATTTCTGTAAAGTTCTGTTTTTGGTGCCATGAGCAATAGTGTGGAATTTCTCAATAATATACAACAGGTCCCGTGATAATACGCGCAGTCAATCACCCACTATACTGTTTTAACCGAAAGCTTGCAAAACCCAGGTTGCATACTAGAAAGTTGGCGGATTCCTAGCAATGTCAGAGCAAAGGGCGGGTGGATGCATATGGGTTAATCGACCGGCTAACGATGATTAAGAAAAGGACGTAATTTTTAGGAATAAATAAAGAATATATCATCATACTTTATTATATTTTATTGACCTAAAATTCGTAGCTCATATCCCTAGTATGTTTTCAACATTGAGTTGCTTGCCTGAAGCACCTTAAGACAATCATGGCAAATACACCACCATCGCCAGTTAACACCACTGAGCAATATTCCAATGTTAGCGATGCTCGGCGCTGACATGGAATAAACCGCAAAAGTCTCAATTATGACTATTTTTGTTATAACCAGTAGGGTAAAACTCTTTAAGACATACAGATCGAAAATTGTATTCTCTACAACTTTTATTGTGTAGTATTTATCGATAGCACCACTAATAACATCAATATTTGAGAATTACATTTTAGGCCTTTCCCTAAACTACGTTTCACCCATCGTCAAGTAAGTTTATGAGCGTGAACTCCTAGACCTTTCCTATACCATCGTCGCCATAAGACCTATCTGTGTCGCTGCGACGTAAAGCTGCTAGCAAAAAAATAAAATTCCCACCTCAGCCATTCTCGAAATGCTTTTCTGTGGTTTCCCACTTCTCCTCAGGGAAATGCCGAGATGGTTTCTAACTTAAAGACGTGGTCACTTCCTTCCCTCTTATTTGGCTGTCCCTTCCAATCTTCCCATGCCTTCACAAGGCCCCTGTTCAGCATAGAAGGTGAAGCTGTCTGGGAAAGGTACTAGTCCTCCTCCCCGGTTTCATTCCAGACCCAAAGTCTCACGCTCCAGGACACTGCCCTTGACATGGGAGAGGTGGGATCCTTCGCTAAGTCCGAGGAGAAAACCCACCCTGGAGGGTAAACAGATTAAGAAAGAAAGAAAGAAAGACAGACAGCAATAAAATATTTCTCTATTTTCGCGGGAATTGAATCAGAGTTCAAATTACCGATTTTTAATTTGCATCCACTCTGTGACAAGAGATCATCGGTGTCCTAACTCCTCATTCAGTAATAAAATGATTATCTACATTTTAGTAATATAAATTGACAGTTCGCGACTAATATAGCACTGGAACAAAATTAACTTTCCACAATACGTAAATTAATAGGCCTATAAATGCTACAATGAAATGCGATTGTAGTTCAGTTTAAAAAAAAAAAAACTTACCAAGCTTGGCAGAAGTCTACTTTTCCATCCGTAGTGAAACTGGGATCCCCTGTGATCCACCGCTTTAGCCAGTAGGACTTCCGACGATTTTTCTTTACAATTACATTTTTTACGTCACGCCGACACAGATAGGTCTTATGGGGACGATGGGATGGGAAAGGCGTAGGAGTGGGAAGGAAGCGACCGTGGCCTTAATTAAGGTACAGCCCCAGCATTTGCCTGGTGTGAAAATGGGAAACCACAGAAAACCGTCTTCACGGCTGCCGACAGTGGGGCTCGAACCCACTATCTCCCGGATGGAAGCTCACAGCGGGGTTCTCGCATATGTCTTAGAATGTTGGAGGGGTTGAAGGCTTCGAGGTCAAATTGTTCCTTGTTTCTCCTGACGGAAATTTCCCAAGAACTATTTCTGGTGACTTCAAAGAATTTCCATTTTTGTTCGTGGGGTAAACAGATCTTGAGAAATGAGAAGATAATACTGTCGAGCACGAGTTACAATATAATGCACTGGAAGAAAACCGACTTCTTTAAAATAGATTAATAAGGCATCAAATAGGCATCGAATAGGCAATTATACTCCAAATAGGCACAAACCCCTGACATAGGCATTTATAGGCACAATTAAACCGACTTAATCTAGCTTAAAGGAACCTGAAGCTGATTTATATCTCAAAAGCCTACGTTTCTGAGCACAGGAATAAAATAGGCAAATAGGCAAATTCCCGTCTCTAGTTATAACGCATCTACCTGGCGCTTAGTAAAATTTTCATAGACATAGTCATATTGTAGAGATACGTGGAACAGGTATTGCCGGCAAATTATCAACGGGTTCTCATCAGTATTATGATGTCAATATTAAGTTAATGGTTATTATACACTCTGAAATGTAGAATGATTGTGCAGTCGCAAGAAAATACGGCATAGGCCTAACTAAAGCCAATATTTAGCCTTAGCGTCAAGACAAAGATAGTTAAAAAAATGCGTGCTGTACAAAAAATTCATTCAGTGGTCCTCATCAAGGATGCTTTAAAGAGTCGAAGATGAAATTGTGAGGTATATGCACGAAAAATGCAAGGGCAGAATGGTCATACCGTGGCACAATAAACTTGTCCACTGACCTTCAATGTTCGCAATTAGGCCTATTCATCGCTAGCCACTGAAGTTGGCCAAACCCGACAAGGGAGATGTGCATGTAGCGGTAGCCGGTTATGTATAACAGTTTGATAGCAGAATATTTTTCTCATGGATCGTCATAGAGACGCATGGGATAGGTACTGCCGTCAAATTTTCAATGGGTTCTCTTCGGTATTATGATTCTAATTAAGTTAATGGTCATTAAACCCGCTGAAATGAAGAATAATTGTTCAGCCGCAAACAAAAAAGCGACATAACGACGGCCAATGTTCGGCGCCTAAATAATGGTCTAAAAAGGCGTACTGTACAACAAAGGCAATTCGTATGACTTTACAAAGCACTGTTTGAGCCTGATTTAAATTATTTTGAGAGAAAAACTGGGGTTCGTCTTGAATTCGGAGAAATGAGGCACTATAATTTTTTCGGAATTGTATTAAACACACACTTTAATATAGTATCATATTTCAAAAAATAACAAACAAATAAGCCGTAGTGCGGATAAAACAGCAGAAACGCAAGTTCTGAACAAACTCCTTGACGTTTTATACCGATTGGAATGTGTATGGGGTTTTCCCATCTTTATTAACAAATCGGATATAACGACAATCTGCTATTGGGAGTAGATTTTTTGTTGTTACGAATTCTCACTATAATGGACTTCCACTGTATTATATTTACTCTAATCTGAAAATAAAGGGTTCATGGTGTGGGTTACTGTGGTCACGTTGTAGCTTGTGAACCACAGGCAAAGCCATGCGTCTTGGTAGGTGTGCTAGGTACCAACTGAGCCCAACCTAGCACATGGGGGCGAAACGCTGGCACCAGCAATGAGTTAGCTGGAAAATTTATGATGTCCAATAACGGACCATTTTTATAAATTTATTCATTCGGGACAAATATTTCAAATTCCCTATCTGAATCAACATCTATATCATCTCAATTGACAGGCAAGAGATTACTTAGAAAGAATTTGGCGAACAAAATGGAATTTGATGGGGAGCTATCAATATTAATGGGGCTTATGGAAGAGAAAGTAGAACTGGCCGAGTCAGCACAGGGGATGCATCTGGATGTACTAGGACTTAGTGATATTTGGGTACGGGGAGATAACGAGGAAGAGCTAGGAGATTATAAAGTGTACTTGATCGATGTTAAAAAGGGAAGGGCAGAGTGACGGGTGGGCTGTTCATCAGAAATACTATTGCACACAACATAGTTTCCGTTAAGCACATAAATGAGCAAATGATGTGGGCAGATTTGTATGCTGGAAGAATTAGGACGAGAATTGTCTCAGTGTATTCACCATGCGAGGGTGCAGATGAGGGATTTCAATGTGAGAGTTGGAAATAGAACAGAAGGATATGAAAGAGTTATTGATAAATGTGAGGATGATATAGAAGCTAATAGAAATGGGAAGCATTTGCTGGACTTCTGTAATAGCATGGATTTAGCAGTTACAAACACATTCTTCAAGCATAAGACTATTCACCGCTACACATGGGAGGGTAGGGGGACCAGATCCATAATGGACTATCATTACAGAGTTAAAATTCAGGAAATCTGTTAGGAATGTACGAGTTTTCGGGCAATTTTCTGACGATACATGGTTTTGGTACCAGGAACCAGGAAGGGGAACAACTTCCCGATTTTTCTGTGAGAAATGGCTTTAAAATAAATAACACCTGGTTTCAAAAACGATTATTATCTCATAAAATAACAAGGTACAGTTGGGATGGACAATCCAAATCCTTAATAGATTACATAATATCTGACGAAAAAGCTGGTCACACTATTTGTGATGTTAAGGCACCACGTGAAAGCTTAGCTAGTAACCACAGACTACTTGCTACTTGCAATCATCAAAAATGTAAAAAACCACACACCAAGGACAATAAAAAATTAAAATCTGGGAACTGAAAAAAGTAGAAAACAAAATTATGTATACATAAAAGGTGGCCTCCAAACTTCCTGCAAACAGAACACAAGGAGGAAATACAGAGTGGAACAGATTCAAAGAATGTCTTGTTGGAACTGCTGTAGAAATATGTGGCAAAACTAGTAGTAAAGTAAAGGAAAGAAAAACAGCCTGGCGGAATGATGAAGTAAAGAGTGCAGTTCAGAAGAAAAATGGAGCAAGAAAGGCTTGAGATAAAAAATTCAGAAAGATGAAAAAGATATTAAAAATGAGTGAATTACAACAGACATACAGAGATTGTAGACTGAGAGTGAAACAAATAGTAGCAAAAGAAAAACGACAACCTTGGATTGATTTTACAAATAAACTGGAAGAAGATAGTAACGCAAATTCCAAACTTCTGTACAGTTTATTAGAAAAACCAAGAGTAATTATGAGCAAATAACAGCTTTAGAGAAACCAGATGGAAGCATCACTAGGGAAGACACAGAAATAAGAGAAATTATGAAATTGTACTTTGACAATTTATAGTATGGTCCTAATGCATAGATGCAGTCAAGCTGCAGAGATAACATATCTGAAGAAACGCCACCAACTTGGAGTGAAGAAGAATCAGCCCTTACAAGTATGCGCAATGAACGAGCTAATGGCTTTGATGAACTAAGTGCAGACATGATTAAAGCTGCTGGCCCACAAGCAATTCAATGGCTATACAGGGTAATAACGGCAATATGGAAGGATAAAATAATACCAAATGACCGGAAATGGGAGTTATAGTTCCCCTGTTCAAGAAAAGAACTCGAAAAAAGCACAGCAACTATAGAGGGATTAACCTTACTGTCCCAAGGTTTAAAAATATTTGAGAAGATTCTTGAGAAAAGATTAAGGAAAATAATCAAACCCCAACGGCAAGAAGAACAATATGGATTTAGGAAAGAAAGATCAACAATAGAAATCATATCTACACTGAAAATGGTATTAGAAAAGCACTGGGAGAAAGATCGTAACTTGACATTTTGTTTTTAGATATCAAAAAAGCATTTGATAGTGACCCTAGAACTACAGTAGAACCTCGATAATTCGAAATCAGTTAATTCAAAATCCCGCCTAATTTGAAGAAGCTCTCATTCCCGGAAACATGAGATACAGTTTTGCATGTTATTTAGATTGTTTAATTCGAAATACGAATAATTCGTAATTCGAAGTACAATGTCGGCCCCATTACCGAAATTCAGACTTTTAACTCGAAGCTGCCTTCACATTTTAAAACAATAGTATGTTACAGAGCAATTTCAACTCAAAATTTATCCGCGCCATAATAGAACGCGTGTTCCGGAACGTGGAGGGGTAGCTTTCCGCACTTGCACTCACTTCGGTGGGCCTACAGTGCGCTTCATGACTGCCAAGTTGAATTAAATCGGAATTCTTTTGTATTCAACCTTTTAAGGAACGTCGTAATATCACGCAACAGGCAGTGTGCGGAAAAACAGAATCCGCGAACACCGGCGATGCCAACAGTTGACGAAAAAACGTGGCTCATATAACAGATTCATAGGCACCGAATAATATTGTCATTGCCGATGAAACTGCATTGCTTTATTTTAATGCGAGCCCAAACGGTCTTATGGTTTTAACGGAGAAAGTGCCAGCTGGAGAATCGTACAAGCGGGGGGGATAGGGGGTCATTGTATAATAGTTCCTTGCAATGCACATAGAAGCGAGAAACTTTATCCCCTCGTCATAGGAAAGCTCCATAAGCCACAATGTTTTCAGGGCGTCGGACACTTTCCATGCCAGTGCAAAGCATCTAAAAATGCAAACAGTACAGGAATCCAAAAAGTAATGCATTTGCACAGGGGAACCAGAATAACTGATCTTCGTCTTTGAATTGTGTTGACTTTTTTTCTTTCGTTGCGTGAGGTTATGTTAGTCAGTGATTTATCCAATTGCATTATTTGAACACTGTAAATGCACCTTGTTGGATACATTGCGGAAATAGTTTTTTCAATGGCATTAGAAAGGTTTAAACTGTGAATCGAGGTGATTGCTTGGATTAATGAGTCTTAGAATACTTTGTGACGCAACAAGTGTTTACATTTCTGAAGTATGAGAGAAGTGCCATGGCGGAAAATCGTACAAGGATAGAGTCATAGGAAAGTGTGATTTTAAGGGCATCGGTTACATTCTGTGTAAATACAAGGCATCTAAAATGCATACAGTACAGTAATCCAATGAATAAAGCACTTGCCCATGGGAGCCAGCATATACTTCTCCTCGTCTTTGAATCGTGCTTTTTTTTTTTTTTTTCTTTCGTTGCGTGAGGTTATATTTGCCAGCTAGATATCCAAGTGCATTATTCGAATACTGTAAATGCACCTTCTTGGATACATTTTGGAAATAGTTGGGTTTTTCTTTTTTTTTCATGGCATTTGAAAGGTATAAACTGTGAATCAAGGTTAACTGCATGCAGTAACGGGCCTTAGAATATTTTGTAACGCGACAAGGGTTGGTGCTTCTGAATTACAAATTGGCGATTAATTCGAAATCACGTAATTCGAAGTCCGATTTTTTAGTCCCAACGACTTCGAATTAACGAGGTTTTACTGTATATGGGAGTGTCATAAAAATAAGAATGCATACCTGCCAACTTTTGGAAATCAAAAATAGGAAGATTTTTTAATTCTTGGATTTCATCACAAATATTGCGCCAAGGTCTAAGTGAAAAATGGACAGGATAAAAAGGCATGCATACCTACAGTAACAATGTGATTTGATCATGAAATCTAAAATCTTAAATTTAAAAAACATTAAAATGGTTACAAGAAAATGTACCTAATCACTCTCATTTATGACACATACATACAAATAATAATACAGCCGAACTTCGATACATCAAAACTCCATTACTTGACTTTTCAGTATCTCAAACTAACTTAGATTTCTGGTCATTTGTCCTATTCTTCACGTGTATTTATCTCCCCATTCTCAAAATTCGGTTATACGAATTTCTCGATTTCTCGAAGCAAACATTTCCTCCCTTGAAGAAAAAAATACTCCGTAACTCGAATTTTGTGCAACTTTAACTGTGCAATACAGCATTTGCGGTTTCTGAGGAACAGTTAACAAGTAAAGAAAGGGTTCCAGTCAAGCTGGAAACCAATATGACTGAAACCGAAAAACTCTAACTTCTAGTGATAGGCAAATCCTCGCCATAACTCGGGTGTCAATTACCGGTCACGTTCGGAAGCAAGCCCAGAAGTCGCGGATGGCAAGCTCCATTTACGAAACTCGGTTGCGTGGTATTGGCGAAAGGTTTCAACGTGAAGTGAGGAAACGTTAACCACAACAGACAGAAGAGATTATAGGATTTTTTTCCAAAAGTGTTAACGGAGCTATGTTTCTTATTTCACTACTGTATGTACCATATCCTATCTTCTAAAAAATTACTATAATAAGGGTTATAATTAAAGTGATGCCATAAAATAGTTTCTTTGTATATTTTTAAGTACCGGTACCGTTAAACATAATGTATTCAGTAAAAGTCCGTAGATACATATGATTCAATTATGTGCTATACATGCTCAAAAACGGTATTCTCTATATCTCAAAATTTCGATAACTCGAAATAAAATTTATCCCCCGATGTGATTTGCATAATAGTTTCCTTTATTAGACTGTAAAATGAACGGAAATTTAATTTTGTAGGTATCTCTGAACACTTGGAGATAACGTTTGTTATGTCTTTTGGCCATAACGTGAAGAGAAAATACCAGAAACTGTCACTGACACAACTCCCTGAGATACATTCAACTCATGAAAATTATGAAGTAAGAATAAAAGAAATGCAGTGAAATACACGAAACTAGCAAATACAAAACAGATAGGTGTGTCTCATACATTATTAACACTGACATGGGGAAAAGCACAGAACCAGTAGAAAAAACACGTGCCATACAATTCCAACGAAATTACACACAGAAACGATGTTAATAGTGCCCGAACCACACAATAAGAAACTCATTCTTTCGTCCCGACTAACCGAGTCATTAGTGCTTCCTAGCCTCTCTTGCTTGTAGGACGATTGCCATCCTGAATCCCCAGCCATAAAGTACACATGCTGTTTGAGCAAGCAGGAAACATGATACACGAAGGCGAACCATCAAATAAAAACGCTTGAAAATGAGGTTGGGTAAATTACACAAGCACGTAAGAATTTATCCTTTATCCTAGGGTAAGAGTATTGATTGTAGTGGAGGTTATATTGGTCAAAAATAGGAAGAATTGAAAATAAATCGGAAAATGAGTTAAAAAACTGAAAGTTTCCGGGTATATCGGAACGGTTGGCAGGTATGAGAATGTATCTATGGAACTCATTCAGAGAATAAAAATGCTCTATGATGACTGCTACAGCTGTGTTCAAGTAGGAAATTTATATTCAGATTGGTTCCAGACATCTAGGAGTGCAACAAGGCAGTGCCCTTTCACCATTACTATTCATCACCATCATGGATGAAATCATAAAAGAAGTGAAGCAGAACACCAACATGGAACTTAAAAGCATTTGCTTTTGCAGGTGATATAGTTATCTGGGGAAATAGCAAGATGGAAGTTTAGGAAAGGCTGAACGTCTGGAATATAATTTATTAAGGTGCGCTCGAAAGAGCATTACTTAACCTAGTAAAAACATTTACAAATGTTTTTATCTTTTCTATATTCACTAATTGATTTCACCCACGTCTGAAATGATCATGTGAAAATATATGAACTGAAAGCAAGTACTACAAAAACTGCTGCAATGTCTGTTGATAAACAGAGAAGCAAATATAATGCTGGAGGGTGTACAATTGGAAACAGTAAACCAGTATCAGTACCTTGGATGCATAATATCAAGTGACAACAGAATACAGCTTGAATTAAATAACCGTATTCAGAAATCCAGTCAATTCTATCAGCAAGTTCGATATCTGCTCTGGAATAAACAAGTGCCACTAAGATCAAAACAAACTCTGTTTCAAACAATTTGTCCCTATATTGACTTACGGGTTGGAAACAAGCACAACTATCAAAAATGATGACAGCAGACTTCAGAAATGAAGTTTCTAAGAAGCATGCATCAAAAGACTAGGAAGGACAAAGTAAGAAATGAGAAGATTAGAGAACAAGCTCGAATAAATCAGTCCCTGAAGGAGACCATAACTAGGACACGTTTGCGATTGTTTGGTCACGTCAAACATATGACAGAAAGAAGAATTGAAAAACAATGGTTGAATACTGAGATTACTGGAAAGAGACTTGTTGGAAGACCTAGGAAGAGATCGCTGGACCAAGTAAAGAAAGATATCACATCCAAAGGAATCAACTTGGCATGAAGTCTCGAAGGAGCAGTGGTACACGAAGACTAAAATGGAGCATGCTGGCAAACCACAACTGCGATACTGGAGTGGAATCTTGATGATGATGATGATTATGATAGACCACTATCTAATCTGTAGTGAATTATGTACCTCTAGGCCTAGGATAGACAAAGTGAAATCTTCTGCAAACGAATAAGGACAGAAAATCTCCAGGATGAGGAAATCAGACAGAAGTACATGGATATGATTGGTGAGAAGTTCCGAACAGTAGACAGTAAGCACGTTCAGGATATACTGTAGAAAGAGAATGGGTTGCATACAGGGATGCTGTGGTAGAAACAGCAAGGAAATGCCTAGGAACAACTGCATGTAAAGATGGAGAAAAGCAAACATCTTGGTGGAAAGATGAAATGAGAGCAGCTTGTAATCGTAAAAAGAAGGCTTATCAGAAATGGCTCCAAACAAGAGCTGGTGCAGACAGGGAATTATACATGGATGAAACAAACAGAGCAAAACAAATAGTTGTTGAATCCAGAAAGAAGCCATGGGAAGATTTTGGTAATAACCTGGAAAGGCTAGGTCAAGCAGAAAGGAAACCTTTCTGAACAGTAATAAAGAATCTCAGGAAGGGAGGGGGGAAAAGGAAATTAACAGTGTTTTGTGTAATTGAGGTGAACTCATAATCGATCCCAGAGAATCACTGGATAGACGGAGGGAATATTTTGAAAATCTTCTCAACGTAAACGGAAATCTTCACGGTGGTGTCGCGAACAACGGAGCTCATGGGGAGAGGGAAAATGATGTTGGTGAAATTACGCTTGAGGAAGTGGAAAGGATGGTAAATTAACTCCACTGTCATAAAGCAGCAGGAATAGATGAAATTAGACCTGAATTGGTGAAGTATATTGGAAAGGAGGTATGAAATGGCTTCATAGAATAATAAGATTAGCATGGAGTGTTGGTAAGTTACCTTCAGATTGGACAAAAGCAGTAATTGCACCTATCTATAAGCAACGGAACAGGAAGGATTACAACTACTATTGAGGTATCTCATTGATTAATATAGCAAGCAAAGAGAGGGTGGGAGGGAGCTGGAGATTAAAACCAGTGTGGTTTCAGACCACAAAGGGGCTGACAGGATCAGATTTTCAGTATGCGCCAGATGATCAAAAAATGGTAAGAGAAGAATAGACAGTTGTGTTTATGTTTCATAAAGAATAGACAGTTGTGTTTATGTTTCATAGATCTAGAGAAAGCATAACCCTTTCAGACCGAGTACGCACAATTGTGCGGGTTCGTATTTTAGTTATCCCTGACCGTATTTGATGTTTTTTCGGCGCTACACCGGACTGCAGTGATTGTGCAGGACACGTGGCATGTATTTCAATTGATTTTAGTATGCGCTTGACCGCCAGGGCGAAGGAAGAAGAGTTTAAAAAGCACAGTTGATCGGCGAGATGGCAGGAAGCAGTAGTGCCGAAAGTAAGTATTTATTTACTGCGTTTATATTAATCTAGAAGCTTTACTGAATACCGGAATATATTCAATGAAGTGTGTACATTGGTTAGTGAACGTAAATTTTGAAGCTACACCATCGTACGTGATACGAGGTTTTGAATTTTGATACGCACAATTGTGTGGGTCCTGTTTTTAGGATGTTAGTTTTTATTTTGCAAAATAAACTATTAATGTGTATATTGAGCGGCATTTTAGTCAGTTCTTGACGTACAAACAAAAATTCACACCTCCAGTTTTCTTTCAGGTCTGAAAGGGATATGACAGGGTACTGAGGGAAAAGATGTTCACAATACTGGGGGACTATGGGATCAAGTGTAAATTATTAAAATCAAAGGAATTTATGTTGACAATTGGGCTACGGTGAGAATTGATGGTAGAATGAGTGCTTGGTTCAGGGTACTTACAGGGGTTAGACAGGGCTAATGTTCGTAATTTACATGGATCATCTGCTGAAAGGTATAAAGTGGCAGGGAGATTTTCAGTTAGGCAGAAATGTAGTATGCAGTCTGGCCTATGCTGGCGACTTGGTCTTAATGGCAGATTGTGCTAAAAGCCTGGAGTCTAATATCTTGCATCTTGAAAATAAGTGCAATGAGTATGGTATGAAAATTAGCCTTTCGAAGACCAAATTGATGTCATTAGGTAAGAAATTCAACAGAATAAACAATTTGTTCCCAGTTGAATGAGGTACGAATTAAAATAATGTGCTTTCAGAGAAAATTTTTATGGCACTGAAAAGAGGAACAACCAATTAGTAATATCGTGCTATATCATAGTGCCTATAAGCTTGGATGTAGTTTCTAATTTACTATTCAAACAACGCATTTTGATGGAAATACTTTTTCCATTACTGTACCAACAATCATCTCATCACAAAGCCTTTTTCATCGCCAGTGTGTACTATTATCAACCATTGAATTTAACAGAAACAAATTATCAGAATCAGAAATCGTGCACTCACCTTCCACTGTGACTCAGGTGATCCTACGATGGTCACTTTCCTCTCTGTCTGTTGGTCTTGTGGTTTATCCTGTTCAAGGGGTGCAATCTTGACTGATGCACCAGAAAACCTGATTATATTGCGAATGTGTGTGCCTTTGGTCCCAATTATAGCACCCACTGCATTGTTCGGTATGTACAAGTAAGTGGTTTCCTAGAACACACAAAAGACAATTCAGAAGTCAAAAGCAAACTATTATCATTATGATGATGATGATGATGATTATTATTATTATTATTACTGACAATGATCGTGAGAAAATCTTAGGCCTAACGAAAACAGAATGGAAATTTAGAAGAAATAAAGAAATATACCAGAATGTAGAAAATATATCTGAGTATGAAAAAAACTGCCATTCTTGGACATATCTATATAATGGCTGATGATAAATTGACAAAACAGATATGGGCGTACCTTAGGGAGAAAAGGGTCAACTATCTGGATACAGGAGGTCCAAATAAAATAAAAGAGGAAAATATAGAGAGAATTTTATTTTTAAGGAATGGAAAGATTACCAAGGAACAATGAAAGGGAAACCGGTCCAAAGTGGTCTGAGAGAAGAATAAAGCATTATGTGATGAAGGAATACTGGAAAGAACAGAAGAAACAATAAGGATGAATTAAGATTTATATTTGGTCCCTCGCAGGCCTCATCATTAACAGCAGCAGCAGCAGTAGTAATCTGATGCCACAAAAAAGTGCATTTACTACCCAGCAAAAATACAGGGTCTTTCAAAAAGAATATACTAGTACAAAGTATTATTTTGTCCAAACTATCATTCGCTATGCCTTGGCTATTGAAGAAACGAATACATAGTCTAGTTTATATTAATAGCCGCTAGATGTCAGTTGTCTTCTGTTTTGCTTGTGAAGGAATTGATGAGTGATCAGGTATTGAAGGACCATGTGATCGACAATTTTGCAGCCAAGAAAACTCAACGTTTGGAACTACTCTACAAGAAACTTTTAAGGTAAGATTTCCCGCCTACCCATTAATTAACTAATAGCTTCGCCACTGGAAAAGAGTTATCATCCAAACAAACTCTTCGCGGGTGGAAACATATATATATGGCAGACTTTTCTTACGCTCCATGCGGAAACATATATATATATGTTCTGTTCGAAAATCACAGGTTTATTAGCCGAGGAGGTACCCAAACATGCTCAGAGATTGCAGGAGCTGTTCTCAACTCTTCCGGTGAGGCAAATCCCTGCAGTATCCAGCCGAGTGTGTTCTCCTGTTTGTGGGAGTTACGTAATACACATGTTGCGCGACGCAGTTTTCTTGTGTACATACTTACACATTTTCGCAGTTTTCCAGGAAAATGGCATCACGAAAACGGATCAGTGATACAGACAGTGTCAATACTGGATGATATGGTCGAGGAAGTTTCCGATTTTAGTGAATGTGAATCTGGGGATGAAAATTCTTTCTCCAGCTCAAATGAGTGCAACGACACAAGCTGACACAGATGGCGACAGAACGGACGACTGGACAGACATAATAGCGACCCTGGGCCAACAAATATTATTCCCGTTCGTAATATCGATCAAGGGTCAATATTACCATCATACTTTGATAATGATACGCACCCTGTAAAATATTTTCATCTATTTTTGATTGACGAAATATTTGATCATATTCTCAGTGAAACTAAATTACATGGGGACAAAAAGAAAATGCAGGCAACACAGACCACAGAAAAAAGCAGAAGGAGAACTTAGCATCACCCAACATTGCGTGACAAAGGCATTTATTGGAGTTTTGAGGATCACCTTGACACTTGCAAATTCAGGATATTATTTGTGTACAGCGTAGGTTCAACTGCTATGACTATTTTCTGACAGATTTTTTCACGGACAAAGACAAAAAATTAAACCTAAAATATCATTGAAAGTAGTTTTTTGTACATATATTTCGTAATAGTGGACTACAGTGTACTTCAAGTTAACCGCTGTCACATCATAAAGTGGAGTTTGACTTGTGCCGTTTTTCCAACGAAAAATTATTTTACGATATTTATTTGGCCTTCAAACCGCTTCAAATTTGGATTTCAACTCCTAAACACGGTATGTGGTATATTTAGGCATATTTTCCCAAAATTTTGCATGCATTTTTTTTTTCTCGGCCGCCTATGGCCATAAATGACCGCCGCCCGTGAAGGGCTAAAGTAAATCACAGCAATGACATCTATTACAATAAAGCACCTCAAGACACGTCACCTGAATGTAATTTTAACTGGAAGAACTGCACTTAACCATTGCCCTCCATAAGAAGAGACCACAAAGTTTTAACACCTCTCATTAATTTTTAAGATTAGGTTTTAATACTTTTTTTATTGTATGTAATATGTAATGTATTGATCAATTTTAAGGTTAAGCGGCTGAAGATGACCTCATTGTTAGCTTGAAACTCGTACCACAAGGTCTTGATGTCCATATAATTACATCAATAATAAAAGTGTATGCCTATGAAGAAGTACATGGTCTCTCCAACAGAGGAAGCAACCGACGCATTGACATTATTGCTTTTAAGCCATCCTGTTCTGAAGGTTTCATCATCGATCCAACCATTACATTTGAGCCCAACAAAAACGAGCCAGAAGAGATCGATGCAGAAAAAAGAATTTATGAAGACACGGTGGACTTCTATAAGCGAAAGTATAAGCTCTCATCCATCACTGTGATTGGTTTGATGTTAGGTGCTCGAGGAACCATACCTACATTTTTTGTCAACTTCTGCAATACCTTTGGGCTGAATAGAGATTTCAGCTATCACATCGCGATTACCACACTCAAGAAGTCCATCATGATCTTCAAGAACCATGCTTGAGGACCTCAAATGTTTGACATGCATGACTCTATTGCCCATACTTAACATCATACGATCATATTATCTATTGTATCCATATCCATTATTGTTGTTAAGGTATTCTGTTTTTGGGCAACCTGCAGCTGTTGCAGGAGGATTGTATAATAAATAATAATGGATCATCTTTTTAATTGTAATTTCTCATCAATACAGACCACCACGAAAATTATTTCTTACCACGTTTAAATATGCAGCCGACAAGGTTGACTTTACGAATCCAGCATTGGACATAACTACTTATTCAAAGTCTTTGGAGAGTAGTCAAGACATTTTGTCATGTACCGTGCAAAGTCCGTAACTATTGCCACTACAAGGTCCACACATTTTGCTCATTTGATTAATTTTATCAATTTACAAAAAAATACTGTTCCTGGATATCAACAAATAAAAAGTGTACCTTATTTAGGCTGATAATGACTCACATGGGGTCGAAACTAGTCCCCTAAAACACTGTAAAGTATATATAGGCATTACAATTATTGTATAGTATTGAGTAGGTGCATTAAAACTTTTGTCAATTACATTATAGATAACCACTTTGTCATAAACTCAACGACAGGGTTATAATTAACTGCTAAAGAACAGCTGGAAGATTTTGGAGCTGTAATGACCTCGCGTATGCACTGTAGAAATGCACCGAGTTTTATTTTTAAGTTAAATTAAATAGTACACTTTAGAATGAAGAACAGATTTTGACCATATGAACAGAATGTCATGCTCATCATTTTACTAACATGCACAGTATACGAATATTTCAAAAAATTATGTTTCTAGTACTTCATTGTCGTTTACAATTGAAACTAAAATATGTAATATGAAATCTTTGTCATCTCTATATAAACGTGCATGCTATAAACTTTTATTTTACAATTTGTTTTACGTCACACCGAAACAGGTCTTACGTTGACGATGGGATAGGAAAGGTCTAGGAGTGGGAAGAAAGCGGCCAAGGTATAACCACAGCATTTCTTTGGTGTAAAAATGGGAATCCACGGAAAGCATCTTCAGGGCTGCCGGCAGTGGGGTTCAAATCCACTATCTCCCGGATGCAAACTCTCAGCTATGCGCCCCTAACCGCATGTTCAACTTGCCCGGTCATGCTATAAACAGCCTTTTACTGCAAATATGAGGAAACATCCGGATTCCTGTTGAGAGTCATTCATTTTGTCACACTGTGAGTAGCCAACGTAACAATAGCAGGCATGTAGCAATGTTCTGATATCTTAATTGATCATCCCACCAAGTTTCATTGCAATTGCTGCCACCTATACATCACGTTCCATTTAAAACTGGAACAAAAATTTACTGTGTATAAATACCAGTACGAAAATATTTCACAGCAGTACGGCTATAACCATTAAGTTCCGGATGTCTTAGCTGACCATGTTAGTAAGTTTCATTGCAATTGATCTGGTCCAACTCGAACAACTTCCTTGTTAGTTCATAATCATTCATGAATATGGATAGCATTTTGTGTTATTTCTAAGTTTTGAAGGTACGCAAGTTAGACAGTGTATGCAGCAGAATCTACAAATTATGCAAAGGTATGGTAAATAAACTCTTCATATTTGTGAAGAAGGAAGTACGAAACCTGTATTAAAGAGTGTTTGAGTGCCTTTCCATGACCGCAGAAAAATATGCATTTGAATATGGCTCCTAGCCCTAAACACAATGAAAAATACAATGTAACTCCTTACACAATATCCTGAAGGAAACTTACAAGAAAAGAAACCTTAAATCAGTCATTCCCAAGCCGGGGTGCAAGTATACCAAGGGTACGAGCCACGACGTTTATGTAAGACTAGAAAGAATTTGTATAATAACTGTAGTGATTATTGAATGTTGATTAGTATGAAAGGCAGAGTTTAGATAATAGACTCCAAAGTGAAACACAATTGAAGAAGAAGAAAAGGCTGTCAACCACTATTCTAAATGAAAAAATATCTGTTGGTGTTCCATTTCGGTTTCACTTGTTTATACTGCTCTTTTCTCTCTTTTATGTAAAATATTTTCTATTTGCTATTGTAAAACCTGATTTTGCACTGAAATGAGCTCTTCTGTTGTTTTCCAGAACACACTGTCGCTTTTCAATCTTTTCTCACTTATAAATCTAACACTTTCATCTGTTTCAACAAAACCTCTCTTTGTAGCTCTTGCTCTATTAAGTCACTCGTCAGATCTGCTTCGAATTCTTATAGTTTCCACTTTTTAGGTCTAGATGGTCCTCCGCGTGACACCAGTTGAATTATTCAGCGACGTAAGATCCTCAGGGGGAACGGGAACGTCCTCTAAAGGAAGCTCGGGAGATATAACATCTCTCGTTCGATGCGCTGCAACCCCAGCATCCGTAGATATTTTTAGAATAAATGTAATTTAACTATTTATAAATGTGCATTCATTACTTACAATTCTAAAGTTGTTTATTCTTACCTGGTATTTTGGCAATAGTAGTGTCTGTATCCACCTGCATCATCTTTAGGAGCTTTTCTCCCAAACTTCAGACACACAGATCCATTTTTGTTTTCAAGCTACACTTCATGTTTCTTACTTCTTTTTTTTTTTTCCTTTCTTGAGCATCCGTCAACTCGATATTTAAAGAGATCACGGCAATGGTCACGTATGCGACCCATTACTGTGGATTTCCTTCTGCGCTTTTCGGGAAGTTGAGATTCACAAATATCATTACGGGCCTTATTTTTTGGTGAAATTAAACTGTTGATTTCGGTGTTAAAACTAACACTATTTCAGTAGGTATTTCGTGAAAAAAATTGTCATACTGTTTCTTGTGAAATATTCCTTATGGTATGGGGTAAATCTAACTAATTTTGTGATTAGAGGTTTTAAAGTGAACACTTGTAATGTATTAAATTGTCATTAAACCTTAGAACAACCAAATATACAGAATGTTGTAGAAATAAATACCGGTAGGCCTATATAAATCACTGAAACCTCAAAATGAAGTTAGGTGGAAGTTAGGAATTTATACATAGCCTACACGTTTTTGCTGGTCCCGTGGTGTAGGGGTAGCGTGCATGCCTCTGGCCAGGAGGCCCCAGGTTCGATTCCCGGCCAGGTCAGGGATTTTTTTCTCGACCTGAGGGCTGGTTCGAGGTCCACTCAGCCTACCTGATTAGAACTCAGGAGCTATTGACAGTGAGATATCGGCCCCGGTCTCGAAAGCCCAGAATAATGGCCGAGAGGATGCGTCGTGCTGACCACACGACCCCTCGTAATCTGCAGGCCTTCAGGCTGAGCAGCGGTCACAGGGCAGGCAAAGGCCCTTTCAGGGCGTTAAGTGCCGTGGGGATGGTTTGGTTCTACATGTTTTAACATTTTGAATGACTTGTCTCCATAAACTACGCATGGTTTCAACATTATCAGGATTCAGAGTTGTGCGACAGTCAGAAAGTATGTTTTTGTAAACAAAGCAGCCCCTTTCGCTGACCACATTAGACGTCGGAAACCATAATACTTGCAAACACTTGGTGCAAATCCTCCTAAAACTTCACTAACAATGTCTTCTTTCTTCTCTTCTATCAGACGTGCTTTCACTGCATTTTGCAAAGCCACATATCCCTGGAAGATAATCATGGATATGCTGGTGCTGCCCGGCCGGGGACGAGTTAACTCAGACGGTTAAGGCGTTGGCTTTCTGAGCCCAAGTTGGTAGGTACAATCCTGGCTCAGTCCGGTGCTTAAATACGTCAGCACCGTGTTACTAGTTTTATTGGCGCGTAAAAACCTCCTGTGGGACAACATTCCGACATCTCGGCATCTCCGAAAACCGTAAAAGTAGTTAGTGGGACGTAAAAACAATAACATTATTACAACTCAACCAGGCGATTTATTTATTTATTTATTTATTTATTTATTTGCTCCTTGCTTTACGGCGCACCGACACAGATAGGTCTTACGGCGACGATGGGATAGGAAAGGCCTAGGAATTGGAAGGAAGCGACCGTGGCCTTAAAACCCCGGCATTTGCCTGGTGTGAAAATGGGAAACCACGGAAAACCATCTTCAGGGCTGCCGATAGTGGGGCTCGAACCCACTATCTCCCGATTACTGGATACTGCCTCCACTTAAGCGACTGCAGCTATCGAGCTCAGTGCGATTTATTTAGAATAGGCCTACTAATATCGTCATATTTTATAATAAAGTCGGTATTATTTATCTTCCCTTTTATATTCATCCATGTCCTCATGCCAGGATTATCCAATTTTTCTATAGAAATGCTGGCTTGCATGAATGCTTTTGTTGTGTCTATTACAAATTGCTCTCTATCACTTTTGAACTCCTTTGCGATGTGTAAAGTATCGCTGATTGTTATTTGCCGCTTAAAATTATGTTCATTTGCTTCATTCTTCTTCTTTTTGTGTGTTTCTGATTCGCTACAGTATTTATAGCATGCATCTCTTCGTTTTCACGTAATGCGAACATTACAGTACTTACACATTAGAATCTTTCTTGCAGCATCAAATACATAGAACGCCTCACTGTTGTATTCCACGTCCCTCGGAAAAACTGTTGTGACTTTAGTTTTCAGCATTTTTGTACTTAAATGCTGGACATTTGCTGATAAAGGTTCCTAAGTGGCGAACTTTCAATGCGAAAAAGTATAATGCGCACTGCTGTATCTACAACCGATCTTGCTACGACCGCAATGCCATTTCCTGTAATCGATAACAGATATAGATTTTTAATGATTGCCTTAGAGATCGCGGAACTGAACACACACACTTCCGATACACAGGGCTCATCGCTTTGTGTGCATTTGTGTAGAGAATATACAGCGCAATCAATCAACGGAGAAGGAAACTACTATAGACAAGTTCACAAGAGCATTTAAACATTTATTGGAGATACGATTTCGCATTTTTCTTACCAAGTGGGGTATATTTCGTGATTATTTGCGCGATCCGCGTAATAAACAGATTTCGCGATATTTCGCTAAAATACGTTACAGTACGGTACCTACAAGGTCATATAAAGGCTAGAAAGAAGATATGAAAAATTTCGTGCTTATCGCTATTCCCAAAAAATAGAGCCCCTAAATATTATAATAATTATTTATAGATCCATAATACTTAAAATTCATAGGTACACGTTTCACCCTTTTTCCGGGCATCATCAGCCTATATCAATCTTAAAATAATTGGATATGGGATCTTTCCAATTTTACAAACTACAGAATAAAATGTTGAACAATGACTCCATAAAATGTTACACAATAACTTCTAAAATGAGGACAATGCACAGAAAGTTTGTTAAAAACACTGTATTTTAAAAGTTTTTTAAAATATAATGTAGTTAATCTCAATTATGTGAACGCTTAAAACCAAAATGGATCCTCTTCTTATACACCATTAGGACTATGACGGCCTTGAGCGTGAAAGCAGTCATCCAAGGGGGATATTTATTCCACTCCCATAACATGAGTTCAAGATAATGAGACTAATGTCAAATTAATTTAAAATAGAAGTGTGAACGAATCAAGTGTGTTAAAATATATACGGTTGATTTATCAAAAGGTCGTAAAAAAGAAGACGTTTAAACACAAGGAGACGTTGCTAATGATAAAATGTTGAGGTGTCAATGCTTAGTTATGTTAGTACAGAAATCAGTTGGATCCAAAAGACGGTCAAGTGGGTATTGTTTTCCCTGTTGAAATGTTTATTCGAAGAATGATAGTTTTTACTCGTATAGTGCATGTTAGGTTTGTTGGACTGTTCCAAAAGCGCTAGTAAGTTGAGATTCTGCAAAGATCACAATATCGACAAAACTAGCCTGAAACTCCGCCCTTTCTTCCTCCAGCACTATCTTTCTGGAGCAAACTAAGTCAGAAGAAACGTAAAGGACGTAGGCAGAGCATGGGACACTTGCAATTTTCCTCTTTATTAGGTTGTGTTTATTACAGCTACGGCGTCAGTTGACAAGATACCAGAGGTAGTGAGCGAGACACATCTCAAGCAGGAGACAAGTCTCATTAGCGGAAGAAAAACTTAATTCATATACATGACAAGATCAGTCTCAATCCTCCTACGAGACTTGTCTCGTGAGCTACATCTCATTTTTATTCATATCGCCCAATCACGAAGTGAAATCCAAGACGATAACGCAGATTTCCACGGAATTATTCAGCTCACGGTCAGGCGAATTATTTACGATGTCCCAGTCGTCATCGCTAGACTCTTATCGTACTACTACGTCATAAGTGTCTGGGCATGGGATGAAAACTTACACCCCAGCAGTCCAGATAATTATTATCCAATGGTATTAAAGTTTTATTTTATAAACTCGTCAGTAATCGTAATGTAAAGTCATCAATAACTGGGAAGAAATATTAACCTAATTACCGTATGTTTAAAAGAAATTGAAAAAATGAATATTTCCATTGTCACAAATCACTACACGGGAACAACAACAAGGAGTCGTCACTACCGCACTCCTGCAGCTCGAGCACTGACGCGCTATGTGTTCACTCACAAAGGATGTGTGATTATTGCGCGGGAACCTCGTTCCTCTAACATTGACATCTAGCGGCGATTCCGAGAACTTTTCAAAGCGGCCTCGTACATCACAGAAGAAAATGAAGCCTAGGATGCAGATGTAATTCGTGCAACGGTCGCATTCTTCAGCATTTCATTCCTGAATGGATACTTGCGGACAATGTAGTCACATGCGGCAATGAAGTACTTTCGAACTGATGAGAAAAATTCCTCCTCATCATGCTTCAGATGCTCTACGAATAGGGAAGTGCAACTAGCAATGATCAAGTCACAATCATTCTTCTGGTTTACACTGCTGTGGTAATTTGACTTCCAAAAGAGAGGAAGATTTAACCACTGAAGGTCGTACAAATTTCGATATCAAGTTCCTTAATGTGTCCAGCAGCAGATATTGCAGTAAATGGATGTGAGGCACACCTGACTGCAAAATTACATTAGGTTTATGAAATGTAAGTATAACATTTGATGAAAACAGACATAAAGCCTTATTTAAATTTGATGACAGGAACATAAAAATTCTTTCTTCACGAGACAGACTGCACTTAATGAATGAATCCTGTTTAGTTGTTTTAGGTGAAGAAGATCATGGACTGGTGATTCATTGGTTCTTTTCCTTGAGGGGCAGCACTTTCTACTGATGTTTGTTTCATTTTAGGAATATGGTAAGTTTCAAGACTTCCAAGCTGACCTGTCTTACCAGACTTCACTTCATAATTGAGCAGACTGGACAAAGGCTGCCACTGTTCCAACAACTTGGATAAACATTTGCCCACAGAAAGCCAGCAGTTGCACACATGCTTTAAAATTTTCCTAGTCTTGGCATTGTACAGTTCCTGAAATTGTTTCAGTTTAACTTTTCTCTTAGTACTACTTTGTAGAAAATAGTTAATGTCCACCAAATAACCATCAATCCTGAATGGCAAGCATGATGCTCCCATTTCTGCAGCCAAATTTAAGAAATGGCAGGGACAACCAACAACAAAGAGATCAGGCATATCATTTTTCATTCCAACCTTTACTGGTGCGTTATCACAACATAAGGCTAAACAGTTATTAAGTGGAATATTGCACTCTTTCAGGGTCTTGAGAAGAAGAGCACCTATATTCGCACCAGTAGAGTCCCCTTTCAAGTTAGGTACAGACAATGAGCAGCTTTCAATTTTTTTCTCTCTTCTGATTATATACGGTAACAACAATGGGATATAGGTCACAATCTCCTTTGTTACTTCCATCAGTTGAAACAGAAAATGGCCATTTCTTTAAAGTTTCTACTATTTCTTCTTTCTCTTTCTTTGCCATTTCTCCAATGATTGCAGCAGTCTTTGTTCTTGCACAGGTGTATTTCTTTGCAATATCACTGTCCGGGAACATTTTTCTGAAAAGGTGACCTGCATGATCTGCACAATTAAGTGGCAAATTATGCTCCAAAATGAATTATGAAAACAAGCATTCGGCATTTATCACCCGATCACCTTCAATTTTAACAGCAAAATTTAGTTTTGTATTACTGTCTATACACTTGACGATTTCTCGGTGCTTCTTTGTTTCCGTGTGTTATGAAACATCACTTTTTCCACCATGTGATACAGAAATATAACATCGACAATCAGTACAAAATGCAAAAGATGGACCTTTCCTGGATTCAATAATGCACGTAAACTGTTCCGAAAACTGTTTCAAGAAAACAATTGTATTTCTTGGCCACAGTGAAAATTCAAAACACCAAGCAAAAACACTACAATATGACGAAAAATTGGCATTATAATCTATAAACAGCCACTTAACACGAAAACAAACCACCTTCAGGGATTCGGGAAAGCAAATAACATTCAGCCAACTATAAAAACGTCAATAAATACTGGATATGCCTCACCAAAACACATTCACGCATCAAATTGAACAGGACAGAACAACACTGAACATAAATATATAACAGAACACTCAACAATAGAAGCATCCGAACCAGTGTTGCTAAGCGAAAAGTCACCAAAGTCACCAAATTCTAAATTAAAAGTCGGTAAATCAAACTAACTACCATAATCCAGTTGCACTTTATTTGAATGATAATTAGGCCCTAATCATATTAGAAATTAAATTCACGTACCTAGTTAGAACAAAATAATTCTTCATTTTCCAGCTCCTCGACAGCAGACAACAAAGGTTGCATGTATTTGCTGATATAGGCCTATATCAATTTTACAAATACCTTTGTGAAATTACGTACCAAAAATATGTTTTTTCTTAGTTTTTATTTTTTTTATTTTTTACAATCTGCTTTACCTAGCACCGTCACAAATAGGTCTTGTGGTGACGATGCGATTGGAAAGGCCGAGGCGTGGGAAGGAAGTACTGTATCCTTAAGTAAGGTACAGCCCCAACATTTGTCTGATGTGAAAAAGGGAAACCACGGAAAACCAGTCTCAGGGCTGGCACCAGTGGGGTCCGAACCCACTATCTGCCGAATGCAAGCCAACAGTAGCGCGCCCCTAACCGCGCGGCACCCAGTCCGATTCCTTAACTTTGTACATACTATATGACGGCTTCCCCATTATTACACATTAAATTCAATACCCCTTCTAATAACAATTAAGAATGTCACTACTTCAAACAATACAGGAGTACTATGGTATTATTATAACACTTGCCTCAAACCCAATTGTTGCTACATGAGTCTACAAGGCTAAAAATTACACATCTCTATTCCCTCACAGGAAGTATGTGAGAGATAAGCCTTCCGAAAATAGTATGAACTCATGCTCCACGCGTGTGAATCAGTTATGCGCTTCGATGCGCAGATTAATATATTCCATCATGCGACCGCGTGATTATAACAAGCGCAATGCGATTTATCAAGCAATAAATTAAAATTTGCCAGAATTGTCTCCAAATGGCTACTAAAATCACTAGTCTCTATCTTTTAATTCTGTCAATAATATTACTAAAAATGACTCCAAAAATTCAGCAACTAATCTCCAGAATCGACTAGACTGATGTGAATGAACATAGCATAGCACGCGAGAACGAGAGATTGACGATCGATATACGCGTTGCGATATACAGGTTTCAATAAACAGTGCACATTCACGCGCATTCTCATATTAATAAACATTGATATTTCATTTGAAAGCGGCCAATGAGCAAAGGACTTCCAGCCACTGGCGTGCAAACCTGAAAAGGCGGGATTTGAAAACAAATGTTTGAAGTTCACAAAAAAATAAGCTAAACTCAGGAGGAATAGTAGAATAATCAGGAGGCAGGAGAAGCTATCGCAAATTGAGAGTTTCCCGCCTAAATCGGGGGCAGGTATGTATCGTTTCGTGAAGAGATGTGTTACTACAAACAATTTCTCAAGCTCATCTAATTTATCAGTGTAATTCAAAATTATATTTTTTGGATACAAAGCTTGGGAAATTGACAAGAAAGGTTATGGTTGGGGTATTCAGCTTTCAGTGTGGCTAGCTTGCGCTGTGAAGAATGAGCAGCATTGACAGATGTGTCCCTACTTCCAGCCTGCTGTAGAGGAGTGAGCTTAATCAAAGCATCATTAGTTGCTGCAGAAAAATTCCCCTCACAAATGAAAGTAAAACTGGCGTCAAGATTATGCTGTTTGGGATAAAGGAGATGAGAGGTAGGATCAGAGACCCTTCAAGTTCAGTAAGCAGATCAACCAATCCAGCTGCATGATCTGTGACAAAAACCATGTGGGAGTGGAGCCTATTCACTTCTCAGTCACTACGATCAGTCAGGTACTTAATAATACAGTTGATGTCTTTCATGTCAGACATCTTGAAAGTAACATCAGTAAAGTAAGGACTCAAATAGCAGACAGCCTGAAACCATTCCATCGGGTTATGAAAGGTGCACGAAAAAGCTTCGACTCCTTTGAAGCGCCATACGTTGATGTTAACACAATGCGGACCGGTCCCGAGTTATCTCGTGTTAGCAGCAGACCCAGCAGACTGAACTTTAGTGCTATCTTTTGAGATATATGGGAACTATTTGGAGATCAAGGGTGATAGAACTCTTATGTATGCTTCTACAAAATTGATAGTCTCATTTCTTTTCGAGTATTCTTCATATCATAGATTTTCTTTGCGTTTCTTGACATGTTTAAAGAGTTCAAAGAACCATGCAAGATGGCAGCGCCCAGGGATCGCACGTGTTTAGACAAAGATGAAATTATTCGCGAATTATGTGCTGATACAGGCTCCAAATATCTAAGTAATGCTGAATATTTAGAGTTCGATGATGAAATATGTTCTAACGAAAATGTTTCACGTGTTGACGAGGATATAGTCTTATCTTCAAGGTGTGGAACGCTAGTAGCGCAGAACGAGTCTGATAATTGTGTTACGGGTGTAAATATTCTAAATATTGTAAATAATGTAGTATTTCCTGACAACTGGGTTATGGACAACAGTGAACCTAGGTCAGAGGATTTTGAAGGTGCTCCTGGTATAAATCTGGAAACATAGTACAAGTGGCAGGACTTATGTTTGGTGAGGATTTTTTTCAGTATGTAGGTGAACAGACACACTTATCGCAACCACATGATTTAGATCTGTCATCACTGCGACCCAACTATTGCCAACCAAGCTGATCTTATGTGCCCAGCACTGTACAAGCATTAAATGATCCCCAATGACCACACTTAATGTTTCATAACACCAGGTCATGTACGGGGCACTGTCACTAACAAACACTTTAACTGCATCATATAGTACACTATAACTGAGCAGAGCTTCTAAAACAGCACGACAGTAGTTTGTAGCATTTCCTGCAACAAGATACTTCACAGAAACACAGAAACTTCTTTTCTATCCGGCTGGACTTGAAATATGATAAACAACACAACGGCCAATTCTATCTGTAGTTTCATCACAGAGTATATTGATGTTCTTCCGCACTAGAGCCTCTGCTGTTCCTTTCTGGTGGTCAGATGCAACTTCTAGAAGGGAAGAAAGACATCAAATTATAACAAAATAATTTAAATTACGGGATCAATTTGGTATGGGTAAGATAGTTCGATATGGAAATCACACGCAAATTTCGTATTCTGCAATTTTGCGCGTGGTTTCGATGTCGTAATACCTAAACCGTACCTGACAATGAAATCGAAACTTACCCGGTAAATATAATTCATGTAGAGTTCTCACACATGGCAGCTCTTCGTTTGAAAACTCAGTAATCCAGGCTCTTAGCTCTTTGCTTTCCAGACGTACATATGCTTTGATAAATACTTCACAACTGTGCATTTCAAGAATCTATCTCTGGAAATTTTTTGTCGTTTACAACTATCTAACTGTGTAAGCACAGAAGATTGCTTTCTTTGAGATATACTAGCAGCAGGGGTTGAACTTTCGTTATTGCGTCACGTACCCACATGGTTTTCAGATTTAAAACGTTTCACAATGGTATCTTTTTTTTTTCCCACCCAACTCTGCAGTTACAATACTTGCAAAACACTTGTCACTGAATCTGTGGCATATAAACCAATTGTTTTGCATATTGTTCAGCCCTTCCATGCCCAGTTTGTGTCGTGCGCCCCATAACGTAAATGATCGCTCGACTTTCTACTCTTCACTAGATTCCATTTTAACAACAGGAAAACAACGCTGCATCTATCTCGCTATTTCCACAACAATCAATTTACATCTCGACAAATAATCGATACAGATCTTATTACCAGAGTTTGTGATTTTCAGCATTTGCAATAAATGCGAAATATGCCGAAACTTTGTCAGTGTATGTGCCTTCATCTTATATGACCAGTACGGGTGGTTTTTAGAGATTTCGAATTCGCGATAAAATGCGAAATTAGTTCAAAATGCGAAATTATACAATTTATACGAAATAGATGCGAAACTCTCAGTTTTATACGAAATAAACATATTTTAAAAAACTATGCATTTTTCTTAAAAATAAGATATAAATGTTGTTATTTATTTCAGGAGAAATAATTATTACGGTGCCCATTGCGATCGTAAAGCGTTAACATGCTTTGACAGACACTTCCGTCTTGGTGCACGGAACATCTATAAGTTCATTATCGCAGTTAGCTGGTCGGAGGGATTTATTCTTTTTGTTTTGCAGCCTAACCGATTGATGTCAGATGATACCTGAAGCTATTTTCTCTGTGTAAATAGTAACTCTGAGCTGAAATATGGAAAATAAAAAGCACCTCATTTCGCCGCTCGTTGTAAACAATCATGGCGGCATCCAAGCGCGGCATGGATGAGTTTATTCGTAACTGGCTTGAAAATAGTGATGTTGAAAGTGGAAAAGATTCTCTGGAGAGTGAAAATACTTCTCCTTCAAATGACAGTGATGAACGTGATTCTGACTTCAGTTCCGAGATGATAGTGCCAATTGAAACTACGTGACAAAACCAGAATGCAACAAGAGCGAGTGCGAAGTCTAGTTTTCCTTTTTTTTCTTTTTTTACGTCGCACCGACACAGATAGGTCTTACGGCGACGATGGGACAGGAAAGGCCTAGGAATGGGAAGGAAGCGGCCATGGCCTTAATTACGATACAGTCCCAGCACTTGCCTGGTGTGAAAATGGGAAACCACGGAAAATCATCTTCAGGGCTGCCGACAGTGGGGTTCGAACCCACTATCTCCTGGATGCGAGCTCACAGCTGCGCGCTCCTAACCGCAAGGCCAACTCGCCCATTGAGAAGTCTAGTAAAATGATACTTGGAATTATGATCTTGTTGACAATAAGACTCTTTCTGTAACGTGTAAACCAGTTTTTGAAATTCACTCTATAGTGAGGAGCGGGTTGGGTAATAATCCGAAAGAAATGGACTTGGGGAATGAATTTCTAACCCCACAGTTCTGGGATCACGTTACTAAGGAAACCAATACCTATGCCCCTACATTTCTTGCTAATTGACCTGCTTCCCTTGAAACCAGTAATACGAACAAAAACAATGGTTTCCTGTTACTATAGACGAGCTAAAAGCTCACTTTGCTTTGTGTATTCTTATGTAGCCTATGTGACTAATCAAATTTATGTTAAAGTGAAGAAAAATAAATAGTACGTAAGGGAATATTTCCTTTCACAAGTAATGGCAGACCAAACGGTTAAATCATTCAATGTGTGGAATTTCTTTCACTGGCTAAAGAGCACTGCAAAGACCAGTCAGTCAAACAGCAAATATACTTTCAAGCACCACGTTCATTCTCTTTGTGTGTTGACCCTTGATCTTAGTCGGTTATTCTTGACATTGGTGTTGAGTAGTAGTTCTGTTTAAAAGTACGGTAGCGATTTATTTTATTGTCTGTTAGCCATGGGTAGAAGCGAAGTGATGATCAAACAGCATGCCGAAAGTCACAAATCGGGACATTTTTATGTAAGGATACAGATGGCCTATATTGATGTGCTGACTCTGCAATGAAAAAGAAATGTCGTATGGCTTTTAGTGCCAGGATATTCCAGGACGGGTTCGGCTCGCCAGGTGCAGGTCTTTATTTGACACCCGTAGGTGACCTGCGCGTCGTGATGAGGATGAAATGATGATGAAGACAACACATACAACCAGCCCCCGTGCTATTGGAATTAACCAATTAAGGTTAAAATCCCCAACCCGGCCGGGAATCGAACCCGGGACCCTCTGAACCGAAGGCCAGTACGCTGACCGTTCAGCCAACGAGTCGGACACTCTGCAATCAAAAACTCGAAGAAAAAAATGTTTTGCAAGCTTTCCTTTGCCTTGGCTGCACTTCTGTGCATTTGGGCCTCTACGGACAGTGTCGATGTACAACATAATTGTAACTGATAGGCGGTCTCAAATGAAGGAGGACACCTTTTAAATAATTGGCATGTTGTACTTAAATCATCATTGAAATTCCTCCTCTTTGTAGGTGTGTTGTACTGTGATAAATAAATACGTTCAGAATAGTATTTTTCACTTTGAAATTGTGTTTGTAAATTTGAAAATAAGCATATTCCTGTGTGTTCGTTAATACTTCTTGCAGTCTTATGTTGATATTTGTCTTATTTTCCATAGTGAATTCAAAACTGCATGACGAGCAATGTGTGATTAAACAGTATGATTTTACTCCCAACTGTTGTGTGTGCAATTTAGCAAATTACGCCTATTTTTAACCAATTTGCTACAAAATGCTAAATTTGATTAGTTTAGATGCTACAAAAAGCTAAATTTGAAAATCAAAACGCTAAATCACTGATTTTTAAATGCTATAAACCACGAACTCTACTTATTACCCTTGCTATTCCCATTGTAAATATCGATTAAAGTCAGCAAGCAGCAATCGAACAGCTCCTTACCTTCATCGATCAGAACGGTCAAAAGATTATGCATCATATTTTGAGCATTTCTTACTATTTTGCCGAAATACGTTGTTTTCACCAGTAAAATAGCACATTTTCGCAGAATTTGCAATTTGGGTCACAATTCGCATATTGTCGCACTTGCGTTTATGCATAAAAATGATTTTATTCCACATGAGAATTAGCGTAGGCTTGGATTCAGTACACGAATCAAAAATTTGCATTTATTGCAAATGCGATTTTTCAGGTCCCTACTTATAATACAGCCAATTGTTATAAAATTTTTACATTAGACATTTCATCTTATTTCTAAGAACAAGAAGATTCAATCCTGCTCCTATTAGTCAAATCACAAGTATTTATTAGGTATATACGTGTACCATTGAAAACAAACTGAAGTATTCAAAATAAAATAAACTGTACAGTAAACAAAACAAGACTCACTATACGGTATGAAACTAAAAATTGTAGAATCTGGACTTTACTAAGGAAGTTCACCAAAAAGGCCAAAAGAAATCATTCTTGGCAAAGAATGATCTTAAGCAAGAGATATCTTTTGGCTCAATTTAAGAAAGACCTCTATGGTTAGTCAAGTCATGCTTTTATGTAATATGCAATGTGGCACAAGGGTAAACTTCTACATTGAATAAAACTAAAAGTAGTGTTTTATTAATTGTAGCTTATTTAGAACAGTAAAAAGATGTACAGGGTGTCCCAGGAGGAATGCTCAATATTCAAGGATACGACAGGAAGAATATGAAGCAAAAGACTTCACACATTTAATGGGCATTTGCTTCCGTGCTAGTGGTGCACACTTCCTTGTATCACCCACCCAACCCCTTTCGACGTTTTGAAATGGGTACCAGTGTTACTTGAGTGACGTTCACCATACATGTGTTTGTGGAACACGGATATGCATAGAAAGTTGCTGTGTGCACGTAGTAGTACTAGTCCGCACCATTTCAACAACGTATTGCTATTCCTGAATAGGTTGAACAACATCTTCCGAAGAAAAATGGGAACTTGGAAGAATACCGGTATTACACATTGTGCTGAAAACTCTGGTAAACACTCTAGATCAGGAATTAGATGTGTCGGAAAGCACTGGTGATATTCCTTGAGAGCAGCAGGAGCACAACCATCGTAGTAGCCGTAAACACACACCCCATCTACACAGTCTTCATTACTGTATGTGTGGCATTTTAGCCAGTGTACAAACACAGTTAACTGATGCTCTGTCTGATACATTCTCAATCCCTCGCACTACTTCACTTACAACACACCCTGGACAACGGTGCGTTCAAAGGGCTAATTTAATGGCAGAAAAGTATCCCAGGCAAACTGGTTGAAAGTGGTGGTGATATAAGTACAAATAAGCAATCTTTCTCTATACAACACTAATCAGAGGGAAAAAATGAAAGTCATCCGACACTCCAAAAATGAAGATATCAGCCAAAGAAAGACAAGGCCCACGAAGGGCGTGAAAATGAAAAACTCCCTTGCCCTCGCAAACCTAATAGCGTCGGGGTCGGAAAAGAACAAGAGTTGACCAAGGGAGGTAGGACAGGATAGATGAAAGTGAGGAGCCTGGTACAAATAAGTAGAAGCAATGCCAGGACTCAGCTAAGGGCCCCGTGGTCACCAATCCATGCTCCAAAAATCAGAACCCCTGGGACCTCTTTTAGTCACCTCTTACAACAAAACTGGTTGAAAGTAACGAGGTAAGCTGAGCTAGAATAAAACATCAAAGAGGTTGGGTGGGCAGGACACATACGTGCAAGCACTAGCCAAAACACAAACGTACACTGATTGTAGTCTATCTCGGAAATCATTTGGAATAGGACAAGTGTCCATATGAAGTTTTTTGCTTCAAATGATTGTTCCTGCCATAACCCTGAATATTCACCATTCCAACTGGGACATCCTGTATATACAGCATTATCCCTCTTTTACACTTAAAGGACTCGAGGAATACACGTGTAAACGGCAGGTGGGGTGTAAATCATGGGAGACAACCCATGTAAAAACGCTCTGGAAAAGGACGTAAACGTTACACAAAAGCAAATCAATTTTGAGCGCGTGTTAATCTTAATCCTATTATTGTACAGTACTTAAATGAAATAAGGGTCCAGTGTAAATTAACTGCTTGACACTACACTACCTTTGTAATTCAGTTCATCCACTGACCACAAGAAGGGTCCTGGTAGGTAGTTAAATTGTGTACTACAGTATACATACCTGTCAACTTTAAGAAATCAAAAATAGGATTTGTTTAATTCTCATATTTCATCTCCTATATTGCGCTACGGTCTCGGTAAAAAAGGACAAGATAAAAACCACACACATCTACAATTACAATGCGAATTGACATTAAATTTAAAATCTCAAACTAAGAAAACATAAAAATGGTTACAAGTAAACGTAGCAAACATGGAATAGAGTGCATAATAGTTACATTTATTAAACTGTAAAAGCAGAAATTAATTTTATAGGTACCTCTGAATTCTGGAAGATAACGTTTGTTATGTTTTGTGGCCTAAACGTGGAGACAAAATACCAAAACTAGAAAATACAAGAAACTGCCACCAACACAACTCTCTGAGATACATTCAAGTCATTAAAATGATGAACTAAGAATGAACACAAATGCACTCAAATACGCACAACTACCACATACAAAACAGAACAATATGTCTCATATTATAAACATACGACTTAGATAGGGGGGAAAAAGCACAGAACCCCCAGAAAAAAACACGTAGTGTACAAGTCCAATGAAACTCGCACAGCAACGATATTAATAACAAGCGAACCAGACAGTAACAAACTCGTGCTTTCCTCCCGATTAACAAAAGCACACATGTCGCTATAGTGAGAAAGCAACAATACATTCCACAACCTAACCACATGGTACTACAGACCTGAAGACCCTTGCCCGACCAAGCAACCACTGCTCAGCCCGAAGGCCTGCAGCCAACCAGCCCTCAGACCCAGGTAAAAATCTCTGACCTGTCTGGGAATCAAACCCAGGACCTCAGGCTAAGAGGCAGGCATGCTATGCCTACATCATGGAGCCAGCTAATACATTACACAAGCACACATGAATTTATCCTAGGGGAAGAGTATTGACCGCACTGGAGGTTATACTGGTCAAAAACAGGAAGAAGTAGAAATAAATCTGAAAACGAATAAAAAAAACTGAAGGTTTCAAGGTTAAATTGGAAGGGTTGGCAGGTATGAGTATATCATTTTAATCTGGTTATCTCTTTTAGAAAGGCTACAGATTTATCTAACATGCAATACATTTTCTATCCTTGTTTATCTATCTTCTATCTATACTAGCTGATGTACCCGTGCTTCGCTACAGGATTCTCAGAAAGACCAAGATTGTACGTGCGTACAGTATCTTCCAGAATAGCTCTCAACCAAACTTCAAATACAAATTAATATCTTGAAAACATACTGGAGGGGTAAGACACCATGGCAATCAATCCTAGCGGAGGGAATGAGATACAAGATTAAACTAAAGAAAAGTACCTATAAAAGATAATCCATATTTTCAGCAGTCGTTGAGATATATTGTGACAATCTGGATGCTGTTCAAGACCCGTTCAGCTGCATGAGCATAGTAGGAAGTGGTGATGATGAAAATGTCCAAACAGACCGAGATTAGTTTAACTAACGAGAAACAAAATAATCTATAACAAACTTGGATTTAAACACGCAATAACTCAAACTACGAACTACTTATCAAAATATCAGTTGTCACAATAATGAAATGTACAACAATTCGCTTCACAAATAATTAAAAGGTAATAAAATACATCAAAGTAAAGAATAAAACAAGCGCCTGGGCAGCACCAGGTAATTAGCTAGTAATATACAGTACACATATAAAAAGGTTTATCTCCTGGGTAGGCAATGCCTTCGTCAGAATTGTCATGCATTGTGTGTAAGTTTGTCAAGTAGGCAACCCCCCTCATCACAGTTGTCATGCAATTCGCTTAGCTCCCCGATCTACATAATCAACTAGTTTCACCCTTGTGTTGTCGTAAAGTGGGTGCTGTCCGGTTTCGACATCATGCCGTGGACATTCAAAGCATCAAAGGTTAGTTGCGACACCATTTAACTTTGATTTTTTCTACTATTTATGAACATTCGAAGTGGGTCCAAGTACCTTCAAACTTTGAGATGTGTGAACCTGGCCTACACTTTCCATTATGAAGGTACTTTCCCCGTAGAGGTTCACTTGGTCTTGTACTCTCTGGGATCACCTATCCTTGCCTGGCACTTCACTTTGCTTCCACTATGCTACGCTAACTCTGCTCAAATTGGATTGTATCATGGCTAATTCTTGTGGCAGTTCCAGTCCCTAATAGGATGCAATGAATTTAGTTGCAAACCAATATACAGTATTACCCCGCTTTCACATTACCACATTTCACATTTTTTCGTCATTTACAACGTTTTTGTTGATCTCCTCAGATTCCCTATGCTCACAATGTATTAAAATCCTCAAATTCACGTATGCAACATTTTATGCTTTATACGACATCAGTCTGCTCTGTTGGAGACTGGAAAATTTAAATTTCATCCCATGGTACCAAACAGAGAAGACCAAGAAAAGATGAAGATGCCATCCTTCGAGGTAAAGGTTTCAAGTACAAGGTAAGGTTGTCAAATGAAAATGAAAGGAATTGACGTGTGTCAAAAAGCTTTCAGATCTTTGCATGGGTTTTCTAAAAAGATGACTTACACCAAGTGAAGAGAAGAAAGAACAATTACAGAAGAGGATCATGTATCTAGAAACTCAACATAAAGAGCACATTCTTAGAGCTGAGACTTTTTACAATCGCAAGGGAGAATCAAGGATGAGGAGTAGACACAGATAAGACATGAGCAAACGCCGGCCACACCAAGTCCAGGGTTTGGGTTAATAACTCCATTAAGACAGCCACGGAGGCATGGAGGGAGGGCCTCACCACAGGTAGCAAGGTACCCTCGGGCAAAGAGGGAGCATATAATGCTTATTCATGCAGGGACTGAATGTGGGTTCATTGAGGGAGCAGAACTTATATTCATGGGCAAGAAGACAGGCGACTATCATGGAGAAATGGACAGTGAGCGCTACGAGGAATATTTCAAAGCAATTATTACTGAACATACCACCTAATTCAGTTATTGTCCTAGATAATGTTTCTTATCACCAGTGAAAATCGAGCATGTGCCCACAAAAAGTGCCAAGAAAACTGCTTTTCAGGCTAGGTTGACGGAAAAATATCACTTGGGAACCCTCTTTGAATAAACTTGAACTCTGGAAATACTCGATCAAAATCGTCCTAATTATGATGCCAACTATCGCACTGACAATCCGGTAGCAGTTACACGTCTCCCTCCATATCACTGCGACCTAAATCCTATAGGACTTGTGTGGAGCTAAGTGAAGGGATACATTGTGGCTAACAACAAACGATACAAGCTCCCAGAAGTGGAACAATTAATGCGAGAGGAAATACGTAAAGTGACTTCGGAACAATGGCGAAATTATGTTGAGTGTGTGAAGGCGACGGAGAATTGCATGTACGAAGCTAAATGGCCTTATAGAACGTCTTCACGGCGAGATTGTCAATATCAATTATGACAGCGCCAGCTCCAGTGATGATTCCTCGTGTTCTGACACCGACTCCAACGTGCAGCCACTCGATAGCGATGTAGATTAATTACTGCGGCACAAGGTAAGCTTTGCAGGTGATAAATTTCATTTTTCTTGTCCGTATTGAAGATCAACTTGTGATACAAATTCTTATAATTTTGTTAAATACCACCTATTCAATACAACAACATCGAGAACAAGTTAAATGTTCATAACATAGACAATTAACAACTGTAGAAAATTGTTAATATAGTCAATGAAGTTTCAACGGCAACCAAACAAGTCAAGCAACATTGAATCAATACAATTAGCCAGATCGCAAAAGGATTTTTAAAATACAGTAGAAGTCCGCTATAGCGAGTATGACATAATGAGAACTCCGTTATAGCGACGGCTTTTTTCTGTCCCTTCAAAATTCCTACATTAACCTGTATATTGTCCTTCGGTTACAGCGAGAACCCTATCACTGGCGCATCCGTTATTACGAGCGATTAAGCGCGCAAGATTTTTTCCATTACCGATATTTATGCACCCCAGCGATAATATTGCATGCGATCGATTACCTTCGGCATCGTTTCCTCGCTATGTGCACTAGCGATTTCTCTCGTAGACATTCGAAGGCGATGTCAGTGTCGATTAGCAATATCCGTCGACAGCTGTCCCGTAAAGAAAATTCTAAATGAAAGAACATGTTTTCGTAATAAATGCGTGAATAACCTGTCCAATAACGGTTGTTAACACGTTAAAAATTAAGGCTGACTAAACGAACGCTTAATTTTGAGGCTAAATACTGCAATTAAGTAAGAATGGGATACACCTCGAGATATGACAAGAGTGCTTAATTGATTTCATATGTTATTTTGTATTTTGTCGCGTCTGGTTAAATTGCGGAAAGGCTTATTATAAAAATTTATAGCGAGAAAGGTATAATTTCTCTACCGGTGCTTGAAGTGTGTTTTCATCATATGTATGCTATGGTTAAGTTAGGATACGTGACGCTCTTTGAATAATAAAACTGAAATGTTTGCAGCAAAATGGGATCGATCATCTTTGGTACAGTACAGTTCTCACTATGTGCATTTGCGAGCTCTCTTGTTGACATTCAAAGGCGATGTTGGAATTGATTAGTAATACCCATCAACTGCTGTTCTCTAAAGAAAATTTGAAATGAAAGAGTATAACACGTTTTCGTAATAAATACGTAAATAACGTGGCTGATAGCAGTTGTTAACTTGTAAAAATAAACACTGAATAAACGATATCTTAATTTTAATGTTATATACAGAAATTATGTAAGAACGTCATACACCAAGACATGGCAGAGTGCATCACTGACTTCACAGGATATTTCATATCTCCTCGCGTCTAGTTACGGCTATTTACATGAAAATTTTTCACGAGGAAGTTATTTCTCTACATGCGTTCCAAATATGTTTTCATGATAGGCTACATGTACGGTTAGGTTAGGTGACGCTCTTTGAAGAAGAAAGCTGAGGTGTTTGCCACAGAGATCTCTGGAGTGATACCGTATTTCTCCGAATCCAAGACCTTTTTCTTCCTCAGAATCTCATGTGAAAACTCAAGGGTTGTTGCATTCGCGGGCTAACAGTAAGATAATGGATACCTCTGGCAAGTACCGCGGTAACCACGCTGCTTCTTTTCACGCGCACAGAACTCTTTACTACACATCGCTACCGGTTGTACAGTGTGGATGTTTCTCAAATCTGCAGAATGGCATCAAAACATGCGAACCTTCGAATTCTTAGAAAATCCATGGCTACTCAGTGACAGAGTCATAACGCGTCTATTGTACTTGACGCTTAGTAAAATTAAGGTTTATAGACAGCAGGAATATTTTCGTGACGAATAGTCGTATTATGAAGATACGTGGAAAAAGTATCGGCAGCAAATTTTCAACGGGTTCTAGTCGATATTATGATGCCAATTTTAAGTTAATGTTTATTAAACACTCGGAAATGTGGAATAATTGTGCAGCCGCAAGAAAATATGGCATAGGCCTAACTAAAGCCAATATTTGGCGTTTACGTGAAGACAAAGAGCTAAAAAAATGCATTCAGTGGTCCACAACAAGGACGCTTTAAAGAAGTCGTCGATGAAATAGGTACAGTATGTGCACGAAAAACGCAAGGGAGGTTGGCCATACCGTGGCGCAATAAACTCGTTCGTTAACTTTCAACAATCGCGATTAGGCCTATACATCGCTAACCGTTGAATTTGGTCGCACCCGACAAGCGAGACGTGCGTGTAGCGGTAGCCGGTTATATCTGACGCTGCGTAAAAGTAACTGTTTTATAGACAGCAAGAATAATTTCCTGATGGATCGTTGTATTGTAGAGACGCATGGAATAGCTATTGCCGGAAAATTTTCAACGAGTTCTCTTCGGTATTATGATGCCAATGTTAAGTTAATGGTCCCTAAACCCGCGGAAATAAAGAATAATTATGCAGCCGCCAAAAAAATGAAATACGGCGCGACGAAAGTCAAGGTTCGGCGTCTAAAAATAGTCTAAAAATGCGTAGGCCTGTACGATTTTACAAACTTGTTTTTGAGCCTGATTTAAATTTTTTGAAGGAAAAAGTTGGGTTCATCTTAGATTCGGAGAAATACGGAACTATATTTTTTTCAGAATGAAATTAAACATACACTTTCATGTAATATCGGATTACGAAAAATAACAAACAAGTAAGCCGTTGTGTGGATATCATCTGCGGAAACGCAAGTTTTGAACAAACTGATTGCCCTTTCATACCGATTTTAAAGTGCATGAAGGGTTTTCCGACTTTTATACAAAAATCGGATATAACGACAATGCGTTTTAGCGAGTAAATTTTTCGCTGTTATGAATTCTCGCTATAACGGACTTCTAAGGTAATTTTAAAGAATGTTCACCAGATGAGTTTCATGAATAAAATATTAGACTTAGATAGATTTTAGACAAATACGTTTTAACTTAGACAGAATTTTATTGTTATATGATTTGTAAAATATTATAAGACTTGTCAATCAGGTTTACAAACAATTTAATCCAATAGAATAGATTCATGATCCTATATAACCTGAAGTAAATGATAATTGGCTGATGATGCACACGAAAAAGGAACGAAACATGTACCATATCAACAACTTAATAAATATGTAAGTTTTTATTATGCCATATTGTATTGAATAGGTGGTATTTAACAAAATTATAAGAATTTCTACCACAACAAGGTAGGCTGTCGCTCAAACCTCATGCATGATAATGATAATAATAATAATAATACTTTTAATAAAATTATATTTGTAATGATTAATTTATTGAAATTTTGCTAGACAAAGCGGACGTGGGACAGGTTTTCGCGTGGATCTCCAACTTTCCCTGTCAGTTTCAGTTAATTCGAGTACGATTAAATATTATTATTTCTCTAGCTTATTTATCAATCGCTCGTGAGTAGCATAACGGACTTCTCCGGCAGACACATTTCAAATATTTCGAATGGATTGCCTCAAATGGAATCGGACCATATATTTAGATAATAGTGAATGACAAATGATACAAGAATGTTTTATATTGATAATAATAATAATAATAATAATAATAATAATAATAATAATTTATTGAATATAATGCTTACTGTGTATGTCAAAACAATTGTTCTTAAAGCTTTAAGCACAAAATTGTAGTTAGTACATTAAAAATGTAATTCAATAAATTAATTGCTTAAAAGAATGTATGGGATTCTAAACACGCATATCTTATTGTATTAATTCTTTTAAAAGCACTCGAGGTACAATCCCATGAGCTATACTGCATCATAGTGCTGGAGTACAACTTTGAATTGCGCGCTGGATCATTTGGCAACAACGGCAAGTGTGACGAGGCAACGACGTTCCTTCCGCTTTAGTCTGTTCAAAAGGTGGTCCTAAAAACCACACTGCGATTTGTTACTGGAACAATGTTGCGTTGTGGAGACAGCAGACAGTTCACTCACAGACACCGCACCGTTAAGACATTTTTTTTTTTTAATTTGAGCATTTTTTTTGTTATGCTGCTCCATATAGACTAACTACAATCATACTTGTGGTACAGATGCACATCATTTGAAATTTTCTGTACCAGAGAATTCAATGCCATGAACAAAGCTTAGGCCTACCTGTGTATCAGTTCCTTGCTGGCTGCTAGGTTGAGTGGGCATGGGGCTGGGGTACATTGAAGGGTACGGAGCTGGGCCTGAACCATACATGCCACCAGGGAAGCCAGATGTGCGTGATGTATAACCTAGGTTGGATGTAGCCATCATTGCCATTGGATGCAGTCCTGGGAACATCATGCTCTGGGGCTGCAAGGAAAAAAAGGAACAAACAAGGAAACAGAGAATGAAAACCATATCAATTTAGAGCCTAGAGTAATACTTGAAAGACAATGGGCAACTCTGGCTACTTACTGCCATTGCCTGGAGGTCATTTTCGTAACTCTGGCGAAGCTTTGCGCTGATTAAGGCCTCTGCTTTAGACATGTTGTCTATTGTCCCTTTCACTGTTATTATCCTCTCCATGTTGAAACTGTTTATGTCATTAATGCTATATGGAAAGAATAAAAAAGAAAAAAATGTTGAACATAAGAGTTCCTAAGCATGATGAAATTTGAACATTTACACCTCCATTAATTTGCACTTCCGCTTATAATAATCATCGCAAAACACTACCCCCCAGATTATAATGTTTGAAATACCCACACCATACAATGCTGTTATGGAAATGGCTTAAGAAAATAGCAGCCATGGCCTTAATTCTGGTACAGGAAAAGAAGACTGAAAATAGACAACTTCCAGATAACTTACCTAGACACGGTTATCTTGGTGTCAGTGTCCTGCATAATGCGTTTTATCGTATTACCACCTTTGCCAATAATGCGACCAATCAAGTTATTGTGAGCCAGAATCTTCAACGAAATTTCACTAGAATGAAAATTAATCATTAAAATTAATTCTTATTTCTGCTAAGACACCAAAATTATAGCTTATGTTCTCTATTATGTAGTTTTGAGGAATCAGTACATAATAAATATAAAAAATTTGTCCTACAGCTGCAGTAAGCAATCTCACACATACTTTGCCAGATAATACTACATTAACCCGCCAGTGGTCGCTATATAAACAAAATGTTCACGGTCATTGAAAATCATCTGCACTTTTATACAGCATGCAGTTTCGAACTTGAACCCTGTTGTACCTTAGCACTGCAGTTTTGTGAGAAGGATGGATGCACTGAAAGGCACATCTGTGACCTTGAGAAGGGACAGGGAGGGAGGAATTATCAGCAACCGTCAACGGTGAGCAATTTGCATCACGCGCGACCAGTCACGTTGACGCTAATTTCTGTGTGTGTTATAGTTACGCTGTTGTTGTATGTTGTTTCATAGTTGAAACAGTTCCGTGCGACTTATTGTATTAACGTGTTGTGTAATTAGTGCGTTACGATGGCTTCAAGTCATGACACTGTAGCTGGTTTGATGAAATTCCTAGTGATCAACTAGAGGGCGAAAACAGTGACTGACTGTGAAAGTGAACACAGTCACCATAGTACGGGTACTGAAAAGTCCGAGCCAGAAGAACGTGCTGATGGAACCGAACCTGGATAGCAATCTGTAGCTGGCGAACAAAATATGAATGAGAATTTCATGTTTAGTGACAATGTTTATATAGGGAAAAATAAGGTGACAAAGGTGACACCCGCCAGGAAGAAATCCACGCTCACGTACTTGTGCGAAAATATGACACATTCTCGTTGGGTGAAGGGCTCTGCGAAAAACGCACACACTACTTTAGAAAGTTGGGAATTGTTTATCCTAGATACAGTTATAACCATTTAATGTTTTAATACATTTACGCTTGAAATCGGTTGGTATTTAACTATTTAATTAGATAATGTAATTACTATATAGTTACCAACCATTGACATTAGTTTTTATTACAAACATTTACGCTGAATGTTATAACGTAAATATTTTTAAAACTTTATCTCAACTGTTCAATTGAACAATGTAAATACTGTATAGTTACCAACCTGACATTAATTTTTGGTTGCAAACATTGACGCCGAACACTACACATTTTCTCCCTTAATTGTTATAATGTAAATATATTTAAACTTTTTATTTTCCTATGATTGCGTCAATTGTTTCTCCAGAGCACCACTGCCGAACTCTACTATGTTAATTTTACGCATTGGTGCTGACTTTTCATCTATAAACCTGTATGTTCAACCATCACTTTTTTACAACTATTTCCCATACTTAATTTTTGTATGTGTATTAATAATATGTATTTATTTGTGCATGTCAACTACTAACCAGGTACCTGACTTTTTACCTTGAGGTGATAATTTGACTGATGATGCCCTCAATGAAGGGCAAAACATGTCTCAAGTGGAATCAATAATAAATGCCTAATTTATAACATTTATATGTATTGAATAGGTGAAAAAACAAACCTTTTAGCATCCTACATGGTATTTATTACGTAAACACGTCATAACATACCGTGAGCATTTTGCTGAACGCGCGACCACTCGTGTTACTTTTATCCTAGTGACCACTGGCGGGTTAATCCTAATTACAATGAATCAATATCTATACAGATAGATACTGTGAAAAAATTACAAAGGGGAAAAACAAACAGGTAAAATACTTACCCCTTGTTAGTGTTGTTCGCCTCCTGCTGCATCACTTCGAGGATTCGTTTGCAGGCATTTGTACAGTTTTCTGGATTACCGTAGATTGTGATAGCCTTCTCCAGAGAACCAACATTATCTTTTCGATGCACATCAACTCTGTAAAAACAAACATGAAAATTAGCAAGATATAATGCATTTTAACCACGGACTAGTAGTTACAATCAGATATACTGATATCACAGCATTTTGGACGTAAGAGAGTTCCTAACAATGATGAACATTTGAACATTTTACTCCTCTCTCAATTTGCACTTCCTCTTATAATAATCATTACAAATCACCACCCCCAGATTATAATGCTGCAAATACCCACATCAGGCCACGCAGAAAATAGCAGCCACGGCCTTAATTCTGGTACAGAAACTGGCCAGTGCTGGCAGTAAAAATGAGAACCATTCTCAGGTCTACCGACAGAAGGGTTCAAACTCACCAACTGGACGTAACTGCAAGAGCTACATGGCTCGTATCAGTCAACTCTCTCGGTGATGGAAAATATGAGCAAAATCTCAGTAAACTCAGACTGTTTAACAATTTAATGCCAGAACTAGATATTCAGAACAGCAAGCAAAGTTCCCTAGTTCTAACCATTCGAACAGTAGCAATCCCACTGTTGTCACATCAATGGCAAACACGAATCACACTTAATATTACAAAAAATAAAATACAGTAGAGTCCCGTTAATCCGAAAGTCTGGTTAATCCGAACTGAAATATTCATTTTTTTAAGTTCTCCTTATTGAAATGAAAGACCATATTATAGAATGAAGATTTACTTGCACTTTTAGTCATATTTTACTAGAATAACTTAATGTAAACATAATTACACATCATAAACCATCAATCACTGGGCGTTCATCTTTATAAAGTCTGTTAGTTTCTTTTGCCGTAGTGATTGGAACCTACTCGAAGATGCAGTGTTAAACCAGAATCTCATAAACATCACATCAATGGGCGTAGTAGCGGAGTGTTGCTCGACGTAGCGTACCGCAAGTTCTAGGCGGTCGCGGCATCTGAATATGAGACTAGTGTAACCCGTTACCGTATTTTAGCAGTTTTAGGAAACAAGTTTTAACCTAGTTTTAGTCGTTTTCTCCTCTACGTGTTCTTAACTACCCCACTGTAATTTTATACACTTTTTTTATTAATGTAACTGCTAAATAATGGGCTTTTCAAATTACAGTATATACTGTACTGTATTATAGAATATTTTCCTCAGGCGGTTGAGGCGCTGGCCTTCTGACCCCAACTTGGCAGGTTCGATCCTGGCTCAGTCTGTTGGTATTTGAAGGTGCTCAAATACGTCAGCCTCGTGTAAGTAGATTTACTGGCACGTAAAAGAACACCTCCGGGAGAAAATACCGGCACCTAGGCGTCTCCGGAAACCGTAGGAGTAGTTAGTGGGACGTAAAAACAATAACATTATTATTGGAAAATATTTTCCGGTTAATCCGAAAATTTTGTAATCCGAACAGACTCCGGTCCCAATTAGTTCGGATTAACGAGACTCTACTGTATAAGATAGTTATGGATTTAAATTTGCTCAATTACAGCTTTCTTTCTTCTCAAAAACTAAGTAAAAACACATTTATCATAATTAATGTGACTATCCCAACACACATGTATAGTTTTCATGTTAATGCATTCCAATCCAGGTTCCCGACAGAAATATTATATTAACATGGCCAACAGGCAGTACAGTAGGACCTCGATAATTCGAAATCGGCTAATTCAAAATCTCGCCTAATTCGAAGCAGCTCTCCTTCCCGAAAACATGAGGTACGGTTTAGCATGTTATTTAAATTGTTTAATTCGAAATACGGATAATTCGTAATTCGAAGAACAATGTCCCATTACCAAAATTAAGATTTTTAATTCGAAACTGCCTTTACATTTTGAAAGAGTATTCCAGAACATGCAGGGGTAACTTTCCGCGCTTTCACCCACTTTGGCGTGTCTACAGTGTGCTTCACATCTGCTAAGTTCAAGTGGAATTGTAATTCTTTTGTATGCAGCGTTTTAAAGAACGCCACAATATCCTGTAGCAGGCAGTGTGCGGAGAGAGAGAATATGTGAACACTGACGATGCCAACAGTTGGTGGAGAAGTGTGGCTTATATAATCAATTTGCACGCACCAAACAATATTGACAATGCCAATGAAACTGCATTGTTTTGTTGGTTTGTATCATATTTTTAAATGCCAAGGCCAAACGGCCTTATGGTTTTAAAGGAGAGAATTGCCAGCCAGAAAATCTACTGTGTTGCTATGCATGGCACACGGAAGCAAGAAAATTCCTTCCCCTTTCATACGCAAGTTCGAAAAGCCATGATGTTTTAAGGGCGTCAAGCACTTTCCGTACAATAAAACGCATCTAAAAATGCAAACAGTACGTAATCCAAGAGATAAAGCATTTGCACAGGGAAGTCTGCATAACTTGCCCTCCTTTGAATCGTGTATCTTTCCCTTTCATTGCACGAGGTTATATTTGCCGTTGTTTTATCCAAGTGCATTATTTGAATAATGTAAATGCACCTAGTTGGATACATTTCTGAAATAGTGTTTTCCATGGCATTTGAAAAGTTTAAACTGAGAATCAAGGTGATTGCATGCATTAAGTGCCATGGCGGGAAATCGTACAAGAGCAGTCACTGTACGGTTGTCGTAATGCGGACAGAAGCGAGAGACTTTCTCCCCTCATCATAGGGAAGTTCGATAAGCCACAATGTTTAAGGGCATTGGGTACTTTCCGTGCAAGTATAAGGCATTTAAAATGCATACAGTCAATGCACAGGGGAGCCAGTATAGATTTCTCCTCGTCTTTGAATCGGGTTTTCTTTCTTTTGATTTCATTGCGTGAGATTATGTTTGCCAGTGAATTATCCAAGTGCATTATTTGAATACTATAAATGCACCTTGTTGGATACATTTTGGGAATAGTTTTTCTCCATGGCATTTGAAAGGATAAAACTGTGAATCAAAGTTAACTGCACGCAATAACAGGTCTTAGAATATATTGTGACGCTGCACGGGTTGGCATTTCCGAATTAGCCTACGTGTTGGCGGTTAATTCGAAATCATGTAAATCGAAGTCTGATTTTTGCATCCCAACGACCTCGAATTAATGAGGTTTCACTGTATTATAAAGTCCACTTCGTTATATCCAACAGGGGTACCAATAAAACCACAGTAAGCTACTTAGTCAAATTTAAGTACTCACGCGTGAGATCTCTTTGTGTTAGAACGTCCTCAGAACAACTAGCACGTACTCATTGTAAGCATGAAAACCACCTTTGACCTACTAGGTACTTGAGTGCACCGCCATGTGGGACATTTGAAGACTAGTAGATGCTCATGTGATGTAATGATACCTAACTGTTCATACTTCAATTTAACATCAACTGCTGAGCTCCAATGTGTACGTTAACAAAGTTTTACTTCGTTCGTTGCTTCAAAAAATATTCAGCCTAATGTCCTGTCTAGTTAAGACAACTGCCAACTGTTCAAGACAAAAACTTGAAGCTTTAGAATTTCTAACAAAATTGCAAGCAATATGCACAATGTGTACTATAGACAAAAAGGTAAATAATATATTAGAATAAGATGCAAGTGTATGTAATGTAACCAAGTTCTCCAGTCCATCGAACAATAAATATGACTACAACCCTATAATATACCTTTGAACATTTTTTAAAACACATTAAACAAAGAATGACATCAACATGTTCTTTCAAATCATACTTTTTAAAATTATTATAAATTGATGAAAATAATATACAAATATAGAAATATTTACATTTAAATTCTGTTACTTTAATCTTGGTGAAGTACTCAGTAATCCTTGTAACTATGAAAGTGGTAATGGAATATTAAGGCCCGGTTTCTTCAACGAATGTTTAGTGTTAACACTGCTGTTAAGGAGACTTAACACACAATTTAACAAAATGATCGTCTCATCAAGAATTGTTAACTCTAACAATTGTTAATACTTGTGTTAAATTAACCTAGCAGCACCCCTGTGTTAAACCTCTTAACAGTTGCTAAAATTTCAAAATGGAGGCATATAGAAGATGTAAGTTTGAAGCTTTACTGCTGTATGAGGACTATTTATAAACTGAAGAAGGCAAAGGACGACCCATACTAAGAAGTAACGACCTTTTAGAGTTGTCAGAAGAAAGATTTCTAATTACCGAAGCCATAATGAACAAGGTACTAGACGATATAGAAAATAGGTTAGAGTTTCCAACAGATTGCAAATTACCAATCTCTCCAGTGCAGCAGTTGCTTATAGATTTTACAAGGATGGGTCAAACCCTGCGACACTGAACAGTAACTCGTGTAGAAGGGTTTGGGTTAATACCGTACAGGTTCGTTTTCGAAATAAATGAGGACAAATGTCATGAGGCAGGATCCGCTTCGGACAACGTGGAGGGGATAGAACACTAAAATGCGAACACATTTAACTTGAACTTGTTAGGTCCGCAACCTAATAATTTCCGGAAATTTATGAATTCCCGATTGTAAAGCACCGCCTATATACTTGAAAAGTTGCAAACTAGTCAAGTGTAGCAGTGGCCATCATACTTATCTACGAACCGTGACGATGAGAGTTTGAGTCCCCCGTTACATTATCTTTTTAAAATACAAATGTGAAGGTAAAAATGCGAATAAAAGTAATGATCAAATTGCAGTGGAAGTTTATTTCCTTCCTCAAATTAATATAGTGGGACTTTATTTCCTACCTCAAATTAATATAGTCCGCCTCTGTGGTGTAGTGGTTAGCGTGATTAGCTGCCACCCCCCGGAGGTCCGGGTTCGATTCCTGGCTCTGCCACGAAATTTGAAAAGTGGTACGAGGGCTGGAACGGGGTCCACTCAGCCTCGGGAGGTCAACCGAGTAGAGGAGGGTTCGATTCCCACCTCAGCCATCCTCGAAGTGGTTTTCCACTTCTCCTCCAGGCAACTGCCGGGATGCCGGGATGGTACCTAACTTAAGGCCACGGCCGCTTCCTTCCCTGTCCCATCCAATCTTCCCATCCCTCCACAAGGCCCCTGATCAGCATAGCAGGTGAGGCCGCCTGGGGGGGGGGTTACTGATCATTCTCCCCAATTGTATCCCCCGGCCCAAAGTCTGAAGCTCCAGGACGCTGCCCTTGAGGCGAGAGGTGGGATCCCTCGCTGAGTCCGAGGGGAAAACCGACCCTGGAGGATAAACAGATCAAGAAGAAATTAATATAGGCTATATACAGAGAAAGAGATCCGGCAGTAACTGTGAGAAAGTTTAGACCTATATTAATTTCAGGTAAAAAACAAAGTGTACCGGTACTGCAATTCGCGTAATATTTTTGTTCCAATTTCTAAATAACGTTCCCTGAAACGAGACTCGAACTCACGTCTACGACGCTTGCAGACAACTACGATGACCACTATGCCACAACTGCTAAGTATATACGCCTTGCATTGGAATCAGGGATTCATCAATTTTTCAGAAGTTATTAGGTTGCGGACCTGACATGTTTAAGTAAAATGTGTTCGCCTTTAGTGTTATATCACCTCCACTTCGTCCAAAGTGGAGGTTTTGTAATAACATCTGACCTCGAGACATTTTCCAGGTAGGCCTAATTGTAGGGGCAAAAGATCTTCATAGGTCGACGTCCCGAACAAATAGTATTTTTTTTTTTAAGAAAAAGGCCTAATTGTAGGCGACTATGTTCACGAGGGCAAGAATAATAATCATGTTATTTGTTTTACGTCCCACTAACTACTCTTTTAAGGTTTTCGGAGACGCCAAGGTGCCGGAATTTAGTCCCGCAGGAGTTCTTTTACGTGCCAGTAAATCTACTGACACGAGGCTGACGCATTTGAGCACCTTCAAATGCCACTGAACTGAGCCACGATCGAACCTGCCAAGTTGGGGTCAGAAGGCCTGCGCCTTAACCGTCTGAGCCACTCAGCCTGGCACAAGGGCAAGAAAAGAGTGTGTAGAATTCTACAAAGAATTCTTGCTGCCATTGCAGCATTAACAAGGCACTGCATTATTTTCCCCGCAATAAAGGAATGCCCGAAAATCATTCAAAACATATCAATTATCACATTTTCCCGGTGATGTAGGAACCTTAGATTGCACTCCTACAAGAATAGGCTATATCGAATGTTGTGATATAACAGTCCGTTATTTCATTTTTTAAGCACACTCACATAATTTTAAATTAAAACTATAACAACATTTGTCTCGCATTCATCATAATAACGATACCTCTTACTTGACATGTTTACTTCTTAGCGGTCTCCTATAATAATGTCAACCATGTGTCTGTGTGACAAAATACTATTTCAACACGCCACTAGCAGCGCTATATGTAAAGAAACAAAAGACGCTCACTGCCAAACGCGTTCAGAAATCTTACGGAAATGTGTTAATTTCTCTTTAACAATTGTTTCGTAACAAATGTTGGAAATATGTTCTTGAAACAGGGTACTTTTAAACGAAGTGTTAAATTAATAACAATTGTTAGGTAACATTTGTTAAGCAAAATTTAACATAGAGTTGAAGAAACCGGGCCTAAGTGAATTTTGCCTAAATTTCTAACTGACGCCATTGCTTCAAAATAACAACAAAAAACAGTATGCACAACTGTGGCAAAATAAATAAAGAGAGTACCATATTTACGTGAATAATCCCTGTCGCCGAATTATCCCCGCACCCTAATTTTAAGACCATTTGGAAAACTGAAATGGACAAAAATTCCTTCCATCGAAAGAGTAACGTAGGCATAAACAAACATTTCAATCACCCCTCGAGTTCCGCATGGTATTTACGCAAATAGGAACATGAACATATTTGAGATGATTAAAAAATGCATTATCAATGCTATAAAATATATTTGCTATGAAAATTAGCAAGTAGGCTTTCTTACGTGACAGATATTTCATTAATATGAACTTTCAATAGGCTCGATTCGCTGTAGAGTGGAATATTCTTTGTCTCTCGCAACACTACAATCCTCTCCTAAATTACTTACAAATTTATCACACTCCACTTCTCTCACGCAGTCTCTTTTTACTCTGATAGTAACACGGCCTGTGGTGGATAATTCTTTTTGGGCAATGTAAACACTTGAAACAGACACCTGTGAACTCATTTATTAATTTTCAAATGCCATGGAATATGCTATATCTGAACAGTATCCAACAGGGCGCATTTACAGAATTGAAACAATGCACTTGGATAACTCGCTAACAAACATAACCTCACCCAACAAAAGAAAAAAATGGTTCAAATATGAAAATCTATGCCAGTTTTCCTGTGCAAGTGCTTTATTTATTGGATTACTGTGCTGTTTGTATTTTGAATGCCTTGTACTTACACAGACGGTACTGGATGCCCTCAAAACATCGTGGTTTATCGAACATTCCTATGACGAGGGACAGAAGTAGGAACTCTTTCGCTTCCATCTTCCTTTAAAACCGTAAGTCCATTGATCTCAGCATAAAAAATAAAATGCAGTTTCATCGGCAATGATAATATTGTTCGGTGCGTACAAATTGGTTATAATTATGAGCCAGTGTTCGTTGATTCTGCTTCTCCGCATACACACTGTAGACACACCAAAGTGAGTGAACCCCTGCACATTCTGGAAGACGCGCCCTATCGTGACGCCGAGAAAATTTGTGGTGAATTTCAATTTTACTGCAAAATACTACTTTTTAAAAATTTTAAATTAAAAGTCCGAAATGATTTCCATTTAAATATGACATATGGGGGGCAGTTTTCTTCCATCTGTGGTTACACAAAGCATAACTGTACACCGAACGTCAAAAACTACATGAACCAGGAGCACGTTGCCAACCTTGACGTAAATAAAACCAGCCCTAAATGACACACTATTTCGGTTCAGTGAGATAAAAGCAAAAAGAGCCTTGTGTTCCAATATCCAGTCCAATACTACAGGGAAACTAAAGCAAAAGTGTTGGTTCCACCTAATCAATACCAATTTATTTTACAAAGTATTGTTTACACTACCGGTGTTATTTGAAAACCTGGTTCCTCTACGATTTTGTGCCGAGAGTGAGGAGATATTTGAAAGAAGATTGGGGTCTTCGACCAGAGGATATAATTATTACTGACAATGTAGAGTAAGTATCATCCGGGAGTGAGGCTGCTTGTCAGTGATGACATCAGAATGAATTTTTTCCTCCTAAAGTAAAAGCTCTTTTACAACAGATCGATGAAGGTGTACTGGAGAACATCGAACATGTATACTGAAGACAGCTATTGGGTAAAGTAACAAAAGAGGGAGAAGTTGGTGTAATTTCTGTACTAAAATTGGTAAATATCAAAAATGTTATTTTTATAGCTGCAAATTCTTGGGATCACCTTGCTGACCTACCAATTAACAAGCCGTAGAAAACAATATGGCCTGCTGTTTGGGATTCTACCACTGAAGATTCTGAAGTTGATAATTCCGAATTCCTTGAAATATTTTTAAATATTCCTTGTTGTTCAGATGTAGACAATAGTGACGTATATGCCTGGTTGCAAAATGACAGTGATGCTGGTTAAGGTATGATTACCAATGACTTAGTTATTGCTGCCTGAGATACAGAGGAGAGCAGTGATGGTGAAGGGGAAAACGAAAATGACGTATTCAAGAAGTAATGCCTCATGAGGAGGCAAAAGCATGACCAGGAAAAATAATGGTTTATTTAGAACAAAAGGTTGAGAAAAACTCCAGCTAAACTGATGTTGGTGAAACATCTACACGATCGTACTGCTCTCGAACGTCACACAAATTTGAAGAAAAAGAAACTGGCACACTATTTCAGTAAATATAAGCGAGTACAGTACGCACTGTATTGAGTTAATACGCCAAAGTCTTTTATTTAATTCTTGTTAGGGCCATTTTCTCCTAATCGACTTAAACCTGGTATAAATTAAACTCGTTTAACTTTAGTATCTAGTTTAAAGTTGTGTTCATTTTCTCCATCAATTTCCGACACTCGTTTAGTTTAAACCACAGCTCGCCGGTTTAAACTAATGCCACCTCTCGAAGCTCAGGTCAGCGCTAGCGTTGGCTGCATTGAAAGAATACTCGAAAGCACAATTCATTGGAATTAGCCGATCAGAGATAACTAAAGCAATGAGTCATCGTTGTTTCAATATCGGCTGTTTTAAGATATTTAATGCATTCGTACCTAGTGAGTAAACAAGAAATTCAACGGAAACTAGAGGGCCTTTGCACTGACAAAAACCTGTAGTTGTCAAATCTGTAACAAAAACAATAGAGCCATCAAGAAATTACGTAACTTTGAAATACAACCCCATTATTCCGTCCACTCGTTCGACATTACTAATATGTATTCAAGTATTAACACCAAAAAATTAATTCCCATCATTGAAAGAAATCTTAATACACACAGTTCCCTAAGCAAACTTGAGATCCAAGACATCATGAAGGTCCCGAAATTAGTAATCAATAAAAAATGTATCTTTTACAGCACCATATATCAACAAGATGGACCGGCAATGGGGTCACCGGCTTCGGGGATCTTAACGGAAATATATCTTAGATTTTTTAGAACATACAATAATTGACAATTCTGTTTTGGTCTAGATACGTCGATGATACTTTGGTAGCACTAGACGATAGGACTACTAGAGCTACCTCTAGTCTTGACAATCTCAACAATATAGATCCAGATATTAAATTCACCCTCGAGTTGGAATCCAACAAACAAATTAACTTCCTAAACCTCACGATAAGCAGGCTCCCATCCTCCCTAACATACAGTATATACAGAAAACCCAAACAAAAATGAGCTACTTATAACAGTATGGTCGACCCTGCATTTAAAATACCAATGTCGAAAACGAACTTAAAGAAAAAGAATTAGACACCATCCGTTCCATTGCTAAATTCAATAGATATAACGACTGTTTCATACATAGAACAATAAATAAATTCAAGCAATGACTAAAAACGTTAGAAAAAGAAAAACCCAACCCTATCATATATCCTACCTTCACTTTCACCGAAAACGTTTAAAATGTAACCAACATCTTCAAGAAGCATAACGTCAAGATATCCTTTCGTACTAAATAGGAATGTTGAAATAATACACAACTCTAACACAATTAACAAAAATAACACCTTCTTGAGGTCAGGGGTATACTGGTTTAGTTGCAATAACTGCAATTCCACATACATAGGGCAGACCAGACAAAACTTCAAAAATCGGGTACATAGAACACGTCAATGCTATTAAATACAATAGGTTTTTGGCAGTCGGCTAACATATGCATGAGAACCTTAGGAAAAGGCCCTCTCCTGGATGCCGCCGAAAAATGCTTCATACACCTTAATCAGTTTTTCAACCCCAATTTGAAATAAAATTTCTGAGAAACCCAAGGTTCCTTACGACTTTCTTATTACGGTTCTTCAAGATGTTAAGTTTATGAGAAAGCGTTCAATCTTCCACGCATTACATAACACCCTACCTCGCTATACGTCCCCACTGCATAGCCTCCAGACCCAACACCTCCCCCATAGGTTTTTCCTCTCCAAGCCCCTTCCCTTTCCTCCCCTCTCCCAACTACCTCTACCCACAACACGGCTCCAATTTTGTCAACTCCTCTCCATAGAGTAAGCTTCCTGGCACGCTGCGGCAAGGCAAGTTCTCACACTTTAACTTTCTATACCTTTGCTTCATTTGACTTGCCTTTTACAGAACTCCATATTAAAACCAGCTCTCCGTTTTCTCTAGGTTTCACGTTCTGCTTGAACTGAGGAACCTCGGTCCTACGTATCATCCTGAGACCTACATGTACACTAAAACACCCTTTCCGACGCACATAGCACAACTTTAAGAAGACCATGCCACCAACAGTGCTCAGATTATTCCTCAGTGCTGCATTTCTCCATCGATACTTATCAAGATTTTAATGTGTTCACAAAGTTTCATCATACCAAAGCACAACTTTACAGAATGTGCCCGAACTCACGTACCAAAACAATACCAGACTATTACACCGCCAACGCGTAGCAATCCTCAGATATTTTATATGAACTATTTTAAATATGTCATATTAATTTTACCTAGCATGTGTGTATTGTTGCTATATGTGAATTTATTCCCTCACTTGGTTTTATGTAAGGCTGATGATGACATTGAAAACATGTCGAAACCGGTACCTTTGTAATAATAAAAATGTTGTAATATAATTTATGTGCAACAGTTTTGTATGTACTGAAAAGGTGGATTCCATTACATTAAATTACTTCTGTTATTCTCAGTTGAATACGGAATGGCCGTGAAGTTTTTAACTTTAGATGTACTGGTAGTATCGAGGAGAACAACGTTACTATAAAATGTCCGAGCAACAGTGGATCAAATTATTTTATTTATTTTTGTTTCCTGAAGAAATTCTCTATTGTGCCTTTGTCAATTGTTGGTCCAGATTACCAAGTTCCTTTGTGTGGATATCCCAGGGTACGGAAAAAAAACAGTGATGGTGGTATTTTCCAGAACTCTGTAATGAGACAACGGTTAGAAGCAGGTGCTCTTGGTGTTCCGAAAGACAAAATTCCTCCTGGACAGAATGTGCCTGCGCCTTATTTCATAATCGGTGACTAACAGTTTCCCCTGAAAAGATACTTAATGAGACCATTTTCATACAGGCAAGCAGGAGACAAGCGCACAGAAAATGACAACTATCGACTGTGTGGAGCAAGGAAGGGTTGTAGAAAATGCCTTTGGCATATTAGCACAGAAATGGTGAACTGATTGCAGAAGAATGGAACTTAATGAAGCTTTCGCTGATCGTGAGACAGTTGTGGAGTTCTTTGGCATGCATAACAACAGTGTATAAATAGTTTTAGCATGCACCTTACATGAATCTGGAAGTTTACGAACAGAGAAATGTGTGGAAAAAACACCACGAACAGACAAGTGATAATTAAAGAATTTATACTTACCAGATATATGTAGCTCTTTTCTTATTTCATCCAAGATAACTTTCTTCCTTACATTTTTATGATCTTTATTACTCATGTCGTAAAGCATCAACAGTTCAGTTGCAATTGTCATTGTTCACAATGAACGCAGGAAAACGCTGCATGCAGCAAACTGAAAATGATTCGCTACAACTACGCTTTGTAGGCGGGAGAGTGACGATCCGGTGTGAGTGGATTCACATCCTGCTGTACTTATAATAGTTCGCAATGGGATTGCTCCTGCTCCGGCGGTGGTGTGCGCAGACCCTAACAGATGTAACTCAAGACAGTCAGAAAGAGGAACTGACTTTAAACCACTGTTAGATTTAACTTCAATCCCAATGGATTCTCCTATTACCCTTGAAGCAAATTTTTGTCGAAGATCTTACAAAATAAAATGTAAATTGGCAGCAGAAAGTACGTCAGCTGCAGATGGACAGGAGAAACTGGAAGAGGCATGTAAACATCTGGCTTGCTGGAGCAGAAAAAAGATGATGATGATGGAGACGATGGACACGAAAGACTGAACAAAATATTCACATATTTTCTATAATTTTCTTCAACAGTCATTTATTCATAAACATGAAAGTTTTGTTCAATTCTTTTTTCATAATTCCCATTTTGCATCAATATAAATGACTTCTCTTTTTTTTGTGGTTCATAATGTACAATGTTATGTATTTTCTTTTTTTACCAATACCTCTATACAAACGCAATCTTAATTTCTGATTAACGTCACATAATCGAATGATGAAAATTAACTCAAGAGTTATAAACTGCTAAATTACAAAAAGGTAGATACACAACAAAATGCTAATGCACAAATTAAAACAATTCCAGATTTCAAAACCCACAAAAATCTCTCTCCCAATAATAATCACCCTCATCTTGTAGTATTGTTGAATTTCTGAAGCATTCTAATAAAATATTGTGTTTAATAGTTGTTAATAGGCATATGAAAGTGTGAAGGGCTATAGAGAGTCAAAACAGTTCGCCCACCAGCATGAAGAACAAACGCTGAAGAATAATTCAGAGTAAATCTGTGCAAGAAAGAGCCCACCCAGTGCCCATACCCTGCCACCATTAACGACAAAAGTTATCTGTTTTGCATTATTAAATGGACATTACTCACCACATCATATATAGTGAAGAATCAGCAAAGTCAAATATATAAAGCTAAGAGGATACTATAAGATACAAACAATGAAGTTAATAACTCACCGTGCTCTTGTCTGCTGCGTTATCTGCCGGATAGTGCTGCCTTGCCGGCCTATTATAGCACCAACCATGTCGCTTTGCACCAGTATTCTGAGCGGGAAGTCTGTCTGGCGCCCCGAACCTGGGAGACCAGAAAATGATGTCCCAGGCCCCCTCGAACCTCGTCCCCTACTGCGACGCTCCATGGATAGCTCAACTTTCAGGGAACTGCCTTCAAATGTGTAACCATTCAGCTGGTTCACAGCCCTGATGAAGAAGAAGAATAAGATTACTACTCTACTTTACTTCCAAATATACAGGCGGCATGACAAAGGTGTGCAAAATAGAACCACAATTTCCAATACTGGTGATATACAGGGTGAAGTCGACCTCAGCCAACGTACATTCGGAGGTTGTTCGAAGATAACTTCTAAATATACTGGTACAAGAGACCGTGGCCTCCAGTGGCTGGTTACAGAGTAGTAATGTAAGTATGATTTATGTGGTCTGTTACCCGTATCATCCCAGTTTCCGCGAAAATACCTTCATATCAGTAAATGAAATATTGTATAGCTTTTAGTGCCGGGATATCCCAGGACGGGTTCGGCTCACCAAGTGCAGTTCATATCAGTGAAAAAGACTGACAAAACGTACAACACAAAATACAATAATGCACTGCCTGTAATACGCAATAACCTAAACATACAACAAAAAACAGAGTAATGCAAAAACCTTTGCAGGAAACATGTACACTTTTGTCACAGTGTGTTCAAACTGTTCAGTCAGTGTACTGCACAGTATATAACAAATGCAGAACTGTTCCCTTAGAGGTACTGTTTAAATTGTCGACCACCACGATCACATCATTGTTGGCTTCCGGCACGTTAAAAACGCCGGCATGACAAAATTACAACACCCCAGTGTTTGTCAAGAACTAGCACTTGTTATTTTCAGTGCAAACACGGGGGAAAACCAAACAAAATAGCAATGAAACAAGCCACCCAACACCACAGGTCCCTTATACCAATATACTCTGACGGTATCCCTGAACAACCTCCGAAAGTTTGTCGGAGTTCAGTTTTACCCTGCAAACCCACAAGTATGGGATGATTACTAAAATAAATATCTTATTAGATGGTGTATACTATAAAATCACGTTTATGAGTTGCAGTGTACACAACATGCATACCTTCCCATAGAAATGCAATAGTATTATCCAGGAATGAAATCGATAGTGCAAGGCAGATACTTCTTGAAATATTCTGTCTACAGCATGGAAGTTCAGAACACAAATATTATTATTCACTTGTTTATGGAAGGTCATTAAGTATTCCATTCATGTTTCAAATATTTCCAATAAAATGCCAAGAACACACGAGGCTACTTGAGATGCTCAACTGGTAGTGGTGATCGCGATGATCTGAGCAGGAGCTGTACAGTACTAGGTGAGCCATGGTATTTGTGAGTATGAAGGGGTTTTACCCTGATACATCACTGGGAATATAACCGAACGGGTTAGCTCAGCCAGTTGTGGCTTGACTAGTTATGGATGCTAGCTATGTACTTGGGAGACAGAATATCCTTTCCATCCCTAGCCCATACAATTACACCTACACCCACAGACAACACCCTCACACAGCACAACATGTAGATAACAATCCCTGTAGGATGTACCCAGGAAAGCAGTTACAGAACCAGCAAGCCAAACATGACCTCTGACACTCCCAGCAAGCCATAGACTTACTTATTTTAAAAACTGCCACGATGAACTGTTGATAGTGCACTATATCACTGCTTCATGAAAGTGACTATGGAGAAATGTAATAAACTTACTTCCCTGATGCACACTTTCCTTTAGTGAATCGTGTGAAAATATTGCTTTTTAACACCAGCTGACAGATGCGTTTTAGGGAGTTTAAAAACATATTCCAGCTCGATAAGGAAAGCCATGAGAAACTATTTCCCTCATACTTCCCCATTTTCCTCTTCACTTATATCTTTGCTGTGTACTCTTGGGGGGGGAGGCATATCCACAGTATTCCTTACATGATGTTAACAGACAATTAAAATAGGAGTTACCAATGGGATCTCAATTTCAGGACACAGAATGAATGTGGCGACAACTAGCAGTATAAAACTGCACTATAACACAAATCTTAAACTGTGTCAACTTTATAAAATTCTGCCAGAAATACTGGACACACAAAAGCTAAAAGTAATTAGTCTACAAGTAATAACATCATCTTGAAGATCCTAAGCAGGTTAAACATTCTTGCAAATATAAATTCTTTTGAGCAGTAACATGTTCCATCAATCACACTAGTATACAAACATGCTGCCTTATCTTGATAAATATGGACTCGAAGTAAATAGATGTGAAATGTACATGTATTCATTTGTCAATATCCCATGGAGGCTTAACATGTAAACATTTTAAGGTTGAAGGTTGAAGCTACACTGAACATTATGAGGAGAAGAATAAAATTTAACAGGACAATTTTATTTTGAAACATAACTGTGAAAACAACGAGCAAGCATCATCAAAATAAATCACCCTAAGAACAAAGGAACCAAAGACATGGTTCCAATTTGCTCAGATACGCTCTTGAAGTTTTTAAATGTGTCAAGATTTAGGATTAATCTTAGTATAGAAAGGTTTTACAACACTGGCCAGTTGCAATAGGAAAGGCGAGGTGGAGAAATTTGGCAATCAGAGACTGAACCCTTTCCACTTGAAAGTCGAGGCCACCTAGACATCTAATATGTACTCTCAAATTTGAATGTCAAACTAAGCTCGACATACCATTTTGAGTAGCTTGTAACCCGAAGGACTAACACTGTTGACCAGGAGCTCTGCAGAATTATAGCTATGACTAAGCTGCTCCCACTCGTTAAAATTTCAAACTTCTATAAATAACCAACCTCTCTCTCTCTCTCTCTCTCTCTCTCTCTCTCTCTCTCTCTGGATTGTTATATATTCCCTGTTGGCAGTGGAGCTGTCATGGCGTCAACAAGTAGATCGTGTGTGTTGCGAAGAATAAAAAAATCATATTCTTGACAGTGACACTGAGGATGCAGTTCCAAACCTTGATAATGATTCCTCGGCTATTTCCCATATTAGTGGTAGTGATTCAGATATAGAACAGTCTTCACAAGAAAGGAATACTACGGTTACACGTGCTGTGTTACGAAAGAGAGTGGGCATTACAAGTACTGTTACGGAAGAGTGTATTGAATGACAAACACAACCAAGAGAATGTCATCGTTCACAACAAAGTGGGATTCAAAACATCAATTTATCAGCTGATGACAGACCAGCAGATTATTTTAGTTAGTTTTACAGCAAAAGCTATTGAAGGATAGCTAACAAGACCAATAAATATGCCAAGGAAAAAATTCAAAAGTTGACGCCAGAAACAGCTTCAAATGTATGTTCTAAGTTGTGACCTGTCTATCAATAAAACCTCATTCGTTGCAGAACTAGAATTTCTGAGACCACTTTCTGATACTGATTTTTCTCTTTGCTATTGGTTGGTTAAGATATGGAGACCCCCCCCAGCCAAACAAGGGAACAATACGTTCCATGTTGCGCAAACAAAATACGATCCAGCATAAAACAGGCTTTAGAAGAGAAATCTGACTTAACTACAATGAAACCACTGCCTCTTCAGGCCACTGTGTTTGCAGTGTTCAGCAAAACTCAAGATCTAGTATTTGAACAGAAAATATTTTTGTTAGAATGTGCATTTCTAAAAGCCGTGAACAGAAGGTGTTCTCAAATGATCCTGCATGCTACGCATACTTTTGAAATTAACGATGAAAATGTAAAATATGTAATACAGTAGAACCTCGATTATGCGTTCCCGGAAGCTACGGTTTCCCGTGTTATTCGTTCAAACTACGTGGTCTCGCGAGCATCCTAATTAAATCGCGTTGTAAAAATCCTGCATTATCCGTTCCTCAAAAAAGGGATTTCCCATATCAACCGTCCAGAAATTTCAGTCCCATCAACGCTAAATCCTCAATCGCGTGTTATTCACGAAACTGTATCTAACGAAAGTACGGCTATGGCACACTTAAAGATGTTGATGTTAACATCCCGTCATTGCTGTAATTTGAGGAAGTACCATACCGGAAAAGCGATCGGCAGTGAACTTGCATAAGGGACCATCTTAGCATTGCATTCGGGTGGTATTGTTTAGAGAATCGAAATCATAAAGCAGAGAGTGTCCGCAACAATTGGAAGGAGACGGAGCACATTTCGACACCTCTTCTTGAAGACGGAACGAGTTTCGTCAAATGTTCTTACTTGCAAAACATCTGCATTATGTCCAGAGATAGATGTTTTTTAAACTTTTTTTTGAGTGTATCGCCAAACAGGTTTTCGGCACTTCCCTCAGGACACTGTATAGTCACTTAGCTTTCAGGCAGGAATGGAAACTGCTCCTTAAGTAACACAGATTTAGTATTTGATACTATCGTATACGATCACCTGTTATCGAGATCAGAACAGATGTTGCACCTTACATACATAAAGCCATGAGAGGTTTTGGGATTGCCTATTACTGTTTTGGTCCTAATATAAGACTGGGAATTTCACATTTTGTGTGTTAAAATATTATGAAAACCATGCAGTCGTTTTATATGTGCACGTTACGTTTAAAAACTTTGTATCATATCGCACTTGTACGGACTTGTCCAGCTAACACGTTTTCCAGCTGAGCTCAAGGTCGCGAATAACCATAATTTTGGAAGTTTTGACAATTTATTTCTTTCCAATTTGATTGTGATTAGTGACAGGTGGAATTTAATATAATGCATTCGAGAACTTGAGAATCGATACTTACATTCGAAACCATATTCTTGAGTTCAACATAACCTTGAAAAGTCGATGTAGGCCTAATTTACACGGTACAAGATTTCCACAAACTGACTATGAACAGTATACCAGTGACCAAATTACAATGGAAGATTTCAGCGGAAACTGAAGGTTTCCCCGGTAAAACTGAATGTAAAATTTCAAGATTTTTAAGTCGTGTACCGGTAATTAATGTCTGAAGCCGGCCACACGGTCGAACTTGCCTGCCTATCACCCGGAGGGCTCAGATTCGACTGCCCGCCAGGTCAGACATTTTACCTGGACACGAGGGCTGGTTTCAGATTAACTCATTCTACGATTACCTTTAATTGAGGCTCTAATGGTGAGACGGCGATTCCAGTCTAGAGAGCCAGGAATAACGGCCGAGAGGATGTCACACTGACCATGCGTCACCTCGTAATCTGCAGGTCGTTGGACTGAGCAGTGTTCGCTTGGTAGGCGGAAGGCCCATTGGGGCTATGGTTTGGTTTGGTTTGGTTTAGGGGTGTTTGTGAGATTATAAGTATACATATTACTCTTTTGTGATGTTTAGCCGAATTCTTGATGGTTAATTCGTTCCGGGATTTTCCGTTTTCCCGTGTTGTACATACAGAAACGGAGAATCAAGGTTCCACTGTAACTGATTCTGCCCCATAAATTCAGTTTGTTCAGAGATGTCTTGCAAAAGAATTTGAAAGAGCTCAATGCCATTGTGTGGAAAACAAAGAACTGTTGAAATATGTCTAGGAAAATCAAACACTTGCTCCATTCATACCTAGACGATAACTTCCCAGATATGTCAATTTCACTGTATCCTGAGCATGTGTTGAGTAGATGGGAAAGTTGGTTTCAAGCTGCCTGTTACATACATACAAATTTAGATATCCTCCACTCATTTTTCAAGCAATTGCCATCAAAGATCTGTTCCCAAGGTAAACTGGTTAGGGAAAATGGAAGATGCCAAATTTTGCAACCTGGTAAAATTCCAAGCAGTGCTTGTTTTTGAAAACTAAGTTTATTGCAGATGATTTGGAATTAAAAGGGTCTTATTATCCATATTCTCATTTGCTGGTTTCAAAACTAACATAACTGAATGGTAAGATGAATGTAATTGCTTCTGGTCATATTGGGGAACTACTTAGTAAGATAATTGAGGGACTTGGTGACTTGTTAAAAAGTTAAGCAGCTCTCCTCTGGCAAAAATGTTAGTATTTCAGTTGTAAACAAAATAGAAAAGCACATGTTCCCAAGTGACGCTAACATGTTATTTGGACTTTTGAATGATTTCCTTCATCCAGCTAATGTAATTTCTATCGAACTATGCAAACATTTTGGAAATAAGTGAAAAAGTGCAAAAATTATCTGTCTTGAAAACGTTAAAGAACTGAAAGAAAGAAAGAAAAAAAAAGTCGAAACGGTGAAATAATTCAGTCACTGCAAGCATTGAAATTAATGCAGCTGAACTTTGCAAATGCCATCTTAAAGTGTATTTGATTCCCTGTTCATCCGTTGATGAAGATATTTCTTTCGTAATATATATTGTCAACGACTAATGAAACAGAGCTCCATTGTAACATGTGCTACTGTATATTAACTTTCACAAAGTAAAGCCTGGGTAGGACGGCCTAATGATAATGTGAGTGTTGCGTAATCATAATCAGAAATATATCAGCTATGTCCCACTCCAGTCGCCCAGGTGTCGTTTACAAGCCTCCTCCACTCCTTTCCATTACTTCCGCCACATCCAATTCAGCTTCTGTAATGTCCTTCCAAATCTGATCCATCCACCTTCTTCTTGGTCCTCCAACGGTCTATTTTCCTTAACTTCTCGTTCCAAATCCCTTCTTGCTACCCATTACCTTCCCATTCTTTTTACATTTCCGAACCATCTCGGTCTTGCTTTCTGTATCTTCTGTACTAACGGTTCTATATTTAGCTCTTCTTGGATTTTAATATTTTGAATTCTCTCTCTTCTCGTCTTTTTTACCAATGTTCTTAAAAATTTCATTTCTACTGCTTGGATCTTACTATCTTGTCTCTTATTAGTTACCAGTGTTTCTAGTCCGTATGTTACTATTGGTATGAAATACTGTTTATATAATAAAAATTATGTTCTCTTGGGTACTTTGTCATCCCATAAAAGCTCTCTGACTTGATGATAGAATGTTGTATCTTTACTTTGTATGTTATTAATTTCAGGGTTGATTTCATTACTTCCATTAATAATGCTGCCCAGATATGTAAACTGTTCTACATTCTCTAACCTTTCTCCATCTATGTTCACTTGGCTTCTCTTTTTCTCTTTTCCACAGTGTATGACTACAGTTTTCTATACCATTCAAAACTCTTTCAGATTTTAATTCCAAATGTCCCGTCACATTTGTACTTCCTTTTCTTCCTTTCCCCGAACCAGCACATCATCTGCAAATACCAAAGCATTCACTTCATCACTACTGATACTGTTTTACACGTTTTATGATTTCATCCATCAATATGATAAACAGTAACGGTGCCAGTGCACTTCCTTGCTTAGGACCTTTTCCTGTATAAAATGTTTCAGAGTCACCACTAGCCATTTGTACACTGCTTTTACTCTCATGATACAAAATTTTTATCTTGTTAATGATTTTAGTACATTCCTTTTCAGTAGGCATTCACATACATGTTTTCTCATAAGATTTTTTCCAAATCCCAAAATATGAAGATGATTTCCTTGTTCCTTTCCAGGTGATTTTCCATTATTTATCGCACTGTAAATATCAAGTCTATTGTTGATCTATTCGGTATCTATTCTTCTGACTGTGTTTCTATTATATCCCTCAGTCCTTTGTCTATGACTTTTTCCATTCTTTTTAGGCCATGTGATAATACGGTTATACCTCCATAATTTACACATTTCTTCTGATTTACTTTTTTGAACCATGGTACAATGCATCCTTGTTGCCAATCTTCAGGTATCCTTTCATCCTTCCAATATGGCATTGAGGGCTCGGTATAGCCACCGTAGTCCAATGCTTACTGCTGCCTCAATCATATCAGCATTGAATTCGTCTTTTCCACTTGCTTTACCTTTGGTCATTGGTTTCACTGCCCTTTCAAGTTCCAACCATGTTATCGGATTCCCTTTACTCCATCTATTATTTCCATTTTCATCTCTTCTTCCTCTGAGCAGCCACCCTCAATATCAAGTGTTTCAAAATACTTTGCCATCACCTTCTGAAGACACTTTTCGTCATGAACTATGGATCCATCTCCCTCTAATGCCTTGATTTTTTCTTGATTTATTCATTTCAATTGTATTCCTCTTCTGATTTCCTTGATTATCTTGCTCAATTTTGTTGGTAAACTCCCCAACATTTCTCCTGTTCTTCCTTTGTATTCCACATGTAACCTTCGTATCTTATTCTCATCCCTCTGATACATTTTTTGCTTTGCCTTATCCTTTTCTTCCTACAACTTGTTCCTTTCTTTTATTTCTTTTTTAAATTTTGTCTGTCCACCACCGTCCCTCCTTTCATTTTGTTTTCCAGCATACCTCAATTGCCGCTTCCACAAATGTTTGTCTTAAAATTGCCCAACTCTTCTCCACTTTGTATTTCCGTGTTAGGCAACGTCCTTTTTATACTATCTTGGAATGCCATTCTTTTATCCTCCTCTTCCAATTCCCAATTCCTGATAATTGGTTTCTTCAATACAATTTTAAGGATTTTTACTTGCAATTCCACAATTAATATTCTATGATTACCTTCCATACCTTCACTGGAGATTATCTGCGTATTCATGACGTACCTTCCCCTTTCTCGGTCTGTTATAAAATCGATGAGTGTTCCATAATGTCCATCCCAACTATATCGGCTGATCTTAAGGCTATTCCTCTTCAAAAACCATGTGTTCTTTATTATCTGGTTATTTCTGATACAAAAGTCCAACAGTTTCTCTCCATCTTCATTTCTATCGACATACCTATGTGGGCCCAGAACATTCTCATACTCCATTCTATCAGTTCCCACCTGAGTATTCAGATCCCCCATTATCGTGATCATATCTCCAACAATATGCGTTTCCAGTTCATTGAGGAACTCTTCTTTTTCTTTCACGCTACATCCTGTTTGTGGAGCATATATCTGTACTACCTGCAGTAGTTCTGTGTTTACATGTATGTGCATTATTATAATTCTTTCATTTACATACTCAACTTTGGTTATTGGTTCAACATTCTGATTCACTACAAATGTGATGGAGAGCTAAGTTCGGGGCAGGGACCCAGTCTCACGGGATATAACGTGGAACCCAAGCCCGGGGTTACGGGTCAAGATCTTAACAGCGTCTCAGGCAGACAACGAGACCTTAGGAATGGCGAAGATGATGAATGAGGCAACCTGCCCTCTCTTGGCAAAATTAGAAGAGGAAACCACTGCCTTGTAGAGAAGAGGGATCTTCAAAGGCTAAGGGAGTAAACCCTGAAAGAAAATCCTCAGATGCGTTAGGCTTAGCAGTTCAGCAGATGAGTAAATTTGTACTTGCTTGCGACTGTAATACAAGCCTTGGGTGGAAGTATGGAAATGGAATTGACAAGTCTCTGACTACCGTTGCACAGTATGATGGTAAAGCTGATGTTCGTGCAAGTGTTAGATCAGAGAACAAAACACTATTTGGAACAATAAATATGATGGTAAAGCTGATGTTCGTGCAAGTGTTAGATCAGAGAACAAAACACTATTTGGAACAATAAATATTTTAATAATGAATGGGAAGGAAAATTAATTGACTGACCTAATGGAGAGGCGAAAACTCGACATCCTGGGATTAAGTAAAAGCTTAAGACTCTTAACCTGATATCCAATGCAGCCAAAGCATTACTTAAAAGTACTGGCTAGAAGACTAGTTAATATACTGTAGAAGAACAATATGGCTGACGGAAGAAGTAAAGGGACAAGAGATATAATCAGGGTGTTGAGACCTGTATGTTAGGCAAGATACATTGAGAAAACAAGGCAAGTTCATGATGTTTTTATAAATTTGGAAAAGGCCTTGGACGGGGTGCAATAGAAGAAACTGTTGAACACATTAATGAGGAAAAGAGTGTATTCAAAGGAAAGGTGATTCATAAGGGGCCTATACTTACAACAGAAGATCAGAATACAGATAGAGAATGGGATGTCAGAGTAAAGCAAAATTGGAAGCAGCATCAGACAAGTTTACTGTATAATGTTTACCTGGAAGTTATTGTCAGGAAATGCCTACATGAAAGAGGAGTAGGTGTTGGTGGCAGGAAACACAAGTGCATTCTCTACATTCTTCTGTTATGAAAACATTAAGATTTTTTTGCATTCAATGAAACTTTTTTCCAATAACTACAAAACAGACAGGTTAATGGTGGATGCAGAATGGTGGTATGACATGTGGCAAAACAAGAACTGTAAACCAGATATGAATTTCCTGGAATTTTTAAAAGAAAGTAAGGATTTTTACCCACGCGTAAGTGTTGTTTTAGAAATTTGAGTATCCCTACCTGCAACAACGTGCACAGCAGAGGAGTTTCAGCACGCTTCGTAGGGTAAAAGCTTGGCTTATGTCAACGAACGATCAACTTGCTGGGCTTTCCATGCTATCTTTGAACCATGAAAGAGTGGCAGAGGACAAACAGAAATTTATGCAAAACATCCCCATAAAATTTTCTAGAGCAGCTCCTAGAAAAATGAAACTTCTTTTACCCAATTCTGATGTTTAAGCAAATATTATGTAAATTTTTTTATTAATTTTTTTTTGTCAGGTTAACCGTGGTTTACGTCCATTTATATAAAAATAATGGATAATATTCGTCAAGTGTTAAGTATGTTTTGATTGTATGAATGTGTCTGCTAGAATCTTATTACAAAACTAAGCATTAATTTCCATTTATATTCATAACACTGCTAAATCAGTACAATTATTTTGATTCGCACATATTTTTTTCTTTAAAATTTAAAGTACACCGAACATTTGCTTAGCCTGTGCTTCCTACCACTACCATGAAACTAAGTGTGTGTGAGGAAATAAAATGAACATGACATGACAATGTCACTTCATACAAGCGTTTCGTTATTCTAACAAGAGCACTGCCAGGTATTCAAGATTGGCTGTGAAGAAGAAGAAAAACGTGATTCACTGTAACAGTGAGTACAAACTATATTTTTTTCTTATCCCACAGGCTTACCTCTCCGTCGAATCGCTGGGATGCGCGAGCCTGTGCCCAGCTTACATAACTGTCGAATCAACGGGGAAATGCACAGTCCTGCTTTATCGATGGTAAAGGGAAGGTAGTACATTAAAAATTATACATATGGCATAACAATCATTCTTAATATCTGAAGGAAGTCTCTTCAGCTGTATTTAAGTCATGTTTTGGGGGTTAACTGCATAAACTGAAGACAGAACTGAGCTGATGTCATGGGTATTCAGTGAATAAAGATGAGCACGCGCGCGGCTACTACGCAGCAAGAAGTGGTGGATAATTTACTGAATAGTGATTGTGAAGAAGATTACACTATATCTGAAAGTTATTCCTGTGAATCTAGAGATGTGGATACGTTATCTGTGCTTAGTGAAGTTAGTAATACGAGTGAAGAAGAAAGAGGTAAATATTATGAACGTAAATGTTCCGACGCACCATAAGAATTATTAGGCGAGTTTATAGTGCACAGTTTATATTTTTCACTATAATGTAGCACATTCTATTGAAATGATTATTTTTTAGTATTTCCATCAATGTTTGACAACATTTGAGCCAGTAGTTGCAGTGATATCATTAAAGCACAGTATTGCATGGACCTTATAAACACCAGCATTTAAATGGTAATTTAAAGGTCCGGAACTGATGTTTATAAGGTAAGCGGATGGGTTAAGATTTGACAGTTTTAAGTAACTGACAAATTATTCCATTGTGTGTTGTTTCAAATTGTTAGCCAGGCTGAGTTTTAGGAATATTTCAGCAGTTTAACATAGTGACTTGCGGTTATCTCAAATTATATCCAGTCGTTTAGACAATCGGCCAACTCTGTTAGCATTACCATTTCAATACAATGAAGACTTTGGAGGTGAAGTAGATCTTACACTGTGGACTGAGCATTAGTGTGTTTTCACACGTTTATACAAAAATAACTGATAATCTTGCAGTCAAAAACCTATTTTGGATCCAGCAAAGTTTGAGCTATGCATGTATGCCTTGTTTTTCAAAATTGGAACAAAACCACTAAATTTAATCAATGAAGAACACCATTTTTTTCTGCTTGCAATTTTTTTAAATTTTCACAACGTATATTAAAAATATGAAAAGTTACGTATTCACACAACCATGATACATTTATGAAACACAACAACCATACTAATCATTGAGAAATGAAAAATTAAATGAAAAAATAAAATTCCATTTTCGAAATTGGCTCTAATCTGCAGCGCAGGACCATACGGCCATGAAGCCGCCTGGGTAGTACTAACTTAGTATCATAATAGAAGTAAGTACCGATGCTTTGTATTTTTTTAATGAACTAAAACTACTGCAGAATGTGTTCCAGCATTTTCCTAACGTTTGTAATACGTTGAAGCAGATATATAAACACTAGAGCGCAACGCCGTACGCCCCTCGTCCTCCACAGATCATTACCATTGACGCAAGTTACTTGTCTTTGAAGTCTTAATGAACTACTTTATTTCTAATTGTTGGAAATATGACAATCATTTTATTATGTTTAACCATTTTCAAAACTGAACCCTTTGATAACAAATCTCAGAAGAAGAAAAGCAAACTTGTGGTCAAAACCACTGAACTAGAGGCTAAAAATATTCATCCATTCTGGCCATAAAGTAGCCAACGATTTCAGAGTGCCGCATTTAATGAAACCAGTAAGAAATGCAACGAAAAGGCGGTGGGTGTTGCGTATCATTATCTAGGAAGGTAATGAAACAATGTTTCTTTATAGCAGGAAACTTGATCTGGATAAATATTATTATTTACCAATAATCATACAGATTTTATGGATGGTCTTGTAAAAGTGTTAAGGCCCCCCCCCCCCCAGGAAAAGATCCTGCGGGCGCCCTTGTTTCTCCCCACCATTTTCCTAGTACACAAAAGATTTCTGAACCACTTTTACATTAGAAAAAATAATACAAATTATTTTTAGGGGTATATGATACGAGTTTGACGATTTCTATATTCTTATAGGCTTGTTAAGGTTGAAAGCAGATTACCTTCCACTTCCCCTGAATTGTTTCGCAGAGAACCGATACATGCTGCACAGTAAGTCATTTGTCCACAGAACTGATGAATTACTGAATCTATTGATTTGTCTTGCCAACTACACGATTGTGGCTGATCGAAGGTAACATTGCTGCGAATTTCCTCCCCAGCTGAACATCTGACTCTGTCATTTTGGTGAATGAGTGGGACCTATTGGAGACAAAAGGAAATTCTAATGATTACTAGCTGATGTACCCGTGCTTCGCTACAGAATTCTACATTGTACACAGAATTCTAGGCTAGGAAGTGTACACGTTGTGAACAAGATTGTATCAAATTGCATAGCTCTTAACGTTACCCTAAAAACGCGACGGAGAAGTCACCAAACGTCTTTTCTCATATGAAGACTGCGTTAGGGAATTTTCATTGTAATGATAGGCCCGCTTGCCTACCATCACTCACCACCAGGTTGGAGAGTTTTCATTATAATGGCAGACATTCACCCTCCACCAGCCATTGTACATCCTTAGTGGTTTTACCAACTGAAATGAATATAGGTCGTTGCAATGACGTCAGTAGGAATGGCGCGATTAAAAGCAATACTTTCATATGAAATACTCCATCAAATGAAAGACCACACACTTTCTCACTTTTAACGAACAGTACTATGCTGGAATTCCAGAGCTGGAATGACCAAGTCGCAGATAGTTCTGATCCGTGAACACTCTTCGTCTTTTTCCTGCGGTGCGGGGGGAAGGGGGTGGGGAAGGCGAATAGTGGAGAGTCCCAGGACAAAAACTATGCCTTTTTACTAATCTGTTTCCGAGGAGTACCCGATGAGTCGGGAAATCTCAATTCACTACAATGGCAACGGAAAACCTATTTGATTTGGAGGCAATTTTTTCCTCCAAGCCAAAGGAGAAGCCCCCTCTTCACTGCTAATTAAATGAATGTCGAATTTAATAAAAGTGAAGAGGAAGAAGTTTTTCTTAAGAAACGGCTCTTTTCAGATTTGACTTTTGAGTTATTTAGTGAATTGTGGTGCTATATTTGAAATAGGCTTAAATAGTAATTCTAGACCAGGTCATAATACTACTGCTACTACTACTACTACTAAGTGAGCCTCTGCCGTAAGTGTGCATACAGCTCATTCAAAACAGCGCGTCAGAGTAGGGATCGAATAACTGGAATACTATGATGAACCAGTGTGTAACGTACCTGCAGTATTAGAAAATGTGTGAACCAGAGGGAAATGAAAATGAAAACCTACAACCTGTTTTCCAGTCATTGACCGGGTCAGGAATGTAATAAATGAAGCATGTATATAGGCTGTTAGTACGATGGGGTCGCCACTCACAGTGATATATTAATGACTGACAGATGCTATGAAATGAGAATGGAGAGTGTTGCTGGAATGAAAGATGACAGGGAAAACCGGAGTACCCGGAGAAAAACATGTCCCGCCTCCGCTTTGTCCAGCACAAATCTCACATAGAGTGAACGGGATTTGAACCACGGTTACCAGCGGTGAGAGGCCAACGCGCTGCCGTCTGAGCCACGGAGTCTACATGAACCAGAGGAATGGCATGCTAAAGAAGAAAGTTCTCCAACTCCCCAGCTATTTCCCGCCTATGTTCAGTCGGGCTGTTATACTCGGTACGCAGTAGTAATCCCATCTATCCGAGTTGAGCGGGACCATAAGAAACGAAGAACATCACAACAAACAATGATCAATGTAAAGTTATTGTTGATCATTAACAAACAATGGTCAATGTAAAGTTATTGTTGATCAGTGTTATGAGCTTTCGATATTGCAGGCCTGCTGAAATACCACTCTTATAGTCAGTACAATAAAACTGAATGAAACATAAATGATCAGAAATCGTATTGTCTATAGCTTTTGTATTGTAGTACTTTTCGATAGCACCAATAACATAGGTACCGGTATTTAAAAATTAAATTTTAGGCGCCTTCCCATAAACTACCATTTCATCTCGGGCGAATACAATTATTTACAGCCTAGACTGTAGTTTCTCATTCCCCGACTCTATATAGCTGTTTTCATTAAATTCTGTTAACCCATTTTCTCGTGGCTAGGCGTTGATATGGACTTGCCAACAAAACTACAAATTCATTAATACCTGTGTTATCAGAGCCAGCATGGTAAAGATGTATAAGACATAATTGTTGGAAATTTAATTCTATATAACTTTAGTTATATAGTATTTATCGATAGGACCGCTAATAATATAAATATTCGAGAATTAAATTTAAGGCCTTCCCCTAAACTACCATTTCACTCGGTGTGAATAAAATTATTTATAGCCTAGATTGTAGCGGCTCATCCTCCGACTTTACATACCGATTTTCATCGAATTATCTTCAGCCGTTTACTCGTGATGCGTGTACATACATACATACATACATACATATAGACAGACAGACAAAAATTACGGAAAAGTAAAAAGTACATTTTCTTGTTACTATGGACATGACCGATACAGAAATACCATTCTTTTCAAATTCTCAGCAATGTTCAGACAAAACTTATTTTATATATATAGATGGCCGTGAAGTTATTGTTCTCAGTAGTGTATGTAAAAAATAATTATTTAACATGAGTTTGATTAAATCCAGCCACAACTATCCAGGACCTGATGTGGACAGCGTCCACAATCTTGTATTGGCCAAGTGTGACATTAAGCTAAAGGAGAATATGAAATTGACCCAGCACAAATGGAACACACAAAGTTTAAAGAACACTGGCATACAAAATGAAAATTAATCAGTTAGCAGAGACTTTTCACAACAGTGCAAAATGGGAGAAAATAAGGAATGGTATAACTGAAGCTGCTGAGAAAGTGCTGGGAAGAAGACAGTTACAGCCGAGGAAGCCATGGATGACTGATGAAATCATAAACCTTATTCGCGAAAGGAATAAGGAGAGGAGAGTACGGAATAAAGAACGGTACAAAGAAATTAGAAATCCGATCACAACAAAGTGTCGCGAAGCAAAGGAGAACTGGATGAAGGAGACAAGCGAGATTATAGAAAAGGACATGATCAGAGAACATTCCAGCCGAACTTCTGAAACACTTGGGTGACGATATGAAACGTTACCTTTTTCAGCTGGTGTCACATTGCTATGAGAATGGCGTAGTTCCACCTGACTTTAGTAAAACCAGAACTGTTGCAATACCAAAAAAGAGGAATACCACGGACTGTTCAGATTATCGAACTATCACTCTCCTCTCATGCTTCAAAATAACTGCTCAACATCATCAAGAATAGAATTAAAGGGAAGTTAGAACACTATATCGATAATGACCACTTTGGATTTCAATCAGGGAGGGGTGCTAGGGAAGCAATTCTGGCATTATGTTTAATACTGGAGAGAAGAACTGAGAAGAATAGGAAAGTATACGTGACCTTTGTCGACTTAGAGAAAGCTTTTGATCGATTAGCCTGGGAACAACTTTTCCTTACCATGAAAAAAGCAGGAATTGATTGGAAGGATAGACGCCTCTTACTAAATTTATACAGAATGCAGAATACTGAGTTAGAAATCAGTGGGACAAAGAAAAATGCCAAAATAAGAAGAGGAGTTAGGCAAGGTTGTCCACTGTCTCCTTATCTCTTCAATACGTTCATCGAAGAAGCCATCACAGTCACGAAGGAGAAAACAACGGGGATCAAAATTAATGGCAAACAAGTACACTCGATAAGATTTGCTGATGATATTGCCATACTAACAGAAACAGGTAAAAGTATGCAGAGAATGATCAACATATTAGCAGAAACTTCAGGCAAATGGAACCTCAAAATTAATACAAGGAAAACAAAAACCATGACAATGTGTAAAGACAAGAAAACACCTGTAACATACTTAAAAATTGGCCCTGATAAAATAGAACAAGTGAAACAGTTTTGCTACCTAGGAACCCTGATCACGAGTGATAATCGGAGTGTATCAGAAGTCACAAAGAGGATAGCCATGGCAAAAACAGCATTCCAAGATAAAAAGCATCTGCTGGCCAACAAACATATAGATATTCAAACTCGGAAGGCCTTTGCAAAAACCTTTGTATGAAGCGTGCTTCTGTATGGTTGCAAAAGCTGGACATTAGGAATGCAAGAAAAGAAAAAACTAGAGGCAGTTGAAATGTGGACCTGAAGAAGAATGCAGAGGATAAGTTGGACGGAAATCAAGAGCATTACCGAAGTCCTCAGAGAGATAAGAGAAGAACGGAGTCTGATAACCGAAATTGAAAAAAGGAAATAAAATTTATTGGTCACATTCTGCGGCATGAGGAGTTCCTTTGTAATATCTTTGAAGGAAAAATTACTGGAAAAAGAGGAAGAGGACAACCCAGAGTGTCTTACTTCAAGAACCTGCTTCTGAGGATGAAGTGCAAGACCTACGCTGAGTTGAAAAGACTGGCTCAAGATAGACAACTGTGGCTGCAGTGACAAGGCTCAGACTTTAGAATATGATGATGATGAGTTTGATTTTGTATTGCATGGTGCACTTTCAAGCTTTGTTGGAGTTCAGTCCATTGCTGTATACTTCGCATAATTTTTATGGCGTTGAAGATACATCCAAGAAAACTGTTGGCAGTACTGGCGGCATCAGCATGCTCGATATTCATAATGGCTGACAGCCGTGAACAACACGTGGGTGATGCTATGCCGCTTGAGTCACACGTGAAATACTTTAAAGCTAATAAAAAAGGGAAGAGGGGTGAGGGGTGGGGAGATTAAGTACAAGTCTAACCAAATTGGTATGAATGTTTACAGTAGCCTACGATATGCGAATCCGCTAAGGACTGTGGAAGAAGTGGTATAAAAATCCATGCAGCTGACCGGCGTTTCTACGTACAGTGTTTACATGGCTCGCGCAGAAATTAAAGCAATTAGTATGTTTTCTTGTAGTAACATATCGTATATGCTGCCCTGTGATTGTTTATATATGTCGTGGGGGTTTCTGACGATACATCTCCCAAAAGTCGCTGAAAATTTAGTTTTAAGAAAGTGTCTGAATTATGTAAACAAGCAATCAAGGCGATAATGGAAGTGAAACAAAGCATAACTAAGCTGCATGCCAGATTTATGTGACAGACAACATTTGTTCGTTTGACTGTTTGTCAGTAGGCCTATGTGTCAGCTCAGTTCGAACTATGCACTCGACGTAAGTAAAACAGGAAGGGCCTTACACGGTATAATAATATAATAATATAATAATATAATAATATAATAATATTTTGTACTTTATTTTTGTAACTGGCCTCCATCTGCAGAAATGTTGTCATGGGGGAATCACGAGCTCGTTTTTACCTTCTGAATGAAGAGACTACAATATTTACAACATTCCTGAAAACAATGTATTTTGCAATCGCACTCAGAGGTTGGTTTCCAGCTTGTTGAACTGTGAGAAACTGCCACAGACAGTCATTGCACGAGAGAGGAATCTTATACTTACGTCATACTTTTTGCTGTAAGTTCGCATGTGCCCCATACAAATTGCATTATGAAATAAAAATAAACCTTGCTTCTCTTGCCTCTGTATTCGCCAGTAATCTGTGGGTTTTACATGATCAATAAAGGAATAAATAGACATGGTACATAATCAACGTACAACTATATGAAAGGAAGTGATTTCTTTTGATGCTACACTATTTGAGAACGAAGTGCTTGTCAGATACAACGTTAATAATAAGCTGGCTGTGGTGGAGAAGTAAAACCGAGACGGCAAGAGGGAACAGGGGATGTGCTCACATACGGAAGCATACTTTTGCACAGCTCCTGAGCTGACTTTCAGTAAAGCAGTGCAGTTTCAAAGCATACAAGGTGTGTGCCCTTGGAGTTAACTTTCCTTCAATGGACTTGTGCCGTTTGCGCACATAACAGAATTTACGTAATGAAGTTCAATTTGCTGTCCTTTGGTTAGCTGACCGGCACTGCAGGCAATGGACAAGGTTTACGCATGTCCAAGAAACGTTTAGTGAAGATATTAGATGAAAGCAGCCAGGACGTTGAGCAATGTGACAATGACTGTGCCTGTGAGGATTATGCACAGCTTGAAAGAAGTTACGAAGTGAACAACTAAGATAGTGGTGAGGTGATAGTGATAAACAACTTCAGTGCTCAAGGAAACCCACCGATTCGTGATCTGCACAAACAAAAAGCCCATTTATGGGTCAATATGGTCAAATGAAGGGTCAGGAGTGGTTTACGTTATTCTGTTGTTCGCTTTATGTCGCACCGACACAGACAAGTCTTATGGCAACGATGGGACAGGAAAGGCCTAGGAGTGGAAGGAAGCGGTCGTGGCCTTAATTAAAGTACAGCCCAGCATTCGCCTGGTGTGAAAATGGAAAACCACGGAAAACCATCTTCAGGGCTGCCGACAGTAGGTTCGAACCTATCTCCCGGATGCAAGCTCACAGCTGCGCGACCCTAACCGCACGGCCAACTACCCAAGTGGTTTACGTTATCATCAGAAGAATAATTGGTGTACATTATCATGAGAAAGACAAATAGGTAAACAAAGTAAAACAGGAAACCAGTCCTTTGAATAGCCAGGCTTGAGACCAGTGGAAGGTTGTCAGTAAACATACTTATACTGATGGACGTAATTCAACCATTTGTGATTTGCACCAAGAATAAGAGAGGAAGACGGGCATCTCTTGGCATCCACACTGTGACATGCACCTCCCTTCTAAAACTTGCTTCAAAACTGTTTTAACCCTTAGTCCTCTTTTTTTTTTTTTTCTGAACACTCCTGCCTCTCCAGCTCCATTTGAGAATCTGCTTGCAGGAGGATGAGAGCACAAACATATCGACAGCATGTTTACAAAAATCAAATAAAGCAAACACAAAAGAAATAAGTCATTCGTGAGTGGACGAAAATGCTAAAGGATGACTTTGGATTGAGAATAGGCTACAAGAAAGACAAGTTAACTGTCAACTGTTTAGCCTTCGCAGACGACCTTACACTCCTGACATCCAGTGTGGAGGAAGCTATTCATCAACTATCCTCTCTCAACCACATAGCAGCTAAAGTAGGGCTGAAGATCGCCATCAACAAAACACAGTTTATCACCAACATCAAAGATGCACCCAGATCAATCCCACTGGAGGACAAAACACTACAAAGGACTAACTCCTTCAAATATCTAGGAGAATGGATAACCCCAAACATGAATGAAGATCAGGCCATAAACAGCAGATGCATCAAACTGGAAAGCACGTACCACCTATGTAAGAATATGTACAAATCCAAATCGCTCTCCCTTAACCTCAAAATCAGGCATTACACTACTGTAGTGAGACCGTCAGTACTATATGCCTCAGAATGCCTAAACATGGTAAGAAAAGGGCAACTTAGAAAACTGAAGCTGATGGAAAGGAAAATCTTGAGAAAAATCAGGATCCCTATTAAAGAAGGCAAGTACAGAATCGGGCACAACAACGAACTGTACCAACAATTGGAGAGCATTACAACATCTGTGAGGAAGACGAGATTGAACTTCTATGATCATGTCATGAGAATGGACAATCAGAGGCTCACCTCCAGAATCTTCCACGCCATCTCTAGAGGGAAAGCGACTAATCCCAAGTGGGCAAGACTCGTCAGAAAAGACCTTCAAGAATTGGACATTGCTCCCACTGAAATTTATGACAGGAATAGGTATAGAACGTTGATCAAAACATCAAACTCTCTCCAGTCACCAAGAGAAAAAACAGTATATCCGGGAGGAGGTGTGAAATGGACTCGGGAGCGAAAAGACATTCACAGTGCAAGAATGAAGGAGTACTGGTCAAAGAAGAAAGCTGCTAGAGATAAGAACCACGTCGTCCATAGCAGGCCCAAGCGGAACTAATATATATTCAGGAGCAATGTTCAGCATTTTTAAGCCTGAAATCATCTGTCATTTTATCTGTAATTGTGCTTAGTGTGGAACTTCTCAAAGCAGTTGCCACCATGTAACCCAGGCATTTTTGAACAAGTATTGTAGAAAAACACTGTTTCACGTGCCCCCCACTCACTTTACGACCACTGCAAACTGCATAGTCTTGAGTTCTCCTCTGTGGATAAGAATAAATGAGGTAAGGATGACCATTTAGACGTTCTTCCTGATCAGAAGCGAATGGCCAACCGTGCTTGCGCGAGTGTTACATTATCTCCAACCAACTGCTTCATCAGTTCCCTTCTGCATTGTCTGTTTCACTTTAGTATTTTGGCTATTGTACAGAAGAAAACTTAATTACTGCTACCTTTAACAGCCAAAATAACATTTTACGCCACCATTACAATGACCTTCTCGAAAAGCCATAAGAGGATGAAAAGTTATATGCCAGATCTACGCCACCCATGTACTTTCTGTATTCGCATAAACTTGTAGTTTCTGGAGCACTTCATTTTGTTTTCCCTTCATCTTTCTTACTATCTCGTAGCTTAAATTATTGTAGTAGGTGCTCAGCACTGACATAACACATTTGTCTTTCCACAGTAAGAGAAGAACCCAGTCATCTTTCTGATATGAACGCACTTCATGTTTTGCCATTGTTTTCCCTTTTTTCTTAGCAGAAATTGGCATCGCCTTCCAGTTCAACATTACCATTCCAGTAAGATGGTACCCAAGTTTTAGCAGCTCCAACGCAGTCATATCCTATGTAAAACCTGTCAGTAAATACATGGAAACCTGTCACACCACCTGCGCTGATCAGAAGTTTATCGCTCAGATGTACGACAATCCGAGATGTAAAGGACAGATGGGGTCAAGGAAGAGGACTTGTAATGTTGTAGCATTTGAGGCATACTATGGGGCCACAAAAACAACATCCCCTGTTTCACAATCAGCTAAAACAAATACTTCAAGGCCCCACTTAGTTGGTTTTTGTGGACTGTAGCACTTTAATATAGTTCTTCCTTTGAAACCTACCGTGCTTTTGTCTATACTGGTGTTAGGACCTGGTGCACTGAACTCCCTAAATTTACAATCCAAATACACTGACAAACAAGTTTGGGATTTTTGCTCCTATACCAACTCTCTGCAGTTGCCCTACAGGTGGAGGACAAACATGTAACGTACAGAATATTTGCATAAACCTCTTCCCCGGGAACACATCTTTATAAAATGGAGACTTATCTATACAATCGTCTCAAAAATAGCCTTGTAATTCAGGCTAACTGTCCATTACCATTTTTAGGATTACACCAAAAAATGCTTTGAATTCAGGAAGAGTAACATCTATCCACGACCTCCAAATAGACTCATGTCTGAGGGGCATATCCTTTTGAACGTTTACACTGGCATACTGGTGAGTCTTGCACAATTTCCGACAATAAATCGTCAGCCATGAATAACTGGAAAATTCACTCAGGTTCAGGCCCTTGCGGTCGCTTATAACCTGACGTACCAATGAATGGGATTCTTTTGAAGTCCAAGTCAGTGTCACTGTATTCCCCCCAGCCATCAGTAGAGGTACCAGCACTGCCATTTAGCATAATTTTCCCATTATCGAGCTCTTAATCACTCAACTCGCCAACACAATCTAGTTCCGCAATGTCTTCTGCACCACTTAATTGAAAATCACTCATCACCATCAGTGACATCGTCACTTTCATCTAAAACTCTTGCCATATCTTTCTCACACTTCTCAAACGACGCCATGTTGCTAAACAACGCCTGTTTAAAAAAATTGCATGGCCTTCATAGAAATGCTCACAAGCAAGAATTCAAAGAGATATTAGCTACACATGGTTTCCAATTGTCGTCGAAAGATGGCAATAGCTTGCTATACCTGTAATTCATGTGTGCGTAACCGGGTAAAGGAGTTATATCGGGAAGGATATCATGATAGGGTCTATGTGGGATATTCTACATGTCGGGCACGGCCTGCCGCACGAGTCCTACGGGTTAAGCCTCCATCGGCTCATTAGTTGTCCACATACCTGCCAACTGTTAGAAATCAGAAATAAGAAGATATTTTTAATCTTGGATTTGATCATGTATATTGCACCACGGTCTCTGTGAAAAAAATGACAAGATAAAAGGCATATATATATATATATATTAATATTACATACACACACAGTCACAATACGAATTCACCATTAATTTTAAAGTCTCAGGCCAAGAAAACATAAAAAGGTTAACAAGAAAATTTAACAAACACAGAAGAAAATCCTTAGTAATTTTTCTCTTTCTTTTTGACTGTAAAATGAAAGGAAATTCAATTTCATAGGTTTTGTGGCCATAATGTGACGAACAAATACCAGAAACTGTCACCGAGACAACTCTCTGAAATGCATTCAAGTCATTAAAATTATGAACTAAGAATGAGCACAAATGCAGTAAAATACACGAAACTACCACATACAAAACAGATCAATATACCTCATGTTATTAACATACGACCTCGACAGGAGGGAAAAGCACAGAACGGCAAGCAAAAACACGTGGACTACAGCTCCAACGAAACGCGGCAGGGAAACTATGTTAACTGCGCTCGAACCACACAATAACAACGTAACAAAATCATTCTTAATGAGTCGCTACCGCACGCTAGCCTCCCTCGCTCGTAGGACGATTCCATCCAGAATTCCCAGCTGCAAAGCACATGCTGCTGTACTGTACACTAAACACGATACAATCGCCAAATAAACCATCAAATAAACACGCTTGAAAATTAGACAAGGACATAAGAATTATCCTAGGGGAAGAGTATTGACCCTACAGGAGGTTATATAGGTCAAAAATAGGAAAAAGTAAAATTAAATCGGAAAATTGGAAGATGAGTTAAAAACCGGAAAGTTTCCAGGTAAATCGGAAGGGTTGGCAGGTACGTGACCAGTATACTAACCTCAGGATACTGCAGCCGTCTTTTAGTTTATCAGATTTAAAGTCTGTTTGGAGAATATGAAGAGAGAATTTTGTGGTAGGTTTATTTCTAGACAGGCAACAGCAGCAATTCTGCTACTTAAATGCAGTATGGTACCGAGTCAGGAATTCCACCAAACCTTCCCTTAGGTGAAGTGAAATTACCAACCACCCTCCTAACTTTCAACTGTCCTAAACAGAATATATTCAGATAATATTCCCCTTCTCCTTTTACTCATGATTCTTGAGCTTGTTCAGTGAAGTTCTGAATAGATGGTTGCACTGTCATCTAGTGGCTGATTCACATACTATTAAGTACCCTTAACTACCACCAAATACAGTAGAGACAATACACGACACTTACGGATTTCACCTTGCTAAAATGGGAGACAATTCGACGGTGGCGCTCCTAGTGACTTGACCTGAACAAATTGTGCTAAATTCAAATATCAATGGAAATGTATATACGGAAATGGATAAATAAATTACGTCTAGAAAGACAGTGGTATTGAGATATTAACTTCGAAGTTGCTAAAGCAATTCTGGATAAATGAAGAATTTTTTAAAAGGTTATTATTCAAAGACTGAAATTAGACATATAAACAAGGTGTGAAATGGACTGCTGTGAAATGGCTTGATCTTTCATTTATGCATTACTTTTTTAGCTTTAGCATACCTGCCTGAAATCTTACGGTTGGATTTGTCTTTTTTCCTCATTTTGAAAACAATGTATCATCACATTAGGACATTTGTCATTGAAAATATCGGCACATTCCTTACACATATGATGCAATGAATTAACATTTAATAGCTGGACAATTTTCCTCTTAACATAAAGCCTACTAACAGAAAGAAAATCTATAAAATCCCGGCTTTAATCTGAGAAGAGGGATAAAAGAAAGAAAAGTTTGAAAATGTTGTCGATAGTGATGCTTTGAGGAATATTTACGTACAATTAGAGTAAAAATGTAACATACCCTTGGCAGTATAGTCGAGGATTTTTAAAGTCGCTGGCCTGGAAATGATCTGAACAGATCTTATAATTCTTATACAAGCGTAACGTCCCTTCTTTCTTGTACACTTTATCCAAATCGCTTCTGTGACATTTCAAAACCCACAGATCACACCTACAACAACACATCGGTATTGAAGGTTAACTGCTGCCCTATGCAATAAAATATCCGTATTATATTTTAAGCCCGTTAAAACATGGGTCGAGCAGGTCAGAAGATTATGAAGTACTATAAAAATATCTGTCACTGGAAGAATATATATGCAAACACAATATTACTTACATGTTCTTGTCACGAGGGAACCTGAAGAACGAGCGCGCATTTTTCTCTACTTCGTAATTACTGCAGCCAAACACAGCACATACCTTTCCCCTCATGTTGAGAGGAGATATCAAGGAATGACACACGCTACCATTTAATTATGTCAACTCACTGAGAACGCATAAATAACACCAAAAACTTCACACAAAAATACACGTGCTCTTATGACAGAATCAGTACCGTTCAGGTCTATCCACTAGAGTGAGCTCCAATAGCTGTCCCTCGATATCTCGCTCAGTGTCGTGTATTGTCTCTATTGTATTTGCTACCACCAGGCACTACTGCGCGTACATTTCAACTGCTCTCCTTCAGTAAAGTGCTGAACACCAACTCCATCCAGCTCCAAGTTTACAATGGCAGGAAGTCGAGAGCAAGGTTACAGAATCAATTTCTGCTTCAGAAGCGCTTTAACATCTTCATAGAGCTTATTGTCTGCAATGTCCCGTGCTGCATGTTTCCGATGGCTTCTAAAGATGGAAGAGAGAGTTGTGAGCTGCTAGGATGGGAGGAGGCCCCCTCCATCAGCCTTACTGAGATCACAATCAACACTGCAGCTATACCCAACCCATGACAGAGGACCAGTACCAAGACACTGCTTAGAAGCAACATCACAGTTTTAAAGTCACGTGTGCCAGAACACAAATTTTCAGACAGACATTGGTATACTGTTAAAAAATTTAGTGGTATAATGCCAAAGACATGCTCAACCTTTAAAAGATCAATAAGACTATCAAAAGGGTTAATATTGGTTTTGCCAAAAGGAGAACTGTAAACCCAATCAACTCCAAACCCATATATACAGTATATATATATATATATATATATATATATACATACATACACACACACATTTCAGAACTCCATGCCTTATATGCCAAACCTCTATATGTAAGTTTTGATGCAGTGTCTATTTTGCTGATCCTGTATATGTACAAGATATAGTGGCATGCTTTCAATTTCCCAGGAATATTTCAAGGAAGTTCGCTCTTGCAGATATCTCACTCCTTTATGCGGGTTTTCGAAACAATATGATGTTATTTCATCTTCGTTGAAGTGTAACATCTTTCCTGCTGTATTGCAGCCATCATGGCGCCTCGCACTACTCTGTCATCTCTTGTAGATGACGTAATTGAACGTTATCTGATAAATAGCGATTCAGGACAGGAAAATTTTAAGAGCAAGTATATTATGGGCGATAATGAACACCAAGTGTAAGTGCTAGTGATGAATCCTGTGAGGAACTGTCACCTCCCGCTGCAAAAAGGACAAAAGAATCACACATTAGGCCTAAAAAGCAAGCATATGCATTTTCGTGGTTATTTACGTTTTTCTCAGTTGTTCACAATTTTCATGACACCAGTTCTGGAATCACCGACAGAAATCACCGTGAAAATTCATCAGAGATTCATCAGAGATTGACTCTTTCTTGCGCTTTCCAACTCACCCTATCATGCAAATTATGGTTAAATCGGGTGGTTAAAAATACCCTCTTTCACCTAATGGGTTGATCCTACAGTGGAAGAGATTTATGGTGTTTGTTTTCCTTGCCAATGCTCATGACTAGGATAAAAAAAAAGCTTACTATACAGGAGTATTATCTTCAAATGGTCTCCTTCACACTGATTTTTGCACGAATTTTGTCAAGAAATAGATATGAAAATATTCTCCAACATGCTTCTCTTCCGTTACAAATGAATGTGATGAATTACATATTGAGACAGGGTATATTTCGGACTTAAATTGTTTACACTGGCAGAGGCACTGAGATCGAGGACACTTTCAATTTAGGTATGTTAGGGAGTGCTCTTACCACTCTACATCCCTTCCTATGAAGGGGCCATTCCTTGTTTGTTGACAGGTACACGAGCCCAACTTTATTTGACCTGCTACACAAGGGAAAAAAATGCTTGTAGCACTGTATAACAAAAAAGAAAGGAAATGCCTCTATTAAGTAAAAAACTGAAGAAATACAGCCAGTCTGTGTGTCGTATGCAGTCAAACTACCAGAAGACAACAGAAAAGCATCTAGATATATGTGTGGTGAATATGGTGTTGGACTTTGTGTTGTACCCTGTATCAAGGATTTTCATGAACTCACGCACTTCTAGAGACCATTCAGTGTATGCTAATGGTTCTTGAGTGTATTTTAAGCCTGTATCCAACATATTTCACCGGGCGATATGGCTGTTCGGTTAGTGTTGCGCGGCTGTGAGCTTGCATCCGTGAGACAGTGGGTTCGAATCCCAGTGTCGGCAGCCCTGAAGATGGTTTTCCATGGTTTCCCATTTTCACACCAGGAAAATGCTGGGACTGTACCTTATATAAGGCCATGGCTACTTCCTTCCAACTCCTAGGCCTTTCCTATCCCATTGTTGTCGTAAGACCTATCTGTGTCAGTGTGTCACAAAGACACTAGCAACATATTTCAGGCAATTTTTTTAAAAATTATATTCCAGTGACATTGTTAAAAATAGTTGTGAAAGTGCTTCTTCCTTGGAAAAAAAAAAACCCTGGCCAGGAGGACTCGCTTCGGCAAGAATACATGGCAGTTAAAAGGTTAATTAATAGTGAAGTTTTCTCATTGTGATTAATAACTCCGTTACCCATCAGTAGAATGAATGGCAAATATGACAGGCCAATAATAGGCACCTGCAAGCAAAATCAAGTCCAGATATGATAAGGATCCTATCCACAAAGTAGATGAACATTTTCACATTTACAACGACCTATGCCCTGTGATTATGGAAAGCTGAGTTTGTGACGTACCCACTTGGCTCACAGATGAATGACGAAATTATAACGTGGCGGGTCATTTTAATATTAAAATAAATAAATGATATGTCATTGTTTCTCCATAAACAGTATCCCAAGGGCGCCAGTCTTCAAGCTTATGGCTTGAAAACAAAAGTAGATAATTAATAATAATAATAATAATGCGTAATGAGACTCAAAAAACTCCCAGGGGTGAGGTGAACGGAACACAAATCATTAAGTACACTAACTTGGAATTTAAGGATCATTAATACTCATTTCATAAAATACAAATTAGAACAGCAATTTATTAAGATGAAAAACGTGACGTAACGGCGTTTTAATGACATCTGAACTTACGGAAGCAAAAGAAAAATTAAATGAAATTAATTTTAAAAATGAACTGTTGCGCGAAGACTTGCAGTAACTTATGCCATAAGCTCACCATATGTAGACTCTGTTGTCTTGAAGCTGAAGATGGGTGGATCTCTCGTACAGGCTGCCTCATCTGTTGTTGGATTCCAGTCCTACATCCACATTTCCTGTCTTTAACACTTCCTATTGTACTCCTTACATAAAGTCGTCATGAGTCCTAATTTTAAGTGCAAAACCACCATGGGTTATGTTCATGGAGAGAATACATTCGTATTCTTCCGTATTACGGAACAGTCGCGTAGCTAAATTCATAATAAGAGTTCTCCTGCCCTATACTAGTCAAAGCCGGTCTCCCGTTGACTACCTCTCGTCATTGAGATAACAAGTCCCAATGAGAGTAACTTTTGAGTAGAATATACTCAGATGCGAAGTGAACTAAGTTAAAATCTTCTCCGATGTGTAGACGTAGAATCGTAGTACGAGTATGAATAAGAATATAAATGAGAAAGTCTGAATGTCCGAATCTCCTCTCCAGCCCTTGTCACTGGTATATATCGGCTCAAAAGTCTCCTTCCATCAGCCATATCACATGGTCCAGTAAAATTCGAGGTCTCATCCCTTCTCCAATGTATTGCTGTGGATCCATCACGTTGCTTCATTACGTTCATTCACATAGGCTGAACATTCCCGCTGAAATAAAGCGTCTCGAAGCTGAGTTTGAAAAGTGGGTGTAAATAATGTATCAACTGTCCCTTCATGAGGTGGAGAGGGTAATATCTCTCGTAACCTCGATGACGTACTTTTCCTGGAACTGCGCTGAAATTAGCCTGCTGACTCTGGTCACCTCACAACGGCTATTGGAAAATTTACTGCAAGTTATAAATATGCGTGATGTTGAAATACTTTACCCAATAATTTGTTCGTTCAGAATACGTTATAGCCGCGATACAAAGAAATGAAATGATTGAAATGGATGATAAAAACCATATATATATATATATTAATTTAAAAATGACCTATCAGTGATTAAATATATACATCTTATCAATTAAATATATAGTTCAATAATTAAAAATATACAGTGATGTTCCAAACATCACAAGTTTTTACAAGCATCACCATGGAGTCCATGTAAGAGACGTAATGAATGATATTAATTATAAAAGTTACTATTTGTTGATCGTGAATGCCACCAAAGAAGGTTACAACATCTATGCACTTGTAAAAAGGCATTATAAAAATTATGAAGTGAATATCCTATTCCAGTCAAAATGTTACAAAGTAAGGCATTTTACAGTAGTAAAAAGCTGCAAGGAGCCACTGGCACAGTAACATAAGTTAATACAATGTGGACCGGTCCCTGAGTAAACTCGTGTTTGCCTGGCCGAATGTCGCGGGACCAGTCCCGATTTATCTTGTGTAGGGGCTTTACGTCGCACCGACACAGAGAGGTCTTATGGCGACGATGGGATAGGAAAGGCCTAGGAGTTGGAAGTGGCCGTGGCCTTAATTAAGGTACAGCCCCAGCATTTGCCTGGTGTGAAAATGGGAAACCACGGAAAACCATTTTCAGGGCTGCCGATAGTGGGATTCGAACCTACTATCTCCCGGATGCAAGCTCACAGCCGCGCGCCTCTACACGCACGGCCAACTCGCCCGGTATATCTTGTGTTAGGCGCAGACTGAAGTTTAGTGCTACCATTTGAGATATACAAGAACTATTTGAAGGTCATGGGTGATAGAACGCTGTTATGTATGGTTGTACACCATCGATAGTCTCATTTCGTTTTGATTATTCTTCATATCATAGCTTTTTCTTTGCATTTCCTGGCAAAATGTTTACAAAGTTTAAAGAGCAATACAGTCTGCAAGATGGCAGCACGCAGGGACTGCACATGTTTAGGCAGGGATGAAATTAGTTGTGAAATGTTTACAAAGTTTAAAGAGCAATACAGTCTGCAAGATGGCAGCACGCAGGGACTGCACATGTTTAGGCAGGGATGAAATTAGTTGTGAATTATGTTCTTATAGAGGCACCGAATGTCCAAGTAATGCTGAATATTTAACAGTTCGATGATGAAATCTCTTCTAACTGAAATGTATGCAAAGATTAGAACTCACGTGGTGCAAAACGAGTCTGATAATTGTGTTATGGGTGTAAATACTCTAAATAATGCAAATAATGTAGTGTTTTCTTACAACTAGGTTATGGACAGCAGTGAACTTCGGCTAGAAGATTTTGAAGGTGCTCCTGGAAACATAGGACAAGTAGCAGGACTTATGTTTGGTGAGGATTTTTTCAGTATGAAGTTGAACAGACAAACTTACACTATGAGCAGAATTCACAAACTCATAATGTATCCCCAAAAACACTCAAGTGGACTAGTCACTAGCAGGAAAATTTAAAAAATTTGCTGTGTGTACACTGATAGGGCACGTGAAGAAATCCTGTCCGAACGATTACTGGCCAACCAATCCCCTAAGAGAAACCCCATATTTAACAAAACTATGAGCCGAAATAGATTTGCACAAATACTAATCTACCTGCATTTCAATGACAATTCAGGAAGGAAGGCCACCAGTAAAAACACAGTAGTCCTTCAAAGGCTAGTGAAGTTCTGACAGTTTACTTGAATGCATGCACTCCAGCTTGGAGGTAGTTAGAATGTGGCCGGGAACAGGGCTGTGCATGGGGTGAAGTGCACCCGCTCTGCAATGTGTTAAGGCTAGTACTATAATAAAAATATATTTGATCATACATACTGTTGAGCCTGTTCTTGAGTTTCATAAGCAACCTGCACAGTCTGAGTGGTACCATCACGAGAATTGAGCTTTTCGCAGTTCTGGAGGGCACCGAAGGGTGTCAACAAAGGCTCCAAATCCTCAAAGCGAACATGCGGTGGCACGTTACTAACGACTACCTTCGCTGGCCCACTGCAACAGAATAAAAAAAGTTTCTTAGGCAATGTACTGGCATGTAAATAGTGGAATATCGCCACAACACATTACTAATTACAGTTAGCATAGAAAATGGAGAGTAATAAATCAAACGGCAGGAATCTCATAGGAGCTTTTTTAAAAGTAACTACCACAAAAAATTCAGTGTACAACCAGGAAACTAGAAAGCAGTCAAAACACAGTTCAGATAGTGTCACTTCTGCTGAACCCGAACTGTACAGGCACTTATTCCATAACAAGTGCACTACATTAGCACCCATGCCGCGTACTAGACCATTTACAAATTTATTATACCTTTAATTAGGAAAATCTCCTTTATACGAACTGAGCATTGTAACCATGGATACGAAATCGAGATGCTGATTGTAAAATAGAAACACGTGGAGACGATTCTAATACATACCACTTTTCTTGGAAACGACCATACATACCACGTAATTCCACGCACAAATTTCACTGTAGAGGAAAGAAAATATGGTGCCGTGCCCTTATTGTCTGGGTGTAACGAGCCAGAATAGACAATCACGCTCGGTTTTAAAAGAAGAAAAAAATCTGATAACCGAAGACAAAAGCAGACTTACCGTATTTCTGTCGAGAAAACTAAAACAAATATTTTGAGTCTATTTATTATTTACTATCCTTGCAACAGAAACAGCGAGTGATTTCTTTAATACTAGGAGTAATACTAACGACACTTATACACGTCACAGGCAATGCATGATGCAGCACAACACCCATATATCGAATTCAAATATGCGTACCGGTAACTTCCACGTTCGCACACGCATGCACAACGCATCACATCCACTACACTCTTGCTGCAGAGCAGTGAACTACTAAGCTAACCTACAAACAACTCACGATCTCAAAAATGTGTTCTTAATGTATTCAGCGAGCAGTTAATCATGATCAGAAGGACAAACCTAAAAACACTTGCGGGGATGCCAACAAAAAACCTCTAAAGCACTACCAAAAGCAGCATAACACTTCCAAAATGCAAGCACAGGACAAGGTTAAAAAAAGAGTCTGCTGTCTTCGTCCAACGAACACTGCACAGAGAGAGGGAGGGAAGAGGAGAAATGCAGAGAAAAAGAGACATGAGGAATGAAGGGAGACAAACGAGTGCGTGAGTGTGGTGGTGGGGGGCAGAATATTACGTCATAAACGCACACGTCATACTACGACCGGTGGAACGTGATTGGGGAGGCGTTCACCAATGAACAAGTTGCGCGGGAATATGACAAGGTTTCTGCGGAGATGTCAGTAGATCAATGAATGAATTCCCGAATTATTCTAATCAATATTTTCGATGTTGGTGGTATTCTTAGTATACAAAAGCAGCACCTGTTCGAGGTCGCATACGTTCCGAATATCAATGGTAGTTTATAACTTCTATCCACATTCAGAAATGTGATTCGAAGCAAACAAGGAACATTCCATGGATTGCGTACCCATCTAATCTAAGACAGGAACAATACGTCTCCAATGACAATAGCTGTGGAGCTCAGATAACAATTGATGCACCAGCTTATAACGGACTGCTGCTGCAACGCCAGTTCATGCCCCCATCCAGAGCTCACAAGGATACGTCACGACCACCCACTGCGAACTCCTATCTCATTTAAAAGCGTCAAAAATTAAACTAGGATACCAATCGTTTGATGGCACTAATATCTATATCAAAGACAATTAAATGTATAATCCCCCAGAGAACAAACTTCTTCAAGTTTTACCCAAATCCTTTTCAGATAGTCTATACCCCTCCCCCATGATTGATCACTTTCTTTTTAAAATCTCTAAAGATCGATATTCCCTCCAGTGTGCAGTCGACAAAGTCTCGGTAAATGAAAGGAAAAAAACGATCTAGCTTCATTACGCCTTGCTCCTTATATCCGAAGGGTATCGGATGCCAAGACGACTGCTGCCCACATAGATGGCCTGCAGATACTAGAGCCACCTGGTCAGCGAGACTACATATTCGGATTTCCTGACCGCTGCTTCTCATGTGGACTAACTCCACTTTGGCTCACAAATCTGAATGCACCCTGTCTTTTGCAGGTTTGATGTTGTTAGTCATTACTTTCAACCACCGATAGTTAACATGTTTTTCGTATGCTACGAGTTATTTTCTAATTGATAACTGTTAATAATATAACATACGAACTTGTTATTACTTCAGACAGAGCAATGACCGGTAGAGAAAGGTCATGGACTCTACTTCGAAGAGCTTCCAGACAAACGAGTAAAATGTTGCCGTAAAATATTAAAAAACGGCAACGATGATGATGATGATGAGGTACACAAAAATTCATAATCTTCATCCTTCGTCGAATGAAACAATTCCAAATGAGGGGGAGACATCTCCACCTAAAACGACGTCGACATATGCAGGTAAAATATCCTTAACAGGCTCCTTTTGTTTTCATAAATAGCACAGTAGACGGCCGCTACCGTACATTACAATGATGAAGGGCTCAGAATGTCTGCCTGGACAATGTCTACAAAGTTACTCTATTGTTGAGGTATACAGTTTATACCTATTTTACGTGCATAAGTATTACGTTATGAAACCATCAGTTTATTCGACGATTGGTATAATTAGTCCGCCTCTGCGGTGCAGTGGTTAGTGTGATTAGCTGCCACCCCCGTAGGCTCGGGGTCGATTCCCGGCTATGCCACGAAATTTGAAAACGAGTACGAGGGCTGGAACGGGGTCCACTCAGTCTCGGGAGGTCCAACTGAGTAGAGGTGGGCTCGATTCCCATCTCAGCCATCCTCGAAGTAAGTTTCCGTGGTTTCCCACTACAGTACCGGTCAAAAGTTTAGGACCACATTAAGAAATCACGAAATGTCATCTAGAACCTAAAATTGTGCCACTAGACCTCTCTAATTTTCTTTCTGATCTCTCATATCTAATATGATATATATGTTGCCTGATTTCATTGAGCTAGTCCAAATACTGTAGATGTTATGAATTTTTCACTCTTGAAACGTCACACCAAAAATTTTGGTAATATAATGTACGGAATACTCTAATTGGTTGCAAGTATCACGAACAAGAAATTTTTGTAGACTTAGAAATAGGTGGGGCCATTTTAGTATAAATATAAAAATTCCGAAAATATGTGGCACCAGTTTTTTGCGTATTCAATTTTTTTGAACCAGGACCAAAATTGTTGATTTTTTTGCCTTTGTCATGTAAGGCCCAAGGTCTAAGGATGAGCTATCGCCGTGAAACTTATTTGCCCTGATAGTTTCATTTTCACTCTGCGGATGGCATCCAAGAACACATTTCTAATGCCGATAGATCACACAGAGACCTATGAAAAGAACAAGGAAAAAACGACTATTTTAGCGCTGGTTTGAAAAAAAGTAAACGCACAAAAATGCGTGCCGTATTTTTTCGGAATTTTTATATTTATACTAAAATGACCCCTAACTATTGCTAAGTCTAATAAAGAATCTTGGTGGTGATACTTGAAACCAATTAGAGGATACAGTTCATAATATTTCCATAAATGTTGACTTCCTGATGTGACTTTCCAACCGTTAAAATTGTATAACTTACACATAACTTGGCGTAAATCACTTAAATCAGGGGATGTATATCATATTAGATGCGAGAGCTCAGGGGAAAAAATACGAAGGTCTAGTAGCACAATTGTAGGTTCTAGGTGGAACTTCATGATTTTTTAATGTGGTCCTAAACTTTTCACCGGTACTGTACTTCTTAAGGCAGTTGCCGGGATAGTGGCTAACCTAAGGCCACGGGCGCTTCCTCCCATCTTCCTTGGCAATCCCTTCCAATATTCCCATCCCCCAACAGGGCCCCTGTTCAGCAGAGCAGGTGAGGCCGCCTGGGCAAGGTACTAGTCATCCTAGTTGTATCACCCGACCTAAAGTCTCAAGCTGCCCTGAAGACGGTAGAGGTGGGATCCCTCGCTGAGTCCGAGGAAAAAAAAACAACCTTGGAGGGTAAACGAACTAAGAACGAATAATAATAATAATAATAATAATAATAATAATAATAATAATAATAATAATAATAATAATAATAATAACACCGCGCTCAGTAGCTCCAGTCACTTAAGCGCGGCCAGCATCAAATATTTGGGAGATGGTGGGCTCGAACCCCACTGTCGGCACCCCTGAAGATGGTTTTCCGTAGTTACCCAGCTTCACACCAGGCAAATGCTGGGGCTGTACCTTTATTGAAGCCACGGCCTCTTCCTTCCCATGTCTGGCCCTCTCCTATCCCATAGGACCTGTGTCGGAGCGAGGTAAAAGCAAATTGTAAATAATTGTCTAGTAGTTACCAATAAAAGAACACAGCAATAATAATAATAATAATAATAATAATAATAATAAAGATTATTCCCCGCCCACCATCTCTGATGCCCCTCTTGACTTCTGGCCAGGGTGTAATAGTGTCGAGGATAGTAACAAAAGTATGTTCCTGCAGCGGTACAAATTACTCGCGCATATTTTTTTTAATGCTATTTGGTCGGGACATCGACCTTTGTGGATCTTTTGCCCCAATTGGTACCATATAATATGAACCTGCGCATAAAGTGGAATGGCGGAAGTGTAGAGTGTTTTATGTGACGAAAGGAACATTAAGGACGACACAAACACCCACTCCCCAGGCCAGGGATATCAATCATTACAATTAAAAACCCATGGTCCGGCGGGGAATCGAACCCGGGGCCGCCAGGTGACAGGCGGACGCGTTGCCCCCTGCACCACGAATATACAAATAATGTTGCCGCAACATTGTAAGAACAACTTCTTGTGACGCGTCGTCTTTGTACTGAACATTCAAATGAAGTTCTGGAGACAGTCTATATCAGGGATGGCGAACCTTTTCCAACTAGTGTGCCATTTTAACTCTGGTTTATTATTCTCATCTGTTGAGTGTGCCACTTGTTGTTTTCCATTTCCATTAAGGGATGTCTACAACCTACATACCGCCCCCCCCCCCCCTCGCAACTTCCTTTCAATTTCCCGATTATGTTTCATAATACGTTATTTATTTATTTATTCATTTACTGAGTCATTATTTATTTATTATACATATTTGCATAACGGGTGCAATATATCTTGTAAATACATTTGATTGCATGTTCCGTGGGGCCGCGGCGGTTTCCTACCCACTCGTAAGCCTATCCCATCGTCGCTACAAGTCCTATCTGTGTCGGTGCGACGTAAAACAAATTGTAAAAAAATATTAGATATAAACATCTAAAGTACTAATACTGCGAATTGACTTCACTTCCTCCATTAGCTTCATTATCTTCCCATGTTGTAGTTTGCACGCTCAACAATTAAGGTAATTTCTCCCTCATCACATTTCCATAAGGAAATCTAAAAAAAAAAACAGATATCCTTGTTTGTAAGGTCACATTCATGCTTTCATCAAACAATCCTGCATATATGTGGGAGTTATCCAAATTAGCTTTCAACTGCTCCGAAACTTCTTCACTCATTTTTATTATTCTACCCTTGTCAGCAGTTCAGCTGGCTGGGATTCCTTTAATATTGTTAATTATTAGTTGTTTGTTAGGGAAGTTTTCATATGATGTGTCGGACGGTAATAAGAAACTTTCTTTCAACAACTCACCGTCAAAATCTGGTTCACATGCATGCTGTACTATGCAGTGAGACAGATAGAAACAGCCGCACTGATATTATTCCTTGGTCGGAAAGATGGTTCAAAATAACTAGTTTGTTTGTGTAATGTTGGATATTTTGTGAAACGAACTCTCTTCTTTCTTCATTTGAAATGGAACAAACATTTCAATGATCAGTCTCAAAATTGCGCTTTACATTAAATGTGGGGGTACAACTGTTTTCGAACACAGGCAATACATCTTTCTAACAGTCCGAATTCCCTTGGCCAGAGTTCTTGAAAAGTATGGTCACCACCTTTGTTAAGTTTCTGTTCTTTTCGGCACCGAAAACATATTTGCGATGTCCGTATACAAAACCACCAGAAAACGACACTATTTCACTTGACTTTCGGACGTATCAGTGTAGCAGTGTTGCCATATTGCACGTCCGAATGGAACTAGTATTTAGATTTTCGATATTTATTTCTTACACGTGAAACATTGCATTGTCTGTGGTACGAGACGTATACATAAAATATTATTATGTTCATGTGGTGTGCCACCGAAATCGTGTCCGCGTGTCACCTAGTGACACGCGTGGCATAGGTTCACCATCCCTGGTCTATATATTCTGGGGAGGCATTTGCAAGGAATTGTCGCTCATACACAGGTTTTGGCTGTCTCTAAATAGCAGATACAATTTGAAGGGACTATATATGCTCAAAATATATAGAACTGCACAGCAAACACAGATCGAGGCGGTATCGCCTAGCTTAGTAAACTAACACAGCCTTCTTGAGGTTTCTGGCTGATGATAAGCCGCTAGGGGGCCGCGCGCCAAAAAACTCGAGCTACGCTCGAAACTGTTCGAACTCTGACGTCATCTGTTCGAGCAGCTCAAGTCGGGCTCAAGCACATCGCTACTTAAACCGCTTCAAAGGAAGCATCGAGCATCCAATGTGTCTGCCTTCTGTAAGTCAATGATTAACAAGAGCTGTCCAACTGACCAATCGCTGACCAACAATTGAAGTCCAGGTCATCTTGCAAAGCAGCAAGAAGTTTCCTTCCAACAGGAGGTGATCGTTTACAATAATTGCAATGTTTTTAAACCACTCTTTCTGCAAACAGTAAAGCAGTGAGTTATATAGACCTCCCAATTATAGGCGCATTAATCTGAATTCCAATAATGTGCAAAAGTCTAGCAGTTTAGCACAGACAAGCCGCAGGTCAAACTGTTGCATATGCTATGAAGTCGGGTTAAGACCAACTGCCACTAGTACTGTACAGCCTTGGAACGGTAAATGAAATGCCGTATGGCTTTTAGTGCAAGGATATCCCAGGACGGGTTCGGCTCGCCAGGTGCAGGTCTTTCCATTTGACACCTCTAGGCGACCTGCGCGTCGTGATGAGGATGAAATGATGAAGACAACACATACACCCAGCCCCCGGGCCATTGGAATTAACCAATTAAGGTTAAAATCCCCGACCCGGCCGGGAATCGAACCCGGGACACACTGAACCGAAGGCCAGTACGCTGACCGTTCAGCCAACGAGTCGGTCCCTTGGGACGGTAACTCTGAACTACACGAGTTCCACCACTTCATACTTCATTCGCCCTGGCGTAAGTATTAAAGCTAATTGCCCTCCCGAAAACTGGACGTACTCGAGTTGCACACAGTTCCTTTCATACGAGGCAAATCAGTTCGTTCCCTTAAGATCAATTATCCTAAAAATGGTCCGGCGGCGATGAAATGAAGTAAGATACACAGATAAATGAAATAATCCACGAGGAGTTGGACAGGAAATACGGAGCAACGTCGCGCGTAATACCCTTTTATTCTTGCATTACGATATTCCAAGGCCTAAGATCAGCATTTATTCCATTATACTGCGTGTATTTTAAAAGATGCAAGACTATCGACAATCTGCCTCCATGAAACTTTCGACGGAGTTCTCCACTACACCTTCATTTTTCCCACGCCTCACGTATTTATCTTCGTGTATTGTGCACAACTTTCCTCCAGTCATCGGAACCGACATTCGCCACAGCTTCGGCTAACAGGTTTTCCACCTCGGGTACAGTAATACGCTTATTTTTGGTTGCAACATAATCCTTAATCTGAGCCCAAATCTCTATTGCATTGAAATGGCAATGATAATGAGGAAGTCGAATAAGTTTATGTCCATGACGTCTCGCAATTTCGTCCACGACATACACTGGAAATTGTGGCTTGTTTTTTTTTTTTTTTTTTTTTTTCACAAGTCGCAACAGCTCACCTTTCTTCATGTCCGCCCGCACAGGAATGTTGTGCCTCCTAAACCACTCAGCAAGAATCGACTTCTTTGCTGCCACTGTCGGAGCTTTGTCCTGAATTACGAAATGGTAGGGGCATTGTCCATTGTTACCGTACAATTTTCAGACAGGTTATTCATTAGTGTGTATTCAAACCAGTTCTGAAAATTAACATTATTCATCTCCTCGTGGTAATCGCCAGGTTTCTTCGATCTCAGAACATATAGAGAGTTACGTACAAATCCGTTTGCGGTACCGGCATGTAGCATAATAATTCTTCCCCCCTTTCCAATAGGCACTGCCCTTGTACCTTTTACAGAATCATCTGTCCAGCATTTTCCTTCGGTACGGTTTACATTAATCCATGTATAATCTAACCACACAATCGAATCAAAATTTTCTTTCATGACGTCCCTTAAAAACCGGCAGCGCCACATCAAAATAACACTTCTCACCATTAACATTCGCCGACCGTTTAATTTCTTGTAACGGAATCAGAGTTCCTTTACCACAGCATTCAGTGAAGTCTTGTTTCAATTAAATAATTCGTTTTCCTTCACACTCACGCAGTTTCGCACGAGTAGAGTGGTCTCTTCTACGATAGTAGTCAAATCTGCCGACGAATGGCACCTTTCTGGAAACTGTCGAAGTTCGTCACTGGTTTGGTCCTATTCCTTTTCTTACACGGCGTTTCAAACTTTAGGATCCGGGAGATTGTTCCTCAGCGTGGTATTTCTCCTTTCCAACTGCCACTACTGTATTTACTTCGGTAGCGTCGGCAGTTCTCTGTACGGCTTAAGTTAAAGGAAGCAATTTAGCACCGTTCTCCTTTTCTTTCTCAAAGTACTCGGGCACGTTGGACACAATTTCACGGGGCTGACTTCACAAGGGCGTGCCTTGTCCCACACCTCTCGATTTCTTGCCACTTGTCTACACTGTGACATGGTAAAAACGGCGAACTAAGTAAACTGATACACGGGCATAAATAAAACCACAGCTAATTAATAATTAAACCTATATTGTATTAACGTATGCTATACTAAACAGTAAACTACGCTACACTGTACTATACTAGAGATACAGATTAATATGAAAAACACACTCATTACTGAAGGAAAATGCAAAGATCACAACCGTACCGAATACCATACACACCGACCGAGATAGGTTAACCACGTGGAGAATGTAAATATCAGACTTGGCAACCAGGCAAGACCAACTACAATACCTTGGTCTTGAACTAGGTTTCGAGATCGTGCTCTCCCGATATAAATCGATATGAATGGCAGCTTGGGATTGGTTGGATGTCTATGCTCCGATGCAAAACCAGCAGGCAGAGCCAAAATCGGCCTAAACGTCAATTTAGAAGTAGAACCGTGCGGAGCATAAATATCATACAATATGCTACCTCATCGGCGGCATTTAGCTACAATTAAGTTGTGCTGATAAACTATATTCTTAACATTTTGTTCTGTTCTCATACGAACACACTGGGTGGACACGTGACCATCTGATTCGAAAATAGGTGAATGGTTGTCGATACGAACACGGGCGAACACTTGGGAGAATATCTGTATAGATACAGCGGTCAGGTTAAGAAAGAATATTTATGATGAAATTCACAATAAAATGACGTCTCGGTTAAGCTAGGTAAGAGAAGTAGAGAAGACATATATGAGACCATCATTAGTTCCTGTTTTAAGGATATTAAGGCCAAAGACGTATGAACGAAAGAAGCCATTTTTCGAGTTGCATGGAACAGTTTATAGAAGCGGGTTCACTCACGAAGGCTCGCAGAAACAAAGCCAAAATCTGCAGAAAAGAATGCATTTGATAATGAAATGTTTAGAATAAATCCACTGCCAGTGGAATAACTCACCCCGCATTAGGCTACATGCAGCAATTCGTGTGCTTACTACCACAATTCAATATTTCTATTACATTCTATCTCCATCCAAATTGGTTTAAACGTGTGGATCTGATGTGGTTATATCCTGAACATGTAGGCGACTTCATACGATTTACAGAAGTAGTAAGAAATATTCTATCGTTCTGTGACCTGGCGGCCAATGGAATCGTGGACACAGATGCATAACTAAACTACGGAAATACATAAGTAGACCTGGGATTTTAAGGCAAATGCCTATTTCGTTCCTTACGAAATAACATGATTTTTTTAAAAAATGTTGACGTTTCACGATAAATCCCTTACATTAAGAGTTTTATAGTGCCCTAAAATGCCTATTTGGACCCTTAGAGCCTATTTTACTATTTTAGTGCCTAAAATTGCCTATTTTCTACATTTAAAATAAAACTCTACTGTAATTTTTACAATCACACAATGGACATCCCTGAAACGAGCAGAACAGCAGAGGGTGGGGTTTTCACAGAAATGTGCTCTTCCCAGACAACTGTCACCAAACGAATGCTGAGTGAAGGGTGGAGGTGGAGGATTAGGATTAGCTCAGAAGAACAACGAGCAGGTAGTAAAGGACGTAGTGTGTCAAGTGACGGGGTGAGGGGGAGGATTATCTAGGAAGAACAAGGAGCAGGTAGTATGAAGGGACATACTGTGTCAAGTCGCCGGTGAAAGAACATATGTTTAAGTGAATATAGTTCAGCATGCCTAAAACGAAATCATCTAAGAGTGCGCTTATACAACAATGGCTTGTACAATTTCCAGGGATGTGCATATATCTTAAATTTCATACTAATCTAAAACTAAGGTTTTGATATTGGCTCCTCTAATTAATTGTAGAGACCTAGTCCAGGCGACCTGGGTTTGATTTTCAGTACCGGCAATAATTTAGAAATCTATGAGGTCTGGAACGGTGTTGACCCAGCATCATGAGGACAACTGAGAAGCTACAGTGGGCAGGGGTCACGGAGGCAATGCGATACGGCTGATGGATGTATCGTGCTGACCACACGCCACCCAATATCTGCAGGCCATGAGCTGGGCAGCAACCGTTATTGAAAGCCAAGGCCCTTCGGGGACTGTAGTGTTCTTGTTCTTAATTAACTTTAAGAGTAATAATGACTTAATTTAAATAGTTCAAAATTACAAATTTTATTCAATACCTCACCTTTTCTATTCCTTATCTTAGTCTCTAATTGACATCACTTTATTGTGTTTTAGATTTCACATGAGAAAAAATGCCACCTTCAGCAGCATGCAGCTACTGCCAGTCAGAAAGCGAAAGCAGCCATGAAAAGTAACATTAGACAGACTCTTCTCACACAAACTATATCTCATACAACCCATAATGGTTTCTATGCTGATATGTGTAGAACCCTAGTTGCAGCAAATATCCCCTGGAATGCTGTGCATAATCCGGTTTTCAGAGATTTTTCTTTACAGAAATACACCAAGCAGCACATCCCATCATCATCTACATTAAAGAAAAACTATTTAGATATTTGTTACAATGAGGTCATTTTGTCAATCAGGGAGGATATTGGGGAGTCTTGCATATGGTTGTGTGTGGACGAAACCACCGACTCTGTGGGCAGGTACATTGCTAACCTTATAGAAGGAAAACTGGAACCCAATCAGGCATCTACCGCTCACCTTCTTTGCTCTAAACAGCTTGAGAAAGTCAATAGCCAAAGTATTGCATACTTCATTAACAAGGGGTTGCAATTGTTGTATCCTGGGAGTGTTAATGATTCTTAAGTCCTCCTTGTCTCCAATGCTGCTTCCTACATGATTGCCACTGCACCTCTCCTCAAAACTTCCTATCCTTCTTTAACTCATGTTACTTGTTACTTGCATGGCCCATGCCTTGCATATACTCGCAGAAACAGTCAGGGCCGAGTTTCCTGCAGTAAATACTCTCATTTCAACAATGAAGAAAGTGTTCTGTAAGGCTCGATCAAGAATAGCCATCTTTCGAGAGAAACTCCCCTCTATTCCTCTTCCACCACAGCCAGTCATCACCCGTTGGGGTTCCTGGGTGGGAGCTGCCCTGTATTATGCAGAACATCTTGAGGAAATCATGACTGTGATATACAATTTGCCTTTAACGGACAACTCTGCATGTGTGTCGCCTGCAAAGAGCTGTTAAATGATTGTTCCAGTGTTCAGAGAGACATTGCGTATATTCAGGCAAATTTTTCATTTCTTCCAGTCACCATTACAAAAATGGAGGAAAAAGGAAACAGTCTCAAACAGCAATTTTCTGTAACTGAGGAAGCTGAGAATAACATACAAAGTGCTAGGGGCTTAGGGGATAATGATGATGATGATGATGATGATGATGATGATGATGATGATGCTTATTGTTTTAAGGGGCCTAACATCGAAGGTCATCGGCCCAAAGGGGATAAAATAAGAGACAAGTGGTCTAGTGTACTGCAGAAGAATCCAGGTTATTCAGTGCTGAAAAGTACACATCAGGTAATGGATGGGGAAAAGGTAGACTTACCAAGTGAAATTGAATTGAAAAATGTAGGTAAATTTTCCTATGCCCTTCTAACATCCGTGAGTATGGAGCGCTCTTTTTCTGCTTTCAAAATGATTTTAACAAACAAAAGACACAGCCTGACTGTGGAATATTTGGAGAAGATTATTGTTATGTACTGTAAAGCAAACTACGAATGAAAGTACTGTAGGAATGTTCCTCACAAATAATAAACACATACTTCATTCGCGTTTACACCGTTATTGGATGCTTACAGTGCTGTAATTGTGTACAGTGATTTTAGTATTGTCCGCCTCTATGGTGTAGTGGTTAGCGTGATTAGCTGCCACCCCTGGAGGCCCGGGTTCGATTCCAGGCTCTGCCACGAAATTTGAAAAGTGGTATGAGGGCTGGAACGGGGTCCACTCAGCCTCGGGAGGTCAACTGAGTAGCGGTGGGATCGATTCCCACCTCAGCCATCCTCGAAGTGGTTTTCCGTGGTTTCCCACTTCTCCTCCAGGCGAATGCCGGGATGGTACCTAACATAAGGCCACGGCCACTTCCTTCCCTCTTCCTTGCCTACCCCTTCCAATCTTCCCATCCCTCCACAAGGCCCCTGTTCAGTATAGCAGGTGAGGCCGCCTGGGCGAGGTACTGGTCATTCTCCCCAGTTGTATCCCCGACCAAGAGCCTGAAGCTCCAGGACACTGCCCTTAAGGCGGTAGAGGTGGGATCCCTCGCTGTGTCCGAGGGAAAAGCCGACCCTGGAGGGTAAACAGATGATGATGATGATTTTAGTATTAAGGTTTTTGACACATGACTTATTATATTGTCTTTTTTTATTCTGTCTTAATTTTGCAGTTATTTCGGTTAAGAATAGGGATAACACGTTTGTTAAAGTCAAAAAGTATCACGTTACAGTTTAAGTGTATGTTGTAATATTTTAAAGTCTATTTCCTGCCTATCCACACATTTTTTAAACATATTTTAGGTGCCTATTTTCTCTTTTCAAAGCCTATTTACTTGTTTTAAGAGCCTATTTTAGGCGCCTAAAACTTTTTTGGAGCCTAAAATCCCAGGTCTATACATAAGGAATAACTAAGTACACCCATAAAAGTAGTAATCATATCGAACATGCATCTTTCATTAAATTATGCCAATCATGACTCTCTCTCTCTCTCTCTCTCTCTCTCTCTCTCTCTCAAACACACACAGTGGTAGTACAGTTGAAATTACACTGAACGGATAGGCCTTTAACGAACACACTCTACCAGTATTACACATTGTGGCACCTCTTACTCTAATCCTCCCCAGAAACGATATCAATACCTAAGGAGGTAAAGGACAGAAGTTTCAACAAACAAGCTACTCCTTAAGGGCTTCCGTCTTCCTCTGACTAGTTTTAAGGGAGTATGGTTTCACAGTTGTTATACCTCTTAAAATAAATACCACCACCCCCAATCCTATCATCTGGGATGCCAAATTATTCCTTTCTTATAGTAATTTCAGTCATTTTAGACCACTCTATTTGCAAATCCAAAGCTTATAATCAACCTGAAACAAATAATTAGAAACGCGCATTCATAATTCATGCAGTTAGTGAAATGCTGCGGTAGTGAAATCATTAGGTACCCACTAGTTGGGGAAAGTGGCAGGGTGTGACTGCAAAGTCAAATCATGGCAGAAACAAATGGCTGCAAATAAGGAACTTTAAAGCTGCAGGGCCCACCCTTCGAAATAAATTTTGACACCTGAACAGGCGAAGAGATGCAATGGCAAATGAGAGAAGAGACGAGGCCAAACGACTTCGCAGGTCTGTTTACAGTGCTTATCACTAAAGGCATGGAGCATACAGAACTTTTGTTCACAGTTGGCACGAACGAGTTAACTGGCATGCGGGCATACTGGGTTGCGAGGATTTTCATCTCCATATAATAGGACCCAGCACAACACTGCTGGGCGATATAATCGTACCGAACCTAGACAAGCCTGCCAAGGACACAACGTACCCAACTACGTACATACCTGTGTCGAAACTAAACAACTTTTAACCGTGCCCTTGCATGAACCATATGGATACATAATGGAAATTAGGAACGGGTTCACAGTAATTAGTTTTTGAAGTATGTTTTTGGTGCTGAAGTATGTATATGTATGTTTAGTATTCAGCCCGAAGGCTGTTATGTTCCTCAATAACTCCACAATTAGCTGTCATAGATGACTTAAGCGTCATTGTTTCTTTCCTACATACTACATACCAGTCTGCCAATCCTAATGAAATTCATGCTCCAATCGACCCTATGAGCAACATTTTCACATTCATAACAGCGCCTGGCTGCATAGAGAATGGCATTATTAGGACCGCTCATACCTCAGTCACATCAAAGCCAAGGATGAGAGACGGGTCAATTTGGTCTAGCCCAAACAGGGAGAAAAAGTGCACACTGTAAACAATAAGTCACGCCTGCGAAACCACTTTGCTGAAATAACATTACTTAATTATGAACTTATGCTTCTGCTGGAGTCCACATTTTATCTTTTGGGTTCCAACTACAAATTGCACCCGTTGTTTATGGGACAATCACTTAGCATGAGCATGGTTTCATTTGCGTCGGTCATGCATAATTGGTACTTCGAAATATTCAGACGCTGGTTTAAAGTAACCAATTACAGCAATTCGCCCTTCCTGTTTGATCATGTCAGAAGGAACTTCCCTGATTCTTCTCGCGGTCAGACATTCCCCTGTCTTCACACGGATCGGAAAATTCCTCTATAAAATCTATCAGGCCACTATTTAAAAAGGTACAGACAGATGAACAAGGAATTCAAAAAGTTGCCCGAAAGTTCTTGACAGCAACTCTCTCCACAGTTATCCAACCGCTACCGGTATTTCCCTGATTTTTCACTGAATCGAAAAGAAAAGAAAAGAAAAGAAGATAACGATACAAATATTTTTTCACGAACAATTTTCCTGTAAGAAGAGAGTCAGTTTCAAGCTCTCTGTAAGCTTCATCCCCACTTGCTGATTCTTCCGAACAGCATATAGCTATGGTACCAATCACCTTTATCCTAAAATTAAATCATGAAAATGTGCCAATACGCCACCCGGTAATTAAACTGAAGCCCGACATAGGCTCTCATTTGCTCTGTTCGGTCTGAAAACTAAGTATCAGGTTAATATTCGAAAAGTACAGACAGTAAAGTGGTTTTGTACAAACACTGTGATAATGGTAAGTTTGGTCAGACAATTGCAAAGTTAAATGTGTTCTTTGTGTAATGACAACATAAGTATCACACACGATGGCAAGAAAGAGTAAACTGGAGCATCTTAGCCAAAATGTTGTGGGCATACATTCTGGAGACAAGTGTGAACCGTTCAAAGGCTCTAGGGTTATCTTCATGAAGTATACATTACACGAAATTATTTTTTCCGGTGCATAGCAAAATACTCGTGTAATTTCATTTTAGTATACTGGGGTCTTTCCGCAATTTTATTTTAAAGCATTATTTTACGTTAAATACGTACGTACGTACGTACGTACGTATGTATGTATGTACAGTCTTCAGCCCTAAGGCTGGTTGGATCCTCAACAGCTCTGCCACCAGCTGTCATAGATGGCCTAAGCTTCACTGAGGAGGTGTACTAGGGAAATGAGGAGTGAGGTAGTTTCCCGTTTCTCTCCTCACCGAGCCAGAAGTTGGTATTAGCCTATATATCAGTCTGCCAAGCCCACTGAAATGCATGCACCGAACGACCCTATGAGCAATATTTTCACACCATTCATAGCAGGGACTGGCTGTAGAAGGAATGGCATTACTAGCATCGCTCATACCTCAGTCACTTTCATACTGCCAAAGCCAAGGATAAGACAGAGACAGATCGATGAAAGTAACAAAATTGATCTAGCCCATACCAGAAGGCATAGTGCACTGTAAACACTAGGTCCTGCCAGCGAATAACTTCCTATATATTATGTGAGCTTCCTGCCATTGCCAACGTTGTGAAAAATATTTTTAAAAATTCAAAACGGTTCACAGCATGCCATGCCATCATCTAAGCGAAACTACCAACAAATGAAAGCCCCACGGCCGCGTCGGCTCTCGGTTAAGATTTGTAAACAAGAATGCTGCCGTTTCTCGGCGAGGAAAAAAAATGTAGATGAGAGAAGGATAAAGAAAGCAGACCGTCTAGTGAATTGAGTGTCCGATTCGAAGATTTTCAGAAACAACACAAATATGTAACTGAATGTATCGAGTTAGAGCTCGGCATGTCTCTGAATCCCCGCAGAAAATGCGGGCTTCGAATCCTCCTGTCCTGTCCGAAGACATGCTTTCTAATCTGTACAGGGGTGTGTCCAGTCATGGACCAAACAAAGCGACTACCGTCCAATGTTGCTGACTAGTAACCGCAAGTCAGTGCTGGCCTAGATCTCACGGAAGACGTTTCCGTTAAGCCAGCATAAGTGATCTAGCTTCGTGCTTAGTAATTACGCACGGCTTGGCAACACAGAGGTCTGTGGTGAAGAAAACCATGCCTAAATAGCCAGTACTGCCGGCTATCGTACGTTAGGTGATGCAGTCAAATGAGATTTTTGGGGAGGTCCTTGTTGGCAAATGCTATTATTCCTATCGGAAGTATATTATCTCCGTGCATTAAGCAATGGCAAGCGCTAAAAACAAAGTTGCTCATAGCCAAGAGAAAGAAAGAAAGAAAGAAAGAAAGAAAGAAAGAAAGAAAGAAAGAAAGAAAGAAAGAAAGAAAGAGCAACAGCGCATTCACTGTCTACTTTCTCATACCCCCCGCTCTCTCCGTCGCACCAGCTGGCGGAATTAGAAGTTATCGGGCTATAGTGGAAACTTACTGAGAACAGTGAGGAGTATGCCAACTCAGTTCGGTGTATTCCTTGAAGTAGTGACATGGGTGTAGATGTACAGGCCGGTGACAGAAAAAGTCAAGAAAACTGAGCAACGTACTACGATGGGGGATCAAATATAAACAGGGTTTTATTTATTTTTAAATTAATTTATTGAAAAACACAAGGAATTTACAATTCACTTTTTCACACAGTTTCCTGCTTTGGAAATGCATATGTCCCAGTGTATGGACAGCTTTTCGATGCCCTCGTCCTAAAAAGAACAGGGACGTGTCACCAGCCAGTTGCGCACGAAGTCTTTCACACTCACGTCATCTTCAAAACGTTGTCCTCTTAGAGCTTCTTTAAGCGGTCCGAACAAATGACAATCGCAGGCCGAAAAGTCCCGGCTGTAAGGAGAATGATCAAGTGTAGTCCAGTGCATTTCCTGTAGCTTGGCGACAGAGCTGTAGTATGAGGCCGCGCACTGTCGTGGAGGATGACCTGTCGAATAGGTTGGTCTCGTCTTTTGCGGCGATATGTAACCCTCGCCTTGTTCAACAGCTCGCAGTAGTAAGAAGCTTTGATTGTGCGTCGCTCATACAAGGAAAAAAAATTCAGCAAAAAGCCCCGCCGATAGAAAAAAACGGTTGCAAGAACCTTGCCAGCTGACAGTCGAGTCTTGACTTTCACTAGTGCTGCCTCCCCTTTCTTCCGCCTCTCCTTACTGGCTTGTTTGTATTCGAGAGTGTGGTGGTGGACCCATGTTTCGTCGCAGGTGACTATCCGACCCAAAAATGCATCTCCTTCCGCAAACCTTGCTGTAAGACTCTGACAAACCTCCAGATGTCTCAACTTCAGATTTTCGGTCAAAAGGCGAGGGACCCATCTGGAACACACTTTACGGGCTAGGCCGCGATCGTTACCAGAGACCAGTCACACCCTTTGGGTTAGTGACCTAGTATGAATTATTTTTCGCATTAAGGTTACGTCGCCTTATTTAGGCTGTTATTCTTGTAAATAAGTGACCCAAAGAATCAACATTTTCATTCAATAATAGCCATGGAAACTGTCGCCAATGTATTATGAGAAAACATTACTATAACAACGTCCAACGCACATCTTAGCGATACACTGACATCTGATAGTTATCGGCTACTGAAATGCTTCACTCGTGGAAGAAAACTGACTAATCTCCATTTCTTTTTTTGATATCCTCGTTATTTGTACACTTTTGTTTCAACATTCATTCATATGTTGATACACTTAAAATTCCCCTCCACCCAATTCAGGCAAGTTATCTTTTTAATATACAAGTTCAATATGTTTAGCTTTTGATATGTATAGTGTTGTTCGATAAAACTAATATGACGCTGTTGAGCAAGTGAATTGGTGATAGCTGCCGTTCCATTCTAAGAAGAGTATGACTATTCCAAAGGAAATGTTAACCATCATCAAACAACCTTACATATGGCACTGAACTCCTAGAATCAACAATCAGGAGGGAGATTCATCATGTATCTGCTACACAGCTGTTCACTTTTACATGTAAACATGTTAGGGAAAACTAAAATCGGAAAAGGAAAACCTCGTAAAATGCTACTGTACGCAATCACTTTTACGTTCTGTGTGTAAACTCAGCAAATCGTGTGGGACTCCAAACATTACCACCGCGCCAATTTATTAACTGCTATGACAGCATCGAGGTTACTAAAAACCAGTACCGATAGTAGATTTACGTCGCAACGGCACACATAGGTCTTATGGCGACGATGGGATAGGAAAGGCCTAGGAGTTGGAAGGAAGCGGCCGTTGCCTTAAGGTACAGCCCCAGCATTTGCCTGGTGTGAAAATGGGAAACCACGGAAAACCATCTTCAGGGCTGCCAACAGTGGGATTCTAACCCACTATCTCCCTGATGCAAGCTCACAGCCGCGCGCTCCTAACCGCACAGCCAACTCGCCCGAAAACAAAATAACAGCAATTGTATTTTATGTGGGGTGGATGTCCTATGAAATGAGACTAACTTGACTTTCCGCGAAAACATGCTCTCTTTCCTCAGAAGGGAACTATTTTCAAACCATCACGGCACAACTCAAAACTACTTTCGAACCACCAAGACACACCTCAAAACTTAAAAGGACCGCAGATCAGTTCATAACCGAGTGCGAGCAACATGTCGAAGGAACTGAATAAAGCCTAGAGTGAACATGAACCTGCAGAATATTTAAAGTTATAAGCTCTAACAACATGCTAGTCACCACCAACGACCACATCCTTGAGAAAGATGAGTACCTGTACGTGGACGTGGACAATATTAAACTTGGGCAAGACAACCAGACACCATGAATCGCTAGAAGAATTTGGTTGATCTGAGCGGCATTCAGTAAACTCAGGTACTGCCCCCGCCAATCTAACTTCACTGTACACTAAACACGGAAGGTATACAATATGTGCGCCCCACAAGTTGCAACCTACAAACTTTAAACGGCAACTTTAACGTTCAACAGCTCAAACCGACTCCGAATTTGCCCGGCAGCCATGGAACGGGTAATACCGGGAGTCAGCTTGAAGGAACGAAAACGGAACCAGGAGATTCTGGGAAGAGCAGGGGGCGAATTCATAGACAGTACATATACATACGTGGAACCCTCAAGTAATGACTGATCACTTATATGAGTTTACATTTCGTACACAACTTTAAAAAGCAGACACATTTACACAATAAGTGATCAAAAGAGATGTAGCAACGCTGTGTATAGTTCTGGCTACTGCACAGTGGAATGATGCGTACCGAGTTTTCTTTATCGAAAGGCATCGCACGCCATTTGATGCCATTATTGAGGTCAGAAGATTATCTATACTGTGCATTTGGTTATCAGAAAGCCTAAAAAAATATAACACAATGTGGTCTGTACGAATTTTGGTGTGGGCCTACCATATGATGAGTGATGCTATGATTTCAGAAACTTCCGATATAATCCGACAGACGGTTGGTTGACTAACCTGATATCAATCGCTACAAACTGAAGCACAACCTCAAGTGGCAATGGACTGGCTATGTTGCAAGAGGTGACAACAAATAGACGAAGCCTGCTGTACAGCTATATACAGAGAAAACCAAAAGTATTCGGACACAGCAAACTTTTTACTCGTACTGGCATTATACATATGTATGCTTGAATACACAATCATAACAAAATATTGGGCACATACCTTAAAAACGACTGATGAAATTAAGGAAAACATAAATAACAGCATTAGAAACAACGGGTAAATATATGTCTGTCATGGTTCCTTTCTCACGCTCTAAAGGTACACGGACACTGTAATTCTACAGGATTCGCTAACAGTCAAAACAGACTTATTGTACTCTCTCTTCTCATTCCCATTAATTCTGCACAACTAGAACAATTATCTGATCTGGGACTGCCGAAACACAAACTGAAGGACTTGTAGCCTACAAAACTGATTTGTACTTCGATAATGAACATCTGGACTTGCCGCTATGAACATTCATCACAGTAACGTTCCCACATATTCTTAACGTTAAGTTCTGGTGCTAGATAGCAACGATCAGCGTCTTCCCTAGAATAATGAGCACTGCATTTGCACTTTGGTATGTTCATCTTGTGACTTTGCTGGCGAGTTGTGGTGTTTACAATGCACTTTGTTTTCCGGTATGGGCTAGAATAAATTGTTACTTTCATTGACCTGTCACAGTCGCATCCTTGGATTTACAATATGAAAGCGACCTAGGGATGAGCGATGCTAATAATAACACCATTCCTCATCAAGCCAGTCCCTGCGATGAATGGTGTGAAAATATCGCTCATAGTGTCGGTTGGTGTAAGCATTTCCGTGGGAAAGGCAGACTGATTTGTAACAGTAACTTCTGGCTCGGTGAGGAAAGCAACTGGAAACTACGTCACTCCTCATTGTCCTAGTGTGCCTCTTTAGTGACACCTAGGCTATCTATGACAGCTGTTGGTGGAGCTGTGGAGGATCAAACCAGCATTCTGGCTGAATACCCAACAAACAACATACATGCTGACCTTAAAGGATTGTGTGTGCTCCTCATCCCTCAGTTTCAACCGCCTAACTCCCAGTTTCTCAGAAGGCATTTCGCCTCTCAGTAAGTAACTTTTAGCTATTATTTGTACTCTAGCTCGTGAGATACCCATGTAATTAAAAAGGTTTCCCATTTTTCCAGTTTGTACACAGTAGAATATTGAAGTAGATCTTTCCTCTTAGCGATGCGGTTGTGGTGGTCACTGTTTTAGGAAGTATAACTAGGCAACCACCCGCTATATAACATTAATCAGTGAAAAAAATGGAAGGGATCCGACACTTCGAAAAATGGAAGGTATCGGCCTAAGAAAGACAAGGGCCTCGAACGACGTGAAAATGAAAGACTCCGTAGCCCTCGGAAACCTAATAGCGTCGGGGTCGGAAAAGAACAAGAGTTGACCAAGGGAGGTCGGATAGAACACATGAAAGTGCGGAATCCGGCACAACTAAGTTGAAGCACCAGGACTCAGCTAAGAACCCCCCCCCCGGTCGTCAACCCACGCTCCACAAGTTCACAGCCCTACGACAGGCGGGGGATACCGTGGACGTTATTCTACAGCCACCCCCCACAGGGGGATTTTGGCTATGCCTCTCCTCTCTTTTCCCAGCAGATTCAAGAAAACACTTCAAAACAAAATCCTTTTCTTCAAACTTAATATTAATGCAATGATATTTCTCCTTAAACCATACAAGGTCATTGTAAATAAGATGAAAGACATTACTACGCTTAGGCCTACTGCTTTCAGGTCTTATTCCGTGACTGCAAGATGCATCTCGTTGAGAATCGTACCTGGGCGATTTCTTCGTCACTTCCTTGTCATCAGAGTGAGTTGACATAATTAAATAGTAGCGTGTGTCATTCCTTGATATCTCCTCTCAACATGAGGGGAAAGGTAGCCTATGTGCTGTGTTTTGATGCAGTAACTATGAAGTAGAGAAGAATGCGCGGTCTTCCTTTCGCTACCCTCGTGACAAGAAAATGTAAGTAATATTGTGTTTGCATACATATATATTCTTCCAGTGAGAAAGATTTTTATAGTAGGTTAAAGTAAGGTAATTTTGTGATAATTTTCGATTATAGCAACATAAAGGGGGGAAACACATGATTTATTTCCTTTAAATTCCTTGTATCATATAGAAGAGAACATTAGCTAAAGGTTTTGATCATTAATGTATTCTTGCAATTACTTCATCTTGAACTCACTATGATTTTATGCAACTCAATTGAGTTAGGTTATTTGGTGATACATATAGGTAATTTGGTGATAGTAGCAAACTAATTTGGTGATAGTTATTTTAGAACACTTTCTACTTTCGGGAGTTGTATAACTACATTTCACAGGAGTTTTCGTCTTATGATGAGTCTTCACAACACACGTGACACATTCACATGATTATGTCATCAGTATCTTGTGATTGGCAATCTTCATGCATAGTATGTGTACAAAAGCTGCACTGAATCCACTTTTCCAAAGTTTTGCATTTTGAATCATTAGAGTACGATTTTTTGCATATGACACAAATTCAGTCATCATCTAACTTTACACCTGAAGGTCCAGGAATCAGTAAGTCAACGTGAGCGCTGTTAGGTCATCTTTCCTACTACCGTTGCTGCTCAGGAGGAGTGTGACACCTTTCGGAAGAGTCTTTTCTGTTTTGTTTTGTTTTGTTTTGTGATCACGTCTTGGTTCTCTGGGAAGCCGAGGGAAGTGCTCAACATTGGAATTTGAGTCTGCAGATTCACTTATTTCTGAGAAAGATCTCTCAGTTATGAGAGATGAGGCAATAGCTACAGAAGAGATCACATTTTGGTTAAAAGACACTATTTCTAAATCCACCTGTTATGTTGGCATGGGAGATATTTGAAATAAATGTAGCATTGAAAAATGAATGGAAATTAAACTGGTTTGGTTTATCGTTGGGGTGATTTCGCATGTAATCCAAGTTAGGGTAAGATACCTCTGCAATATCTCTTTCTTCACTGTTTTGGAGCCGTCATTTGAGAAACGACCATGGGAATTTTTGAGGCTCGGTGCACTGTCATTTTACCTTCAGTCACTAATCTAGCCGCCTCCACTAAGTCTGCACTGTTGTACTGCGTGTACACTTAGTATTTACATCTTGTCGAGGCCTTTGTTTTATGCTTTTTTTTTTGCATTTTACCGTAAGCTAATTTGGTGGCGGTCTGTTTTCTGAAACTGATGATGAAATTTGTTAATTTACTCTACCTACAACTGAAATATATATAAAATTCTTATTCTTTCAGACATTTAATGAACCAAGCTAGAAATAGAAAATAACATTATTGTGGGTTACCATCAGCTGAATAGAAACTGCTTAAATATTTCGGTATTTTCTTAAGGTTTGTCCCGAAAATTGTTATAAACTTTTCTCACAATGCAAAAAATAACTCACTTTCTTAGGAACAGTTCGACACCAGTACTAACTAACACAAACGGTTTATTGCCACAGTTTATTTCACTTGAATAGCATTTTATAAGTCTGCACTTGCCAAATCACTAAAGCTAAGTGTTACAAAATCTCATACCTCAGTAAGTGAAAGAATCCAAGGATTATACCTGAGCGCGGTACAAAGTAAAAACCCAGGATACTCAGGTGACAACAGACGAGCACAAAAACAGAACACGTTTTGTGGTGGCATTCGTTTAAAACATTATCACCAAATTACCTGTCTCACCAAATAACCTTACTTCACCCTACTTCATAATCTTCTGACCTGCTCGACCCATAACTGGCTTAAAATATAATACGCATATTTTACTGTATAGTGCAGCAGTTAACCTTCAATACCGAGGTGGTGGTGTAGGTATATGTGGGTTTTGAAATGTCACGGAAGTGATTTGGATAAGGTGTACAAGAAAGAAGGGACGTTACGCTTATATAAGAATTATAGCATCTGTTCAGATCATTTCCAGGCCAGCGACCTTGAAATCCATGACTATACAGCCAAAGGTATGTTGCATTTTTACTCTAATTGTACGTAAATATTCCTCAAAGCATCATTATAGACAACATTTTCATACTTTTCTTTCTTTTATCCCTCTTCTCAGATTAAAACCGCGATTTTATAGATTTTCTTTCTGTTAGTAGGCTTTATGTTAATTCATTGCATCATGTGTGTAAGGAATGTGACGATATTTTTATTGACAAGTGTGTTAATGTGATGATACAATGTTTTTTAAACGAGAAAAAAGACAAATCTAACCGTAAAAAGTTCAGACACGAATGTTAAAGCAAAAAAAGTAATGCATAAATGAAAGATCAACCCATTTCACAGCAGTCCATTTCGCATCTCGTTCATTTGTCTATTTTCGGTCTTTAAATAATAACCTTTTAAATAATTCTTCATTCATTTATCCAGAATTGCTTTAGCAACTTCGAAGTTTATATCTCAATAACACTGTTTCTAGACGTAATATTTATCCCTTTTCGTATATGCATTTCCATTGATATTTGAATTTAGCGCGACTTTTCAGATCAAGTCACTAAGAGCGCCACGGACGAATTGTCTCCCATTTCAACAAGGCTAAATCCGCAAGTGTCGCGTATTGTCTCTACTGAATTTGCTTCTACCAACCCTCCGAAAATATATGCAAGGAGTGTACATGACTCAGTTTTGGAATAATTATGGCGGAAGGTATTCCTTTTATTCAAAAGAAAAATCCTTAATGTATAGAAATCCAACAGGTTCAAGCATTTTCACGCGTTACTTAGAAAATATGTTCATTCTGGCCATGCCTTCTTTTAGCGCCATGTTGAACATTTCAGGATAGTTCACCGTTTGTTGGAGTTTCAAGTACCAAGTTCGTAAAATTGTACCTACGCGAAGAACTACGTTTTGAGCTCGATGCACGGTAAATCTGCCCCATCATTGCAATGACATCATTCCGTGGCTCCTATTTCCTGCGAATCCAACAGTTCGAACTTTCAGTGCAATATTATTGGTTTTCTGACCCCGTAACAACAATAATAGGTTTTGGAGTGCAGTGGTGATTGCACCAGAGAAGTCATTTTCCGTATCGATAAATCTACGGACACGAGGTTGGCGCAACTCGCCCACTTCAAATACAACTGCACTTGTCTGGAAACGAACTCACCACTTTGGGCTCCTCGAGTTACCGTCAGGGGCACTCGACCCAGCATATTCGATCTCGTAACGAGAGGATTTCGACATCATTCCTGAATAGAAAATACGGAAAAATCATTCGATTCGTAACGAAATTGTATGGATTTACAGAAACAGGCGAATTGTTCATCGGAGTAGGTTTTCCAGACATGAGGATCAGTGGAAAATATTTCATTCAAATAAAAGCTACTACAAAGACGAGATAGGCGGTTGTGTTTCTACGAAAGTGTTGATGAAGAGGAACCAAAAACCTCTTTTGCAGAGCCTTGTTCTAATGAGGACGTGCATCCCCTACCTGTAGGTAAATTATTATCCAACAATATATTAAAAGTGTGACGATAGTAGATTACTGTTCAATTCAGTTTAAAAAAGGATATCTTTTATAACTAAAAACGTTTAGCATTTCGTTGGGAAGTAGGTAGCCGCGGTGGGAGGCCTGCATAGCCGAGCAGCCTCAGCCAGGTCAAGGACGACTCGCATTCTTCGGCTCCAATGGAATGCCATGACCGTTCTTTAATTTCCGGGCAGTCCAACTCTTCAGAGCGTAACATTTTCCTCTTGCATCAGCCACTCAGCTTACCCCTGCAAAGAGAACGACCTGTCCTAGCCACACGAAGTCATAATTATCCCTCCACTGGTGCGGCTGGCGCGACGCTCTCCAAAATAAAAGCGCACCCTGTTTAAAAATAGAAGTCTAGACGTCGACCGACAAACAACGGCAGCAATCAACTTATTAACTAGATCACTACAGCTAGACAAGCATGGGGCAACATATCTTTTCGAAACGATCCCCGCCAATATCACCACTTAATACTTTCCCGTTGGACCACATAGCCTTCCGGTGCTCTGAAGAATACTCGCCCAAACAACGAAAGTTTTAAGTCTGGTCGTGCGGTAATGGATTATTAATAATAATAATAATAATAATAATAATAATAATAATAATAATAATAATAATAATAATAATAATAATAATAATAATAATAATAATAATGTACAACCCACCAACTACTCTTACGATATTCGGAGACGCCGGGGTGCCGAAATTTTCTCGCGCAGGAGTTATTTTTCGTGCCAGAAAATCTACTGACACGAGGCTGACGTATTTCAGCATCTTCAAATACCACCGGACTAAACCAGGATCGAAACTGCGAAGTTGGGATCAGAAGGCCAGCGCCTCAACCGTCTACGCCACTCAGCCCGGCTGCAATGGATTGAACATTCCTTCAAAAATTGAGGTAAAGAACACACCTCCTTAACACGAGGATACACGTGCCTGCATGCTCTTTGTACCGCAGACGCAAGGCTAGGTCAGCAGGGAAAGAAGCTGAGACTGCGATCTGAATGAGCACGCGCGCATTTGACAGGCATCCTGTTTCCTGCTGTGCCACCGTAATTCCTTTGAAGAACCGCGATTCATTGGCGATTCTTTTAAGACAAAATATTACGAAGTAATAATCCTCTCTTAATAATTACGACAGAAAAAAAAGCAAAAGGTCCTTTCCTTTGAAGGATAGATGTACTGAGAATAAAAGAGAACGGCCATAGACTCTGAACTGGCAAGCGCATGATTTCAGGAGTTACACCTGTTCCTTCTGTGGCAGCGCCTAATATCAGGTGTTCGACCATGCTCTTAATTTTATCGCAATAACCAAACTATTAGTCACTGAAAGGCACTACTTACGTGTCAGTCGAAACAGAAATGACCAATCGCTATCGAGAAATAGTTTATACATTCGCATATCGTACTGATATATAAAACTACTAGCGGATGTACCCATGCTTCGCAACGGTATTCTCAGAAAGACTGTCTTTGTGGTATTTCTAACTGAAGTCAACTTAGGGCATTACAAAAAACGTCAGTAGAAATGTAGCAATTAAAAGCAATGTTATCATATAAAATACTAGATCAAATGAAAAACCGTACATTTTCTCTCTTTTAACGAACCGTACTACGGTGCCGATCTAACAGTCCGAAGTTCCAGTGGTGGAATGACCAGGTCGCAGACAGCTGTGAACACTCCCCTGCCATTATTCCGTTAAAAATGCACACTGCTCATTCCAGTCAGCGCCTCAGAGTAGGGATTGAATAGCTCGAATGCTATGATGAACCAATTTGTTACGTACCAGTAGCATCAGAAAATTCATGAACCAGAGGAACAGCATGCCTAAAAAGGAAGTTATCTAACTCCCCAGCTACTTAACACCAATATTCAGGCAGGCTTGTTATTCTCGGTACGACCGGGCGAGATGGCCGTGCGGTTAGGGGTGCGCAGCTATGAGTTTGCATCCGGGAGGTAGTGGGTTCGAACCCCACTGTCGACAGCCCTGAAGACGGTTTTACGTAGTCTCCCATTTTCACATCAGGCAAATGCTGGAGCTGTACTGTAAGGCAAAGACCGTTTCCTTCCCACTCCTAGGCCTTTGCTATCCCATCGTCGCCATAAGACCTATCTGTGTAGGTGCAACGTAAAGCAAATTAAAAAAACTCGGGATACAGCAGTAATCTCATCTATCGGGGATGAGTTGCAACAGAAGACACTAAGCACATTACAGCACACAATGGTCAATATAAGGTTATTGTTGATCAATGTTATCTATCAGCTTTATGTATTGTCGGCCACATTAAGTTTCCTTTCGACTCTGTGATATTAGAGCGTCTTACAAAATTATCGTCCAGCTCCATGGCTAAAGGGTTAGCGTGCTAGCCTTTGGTCACAGGTATCCCGGGTTCAATTCCCGACAGGGTCGGGAATATTAACCATAATTGCTTAATTCCCCTTGCTTATGTGCCGTCATCACGATGCTCAGGTCGCCTATGAGCGTCAAATCAAAAGACCTGCACCAGGCCTCTCCGGAGGCCACACGACATTTCATTTCACTAAAGTATTTATCGCGTAGACTGTATAGTTCCTTATTCTCCGACTTTACATACCGATTCTCAATAAATTCTGTTAACTTATTTTCTCGTGACTCGGCGCTGATATGGACTTGGCAACAAAAATGAATATCTCTGTTATAGCCGGTACGGTAAACAAGACATAAATGATGGGATACGTAATACTATATATCTTGTGTAGTACTTCTCGATAGGACCACTAATAACACAAATATTTGAGAATTACATTTTAGGCCTTCCCCTAAACTACCATTTCACTCAGCGTGAATAAATCTATTTTCCGCCTAGATTGTAGCGACTTATTCCCCGACTTTGCATACCGATTTTCATTAAGATAGGACAACTAGTAACATAAAAGTTTGAGAAATGTTGAGCCTTCCCCTAAACTACCATTTCGCTCAGCGTGAATAAGATTATTTAAGGACTATATTGTAGCGACTTATTTCCGGACTTGACATACCGATTTCCATTCAATTCTCTTCAGCCGTTTTCTAGTGATGCGTGTACAGACAGACAGACAAACAGAAATTACGGAAAATTAAAAAGTGCATTTCCTTGTTACTATGGACACGACCGATACAGAAATACCATCCTTTTTCAATTCTCAGCAATGTAAAGACAAAACTTATTTTACATATGTAGATATCAAATACACTCATAATATGTGTGACAGCTTGCGCTAGCAGATAGGCAATCACTCGCCGGTATATTTAGTCGCTAGTTTTCCCTCCGATAACAAACTGAAGTGTTGATATGCACTCATGTTAGTAATATCCGGAAATATCTGAAATATTTCTTGGTTTATCTACGGACTGAATTCACTCGCTGGCGAGATAAATTTAGTGCCAGTGCTAACAAGATATCTTGTTGAGGTCTTGAGTAGGCTAATGTTCCAGAGTTGCTTTTGTGCCTTTAAATATTAACTAGTATACTTTGGAGGCCGACAATCGTGGAGGAAAAAGGAAGACCCACCCAAGCAACTGAAGTGCTCCAGTTGTGATATCAATTAGCGTATGAACTACACCTGTTTCAACTGAGTACTGTGCAAAAAAAAGTAAGTATATATATTTGCTGTAAAACTGTGCGGTGTTTATTTTTGGGTATAATACACATTTTTGGCAGAATTTATACTGCCAAGTCTGCCATGCAAGTAAAGGGATTTTAAAAAAGTTGAGGGACTCCTACGGCCTCGCACAACTAAAACAGTGCAGGATCGAACCTGGGAACGCTTGGTAACGAAATCTGGCCTATATCTTGTCAACGCAATACCAGGCAGTGTTGTTTACGGCGATATATAATCCAGAGCCAAATTTGGAGGGAAGGCGGGTAAATTCAGGATAATCGCAGAACGCTGCGTGACCTACATTGCATGCCTTTTTAACCGAGCTCGATAGCTGCGGTCGCTGACGTGCGGTCAGTATCAAGTATTCGGGAGACAGTGGGTTCAAACCCCACTGTCGGTAGCCCTGAATACGATTTTCCGTGATTCCCCCATTTTCACACCAGGAAAATGCTATGGCTGTACCGTAGTTAAGGTCACGGTCGCTTCCTTCCCACCCCTAGCACCTTTCTCTCTCATCGTGTTCATAAAACCTATCTGTTAGGGTGACAACTTGTATATTAAAAAAACAATTTAAATATGGCTTCAGAGTAGACGAGATCATTCAAGTAAGACAACGCGTTCATGAACAGAGAAAAAATAGTGAATAATATGCTGGTTTTGAGCCTAACTTCAATAGTTTTCGAAGACGCTTAAGTTTGGGAATTATTTTACGTGCCGGTCAATCTACCGACACGGGGCTGCCGAATTTGAGTACCTTAAAATACCACCCGAGTAAGTCAGGATCGAATCTGTCAACTCTGATTCAGAATGTCAGTGCCCTACCACCTGTGCTACTCAGTCCGGCTAACCGAGAAGGAAAAATAAATGCCAGAAACAAAAGTGAAAACGAACCAGTGGCATTTTTCTCGGAGTAACATGTCACAAACCGATCTCCAGAGATATCTACTACGCCCTATACTTGTGTAAGCTACGTGAATCATTGTTGACTGGTGTCACTAAAATCCTACTGGAGAAATATTACTAACGGCATTTTAGCCCAAGCATCGGAAGACCTACCACGACCTGATATTCTGACGGTTTACTACTACGCAAGCGTTTCCAAGAACATTTGTTCCAGGAAGAGATCAAGAACCAACCGTCATTACTTATGGAGCATAAATTACTTTCAAGAAGTCCCAGACTACGTCGATCGTTACAGCCGTCGGGATTAAAACAGTAAAAGAAAAAAGAGGCGGCACAGCATTTTCCAATCAATCAGTCACTCCACGTAAGCAGTACGCAAGCGCACGAATAACAAGTGTGCTCATCTACGGTACATACAATCCTCTCTTGAACTGACTTTGCAAAAGTATTAGAAGATACTGCATAGTTGTACCTGATGAAACAAACTATTTTTTTAATCGTCGCCTTCATATTGCAATGACAACAGTAAGGCGAAAGGCTGTGAATTAAAGTTTCCACCAGCAAATCACAATAAATACATGACTAAATTGTGGTCCGATGCCGCAGAGATTGGATCACCCATGACCAACTAAATCTAAGTTTCTTATTCTAAAAAGGAAATTCAGGTTTATTTTCTCCTAATACACGCCGATTGAGAAATCTCAATGTGTAGAGGGATTAAACAGTTTCGTTAATGAGAACAAAACCCTTGTCCATGAGCTATCTAACATAAGGAGTAGTACTTGAAGTATTGCAGTACCGGTACCCTATTATTTAAATTTACAGTAAAGATTTCATGCACAGGTGCTGTTAAAACAGCAGCAATGATTATGGTAAATTGGCTATGAAGACGACTGGCACTTAATAATTTCAGATATCAACGATGTGACCCTGCGAAATACCCGTCCCCTTCTCTCGGGGGTTCCTAATTTAAAAGCATGGAATAGCAACACTGGAACCCTATATGAGTCGAAATTCTACCACGTACCTCAGCTGCTCATTTTAATATTCGGAAAACTTTTTCTCTTCCGACTGCGAGTCCTTTATTTTCACGTCCTTCGTGGCCCTATCATTTCTTTCGCGGACACTTTCATTCGTGAAGGGGTCCGATCTCTACAGAGGGGACGAGAAAAATGTAGACACTCTTTGATAGTTAAGATATTTGGAACAAAATGACACATCGTTGCAATTCTTGCGGGGTAGCGTGGTCCATTGTTTTCTCAACAGACGATGGAGGTCACGTACATGGCGCGACAATCTTGGCGCAAGTTTTCCAGCAGATGACAGTGCAGGAATGAAGTACGTTCGTCGTTCGAGGAACGCAAGACCGTATTGAAGTGGTACGGGAAGTACGGAAGCATGGAGCTATAATGGCAATGGCGTAATGTGTACGGAACTCAGCCACCAACACGTACAACAATTTCTCGTATTCGGGATAAATTTGAAGCCGACGGTGCTGTTCAGGATGTGCATAAGAAAAGGCCTGGCCGACCAAAAACATTAAGTTCAGCTTCCAGCGATGCTGAGTTGCAACATTTTACTAGGTCGCCTCAAAAATATGAATCATGGTGCACGTGAAAGCGGGGTAAGCCGATCAACTATACGACGAATTCTCTGAGGGCTGCCGAGTGGAAAGCGTATATTGCAAGATCGCTACACGCTATGGACGATGACGACCCGGATTGAAGAATGGAGTACTGCAGTCGTTTGAAGGCATGCTTCGCGAGGTGAACGGTTTGCACCGATGGTTATCTGGTCTGACGAGGCGCAATTCAAGCTCAACGGTACTGTAAACCGCCACAACCCCGTGTACTGGGGTCCTGAAAATCCTCACGTTAATCTACCCGTTGATGTGTGGCGTGGTCTGTCATCGCGCGGTTTGATTGGCCCATTTTTCTTGTAAGTTAAGGTAACTTGTGAGGTGTATCAACATATGCTGCAATCATCGATTTTACTTACAAGACGATAGTGCTCTGCCTCACTACCACAGAGATGTCAGAGCCTACTTGGATGAAAACCTACCTGGACGATGGATGGGCTGTTGAGTACGCACCACGGCCTCCAGACCTTACACCTCTCAACTTCTACCTACGAAGGGCATTGGACAATAAAGTTAATCGACAGAAGCCTGCTACACTGAACGAACTACGAGAAACCATCGAGGCGTCCTGTGCGGCTATCACACCGTCAACACTGACAACCGTAGCTCGGCCAACAGTTCAGCGGCCTCGACGTTGTTTGGCTGCTAATGGGGGTCACTTTGAAAACACAAAATAACCTTCCCCCGTGAAAAAATGTAACGGTATGTCATTTTGTTGCATTAATATTGACAATCAAAGAGTATCTACATTTGTCTGGACCCTCTGTCTTTTCCTTATTTGATCCGTATCCGTATTTAGAGGTAAAAAAATATTACACCATTACAATAATCACTAGCGCTTTCTTACTACTTCCTCTTCAGACTGAGCGGACGGTCTGCATTCAAATTAAAATTAGAGGAATAACAGCGACAGACTGTGCAGTAACTCAATCGTGCATTGAGAATAAGACAGTTCTCACAACTTCCACATTATCGGTCCCTTCTATTACAACGTCTTATAAGACAAACCAGACCGTCGGCAGTTTTCCCTGGAAGAATTAGTGTCTCTAAACGTACCGAAACATTTCAAACGCCAATTATATAAGAGGATACGATCGCAGACCCTTAAGCTAAGGAACAGAAGGCCACAACCATCTACGATATGATATGATACGATACGAGGGCTGTACGTCAAGTTCTCCCCAGCATTTCTTGGATTTCCAATCAAAGTACAGTACAGTATTCGGACAAGCTGTCTGGATCCTCAATTATGCGGACGTGAAGAGCCCTCTTTTCTTCAAATCGTGCTAGATGAAGCATTGAGGCTTCATATTGTATATTGTATGTTTATTTTGTGAGTGTGAGTGGTCAGCGTTGAGGTGTTCGGTTAAGTGGAGTTTGAAAAGCAAAAATGTGAATTTTGACATTTTTCAAAATAAGTCCTACAATATTATTTAGTATTTCATGAATAAAATGGTATATAATTTATCTCTGTGTGACGGCTGGAAGTATTTTAATTTTTAAATTTATAATACTGCTTGCATATCCGTCAGGCTGGTTGATTTTGGACATGCATCCCTTCATTTACGAATATATCTTAATATACTGAACGTAGAAGGCGTGGTTTTCGCCTATCGATAGAGAATACTCGGCGCTCAATTTTCGTTGCTCTTCTGTTTCAAATATGTCTGCTGCCGTGATTGTTTTTGCGTAAAGAATGTTGAATTTAGTGTGAATTAGTGTGCCTGGAAGTGCTAGTTTGGTTGAACTTATTTTGGTAAACGAAGTATAAATATGCCTAGAAGTGCTAGTGTATTTAGGAAACGTAAGTGTTGTGGCAACCAGTATACTAAAAACACAAGACCATGTGGTTCACATCAGGTAGAATCCGCCAACAGTGTAGAAAGAGACTATCAAAATGTGACACCAAACAGAAGACAGACACGCCCCCTACCAGTGCACGTGAATCTAAATTAGGTAAACATTTTGAAGAACCGGGATCCGGAAGTCTGAATTTTTGGGAGAGTGTTCTCAGCACAATAATTCTATACCTGAAACTGTTATGGAAGCTATCAAGCCAATCTACAGAGACTTAGCTCATCCAGACCGTCTCAAAGTGTCTACGTGGGCGCACTCAGAATTCCAACGAGACTTTCAACAATATTATCTAGAATGGAGTATTAATTTGTGGGGTTAAGAACTCCAACCAGCCTTCGGGCTGAGGACTAAACATACACATACAAGAATTGCCAATGCACAGCGTACAGCAGAGTTCAACACCCAAGCAGCAAGGTCATCCCGAAAGTAAAAGGTTTTTAGAGAAGGAGGGGTACCAGGAAGAGGTTACTGACTATGCTGCGGAGTGCTTTTGAGCCTGAATTTAAAAATCTGAGCGAGTTCTTATAATTTCAAGTTTTAAACCTGATTTTCTCAAAATAACTTTCCTGTATCTGAAAAACTACTTGTGATACACACATGAAACTTCGTGAGACGATTTACTATATCTTACTGTCCTTACTGAAGTAGACTCGTAGCACAGGTCTCCATAGGGATGAACTAAGGGGTGTCCATCTACAAATATTATGTGTAAAAATTGCATCTTTAAAAAAATATTATCTCCTTTTGGTTTCTATACTTTAATTCTGCTCCAGTCCAAATAAATAATATCGAAATGTCAGCTGTAAAAAATTGTCGTATTTGCATTACTTCCAAAAATATAGGGACATAATCTTAGCTTACTTAACATTGGCAGGATAGGCCTTTCAAACTCCCCTTAAGAGAGTCCTCGGTTCGATTCCCGGCCGAGACGGAGATTTTAATCCCTTGTGATTAATTCTTGTGACGCGGGGACTGGGGGTTTGCGTTTGTCCCAACACACTCCTCTTCATGTTCAGACAACACATCACACTACCAACCACAACAGAAATACGCAACAGTGATTACATCCCTCCGCGTAGGGTTTTGTCATGAAGGGCATCCGGTCGTAAAATAAGGCCAAATTCACATGTGCAACACAGTTCACACCACGACCCCACATATGTGAAAATAATTGCAGGAAAAGAAGACTATGTTTATTTTCTTACTCTGCGTGTGCATCTAACTTAATATCTTCAAAATTTGAATTCAAACTTGTTTATAAATGTCATATACTGCACTATACCTATTGAATGTTTGAATGTTTATTTTTTACATAAAAGTATTTAATTCGATTAACCGTATTTCTCTTTATTTGGACGATCACCAACACGAATTCTCTGGTTAATCGAGTTCATGCTCAACTTAGTAACGCCCATAGATTCCTGAAGTACTGTACAGTGTTGAATCTCAAAGCTACTCCTAACGCAATATGCAGAGAAATAACGCGAATAAGGCCCTATACCGAGACAAGCGCCAGGATGAATCAAGCTTTACACTTCGGAAACACTGTCCCTTACCCTTGAGCCAGCACACGCAGACTACACGACCCTCCGCTTGGTGCGAAACCACTAATCGAATACATCGACGGATGCGTCGACAATAATTATTTATCGTAGCAAAATGCAAGCAGGCGTTATGGTCTAGAATCAGCATCAACACTCCTACACAAGATGGAAATAGCTTACAAATATTTAAGACAGGAAACGTTCCACTGGTTTGAAATGTCTAAGATCTGACAATCCGTAAACTTACAAATGAATCTTCCAAAATACGGGGCGATTTACATCGCTTCATCCATGTATCGAAAGGTGTGTAACCCGTTTTTCCCTTACCCTACATGCAAATGTCAGCCTCATGTAGGAATTATCTTGTTTACGATGAGTCTTTTATAACTCTGCTTATGAGGAATGCCTTCCTTATCTTTAACGACGCATTCTTACAAGCTTTATCAGTGGTCGTTAGACGTCAAGGCAAGCATAAAATTGCATGTGAGAACAGAAACGTCAGTTTTTCTTAGGAGTACAGTTTCAATATCCAATTCAAAATTATAACGCGCATTCAATAAATGTAGGTGATTGTGCATATTATTGTTCATGGAGAACTGCATCTCAACCATATCAACTCAAAATTAATTATAAGATAAAAAGGAAGATGCCTGACCCTTCGAAGAATGAAATCAGCGAACAGCGTAGACCTCATAAAAATGACCAGTCGCGGTCAGAACAGAACAACAGTCTGTGAAAAGAAACCAGGAAAGCTGAAAGTGAAGGTAGTGTTCCCACAGTAGTCATCCCATGCTCCCAGGCAGACTCGTAGGGAGGTAGCTCCTCCTAGTAGGCCCCCTTACGTCAGCATCTATTCCATGGCCCAAAATCAACGGAATAATGGCATATTCGGAACATGCAGCAATCCATGGCAACAAGTCCCAAAATTTGAAGTCCATAACTCAGTGCTTCACCCAAGCCTTATGTAAATTCCTTTGCGTATAAGTGGGGAAAACGAGTTATTCTTGGCCGTGCACAGGAAATTTAAATACAGCTATAACTAGCAGCTGGTGCCAGGATGAGTAAAATCCTATTTAATTATTACCAAGACCAGAAATTTAGAATCACCTACAACTATTATCTACACGCACTTTCCCTCTGTTGATAGGGATAGAATGCTAGCAGCGTGTGTAGATTATATTCTAAAATTTAAAAAAAACGCACACAGTCGCACATAAAATAGGTGCCTTACTCTTGCAGAACTAAAAACACGCCAGATTGCCTCGGGATGGTTTGAGATCACATGGCCCGAGAGACATCCTCTTCCTGTTCTCTAGCTTTCTCGACCGCGTACGCTGTCACTCACAGCACTCATCGCCTTTCCAGGTCGAGAAGTGAACCGAACCGTTGGCGGGGAAGGGGGAGGCCCAGAAAATTAGCCCTGAAATGGGAGTGTAGGTCTTTTAACAGACCAGTGAAACTGTGCATTCCCAGCGATCACTTCAAATTCCTTTCTCGCCCTCGCTCTGCTACTGTACGTTTCATTCAGTTCAATCATATTCAGGACTGCCGACATTGGGGTTCGAAACTACTACCCCCCGAATGCAAGCTCACAGCTGCGCGACCCTAACCGCACGGCTGACTCACTCTGTGCCAGCAGTTCTCAGCGACTTCCTTCTTTGTTTCTTTTTTTAATACGGTGCGATGCTGTTGATGACCTCACACAGCCACTTGTGTACTGAAGTTTGTTTTGACAGGAAAAGTATTGATAAGTTTTTAATAATTCCGTTGGGAGCGTCTGTTTAGTACATTTTGTTCAACTGAGACATTACTATGGCTTCTACATCTCGCACTGGTACGCCAGTTCAGACTTAACCAACGATCTAGAGGAAGATGAATAAGTACGGTACAGTACAATTTACGACATTTATGAACAAGTATGAATTCAAACCTTTAAAAAGTTTAGATGCACATGCAGAGTAAGAAATTAAACACACAGTATAACATAAAAAGCCGAAGTCCATAGCTCAATGCAGCACCTAAGCCTTATGTGAACAGTGGTCAATGTAACGTTATTGTTGATCGATGTTACGAACTTTCTGTATTGTAGGCCTTCACATTAAGTTTTCTTTCGACTCCGTAATATTAGGGCGTCTTATAAAATTAATTATAGCGTAGACCGTAGTTCCTTATTCCCCGACTTGGCATACCGATTTTCATTTAATTCTGTTTACCCATTTTCTCGTGACGGCACTGATATGAACTTAGCAACAAAAAATCCAAATTCATGAACATCTCCGTTATCACCACCGGTATGGTAAAAATGTATAAGATATAAGTGATCGGAAATTCGACAATAAGATCACTAATAACACAAATATTCCAGCATTCAATGTTGGGCCTTCCCCTAAACTACCATTTCGCTCAGCGTGAATAAAGTTATTTATGGCCTAGATTGTAGCAACTTATTCCCTGACTTTGCATACGGATTTTCATTACGATATGAAAACTAATAAACATTTGAGAATTAAATTTTAGGCCTTCCCCTAAACTACCATTTCTCTCAAGAGTGAATAAGATTATTTATAGCCTGAATTGTAGCGACTTATTCCCGGACTTTACATACCAATTGTCATTCAATTCTCTTCAATCGTTTTCTCGTGATGCGTGTACATGCAGACAGAAAGGCAGACAAACAGAAATTACGGAAAATTATAAATAGTGCATTTCCTTATTATGGACATGACCGATACAGAAATACCACACTTTTTATTAAATTTTGAGCAATGTACCGACAAAACTCATTTATGTGTAGATTTCACACTGTGACAATGACTTGTAATGAACTGTAAAGTTCAAACCAGCGGACTGTAATATCCAGGTGGCTGTTTGGTCTGTATCTGATCTAAAACCCTTTTTTTTTTTTAATGTTACTCCTTCCTCCCCTCCTGGAATACATGGCTTGCTCGAAAATTTCGCACTGCGCACACACACACACACACACACACACACACACACACTCTTTCGATCATTTGTAGATTTTTTCAGCGTGTGAATTCAGATTTTCTCCCTCAAGTTAGCTGGCTCTTCTGCAGCACGCTTAACAATGTTCAAGACCCCTAAGAGTGTCATATCATTCTCTTGGTGTCCGACTCGTTGGCTGAACGGTCAGTGTACTGGCCTTCGGTTCAGAGGGTCCCGGGTTCGATTCCCGGCCGGGTCGGGGATTTTTAACCTTAATTGGTTAATTCCAATGGCACGGGGGCTGGGTGTATGTGCTGTCATCATCATTCCATCCTCATCACGATGCGCAGGTCACCTACGGGTGTCAAATAGAAAGACCTGCACCTGGCGAGCTGAACCCGTCCTGGGATATCCCGGCACTAAGAGCCATACGACATTTCATTTCATTCTCTTGGAAATATCTTTAGACGCGTCCACTAGACCCCGTTGTGCTGTCAGTGTCGCATAATGAGTGCGTGCGGTTCGAAGAGAACTCGCCGTATTTGCTGTGCCAGAGCGCAATTCGCTGCCTGCTGTTGTGCTTCAGGCAAGGTAAGGGGAAGTGAGGTGGATGATAGACTATCGCCTTCTGCTATGCACTACACGCCGTTCCTCTAGTGATGGGATATTCTATTCGATTCCGTTCACGTTACTGAACCGATACCGTGATCCGATTCACAGCACATTAGTCATCGTTCCTATTCCATCAGTGCAACGTATACTGATAGGACTGCAGCAACAACATTCCATGCTTGCTGCTGCCATCTCTTCTTCGTTCTATGTGCTTGCATATGTATCATCTGCCTTTCAGTTTCAGGCTTCTCTTGCAGCTACCTCTTCACGTCACATCAAGTATTGATATTACAAAGCATTTTCTCCAAGTGAAGAAACATATCTCTACACACAATCATCAATGATTTACAATTAGAGCTGTCACACAGGTGGATGATACCCTATCAATTGTTTGCCTAGACTTTGCATAAATTATTTCAAAGCACGAAGCCTCCGTGGCTCAGGCGGCAGCGCGACGGCCTCTCTACGCTGGATTCCGTGGTTCAAATCCCGGTCACTCCATGTGAGATTTGTGCTTGACAAAGCGGAGGCGGGACAGGTTTTTCTCCGAGTACTCCGGTGATCCCTGTCATATATCATTCCAGCAACACTCTCCAATATTTCATTTCATCTGTCAGTCAATCATTTCCCCAGGAGTGCGACAGGCATCGGCAGCCAACACAATTCCTATAATCGCCGCTAGATGGGGGCTTCATTCATTCCATTCCTGACCCGGCCGAATGACTGGAAACAGGCTGTGGATTCATTTCATTTCAAAGAACATGGACATTTCACTGTATTCAGGGTAAGATAAAACATGAAATGCAGGAAAAAATAAGGACTTGTGCAGTACTATACTGTAATATTACAATACAAAATTTAACGTAATTGTTATTAATAATAATAACAATAATAATAATAATAATAATCATCGACAACTCAAATTTTCTACATGGGCGTGTGATTTTCCATAGTTCTCAGAAATTAACAACTCCATTAAATATAGAGAATTTGATGTAAAAAATATCTGTTTACAATAAGTAGCCTACATATCAACATAAATGTTGAAACCATCTTAATGGGTGCCGGCAGTAGGATTCGAGCCCACCGTCCTCCCAATGCAAGCTCATCACTAAGCGACCCTAACCGCCACCTTTGAAAACATGTCCTTTTCTATCAGCAGCGAATTTTTTTTTAATCGACATACTATTCGAGATGTACAGAAGCCTTCTGGTTTTCTGATTCAACATATTTTTATTTCAGCTAATACGTCAGTCAGCTCAGTTACTGTCTACGTTCACCGGTGATCTCGTGATTTGATTATTGAGGTATTGTGCAATTATGCAACATACGCACTGAGAGAATACTAAGCGGTTCTTCCCAATATAAAAAAGACAATTTGGAGTACTCATGAACATAACTCAGGGTAAGGATGCGAGTGGTCATGAGCATGACTCATATCATAGGACAAGTTAGCGTCGAGTTGAATTACTTCGTAATTGTCGAATGTCAACTAAGGTATAATACTGTTTCATTAAAGTAATAAATAGAATAATCTAATAGCCCTACCTATTTACTAGCTAGGTACTTTGAAATTATGTTTTGATTACCTGTTTAACACAGGACATAAATCCATTTATTATTTAAACCTCCCTGTATGGTATGAAGAGGACAGAGAATGCAAATGGGCATTATTTTCAAATGAGCTGAGAGCGCGAGTTCGTTATAGCGTACGATTAATCAGTGTGCCATGGCTCTGTATGTGTCTCTGCAGCGGGGGAAGTTCGGCTTTCCGCCAATATCTCTTGTTACACTGACCCGTGTTTGCGTACGACTCTCTTAGTATGCCATACCTCTGTATGTCTCGCCCGCAGCGGTAGTTCGGCTCCCGCCAATGTCCAGTGTGCCGATAATAAACCGTGAGTGTGTTGTCTCACTGATCTGTGAGTGCGTCATTCAGCACTGTCTGCTGCAAGTCAGCTGAATAGTGTGCCGTGAGCTCACCGTTCCCGTGAATCGATTCACTCGGACACTTGAATGAATCGATACACTGCTTCGAATCATACACTCATTAGCCAACAACACTTTACACTCCGACTGAGAGCGCGAACACTGAACTAGTGTTCAATTGCTCCATTTCTCACATCTCAGCGCTACTAAGACGTCGGACGGTCGGCTGGCCGGCACTAATTTCTTCTTCACCATCATGCATGGTCTTGACTAAAATGATGTTCTGGCGTTTTTAGGAAAGTGACGCTAGTCACAAACTAGTAATAAATATCGATCTTAATTGGTACGGTGAGGAATGTGAGACTTCAGTACTTTCCTTTGGATAGTCGTCTCATCATATTTACATTTATCTTCTGATTATCTGTAACCAATCTGAGAATTTCGAAACCAATAGTTTCAACCTGCTTGACTGACAGTACAAATTGTAGACGTTACACCCTCTTCGAAAAGAAATATGCAGCGGGAAGTTTGTAAGAGAAACTACTGGCTTTCTATTGAAAAGGACATTGCCACCAGAACTGTCTAAAATTCGGCTGGCCTCGACATGTGTTGAAGCATCCTCATGACTAAAAAATGTGTCGAACCTCTTGATATATAACAATTGCTGCTTTATTGCCATTTCATCAACGAGGAAGCACAATTTCTCGGCCACATTTATTCTTTCATTTTCTATGACATATCTTTCTTTGGCGAATCTGTTACTCCTGTTGGGCGCAATGTGTCTCCTACTAGTAGGTAACGAATCAATGTGCTCCCAGAAGGCAAGCTGGACAAATGATTGCGTGCGTAACCATAACCCTTCGGAGAAATAAATTGCCAAATAACGCACTGCTTAATATAGTTAGCTGTCCTACACAGTGACAGCTTGTTGCAATTATAATTCGGCCCGGTATGAATGCGGTCTTCGAGTCTTCAAAATTGGGCTCAATATTGTTCATTGTAGTTTGTAAATGAATACGATGATTGCTTCCAGCTTACTGTTTTCTGGTCCGCACGCAGCAATTTCAGACTCAAACTGTCTTTTTTTTTTTTTCTTTGTTGGCTTCAAAACACGGTTGCCTGCACTTCAATAGACTTACTGACAATTATCACCCACGGTACCCCCCTTCCTGTCGTAAGAGGCGACTAAATGGCGCCACAAGAGCTATGAACTTTGGAGCGTGGATAGCGACCACGGGGCCCTTAGCCGAGTCCTGGAATTGCTACCAGTTACTTGTGCCAAGGTCCTCACTTTCATCTATCCTATCCGACCTCCCTTGGTCAACTCTTGTTCTTTTCTGAGCCCGATGCTATTAGGTTTGCGAGGGCTAGGGAGTCTACCATTTTCATGCCCTTCGTGGCCCTTGTCTTCCTTTGGCCGATATCTTCATTTTTCGAAGTGTCGGGCCCCTTCCACTTTTTCTCTCTGATTAGTGTTATATAGAGGATGGCTGCTCAGATGTACTCCCTTTTAAAACAATAATCATCATCACCACCACCAGACTGACACAAGCATAGTCGAAATTCCCTTCTATCTTCCTCTTCTTACCAGTGGTTTGCCGTAGTTCATGTCCCTTAATTGGTCACCCTTCTAGTATTTATTTTTTTATTAGCATCTTACGCTGGGGATAATCTTTAAATACGGAAGGAAAAACAGTCTTCCAATTCCCTTATTTTTAGTCCAGGACAGTAACACTACTCAGCATGATTTTTGCGGCAAAGCATCTGATATGTGATTATAACTAAATAAGGTCTCCTGATTTCAGAAATGTCATTGGTTCTATTGTATCACATCTAGTTTTCGTTTTATTTGCCATTTAATGTCTGAAAATGTCTCATTGCGGCACAGTGCTGCTCTGTGGTAACAGCGAATCGGCTGTTGTTAGAGTGGCCGTGATTTGCTTAAAGGCTGTACTACTTCATAACGGAAACATTCTAGCTTCGATACCTGTGGCACATTCCGTTTGACTAAAAGAAAATTATATCACAATGCAAACTGTTTTAGATGAAATTTCATTTCACCGAGCACCGGTGGGATGTGTGTAGTGACTTGAAAGTGTGTGGTATTCAATTAGGACAACAAGCAGGCTACAATAAATTCCCTTGTTATTTATGTGAATGGGATAGCAGAGCTAGGGACAAACACTGTTCACCTTCCTGATCCAAGGGACAAGTTTTGAAACCTGGTGTGAAAAATGTTACAAATGCTGCCTTACTTGACCCACAAAAAATCATTTTGGCACCGCTACACATCAAAATGGGAATCGTGAAGCAGTCTGTTCAGGCCTTGGACAAAAGTAGCCCCTGTTTCTATTACATTGCAAGAAAATTTCCACACTTATCTGATGCGAAAGTCAAGGAAGGCATTTTTAATGGACCGCAAATTACAAAGCTTCTGAAAGACAGAAACTTTGAACAGACAACGAATGCCATGGAACTTGCTGCATGGAATTCAATAAGAGACGTCATAACGAAGTTCCTAGGAAATGTAAATAACGAACACTACGAAACAATAGTGAAAACGATGTTGGATGATATGAAAGAGTTGGGGTGTAGAACGAGTTTGAAACTGCATTTCCTTCATTCTCACCTCGATCACTTTCCGAAAAAAATTTGGGGCTGTTAAGTGAAGAGATGTGAGAGAGGTTCCACCAGAACATCAGGGAGGCAGAAAGAAGATACCAGGGGAGGTGGGATGAACAAATGATGGTCGACTACTGTTGGTGTTTGAAAACAGAAGACAAACTTGATGCAGTCGGCGCTGGGCAGCCAAGCGTTCATTTCTAGGGGACATCTAGGACTGTCAAAGTTTATTTTGTTCATATTTATGAATTCATAATGATACTGAATAAAAGTTACATTGTTTGCTTGAAAAATCACGTTTAATTGTCAAAATGAATTGCTTTCATCGCCTCAGAGTTGTTTATGTGTTTTTGTGTAAATCAGTATTATATTACAATAAATGCTAAATATTTCATTGCAATTTTATACACAATAGTTATTCATTGTATATAATAATTAAGGACGATATTCAACTATTTCAATATATATAATACAAAAAATAAATATTTCCAAAATTATCAAAATTTTCAGTACTTTTTATATGCCATATTCAGCTCTATCTCTTATTTTGATATACCTATTGCGAGAAAATGTGACGTGATACGTAGAAACGGACAACGGATTCGTGTTCAGCGACCCAAAATTACTTAAAATCGCCTATCACACCTCTTGCCGCAAAAAAAAAAAGTTTGAAAATGCTGGGTTGTGTAATCAGCAAAATGCAGACTAAAAACAAAGGCTGTTCCGGAACCATTTTTTAAACGAAACTCTCCCTAACTAAGCTCGATAGCTGCAGTCGCTTAAGTGCGGCCAGTATCCAATATTCGGGAGGTAAGAGGATTCGAACCCCACTGTCAGCAGCTCTGAAGGCGGTTTTCAGTAGTTTCCCATGTTCACACAAGGCAAATGCTGGAGCTTTACCCTAATTAAGGCCACGGCGACTTCCCATGCCAAGTCCCTTTCTGTCCCATCGTCGCCACTAGACCTATGTGTCGGTGGGACGTAATGCAACTTGTAAAAAAAAACTGTAGAAAACAGTGACGGGCTTTTCAGCCATTTCTGACTTAGATCTGCATCACATGGGAATTCGTGAAACGAAATGCCTTTACTTTTCCCGGTCTCGCTGCAATACGGCGCACAGCAATAAACAGCAATAAATAATATACCGGTACCGGTACCAAAAAGTAAACAAAATACTTTAATTAGATGATTGCCAGCTTTTATTTTGTGGCTAGGGCGTACGTTGAATAAAATGAATACAAATTCTACAATGTGGTCTGGTTATTTTCTGGGTCTTGATTCAAATTAAAGTAATAGTGGTTTGAATTAATCGCGAATTTAAGCGGTCATGCAATTGTAGATGCAAACGAATTTCATAACATTTTAATGTACATATGTATAGACTATTATACGCACCGGTACCTTTCACTATTTCCGGAATTACGGTAAATTCTTATACATACCGCTCAGAAGATATCTAACACTGCAGAATTTCACACCACACTATACGCAATACATACTGTTACAGTATAAAACGCTAGTTATTAAACTTATAACCACGGTCTCAACGTTAAGCAAGTTCCCTGGATCCTACACAGGCAGAGAAATAATATGCTAGCGCTCCTGCGGGAAATCAGGTAACCACAACGTGTTCGCTCCAAAACATAGGAAGAGTGGAGAGTGGAGAAGCGTGTACATAGCCACAGATATATATATATATTTAGATTGTCAATGAGTAGCAGGCCAGGTAACAGGTGGGGAGGGACCCTCTTAGATGCAGCTATGCCCAGGGAGTGGCGCCTCTGCCTATGCGAGACCCAGAGCACACTGACCCGGCTTGTAATATCTGGTAAAGGGTCCCAGCTCAGAGTACGAGATAAGACCTCAACGGCAGCAAAATCGGAGAATATGATTCGGTACGGTGGAGCTGGTTGAGGAGCCAACCCATTCCTCTCGGGGTAGTACAGATGGAACCCACGGCCTTGTGGAATGAAGAAGAATCCTCAAAGGCTAAGGGTACGAACATGCCGAGTGGATTATTCCTCGCTCAGCGCTCATAGCAGTGCTCTGCACTTATCATTCAAAGGTGCACATGCCATGTGGGGGACCCTCGCTCTTCCTTTATTAACGAAGAAACGCTTTCCATCCAGTTAAGATTGTGCAGCATTAACGAGAAGATCGCGCTGTATTCTTTAAATTTAATTTTGTTTTGATGCAAATGATTGTAGTTATCTGTGTGCATAATGATTAATTATAGTGGCAGTAGCGATGATGAACTTACGATAGCAAGCAAATTGTACCTGAAATCAAGTTCTGACAGAAGGTACAGCGCACATCCGATTAATGAGAGAAGGCAGAAATGAGGTGAATTTCACCATTTATACCAGGTGAAGAAAGTCGCACAGAAATTCCACGAATATTTAAGAATGTCAATGCAGACATGTCAGTACTTGCTAATTGGAATTGAAGGCAATATTAAACCACGTAAGTACAGCAACTATCATGTAAACCCTATTTCCATCGAAGAAAAACTGGTTATTTCTGTAAGGTAAGCGGTTGTAATATAATGTTATTCTCTATTTCAATAAAGCAATCCGTACTTTATCAAAAGATTAAATTTGTAGAGTATAAAGGTAATATTAAACAAGCAGCCTACTACAGTAATTTAGTATTGATACTGTACTTTCACTGAACACAGGTACCTAATCCATTTACTTATTTGCCACTTTCTTCTTTAAAAGACACATATTTCAATTATCTTGACCAGCTTCGTTTTCAAAGATTAGTAATAATTATATCTTCGTTTTTTAAATTGATATTAACAAAAAAGTAGACTACAGTGTTAATTTTTATTAAAAACAAAGCACAATTAAATATGTAAAATATCATGAAAACGACATAAGCAAAGAAATGAAATGTCGTATGGCTTTTAGTGCCGGGATATCCCAGGACGGGTTCGGCTCGCCAGGTGCAGGTCTTTCTATGTGACTCTCGTAGGCGACCTGCGCGTCATGATGAGGATGAAATGAAGACAACACATACACCCAGCCCCCGTGCCACTGGAATTAACCAATTAAGGTTAAAATCCCCGACCCAGCCGGGAATCGAACCCGGGACCCTCTGAACCGAAGGCCAGTACGCTGACCGTTCAGCCAACGAGTCGGACGACATAAGCAATTATAGGTACTTATGGTTAAGTGAACATACAAGGATTAAGGGTAGGCCTAAGTAATTTAATCCAAATTAAAAGTACCGTAATTCATTCTGCTTTTCAGTCATGCTACTTATAAGGTGACAACGTTTTTCTGACATGTTTGATTTGAAATTGCACAAAATCAAATCAAAATTACACTATAAAGTACCGAGCTCGATAGCTGCAGCCGCTTAAGTGCGGCCAGTATCCAGTATTCGGGAGACAGTGGGTTCGAACCCCACTGTCGGCAGCCCTGAAGATGGTTTTCCGTGGTTTCCCATTTTCACACCAGGCAAATGCTGGGGCTGTACCTTAATTAAGGCCACGGCCGCTTCCTTCCCACTCCTAGCCCTTTCCTGACCTATCGTCGCCATAAGACCTACTGTGTCGGTGCGACGTAAAACTAGAAAGAAAAAAAAACACTCTAAAGTACTCATTTATATTTCACTTTTAAACTGGACTGTCACTGATTTTGGAAGCTGGAGAAGCTGAAGAAGATTGTTTAGGAATGGACTGCTGGTGTTGGGGAGCACTGAGAGATTGTGGAGGGAGATATGTGGGATTATTAAAACTGTAGGATTGTTGCATGTAATGTGATACTGGTAGTTGTTGTGAGGTGGATTGAACAGGGAAGAGAACGTTCTGTGCAGCATATGGGTTCAACATATTTGGTAAGGATTGCGGGAACAAATTGACAAAAATGTGAATGTGATTCAGGGGGCTGATTTTGGCAAAACGACAAGTCGTACAGGCATTTTTGTACTTGCATTCTGAACATCGTCTTTTCCTGTGATTCAAGTTTCTTGACAAATGGCATAATAGAGTTGAAAAATCCAATGTCATCGTCATTGGGGTCCACAGAAGATTGCCTTTTTCTTCATTCCAATCTCTCTCGTTCGACTGATAACAGACATTCTCCCAACGCATCTGCGGGCTGATTCTTCTCCTGTAGCCAGTTTTGGTACGGGTACTTGTGGTTGATTCTTCGGAAATATTCGGATTGGGTATCGAGGGATTTGAACGGTGGTCACTTCTGCTGCTCGCAGGGTCTGTAACAGCCTCAGAATATGGTGGTTTCGAGTTCACTTCAATGTTGAAAGGATCCTCTTCCCCATATGTAGAATCGTCAACATCAATATTTTGACTTGCTGTTTCACCTACATGATCAGCTTCTTGTGTCAGAGAGGTTATTAGATTGCCTTCACTATCTCGTGGAGTAAACTGATCTTTTAGGAAAAGCAAACTATGAAAATAGGTCCAAGAATGTGGTGCTGCTTCTGGACTAGGGTCACCACTCGTTGGTTCCCTCAGCTTCCTACTAAACTCCTGCCTCAGTAGTTTCCATTTTTGCTTGCTAAGTCACCTGTTGAATGAAAATAAATGTATGTCACTTCAAAGTTACCGACTAACTACAAATGTTAAAAGATTAATAAACAAAAGCCGTGTAATCTAATCTTTTATTTGTCTTTTAAAAACTAAGAACAATTTTGAAACTATTTTTCCTTAAGAAAGGCATACATTTATACTTGTACTGGCGTTGTGTAAAACACTATAGGTATTTCATTTGCAGGTTTCTGGCAACAGAGACAAGTTTCAGAAGCCTGGCATTTAGTTTTCGAATGGGAATTTCTACAGTATCCCAGATTGTAAGAGAGGTTTGCCAGTGCCTGTGGATTGTCTTGCAGCCAGAGCATATGAAAACTCCAACGATGGAAGACTTCAAGCGGATTGCAGAGAAGTTCGAGGCTGTTAAGGGGTTTTCCAAATTGCATTGTCTTTGGACGGCAAACATGTCCGCATTGAATGCCCAGCACAAACCGGCTCAATGTATTTTAATTACAAACATTTTTCAATCGTTCTGCAAGCATTAACAAACGATCATTACATATTTACTGCAACTGATATAGGTGGCTATGGGCAACAGAGTGATAGAGGAACTTTCAAGGCATCTGCTTTGTGCCAACTGTTGGAGAACAATAAACTAAATATTCCGCCTGGTTCAGTATTACCCAACAGTGATGTATCTGCCCCGTTTGTAATCATTGCTGATGAGGCCTATCCCTTAAAAGAAAACCTTATGAAACCTTTTTCCGGAAAAACTGTAACTGAAGAGGAGGATAACTTTAACAAGGTTCTATAAAGAACTCGGAAGACGGTTGAATGTTCTTTTGGTATTATATATTCTAAATGGAGAGTTCTTAGTACTGTTATTCAAACCTGTGAATCATTTACTGATGATATAATGAAAGCCATTTGCATTCTACATAACACTATAATTGATAAGAAAGGGTATAGTATGTCTAGCACTGATCTTCCTCCTATTGAGGACAGGACAGCTCTGCCTGCCCGCGGTAGATCATAAATCCCTCAACGAAAAAAAGCCAGGGAAGTCAGAGAAAATTTTAAGGAGTATTTTAACTTAGTAGAGCAGTAACTGATGAACATTTGAAAACATTCAGTTTCTATATTGTTCCTTTATGATGAATTTTGTATTTAGCACACTGTAGTCAAATTATTAATTGTAATTGCTATTGGTGAATTATAAGGCTATTTTAAAAATATTTTTGTGACGTGTTTCTCTTTCATTTTATACTATTTAACTTCCTATTTTGGATTTACACACCACTGCTTGGAGGGGAGGAAGAATTTTTCTGTTATCACACTAGACATGGGCAGTGGAGGGATTTATCCTAGTGAGGGATCAGCCGAACGCAGAGCTCACCTTCTAAAGACACCGCAAACATATATGGATAACAAACAGAAAGTTGAAGGTACATGGAAAATAGATTATAATCGAGTCATTCGACTTTGCACGAAACAAAAAACTTGCTCAGATTGGTGAGCCTCGGGACCTTCAAAATGCGAGTCCGTGACGTTCCCGCCGCGACTAGTTTTATTATTGCATTAAATCAATTAAATTTGTTCAATAAGAAATTAAATGTCAACTTACCCGACATACCCATCTCCTTTCCTATATTAATCCACAAATTCTTCAGCACATAACGGTTGTGATGATTTTTATGTCTTTTGTCCCATATTGGAGTATTGTCCCTAACCAATTCAATAAGTTTATCCTTTAAATCATTCATGTTTAACGGAGCACGGAACCATTTAATCTTTCGATGAAGTACAGACTGCTTTATTGAAGCGGAGAATCATATTATATTACTACTGTTTACGTTATTGTAATAACCAGTTCTTCTTCAATGCAAATATGATTGACATGATAGTTGTTGTACTTCCGTGGTCTCATGTTGCCTTCAATTCCTTTAAGCAAATATTGAAATGTCTGCATACTTCGTCTTATTATTATTCTACCGCCTTTTGCCACACCTTATAGGGCCGCGGATGCGAACCGTATCGCAAATATGGACTGACCCTGTTTTACGGATGGATGCCTTTCCTGACGTCAACCCTATGTGGAGGGATGTAATTACTATTGCGTGTTTCGGTGATAGTTGGTAGTATGGTGTGTTGACTGAGTATGAAGAGGACAGTGTTGGGACAAACGCAAACAACCAGTCCTCGATCCATAAGAATTAATGTCGCCATTAAAATCTCCGAACCGGCTGGGAATCGAACCCGGGATTCACTGAACCGAAGGGATCAACGTTGGCCATTCAGCCAAGGAGTCGGACACTGAAATGTCTGCATTGACATTCTTCAATAGTCGTGAAATTTCTGTGGGTCTTTCTTCACTTTTTGGTATAAATGATGGAATTCACCCAATCTCTGCTTTCTGTTATTAATTGGATGTGCGCTGTATCTTCTGCTTTACGTCGCACCGACACAGATAGGTCCTATGGCGACGATGGGATAGGAGAGGCCTAGGAATGGGAAGGACGCGGCCGTGGCCTTAATTAAGGTACAGCCCCAGCATTTGCCTGGTGTGAAAATGGAAAACCACGGAAACCCTCTTCAGGACTGCCGACAGTGAGATTCGAACCCACTATCCCGGATGCAAGCTCACAGCTGCACGCTCCTAACCGCACGGCCAACTCGCCCGATACTATTATGTATACAGAGGAGTATGAACACTTTCATGAAACAAAATTACATTTAAAGAACACAACGTTATCTTCTCGTGAATGCTGCACTATCATAACTGGGTGGAAAACGTTTCCTCGTTGATGAAGAAAGAGCGAGGGTCTCATACCCGGTATGTTCGCCTTTGAATGATGAATGAAGAGCACTGCTATGAGCACTGAGTGAGGAGTAATCCACTCGGCATGTTCGTACCCTTTGCACCTCCCAGCTTCCTGAGTGAAGAGAAAGGAGTGATGACCGCTGGGCGAGGAGTAATCCACTCGGATGTTCGCAGCCTAAAGGGAGTAAACCCCGAAAGAAAATCCTCAATTACGTTAGGCCTACCAAGCCAGCAAAAGAGGTTATTTGTAATTGCTTCCAAAATAAGAGTCTCGGAACGCGTTTATCAACTAAATCAAGACGCCAGCATGAGCAGACTCGTGTCAAGGATGATGGTTTATGGTCTGATGACAGACAGGGTCTTGTAAAAATGCAAAAATCCCGTAGGAGACTAACACGGATTGGGACCATCAACGTACTCAGTCTCACAAGAAAATGTGAATAACTAGTGGACCTCGTGGAAAGGAGAAAAGTAATGATACTGGGACTGAGCGAACCCAAATGGAGAGGGAAAGGAATGAAGAAATTTAGAAAACAGTATACACTGTTTTGGCATGGAAATGACAAAGAGATTAGGAATGGTGTTGGTTTCATCATGAGGAGACGGAGTCGCTGACATTCAGTATGTTAGTGAGAGAATAATAAAGGTGACTGTGCATTTCGGGAAAGAAAAACTAACTTTGGTACAGGTATATGCACCTCAAACTGGATGTCAAGAGGATAAGAACCTGTTTCCTGATGATTTGGAAAAGTGATTAATAAAGAAAGAGTAATCATTATAGGAGATCGGAATACACAGATTGGGACAGATAGAACAGGATATGAGAACGTAATGCGACCTCATGGATATGGTGAAAGAAATATAGAATGTGACCATCTCCTTGACTTCTGTATGAGGAATGGGTGGTGAAAAATTATTGGCTCAAGAAGAGACAGAGCCATAAGATAACATGATGCAGTTGGGAGGAATGGGTTGGTTGTAAAAAATAGTTGGTTCAAGAACAGACAGGGCCATATGATAACACGATACAGATGGGATGGACTACTAACGACTGTAATTGATTATGTCATCTCAGATGAAGAAAAGAGAAGAATGGTAACACATGTCAGAGTAATACCCAGCGAGAGTCTTGACAGTGACCAACGGCTGAGAAACCCTTGTGTGTCGCAAGTACAGAACAGGAAGAGGCCAAAAATCAAAGTATGGGAACTCCGCAAAACAGATAAGAAAAAACTCAGTATCAGAACTGGATAAAAACCCTGTTACCAAGAGATGAAAGGAAAAAATGGAGAGGCAGAATGGACCCGACTAAGGGACACACTGGTTAAAGAAGCAACTGAAGTTTGTGGAAAGACAAGTATGAAAACAGGGGAAAAGAATATACCTTGGTGCAATGAAAGAGAGGGAGAGAGCAGCAATGAGGGAAAGAAATTCTTGCGGATAGAAAGGGATCGGGAGAAAACTAAACCGGATCTTACTAGAAACGAGGCAAAGATCAGAAACCTAGAACTAACATACCGAAACAAGAAACTGGACGTTAAAAGAACAGTTACAGAAGAAAAGACCAAGGCATAGAATGCATTCACTCAGAAACTGGAGGAAAACAGCAGAGGCAATAAGAAACTACGGTATAGTGTTATCAGAGATAAAAGGAAACCAACGAATAACATAAAGGCACTTTAAGATGAAAATGGAAATTGGTTAACACAGAAAGTGTCATGAGAAGTCCTGAAGAACCATTTCTACCACCTACTGAACAGACCGGTTCAAGAACAAAATACAGAACCGGAAATACAATCCTACAATGAGGCAGGACCCATCACCTGGACAGAAACTGATGCAGCCTTGAAATCTCTGCCTAAAAGAAAATCTTCAGGTGCAGATAAAGTGAATGCAGGCGTGATCAAGGCAGCGGGCATCCAGGGAATACAATGGCTGAACAGAGTACAAAATGCCATATGGGCAGACAACAAAACACCTGCAGATTGGAGCAAGGGCGTTATAATTCCCCTGTTTAACAAAGGCAGTAGATGGAAACCCACCAACTATAGAGGAATAACACTGCTGTCGCATGGGCTAAAAAGTCTACGGGAGAAGATCATGAGAAAGAAGACTGAGAACCATCACTGAATCACAGTTAGAGGAACAATAAGGATGCAGAAGTAACAGATCAACAATGGATCTAATTTTTATCACCCACATGCTGATGGAAGCATATTGGGAGAAAGGCAAGAACCTGGTCATTGTATTCCTGGATATAGAAAATGCTTATGATAGTGTTATAAGAGATAGTACCTGGGAGTGCCTGAGGAAAAGAAATGTGGCTGAAGGACCGGTAAGGAAAATTCAGATGCTGTACAAAGACTGTACAAGTTGTGTACAAATTGGGGAAGGTCGATCATCATGGTTTGAGACCAACAGTGGAGTTCAGCACAGCAAGGAAAGTGCACTGTCCCCACGACCGTTTATCACTTATGGACAATATAATGAAGAACGTCAAGGAAAGGTTAGGTGAACTGAATGCAGTGGCCTTTGCTGATGATATCACGATTTGGAGTGAAATAGAAGAGGAAGTACAGATCAGACTCAACATATGGAAATCCTAATTCTAGAAATATAATCTCCACATCAGCGAGACCAGGACAGTCGTGATGGCAGTCAACAGAGAAGGGCGTCCAGCAAGGGCAAAACTAGGAGACCACCAGCTGGAGTGTGTGGATAGTTTCCCTTACCTTGAAAGTGTAATCTCCAGTGATAATTTGGTCAGAAAGGGAATTACAAACACAGTCCAAAAGGGATCAGAATTCTACCAACAAGTAAGAACACTTATGTGATGACATGATTCTAAAACCGGACAAACTGATTATGTATAACAGCTATTTCATACCAATACTGACCTATACTATTGAAGCGTGCAGCCCCACAAAAAGGGATTCATCAAGAATGGAAGCATTAGATATAAAATTTCTAAGATCCACCATCCTGAAGACCAAGATGGACAAGTTAAGAAATGACGAGGTGAGGAAAAAAGCCGGAATGAAGACATCCCTATCAGACCGAATCGGCAAATCCAGAGTACGGTTGTCCGGGCATGTAATGAGGGTGGAGCCTACAAGAAAAGCCAAAATAAATCTGGGAAGACAGGTGGAGGGGAAAAGACCTGCAGAAAGACCTAAAACCCATGGCTGGACATTAAAAAATGGCGTATGGCTTTTAGTGCCGGGAGTGTCCAAGGACATGTTCGGCTCGCCATGTGCAGGTCTTTAGGTTTGACGGCCGTAGGCGACCTGCGCGTCGTGATGAGGATTAAATGATGAAGACAACACATAACCCCTAGCTACACATTTCTATCCTGGCTGAAACCCGAGAGACGACTAAAAATTACACGTACTTACGTTGATATATCGAATTCCGAAGGAAAATCTACCCAAATGCATCTCTTCAAAATTCCATTTATTATCCTCATTCCATAATTCTAACACAAGATCTGGCACTTCCCTCGCTATTCCCGTCAACCACTCTTCAATATATAACAGATCCTTCGTTGAGGCTGGGTCACGACTTTGGAATTCACTCCCAGCTGCTGTCAGGAATTCTAATTCAATATCAAAATTTAAGACTGCATGTAGAGCTTACCTGTTCAATACCGCTGATTGTTTCATGTGTATGATGACGTATAATAAGTTGTGTGATTGTGGCTATTATTATTATTATTATTATTATAGTGTAATGTGCATAATATTCAGCATCTTGCTCATGTACATAGATCACTTTTATGGCCACACTTATATTTCTATTTACTTTATTACTTATTGTGTTCTCTATATGCATGGCTTATTTTACCACTTTGTATCTTACTTTTTCATTATGACTTTGTCTCTTTCTTATTATCTTTACGCTCCGAATTTTATTCTATTTTAATTGTTGAACTCAAATAAATAAATAAATAAATAAATAAATAAATAAATAAATAAATAAATAAATACACCCAGCCCCCATGCCAGCGAAATTAACCAATGATGATTAAAATTCCCGACCCTGTCGGGAATCGAACCCGGGACTTATGTGACCAAAGGCCAGCACGCTAACCATTTAACCATGGAGTCGGACAAGGATGAACATGATCAAGGTTGATCTAGTTACCAGAGGATGGACAGTGGATCATGTTCTCCATGAAACGTATATGGACAAGGAGAAGTAGAAGAGGCTCATTAACAGTGCCCGGGAAACTAGAACTTTACAATGATGATGATGATGAATGAGCAGCAGGATTCTGAAGCCGGAAGCGTGCGGCCGCCGCAATCTTACGTCACTACACTATCCCGAAACCAATAGACGAAACGGGATTATTGGACAAGAAATAATTAAAATCAGAAGAAAATAACAATACTGATTAATTAACCTACCAGAGCCTCTATTTTACAGTTGAAAAACATTGGTAAATCAATCTACAAATGCTTAAAAATCACCAGCCACTTAAGACCGATCTACGGTCATATCTGTTTCCATTCACCTCTCTTACAACATGATTAACTCACTTTCAAGAGCAGCGATGAAATTACGTTAGTAAGGTGATAAACATAAGTGTCCATTGGGTTTAGACCAAAGGTATGTAAGCTCAACCTTGAAAACAAATTTTCTTCATACAAACGAGCTAGGTGTAAGGCTCATCTCTGAAGATAATAGGCAACTTGATGTCTTTGGAGTGTACAGACCGGGAAAGGGTAGCGCTGACAATTATTTGATAAGATAATCAGCTATGTGGGAAACGACACGGAAAGAAATGTGATGTAGCGGGAGATCTGAATTTACCAAATGTCAATTGGGAAAGAAAAGCGAACGACAGGAAGCATGGCCAACAAATGGCAAACATGCTAATATGGGAAGGACAGCTGATTCCAAAAACGATGGAATCAACTAGAGGGAAAAATATCCTGGATGTGGTGCTGGTAGAACTAGATGAGCCCTATAGAGAAACCGAAGTAACAGGTGGCATTAGTGAACATGAAACATTTGCCGTAGTTACAAATAAATGTTATAGAAAGGAACGTCTTAAAAGGACTATTCGGCAGTACCATATGGCTGATAAGGCAGCCAAGAGGGAGTTTTTAAAAGCTAACTATCATCAGTGGAAAACTGTAAATAAAATTGTAAACAGACTCTGGGATGGGTTTAAAGCAATTGTTGAGGAATGTGAAAACAGTTTTGTACTTTTATAAAGGTGGTAAGAAATGGTCAAGACACCCACTATATTATAACAGAAGTAAAGAGACTAAGAAGGAGGTGCTGGCTGGAAAAAAGTAGTTGGAAATGGCTGTGGAAGTAACGAGAAATTTAAGGAACTGACTAGATCTAGGAAAGAAGGCAGCTAAGGATAACATGATGGCAAGCATAATTGGCATACATACAAATTTTAGTGAAAAATGGAAGGGTATGTACAGGAACTTTAAGGCAGAAACAAGTTCCAAGAAGGACATTTCAGGAATCATTAATGAACAAGGGGAGTGTGTATGTGAATCTTCAAAAGGCAGGAGTATTCAGTCAGCAGTATGTAAAGATTGTTTATTACAAGGATAATGTCCAGATAGAAAAGGTGACTAATGAAAAGAAGTATTAAAATTTACCTATAGTAACTATGACATTTACTATAAGATAGAAAAGTTGAAAACTAGAAAAGCAGCTGGAATTGATAAGATTTCTGGGGATATACTAAAGATAATGGGTTACAAAATCCTGCAATATCTGAAGTAGCTACTTGATCATTGTTTGCATGAAGGAGCTATAGCAACTGTGTCGACAGTTGCTATAGTAGCCACTGTGTATAAAGGAAAGGGTGATAAGACATAAAGCCGAAAATTACAGGCCAGTCAGTTTGACATGCATTGCTTGTAAGCGTTGGGAAAGCATTCAAAATTAATAACTGGTTCGATAAAAGTCAGTTCGGGTTTAGGAAAGGTTATTCCACTGAAGCTCAACTTGTAGGATTCCAGTAAGATCTAGCAGATATCTTGCATTCAGGACCCCAAATGGACTGTATCAAGATTGACCTGTCCAAGACATTTCATAGCGTAGATCATGGGAGATCACCGGCAAAAATTTATGCAATTGGACTAGACAAAAGAGTGACTGAATGGGTGGCTATATTTCTAGAAAACAGATCTCAGAGAATCAAAGTAGGCGAAGCTTTATTTGACTCTGAAATAATTAAGAGGGGAATTCTTCAAGGCAGTATTCTGGGACTTTTATGTTTCCATATATACGTACAGTATAAATATATGTGATATGAATAAAGAAGTGGAATAAGATATAAGGGTTTTTGCAAATGATGTTATTCCGTACAGAGTAATAAACAAGTTACAATATTGTGAACAACTGCAAAATGGCCTTGATAATGTTGTGATATGGACAGCAGGCAATGGTATGATAATAAACTGGGTTAAAAGCCATGTTGTTGGTTTCACAAATAGGAAAACTGCTCTCAGTTTTAATTACCGCATTGATGGGGTGAAAGTACCCTATGGGGATCACTGTGAAGATCTTCATTGGGGCAATCACATAAATCGGATTGTATAAAAAGGGTGCAGATCTCTGTACATGGTGTTATCCGGGTGTTTAGGCATTGTGGTAAGCATGTAACGAGGGCGTAAGTCTCTGGTAAGACCCCAAGCAGAGCATAGTTCCAATGTATGGGACCCTCACCAGGATTAGTGTTGGCTGCTGAATGCATGATTCGAAGCAGTGTATCGATTCATTCGAGTGTCCGAGTGAATCGATTCACAGAAACGGCGAGTTCACTGCACACGATTCAGCTTGCTCCCAGCGGACAGTGCTGAGGTGTGCACTCACTGGACGTTGACGGGGAGCCGAGCTTCCGCTGCAGCGAGACAAACAGTGAGCCATGCTACACTGAAAGAATCGTGCGCTATAATGGACTCTCGAGCTCAGCTCATTTGAAAATAATAGGCATTTGCATTCACTGTTCTCTTCTTACAGGGAGGTTTAAATAATAGATGGATTTATTTGCAGTGTTAAAAAGGTAGGCAAATCACAATTCTGAAGTAGCTGGAAAGTAGGTAGGCTATTAGGTTATACTATTTGTTAGTTTAATGAATCTTAGTTATATAACTTAGTTGACATTTGACAATTAAACTCGACTCTAGCCTGCCCTACGACTACGAGTCATGCTTATGACCACTCAAAAGTACCTGTTTTATATTGAGAAGAACGGCTCAGTATTCTCTCAGTTCATATGTCACATCGTTGCACAAGACTTCAATCATATGTGGACAGACGCAATAAACCAACAGTATGTTGAATCAGAAAATCAACGGGCTACTGTACATATCGGGTAGCCTATACAAAATATGACGATTTCAAAAAATCCTCAGCTGATATAAAAATACATATTTTCAAAAATGACAGCGAGTTGCCGGGCGGTTATTATCGCGTAGCTATGCACTTGCATTCGGGGGATGGTGGGTTCGAATCCCACCGTCGGCAGCCGTTAAGATGGTTTTCCGTAGTTTCCCCATTTTCACACGAGGCAATGCTGGGACTGTACCTTAATTAAGGCCATGGCTACTACCTTCCTAATCCTAGGCCTTTCCCATCCCGCGTCGCTGGAAACCTTCGATGTATTAGAGCGACTAGCGTTTTTTTTTTTTTTTTCCTAAGACAGGAGTTCATAGTATGAAGACCAAATGGCAGCTGCGAGCACTGAATGCAGTTGCTCGCTGTCTTACCAGAACATACTACACAGATGCAGTAGGAGCGGTGACTAATGTGCCGTGAATAGGATCACTGTATCGATTCAGTAACGTGAACGGAATGAAATGAATCGATTCAGTAAAATGAATCGAATGTCCCATCACTAACCAGGATTACTTGATTCGAGAAACTGAAAAAAATCTAACGAAAAGCATTGTCGATGTGTTCTGGGCGATTGCCGACAAAAGAGTAATGTTACAAAAATGTTGCAAAGTTTGTGCCTGTAAAACTCGGGAGAAAGAAGATTAGCTGCTCCAGTAAGTGGTATGTTATAAGTTATAAGAATCATTGTGAAATCCGTAAACGTAATTTATATAAAATAGCATAAAATGTATTTTTCTTCCACCTATTCAATACAATCAATCATAAAATCAAGGTTTAATCCTCATTAAAATATGAAATGGTATATGTTTTGCCCCTTCTTAAAGGGCATCAGAAAAGGTTAGGAAAACGATAGGGAGTCTGCCACATGGGGGCCTGCCCTAAATGCAGATCAGCAGTGACTGATAGATGCATAAGTGTTTTCCGGTTGCGAAAAATAGGCAGCGTACGAATTTGGCACATACGTCAGTTTACTCGTCTGACATTAACCTACCAACACACACAAGTTGAGTCCGTCAAACACGAGCGTCTTTGTTCTATCGTTCAGTGATAATGTCGACGCATTTGCCTAGTGTGAAAATGGGAAAAAACGGAAAGCCATCTTCAGGGCTGCCGACAGTGGGGTTCGAATCCACTATCCCCCGAATGCAAGCTCACAGCTGCGCGACCCTAACCGCACGGCCACTTGCTCCGTGGATTACATTTTAGGCCTTCCTCTAAACTACCTTATTACCCAGCGTGAATAAAATGATTTATTGCCTAGACTGTAGTGCCTTATTCCTCGAATTTACATACCGATTTTCATTAAATTCTGTTCGGCCATTGCCTCACGATGCATGTACATACATACTGCTTTGCAGTCCACATGATGCACATAGAACCTACAAAACATGGTGAGACCGAACGGCTGTGGTAATTTTCTCCTCCATTTCTTAACTACGCGACACGTGCACAGGAAACTGTGTTTTGAAGACTGCGCGTGGTAGGCGGAAGTAGGTGCAGAACCGGCCTGGTCTGTCTGTCAACTTGCAATGGTGGAATGATTTGTATGGATTTTTGTAATCCACACAAATCATTGTCTGTCTGTCTGTCTGTCTGTCTGTCTGTCAACGTGCGAGGGTGCAATGATTTGTATGGATTTTTGTAATCCACACAAATCATTGCACCATCGTCCGGCTCCATGGCTAAATGGTTAGCGTGCTGGCCTTTGGCCACAGGAGTCCCGGGTTCGATTCCCGGCAGGGTCGGGAATTTTAATCATAATTGGTTAATTCCGCTGGCACTGGGGCTGGGTGTATGTGTCGTCTTCATCATCATTTCATCCTCATCACGACGCGCGGGTCGCCTACGGATGTCAAATCAAAAGATCTGCATCTGGCGAGCCGACCTTGCCCTTGGGCACTCCCGGCACTAAAAGCCATACGACATTTCATTTCATTGCACCATCGCAAGTTGTCAGACAGGGCAGGACAGAGCACAGCAGGCCGATTCTGCACCTACTTCCGGCTACCACGCGCAGTCTTTATTCACGCTGGGTACAATGGTAGTTTAGTGGAAGGCGTAGAATGCAATTCTCAAATATCTATGTAACAATCCGTGACCCAAGTCCTCGTAACAGTGGGTATTTCACGTCGAGATCTAATGTTGATTATGGAGATCATCATCGCCGACTCCGTGGCCGTCATCTACCATCACATTTATGTGAAGAAATAAGGAAAGAAAATTTACCATACAAAAGTTAAAGAGAATGCAATTTCCTATAATTTATGTCTTCTACAGTTTTATCGTGCCTACGTCTTACCCGGAGTCCCCGGATTCGATTACCAACTAGGTCAGGGATTTTTAGCTGGATCTGAGGGCTTGTTCGAGCTCCACCCAGCCTACGTGATTAGAATTGAGGAGCTATCTGACTGAGACCGCGGCCTCGGTCTAGAAAGACGAGAATAACGGCCGAGAGGATTCGTCGCGCTGACCGCACGACCCCTCGTAATCTGCAGGACTTCGGACTGAGCAACGGTTACTTGGCAGGCCAAGGCCCTTCAGAGCTGTAGTGCCACGGGGGGAGGGGGTTAATACTTTTTATCGTACCAGCTATGATAACGGAGATCGGTATTAATGAATTTACCGAGGAAGTTGGCCTACGATTAGGGTCACCTTGCTATAAGCTTGCGTCCGAGAGACAGTGAGTTCGAAGAACACTGTCGGCAGCTCTGAAGAGGGTTTTCCATGGTTTCCCACCCACTATCTCCCGCATGCAAGCTCACAGCTGCACGCCCCTAACCGCACGGCCAACTCGCCTGGTCGCGTGGTCATCAGCACAAGGTAAATGAGAAAAAATAACGAATGCTTGAAGAAAAAGAAAAGAAGCCCCTTTGCGCTGCATGCCCCAATAACACAAGTCTGAAGAAAACATGTTTATTCCTTCTGAAAACCGACAAGAGCCTGCGTGGCAATGTGCGCTCACATGCATTTTACGCAGTTTCGTCAGCCGCGCGCTGTCCTGCTCAGCTCTCCCCTACTCTGCAGCCAACTGCTGCTCAATGTGCGCCCGGCCTTATACTCGACACCTGTCCCATGCAGAATATAGTATTACATTCTTGGCCCAACCGCATAAGGAACAGAAGAATTGCAACGTGCTTCGTCCTCCACAATTCGTAAACCTGACCCTTCAATGTTCGCTTCGGTGTTCGTAAAGCCGTTATGGTGGTCTCGCGACTATCTAAAGAGACAACTTCACATGGACAGTGCTGAATACCAAGGAAGCACACCAGGAGCTTCAATCTTAGTTTGACATACGATATACAACGGTTAAGGCATCATCAAGAGAACAAAAATCCATAGGCACAAAAATGCCATGCTTATCAGAACCCTAAACTGGAATTCACAAGAACGTCCAAGAGGTTAACAGTCCGTCTTCAACACAGATCTGAAGTAAAAATGGACAAGTCCATACCTACACATTCTTGCATAACGAGGAGGGATCGTCAAAGATGCTCTCTATCAAACCTACAAGAAATTCAAAATTATGTAAATTGCCAACAGTCAGCAACACATAAATAAACAAATACATAGTTCAACTGATACCACTAATTGTTTATGTCGAACATACATTGAAGGCCTTTGAAGTAGTGGAAAGGAAGTCATTGTTGCAACAGCACTAAGAATGGATAGCTCAATGCCCGGCCACCTTTGCCCCAGGAATTGTCCTGATACCCATTTTCTTGTGCAGACTGAGTGAACCTCAGGGCTATGTGCCTCTTCGGAACTGGAAACCCCATTACTAAATTTATGAAGTCCTGTCATGGAATGGAACCCACGTCCTTCCGGACGAACCAAGCATGCATGTCCCTGAAGTATATTAACTTTAGTAGAAAAAGATCAATGAAAAAACATGTTATTGACATACGGTAAGTTACGTAATTCTCCATAAAATTTGCCGACGAGTCCAATCGGACCTAGGTCCGGTTCTACCATCTGCTGGTAAAGTGGCCGGCAGCTGCCCGGAAGGTAAACTACCTGGGGGTGTAAATCGGCTGGTACTTTGGTTTACGTCCAACCACCTCTGCGCAAGCGCTAGGTAGCTACCCGGAGCTAGACACCGATATACGAAGTTGGCTAGACTGATTTTCAGCGACTTCTCGCTTTCGAGTGTGGTGCTACCTATCATCAGATGTATAAAACTCATTTCGATTGTCTTATTTTCCTGTGCTTGCATCTGCTGATTATCACCAAAAAGCCTAATAAGGAGAGTCTTGAAGAGTTATGGACAACGATTTATGTCAAGCTTTCGTGATTTTAATCTATAAGCCTCAATATCAATACCTAATTGGGATTAAAATCTCAAGATTACATTTTCTTACGCCAGTTATAACCTGTCACGTAAGACAGCGTTTTTGAAAAGTATTCTCGTAGTAGATTGGTCAAGTCGCTCGCTTCGTAATAGAAGGTACGCAGGTTTTCATCGTATTTCTAATTTACATTTTAAAATTTATTTTCGTTCCCTGCCGTTGTTCTTAACTCTCTTTTACGCGCTTCTATATACGTATACACACACACATACACATCTTCCTTACGGACTTATTGCGTATGAGCATTCTATTTGCAGGCTTCAGTGAATTGATTAAGTATCTCCACGATGCTCTATTTGCAACTAGCTCTGTGACCTCGTTTAGTTCCACATGTTTCCATTTATTGACAATGCATTTCATTCTAATGTATAACTTTATGAAGATAAAGTTGGAAGGTACTGTAAATGATATGGCGTATGGCTTTTAGTGCCGGGAGTGTCCGAGGACAAGTTCGGCTCGCCAGATGCAGGTCTTTTTATTCGACACCCGTAGGTGACCTGCGTGTCCTGATGAGGATGAAATGATGATGAAGACGACACATACACCCAGCCCCGTGCCAGCACAATTAACCAATTAAGGTTAAAATTCCCGACCCTGCCGGGAATCGAACCCGGGACCCCTGTGGCCAAAGGCCAGCACGCTAATCATTTAGCCTGTAAATGGTAAAAGGTACTGTAAATGTAAAGAACTAGCCGGGGTAAATATCCATTCATAGGAAGAGGTATTCGAGAATGGAATAGTTTCCAATTTCTTCGAAAGCATTTACAAATATGTAAACAACTGATAGGGAATCTGGCACCTGGGCGACAGTCCTATATGCTTTTTAATCAAAACATCACTTTCTATAAGTAGCACACGTAAAAAGCAATTTCCTAGTAGACATAATACTGTGATTAAACATTTCAATCAAAAATATATTATTAACAGAAGAACGTATAGAAAAGAGGCACACAGATTAACACAACGCTAATAATGGAAATTTAAAAAAATCGTCCTAATAAAGACTCGAACCTGCATACCTCATATTACGAAGCAAGCGTGTTAGCCATTACACTACGAGAACGCTTACGATAATTAAATTAGCATACATACAATAACTTATACCTCATGTCTGAAAACTGAAAAAGTACAAAATCAAAGCTCGTTTGAAATGATTTCCAAATAGATTTTGATTTTATATCCTATCAAAGTTTCTTTACGAAAGCTTGACGTATAAAATGTGTTCCCTACGCCGCCGATGCGAGAGGCTGGTGTGACCGTTGCAACTCAAGGGAAGCATTAATGTTCAAAATCCTGCAATGCAATATTGATCACTGTTACATTATCATGCTTTCCTCAGTATATTAAGCTAATTTAAATTGTGTGTCACCAGAAACACAGCTAATAATGTTCAACTCCCAAAACTTGTCCGGCAGGTAAAGTCTTATCGGGCCCTCGAAGTGGCCGAAAAATTATGCGCCGGGTAACTACGTATGCTGCCGATAGCGCCATCTGGAAGTGGTCTAACGGAAACATATTTTTACGCAGAGGGCATGTTACGCGCTACTTCACCAATAGGTGGTAGAACCGGCCCCTAAGCGCAAAAGTTCACGAGTACACTAGACGCTAGTTTAAAAGGGTTTAACATCTATGTCATCAGACTGAGTGCGCTAGACTACTGCAATCTGCGGGTAGACGTGCCCTGCGCCGGGCAAGAGAGAGAGATTTCCGTCGGCATGCTAAAGGCAACACAACGAGGAGCACTTTCAGTTTGTGTTGTTGGGGGTTAACGCGCATACATAAGGTATTACAGTACAGACTGTAGGATGATGATGATGATGATGCTTGTTTAAAGGGGCCTAACATCGAAGGTCATCGGCCCATAATGATACGAAATGATGATGATGCTTGTTTAAAGGGGCCTAACCTCTAGGTCATCGGCCCCTGATTGTACGAAATGACAAATTAAAAGTTCAAAATCATCCACTGACCAAAATAAAAAATGTCATGAAGAATGAATCGATGGATATGAATTTAAAACAATCAGTGGATCCGACCCAGAAACAATCATCAAGACAGTATTACTGACCAAGCGACTACTTCTAATGCACAATCCTGAATCGAGGATGCTTGTTGTCTAAAGGGGTCCAAAATACAGGTCAACGGCCCCTAATAATGGTACTTATCGCTAGTAAAGTTGAACCATGGTATTTGTCATGTTGGGGTACTAATCAAAGTAAAGTAGACTCACGGTGTTCTACACATGATGGTACTACTCACAAGTATTGGACGCCATACAGGTAAAGCACACCAATGGTGTTTCTCACATACTGTCGCCACACATAGGCGTGTGTTCCTCACATAGTGGGTACTAATCACAGGCAACGCAGACCCACGGTGTCGCTCATAGTGGTACTAATCACAAACAACGCCCAGACCCGTGGTGTTTCTCACAATGGTACTAATCACGGGTTCTGGAAACCCACAGTGAACCACTCTCTGCTGCTACTAATCACAAACCTATTGTGTACCTAATATAGTAGTACTACCCGCAAGTAAAGGCAACCCATGGTGTTCCCCGCGTGATTGTACTAATCAAAAGTAGTTTCATGGTTCTAATACAATCATCCCTTGGTCGCCTCCCACGACAGGCAGAATATACCGTGGGTGTATTCTTCGTCTGCATCCCCCACCCACAGGGGTTAGACAGATAGAAAAAGAAAAAAGAAGGGATCCCTCACTTCGAAAAATGAAGTAACGGACGAAGAAACGCAAGGGCCTCGAAGAGCGTGAAAATGAAAGACTCCCTAGGCCTACCGTCGAGGTAGGAAAAGAACAAGAGTTGACTAAGCGAGGTCGGAGAGAATAGATGAAAGTGAGGAGCCTGACACAAGTAAGGGGAAGCAATGCCAGGACTCAGCTAAGGGCCCCGTGGTTGCCAATCCACGCTCCCAAGCTGGAAGCACCTTGGGTCCCATTTAGTCGCCTCTTACGACAGGCAAGGGATACCGTGTGTGTATTCATCCGCATCCCCCAACCGCAGGGGGTGAAAGTAGGCTCCACAGTACCATTTCGTAAACAGAAAGCCAAGACAAGAGAGATTAGTCGTCCGTTGAGAAATACTCTAGAGAATTAACTGACTAATGGAATAGTTATTACTAGGGAAGATTGTTATACATATCAAATAGACCGCAAAATGTCACCATTTTTTGCAGCGAACTTTCCACGTCACGAGTATTGATATACACGCATAGCATCCTTTTAAATATAAGGTATGAACCCAATAGGACATTTTTTGTTGTTTCACCAGTATGCGGCAGGAATAGGGAAGTTAAAATAATACCGCTCTTAACTATCATTGTAATTCACACACTTCGTAAGCGACAGTAAGAATGCGCTTACAACAGAATGAAGTCTCAAACGAGTATATGCTAAAAATTGATCCTTAAAATAATTTTCAAAGATAACATTAAGGCACTGAAGACGCTCCAACAACATTCTTGAGGTCGCAAGTGGACAAACCAATACTGTATTGTTCGGGACAATACTGCTCACCTGCACGACATAACCATAGAATCGGCATTACCGTAGCGTGAGTTGAGGTTTTATCGAGTTGCTTATCTTCATTCTGCATGGAACATAGTAGCATTGCTTTGCTCCAGGTGGACAGTTTGCCCTTTACAAGAGGCACCGTCGACGTCGTAGGATGAAGGCAAGTAAAATCCCTCGTGACTTATTTGGTGCTTACCCGACAAAATTGATTAAAACTAGTCACAGATCACCCAACAGAGATTCGGGTGATACGGATTATCAAAATAGATGCATAAGCAGCCTACATGGCGTCAAATGAAAATGACAGCACTCTGGACGAGGCTTAGGATTATCGTGCACCGGCAAGCGACAATTTTCTCCAATGTCAACACATGCAAAGGTCCAAATAATTCTTGAATTTTAAAAATATGATCGAACTGCACGATAGGAAATGTGCCCCGTGCTTCTCTCCATTACAAATTATGGACATATTAAACATTCGTTCATACATGCCTGCTGCTTGCTAACCACACAGTGCCTCTAACTAAAAACTAACAGAAATACCCAAGAAACCAACTCTTCACACAAGGCGCTAAAATCTTCACTTTTTTTTTTCTTGACAAGCTTCAGGGTGTGCCAATTGCAAAGCAATGCTATTATGATCCATGCAGAATAAAGATAAACAACGCGGTAAAATCACAACTCGCGCTACGGTAATAAGTATCACGATCCAAACCAGTAGCCATTACAATGGAACATTCTAGCGAAGGCGCCAAACCAAGGATATGAATACCTACCCTAGGAATCACAAATCGGAGAAAGAAAAATAACACACTCGCTCCCACGCACATTCGCATACAATGCACGTGTACCCGCCCCGCCGCACCCTGGCCGCGCCGCGCAGTGGATCAAGCTAAAATCAATACTTACAAAGTGCAGGCAGAAAGGCAGACACTTGTGCAACTTTTAGCTCGAAGAGGCAGTTTAACTACACAGAAGGCCGTTCCCTCTCAATACTTACTTACCTCCAACCCCCTGCAACCACTTCACGCACAATGCGTGCGTCTCATTCCTGCAAAAGAAGTCCACGAATTGCATGAGGGGAAAAAGAGGGGAGATCCAGTGTGGTACAAAAACGATCAAAAAAATTGTCAAGAACAAAACACGCGATGTGAGATTGGACTCAAAATGAAGTCCAACTAAAGGAAGTGTCCTCATTCAATTAGATAAATAACTAAGAAATGAAATCATCTCCTTGCAAAACAAGAATTTACACAATATATGGGATCAAAATTTCATTCTGGGGCGGGGGGGGGGGACGAAAGAAAGAGGGAACCACCACGCTGACGAACTCTGTAGGCGAGAATTATCACCGTTGGCAAATATTTAATACAACCGTCACCAGATAGCACCACCATATTCCACTGGAGAAAACAATCGAGTCGTAACAAAAATGGCGTTTTTGTCCGCAGTCATTGCCAGCAAGTGGGGGAAAAACCATTATAAATATACCAACTTAAAACCGCGGACATACATTGTGCAGGGGGGCATCCCGGAAAGAACGTATGGAGATGGGGAAATCACTTCACGAAGAGGAACTCCTCAGTAACTATTTACTGCGTAACGCGCCATCCTTCCCAGATGAAGTACGAATTATATAACAGCCCCTATACCAAAGAACTTAAAATCAAGACTTCGGAAGAAATTCTATGGTTGAACCATAGTCGAAATGCGGCCATTCTTTAACACCACATATCAAAGCAATATTACCTACACATATCAGGGAAAGCCATATATTATTCTGATAAAACAAGTAATAAGGATAAGACATATCTTCGAAGTTCTGTTCGAAAAATTCCTACAGTTGCACTTTTTCGGTAAAGACAGTAAATGTACATGTGTCTAAAACCAAGGCGCAGAGCGTAACTACTGTGAAAGGTCTATGAATACTTCGTGAAACTTCGAAGACGTTAGGGCCTTCAAAATGAGTATGCGCACTGTTTTCTTCAAAAACTATATTATAAGAGTTCTTCATTTCGCCTTCGCTCAGCAAGCAAGGCTTCTCCTTAAACAGAAGTGGCATATCTGCGCAACACTATAGAATATTCCTAGCCATTTACACACAACACAAAGAGATAAAATTGCGAAGTGAACCTGCCACCGCCCACTGGTGGGAGCACGGCAGTAGGCCTAAATCGCGTGCCGCCACTCTCAGGCGGACTCCCGCTAACACAAGGCGCAACTCCGTAGAAGTAGCTGCCATCATTCACAAAATATGTGGAACAGATTGAACGCAAGAGAGAGACGCGGGCAAAATTCAGTTTATAGCGTCTTAGATAAGAATAGGAACTACTTCTACAAACATCCATTTAAAGCTACATTCCTTCCACTTTCAAAACTATCCCAGATTACTGCGTAGAACATAATTAAGATACACTTGTATTGCATCAATAAGTAAATATGATGTAATGTTATTTGTACAAGAGGTGTATAAATTATACGTATACCTCTCACAAACACTACGCAGGGGCGCCTCAGTAACATTGGGCGGAAAAACTAATGAAAAGGAATGTTTGTTCAAAATTGCAGGAAAGAGCATTCCAGGATTGCATAAAACAAGGAAATACAATTTTTCTCCGGGTACTCCAGTTTTCCCTGTCGTAATTTATTCCAGCAACAGTCTCCAACACCATTTCATTTATCTTTCATTAACGATAGCCCCACGAGTGCGACAGGCTTCGGCAGCCGGCACAATTCCTATCCTCGCCGCTGGATGGGCTTCATTCATACCATTCCTGACTCGGTCGAATAACTGGAAACAGGCTGTGGATTTTCATACACAATTGTTGCTGAAGTTCGTATATTACTAGATACAATATCTCAGAGGCCCCCGTTCTATCCACAATTGTAGGCAAGTGTGGGTAGGTGTGGTGGCGATTGTTGTTTTAAAAGAAAGAACAACTAGGTAACCATCTCTGAACAAATTAAGTAGAATGAAAAATGAAAAATTTAAAACTTAGAAGTGAAGCTTCCACAGTGTGTAGGATTATTTAATTCTTCTTCCGGGTTGAACCATGTTTCCTGTATATTCCGTACAGTTTGCCGACGTTTCGAATATACTGCAGTATTCTTCGCCAAGGCGACTGAAATACCCTTACTTGATCAGAGGTAATCAGTTTCCCAGGCAGCAATAACACTAGTGATCAAAAGTGCACGGAGATGAAAATGCTTCGATGGACTTTCGGACCGACTCGTGGGACCATGTGAGAAATGCACACGCTCGACAAAGATTTCACGTTGCACCAACTGTGAAAACAGTAAGAGCTCATCTCCATTGGTACTGTCAGGGAATGAGAAGGCAGAGCTATTCGGTTGTAAAAACTGCTCTAAAATTAGACCCGGGTGGGATAAGACCACTTGGACGGCGATTAAAGAGACGGATTGGTAACACCTAGGTGGCGTTACTCGAAACCTTAATGTCCGCAACAAACCGAAATGATAAGAGATATAGCAAAACAGCGGAAAGAGAGAATGTGGAGAGGTGCATTAGTGCTTAAATAAATAAAAGTGTGTAAATAATATATTATGAAGTAGTTAGTGTGAAATGGTTATACTGCCATCTTGACATACAATGAATAAGCCTGAGTTTTTAAAATTAGGAAACATCACTATAAGAAGATAAGGATGAAATCAAGGTAACAAATTGATGCACATATTCGTTTAATTAGGTATTGTAACAATTTACCAAGGCGGTAGTTCAATAAATGTCCTATGTCTTTAAAATCATTTATGAAATGACTACGTGAACAACAGTGGTGAATATGCCACTGCAAGTGTAGGGGCAGCTCTAAATGGAGATCAACGGTCACTGACTGATGCTCAGAAACAAAGTACAATCACCGTGTGTTACGTTGCCACGAGTGCATTAATATAAAAGACCACATATGTTCTGGACGATTGAGTCAACTGAAAAAAATATACATATATATATCACACCCACTCTCACTCTCTCTCTCTCTCTCTCTCGAAACTGAACTCTTCATTGCTGCTTCCAACAAGTAGATTGTTTTTATAATTATCATTAATGATGACTGACTGCATGGCCCAAAGTTGTAAGCTCCTGGGATTTTGCCATGTCCAAAAACAAGGTGAACTTCATTAAGTTTTGTAGAGATCATTGCTCAGCGTTTTTAGAAGAAAATCTTGTCCGTTCACGAGCAAGACATTGTTAGCAGACACAGCAAAAGCCAAACAACTTTATAATGAATACCAGTACACACATGCTAATAACGAACGGTATGGACTACTTACTTACCGAAGAATTATGTATTAATATAGGCTGCAAGCTAAAAATTAGCCAGCGACATCGAAAAAGGCCCTGGCAAACGCACGAAATCCTGAGAAGCGTCCAAAGACAAGCCTCAGGCTAGTTCAGTAATTATAAGATTCAAAATTACACAAATCCATTAAGCTGACTCCGTGAAGAAATTGTAAACATACCAGCGGCGACGAAGTTATACTTGACAAACAGAAAAATTCTTATGGCAGAGTGCTCTGTTCTACAAAACAGCCCACCATTAGAACATCACAACACCTTCATGGCTACTAACTGAAACGAGATTGAATAATTAGTAATAGTAGTATCACTTCTCATGGAAGCACAGGGCCTAAATGAAAGCTTGCCGACAAACTTCTTTTTGCCTAGATCTCATTCTAGGTTTTCCTTTTACCTACCTCCCACATTATTCGAAAATTCCCGAGTCCAATTTGTGTACGATTCATACCAAGGGTTATCAACTTCACTTCATTCCAGCTAGTTTCTTTGATGAAATAATGTAGGGTGGTTGAGTTATCGGCCCATAACTTCCTGTTCCGGTGATTGGACTGCCATCCAAGCATCTGGGCCTGCAGTACTCTGTTCCTGAGGCAAAGTTTGGGCATTTCTCCTCAACTGAAGAGTTATAGATTTCCGGTAGCCGATTGCAGTGATTACTACTGGGCGATGGGGTCACCACGTCCCTACACCAGAATAATAAATAAATCTCTTATTTCATCCCCTCAACTCAATTTCAGTCTACGATGAAAGCTACGGCCTAAAACTAAAGCACTTGTTAAAACCTTGAACCCCTTACTTTATCTGAATGGTTGATCTGTTACAATATCTGAGATGAAGTTCAAACCACATGGTTGCAAATTGTTAGTATATACATCTTCATCAACAACCGTTATCCATATCTGTGTTCAATCCACAAGCCACAATTGACTAACGCCTCAACACTCCTCTATTGGCAATTACTTCTGTGACTACCTTTAATTCCACATTTCTATCATTAAATCATTAGAACTGGATGTAACTATCGTGATCTCCCTCTGCTTCTCATGCCCTCATGGCGGAGTCCATTTTTCTCCCAAGTAACCTACCGTCCGTTAATTAAATTTAGGTCAATTTAATTTATTGAAATGGTCTTAGGTCAATTTAATTTACTGAAATGGTCGGCATTGTTTTCGACGACGCACAGAACAAAAAAATTAATGCCGTCAAACAAAATATAAAAGAGTTATAACAATGCCTCGCATATCAAATAACTAATGTTTTGCTTCATTGATAACAGGGAGCTATACGACGATGAACGTCAGGACTTACCGGACTTCCGACAAGATCCAAAGTACACTCGGCAGTTTGTATTTCGCCCGTACGATTATGCAAAATGCAAGACATATAAGCTTAGCGGGTTGTGTTCTGATTTTGCTACTACGCAGGGGTTTTTTAGACCAGTGAATAGAAATGCATGAAGTTAACTATTTTACACGATTATCATCCAATCGACTGGAAAAACAGTGCTGCTAGTTACACAAACACGATGAACAAAGGGCCATCGAAGGAAGAACAGCACGACTAACAAAGACAATTGAATATGTAGCGGAGATGGTGACAAACGGAAGAAATTCGAGAAACGAAAGTACTGGTTTCCGTATTATAATTCAGAAAAAAGAATTCAAACGTATAAAGGGTTCCATAGCAGCAACAGGACATACATGCATAATATGGATAAAGCAAACTCATTGAGTTAGGCCTTATGGATTAATTCTGGACGTATGAGGTAAACCATCGTGACATTTCGCTGAGGGCAGAGAGAAACTGCTGAGGCGCATATTGTGGTACCTTCAACGCAGGTCGAATCAACAGTTCTGACCATGGCAAATTATAGATAAGAGCCTATACCATAAGGAGTGCAGTAGACGATATAAGGTGAACTGTTGTATAATTATTTACCATTGTTCATCGCAGCGTTCTCCTTGCACATACAGTAGCATCGCAAAGCTTCAAGACCAAACCATCATAAAAACTGGAAATAGTCGTTTTAACATTTACGTTAAGTGTTCCTCTGACATTCAGAATTAAGAAAGATGAAGACTACGCAATTATGCCTGAGCATAGAAAAGTGATATTTAGTGCGTTTACATGCAGGATTCAAATCGATTTCGGTACACTTCCCATACTGAAAACGCCAGGTAAACAGGACTCGGTCCGAATTGATTTCCAAAGTAAGACACGCTAAAATATGAGACAGTATCGCACATGGTTCCAGCCAAATTCTATGCAATTGCGGATCGTACGGAGATCATACTGAAAACGACTGAGTGTACTCTCCATATTTATTCTCTTAAAAATATTTTCCATGCTGGAATTCGTGCTATTAATATTCAAACATGATCGTTGCCTGACTGAATATAACCACCAGAAAATGATGGTCATCGAAATAAGTGCCTTTAATATATCCATAACTTACTAGACTACTTCAATTCGCTTGACTATTTAGAAAGCCCCTGTGAAAAATAAATTGATCGCACTGCGATAAATGATAAGGAATATAGGCGATATCAATAATACCACGATTCTGTATCATTCAATTAGACGCTCAATACTACAGTACATGTAAAAGGGGAATTCGGTATGGTAGGTGTACTCAAATCGACTGCAAGGCCCCATGTAAACGTAGTAATAAAATTCGGTATAGTCTCAAAATGGATCTCACTATAGGAGAGCTGAAACTACTCAAAAGATTAACAAGGGCATACCTTGTCGCTAAAATTTTTCTGTCGTTTGTAATAGAAATTCGATGGCAATTTTTTGGAGACTACCAGGAAAAAAATAATCTGCTACACTAAGAACCTTCCCGGTCATGAACGCGGTTACAGGCCAGCACTGACTGCAGTCCATCCAAACCCACAAGTACCCCTGATCCGAAGTATTCTTAATTCAATAGCTATCGCAAGTTTTCAATACGTCGCTGATACCCCGCTGTTGACCGCGTAAAACAACCGTCACCCTTTCTCTTCTCCGCTGAATATCAAGACAGTGCTTCCCCTACCAAACGCCCATATTACTTCTTTATTTATCCAGAATAAAAAGAACACAAAGATTGGACTTACCTCGTTGTATACATCTCCGATACCACGCAATTAAAGAAGTAAAACATTCCCGAAGCAGGTACCGTATCCCACGAGCCAATGTACTACGATGAACGTCGAGGAATCGAGTTTCGAGACAGAATAAGAGCAGAAGGCTAAATGAATTTGCCTCACGCTAATATTTCATTCGTCGAACTTTATTATTATTATTTTTATTAGTAATTTTCCACAAACTGTAGCTACAATAAAGGGATGATGAAGAAAGGGCATAGCACCACACACAGGTAGGTGCCTCCCCCCGCTTAAAATTAATTTTTTTTAAATAATTACAATTATAGGCTATAGAATGTGCTTATGCAAAATTATAAAGTATTTACACAGACGTTTCTTCAATCCCAAACTCCCTACTACATGCATTAAATATCCTAGTTTTCCAAACCTTCTCTGAACACAACACGATTCCTAATTTGTTATAAAAATCCGCATTCTTATACTTACCTCATATCGTGAGCATCGTCATTATCCGACCCGGGGGACAGAGTCATCTCAGATATCTCCATGGAACAAGTCACTCACAGACACTAACGCGAAGCAGTCCACTTCAAGCTCACAGACACTATCACAGAAAAGAACACGCCAGTGCCACGTGTCGGGTCCTAAAATGCCAGCCTCTTTTCCCCGATGACGTCACAACGAACATTACAACACAAGCACTGCTACTAGATCACTCGTGTAGGCATTCCCAAAGGCACACTTTGAAATTTGCAGCAGTAAGGGCTTAATGAATGCAGAGATACAAAAGGCAGTTTGAAAACAACACAAAGCCAACCAGTTATTAAAAAGGGAAGCACGATCACCCACTCATGGTGTTGCTTGAGCAAGGCTCGCCGCGCGAGAGGCCGGCTGCTCTATTTCTAAACGACTAGACACTACGAAGGAAGAGTCGGCGCATCCCCTCCCGTAGTATTCGCAAACAACCAGTTAACCAACCAGCGCTCCGTATTCCCCTCCACCGTCAGCAGATCCCCACCATTTCCTTCAGTATCCCATCACTCCTTCCCAACCAGTATTACTATCCAACAAGACAGGAAAAAATGTACACCCGGTATAGACTGCCATCTCGTGGCGGCGCAATCTACTTCTCCACGCTTGGGCGTAGTCCATTGCTATTTTGTAATGTCTGAAGATCATACACGGGTGTGCATGGGAAGGTACACCCGATTTTTACTGTGCTCCAAATCACGAAACAGAACATGTCTTCGTTAATGTTTCCAGAATAAGGAACTTTATAACGTACTCGGCTCATCCAAACTTGGGTTTACACAGTTTTATAGAAAAGTTGCAACACGATACTCGGTATTCATAATTTAATGCTGCAATCCAGGCGTATCGAATTTCACCGCAGGAATAAACATTACCAAGAAAACTGGCAATGTCTATACTGGTAACTCAAGATATTTGTTAAATATGCTCCCTTACAAATATTTCTGCAGTTGCTAAAGTTGGAAAGTGAACGTCAGAACGTCAATAACTTACCACATTGAAGAAAAAAAGAGAGGGAGAGAAGCCAAACAGCATGTTCGAATGTACTGTGAGAGGAAGTACCCGAATGTAAAGCACATGTATATTCCATAAGATATCGCCCTATTTCAAAATAATAACATACTGTACATGAGCCTCGCCACAGAGGAACACTCAAGTTCCTAGATGCATTATCCTTAGCGTACCAGCACATGAATCGTACCAAGCAACAGTAAAAAAAAACTAGTCCGGAAAAGTTACTCTACAGATACAATATTCATATCGCTGAACATCGCATAACGACTCAAATGTCATCAAGAACGTCAAAAATGGTCGTAAAATAGAATAAAAGATTATTTCGTCAGATGTCACAGGAAACTGTCAAACTCATGGATCAAAAGATGGAGTTGAAGTTTTCAAGATCACGTTTTAATGAACACCCACGAGACCTAACACGTAGGAGTGTTATCTGGTAACCAGTGTGTACTGTATTTCGTTTTAAGTCCCTTCAAAACACTAGGACTGTGAAAGATACGATCGAGCCCTTTCAACTGTTTGTCGCAATTTAAAATGACAAAAACATTCTAAGAGATCAGGATTTCACACCCATGGTAGTCGCTATACAGTAAACGCTTTTGGTGCGCTCGTCGATGTCTTATGAGTCAACTTATCATTTTTATTTACAAGTACAAGATGCCTCACATCTTATTCCTATCTTCGCGTCAAGCAGCAATCTGTTACAATTTTCGACAAACTTATGCTGCTGTCCCAGCGCTCATCACGTACAGTAGCCAGCGAGCAATGTCTTTCATATATCCGAAAATATTCCTTAACTGCATTAGCATTTTATACTGTAACCAGTTTTGTGCGGTGCAAAGCTGACAGCTTACCGGGAATATATCAAACAGATTGATAACGCCCCAGTAGGCTCAATGATCTAGAGAGACCTAGAGGCCTGGAGCATTTCTTCAATCCCGGTGACAATCTGAACCTGTTCGCCGTGTTATACACAGCATTTTAAACCGTGTCTTAGGATCACGTACATTTGGTGAGAAAAATTGTATTCCGAATGGCGAACTAACTCCAGAATTAAGAGACTAAATCGCATGGAGATTTCGAAATGTGTACAGCACCTTCGTGGCTGTGCGGTACTGAAAAATGATCACAAGTTCTGGTAGCCGTGTTAACTTTTTAAATGGAAAGAAAATTCCGAAACAAAAGATGGATTCAAGAATATGGATAGTTCGCGTGTTTTACGCGCACGTCATGAAAATTCTGAAAATCATTGACGAAGGATCGACGAACTGAAGTACAAGTAGGCGCAGCAAATGATCATAAAATAGAGTACCTTCAAGTAATGTTTCCACATTTATTATTGTTCTTTCTTCGTTACGCCCGTTTACAGAGCGCGCTGTAACTTGTTAGCTTGATGGTTTTCTTTCTTATTCTCCCAAAATCTCTTCATGAACTCGCTATGCAGTTTCGTGCTTTCTTCCGTTCATTGTTTCCCTGTGGTTCTTTTAGTCTTTTCCGTGAACGTGTGTTTTCAACCAGATTCCCAAAAGCCTTGCGATCCCTGATGGTATCGTCTGTGATGTTCATTTCTTTTCCAAGTCCTGTTATATTTCCTCTAACCAGCTTATTTTGACCTTCTTTGAATTAATTATACCAAGCAGGGGATTTTTTTTCATATGTGGACATAGAATTTCAATCGTCTCCTGCGTATGGTATTGGTGAACTTGTCGATTGCTTTGTACAAATCTACAGTTTTCCTTTTAATCCATATACCAATTTACATGAACGGGGCAGTGTATTTTCGTAGCAATTTTTCGTTCTTTTCAATTTCATCAACTTTAGTGGCCTCCTAGAGATGTGGTTTCTGAGGCATACAAGGCTTCCGGAAAAACAACAGTCTTGTAATTACTCTTTTATTGTAGTCTAAGCTTGTCCAACCCTTGTCCCGTATCTGTACGGGGTCGGGTATGAGGTGAGATGAATATGTCATGGCGGATTTTTATGACCGGATGCCCTTCCTGACGTCAACTTCATCAGAGGAGTTAATAAGATGAAATGAATGACGTGATATATGAGAGTAGGGATAGGGAGAAATCCGGTGCCGGCACATAGCCTACTCTTGTCGAATAGCACCAAGGGGTCTGCTCAAGGCTTAACGTCCCCATCCGACGGACGAATCACCATCAACAGTGTCATATGCCCTCACTCCACGTGAGCACTGCGGAGAGGTTTGGAATTTTATCCAGGCTTTTGGCACGAAATCTAGTGATTATAAAGTGTACACCACCACCTCCCCACATTCTGATGGTGAATTTTTTTTCGACCAAAACCTCTGTGTCAGACCGTTTAGACTCAAGCGCCTTAACGGTCATGACTACCAGGCGGGCTATTACTGTTCTATTGTAGTGGTTCCACATAATTCGGTATGCTTTCAGGAGTTTGGTGGTTCTTTCTAAATTAGCTTTCCTGTCCAATCCGGATGGTACAATGATTTCACCTAGATATTTGAAGGAAGGGACCTGTGGGATTATTCCATAATATGTCTGTAGTGGGGATCTTTGGATATTCTGGTGTCCATTAGCCATGATATGAGTCTTCTCATACGATATTTGGAGGCCTGTCTTTGATGCTATCTCATGTATTATTCGTATAATTCTATACAGTAGATACTGTATTTCGAAAAAAATATGTTTTCCCGTAAAACGTTAACAGAACGCTTCAAGGAACTTCTTCCTCTCCACGGCTATATTAGTTTCCAACCGGCTATACCCAGGAAATTCCCGGGCCATGCTACTCATTGGATAGCATGTCTGGTGATTATGAAAGACAGGGTGGTGGTGATGGTGATGGTGGCGGCGGCGACTATTGTTTTAAGAGGAAGTATAACTACACAACCATCCTCTAACACTAATCAGAGGGAAAGACGGCAGGGGTCCAATCGAATGATCTAATAACGTCGGGGTCGGAAAAGAAGGCTTTACCAAAGGTGGTTGGATAGGATATATGAAAGTGAGGAGACTGGCACAAGTAAGTGGAAGCAATGCCAGGTTCCGATGGTCGCCAACCCATGCTCCGAGGTTAAGAGCCCTTGGTGCCCCTTCTAATCGCCTCTTACGGCAGGCAGGCAGTACCGTGGGTGTTACTCTACCGCCCCCACCCACCGGCATGAGACCATGGTCTCTAAAATCTGCCCGCCACTCATTTCAGCCACGCGAGGCTCCGCTTTGTCTATGAAGAATTATCTTCTTGTTCGTTAGTCATGAAGTCGTCCTAATCTCTGTTAACCCTCACTCTTTCCAACTCCGACGTTATTACGAGGTCCAAGGAGTGCCATTTCCCCGCCTTCCATCCACTGAGCTTTATCTTTCTTCAGCCGAAGCTGCCCGCTATTCGAAGTTTTTAAGAGTAGTGGCAATTATTGCTCTAAGAGAAGTGTAACTGGAAAACCATCCTCTCTTAAACACTAATCAGATGGAAAAAACGCAGAAGTATTACACTTGGAACAAGGAAGTGTATCGGCAAAAGAAAGGAAAGGCCCACGAAGGGCGTGAAAGACTCCCTACGCTTCGCAAACCTAATACCGTCGGGATCGAAAGAGAACAGGAGTTGACCACGGGAGGTTGGATAGGAAATATTAAAGCGAGGAGACTAGCACAAGATGAAGCAATACCAGAGCCCGTGATCGCCACTGCCCGCGACTTCACCGGGCACTTTGTGAGCTAATTCACTCGAGCAATGGTGTAATGGTCAAAACGCAATACAGGGTTACGTTAAATATGAGATTATGCCTATTATCGGGAAAATCCAATAACAGCGCAACAATATGCCATACGTCATAATTAAAAGTAAGATCTATGAATACCAGAGATAATGAATCACAGTTGATAATTCCAATATTCCTTCAACATTAAGTGGAAAAGGAGTATGATTTCCTGCAAATCGGGCAGTATAAGTAGTCTTGACATCAAATACTGCTTTCTAATAAGGCACGAGTCGCATACTTCAGTAACAACTTATACCCGTTACCGTTTCTATGATATGCCTAAAATTATAGAAAGAAAGACGTGATCCATTTCCATGTCAAGAGGTTTGAAACATTACTCTCAATGCTCCTGTACATTTATTATCCCAGGAGTAGTCATCTAATCCATGTAATGTTGGTGTTTGTATCGAATGTGCATTTGGAAGACCTTCCTGGATACACAGGTGCTCCGTGTCTAATGACGTAGAGCCCGGATAATATGTAATATAAAAATGAGAAATATCTACATACATATGTGGCTAAAATTGATAAAATATGTAATTAAATATGAAATAAATAAAAAGCATGTAACTTAATATCTAAGCTTTATTTGATGTATTCTTATAGTTAGAAAAGAAAACAAAACCAAAAGTTAACACCTGCAGATGTTATTCAACCTCTAATTTTCATTTCTGCCTTAGCTGGCAGGACCCAGCGTTCACAGTGCACTAAGTCTTCTGGTATAGGCTAGAGCAATTTCGTTACTTTCATTTATCTGTCTCTTATCCTCTGCTTTGACAATATGAAAGTGACTGAGGTATGAGCGATGCTAATAATGCCATTCCTTTTGCAGCCAGCCCTGTTATAAAGAGTGTAAAAATGTTGCTCATAGGATCGCTTGTTGCATGTATTTCAGTGGGCTTGGCAGACTGATGTGTAATAACAACTTCTGGCTCGGTGAGGAAAGCAACGGTCAACTATATCACTCCTCAGTTCCCTGGTAAGCCACTTCAGTGATGCCTAGGCCATCTATGACAGCTGATGGCAAAGCTGTTGGGGATCCAACCAGCCCTTGGGCTGAGGACTGAACATACATACGATTTTCATTTGGAGGCACAATTAATTTTTTAAAAATTTCCAAATTTTCTGCGGTCATCGAATGCCTTCTGTCTATTCGGATGTTCTTATATATTGAAAAAAAACCTTTCAACTTCACATGAAGTCACTAGCGCGTATTTCAAATTGCCCGGCAAAGAAATATTCAATTGTAGACTTGCTCAAGCAAGGAAGGTCCTAATAAAGAGGGAAGAAATTTGATCTCAAAAAACACAAATATGCTTATTAGAAAAATGTTTCTGAAGACGTTTGTATGTAGTGTAGCCCTTTTATGGAAGTGAAGCTTGAGCAATAAAAGGCGCTTTTGACATATTACATTAAATCGAGGAATGGCGAAGGGATCACAAAAGAAGAGTCACTACATCTAAGAGGAGAACAATGTGACAAAGTTCGTGCAAGGGATGACTGATACACAGCTCTAGACACGCAACACTTGCACCGTCAACATAGCTAAGGGATGCGATTCTTTGACAGAACACCTCACTTTAAATTATTAAATTATTTTTAGATTAGCTATTTTCAAGTATTTAATTTAAAAATTTAAATCAATGTAAAATGAATGAATAAAGTTTGTGTTTTCTTTCAAATGCGCAATATCCTCCAAATATTTCAAATATGTAATACTCATCAAAATCCGGGCTCTACTAATGAGAAACACACGAACACATTATCTACGGAGTTAAAATAATCTATTTATATAAAATAACTTGTCCTGACTGATTCATCATCGCCGAGCCAAAACTACTGGACATAAATGAAAATTTGAAGATACATTTATATTACTATGTAGGTGCTCGCTAAGGGAAGAGTTTTAGATATTCCGTCGCTAAGGGGGTTAAAGGGGGAGGGGGGCATTTTTAAAATGAGTGTATCTATATCACAAAACTTTAAAGGTTAACAGATGTAAAAATAGGTGTTTAGAATCTCCTTTAAAAATAAAGAAACACGTATTTTTTTTTTCAGAAAATCCCCTTAGGAGGGGTGAAAGAGGGTGAAAAATGGGTTGAATGCCTTCAATGAGAACACTTATATCTCAGAAACTGAAGATATTACAGACCTGAAAATTGGTATTTGGAATCTCCTTTAAAAATAAATACGTATTTCTTTATTTTTGGAAAATCCAATTAATGGGGGTTAAACAGGAGTGACAGATGAGGTGAATTTTTAGATATTTTTTAAATGAGTGGATCTATATCTCGAAACCAAAGTTTACAGATTTAAAAATTGGTGTTTAGAATCTCTTTTAAAAATAAATTAACACGTATTTTTTTGTTTTCGGAAAATCCCACTAGGGGGGGGGGGTGAAAAAGGGTGAAAGAGGGTTTGAATGCCTTCAATCAGGAAACTTATGTCTCAGAATCTGAAGATATTACAGACCTGAAATTTGGTGTTTGGAATCTCCTTTAAAAATAAAGAAACGCGTATTTTTTATTTTGGGAAAATCCAATTAATAGGGGTTAAACTGGAGTGACAAAGGGGGTGAATTTTTAGAAAGACTATATGTACAGTATATCTTAGAAATGTAAAATGTTACAGACGTAAACACTTGTATTTGGAATCTCCTGTAAAAATAAAGAAAAACAGGTAATTTGTTTTGGGAAACTTCACTTAAGGGGAAGAAAAAAGGGGGTGAAATTTTAAAATGATCATGTCTACTGTATTATCTAAAAAAACTTAACATATTACATAAATTAAAAATGGTGAAAAATGGTAATTTAAATCTCCATTAAAAATAAAGCAACATGTATTTTTGTTTTGGGGAAAACCACTTGGGTGAGGGGCAAGAATTACAAATTGGGGTTGAATTCTTTTTATTAGAACACTGATATCTCAAAAACTGAAGATGTTACAACCGTGAAATCTGGTATTTGGAATCTCCTTTAAAAGAAGAAATACGTACTTTTATGTTTTCGGAAATCCACTTCGGTGGTGGTGGGGAGAATTAAAAAATCAGTTGATTTATTTTTATGAAGATACTATTATCCAAAAAAAAAAAAAAATGTTGCAGAATTGGAAACTGGTATTTGGAATCTGCTTTAAAAGTAAAGAAGCACGTATTCCTTTGATTTCGGAAAATCCAATGATGGAGGGGAGGGGTGAAAGAATTGAAAAAGTAATTGAATTAATGGTATGAGAATACTTCTAATAAAAACGAAAGTCGTTGCAGACGTGAAAATTGGTATTTGGATCTCCTTTAAAACAAAGAAAACCGCATTATGTGGGGGAAAATCATCTTGGGGGTGGAGGTGAAAAAGAGATGAATTTCTTTTATGAGGAGACATCTCAAAAACTGAAGAAGTGACAGTCGTGTAATTGGTATTTAGAAGATTCTTTACTAATAAAGAAACAAGTACTTTTTGCGTAGTAAAGTTCACTTAACGGTGAGGGGGGGAAAGGAACTCATAAAAGTTAATTATTTTTATGGGGATACTTATATCTCAAAACTCAAGGTAACATATGTGAATATTGGTAATATCTCAAAACTCAAGGTAACATATGTGAATATTGGTATTTGGAATCTCCTTTAAACATAAGGAACACAACATATGGAAGGGTGGGGGGGGGGGGTAAATCAACTTAACGGCGGTGGGGTGAAAAGGGTGTTGGGAGCAATTGATTTTACTGTTCATAATGTACTACTTGATTCTGATCATAAACCGATCATTTTTAATCTTTCCTGGGTTCGTTTTCAAGAGCCATATTTTCCTTTGGAGAATTTAAAGTTAGATTACAGTAGATTCTCCTCGCATGTAAATAAAAATTTAAACACATTTGAAATAAATGAGAGGAATGATACTGACCGTGCAATTGTTGATCTCTATAATAAGGTCAAAAATGCACGTAAGTATATCATTCGCATCGCCAGAAATCCCGCGCACTTGCTCATGCACGACAATGGTGCTGGCCACATTGTCAGCAATGACAATGGCAGCAGATGTAATTTACCGCATCTTGCATCTTGCTGCGGGGTTCAGAACATTAATAATAATAATAATAATAATAATAATAATAATGATAACAATAATAATAATAATAATCTGGACCGTTGTCAAAATGTACGGACTGCCCTGGGAACGGGTCCTAGACGGGCAGTTCGGCCGCGGGTTCAGTACCGCCAAGGCACCCAAGACGACACCACGCCGGATCTCCTCAGGGATTTGATCCATATTAAAAATGCTTATAGGAAGAGATGGCAAAATTTAGGGACCCAACTGACCGGGCGGAATACCTGGAGATAGCCCGGGAAGTACGAAATCGACTGCCGGGAAGAAAGATTGAAAAATGGAAGGATCTATGCCAGGGATGGCGAACCTTTTCCAACTAGTGTGCCATTTTAACTCTGGTTTATTATTCTCATCTGTTGAGTGTGCCACTTGTTGTTTTCCATTTCCATTAAGGGATGTCTACAACCTACATACCGCCCCCCCCCCTCGCAACTTCCTTTCAATTTCCCGATTATGTTTCATAATACGTTATTTATTTATTTATTCATTTACTGAGTCATTATTTATTTATTATACATATTTGCATAACGGGTGCAATATATCTTGTAAATACATTTGATTGCATGTTCCGTGGGGCCGCGGCGGTTTCCTACCCACTCGTAAGCCTATCCCATCGTCGCTACAAGTCCTATCTGTGTCGGTGCGACGTAAAACAAATTGTAAAAAAATATTAGATATAAACATCTAAAGTACTAATACTGCGAATTGACTTCACTTCCTCCATTAGCTTCATTATCTTCCCATGTTGTAGTTTGCACGCTCAACAATTAAGGTAATTTCTCCCTCATCACATTTCCATAAGGAAATCTAAAAAAAAAAACAGATATCCTTGTTTGTAAGGTCACATTCATGCTTTCATCAAACAATCCTGCATATATGTGGGAGTTATCCAAATTAGCTTTCAACTGCTCCGAAACTTCTTCACTCATTTTTATTATTCTACCCTTGTCAGCAGTTCAGCTGGCTGGGATTCCTTTAATATTGTTAATTATTAGTTGTTTGTTAGGGAAGTTTTCATATGATGTGTCGGACGGTAATAAGAAACTTTCTTTCAACAACTCACCGTCAAAATCTGGTTCACATGCATGCTGTACTATGCAGTGAGACAGATAGAAACAGCCGCACTGATATTATTCCTTGGTCGGAAAGATGGTTCAAAATAACTAGTTTGTTTGTGTAATGTTGGATATTTTGTGAAACGAACTCTCTTCTTTCTTCATTTGAAATGGAACAAACATTTCAATGATCAGTCTCAAAATTGCGCTTTACATTAAATGTGGGGGTACAACTGTTTTCGAACACAGGCAATACATCTTTCTAACAGTCCGAATTCCCTTGGCCAGAGTTCTTGAAAAGTATGGTCACCACCTTTGTTAAGTTTCTGTTCTTTTCGGCACCGAAAACATATTTGCGATGTCCGTATACAAAACCACCAGAAAACGACACTATTTCACTTGACTTTCGGACGTATCAGTGTAGCAGTGTTGCCATATTGCACGTCCGAATGGAACTAGTATTTAGATTTTCGATATTTATTTCTTACACGTGAAACATTGCATTGTCTGTGGTACGAGACGTATACATAAAATATTATTATGTTCATGTGGTGTGCCACCGAAATCGTGTCCGCGTGTCACCTAGTGACACGCGTGGCATAGGTTCGCCATCCCTGATCTATGCCGTAATCTCATAGAAAACGAGTCAGCACGCGAATTTCGGCGGATTCTCTCGGAAAACGTGTCAGCTCGCGAATTTCGGCGGATTATAATATATAAAACGTTAAGCATTCAATTATAAATTTCAGTATAATACCGTAGCGAAGCACGGATATCTTGCTAGTGGAAAATAAAAACCAACGTCAAGGATGGTCAAGAGTGTTATAACTACGGACCGGATTTTTTAAATGTATATGCGCATATGCAAATGCATATTTTGCGGGTTTATTGAATTTATTACATATTCTAAAAATCTAGGCAGCCAGTACACTGGGGGTAGTTCTGTGAGGAATTTCTTCAGTTTGTGTGTTAATTTAATGATAGTATGCATATCCTTTACTCTGCCTAACGACAGTTAAAACAGTAGCTGTTCGGTAATAGTGATTATTCAACTGATGGCATTGTTGTCAAGTATGCTCGAAAGAAATGAAAAGACATTTCAATTTTAACATTCATAAACTACTGCACACATTACGGCAAAGGAGGGAAAGAACAACATAGTACAACTACTTCTCACGCGTGTAAAACAGAAGTCTCCAGTGAATAAAAATGGATCATGCTTTAGTGCATATTTTCCTCATGTCAATGCATATTTTCCACATTGTTAGTGCATAAGTGCCTGTAATTTTAAACGTTTTAATGCATAAAGACCCGATACCTTGTTACAAGATCTGCGTACTTCCTGAATGCGGAAGGTTTCCTTGTAATACTGACTTCCAGGAAGCGCGAATGTGACGTATACAGTTGGTTACGTTCCACAAGCGACCGTGCCGGATGCGACCACGCTGATATCGTGCCGCATGAGACCAATTTGTCAGTCAGTCAGTCACCGCTGATCTGTATTTAGGGACAGATTGCGTATCGGTTGTTTACCTGGTTACGTGCCAGATGCGACCGTGCCGGATGCGACCGGCCATTATCGTGCCAATAGCGACCGAGCGGATATGCACCGTGCCGCATGCGACCCATCAATCACTTACAATTGATCTGCATTAAGGGCTGTCACCAAGTGGCAGATTGCTTCTCAGTAGCCAACTTGGTCTTTTCTAAATTAAAGGTCTGACACCCTTGTTAGCAGGTTCGAGTGCCGTTGGTCGAAAGAAAAATATGATAATGTTGCTGGCTTTACGTCCCAGTAATTACTTTTATGGTTTAAGGAGACGCCGAGATGCCGTAGTTTAGTCCCGCAGGACTTATTTTACGTGCCAGTAAATCCACCGACACAAAAGCTGACGTATTTGAGCGCCTTCAAATACCACCAGACTGAGCCAGGATGGAACCTGCCAAGTTGGATTCGGAAGACCAGCATCTCAACCGTCTGAGCCGTCGAGCCCCTTAGCCCGGATGAAAAAAACTTCACCATGAGAATGTAGGCCGGCAGGGTAGGAAAGTTGGTGTATACAATTTGTAATCACTAGATTACGTACCAAAAGCCTGGATTCAAATCTAAACTTCTTCGCAGTGTTCAAATGAAGTGAGGCAATATGATGCTGTTGATGGTGATTCGGCCGTCGGATAGGGACGTAAAGCATTGAGTAGACCCCTTGGTATTATTCGAGAGGAGTAGGGTACGTGCCGACAAACGGGTTTCATCTTTCCCTACCTCATTATCACAATCTCACATCCAGGCGCGCAGGCCTCCCATGTGCGTCAGGTAGAAAGACCTGCACCAGGCAAGCCGAACACGTCCTTGGACACTCCCGGCACTAATAGGACACGATAAGTAAGTAGGCCTAAGTCGTAAATAATTTCAGAGAATTAGGATCTTTTTTTGCTAGTGGTATAACGTCGCACCGACACAGACAGGTTTTAAGGCGACGATGTCCGACTCGTTGGCTGAATGGTCAGCGTACTGACCTTCGGTTCAGAGGGTCCCGGGTTCGATTCCCGGCCGGGTCGGGGATTTTAACCTTCATTGGTTAATTCCAATGGCCCGGGGGCTGGGTGTTTGTGCAGAACCACCATCCCTGCAACTCACACACCACACATTACACTATCCTCCACCACAGTAACAGTTCCCTACATCTGGCAGATGCCGCCCACCCTCATCGGAGGGTCTGCCTTACAAGGGCTGCACTCGGCTAGAAATAGCCACACGAAATATATATTATAGGCGACGATGGGATAGAAAAGGGCTAAGAGTGGGAAGGAAGCGGCCTTGTGCTTGATTAAAGTACACATCGACTTTCACATTTGCCTGATGTGAAAATGGGAAACCACGGAAAACCATCTTCTGGGCTGCCGACAGTGGGATTCGAACCCACTTTCTCCCGGATGCCAGTTCACAGCTGCGCGCTCCTAACCGCATGGCCAACTCGCCCAGTAGGAAATTTATTGAAGATCTCCCTTGGTAAATTATTCCAATGCCTAACTGCTCGTCCTATAAACGAATATTTGCCGCAATATGTCGTCTTGAGTTCTAGCTTTATCTTTATATTGTGATCTCTCCTACTTTTTAAACACCACTCAAACTTATTCGTCTACTAATGTCATTCTACGCCATCTCACCACTGACAGCTCGCAACATCACGCTTAGCCGAGCAGCTCGTCTTCTTACTTCTAAGTCTTCCTAGCCCAAGATTTGCAATATTTTCGCAACGCTACTCGTGTGTTTTGTTACCAAACATTATCGATTGTTTTCTGAAAGGGATTCAAACTTAATTTCGGAGTCCCCGGTACAGCGTAATTAGATTCTGGTACAAATTTAGATATGACTAGCTAATGTACCCGTGCTTCGCTACGGAATTCTACATTGTATTCAGAATTCTAGGTTAAATACTCTACACGTTGTGAATAAGATTATATTAAACTACATAGCTCTTAAAGTTACTCAGAAAAGCGACGGGCAAGTCACCAGTATTTTCGCATCAGAAGACTTGGTTAGGAAATTATAATGGCAGGTCCTCTTGCCTACTGTCAGTCACAATCAACTTGGTAAGTTTTCATTATGATGGTAGGCCCACTTGCCTACTGCCAGTCAGTGGAGTTGGGCAGTTTGATGATAATGGCAGGCACTCACTCTCTACCTGTCTTTTTACATCATCAGAAAGACTGTCTTTGTGGTTTTGCCAACTGAAATCATCATAGGTCATTACAATGAAGTCAACAGAAATGTCGCAGTTACAAGCAATGCTATCATAATTATGAAATACTCGATAAAATAGAAAACCGCACATTTTCTCATTTTTAACAGTACTATGCTGCCGATCTAACAGTCCAAAGTTCCCGACCTGGAATGACCAGGCCGCAGACAGCCGTGAACAATCCTCTGCCATTATTCCTGTAAGTGTGCACACTGCTCATTCCAATCAGTGCCACAGAGAAGGAATCAAGTGCGTGGAGTACTATGATAAACCAGTATGTTACGTACCAGTAGTACCAGAAAATCGATGAACCAGAGGAAAGTCATGCTAAAGAAGAAAGTTATCTAACTCCACATTCCCCTGTGGAGGGGGGCGGTAGAATTACACCCACGGTATACCCTGCGTGTCGTAAGGGGCTCTCAACTTGGGAGCTTGGGTTAGTGACCACAGGGCATTGAGTTGAGTCCTAGCACTGCTTCCACTTACTTGCGCCAGGCTCCTCATTTTCATCTATCCTATCCGACTTTCCTTGGTCAAATCTTGTTCTATTCCAACCCCGACGGGATTAGAACTCTCTAGGCCTAGAGAGTCGTTCGTTTTCACGCCCTTCGTGGCTCTTGTCTTTCTTTCGCTGATATCTTCCTTTTTCGCAGTGTCGGATTCCTTCCATTTTTCTCCCTGATTAGTGTTAAATAAAGGATGGTCACCTAGTTGCACTTCCTCTTAAAACAATAATCACCACGACCACCACCACCACATTAACACGTAGCATTTCTCCTCTAATGGTTGGCGTCAAGAAAAGCATCCAGCCGTAAAAGAATGCCAAATCTGCTACACACCCTGACCCGCAGTAAGAACCGGATAGAGTGGGGAGTAATAGAAACGAGCCAAGGCAGTCCGGGTTTGATTCCCGGCCAATATTTGTGGCATTTACGAAATGAAATACATTTTCCTGGAGATGAAAAATGGGAAACCACGAGAAATAATTTTCGAGGATGGCCGACGGGGTATTCGAACCCAGCAGCCTACCGAAGTAGCTGTAACTAGTCGTCCGGCAACGCACTGACCTAACCTGCTTGGTACCTTCTCCCAGACATGGAGGCGCAGCTCCATATATGGAGATATTTTAGGAAAATGCTATTTATTTGCTAATGGCTTTACGTCTCACCGACACATAGGTCTTATGGCGACGATGGGATAGGAAAGGCCTAGGAGTTGGAGGGAAGCGGCCGTGGCCTTAATTAAGGTACAGCCCCAGCATTTGCCTGGTGTGAAAATGGGAAACCACGGAAAAACATCTTCACGGCTGCCGACAGTGGGATTCGAACCCACTACCTCCCGGAAGCAAGCTCACAGCCGCGCGCCTCTAACCGCATGGCCAACTCGCCCGGTGGGAAAAGACGTAAACGCATCACCATATTTGAGTGGCTCAGTGCCATAGTTGCCTAACCCACATTTACTTCATTTTGAGATATTTTAGGTTAAAGTTAGACTACGATTGAAAAATGACAAGTGCATCTTAAATATTACTTTTTATTGCATTACTTAGTACAAATACTGTTTTTTCACATACATAACAATAAAAAAATTGGCACTAATTATCCCCAACCAAAATAAATCACAAACTTATAGGCAGTTTTGGCGCTGAACTATAACACACTTCACAAACAAAATTGCTGGTTAGGCAACAATGGACTTAGATATAAGGAACTTTTTAATGCTCATTTTCAGCAGGAACTATTGAAATAAGTTCAGTATTTACCTCTAAAGAAATTTAAATGACAGAAATTAATAATATTTGAATCTGCTCTTGACAATACATAATCTACGGTAACTCCTTATTATTTTCAATCTTCGTTAACTTCACTTTCTTCTTGTTCTTGTTCTTTAAGTGATCTGTAGAAATGGTGGTGTTGTGGTGGAATATATTTCATCAGATCCAATAAATCTTTTAATTTCCCTTTTGATATTTTCCTGCCTTTGGGGTAGAGCTCCAGAGAACTTGGTAACTGGCGGATGGGTCAGCCTCGAACAGATTTCTTTGAGAGATCAGCTGTCTGGAATATCATATCTCCATGGCTGTTGTAGCTATAAAACAGGGTCTTTGGGTACTCTCTCTGTATCTTAAGCCACCGTAGCTTCAACTATTCCACGTTTTCCTTGTGCGTACTTGTGGTTCTGAGTTACCTGTAACCAAGTTACATTAACTCTCAACAACAGGTCTCTAGAACATTATCTCCACTGCACTTATAGTTATAAAGAAATTTTACCTGAGGTTTGTGAAATAGAATCGCATACAAACGTAACAGCTGCAGGCCCATCTTGTCTTCCTGCATCTGAAAATGCATCGGTAGATCAGAGCCAGACTTGCCTAACCAACATAATATTTATAATGGACTTTCTGAATTACTTATATTAATATTTTTATAGCCAGAACTTATCCTCTTCAGTTACTCATTATGTTAGAACTAGTACCAAATTTAATACATAACATAATCACCATTGAAGTATCAATCAGTTATGCCTAAGCACAATACAATTTCATTTACTTCAGTCAGAGCTAGAAATGCCTAACCAACTACATGTTTTCCGTATTAATCACAAACCATTCAACTTATTACCTAATATTATCAATATGTGTATCTATTCTAAATTACCTGAGGATTTGAAATCAGCATAGTTACGTTCATAACCTTGGTCCTTGCCACTGCCATCGTAATTATCCTCCAGGACCATTTCCACAATCCAGCTCTCTTCAGCCATCTTGATGTTGGATAGGCACAGCTGGCACTAAAGGAACTGAAGGTTATGGAAGTTGCCTAACATAATTGCAGGTGGCAGCACCAATCAAGCTACTGGAATGTAGTAGGCAAGTCTGGTCCTGATAGAGGCAACTATTAGGAGTCCATTATAGCACATTTACAGCATTTTTTAAATTTGTGGGTTAGGCACCTATGGCGCTGAGCCACTCATTTCGTGTTGCAAAACGAGTTTCCCCCAGAAGTGTTATGTAAAGTAGGAGCAGTAGCTGCTTATAAGACTTTTTGAAATTACATTACACTTCGTTTAGCTTACCTTATCTTGGGTGATGACACAACTTATCAAATGACAATTTGCTTGTCAACGCCGGTCGCATCCTGTCAACGCCGGTCGCATCCGGCACGGTTACAGATTATGCGGTCGCTAGTGGCACGGGTCGCATGCGGCACGGTCGCATCTGGCACGCCACCGTTTACCTAGTCTGGTAAATTATTTCAGAGAATTTGGAAATTAATCGAACATTTCCTTTGGTAAACTATTCCATTCCTTAACTCAGTTTCTTATGTATGTTGGGTATTCACCCCGAAGACTGGCTTGATCCTCCACAGCTCTGCCAACAGCCGTCATAGATATCCTAGGTGTCACTGAAGAGGCATACTAGGAAATGAGTGGGGTCGTTTCCTGTAGCTTTCCTCACTGAGCTAGAAGTTGCTATTACATATCAGTCTGCCAAGCCCACTGGAATGCAAGCACCGACCGATCCTACGAGCTATATGTTCACATCATTCATAATAGGGACTGGCTGCATAAGGAATTGTATTACTAGCATCGCTCATACCTCGGTCACGCTGATATTGTCGAGGCCAAGAATGAGACAAATAGGTCAATGAAAGTAACAAATGAATTCTAGCCCGGACTGGAAGATATAATGCACTGTAAACACTACATCTCGCCAGCAAAGGCATACTCAGTTCTTATAAACGAATATTTGCCTCAATTTGTCCTCCTGATTCAACTTAATCTTCATATTGTGATCTTTCCTACTTTTAAAAGCACCACTCAAACGTATTCGTCTACCAATGTCATTCCACGCCATCTGTCCACCGACAGCTCAGAAAATACCGTTTATTCGAGCAACTCGTCTCCTTTCTCACAAGTCTTGGCGTAACGGTGCAAGCATGAGGCCTGAAAATTACGGCAAGATCTACTCTGTTCATTTGGTGCATCAGCTACCTTCCATGCTGTATACACTGGAATGTGGTTTGATTTTGTAACACGATCTCACGAAACTTCAAAGTATCTGAATAAATGCTACCACTTCTTATGATTACCTTTGATCAAATTTTATTTTTGAGCGCAAGACTTTTAGTGCCAGGAGGTCCGAGGACATGTTCGGCTCGTCAGATCTGTAGCACCTCCTTTTCCCGGTACACCCCATAGGAGTGAGCTACATGTACTGCTGTGTGAGGGTGTAGCCTGTGGATGTTATTGTACGGGCTAGAAATGGGAAGGAAGTGGTCGTGGCCATGCGAAAGTTACCTTCCCAACGTTTGGCTGGAAATGGAAATTTTCGAGGATGTCCGACGGGGGAGTCGAACGCAGCCGTCTCCCGAAATAGCCGTAACAGGCAGTGCCGTAACGCACTGAGATAACTTGTTCGGTAACTTCTCCCAGGCATGGAAACGCATCTCTAAATATGAGTATGTTGTAGGAAAAAACGTAAAAGCATCACCATATTTCGTGCTCTAAAAAACTACCAATTTCCCAAATAAAATTTTCAAAAGCAACTTAGGAAGATGCTGCTCTGTCATTTCTGTTTCTCAAAAATCCAGGGACTGAACTTCATCATCCCCAAGAACTTTGTTTAATTGCCGGGCTGAGTGGCTCAGGCGGTTGAAGCGCTGGCCTTCTGACCCCAACTTGGCAGGTTCGATTCTGGCTTAGTCCGGCGGTATTTGAAGGTGCTCAAATACGTCAGCCTCGTGTCGGTAATTTACTGGCATGTAAAATAACTCATGGGGGTCTAAATTCCAGCATCTCGGTGTCTCCGAAAACCGTAAAAAAGGTAATTAGTCAGACGTAAAAGCTATTATTATTATTATTATTATTATTATTATTATTATTATTATTATTATTATTATTATTTACAAACATAATCTTCGTTAAAATATAACTGAACTTGTGTTATTGTAGTATTCAGAATATAATTATCCGATTGTACTTGTCGCCAAAATTAAAAATGTGTGGGATATGGTGAAACGACGGGTGCGGAGCTGTGACCCAATGCCAAACACCAAAGATGAACTGTGGAACCAGGTGAATGCAGGATGGATGGCTATACCCCAGGTCGCTATCACACATGGAACAAGTTATCAGTGCCCATGGAGCACTCAGTGGCTACTAGGCAACAGGACACATGCTGAAACTAGGTGACAAATGCTAAACGTTTCTGCAGAACATACTAATGGACATGTTCTGTGAATATGCACTTCCTATCTCTAGTCTTTCAAACTGTTCTGTTTTCTTATGAAAATGAGTGTATATATGTTTTAATGGTAAGCCCGGACAGAAGAGGAAACGAGCACTCGTTGCTCGAATGTGTACTCAGCTATGGTGGATAAGTGCTACTGTTCACTTTATAATCACAATCACTGAGTGCATTAAAATGCTGAAAATTATTTCCATTTTGGTTTATGCAGACCTGATCTTCGAAGGAAAGCATGGACATGTGGTTTTGATGGAGAGAGGACATATGACGCTGATGATGGCGATTCGTCTGTCGGATAACGACGTTTAGCCCTGTTCGACAGGAGTAGAGTAAGTGCCGACACCGAGTTTCACTCCTCTCCCTACTATCGTACATCACGATGCTGGATTTAGAATGTTGAACTAGTAGTATTTCTTGTAATGCTTGCTTTCCGCAGAATGGCTTGTACTGTTGTTGCTGTTGTTGTTGAGTAATGTTTTAACTTTATCATCGCCGGGATATTTCCCAATTGCAATGTATTTGTTAGTAATAATAATAATAATAATAATAATAATAATAATAATAATAATAATAATACGTAATTTATTTCTTCTCATTAACTCATCTGACGAGGTACACGTTAAGAAGGGCATCCGGTGGTCGAATCGCTAAGAAAATTCATCTCACTTCATACCCGAACCCGTAGAGGAAAAGAAATAGGGCTGGCTTAACATGCAAATCATTTCTGTGATAATATTCTGTATGTTGTGGAATGTATCATCTGTGTGATTATATTGTTCTGCTTACTCGAAGAAGAAGAAGAAGAAGAAGAAGAATATGTCGTGCGCTTATTTCCTTCTAAAAGCAAATCACATGTCCTCAGTGCTAGATCAAGGTTTCTTCAACAGATGCGCTAGAAATTAATACAAGAACTGACAAAAGAAGAGTTAACGAGTAATGGAAGCGAAGAATGCATAGCGAGCTGACGGGAAGGGCAGGCAGTATTCCCAGAACCCTACCCTACCCTACAGCCACTGCTCTCTTCAACAAGATAAAATTAAGAAAGGGTAGGGTAAGGGTTATTCTGCCCGAAGGCAGGTCCGAACCTCCGCAGAGGTGTTCCTGAGCCGGAGTTTACGTGCGGCAGGGAGGCCAGTTCCTTTCCGCTCCTCCATTCCCTTGCCCCCCACCAACAGCGCGTGGCAATCCATCCAACTCCTGACCACGCGCAATGTTGCTTAACTTCGGAGATCTCACGGGATCCGGTGTTTCAACACGGCTACGGCTTTATTTTTATTTTTTAAGGAAAGAAATGAAAACCGGCAATGATTCTCCTTACCTTACCTTAATGGCATACCAGCCACTGAAAATGATTTCCAGTTATGTTTGTGCAGACCTGGCATTTTCGAAAAAGGAAAAAAAAGCATGAACGTATTGGTTTTATGATATAGAACTTTCCGGAAATCGTTTGCAATACTTTCCAGCGCACATAGACGACTTCTTTTTTTCTAAAGATACGTTTCAACAATAAGCACTCGTTTTCAATGGAGTACTTAATCATAGTGGATAAATGTTACTCTGCACTTTATAATCGCTATGACTGAGCTCATCAAGCATATCACGTGTGTCAATAACGGAAATGCAGAGCTCTAGTAACGGCCGAGCCCTTACAGGACGTAGGATGGGACAAAAGCTGTTATGTCTCCCGCCACGCAGCTACATGTTTGTCCCGTGAGTGGGACCAAACCAGGTTCACCCAGGGGTGAAACGTTAGGGCCTACAATCCAATTTGAACACCAATATCGTTCGTCTCTTCCAGTAGTTCAGTTGTTATGTTGTCAGAACCGGGTGCTTTGTGCGGTCGCAACTATGTGATTGTCCTTTTCGTTTCCTGAAGTAAGATGTCTGGTTCTTGTTCAAAATCTCGCCATTCAATCATCAGCTGCACTGTTTCTTCTTTATACAACTCCTCACAATGCTGTTTCCAAGTGGGCAAGTCAAGCTCATGCTTAGCCATATCTGAGTAATGTGTAGGAACTTCGAGCATACTAAAAAGACTGGCGTTCGGCGCGCACACCGACTAATTTCTTTCGTTGCGACAAGCAAAAAGTTTCATGAAGGATAATTCTATCTCCGTTTTCAAACCAATATTGAAACTTTAAACGATGTCTAGTTAAACACCGGCTGAAAATTGTTTATGCTATGGAAGACCGTGAGCAACCTACACGTTGTTTAGGTAGACGTTGTCCAAGACTCCAAACTACTCATCGTTTCTGCAATCGGCCCAGTGACTTCGAGGACAGGAGAAAACAAGAGATGACCAAGTGTTGTCCAATAGGAAAGATGAAAATAAGGAGCCTGACTCAATTGGAAGCAACGTCAGACTTACCTGGAGGACCATCGTCACCAATCCACGCTCTAAGTTGCGAGCTATGTGCCCCTTTTAGTTGCCTCTTACAACAGGCAGACGATATCTTACTCTACCTCACTTATACAACGCGCGTGGCGGCGTGATTAACAGTGATTCAGCCGCCTTTTTCTATTGTGTTACGTCCTACCGACGCAGACAGGTTTTACGGAAAGAATGGTGTAGGGACGGGTTAGGATTGGGAAGGAAGCGACCGAGCCGTTAAGATACAGCCTCAGTATTTTCATTAGCCAAGAATCAAGATTCTTATCCTCAGAGCCCTAACATATTTCAGTCTGTCGATGATGGTGATGGTACTACCATATATTTATATGACATCACTCATACAGATGTTCACGATTGTGGCTCGTTGTGGAGGTCTTTGCTACGTTATTTGATGACTGTGCACGAGTCAAAATGGCACCAGCGATCCCAGAAATACTCCATCTCCATTGATCTACATGTAGGACTTTTGCCTACCGATTGTATACCTAGTCTTCCCTTAAAATATTTCAAAGAACTCAAATGTATCGAACATTCCATTGGTTATTTCAGTCCCTAATTCTTATTCCGATAAATGAATAGTTTCGCCAATGGGTCCTCTTCAATTCCAACTTTATCTTCATATTATGATTTTCCCTAGTTTTCAAAACACAACTCAAGCTTACTCGTCTACTATTGTCGTTCCACGCAATCTCTCCATTGACAGGTCGGAACATATCGCTGTAGTCGAGCACCTTATCTCCTTACCCCCAAGCCTCCCCAGACAAAAGTTTGCAACATCTTCATAACACTACACTTATGTCGGAACAAATCGTGCTGATTTTCTGTGGATCGTTTTCAGTTCTTCTGGTGTATCGGAACCCTACTCTAACGGGGGTCCTACCACAGACTTACACTCCATTTCCTTTATATACTTACTATAGCCCCTAATACTCCACAACCATATGAAAAGATCACTGACCTTTATTTAAAACTTCTAATGTGGTTACCCCATTGAAGGTCCTTCATTATAGTGGTAGTACGGGCAAGCAAAAGAGACCCATGGTGTTCCCCGCGTGGTGGTACTTAAATCACAAAAAGGTTCATGGTTCTAATATAATCATCCCTTGGTCGCCCGTTTTAGTCGCTTCTTACGACGAATGTTCCTGCGTTTCTGGATTTGCTCTATATGTAATGTCAAGAACGGGCTAACCCACTGCTGCAACTGAAATCTTCGGTATAATCAGTGGGCGAATGTCTCGAGTAATCCAGCAGAAAAAAACATACGGTTCTCCTCAGGTAAGCTTTCATATTTTACTATTATTATGTACCACTAGGTAAAGCAGTAAATTCCCCATTACTGGAAATTTTGCATTGTTTTACAATACAAAAAAAGTTTTTTCATTAAATACCACATTCATTATTTACTTATTAAAACTGAACAACGGAGGACGTCGCAACAATCGCCCAAGTAAATGCAGCGATGAAAACATGGCATTTGCTCGAGCTCAGACAAACAGTTTTCCTGCTCAGTCCAGTCATTATTTGGTACCCGCAAATACATTTTTACCATGTGATTTCTTTAGAATTTGTTTTACGTCACTCCAACACATATAGGTCTTATAGTGACGATGGTAAGGGCTAGCAATGGGAAGGAAGCGCCCGTGGCAAGAATTAAGATACAGCCCCATCTTTAGCCAGGTGTGAAAATAGAAACCACAGAAAAACATGTTCGTGGCTGACGACAGTGGGGTTCGAACCCACCATCTCCTGGATGCAAGCTCACAGCTGCGCGTCCCTAACCGCACGGCCAACTCGTCCGGTTTTACCATGTGAACGGGACTTCGGTCTCATTGAGAAGAAAAAAGGGCAAGTGTCATATTTATGTTCCTGATCGATGAATGGAGCTAGTTAAGAAAACTAGTTAAAATCCTTTCAGTGTTGTCGAAATGACAACTGGTATATTTATCACAGCAATACCTCTTCTCGATAAAGTCCAGACAAAAATAGTGAGAGAATCTGGTCAAAAGGTACTGCCGAGCAAGATTGCCTGTTTGAAAGTAACTAAAAACCAACATTTTAAGTTATTTTTAAAGTATAGGTATGGTGAAATTTAGAGTAATGATTCTGCGGATGCAAGAAAAAAAATTACCTGGTACATATTCACTTAGTTGTGAGACATTTCCCCTCAAATATCATGGCCCAAGAGCTATAAATCCTGCAAAACTGAAAGACTTATATAGCAGATTAGAGCAGATGTAGGATGCAATAGTTACGTAGAAATGAAAAGGTTAGCACTGGACAGGGTGGCATGGCTTGCTGCATCAAGCCAGTCTATGGACTGATGACTCAAACAACACAGCACTGATTACTGTTAAATAACACATTTAACCATAAATTTCCGGGAAAAGATACTGTTATACTATTTGGGGAATGCAATAGAGAAATTATAAAATGTTAAAAGGAGGGTAAATGATATATGTAACGATTACTTTCGAGATATTAAAAAAAATTACCATCTGCGGTAGGTGTTTAAAGGATTGAAGAAGATTAATGTAAAGTTTCTCTTTGTTTATTGATAATGTATTGTTTTGGGTAATCAAATATGAAATATTATAGTCTGATTGAACCTTATGTTTACAAAAAAATGAAGATAACGTCTTGTATTTTCTTCAGCCTCATGCACAAACCTCACGTTTTCTCAATTTTAAATAAGTGTGGGTTAACCCGTTTTTCCGGGCATGTCCTCCATTCCAAACCTCTCCGTAGTGTTCATATGGAGTGAGGGCAAATGACTCAGATGGCTATGATTCGTCCGTCAAATGTTGACGTAAAGCTTTAAGCAGACCCTTTGATGTTATACAACAGGAGTAGGCTATGTGCCGACACCGGGTTTCAGCCATATACCAAGTCATTCATTTCATCTCGAACTCCTCTGATGAGGTTGATGTCAGGAAGGGCATCCGGACGTAACAACATAACATACATACATTATACATCGACCTGAATGTTGCTAACTTTTTCATCCTAATATAAGCAAGTTAATTGGGAAAGTGTGTATTTTAAAGAGTAAGGCAATAAATATATTATTACGAAAGAGGATAGCTGGGACGAATTACACAAAGTTTGATGCTGATTCCTCCGTGTAAGAGTCTGTTCCCTTCTTGTGTCAAGTTTACAGCGTATGTCATTCACAGCTCTACAACCAAACCCTTCAGTTTCTCGTTTAACACTGTAATAATGACGGGCAATTCCCAACAACCCTAGGTGAGAACGCATTCGTAAATTCTGTAACGGGCTGACAGAAAACCAGACGCCCGAGGCCTTAGAACATTTGATTTGATGAACTGGGCTACACCAAATGAAGCCTACTATTATATTAACTAGCTGATGTACCCGTGCTTCGCTACGGAATTCTATATTGTATACAGAATTTTAGGTTAGGTAGTGTACACGTTCTGAACAAGACTATATTAAATTGGATAGCTCTTAACGTTACTGTAGATAAGCGACGGGAAAAATCACCAAAAGTCTTTTCTCATATAAAGACTGGTTTAGGGAATTTTCCATTGTAATGGCAGGCCCGCTAGCCTACAATCAATCAGTCACAATCAGGTTGGGGAATTTCATTGTAATGGCAGACCCGCAATCTCCACTTGTCTGTTTAAATCCTCAGAAAGACTGCCTTAGTGGTTTCCCAACCGAAATGAACATAGGTCATTACAATTACGTCAGTAGCAATGTCGTAGAGCTCGAATGACCAGGCCGCATACAGCCGTGATCCGTGAACACACTTCGTCTTTTTCTTTCAATGGGGGGGTGGGTTTGAATTGGGGAGAGTCTCGGGGAAACAACTATGCCCTTTTACTAATCTACTCCTCAGGAGTACTAGACGAGTCAGAAAATCTCAATTCACTACAACGACGGCGGAAAAATCATCCTGACTTGGAGGGAAATTCTTCCTTCAAGACAGAGGAATACCCCCTCGTCACTGCTAATTTGGAATAAAACGAATGTAGATTTGAATAAAAGTGAATAGGAACAAGCTCTTAAGAAACGGCTTTTTTCAGGGTTGAATTTTAAGTTATTTAGTGAATTGTAGTGCTATCATTTGGAATAGGCCTAATTTGTAATTCTAGACCAGGTCGTACTACTACTCAGTGAGCCCCTGCCTTAAGTGTGCAGACTGCTCATTCAAAACAGCGCGTCAGAGTAGGGATCGATTAGCTGGAATACTATGATGAACCAGTGTATCAATCAATACTGATCTGCATTTAGGGCAGTCGCCCAGGTGGCAGATTCCCTATCTGTTGTTTTCCTTGCCTTTTCCTAAATGATTTCAAAGAAATTGGAAATTTATTGAACGTCTCCCTTGGTAAGTTATTCCAATCCCTAACTCCCCTTCCTATAAATGAATATTTGCCCCAGTTTGTGATCTTGAATTCCAACTTTATCTTCATATTGTGATCTTTCCTACTTTTATAAACGCCACTCAAACTTATTCGTCGCCATCTCTCCGCTGACAGCTCAGAACATACCACTTAGTCGAGCAGCTCTTCTTCTTTCTCTCAATTCTGAATTCTCAATTCAGTGTGTTACGTACCAGCAGTATCAGAAAATGTATGAACCGGAGGAATGGCATGCTAAAGATAACTCCCCAGCTATTTCCCGCCAATATTCAGTCAGGCTGTTATACTCCGTACGCAGCAGTATCCCAACTATCGGAGTTAAGTGGCAGCATAAGAAACAAAGAACATCACAACAAACAATGGTCATTGTAATGTTATTGTTCATCAGTGTTACGCGCTTTCGATATTGTAGGCCTTCACATTTAGTTTTCTTCCTCCGACTCTGAAATACCACTCTTATCATAGTCTGTATGGTAAAACTGAATAAAACAAATGATCGGAAATTGTAATCTCTATAACTTTGTTATGTAGTACTTTTCGATAGGACCAATAACATAGGTACTTCAAAATTAAATTTAAGTCGCCTTCCCCTAAACTACAATTTCATCCAGGGTGAATAAAATTGTTTGTAGTTTCTTATTCCCCGATTCTATATACCGATTTTCATTACATTCTGTTAATCCATTTTCTCGTGGCTCGGCGATGATATGGAGTTAGCACCAAAAATACAAATTCATGAATATCTGTTATCATAGCCGGTACTGTAACAATGTATGACATAAATGATCGGAAATTTAATTATGTATAACTTTAGTTATGTATTCCTTAGGACAGCTAATAATATAAATATCCGATAATTAAATTTTAGGCCCTCCCCTAAACTACCATTTCGCTTAGCGTGAATAAAATGATTTACAGCCTAGATTGTAGTGACTCATCCCCCGACTTCGCATACCGTTTTTTTATTAAATTCTCTTCAGCCGTTTTCTCGTGCTGCGTATACATATATATATATATATATATATATATATAGAGAGAGAGAGAGAGAGAGAGAGAGAGAGATTGAGAGATTTATTAATTTACTCTTGACGTACATTTGTGGTGAAGTTACGGCTCACGATCCTCTCTTAACCCTTTCAGACATAGAATTCAAATTATATTGTTTTATTAATTTACGTTAATATCCGACCTTATACTAACAATATTAACTAAAATATAATCAAGAAATAATCCAATAGCAAATTTTTTGTCCAGATATGGGGTGGTTTCATTTGTAACCACTGTGAGTCAAATGTCTAATTTTGCCCATGGTTTAACAGAAAGCAGTTTCGGCCTGCAGAAAAACAAAGGCCTACTGAGCAAGCACGGCACATACACTTGCTTCTGTGAGGGGCTCATTTTGTGCTGCAATATACACAGAGTCTGGGAGTGGTATGCACTGGTAGATGCTTTGGATCAGTCCTCCTTTCAACGGGTACAACAGCTTTGAACTTCATTCTCGGTTCACCTGATGATCCCGGTTGTACTCCAGGACTTTTTTTCAAAGACCTGCTTCCTACAAGACCTGTGACAACTCTTCTGCGGAAGTCCTTTAGAGGAATCTTTTTGTTCTCACTGATAAGGTAATAAAGAATGTAGGCATTGCCAATACATACATCAATAAAATACCAAAACAATCTATACCACCATTTTCTTGAATTCCTGACCATCCAGTAGAAGCTATTCATCATATCTGGTTTGTCCACGCAGCCCATGTTAGCATTATACTCCTTCACCACTATAGCACAAGGTGTTAGTGTGATTCTGCCATCCTTTTCCCTCCGATTCACTTCGGGTGATTCACTTCCATTGTTTTCTGGAAATACTATGTCTGCACTTGTCGCTGTTGGATCACGTATATCTTCATTTTCATTGTCGGGATCGTTATCGGATGGAATTTCATGAAGAATATGAGAAATGCCTTCTCGTCCAGCCGCCGAGAAAACATCGCGATGAAATACAAAGAGATGTTATGTATCAGAAGCGCTTTTACCTCACAGTGATTTCATATAAAACCACAACATATAAACATACAATAAGATGCTAATTTTAATCGCGTTATATCACATTTGGGCATGTCGGTAATTTCATATTATACATTTATCTCATAAATGCCCGCCTGGTGGCCATGATCGTTAAGGCGCTGAAGTCTAAAACGGTCTAACACCGAGGTTAGCCGGTTCGAGTCCCGTTGGTCGAAAAAATTTTCACCATCTGAATGTTGGCCGGCAGGGTAGGGGATGTGGTGGTATACAATTTCTAATCACTAGATTGCGTGCCAAAAGCCTGGATTAAATTCCAAACCTCTCCGCAGTGCTCATATGGAGTGAGGGCATATAACGCTGTTGATGGTGATTCGTCCGTCGGATGGGGACGTTAAGCCTTGAGCAGACCCCTTGGTGCTATTCGACAGGAGTAGGCTATGTGCCGGCACCGGGTTTCACCCTCTCCCTACTCTCATATATCACGTCATTCATTTCATCTCCCATTAACTCCTCTGATGAGGTTGACGTCAGGAAGGGCATCCGGTCAAAAAAACCGCCACGACAAATTCATCTCACCTCATACCCGACCCCGTAGGGAAACGGGACAAGGGTTGGACAAACAAACATTTATCTCATAAATAACTTACCACATACAGGTGCAATATCAATAAAAATATGACGCAAACGGTAAGTTACACCACATGGAATTACGTCTCACTACAGTCAATTTAGATAGTACCTTAACCTCTGTTCAAGTGTTTTCTATTTTAGACCCAAGATGGCACCACCAATCCAGAAACGTGGTTTCAAAATAAACCTCTGTGTCGGCAGCAGAATAAAATAATATTAAGGTGATTTAAAATGAAACTACTATATAGGAAAGGGTTAAACTTAACCAGTTTCAGTAATAATGCTGGATTGGAGAACAAGTTACAACGAGAAAAGAAAAAGTAAAATAAAGACTAAATACTAGGGACAGTTTTCATATTCATCTGGTCCTATCCCGCCGCTGTACACAACCGCTCAAAAAATGCGCATATTGTTCAACTTCCTCGCAAATACGCTTTTCTCAGAACCATACCTCTAGATATGTTTGTTGCAGGTATCCGAACGGACTCTGCATGTGAGGTGAATTATATTTCAATCATAATTAAAATTATAAAATATTAAATGCGAGGAACATACAATATATATCACGCTGCCTATCATCAAATAAAAGCAAAGTGACCACCGTACAGGTCATGAAGGCCTTTGGAGGGGTGGAAGATAAAGGCTTCCACTATCCGTAACCTCGGCACTTGATGGGGTGGAGTGGTTAGCTCTACGCCCGGCCGCCTTTGCCCCCAGGAATTAACATGGTACTCATTTTTGGTGTCGACTGAATGAACCTCAGGGCCATGTGCACCTCCGAAGGTAGAAATCTCGTTTAAATTTTACGACTTCCTGACGGGGATTCGAACCCGCGTCCTTCCGGGCGAACCGAGCACGCCTTTACCGCCTCGGCCAGGCAGCCCCTCTATCACCAAATAAAGGTTACCAAATTTGGACATTTTATTTCGATTTTCAGTACGATGGCTTTCATTCACAAACCGGCAACTAGAAAAGAAGATAAACAAAACGCGAAGACTTGCCGTATTATCGTCATACAATATTGAAAATTCCATTTATTAAAGCCATGTTTTCCAAAACCATGAAAAAATGCTTAATTTCTCAAGAAAAACTTGCTCCTTCCTTGATAACAGAACGACTAGTTAGGCCCGCTTCCAGCATCTGAGGACAATTCTTCACCAACTCCAACCATTGACCACCTTCTCAAAATCCCTCCTACCCCAAAAGGAAGGACACCCAGCACCATGAAAAGAGCCCTCAAGCAGAACTGCTGACCACATTAAGAACACTATCAACATCAAACACTGAAGTAGGCGAAGTTTCATCTTCGACAGCAGTGTCAATTCCAAAAGAAGGCGCTCATGAGAAACAGCACAGAAGGACTACATCGTAAAAGTCCGAAGAAGACTGGATTTGTGGTGTATGTGGTGAAGCATTTTTCGAAGACAGAAAGAAACAGATGGGAGAAAATGGATCCAGTGTACTTTTCTTAAAATTCCTTACCATGAACTTCGCCAGAATGAAATTGAATTTGATCTTGTTTTCACGAGTGATCAATGTGGTACTGATGAAACTTCCCGTTAAACATGTGACGCAACGCAAACATGATTTGTAAATTAATGCTTTCTGTATCACGTTAATACTGTACTGTCACCAAATTAGGTGTGCCATATCACCAAATTGGGTCCCTTATCAACAAATAAGGATTCTAATAAATCTATGTTTGAGTATATTTTAATTATTTCCATTGACTAGATCCTGTACAAGTATTGTATTAAATATATACAATTACGATGTTTTCAAACATATGTGCCATTAACAAGGCATCAACTGAAACTATCACCAAGTAGGGTACCTTTACCCTACTATGCAACCATTCGTTTTTTTACCTACTATACAGTCTGCTGTAGTCTCTATTCGTCATTATACTACCACCTGCTGGTCTCAAGTTTTACTTTTACATCTTTTCCTGCCTAAATAAAACTAGTTTGCACATTTTGCGGATTATGGCCGATTCGCGTGCCCAAACCAAGAAAACATGATTATCATTTCCGCAATAAAAACAGTTAAAGGGCTTGAACCGGTTTCTTGCTTGCAGGTTAAAACTTGCTTACAATAGAGTACGGTAGTAGAGCAACAACTCCGTCCTTTCGTGATTAATCTCAGGAGTTCAAGGCCGGCTTGTCCTTTGCTCCACAACACGAGCATTTCGATACAGGTGCCTTAGTGGCATCAAGCTAGAGACAGGATAAATTCGGAAAGTTATTTAACTTACTATATGTTGAAGATTCTGTTCTCGAATTTGATCATGAGCCAACCTCATGAAAAAAAAAAAATAGGTACACATGAAAACCCAAACAGGAAACTCAATCCGCTCATGCTAGTACGCCAAGTACGCACACCGCAGCAATAAATCATTATTTTAATAAGTGATTAATAATTAACAATTAATTCATAATTTATTATTATTATTATTATTATTATTATTATTTGTTCGTATATTATGATTACAGCTATTTAATACTTTATTTATATACAAAACTCACTTGTGCACAGGGCTAACGGGATTGGCAACAAAAAGGATGTTTGCGAATTTTTGCGGTAGTTTAACTTTCAAAAATATCGCACGACCTATAGGTTTACGTAGAAATAGAACCACGCGGACGAGATGTTCATCATAAAATATAGCATATGCACTGGCCAGGATTCTCACCCTACTAGTTGGGCCGTAAATAAGTCTGCTACTCGGTAGCATCCCTAGTTAGGTTTCAACGTTCAATCACCTCCCTATGTGGATCACTGGCAGCGAGTTGACGTACAGGTCGTAAGTTCACGAGTTCAAATCCGGCAGAGATAGTCGGATTTTTTAAGTATCTATTAGCTTGACCATAATGGGCACCAATGGTCCGTATTGCCTTAATTACCATTAATCGTCAAGGTCCACCTTGTCAACACAGTTCAAAATTACTATTTATACTAAATCCACTATTTTGGTAGGACAAAGTAGTTTAAGCTGAAGAAGAAAATAAAAATAACTTGAGACCCATGAAGGGCAGTTAGACTATGAAGGTCATGAAGATGGCACACCACAATAGCATTAGAAAATTGTCAATCGGCTCAATTTTAGTACCACGTCTTTTTACAAGGATATTGGGCATATAACATGAATGATTTAATGTTTGAACTTTCAATGTTGTTATTGTACTGTTTTATCCAGTATTTTGTTAGGACATAAAATAGTTTTAAATAATGTCTTTCTTATTTATGTATTTGATGGTCTAGTATCCGTAAATACTACATTTTGAATTGTGCTGACAAGACGGATCTTGACATAACAGGATTTTTGAAGGTCAGAATGCAGTCCATGCGACAGTTTTATGTCGCACGCTGTCACCATGTTAAGGATATGAGGTAACACCGCACAAAATTGCTAAAACCTCAGCAACGGAGCTTAAATTCTCACAAACTTACAGGAAACCTAGAACGTAATCAATCCATATCTTGTGATCTATTAACGTCAGAAAAGTTGGATGGCGCAGCCACGCGGTAGAATGTTGAAGCTGCAACATAGTGACTGGTGAGGTATATTTACATGGCGAAGCATTGACGTCGTGATGGAAACAGAAAGAAAGTTGTCAAATTTGAGGAGGTACTGCTCTGTATAAGGTTGCAAATCGTATAAAACGGATGCGAAATCTGGTCACTACTTTCCTGTACAAAAAGTTCAGAGAGAAAGATGGGTTTCCGCGCTGTCAATTGGAAAACGCGTTGCGCGATACATGACAGTGCGCAGTCTGCATTCTCGTGAAGACGACTTCTTTCCACAGCGTAGGTACCGGTACTGTTTATTGTACTCATTGATAGTTATTATCTCTAATTTGTATTCACAAAGACTTAGCTACATCAAAAATACTGATAAACTTGTAGCCTAATACTTCTGTGCCGCACATAGAATGTAATCCGCTCTTTGTAAACTTCTTCATATGTGTAACAGCAGACAGTAAATTAACTATCTACATGTGAGTAATATCTTTAACTGATAGTAATTAAGCACTGAATTTAAATTGCCTATATAATACTTCTATCAATGAAAGAAAATATGTAGTATTTTGCCGTCATAAATTAGCTTTTTTTGCTATTTGTTTTACGTCACACCGACACAGAGAGGTCTTATGGCGACGATGTGACGGGAAAGGTCTAGGAATGGGAAGGAAGCGGCCGTGGCCTTAATTAAGGTACAGCCCCAGCATTTGCCTGGTGAGAAAATGGGATACCACGGAAAACCATCTTCAGGGCTGCCGACAGTGGGGTTCGAACCCACTATCTCCCGGATGCGAGCTCACAGCTGCACGCTCCTAACCGCACGGCCAACTCGCCCGGTCATCATAAATTAGAAGCCATAACCTAATTATTTGGTAGAATTGGACAAACCAAGTATTCTTCAACCACAAACAGCTGTGACTGTAGAGGTTATAGTACTCTTAAATTATAATTTTCCAACTTTGCTCTGCATATTCTGTAGGTAGTTATAATTTTTTTATACTTATTATTGTCGGTTCTAAGTTCTAACTTTTGTGCTGATGGTAAAAATGGAAGAACATTTAAGTTTATGTGGGCTGTTCCAACATAAGCCTGTATAAAGCCTAGGATTTATTTGCTTTACAACATTTACTTAGTAGAATTATTATTTTCTTTCTTCCCCAAAATTACAGTTTACAAAACAGGTAACTCCCCCGTCACCTGGCTAAGAAATTACTCCATAACCTCTAATAGTGGAAAATTACAGTAGCTTAACTGTTAAGGTGAATTAGCGTGTCAGCGGTAACATTTCTCTGACAAACCCGCTTTACATATACAGTTGCACTTCACATTGTCACCCCCTTGTTCAAGACAACATTAACTTTGTGCGGTTTTGAATCGATCTGGGATGATTGTAAACACAACCAGTTTCATCTTCTGTTTCAAACTTTTTACCTACACATATCAAGTAATTACGCTTGAATATCTCTTCCCCTTCCACTAATGGACGCATGAAATCTCCGACAACTCTCAACAGTTACGCATACGACACCAAAGACATTTTGAACACTTAATAAATCCTACAGACGCACACCCGATCACTGTCGTGTTTACATCCCGTCACTATCTCGCCGCCATATTGGAAACAGCTGACGGTAAGCTCCTCCCCCGTTTCGGACGTCAATAAACAACCCTGGTTTTTATAGACGCTACTAGTCAACGGAATAACAGCAACAATAAAAAGCAGGCTGGTTGAAGAGCTGCGCTCGCCCCGCTGTTGGCCATGTAGGCAGTCGACACTGGCCACAATCAGTTGACTCATAGGCGTACTCAAATGCGAGAAATCTGCGTCTGTACGTAAACATGGCTTCTTTAAATACCAACAGGTACCACGATTTAAACGCTAGAAGTGCCGAGTGTTTTTCTCTAAATGCCAGGCCATTTTCGCATGTAATACACATTGATGTTTTTAACAAATTTAAGCACGCTTAGATAGAGACATGTTAGACATGCAGCACACCATATTACGCAGAAAGCTTCATTTTACATGCTTATAGAAGTATTAGATAATTTACTTCCTTATCTGGTGCGTAGGCGATCAACATTTTAGAAAACTAAAAAGTTTTTTTTTCATATTTTCAAGTTCACGATTGGTAATAAAAACCACTCATTTTAAAAATCACTATATACAAAACACGCGAAATTTCTTCTAGTTTTTAAAAATATTATGTTTTTAAAAGTAAACATAGAAACAAAATCACAAAGAATTAAAAAGTTCCGAACTGCACACAGTTCCGTCAGCCGCCGAGCATTACTGGGAGTCATTCTCGGAGAGTTTTCTTTTCCTGCCATGCCTCATAGGCCTCCAGAAATGCTGCCAGTTTAAGAAAGCATTCACGGTGCACCCCAGAATTACATCCGGGATACAAAAAATGGCTTCGACCCCTTTTCCTTCACGTGACCACAAACAGCACACAATCCTTCTTTTCGTCCGGGAAGTTGATATAGCTCATGTTTGAGATCACCTTCTTCCGCTATATTCACCGGTAGGTCTAGAAGAGGATTTCTCTCCACGACCAGAAATACCTAATGGGTGTACTGTTTCGGGCGGACAGTTCCTTATGACAGGATTCCTTACGCGGAACTTATCGGAAATATCGAACTCCTGTTCGGGTGGATAAACCGTGCATCACTATGGGGTTACGGGAACACTATCATCCAATGAAACGTCGACGAGCCTGCTGTGTTCATCGGAATCACTTTCAACTTCAGATTCTGGAATATAGTCTTCTCCGCGGTCAGAAGAATCATCCACTAAAGAAAATATGTCACTGGAAGAGGAAGCATCCCAATAATCTTCAAGAACTTCGCGAATATCACTTGAATCACGAAGCTGCTCATCATCCATGAAAAAAGTTTATACTTCAAAAGAAACAATGGAAAATACGATAAACCCAATAAACTGTTGAAAGAGATATTCACAGAAACTAACAGGAACAGCCAGCGAGCGCGAAGTTAAGGCGGGATTTCACTGAGGCAACATTTGGGCAACATGGAGCACCCGACAGTGAAGCATGCTGCAGTCGACTTTCAACTGAAGAAACACGGCACGACATGTAGCGTTCGCGCGGCAGTGTGGCATGAGACCATGTTGCCATCTGTCGATCACACACTGGTGCCGCATGCCTCAAAAATAGGCTTGTCGAACAGTGTCGCCCGGGTTCCGACAGGATCGGTGCTACGATTTCCGTGCGACAAGATGAAGTGGGCTATTGAAAACACTGCGAATTTAATTGGGGATTATCACAATTCTCCGCAATTGCGCAATGTAACATTGAGTGATTACAAAAACAGTAGCAAAGAAACCATACGTTAAAACGGCCCCCAGAATAATATGACTGCAGTGTCCACGAACTGAAGAAAATTTTGAAAATGCGTTCCGCTTTCCACCGAGAGCATAAAAGAATTCAGAAAATGAAAACTGGTGGTGCTTTTCCATTGAGAGGGAACCTGTACTTCACGTATAATCTACTTACCTTTCTTCTTAACATCGATGCTCCAAACGTCAGGTGACAATGAGGAACGTGAGGTGAATTGATTTTAAGCTACTGTTTTCCTCTAATAAATTAAATAAGTTAACTGCTTATGAACTTTTGTAAATAAGATTGTGATTTATTCAATGCCGGCCGGGCTGAGTGGCTCAGACGGATGAGGCGCTTGGCTTCTGACCCCAACTTGGCAAGCTCTATCCTGGCTCAGTCCGGTGGTATTTGAAGGTGCTCAAATACGTCAGCCTCGTGTCGGTGGCACGTAAAAGAAATCCTGCGGGACTAAATTCTGACAGGTCGGCGTCTCCGAAAACCGTAAAAGTAGATAGTGGGACGTAAAACCATTATTATTATTATTATTATTATTATTATTATAATCATTATTATTATTCAATGCCTGGTTTCTCGTTATTAGTACTGGCAATAGTTTGCTCTAGATATAAATAAATTAGAGATAACTATTGAAATAGAATTTAATGACATAGTACTAACTACTACAACAATAATAAACTTGACACGTTCGATTCTAACTCAGTCCGGTGGTATATGAAGGTGCTCAAGTAGACCTACATCAGCCTCGTGTAGGTAGATTTAATGGCACAAAAATAACGCCTGCTGCTCTAAATTCCGGCACCTCGGCGACTCAGAAAAGCGTAAAAGTAGTAATGGGATGTAAAGCCAATAACATTATTGTACAATAATAATAATAATAATAATAATAATAATAATAATAATAATAATAATAATATATTCTGCATATCAATATCGTATGGCATTTCCATGTGTATGGATTTCTCGTAAATACGGCGTTTAATAGCATAACAACAAATGATTCTCTTTTCTACACTGTTAATACACAACAAGCAACGTTTTATTTGGATACCCTTCGCCGCTACTCTCATTACGCAGTCTTCCAACACTGTTTCATCACAGTCTTTCTTTCTCACTGTCTACTTATTGCCGGCCCCGTGGTGTAGGGGTAGCATGCCTGCCTCTTACCTGGAGGCCCCGGCCAGTTCAGGGATTTTTACCTGGACCTGAGTGCTGGTTCGAGGTCCACTCAGCCTATATGATTCGAATTGACGAGCTATCTAACGGTGAGACAGCGATCCCAGTCTAGAAAGCCAAGAATAACGACCGAGAGGATTCGTCGTGCTGACCACACCCCGTAATCTGCACGCCTTCGGGCTGAGCAGCAGTCGCTTGGTAGGCCCTTCAAGGGCTGTAGTGCCATGGTTTTTATGTCTACATAGCAACTGAGACGACAGGGGGATGAAGAAATAGTAGCTGACTTTTAAACCTACCCTGACCTTGACCGAGGCCTGGTTTCTGGAACGTGAGATATCGAACCTATAGCGATATCGAATGGTTAACTTGTGTTTTGGCGTTGCACGAACGTAAGATACATCTATAGGTTCGATAAATCGCTTGCTAACTTGCAGGAGATATAGATTTGTTAACTTGGTGGGCGCGTGCGCAGTACTTCAGTATCAGCACCTAACTTTGTGTCTTTAAAATTTTCTATGGCTTTCTCATCTTCTTCCGATGAGGACATTGTAGAAATGGTCAACATTCTAGAATGACCACGATTATATCATCGTCAGCTTAATGTTCTAATGAAGTATAGTGAAAATAAATTCAAAGACAGATCGAGGCTAAACAAATATACTGTCATAGGTTTGGTAGAGGTTACAGACGACAATTTGCGTCCTGTGGCAAATATTTTTCCATTCTCCCTTGTTGATCAAATATTAATTACAATACCCTATAAGACTCGATTGCTACTGAGTCTGATCATATTTGTATCTGTGACTGCATTCGGGTCCATAAAAGCACCGGTAACTGTGTATAACATATAATTACACATTTACCGTAGCAGGCCTACTACAGGCTTACTTACATTGGCAGTGAGCATATACTTTTATCGTGGGATTGTTTTTAATTAACGATATTACATTACCAGGAACTAACAGGTTATATAATTATGTTAACTACCCAATATATATCGTTATCCTGTCGTCAAACAATGTTCATATTTTGGAATAACAGGGAAGAGAAACGGTATACTTATAAGTAGAGCCCGGATTTCCATGCACTATCAAATCTCAACATATGCATGCATTAATGCACTATAATATGGCAAAACATGCACAATAAACCGGAAAATATGCACTATCAAAATTCAGTTTCTCTTGAAACTTAGTACAACTACCGTAATTTCTGACAATGGTCTTAATTTAAGCTCATCCTTTTATCTGTCAGCATATTCTTAAACACAGAAAATGATCTTTCTACGTCAGCAGAAGTGATAGGTGCACACTTAAATGACAACATTAGGGACAAACTGTGGTCAAATTGTACGTATTTTGCATTTTTACCACAATCTGTCTTATACAAGCTTGACGAATTCAAAGTCAGGATTTGTACGGATAACTTTGTTCGCAGCTACTTATCCGTGCAGTGATTGCAGACACTTTTGAATGTCCTCAATAACTGGTAACGATTGCCTGCTGCGATAACGAAGACGTGTGAGGGGTAAGAGTTCCGGGTAGGATATTCCATGATCAAAACAGAAGAGGGTTCAGTGCAAGATCAAGGTTTGTGAGTTGCTACATCAGTACCGTAACGCGGAGTCATAGAAGTGTGATACAAGAGATACAACACATGAGCCGTTAATGAGTAATGCACAATTTAAGGTTCAGTTTATAGCAGTGTATAACTGGGACACCTTATTCCTAACAATTACAAAGATCGACGTGGGGACTTCCGGCTTACGTCAATGATTATTCAAGCAACAGACAAGGAAGTGCTTTGGTAATTGGATTATAGGACTTCCGCCATATGTACTGACTTTGGTTGTCAGATAGGATGCCAGGAATACATTCCCCCGTCTCTCAGTAATAGACATACTGTATAATGTAGAAAAATGGTCCCAAATTCTGCAAACCAACATTTATGAAAGGCATTATCATGCAACTTAACATTATATATGCGTTAATGTCAGAAGAAATGTCATACTATGCAATATAAACTTCAAAATATTCGCTATTGTATCCAAAATCTTCAAAATATGCATTATGCATGACTTTTCTTCTAAAAAGGCCAAAACATGCAAACATGCACGAAAAAAAGAACGGTTATTTGGAATCGTTAAGCCATAAAACGAATATTTGCAAAAACTGAGAAGTGCAGTTAGCTTATTTAAAAACATGCATTTGCATGGAAATCCGGGCTCTACTTATAAGGCTCAGTGCAAACAGGATCGCGCGTGACACGTGCTACTGGTGTGCATATTTCTTTAGAAATCCTCAAACAATGTCAAGTTCTTCTGACAGTTCTTAAATACTACGAAACTGACACCCACGTCTTCAAGAACTAGTCGAATACCAATTTCTCGCTGCATGGCAAAGCAGAGATAATGCAATGTTCGTTGCTTTGCCTCGCGCGGCAAAACGAACACTACCGCGCTCAAACTTGGCGCGGGTCGAGCCAAATCGGAGCGGTCTTTTGTCCCGCGGCAAAGGCATTTCAGTGCGCTGTGTTCGTTCAGTTGAGACGGGTATTGGGGTGGTTCTAACGCGGCGAAATGGAGAATGAAATTTGTATAGCTCTGATACAGCTGTATAAACGTAAAGATCTTGTGAAATCCTAAAAGTACTAGTTACCACAACAAAAGCATGCGCGAGGACGCCTGAAAGGGCATAGGTGAGGAAGTGAAAATGCCAGTTCAAGAGTTAAATAAGAAAATGACAACTTCATTGGCGTCATACAGAAAAGTCCTGGATTAAGAAGTGTCTCGTAACTGGTTCTGGTACGTACATATTTATTAAAATGACTTACAGTATACCACTCGTGTTATATGCAGTTGACCTAACGCACTAATCCTGTCTTGTTATTTTCAGATGCAGGTACTGTTTACATATCCAAGTGGTTTGCTTTCAAGGAATTCGACTCCATAACGGACAAAAATACACCCAACGATATTGTGGATACTTTGTGTGATGTACGTATCTTTTTCATTACTATACGTATGCACGTGCAGTACTCATAGTATTCGAACTGAATCAATGTCGATCGCCTGCCGCGCTCGAATCTGGTTTCACAAGCATGGTGTTACGCGTAACACAAACGAAAGAGGTTGCAGCTGAACAGAAAGCCCAAATGAGATGCATTACTTATGCGCATGCGCCTGGCAATCAAGGGAACATCTGTACTTATGAAACTTGATCAACGAGAAAACAGTTGACAGTTCAATAAGTTAGCTGGTATTCCGCTGTGCAACGCAGCGAAGATTTATCGAGTCGACAACTGTAAGAAAGCAATAGATATCGGAAAGATCTCTCACCATTCCAAAAACCGGGCACGAGTTATTTCCGGCTAGTGAGGAATATGTGATGAAAGACTAATGTCCGGTTTCTGGAATGGTGAGATATCTTTCCGATAGCTATTGGTTTGTTCGAGCTGTCGACTCGATAAATCTTCGCTGCGTTGCACAGTGGAACAACAGCTAACTTATCGAACTGCTCGTTGATCAAGTTTCATAAATACACACTAGATGCCACCCCTCGTACAGCTTTGTTCATCTGCATTAGGTGTGTTCCCTAGATTGTCAGGCGCATGCACACAAGTAATGCATCGCATTTGAGCTTTCTGTGCAGCTCCTATTATCCCATCTTTACCATGCAGCGAAGAATGGGTATTCAACTAGTTCTCGCAGACGTGGGTGTCAGTTTCGTGGTATTTAAGGACTGTCGGAAGAATTTGACATTGTTTGAGGATTTCTAATGAAATATGCACACGAGTGACACATGTCACGCGCAATCCAGTTTGCACTGAGCCTTATAAGTATACCGTATATCTTTCCTGTTATTACAAAATATGAACAGTGTTTGATCACAGCATAACGATATATATCGGGTAATTAACATAATTATATAACCTGTTAGTTCCTTGTAATATAATATCGTTAATTAAAAACAATTCCACGATAAAAGTATATGCTCACTGCCAATGCAAGTAGGCCTACTACGATAAATGTGCAATTATCGGTTATAATCAGTTACTGGTACCAGTGCTTTCATGGACACGAATGAAGTCACAGATACAAATACGATAAGACTCAGTAGTACTGAATCTTAAAGGGTATGTATGTATGTATGTATGTATGTATGTATGTATGTATGTATGTATGTATGTTTAAGGTGCGTTTTCCAAGGTGCGATTGTAGCCGCACGGCGACAGCAGTCTCCATCTCCGCGCATGCGCAGTTTGAATTTGGTCTGCGACTCGCGGCAATTGCGGCTTGAGCCACCACACTGGTGCAGTGAGAAGTGCTGGCAGCCGCAATCGCTGCGACGGAAGTGACTATTGCTCAACACCTCCTCCGCAAGCATTCTCCTCTGTCAATCAAAGGCCCATAAAAGCCGAGTCGTCATGATATCTTGTCAAGATTACTGGCTCACAATTTATAGGAATGAATATACAGTGTAATATGTACTTTTAAATAAAATGCAAATCCCACTCTGCATTATCGTTTTTATGCCTTTTTATTAATTCCTTCATTCCCTAGATTACAGCGACGAAATGAAATATCGTATGGCTTTTAGGGCCGGGATATCCCAGGACGGGTTCGGCTCACCAAGTGCAGGCCTTTCTATTTGACACCCATAGGTGACCTGCGCGTCGTGATGAGGATGAAATGATGACGAAGACAACACATACACCCAGCCCCCGTGCCATTGGAATTAACCAATTAAGGTTCAAATCCCCGACCCGGCCGGGAATCTAACCCGGGACCCTCTGAACCGAAGGCCAGTACGCTGACCGTTCAGCCAAAGAGTCGGACATTACAGCGATGGAATGGCATGTAAATAATTGACATATTGGTGCAATTAATGTTGTAACACTCAATTAAGTTGCGGGTTTGTTAAACTTGAAGTTTACCGGGCCAGTTGACTGTGCTGTTAGGGGCGCGCAGCTGTGAGCTTGCACCCGGGAGATAGTGGGATCGAATCCCACTATCGGCAGTCCTGAAGATGGTTTTCCGTGATTTTCCATTTTTACACCAGGCAAATGCTGGGGCTGTACCTTAATGAAGCCACGGCGCTTCCTTCCAGTTCCTATGCCATCGTCGCCATAAGACCTATCTGTGTCGGTGCGACATAATGCCACTAGCAAAAAAATCTTGAAGTCTATTACGACTGTTAAAATAAGATATCCGTATCTGAGAGTAAGTGCAAGTTTCTCAGGTGGGCTGATAGGCTTCTTGTACCGATTGCGCGGGGTTTTCACAATTTCACTTTTTAAAAGTTAGAGAATATAACTAAACACTCAGTCTGAAATACTTCCTGAACTTTGTCTCATCACTTAAAAGATGCCTGTTAATTAAATTGTTATAGCGTCCTTCCTCATAGTGCGATGCAAATATACTGTTGACTTTCCTTCCTTTAGGGCCGCGATACCACATTAATTCTTCTTCTTCTTCTTCCATTCAAATGTCAAGGAAAGCCCTGCCACTTACGAAATCGCCCGTGCTCTCGTCCATTTCTGACGGACTGGACTGTGCGACTGGAGTCGTGTCTAAGAAAACACCCCACGTGCCCGTCGCTTGCGGCTGCTGTCGCCAACGTATATGGCGACACCAGTAGTTGCGGGCTTTGGCCGCCGTGGCGGCTACAGTCGCACCTTGGAAAACGCACCTATAGTCCTCAGCCCGAAGGCTGGTTGGATCCTCAACAGTTCCGCCATCAGCTGTCATAGATGGCCTAGGCATCACTGAAGAGGCGTACTAGGGAAATGAGGAGTGAGGTAGCTTCCCGTTGCTTTCCTCGCCGAGCCAGAAGTTGCATTTACATATCAGTCTGCCAAGCCCACTGAAATGCATGCACTAACTGACCCTATGAGCAATATTTTCACACCATTCATAGCAGGGACTGGCTGCAAAAGGAATAGCATTACTAGCATCACTCATACCTCAGTCACTTTCATTTGGTCCAAGCCAAGGATAAAGCTGAGACAGATCAATGAAAGTCAAAAAATTGCTCTAGCCTATACCAGAAGACATAGTGCACTGTAAACACTAGGTCCTGCCAGCAAAGGCACTCTTAAAGGGCATCATAATTAATATTTGATCAACAAGGGACAATGGAAAATTATTTGTCACAGGACGCAAATTGTCGCCTGTAACCTCTACCAAACCTATGACAGTAATTTGTTTAGCTTCAATCTGTCTTTGAATTCATCTGCACTACTGTATACTTCATTAGAACATTAGGCCGACGTTGATATAATCGTGGTCGTTCTAGAATGTTGACCATTTCTATAATTTCTTCGTCGGAAGAAGATGAGGAAGCCATTGAAAATTTTAACAAACACAATGTTAGCTGCTGATACTGAAGTACTGCGCATGCGCCCCAACAAGTTAACAAATAGATATCTCCTGTTCAGGGCCCTCTAAGCAAGCGATTTATCGAACCGATAGATGTATCTTACGTTCGTGCAACGCCAAAACATAAGTTAACCATTCGATACCGCTATAGGTTCGATATCTCACGTTCCGGAAACCGGGCACAAGTTTCCATAGCGTAAGTGAACGATAAATGATGTTATAAGTGATTTAAGGAAATGCATGCACTATCAAGGCAACTAGACAGGCCATAAGGTGACGTGCCAGATGCGACCGTGCCGCATGCGACCCGTGCCACTAGCGACCGCATAATCTGTAACCGTGCCGGATGCGACCGGCGTTGACAAGCAAATTGTAATTTATTAAGCTTTGTCATCACCCAAGATAAGGTAAGCTAAATCAGAACCAGAAAAGGTTAGAAAATTGCCAAAAATTGAGAACATTGTTTACGGGGTAGAGAATGAAACTGTCTTTGTTCTGTTCAACTACTAAACCGCAAACGGTGCACAACATTAATGTACACTGAATGAGTCATCCGGAAATACAACCTATACATCTCTTTACGGAGAGCGATTCGAACGATTGCATGATGAAAGGCTCACAAATAATGAGTACATCTCTTGCGAAAGTTTAAACAAAACATACATTACCGCGCGCGCGCGTAATCTGAACCCAATTCAAGAACTCGTTGAAATATGTGAGTGTAATATATAATTTGGAATGTCATAAACCGAGGTATTCCCTCCCCAAAGAAAACAGATGGGTCGTAAACAGGCATAACGCAAGAGATATTTCAAGGACAAAATCCTAAAAATTTGAGGGAAATGTACAACCAGGTAATCTTCTGCTGAATACTAGAACAACACAAGTTCGGTAACATTTTAACAAGGACTATTTGTTTTACAGTTAACTGATCTGTAAGTACAGCTCTTGAGGATCAACAGGACCAGACCCAAGATTTTCGGGAAACAGATTTTACAGAGCAGTATCTGTAATACTTTCCTGTAAAGTACCAGTACGGAGTGCAATTTCATTTCAACAGCAGCTTCGTTCCATTAGTCCAACCCCCAAACCCCATGGCGCTACAGCCCTGATTTGCTTCCGCCTACCAAGGAACAGCTGCTCAACCCAAAGACCTGCAGATTACGAGGTAATTGAGAATGTTAATGTGGACTTACCGTTCTTGTGACATCTTCTCGTTAAAATTTAAAAAAATTGTAAAAATGTCGAGATTTAAATAATGAAGCCGCAAGATGTTAAACCGAAAAGGTGCTGTGGACATTACATAATTCGTACTTCGTTCTCCAAATCAAGCAAGCTTGAGCTTGTAGTTTTACGTAATGTAATGTGATCATGGCCAAATTCATCTGCAGTTTTGCGCGGAATTCGATCCACAAATACTTTTCACTTCAAAAATTCCACACGAATTGGTCAGGATTCCAACCGCGGCCGGCTTGGTCAAAAGCCACTGCCTATGTCAATCGGATATCACGCCCTCTACTCTAATCTCGAATTTGACTATACGCGCCATATACATTCCATACCGCAACATACAATTGAAAAGACACCACAACAGACATGTAGAGGCTGCGTATGAAGCAATGAGAGTTAATTTTCGGCTTCAGCATGGCATAACATGAATATCATCAGGCAACGTCTTAACAGTAAAGACACGATTCGACCTCAATTCGCCGGCATCATGGTACGTTAAAAGAGAGCAAGTTCAGTTTTTCATGAAGTAACGAAAGCGAACCAAAACGTATCAACGTTAAGCTTACAGCACTTCTGAATCGATCCTTTGGAGGACTGCAGCTTATACATTTAATATCTTCACGACGCTGTCAAAGTTCCTCTCCTCCTGTACTTCAGAAATATACAGAGTTTTATACCACTCCTTCCAGTACCGCTGGAATAATCATCTCTGTGAGATATTTTATACATCTAATGTGTCAAATCGGCATAGCTAGTGATGTGCTAATAAAATTTCAGACTAACATAATTGAAATTTCAAGGTGCCGGTAGAAAGCACCTCGGTGGAAGAATCATTCAAATGAAGTCGTTCATGAGAGAATTTATAGCCAACCTCAAACGATTTGTCAAACGAGTAACGAGGTACTCAGAAACCTAAAGCATCTAAAGTCGAGATCTACAGAACAAGTAACCTAAATATAGTGCTAATAAGTTTTGTCATATAAAAATTGCATTGGTAACAGACATGAATGTTTCAAAAAACGATAGTAACAGAATTACTTGGAGAAGGGGGAAGGCAGCCCAAAGCTGTATGTCAATGACAGTAACACTACACTGCATGAATAGATGCAAAAGTGCAAGGAACTACAATAATTTGGAATACAAAATGAAAGCCTAAACTATGCTCGTAGCAAAACAGCAATTTACTAGCCTTTATCAATAAGATTCAGACTGGTTCGAAGAACTGAACTCACTCGAGCTACAAAAGAAAAAAAAACACAGAAGCGCGTTTAAGGACTAACCCACCCACCTGGTGAAGATCATGTCCAGCATGGACGACTTCGCTCCAACCGAATGAAAATTGCATTTCTAACATTTTCTCGGGTGGTGGGAGAATGCACAATACATACTGAACATAAAAACAAGTCCTTCAACTTTTAAAATATATTTAATCGTATGTCATTAATACAGTCAAAATGCACTCGTTCGATGTCACTGCAATTTGGTCAGCACCGCGCAGTTAAGTTAAAAAGGTACAGTATCCACCTTCACGTCCTGGAAAACACAAACATAATGTAGTTAGTTAGGAGTGACAGGCAAAATGCGATGAATAAAGGGAGAAGAGTGTGGCCTAATACCCTATCGTAAAACGCCTCACAACAAAAAAAAAAGATACACATGAAGTTATCTACCAATTAGAATTAGGTTGTTTTCGCGTGTTCTAGTCTTACATTATCTGCTTGTCACACCACGTGAAGCTATATAACCCATACTTTTTAAGGATCTGGAACGGTACATTCCACCGCGAGTTAGTGTAAGACGTGTCTCCTCCGAATGTTGAATCCTGAAGTGGGCTTGATGTCAGAAAGTTTAAATTCACCTCTGAAATTCTCTATACATTCTTGAAACTGATTCTATAGATATCTGATCCAATTTCTGCAGCAGGTATTTGTCCATTCTGATCTATTATACACTAGCATATGTTATTTACTGTAATTATTATTTGGGTATTATGCAGGTACCTGGAGAGCGATAGCTGAAATATAATCTTCAGCCTGAGTGCACCAAACGTCGGTCTGGATTGTTACACTGATATCAAAGAATTTACGAACCTCCGTAAACTTTATTTGTTGCTGAAATAATCTACCGCTGGATATAATACTACTTTCCCTCCGTTATAAAGTCCCTGTTGGTTTAGACTGTTTTCCACCACCGACTTCTCTTCAGTATTGCTCCAGTTTTTTGTAACAGAGAGACATTGCAGAAATGAAGGGGAAAAGGCCAGCCTAAATGAAAAGTGTGCTATGGCATGTTCCTACAATATAATTGGTTGGTCAAGGCGGCAGACTGCTACAAAATTAGGCATTTCTGAATTGGACGTTTGCTCTTCTTTGAAGCGAAGGCAAGAAACAGCCGCGCATAAAAATAAAGAGTACGTAGCGGGCGTCCTAGAACATCTGCTGCTGAAAAACACTATGTGATCTTAAGCAAGCGTAATACAAGGCTGTGGACATCTACGAAGAAAACAACAGAACTAAGGACCAACCAGTGTCAGTGTCGAATGTGAAATACCGTTTACGGCATGTTGGGTTGTGTAGACTTGTATCTGCTACAAAGCCTCTCGATACCCAGATATAAATCTCAGACTTCAGTGGGCCAGACAACACAAGTAATGGACCACCGACCAGTGGAAACGCATGCTATGGAGTAATGAGCCAAACTTTGAGAAGTTTAGTAAAAACGTCGTCAATATGTCCGCCATCGTCCAGCGGAAAGAAGTTGAAGTTAATGTTGCCTAACATCAACAGTGAAGCATGTGGGTTGTAGCGTACTGGTTTAGGGTTGCTTCGATAACAACACGGGAGGCTTCGTGAGAGTGGAAGGTATCTTGAGAAAAAATCAGCACCATCGAACTCCACAAGTAATACTGCGCCATCTGAAACTCAACATACTGGAAGAGTGTTTGTTCTCCAACAGGGAAACGACCCGAAACACAAAACAAACCTATGCAAGACGTATGTATTAAACCATTATCGGGAGTTCTACGAGTAATAACCTCCCCCCATCCGTTACCCGATTTATTACCCATCGAGTTGTTGTGGGACGAACGCGATCGTACATCAAAACAATCTTCCGGCGGCAACTATGGGGATCTTTGGCAATGAATCTTGTAAACATGGGGAACTACAACTACACAGATCTTGGAAAAAATTACAAGAATGATGTCACGTATTTATCGAGCAGTGATCTCAGCCAAGTGAAAGGCGTAGACGAGCGCAAAGTTTGAACAGTGCAGTTCTAAAAGACTTTTTTTTCCATTATTTTAGAGGCATAAATTGCTTTATACTTTTGTCAGTTTGGTTAATAAATGTATATCTCTGTATTCTGATTTAAAATATGTCATTTGAAATATCACCAACCTGCTGCCTAATAAATAACGAGAACTGGAGTTTTCGTAAGGCGAGTGTAAACTTTTTGACGCAGGTGCATAACTCACAGAATGTAAGAAGTATGCTATCGCCTTATAAGGGCACATTCAGTAATAAAACCTTAGAGACATTTTTGTTGAAATTTCAAAAACATGATTAGCAAGCAAGTAGTGACGTTTTGAATGGTTAGGAATTAATGAAAAGTATAGGGAAAGTGGGCTTTGATCTCCCAACAAACTGCACACCATAGCTACGGAGTAAAACAGTTATAAGAAGAAAGGTGCTTATAAAGTAACGTTGGCTGTAAACGTTAACGCGTGCAACGTGGTCCATTCTCGTTGGCATGATATTATATCTTTGCGAATGAAACGGAATGCAAGAAAATGACCAGTTACAGGCAAATTACCGCTAACGTGTGCTAACACTGCCCGGGATGAATTTATTTTATTTTTTGGACAGGGAGAGTGGTGATTTTCTGCTTCAATGAAGAAGGGCGCTTTATGGGACGAAATCGCAGTAAGGTAGTACTAGATGTTGTTGGCAAAGAGTGGATCCCTGAGGGTCGGGGCGGTAGAATGCATCCTCAGAAATCCCTGCCTGTCGTAAAAGAGCCACTTGTATCAGGCTCGTCACTTTCATTTTTCCATCCAACCTTCCTTGGTTAAACAGTGTTCTCTTCAGACTCCGACCAACGGTATTATATTAGCGAGGTCTAACGGTTCACATTTTCACGCCCCTCGTGGTCCTCTTTCTCTTGCCGATGTTCATTCTTTTGCATATTCCTTCTGATTAGTGTGAAGAAAGGATAGTTGTCTAGCTGTACTTCCTCTCAAAACAATCATCACCACAACCAACAGACGAACAGTGATGACAAAAGAGCGGTTGGTTATGCCAAAGGAGAGTGCAGGGCCCGAAACAGTGCGCCCACACAATTTTCAGCTAGTAAATCAAATACAAGAGGATGATGTCCCATAGCTAGTGAAGTTCCGGCAAAAGCTGCTTGTTCACTGCACAAAATTATTCGTGGTCCATAACATTCATTAGTAATTACATTCAAGCAACTTGAGCAACATATAGTATGCTGAATATACATAATTCCTACGTGCAGGGTCATTCGCACCTTCACTATCATATTACATCAGCATGAAGTTAAAATTTGTTCGCATTGCACATAGTTCTGACAACAGGCACTTTTCTAATGTGAATTCCACAGATCAATTTCACTAATTCGCACGATCAGAAAAACACCGATTTACTCTTCACTCAGAACTACCCTAGGGGATAAATTCCTCGCAACGCCCGAAAATAGGGCATGCGAGAAAAAAAAAAGACTGAAATTTTTCCTCATCTGCTGTCTACGTTTCCCTAGCAACGAGGTATTACGGTATTTATCTACATAAAATAAGTCTTGTCCGTACAATGCCCAGAATTAACAAAGAATGGTATTTCTGTATCGGTTGTGTCCACAGTGACAAGGACATGCACTATTTAATTTTCCGTAATTTCTGTCCGTATGTAGACTATGCATGTATACGAGAAAACGGCTAAAGAGAATTTAATGAAAATCAGTATGTAAAGTCGGGGAATAAGTCGCTACAATCTAGGCCACATATAATTTCGTATTTATCTCGGCTTTCCCCAACTGAAGATTGCAAAATATGAGAAATTTTAAAGTAATTGTGAGGAGTTGATTTCATACGGTTTGTTAGCATATTAACGTAATGGTTCTCACAACAGAGGCCTTTCTCGTGGAACATTATTTCCGGTCAGCCGATGGGGGGTAAGAATAGACGGAGTTCGCCTCGTGTTAAAGAAAAGTACAATGTTAGCTGCCATTGACAAGTTCCGCCATACAGGTTCAGTCGCATGTCAACGAAAGGCGACAGCAAGGCGCTCAAGAACAATCACCACAGACAAGAATCATGGCTACTACTTCAACAGTTGTTACAGTCCCCAAAACGTAGTCTACGACGAACATCGCTAAAACTCTAGTTTAAGCGATAGGTCTGTTCTGCGAGTGCCTAAAGAGAGCTGGATGGATTTACAAACCGCATTCAAGTACCTCAGGGTCTAACAGAAAGGGATGAGTGAGCCCGATTACAGCATTGCAGTCGCGTGTTGTTCGTGACGTATGAAGATCCAATTTCTTCTTCAACATGATTTTCGGATGAACAACTTTTCTTTTTTAGGTTCAAACGGCGTGATGTCACACAGAAATCACCATACAGTGCGCTGGTTACGATTTGATGCGCCGTGTCCGATCATGGAATACTGGGCGATTTTGTCTACGATGCTGCATAGAATCCGAAAACAGTGAACCAGGCTGTCTACAGAGAACTCATTACTACCCAATTATTGCGGGATATGTGCCATTCAAGTCGTGCCAGAAACTTGCCCCTCCAACGAATATGTACACAGCAAGATGGAAACTACAACCCACACCGCGGGGGAGTCAATTAACCATTCCGCAACGACAATTTGCAAATCGCGCAGTTTCTCCTGGAATAACATTCATGTACCCTCCCTACTACCCGGATCACACGTCCCCAGATGTATATATGTTGAAAGAATCTTATCAAGACGGATAAACCACCTACAAGGTAATTGCGCGAGAAGATAACGTCATTTTTTGTGTCCTTACAGCAACCTTCGTTAATCAGCACATTCAACAATCGTCAGAAACATCAACAATTTGTGGCATGTAATGGTATACCCGCTGTACAAACGCAATTGAAAAACATGCCAATGCCGTTTGCTTTGCCACATACGGTATACAGGATGAACAAAAATTGCCGCACTTGGAGGTCGGTATGCATTCCTCATCCCACTGCAAGACAAAAGTTTCTATAGCCAAATCAGATTTGGTGTTGTTGGAAAACAAGTCGAAAACGAAAACACTGTCACATCCTGCAGCGCATCGGAATGTAATGGAGAAACGTGCATCATCCCGCTCTACTGTAGTGTTGGCTACTGAATGTATGATTCGAAGCAGTGTATCGATTCATTCAAGTGTCCGAGTGAATCGATTCATAGGAACGGCGAGCTCACGGCACACGATTCAGCTTACTCCCAGCGGAGTGCTGGCGGGGAGCCGAGCTTCCGCTGCAGCGAGACAGTGGATTACGGCACACCGAAAGAATCGCGCGCACAGCACGCCTCAGTGAGACAAGATACACACGGCTTTTTATCGGCACACTGGACACTGGCGGAGAGCCGAGCTTCCGCTGCAGCGAGAAATACAGTGAGCCATAGCAAACCGAAAGAATCCTATGCAGTCATGGATCAGTGAGACAACACAAACACACGGTTCATTGCATTCACCGTCCTCTTCTTACAGGGAGGTTTAAATAATAGATGGATTTATCTGCAGTGTTAAAAAGGTAGTCTCAACATAATTCTCAAGTAGCTAGTAAGTAGGTGGGCTATTAGGTTATACTATTTATTATTTTAATGAATCTTAGTATAACTTTCGTTGGCATTTGACAATTAATTAAAATCGACTCTAGCCTGCCGTATGACTGAGTCATGCTCATGACCACTCAAAAGTACCAGTTTTATATTGGGAAGAACAACTCAGTATCTTCTCAGTTCGTATGTCGCATCGTTGCACAAGACTTCAATCATATATGGACAGTAAGTGAGCCTACTGACGCAATAACTTAACCAACAGTATGTTGCATCAGAAAACCAGTGGGCTACTGTACATCTCGGGTAGCCTATACAAAATATGATTATTTAAAACATGCTCTGCTGATAGAAAAATATATATTTTCAAAAATGACTGAGCGAGTTGGACGTGCGGTTAGTATCGAGTAGCTATGCGCTTGCATTCGGTGGATGGTGGGTTCGAATCCCACCGTCGGTAGCCGTTAAGATGGTTTTCCATAGTTTCCCGCATTTTTACACCAGGAAATCATGGGACTGTTCCTTAAGGCCATGGCTGCTACCTTCCTAATCCCCGACCTTTCCCATCCTGCGTCACCAGAAACCTTGGATGTATTAGAGTGACTGGCATTTTTTTCTAAGAAACGGGTTCATAGTATGAAGACCAGATGGCAGCAGCGAGCACTGAATGCTGTTGCTGCTGTCTTACCATTACATACTACACAGATGCAGTAGGAGCGGTGACTCTAAATCGGATCACTATCGATTCCGTAACGTGAACGCAATCAAATGAATCGAATGTCCCATCACTACTCTACCGTACCCGCCGTCACAGCTCAATGAGTAGACGGATGGGTTATCAAACCAACATGCACCATGGAGCTACGGCTCAAATCTACGTCAGGTTGGTTTTTTATGTATATATATATACATATATATAATTCCCGTCGTGTAACTGCGTTTGTAAGCATGACATCCTGTTGTCACATGACAATAGTCCAACACATGACGGTATGATCCATTCAACTGAATGCATGAGTCGACTAACCACGCACCGCACAACCATAATTGGTCCTGTGAAGTGCACGCAGGACGGCTTCTTGATGGAGTACGCAAACGGCGAATACGTCGATAAGCTTTTAGTGTTGGGTGCATCCGATAACGAAGCTTCTGCTGCTGTTCGTGAGTATGCAGCACAGTACTCTCAAAGGCGCCATCCCGATAAGAATGTAAGAATGTTTTACGTCGCCTTGAGCAACGCCAGCGGGAAACCGGTTATCTTCGTCCACACGCAGTGGACAGAGGTCGTCCAAGGACTAGACGTACTCCACAAACAGAGGACGACATTCTTGAAGCCGTTCACCATTCACCTCGGCGAAGTACCCGTGACAATGCAAGGCAATTCCAGGTATCTCAAACACTGGTTGTTGACGTGTTGCACGACGAAAAACTGCATCCATATTACACGTTAACTCAATACCAGCAACCAGAAGACCGCACTCAACGAGTACAGTTCTCTGAATGACTTTTGCAACTAGTTGAAGATAATGAACATATTTAAGAGAACGTGTCATGGAGTCACGAATGTAGCTTCACTCAGGAAGGTATTTTCAAACCATCATAACAGCCATTATTGGAGTGCCCACCACCCACGTCACCAACCATGAACGTTGCTTTCCGACTACGCTTTGGCTGGAATTGTGGGAGGAGTGCTTTTAGGCTCTTGCATACTGCCGGACAAGTTGAATGCGCTCCGCTATCGAACGTTTCTGGCCGATATATTGCCTGACGCTTTAGAAAACGTTCCGCTTGGTGTTCGACGACAGTTATGGTTTCAGCATAATGGTGCACCGCCACACTTTGGAATGACTGTGCGTAACTGGTTAAATGAAGCGTTTCCAAGGAAAACTGATTCATCGTGTAAGTCCAATGTTCTGGCCTCCACGTTCCCCGGACCTTAATCCAATAGATTTTCATTTGTGGGGACACTTAAAGAACATATTCAAAGTACTCCACACATGGACGTACAAGACCTAATAGCTCGCATGTATGCTACATCAGCAATGGTGGATGCAGGTGTGTGGCGTACGGTCCGGCAAAGTATGCTCCAGCGAGTGGCGAAGTGTTTGCAAATGCACGGTGGTCGATTTGAACATCTGCTGTGAGGTGAACGTTGCTCCTAAGTGTACGTAGCGGCTCTGCGAAGATAAGACTGGACATCAAAGGTACACTATGGAATTATTGTGCGTATCATACTAGGCAATCCAGTGTAGCCTACCTACTGTGAATTGTGTTTCCTTGTACCGCATTGGATAGAGACGATGTTACTGTATCCACTATTATGTTCTACGTATTGGCTTTATTTGTACCATGGACGAAACAAAATGGTCGTTTACGCCTGGAAGAAGTTTATGTTATGTTTGAATGTTTAAATAAAGGTAACTGTAACGGTAAGAGAGAACATAGTGTATTGCACAGTGGAGGTGTACACTGGACACAATTTGATACATTAGCTGAAAAAAAATGGCGCGAACGCGACTCCAACAACGGCGCGTCCGCACAACGGGCCTTTATGGCATTACCTCGTCTCACTGAGCTCACGAGACAGCTCCGTCAGAGCGCCGCGTTCATACGACCCGTGCTTGGCCACGCTGCCCGCCGTTACAGCGTTGCCAGAGCCTCGATCCTTACCTCGCATTTCTTTCTTTTTTTTTTTTTTTTTTTGCTAGGGGCTTTACGTCGCTCCGACACAGATAGGTCTTATGGCGACGATGGCATAGGAACTGGAAGGAAGCGCCGTGGCTTCATTAAGGTACAGCTCCAGCATTTGCCTGGTGTAAAAATGGAAAATCAGGGAAAACCATCTTCAGGACTGCCGATAGTGGGATTCGATCCCACTATCTCCCGGATGCAACGTACAGTGTTTGTCATTCCTAACACTTAGTTTTGGCAATAAAATACATAGACACAACCGAACATACTATCGGCATCTCACGGGAAGTCGCGGCAGCTTGTAGGTACGGCACGAGTAACAGATACTACACTAAACTACATTAGTTGTGATAAACGTGCGAGCTCTATGAAAAAGATCCGTGTTCATTATTAAACTGTTCATTTCGCAGTACTTACAGTAAATGAGTAACTGAAGCGAAATTGCACTAACAATTTGAAACTTCACAGCAGCACCTTAGTTCACAGAACCACCCGTACGGAACCGGTGTTTCTTGTCAGGCCTCGAGACTTGAGATTGGCGCATGCGCAGCAGCCACATGTATACTCATAATTCCACCGAATAGTGGAAATGAACGCTGCCTAGTATCACTCCGAATTAAAATTGCAGTTAAAATTAACAGTCATGTATACAGGCAGGATAGTTCAATATTACTCTTATCCCGTTCTGTCGGGGAGATGCTGACTACTGCACTACTACAGAACACCGGAAGCCATGAGCTACGCCAACTTGTTTCTCAATGCGGGGAAGGGAGAGACGACCTAGGGTGAATGAATTAACTACAGTAATATACATTTTAGTTATCTAATTGTCGGCCACTCCTACAGCCATTTCTTGATGAACGCAGTGCTTTTGCATCCGTTTCTCGGCACAGACCAGAGCAAAATGTAGCTTCCACCGAAGTCCCAGTCTCGCCCACGGCTGAGACAATATGGAAGCTGCTGGAGTATAAGTAGTGCTGAACAATGACATTCGTAGCACGACCAGTGTGTCTGATTGTTATGAAGGGTGTTGCTCATAGGGTCAGTCGTGCTGCAATAGCACTTTCTGGCCCAGTGAGGAAAACAAAGTCGAAATACCTCACTTCTCACCTTGCTTTGTATGCCTTATTTTGGGGCCACCGTCGGTTGTTGCAGTTTCTCTGTAACTCATAACCTTTGGAGGTGCTATTTAGGGATCCAACCAGCCTCTGGGCTGATGAACTAACAGACAGACAATTGTCTACTTACATGAGGCAAAAATACAGCCTGAGGTAAGGATATAAGTTTCCACCAAACTTGGTGCAATACGAATTCAACGTAAATTCCTATAACATCCTACCAACTCCAGATGTCAGTCTAGTAAAGTGCCTTTCCACTAAACTGTAAGAACTGAACGCCGTTGTATGCGTAGGTCCATTAGCATCCAGTACGCTACACAATTATAACATACGGGGGCGGATCAAATATGCCTCCCTTACACATTTTCTCCATCGGAGTGGTAAGGTTTTGACAACGGCCCTGATAGAAAGAAGCGGGGCGTGTACAGGAGCGGTTAAAAAGCTTCCATCGTAAAGTAATCCGAGAATCGGCATGGTCCACTTAAAGAATATTTCTTAGAGTATAATTCCAACCTGATACTCTGTTGAACGTAAAAAAATATTGGAACTTGCAAAGAAGTCTAACACATGACAAAAATGACGAAACAGCTGCTCTTGGTAATGTGCAATAGTGAATATACAAAGGATACTAAATGAAATAGTACTTTGAAGGTAGAAATTTCCTACTATTTAGAAACTGTTTATTTCAGCTCTTAATGAAATTAGTAGGAGATAGATGGTACATAACCTCGTTCTCTCATGTGTCATCTGAGCTAAGAGAGCAGCAGTTGGGCGTAATCCCGGAAGTTGAGGATGCAATAGGAAATAATAGTGATAATTTTACAAACATATTTTTGATAGCGACACTGATAAATACTATGTCAAACTCGCTGGCTGAATGGTCAGTGTACTCTTCGGTTCAGAGGGTCCCGGGTTCGATTCCCGGCCGGGTCAGGGAATTTAACCTTCATTGGTCAATTCCAATGGCACGGGGGCGGCGTATTTGTGCTGTCCCCAACATCCCTGCAACTCACACACAACACTATCCTCCTTGGGAGGGTCTCCCTTACAAGGGCTGCACTCGGCTAGAAATAGCCACACGAAATTATTACCACAACACGCAGTTACCTTACATGGCAGATGCCACCCACCCTCATCGGAGGGTCTGCCATACAAGGGCTGCACTTGACTAGAAATAGCCGCACGAAATTTAAAAAAATTAAAATAAAGACTATGCACCAGAAGAGTGAAAGTGAAGATGAAAATACAAATGTTTGAAAGCTAGTGCTTGCCGAGAGACCTTCAAAGAGGGATAAAATGGGCAGTATTACACAGGAAACTGGCCATGTAATTGTTGGGAACAGGAAATTTTTTTGCACCAAATGCTGTGTAAGGTACTCATTCTCGAAAAGCGAGAGCAGAACGAAAACAAAAGTGGAACAGTCAAAAATATATAACTAACGACCAAAACGAAAGAAGTTCAAGCTAGAACTCCAAAACCTCTCAAAATATCTTTGAAATGCAAAGAAAAACTAAACAAAATGATTGAAGAACAGGACACAGTCGGGACAAGAGTTTTGTGAATATTGGGGGCTCTTGGGAGATCGAGGCAATAGAGCAAGCTATGTGGTCAGCCTCGCTGAGTCGAAAGCACTTGCAACATCACGGAAAAGGACCAAGGAACCCGACAAAGAGAAATGCTGTTACTCATTTGCTTCATTTCCGAGTAAAAGGAGAACGATTTCGGGTGTTGCAGAGGTTACGTGCCAGAAGCGACCGTGCCGGATGCGACCGGGCCATTATCGTGCAGCTAGCGACCGAGCGGACAAGCATCGTGCAACATGCGACCCATCAATCACTTACAACTGATCTGCATTTAGGGCTGTCACCAAGTGGCAGATTGCTTATTAGTTACTAAGTCTTTTCTAAAATAAAGGTCTGATGCCGTGGTTAGCCGGTTCGAGTGTCGTTGGACGAAAAAATAATAATAATGTTGCTAGCTTTACGTTCCAGCAACTATGTTTCTTGTTTAAGGAGACGCAGAGGTGCCGGAATTTAGTCCCGCAGGAGTTATTTTAAATGCCAGTGAAACCACCGACACGAAGCTGACGTATTTGAGCACCTTCAAACATCAACCGGACTGAGCCAGGATCGAACCTGCCAAGTTGGAGTCGGAAGACCAGCACCTCAACCGTTTGAACCACTTAGCCTGGATGCAAAACATTTTCTCCGTCAGAATGTAGGCCGGCAGGGTAGGAAAGTTGGTGGTATACAACTTGTAATCACTAGATTGCATGCCAAAAGCCTGGATTCAAATCCAAACCTCTTCGCATTGTTGAAATTGAGTGAGGGAATATGATTCTGATTATGGTGATTCGTCCGTCGGACGACGACGTAAAATTCTGAACAGACCCCTAGGTGTTATTCGAGAGGAGTAGGCTACGTGCCGACACCGGGTTTCACCCTCTTCCTACCTCATTATCACAATCTCACATCCAAAAGCGCAAGCCGCCCAAGGGCATCAGGTAGAAAGACCTGCACCAGGCGAGCCGAACACGTCCTCGGGACACTTCCGGCAAGTAAGTAGACCTAAGCCATAAATAATTTCAGAGAATTAGGAAATTTATTGAACATCTCCCCTGGTAAATGATTCCAGTCCGTAACTCCACGTCCTATAAACGAACATTTGCCCCAATTTGTCGTCTTGAATTCTAACTTCATATTGTAACTTCCTACTTTTAAAAACACCACTCAGACTTATTCGTCTACTAATGCCATTCTACGCCATCTCTCCACCGATAGCTCGGAACATCCCGCTTAGTCGAGCAGCTCGTCTTCTTACCTCTATTTTTTTTCCTGGTGGCTTTACGTCGCACCGACACAGATAGGTCTTATGGCGACGATAGGCTAGGATAAAGCTAGGAGTTGGAAGGAAGCGGCCGCGGCCTTAAGGTACAGTCCCAGCATTTGCCTGGTGTGAAGATGGGAAACCACGGAAAACCATCTTCAGGGCTGCCGACAGTGGGATTCGAACCCACTATCTCCCGGATGCGTGCTCACAGCTGCGCGCCCCTAACCACACGGCCAACTCGCCTTGTACTTCTTAGTCATCCCAGCCCAAGATTTGCAACATTTTCGTAACGCTACTCGTGTGTTTTGTTACCAAACATTATCGACTGTTTTCTGAAAGGGTTTCAACCTTAATTTCGGAGACGAAGGTACACTGTAATTAGATTCTGAAACAAATTTAGATATGACCAGCTGATGTGCCCATGCTTCGCTACGGAATCCTACAAAGTATTCAGAATTCTAGGAGTTAATACACGTTGTGAGTAAGATTATATTAAATTGCATAGTTGTTAAAGTTACCCAGCGAAACTCACCATACGTCTTTTCTCATGTGCATACTGGGTTAGGGAATTATAATCGCAGTCTAATGTGAAGACTGGGTTAGGGAATTATAATCGCAGTCTAATGTGAAGACTGGGTTAGGGAATTATAATGGCAGGTCCTCTTGCCTACTATCAGTTCACAATGAACTTGGGGAGTTTTTCATTACGATGGCAGGCCCACTTCCTACTGACAGTTCAGTTGGGCAGTTCGATGATAATGGCAGACAATCACCCTCCATCTGCCTTTTTACGTCCTCAGAAAGGCTGTTCTTGTGGTTTTCCCAAGTGAAATCATCATAGGTCATTACAATGAAGCCAGTAGGAATGTCACGATTACAAGCAATATTATCATATGAAGTACTCAAATAGAAAATCTCACATTCTCTCATTTTTAACGAAGAGTGCTATGCTGCCGATCTAACTAACCAAAGTTCCCGACCTGGAATCACCTGGCCGCAGACGGCCGTGAAAACTCCTCTGCCATTATTCCTTTAAGAGTGCACACTACTTATTCCAATCAGCGCCTCAGAGCAAGGATCAAATGAGTCGAATACTATGTTAAACCTGTGCGTTACGTACCAGTTGTATCAGACAATCGAAGAACCAGCGGAATGTCATGCTAAAGAACAGAGTTATCTAACTCCATATCCCTCTGTGGGTGGGGGCAGTAGAATAACATCCATGTTATTCCCTGCCTGTCGTAAGAGGCTCTCAACTTGGAAGCGTGGTCTGGCGACCACGGGGCACTGAGTTGAGTCCTGGCACTGCTCCCACCTACTTGTACCAGGCTCCTCACTATCATCTATCCTATCTCATCTCCGTTGGTCAACTCTCGTTCTTTTCCGACGTCGACGGTATTTAGGGAGTCTTTCACTTTCACGCCCTTCGTGGCCCTTGTCTTTTTTCGCTGATATTTTCATTTTTCGCAGTGTCGGATGCCTTCCATTTTTTTCTCTCTCATAATCACCACCACCGCATTAACACGTAGAATTTCTCCTCTAATGGTTGGCGTCAAGAAAAACACCCAGCCGTAAAAGTCTGCCAAATCTGCTACAAACCCTGACCCGCATTGAAAACCGAATAATGTGGGGAGTAATAGAAACGAGCCCAGTGGTATCACTGCTCGCTTCTCACCAAGTCAGTCCGAGTTTGATTCCCGGCCAAAACGCGTTGGATTTCCGAAATGAAATGCCACGTCCTATGGGTAGGATTCGACATAACAATGGAGGTCCTGTGGCTTATAATCACAAAAGTAAAAGTCACGTAAAACTCTATGCGTATTTAGTTTTTAATAGAAAAACATTAAAGAAACGACAAAGCGTTTATGTACCTTTTAGAGAATATCACACTTGACCAGATTTGCCGTGCGAAATGATTTTCATTGTTACAGCAGTGTTCGAAAACACCATTGGCGGTAATACATGCTCGGCACCTTCGGAGAAAATTCTCTTGAACCCGCCGCAGTACCCCGCCGTTTTGACTGATGTCCTGAGCAGCTCCCAAGACACATTCCCGGAACTCTTACAGAGTTTCCACTTCTCTGCGATAAACCTTAGATTTCATGAACCCCTTAAAAGAAGTAATCTAAGGGGTTTTGATCGGACTTCTTGTCGACCGATTCATCGCTGTGGATAGGCGGCGTCCAGGTGACGGCGCACTGCGTTGGTAAAGTGCGGGGGTGCTCCACCATGTTGCAACCACAGATTCCGTCGCGTATGGAGTGGAACATTATCTAGTAGTAGTAGTAGTAGTAGTAGTAGTAGTAGTAGTAGTAGTAGAGTGCCTTCCAGAAATTGTAGATAATATACGACCGGGCGAGTTGGCCGTGCGGTTAGAGTCGCGCGGCTGTGAGCTTGCATCCGGGAGATAGTGGGTTCGAATCCCACTGTCGGCAGCCCTGAAGATGGTTCTCCGTGGTTTCCCATCTTCACACCAGGCAAATGCTGGGGCTGTACCTTAATTAAAGCCACGGCCGCTTCCTTCCCACTCCTAGGCCTTCCCTATCCCATCGTCGCCGTAAGACCTATCTGTGACGGTGCGACGTAAAGCAACTAGCAAGAAAAAAAAGATAAGATACGCTAGCCATTCTATGAGGTAATACCACAGATCCTCTGATAATGCTCCCCAAAATCCCTGTCCAAACATTAATGGGAAAACCGAACCTGGTGGTGGGAACGTCTCATAGCATGGGGCTTGTTCTCCGACTACACATACGTGTTGTCAAAACTGAAGCTGCCATTCCTCGTAAACGAGACCTAACTTGTGAACATGGGGTTGAGGATGGAGCTATTCACAGAAGGCTATCTGCGGTGCATAATTTCTTTCCAGTAGTGCTGAACACACTGCAAATGATACTGATGTTGCCGGTCTTCCCGTTATGTTCGTAGGGCGGTCCACTCCTACCACTACCGCGATTTGGCGAGTATTGCTGCTGAGGGTCCACTGCAGTAAATGCTAATATGCGGTTCTCTGTACGAAGATCAGGCAGACCCACCAGCTTCGCGCATGGGCATGGCGTTTCCAATGTCAGCTATTCTCTGTAGGGTCTATACCTGCTACAACACTCCTCACTAGAAGACATAACAAATCATTGATTGATTAATTAACATTGTTTAGCATCTGGCTTTTGATGCCAAGAGTGTCCGAGGATGTATGCTGTGTGAGGGTGTTGCCTGCGATTGTAATTGCACGGGCCATCAAGGCATTTTCCTGAAGATGAAAATGGGAAACCACAAGAAACCATTTTCGAGGATGGCCAACGGGGTATTCGAACCCAGCAACCTACAGATGTAGCTGTAACCAGTCGAGCTGTAATGCACTGTCATAACCTGCTTGGTACCTTCTCCCAGGCATGGAAACGCAGCTCCAAATATGGACATTTTTTTAGGAAAAGACGTAAACACATCACCATATTTCGTGTTGTAAGACGAGTTTCCCACAAAAGTGTTACATAATGTAGGGGCAGCAGCTGCTTATGGGACTTGTTGAAATGACATTACACCCCGTACTGGTACTTCACAGGAAAGTTCTTGAAAAGCAACTGAAGGAAATGCTGCTCTGTCATATATGTTTCCCGAAAATCCAGGGAATGGTCCTGATGATACCCAACAGCTGTTCTTACAGATCAGTTGATTATAAAACAAATAATCCTTGTTAAAATGTTACCGAACTTTTGTTATTCTAATATTCAGCAGATTACCTGGTTGTGCATTTCCCCCAAATGTTTAGGATTTTGTCCTTGAAATATCTCTTGCGTTATGCCTATTTATTACCCATCTATGGTTTCTTTAGGGAAGGAATACCTCGGTTTATGGCATTCCAAATTATACATTACACTGACATATTTCAACGAGTTCTTGAATTGGCTCTCTCTCTCTCTCTCTCTCTCTCTCTGTGTGTGTGTGTGTGTGTGTAGAATGATCTATGTTTTATTTAAAATTTCGTAAGAAATGTACTCATTCATTGTTATTTATTAGCCTTTCATACAATCGTTCTAATTGTTCTCCGTAAGGAGCTGTATGGGTTGTATTTCCCGATGACTAATTCAGTGTACATTAATGTTGTGCACCGTTTGCGGTTTAGTAGTTGAAGAGAACAAAGACAATTTCATTCCCTACCCCGTAAGCAGTGTTCTCAATTTTTGGCCATTTTTCTAACTTTTTCTGGTTCTCATTTAGCTTACCTTATCTTGGGTAATGACAAAGCTTATAAAATGACAATTTGCTTGTCAACGCAAGTCGGATCCGGCACGGTTACAGATTATGTGGTCGCTAGTGGCACGGGTCGCACGCGGCACGGTCGCATCTGGCACGCCACCGTTGCGGAGGATATTTCATGAATACCCTTGATGAGTCCAAATGTTCATTAGACGTGCACTTACCAATCGACAGGCTAATGTGTCTGGAACTTTAAATGGTGACAGGGGAAAAACATCACTTGCTAACGAACACCCTTCTGAGGTACTAAAAGACGTTAAGACATCAACATCGCATCTCCTCATTATAAATCACACTACATACGCAGAGAAGGGAGTAGTGTTATCTACCATAATATCTGAGTTGGCCAACAATGTGCAAACTCTGTGATTGAAAGAATTGGCCAGTTCCACGAGGTGAACCTTAAGCAGACCCTACACGGTCAATAAAACTGCCCGTACCGAAAAATATTGACAGTAATACTGATAGCGTGTGGACTGGAATGATGGAATGAAGCCCAGTACTGCAGCAGATCCGGATTTCCTGATCTGCGAGCGTCAGTACTGTAGAGTGGTGGGGTACTGACAGTTATATTGACCGTGTGAGAGCGTTCATTATTTCTGTCAGTAATAACGGAGCAGCGATGGACGACAAACGTGTTCCTCACCAAGAGCAAGTAGAGGTGCTTGTGGAACAGCCAAGTAGGCCTATTTATTTATACATCCATAACAGGGTATATCCCCAATTACAATGGATGGTACAAAAAACATTCAATATATAAATGGTACCTATTGCAAAAGTTTATCGAGCTATATGAAACGCTGCCAGAATAAACGTAACAATACCCCACATGTTTCCACAACTGCTGTACTGGTGGAAACTGGTGACATTATAGCGGAAAACTTGAAAACTTCAAAATTCCTACCAGTTGCAAGATTCCGCAATGTCACCGCTAATCTTTCTGCCGCCGATAAACAGGCCCGCGTGCTTGTATTTAGCCTTATTAGAAAAGGCTCTACCATTCCTAGTAATTTCGCAAAAGTAGGTCTACCTCATTCATTCGGAGATAGTTCTGATAATCTTCTGCTTCGATATATTGTATTTCCCTCAACAACTTCATATGAGTAGTGGTTAGTGTGATTAGCTGCCACCCCCGGAAGCCCGGGTTCGATTCCTGGCTTTGCCACAAAATTTGAAAAGTGGTACGAAGGCTGGAACGGGCGTCCACTCAGCCTCGGGAGGTCAACTGAGTAGAGGTGGGTTCGATTCCCACCTCAGCCACCTCGGATGTGATTTTCCGTGGTTTTTCACTTCTCCTCCATGCAAATGGCGGGATGGTACCTAACTTAAGGCCACGGCCGCTTCCTTCCCTCGTCCTTATCTATCCCTTCCAATCTTCGCATCCCCCACCAAGGTCGCTGTTCAGCATAGCGGGCGAGGGCGCTGGGCGAGGTACTCGTCATCCTCCCCAATTGTATACCCCGACCCAATGTCTCACGCTCCAGGACACTGCCCATGAGGCGGTAGAGGTGGGATCCCTCGCTGAGTCCGAGGAAGAAACCAACCCTGGAGGGTAAACAGATTATAAGAAGAGTACGAAGAAAACTTCATATGAGAATACTCTTCTTTTTTGTTTGCTAGGTGCTTTACGTCGCATCGACATAGATAGGTCTTATGGCGACGATGGGACAGGAAAGGGCAACGGGTGGGAAGGAAGCGGCCGTGGCCTTTAAGGTACAGCCCCAGCATTTGCCTGGTGTGAAAATGGGAAACCACGGAAAACCATCTTCTGGGCTGCCGACAGTGGGGTTCGAACCCACTATCTCCCGAATACTGGATAGTGGCCGCACTTAACCCTCTACTGCCCAATGTGACTTTGAAGTCACACATCATTCTGTACACATTTTCTACTGTTAGAATGCAATTGAGCCACTACTTCCCAGTGTAACTTTCAAGTTACAGTATGGCTGTGTGATTTTCAACTGTTTATAGTTTAATAGTTATATGCATAAGCCACCAGGAAGCGCCAAATGTATGGTTGGGAGCATTTCCCAGGCACATGGCGGATAGCTAGTTTTACAATTATCTTTTGTGTTATTACTAACAAATTATATGCATAAAAAATATAGAAACCAAAGGTAAGCATCTTGAATATTTTATGAGACTGTTATTTTATAAATTAGTCAATTTTCACATATCAGAACATTACTGCCCAGTGTGACCTGGAAGTCACAAACCTAATTTTTGAAAATCAAAAATGAAAATTCAATAAAAACTGCATTTATGTGTAGTTTACAACATATTTACTTAGTATATGGCAGAGAAATTTTTTTTAAAACACAACAAAATAATTTGGGCAGTAGAGACTGCAGCTATCGAGCTCGGTTCTTCTTGTTTACGTTTTGTGCAGAGTGCTAGTATGATAGCTACACATGCCCGTCCTTTACGATCCATTTTGATGGACTATTGCAATTTCAAGTTATAAATCTCATTCCGTAATGACGGTTATTGACTTTTTATTTGTACAGTGAGAATATCGCAATGATAAGCAAGCCCTGACCAAAATATTGACAGTAATAATGATCGTGTAAGGTCGCTACAATATTGATGCATACTGTTACTATTATTGACGCAGTATTACTGACCGTGTAGGGCCTGCTTTACATTTAAAAAGCCTAAAGTGCATTCGTGTCAAATATTATGTTCTACATGCTAGAAAGAAATTTGCAGCTGTACAAGTCGGTTCTATAGAAGAAACTGACACCGATTTAGCTGCTCATCACACTGAGGCAGACAATACGTACCTTCATATAGTTCGATGCTATGTTACACGTTCGACTTCCAACAGTGCCTGCCAACGCCATTTTTTAATAGTCAGCTGCTTTTTTATAAACTACCACTGTGGACATACAATTTGACCACGTACGAAACCAGTACGGCTACCGTAACTTGCTAGTGTAAATGTGGCATGAAGCAGGGGTACTCGTGCTGGGAATCACATTGCAACGTGTGTTTTCAAGGAACGTGTCGATTCCTTCAGAAGTTAAACAACTGACACTATACTCTTGATACGTGTAGGAGGTGGAACAAAAACTGCCACGTGGTTCCAATGTTCTTATTTGCCTTGCACGAAAATCCAAACCTGAAAATATTTGATCATAAATTCATGGTTAGTGGCCACAATCACTTAGAATGTGACGTACTCCATGGCCCGATCGAAAAACAAAAGAAGCAGCAAGTACCAATGACTGGTATCAACTGGTAGCCTACGCTCAGTTGGCAAAGAAAACCATGCAGTGTATTACATTTTATTAAATCATAATATCATAGGCTATTGAAATAAAAATATTTTGGTTTTGTACCTTTCATTATATCTTTACAGCCATCCTGAGTTTCCAAAAACGTGTTCAAAAATGTCATTATCAAAATGTTATTAGCAAAATGTTTGCACCCATACCAGACGCTAAAATACTCTACTTACCCGCAATTGTTCGCAATTTTATGCATTTCAAAAAAATACAAACACTTTAGTTGATACATACACAAATAAAGATATATATACATATATACAGAAGGACTAGAACATCTCCGCTCACTCAGAGGGGCTATCAGAACTAGACTGCTCTCTCGCTTTTCTTCCCCTCCTTTCAGGCCTCCAAAAGTGCTGTAAATTGTGGTAACACTCCCTGTGAACTGCACAGTTACAACCCGAGCACCAATAACAGGTCCTTCCCCTTTCTTTGTTGGTCCAAGATTATGCATAAACGTTCCAGCTTTCCAGGAAGTTTGTACATGTCACTCATTATCACTCATATGACTCAAGTCATTGTTTTATCCATCCTCAGAATTGGACTTGAACCTAAATTACTCGACATTTCCGCAAAATAACTGATAAACGCGTAGGTACAACAGAACTACACCGTAACGACGCAAGGCGCCATACTGCACTGCGCAGTTAAGGTAGCAGGCCTAGCGACTGAATTTGAAGACTGCGCCGTTGATTTAAACGGCAGTCTACCGCCTAGCAAGAAGAGTAAAAGGAGAGACTGTAATCTGCTGTTTAAATTGATATACTACTACATAGAGCACAGTTGTGTGTTACTACGCATAACGAGAGCGTGTCGAACGGCTGCAAAACAGTCGATGACCACAGCGACGTGCACAAAAAGGGCCATGTATCGTCGTTTAACCATTTGGGGGTTAAAGACTCATAACACCTTCGGAAGAAGATAAACAGGGAAATCGATTTAAGTGGCAGGTTGTTAAATGGTTTCGTTTTACGAAGGAGTACGGTGCAGTCTTTTCCAAAACGAGTCTCACTGAGGATGAGCCGTTTCAATCAATAAGCTTCATTCCTAGAGGGAAGGAAGATGTTCGACTGCAGCCTAAAAAATGTCATCGTGGCATACTACAAATTTCAGAAAACAAAAAGAAAGATATTGTCGATCTCCTCGCACTTATTCCGCATATATTCCATAACTTTAACAAAAATCTCAAATCAAACTTCAATTCCACAATGCGAATGCGCTAGCGACGGAGAAGGAAAATATCTTCGAAAAAGGGACTACGAAAGTTTGGCAAAAACGCTCGAACAGGGCTAAAATATTTATAATGAAGGGCAAATCCTCGAAATATAAACACTTTTCTAGAAAACCGTACGGCGACCTCCTCTTGTTAGTGAGCCCTTAACAAAGCATATCTATTCGCTAACTCGGCGGGAGCATGCGCTGTACCGTATTGCACGGTATATCGGCAGCTAATGCAGTTCTAGGAATAGTTAACATTCTAGAATGGCCACGGTTTTTATCATCAGCAGCAGCATAATGTTCTTATGATGTATAGTAACGATGAATTCAAAGACAAATTCAGACCACACAAGTATATTGTCAAGTAGCCCTATTTGGTTGGGGTTACAGGCAACAATTTGTTCACTGCAACAATTTTTTCCATTATCCCTCTTGATCAAATATTAACTAATACAATTTTATGCTAATGCATATTATCAAATTGTTATCGGTGACCATAAAAACACCTGTACTATTAATTAGCACGCATGTCCAATTAAGAATTTATCGTAGTACTGTAAGCCTATTTATTATATTGGCAGTGAGAGCTTTTATCGTGTGACTGCTTTCAATTAACAATACACTACAAGAAGATATTTGTTAATTACGCTGTATTTATCGCAGTGCTGTTGTCAACGTTTATATTTTGGCAATAACAAAATTAATACAGCATTATATGTTTATACGGCTCGGTCCAGAAATGTGCAAAAAAAATCCTCGAATTCTTCCGTCGTCAAACTGTACGAAACAAATCCGCGCCTGCAAGAACACCGAACTATTACCCAGAATCCCAAATTCTCCCAGCACGAACGCTCGAAATACGACGAATTACATGTGTGCATGCGCCCGACAGTCTGAGGTAATTTCAGTTTGCTGTACGAACAAATCTTAATTTATAAAAACAAAGCCGTCCGAGGGTTGCCATCCCGTGAACAGTTACGAAACTTTATCAACGAGCCAATAGTTAGCTAATACGCTCTGCAACGCATCGAAGAAACAGGTAGGTCTTACGGTGACGATCGGGTAGGAAAGGGCTAGGATCGGGAAGGAAGCGACCGTAGTCTTAATCAAGGTACAGCCCCAGCATTTACCTGGTGTGAAAAAAGATCAATCCCTAAGGATATTAAATTGAAGTTAAGGTCCGATACAATTAATACTGCCGGGCTGAGTGGTTTACACGGTTGAGGCGCTAGCCTTCTGACTCCTGGCTCAGTCCAGTGGTATTTGAAGGAGCTCAAATACGGCAGCCTCGTGTTGGTAGATTTACTGGCACGTAAAAGAGCTCATGCGGGACAAATTATCGGCACTTCGATGCCTCCGAAAATCGTTAACAATGTAGTTAATGGGACTTAAAAACACCAGTATTATTTACAAAAATAGTAATTCCTTCGAAAACATTTAACCTTATAAGACAAAATTCCAAATGAGATATATTTTTAAACCCTAGGTCAGGACGAATAGAAGTACATAGTGTGACGACTTCTGCTGTTTGATATGTTCCTACACGTGTTCCTTGTTTTGAAAGTAATATGTGACAAATTCGTAGGAAATATTTTACATGTAGTAATGATTTAATGACATTACTTCTGAAATTGGTTCGTCAGTGTCTTAACGAATATGTCAAACGGGTATGTGTGTATAGAGCTATTTCATTAATTCACCACAAAATCAAAGTTACAATTATCAGCTATAAGCTTAAAAAACACATGTCCGACTGTTAGTGTACATGCTGCGTAATATAACCACATTAAAACTCTGCAGGTACCCACATGATATTACGTACCGGTATGTCATACATATGTAATTCCTACATAACTACTTAAATTAAATTACATATTAACATACTCAAATTAATGAATCTTATCAGCACGTCACCCCATCAGTCAGTTAACTGGACACCTTGGACATTTTTTTATTTTTTTATTTTTTTGCTAGGGGCTTTACGTCGCACCGACACAGATAGGTCTTATGGCGACGATCCTTGGACATTTTCCGGGTATGTTTTGCGGTCGTACAAGCTTGCACTTCTTTCCGTACTTCTTTTGTTCGGAAATAAAATCGGCATCGTATGTAATGAAAAATAAATTTTGGTACCAAGTCCTGAGCATGTTCAGTACAGCACTCAAGTCTATAAGAAGCAGTAATTAAAGGTAAACCATCCAGGCATTCTTGAAATATTTCACCCCATTATGCTTCTTGTACACTAATATTTCTCACAACTTCCTCTACATGAGAAAACAATAATAATTCACTCGATGGATAAATAAGATAGTTGGATGCCTTAAAATATTATTCTAGACTTGTTAGGTCCTCCTCTGTATTGTTTTGCATAGAACCAATACATGCTGTACAGGCTATCACTTCGCTTGCAGGTTTAACAATATACGCACAGAACTGATGAATGACAATTTTTGAACTGGTGATAGGAGCTATTTGTTCCATCTTCCCAACTTGATAATGGTGGACCGAGCTAGTTGGCCGTGCGGTTAGGGGAACGCAGCTGTGAGTTTGCATCCGGGAGATAGCGGGTTCGAATCCCACGGTCGGCAGCCCTGAAGATGGTTTTCCGTGGTTTCCCATTTTCACACCAGGCAAATTCTGGGGCTGTACCTTAAGGCCACGGCTGCTTCCTTCCAACTCCTAGGCCTTTCCTATCCTGTCGTTGCTATAAGACCTATTTGTGTCGGTGCGACGTAAAGCAACTAGCAAAAATAAAAAATAAAAAAAATAATGGCGGCTGATCAAAGGTAAGCGTGCTGTAATTTTTTTCGTGAGCTGTACTTATGATTTTGGCATCCTCTTTGACTACCAGCTTTTGTCATGGCTCTAATCAGACAAATTATGTTAAGGGTACTATCACTTTAAGGCAGATGTTGACGTGGGATAGCCTTCGACCACTTTAACAGAGTGGGAACTTTTGGGCGTGAAACAAAAATGACGCTTATCATTCGAATGTTTATTGTAACCCGAATTACAACCCGGGACATTGCAAGTTGTAGGCATATTTACATGCGGTAGGAAATTGAAGCATATGTCAAAGTATACGTCCTACTTCTCAAATGCATAATCTTTTTCACTTTTCGGTTCATGAAAAGTTAATGCCAGCTATTTTGCATTTATACAACTCGAGAATGTATAAAACTACTGAACAAGGCCACAAACTGTTTGCACACTTCCACAGTAAGCCGACGAAAAGCGCGCGTACTCGGCCCTTTTACCGACAGCAGCGCTGTAGGTGGAGGAAAACATGTACACCGTGTCTGTTAACATGTGATTCAGGGGGAGTCGTCACACTATTCATTTCTATTCGTCCTGCCTAGATGTAATAATAGCAAATAATATTTTAATACCCTCCTTTCGTAAGGGATTAAATTAGGTTAACTCCGAAAACTAAATTATTCATTCCACAAACAGTTTGACGAACTTAGTTGTAATTTTACAAGAATGTTATCCTTTTATGTCTTAGGTTTCAAATTTGATATACTTCAAAATGTTTTAATAATAATAATAATAATAATAATAATAATAATAATGTTTGTCCAACCCTTATCCCGTTTCCCTACGGGGTCGGGTATGAGCAAGGCCGCACTAGATAGACAGGCCACAAGGCTCGGACCGTGACGTCACGCTAGTGGCTGGGGTTCATCATGGCAGTGTAGGGCCCGCTCTCACTTTCACCATGATATTGTTCATTTATTCAACCTTAACGATAAAATTGAACACTCCTTCAATTGTGGCTTTACTTAGGCTTGTATACTACACGAGTTTTATGCGGGGAGAAAACTGGAAGGGCAGTACATGTACATTTCTTTATGTAAAATTATGATGACATCTGTCACTTGTAACTCAACACGTTATCTTTAAAAGATTAGAACACATAATACGTATACAAAAAGGTTTAATGTTACTAGGAAAATGCATGATGGCAATTCACAACAAAAGTCTGAAACCTTTCTTAGAAATTAAGCTGCAACTTAAAACTTACCTAAGAATTCCTAAGGTTTCAGTTTGTACATTTTTATTTTCCTGAGGATTTCTTCTTCTCAGCGATGAGTTTCCCACGGTAACTTTTCTATTGTTATTCAATAATATATTACAAAAGATGTATATACATCTGTCAACGAAATGTTTAAAACTATTTATTTAATCACAGCATGTTTAAACATTTTCGTTTTCCAGAACATTGTTGACAAGCGAAGTCAGAATTTTTCTCTGAGAATCCTCATGTAAAAACATTAGTATACAGGTTTACATTTTGTAGCTCTAAAAGAGTCTGGTACACCTTTTTATACAGGGCAGGAGCAAGCCAAGGCCGCACTAGATAGACTCAGACATTTTTTTGTCTGACTCAGAGTTGTCAAAGTCAGGATAAGTTGTCAGCTTGATTAAGCCAGTTATTTATTAAGATTTTAAATAAATGACCAGTATCAAACAATTTTGTGTGTGTGTGTGTGTGTGTTTCGTCAAATGGATTTTGAAAAGTGGTTTGTAAATTGCTTTTGCACAGCTTTTCAAACATTTTCCTGTTATTATTAGAAATTATGCATGCTACCTTATAAGCTATAGGACTATCTGTTAATACTTTAAAGACTTGCAAAGTTAGTTCTTCTAAGAAATGTCATATTAGGTTCTTACATGGAAACAAATCAACGTCTTTATTTTTTTAAAGACTGGATGACAACATAAAAGTTTGTGCAGTTGTAGCTAATGTAGTGTTATTTTCTCCGCTTTTACTACTAAAAGCAACTCCCTCTACCTTTCCTCCTAGCGGGCGATCTGGCCGTGCGGCTGTGAACGTGCATCGGGAGATAGTGGGTTCGAATCCCACTGTCGGCAGCCCTGAAGAAGGTTTTCCGTAGTTTCCCCATTTTCACACCAGGCAAATGCTGGGGCTGTACCTTAATTAAGGCCACGGCCGCTTCCCTCCAGCTGTTATGCCTCTCCTATCCCATCGTCGCCATAAGACCTATCTGTGTCGGTGCGACATAAAGCCACTAACAAAAACAAAAATAAAACCTTTCCTCCTTTATAGTTCAGCTCACGTTTTATGTAGACTCCATTCAACAAGTTACAAAATATGTCATGCTCCTTTAACAATTTTAGTTTCTTTTTTCAAGTAATTCCAATGTGAATCATCAATACCCGAATTTCCCGTGCCTAGTTTTGCAGTAAAAGACTGTGAATAACCAAGTGGGGCATTGTAAGAAACGTTGACTGTCTTATCTTCTTTTACGCCCCAGGAAATGCGAAAAATATTGAAGTGAACCATGTTATTAGAATACAGGAGTAAGATACTTTCTTTGCAAAGGCTATATTTAACTGTTCCTTAAAAAAATATAATTTATCAGTAATGATACACTCATTAACTTCACTTTCAATTTCATCCATTATTTTGTGTACAGATTCTATTTTATCGTGGACAGTCACTTTTGAGTTACGAGCAGGTCTAAACAGGAAGTTATAAATACTTTTCTAATTTGACCATTTTAATATCTTGCCCCCATCACCTAATGCACGTATATCAGGGTTATAACTCATGAAAATATCATGTTTAACGGATATAAAATCAAGAGCCTCGTTTAATGTTAAGGAAGTACCAATTTTCGGAATATTTTCCTCAGTCACATACATTTTGAAAATACAGACTTTGGCTGTTAAAGTTGACGGAAACTTTGTCCAAATCTAATTTGCGTTTAATACTGAAATTACCCTGAACGTCGTCGAAGTCCTTGATCCCGTCATATTCTTCCTCAGCTTTCTTTCTTTCTTTCCTTCCTCTTCCCGTTTTTCAATTTCTTCTTGTCTTTGAATAGGATTTTTGCTCGTTGTTGGAAGATTTTTTATACAGATAGGCAGGCACATTTTAAAACTTAGGAATAGCATCGTTTGAGAGTTTTAAATGGTTAGGTTTTGCAGTTAAAAGAGACTCATCAGGTCTTTTAACGGAATCGTCCCTAATTACGAAACTTCGTCGAAGTGTTTTATGCACACAACTGAGCTTGCTGAAGGGATGAATTCGGTTCGATGGATAGCTATGATCCACTTTTGTTTCCGAAACACGCCAATAGGAAATTTAAACACTGAAATATTAGGCAGTTTTGAACTGTAGTTTATTCTACAACCAGGTATACAACACGACGTGGCCATAATTCACAATGTTCACACACGTTTAAATCATTCAACACCATCGATAGCCTCACTGCTGCGAAGTTCAGATCAGCTTATAAGTCACTGGCGAGAAGTGAAGCGGCTGGCGACTAGTGTGACGTAGCGCCCGAAGTGGAGGGGGAGCCTTATGGCCTGTATATCTAGTTGGCCTTGGTATGAGGTGAGATGAATTGTTGCGGAGGGTTTTTATGACCGGATGCCCTTCCTGACGTCAACCTCATCAGAGGAGTTAATGAGATGAAATGAACGACGTGTTATATGATAGTAGGGAGAAGGTGAAACCCGGTGCCGGAACATAGCCTACTCCTGTCGAATAGCACGAAGGGGTCTGCTCAAGGCTTGTCCCCATCCGACGGACGAATAATAATAATAATAATAATAATAATAATAATAATAATAATAATAATAATAATAATAATAATAATAATAATAATAATAATAATACGTTAGACCTCCGCAAGAAAGCATGACAAGACAGGAATTCGCAGAAAACCACAGAGAAGTGGCATACCTTCATTAAAATACAGGAGACATCAAAGATTATAAGATCCCAAAAACGTCACTATGGTCAGATCAGACTGGCAGAAATCGAGCACGAGTTCAAGAAAAACAATACTCTGAACTTTCAACAGAACCTTCAAAGAAAACCTGACGAGTTGTATATTTTAAGCGACCGGATGGGATTATAGAAACAAATAAGGAAGAAAACTGTAATCATTTCAAAGATTTCTAAATTGCGAACTTCCTACTGACCAACTCACTTTTAAAACATCAGAACCAAATCCAAATTCAGAGCCTCCACTAATAGAAGAAGATGAACAAAAAATACACGAGTTAAAAAACAATAAAAGCTACAGGGGAAGATAGTAATAATAAGAATAATATTTGCTTTACGTCCCACTAACTACTTTTTAAAGTCTTCGAAGACGCCGAGGTGCCGGAATTTAGTCCCGCAGGAGTTCTTTAACGTGCCAGTAAATCTACCGACACGGGGCTGTCGTATTTGAGCACCTTCAAATACCACCGGGCTGAGCCAGGATCGAACCTGCCAAGTTGGGGTTAGAAGGCCAGCGCCTTAACCGTCTGAGCCACTCAGCCCGGCGGGGAAGATAGTATAATTGCCGAAATGTGTAAAGTAGGTGGCAGAAATCTCGCTCGGAAAACCCATAAAATTCTTACAGATATCTGGACCAGTGAATCAATTCCCGAAGACTGGAAGTGTGCAATAATTCCCCCGTTACATAAGAAAAGGGATAAAACTGATATTAACAACAGATCTATTTCTCCATTAGCAGCCTACAAAATTTTTCCAAATTCCTCCTCAAGAGGCCTGAAATACAAACACATCGTTTGATTGGAGAATATCGGACAGGGTTCAGGAAAGGCAGGTCGTGCGCAGAACATATTCTTAAGGCTTCGATCACATTGGAGGCACATTTGTGCAAGTAATTCGGTGGCAATGTGCTCACACTAAATGCAAGCAGGTGCAAGTTAATTGTTATAAAAAGGTCAGTCGAAATGGAGATGTCAGTCGATGAGGACATTGTTTTGGAAAATGGTTTTTTAAAGTTTTCATTTTTGGATGAGGAGGGAATCTGAGAAAAGTAGGTGAACGAGCATTTTTGGACAGAGAGGAAGATGGAGAGTATGCACGAATATTCAACGATTTGCTTAGACAGCCTGATGAAGTTTTTTGAATACTTCAGAATGATACCAGACACTTTACTGGACAAAATCACACCTAGAATAAGGAGGCAACGTTGAGGTAAGATTTATTAACTATTGACTTCAAAATATGCTTTTGATGAATTTACAAATGATATTCAATCTGCCAATATTAAAGATGTTGTAGGCCTTTCTCTCCCAAAAGAATTAATGTAACGCATTAATTATAACCTTTAAAAAAGTTCCGATTGAATATATTTTCAGTGAATAGTGTATGAAAATAACCTGGATATCAGGTTTGGATTATAAAACGCTCGTTTTTAAAATGCTTGGTCAAAACCTTTATTACATTAAATCAAGGAATGTAAGAAAATGTAAGAACGTAATATTTTGAATGTTAATGTTACACAATTAAGTAACGTTGAAAGTCATAATAATTTTAATTTAATTTATTTTAAACACTCCCCCCATATCCTGCGATCAACTGAGTGAGCTCTGGATTTTCGTATGGTTCTGCATTCGTATGATCTCCAATGCTGTTTACATCGGATTGCCCACTAGGTGACACCCCGCTTTCACAAGAGCCTGTAATTGTTGATGGTTGAGGACTATAGTTAAACACGACCACAGTGTTGTACCCCTCTTCTTGTAGAAACAAGTTCTCAATCTTCCGTCTTAGCGCAAGTTTCCTGTAACCTGGTATAGCTCTCAAAGAGGGCAAAAGTCTCATCAATAAATGGTAGTCAGCATCCTGAACTTCTTGACATTGTGTAGTCGCCTGTGAAGCTGACCTTCGTTTAAGATACTCTTCAACCTTTTTTTTCTTCTAACATAACCATTTTTTGCAACATCTGTTTTTTGAAATCTTTAGGCCGTTGTGGGGTTTCAGAAGTCCTTTTGGTTGGCGTAGGTGGTTTTTTATTTGTGTTTCCACCACCTGCAGGTGTAGGAGTTTCGGCTGCTCTTATGGGTATCGAAGGCTCCAAATTAGTTTCAGTAACTGTCATCTCCGTTTCACTATTTTCATACGCAGTGGTTGTATCTTGCGGGTCATCGTTGGTGGTATCCTCATTTTCAGAATGCCGTATCACATTTTTGGAGTTTTTGTACAAACCATGACCCATGCCTCCCGAGGTGTTTCGAGGAACAAACTGGTCTTTAAGGAAGGATAAATCGTCGAAGTGTGTCCGTGTACACGTTCAGTTATCACCTGCAGCCTGGTTAGTTCTGCTTAGTTGTTTTGTTTGTTCTTTTCGGTAATTTTCACGGAGGGCCCTCCCGTCACTACCTGCACAGAACAACAATACAAGATGAAATGAAATATGTTGCTAAGGTAATTCTCTAGTAAAAGTAAGTGTGATGAAGGTAGATAATTCACACACATATATATATTTGTTTTTCAGGTTCCTATCAACAGGGCTTGCATTTTGATCACTAGTGTTTTCCTTCTAATTGGCAAATAACACAATTAGTGGTATTGTGTACGAAGTTTGTGAAGCTGTTTCGGAATGTTATCAAGTTCACATGCCTGAGCCGACCAAAGAATCTCTTTTTTTTTTTTGCTAGGGGCTTTACGTCGCGCCGACACAGATAGGTCTTATGGCGACGATGGGATAGGAAAGGCCTAGGAGTTGGAAGGAAGCGGCCGTGGCCTTAGTTAAGGTACAGCCCCAGCATTTACCTGGTGTGAAAATGGGAAACCACGGAAAACCATTTTCAGGGCTGCCGATAGTGGGATTCGAACCTACTATCTCCCGGATGCAAGCTCACAGCCGCGCGCCTCTACGCGCACGGCCAACTCGCCCGGTCAAAGAATCTCTAGAATCAGTGGCAGCAGAGTTTGAGAATCTGGAAGTTTCCTAACTGCTTGTGCTACATTGATGGCAAACAGGTGCGCCTAAAATGTCCAGCACATTCTGGTTCACAGTTTTACAATTGTAAGGCATTTTTCTCAAATTATTCTACAAGGAGTTGCTGATGCTAAATGCAGGTTCATTTGTACTAATGTTGGTGGTCATGGCCGTCAAAGTGATGGCAGAGTCTTCCGAACGACGCCTCTGTACAAACAGTTAGAAGAAGCACGGCCGACTTGATGCGTCGCTCTAGCTAGCTCCTTACCGGCCTTGACAATCGGGTCCACACACTGTAATCGCACTAGTTGCACAACTCGACACGTGGCGCTGGCGGCCGACCTATTTGCGGTACAAATGCATACTTCTTTATGGAAAATATACTGACTTTGGTTGTCGATTTATCGTAATTTAGAGCTATGGAGAATATTACATGGGTTAATACTGTTAAAATGATTAATCTTAAAGGTTACTTTCGTTGATATTTGCCAAAATGATGTCTTGAAATGAAACTGCGGGGAGATGACTTAGTCCAGCTGACGTTCTGATATTGACTCTGATTGCCGATGTATCTTAATTTAGGGAATAAAATAGTATGTTACATTGACTAATATTGTTAAAATGATTAACCCTAAAGGCTACTTTCATTGATATGTGCCAAAACAACGTCGTGAAATGAAACTGCGGAGGATGGAGTAGTCCAACTGACGTTCCTAAATTATGAGGAATAATAGTAATCGTTTTTATTATCATGGCATTTAGATACATAGCAGAACTTACCACAATACTTTTGTCTTCTGATGTTAATATTGAGATTAAGAGTCATTGTTCAATTATAGTTTTAAAATTCTTCAAGCGCTGCTCTCAGGAAGGGGGCTGGACAAAACATAAGAGTCTTACTTTTTCCATATTCGTTGTATGCAGAACATAAATATTTTGACTCAAACATGTTTAAATGTTAATTTCTATATATATAATTTCAGATTACATTTCATTCATACCTTTCACTAGAATATTAAATACCGGGCAAGCTGGCCATGCTAAATTCAGAAAATAAATTTTACTTGAAATGCAGTAGAGTGGAACAAGTTGGCCGCGCGGCGTGGAGCTGTGAGCTTGCACCCGGGTAATAGTGGGTTCGAACCCCACTGTCGGCAGCTCTGGAGATGGTTTTCCGTGGTTTCCCATTTTCACATCAGGCTGTACCTCAATTAAGGCCACGGCCGATTCATTCCCACTGCTAGCCCTTTCCTATTGCATCGGCGTCATAAGACCTATCTGTGTCGGTGCGACGTAAAACAAATAGCGAAAGAAGAAGAAGAATTTTAAATAAAAATTCAGTGAGAGAAAAGTATTTTGAGCAAATAAAATGTAAACTGTTCTCTGCTCGATGATGATGATGCTTGTTGTCTAAAGGGGCCTAACGTCTAGGTCATCGGCCCCATTGCTCAGGTAACAACACTTCATACGCTGGCCTTACCGTCATAGCAGTAGTGATTCTTACTTGTCAATGTTTAAATGTTAAAGTTCAGATTATCTTGAACAAAAATGTGTTGTGTTGCTGTCATATGGCAAACACGACACCGCCTAAAAGATTATTCTATGAAAGAAAATTCATGAGTAAAAATACCTGATTAGCGTGATTAGTGGCCACTCACGGAGGCCCGGTTTCGATTCCTGGTACTGCCGTGAAATTTCAAAAGTGGTACGAAGGCTGGAACGGGGTCCACTCAGCCTTGGGAGGTCAACTGTGTAGAGGATGATATCGATTCCCACCTCAGACATCCTCGAAGTGGTTTTCCATAGTTTCCCAATTCTCCTCCAAGCAAATGCCGGGATGGTAACTAACTTAAGGCCACGGCTGCTTCCATCCCTCTTTCTTGGATATGCCTTCCAATCTTCCCATCCCCGACACAAGGCCCCTGTTCAGCATAGAAGTTGCGGCCGCCTGGGCGAGGTACTGGTCATCCTTCCCAGTTGTATCCCCCGACCCGCAGTCTCACGCTCCAGGATACTACCCTTGAGGCGGTAGAGGTGGGATCCCTCACTGAGTCCGAGAGAAAATCCAACGCTGGAGGGGTAAAGAGAGTAAGAAAAAAGAAAGAAAGAAAGAAAGAAAGAACGAAGGTAAATACCCGACATAGAAACGGAAAACTAAAACGAGAGTGTTACCTGCTTTTAGCCACTCCGTAGTTTTGTCCTGGTCTACAGAGAATTCGTGAAATGATACGTGTCCCTTTGCCTTTTTTCCTGTTCGGAATACAAAAAAGGCACACAGCAATATATATTCGAATATTTCCTAACACAGTTAAAGAAAAGCAAATCAACACACCATTAAAAAACGAACTAGCAAATAAATTAAAATCCTTGTTCAGGAAGAAGTTACAGCGAGAAATCACTTTGTTCTTGTTTCCATAAAATTTCTGCTCGAAGTACGGAAAGGTGCTCAAGAATGTCTCAAATTCCAAGATTTGTAAACACAATTTAAAAAATATAATCACCACACTACACAATAAAAAATAAACTCACTAGCGCATAACGATCAGATCTCATTATCAAGCCAACAAGCACCTCATTGCGAACACATTGCCAACATTTACGACAACAAAACCAAAAAAAAAAAAAAAACTGAAAATGCGGCAATTTGCGGTATACAGCTTCCTGTCAGTGGGTAGTAGGCCAGCGCTCCAGCGGCATTATGGTGAAACTTTCCAATTACAGCTTTATGCTGGGCTTCACAAGCGATTGTCAAGGCCGGTATAAGGAGCGCAGCGAGGTATCCAGTCGGCCGTGGAAGAAGGTACAATCATTCCGGAAGATAAACCACTTCCATTTTCAGACAATACACAAACAACCCGTATCATACATGTTCTTCTTGGAGACCAAGGTTACCACTTGAAAGATTATCTTTTAAAACCAAACAATCGCCAAACTGCTACTGAACACCAAACATTGTTGAACTACAAATTGTCATCTATACGTCGAGTTATTGAATGCGCCTTCGGTATTACAGTGACTAAATGGCGAGTACTCAAAACAGAAATACCGTGTGCGCCGGACAACGCGGACATGATTGTAAAATGTGTGTGCCTACTACACAACATTGTCATAGACAAAGAAGGTAATGAAGAAGTGAACAAATATCTAACAGACCATCCTGGAGGTAGGAAACATAAATATCTATCACCGGTAGATCAACGTAGGCACAACAGAGCAGCCAAAATAGCAATCGAGATTCGAGACGCATGGTTACTGAAATATTTCTTTTAACTTTTCACAGGTACAGTATGTATTATATTGTGAGTGAGGTCTTACTCTTCACAGAACTACTACTTAGCTACAGTAGATATATTCATCACACTTACTTTTACTAGAGAATTACCTTAGTAACGTATTTCATTTCATCTTGTATTATTGTTCTGTGCAGGTAGTGACGGGATGACGCTCTAGGTACAACCAGTGCGTATGAAAATAGTGAAACAGAGATGACAGTTATTGAAACCAATTTGGAACCTTCGATACCAATAACAACAGCCGAAACTCCTACACCTGCAAGTGCTGGAAACACAAATAAAAAAGGACTTCTGAAACCCCACAACGTCCTAAAGATTTCAAAAAACAAATGTTACGAAAAAATATATTATAGAAGAAAAAAAGGTTGAAGAGTATCTTAAACGAAGGTCAGCTTCACAGGCGACTACACAAAGTCAAGAAGTTCAGGATGCTGAATACCATTCTTTGATGAGCCATTTTTGCCCACTGAGAGCTATACCAGGTCACAGGAAACTTGCGCTAAGACGGAAGATTGAGGACTTGTTTCTACAAGAAGAGGGGTACAACACCGTGGTCGAGTTTAACTATAGTCCTCAACCACCAACAATTACAGGATCTTATGAAAGCGTGGTGTCACCTGGTGGGCAGTCAGATGTAAACAGTATTGGAGGTCATACGAATGCAGGACCATACGAAGATGCAGAGCTCACTCAGTTGATCGCAGGATATGGAGGAAGTGTTTAAAATAAATTAAATTAAAATTATTATGACTTTCAACGTTACTTAAGTATAACATTAAAATTCAAAACATTACGTTCTTACATTCCTTGATTTAATGTAATAAAGGTTTTGACCAAGCATTTTAAAAACGAGCGTTTTATAATCCAAACCTGATATCCAGGTTATTTTCATAAACTATTCACTGAAAATATATTCAATCGGAACTTTTTAAAGGTTATAATTAATGCGTTACATTAATTCTTTTGGGAGAGAAAGGCCTACAGCATCTTTAATATTGGCAGATTGAATATCATTTGTAAATTCATCAAAAGCATATTTTGAAGTCAATAGTTAATAAATCTTACCTCAACGTTGCCTCCTTATTCTAGGTGTGATTTTGTCCAGTAAAGTGTCTGGTATCATTCTGAAGTATTCAAAAAACGCATCAGGCTGTCTAAGCAAATCGCTGAATATTCGTGCATACTCTCCATCTTCCTCTCTGTCCAAAAAATACTCGTTCACCCACTATTCCCTGATTTCCTGTTCATCCAAAAATAAAAACTTTAAAACACCATTTTTCCAAAACAATGTCCTCATCGTCTGACATCTCTATTTCGACTGACCTGTTTATTATAATTAACTTGCACCTGCTTGCATTTAGTGTTGGGCACGTTGTTCACGCCAGCTTGCGCACGCGCGCGCCACCGAATTACTTACACAAACGTGCCTCCAATGTGATCGAAGCCTAACCTCGAGACCATCCTACAAATTCGTGAAAATAGGCAAGCGGTGATTACTTTTGTGGACTTCAAAAATGCGTAAGGCTATCGTCAGACCGATACTTTTCCGTGTACTGGAAGAATTCAAAATAGACTGGAAAAAGAGAAAATTAATTATTCAAACACTAACAGGCACAACTTCCAAGGTTAAATACTTAAAGGAATTGTCTGAAACATTTGATGTTAAAACAGGAGTCCGACAAGGAGATGGGATGTCCCCTTTATTGTATAATCTTGTTTTGGAAAAAGTAATTATGACTTGGAAAAGGAAGTTACAGGAATAACCCTTGGCAGATTGCGAGAAAACAAAATTAATTTACAATGTTTGGCTTTCGCTGATGACTTAGCAGTGCTGTCCAATAACAGACAGGAAGCGATTGCATCCATCAAAAAACTCCATTAAATTGCATCCATAACAGGACTCCAGATCTCCTATCAGAAAACCCACTGCATCAAAGGATCCCTGCGATACCTAGATGGACAACCAATAAAAATCCAATATTGCAATATTGCAAAATATCCCAAGTGTGTAAATTCAAATACCTGGGAGAAGTCAACAAACCTTCCGGATTGAATTGTTAAGAAAACAAAGCAAGAGTCTCTAAACTACAAAGAGCATACAGACTCACTTGGTGCAGATATAATAAAAATTCTATATCCCGAAATGAAAATTTACGATATTATAACGCTGTAATCCAGACTGAAGAACTATATGCATCTGAAACGCTGGTCATTGGGGGCAGATCATTAATTAGAGATGTAGAAAAGCAGAAAGAAAAATCTTAAGGAAAATTTTTGCACCAGTCTCCTTAGGGGGGATCTGGATGATAAGGAAATCTCAAGACCTGTACCAACACTCAAAGAAAATCTCAGACACGTTTAGGAAAAGACGTTTGAAATTTTAAGGACATATTCTCAGAATGAATAATCAGAGATTGACCGAAGGAATTCTGAACCTTGTCCTCGCCCTATCAATGAAAGTAAATAACAATTGGCTACTCGAAGTTGGAAAAGATCTTCAGGAAATAGTCCCGACAGATGACAATGTGTTAGATCCAAGTTCAGTCGACAATCACCGCTTTAAACATCATTCAAGCACTACCACCTACAAAACCTCAAAAGTCGTGAAGAAGATTACTGGCAAAAATGAGTGCAATTGGACTAGACAAAAGAGTGACTAAATGGGTTGCTGTATTTCTAGAAAATAGATCTCAGAGAATTAGAATAGGTGAAGCTTTATATGACCCTGTAACAATTAAGAGGGGAATTCCTCAAGGCAGTATTATCGGACCTTATGTTTCTTATATATATAAATGATATGAGTAAAGGGGTGGAATCGGAGGTAAGGCTTTTTGCGGGTGATATTCTCTATAGAGTAATAAATAAGTTACAAGATTGTGAGCAACTGCAACATGACCTCGAAAATGTTGTGAGATGGACAGCAGACAATGGTATGTTGATAAACGGGGTTAAAAGTCAGGTTGTGGGTTTCACAAATAGGAAAAGTCCTCTCAGTTTTAATTACTGCGTTCATGGGGTGTAAGTTCCTTTTGGGGATCATTGTATCTATATGTTACTGTAATATAAGTAAAAATCTTCATTGGGGAAATCACAAATGGGACTGTAAATAAAGGGTACAGATCTCATCACATGATTATGAGGGTAGTTAGGGGTTGTAGTAAGGATGTAAAGGAGAGGGCATACAAGTCTCTGGTAAGACCCAAACTAGCTTATGGTTCCAGTGTATGGGACCCTCTCCAGGATCATTTGATTCAAGAACTGGAAAAAATCCAAAGAAAAGCAGCTCGATTTGTTCTGGGTGATTTCCGACAAAAGAGCAGCGTTATGAAAATGTTGCAAAGTTTGGGCTGAGAAGAATTGAGAGAAAGAAGAAGAGCTGCTCGACTAAGTGGTATGTTCCGAGCTGTCAGCGGAGAGATGGCGTGGGATGACATTAGTAGACGAATAAGTTTGAATGGTGTTTATAAAAGTAGGAATGAGCACAATATGAAGATAAAGTTGGAATTCAAGAGGACAACTGGGGCAAATATTCATTTATAGGAAGGGGAGTTAGGGATTGGAATAACTTACCACGGGAGACGTTCAATAAATTTCCAATTTCTTTGAAATCATTTAGGAAAAGGCTAGGAAAACAACAGATAGGAAATCTGCCATCTGGGCGACTGCCCTAAATGCAGATCAGTATTGATTGATTGAATGAGGAACGAGGGCGCAATGAACCTGTAACTAATACAAAACAAGAACAAAAAGCGTTGAAAACTGGAGTGTTATAATATTCTGATCACAGCAGATCTAAATGTATGGAAAACATACCCAACCTATATTTGATAATGCTTAAAATACAGATTCTATGTATGAATAACAGATATTACGCAAAATAACCAAACACCTACTACTCATAACCAACTGCGCAACTGATAAACCTATTTTAAAAGGTACTCTTAAAATTCAGAATGTAAGGATGAGCTACAGCCCTGACGGGCCTTGGCCTACCAAGTAATCACCGCTCAGCTCAGAGACCTGCAGTTTAATAATAATAATAATAATAATAATAATAATAATAATAATAATAATAATAATAATAATAATAATAATAATAATAATAATAATAGCAATAATAATAATAATTTTCGTTCCCACTAACTACTACAGTCTTCCGAGGCGCCGAGATGTCAGAATTTTGCCCCGTAGTTCATTAACATGTAATTTCAGGATCGTAAGACATCCCGGAACGAAACTTAATTTTACATGGACGCAATCGTCTTTCTTTTCGGACCCCAGGGTGATGTTGCTCATATCGAGTTTGAATTGTCCTGTGATATTCGCGATTATTTTGCTGGTGTGTAGCTGCCGCTGCTCTATGAACCTCGGGATTATTTTTCTGGTATGTCGGTGCCGCTGCTCTATGAACCTTGGGGTTATTCTTCTGGTACGTGTCCGCTGCTGCTCTATGGACTTAACTAAAACAGGCGCAGCACATTAAAGAACGACCCTCATATGTACCTAGGGATATTTTGCGTTGTTCTGGGATGTCCACCCCCACCACCGATTTCTTCTCGCTTATTTGGTAAAACACAGTATACCGGGCGAGTTGGCCGTGCGGTTAGGAGCGCGCAGCTGTGAGCTCGCATCCGGGGGATAGTGGGTTCGAACCCCACTGTCAGTAGCCCTGAAAATGGTTTCCCGTGGTATCCCATTTTCACACCAGGCAAATGCTGGGGTTGTACCTTAATTAAGGCCACGGCCGCTTCCTTCCCATTCCTAGGCCTTTCCTGTCCCATCGTCGCCAAAAGACCTATCTGTCGGTGCGACGTTAAACAAATAGAAAAAAAACACACAGTATTCTACAACCCTATCCACAGGGGAACGACATCATGGAGATACCAACAACCTTTCTGTGTGGCCTCAGATACAAATGTGACTGTATTCAGGTAGTTCAGTGATCTACTCATACTTAGCGCTGTCCTAGCAGAACTCCACCTCAGCTCTACCGAGAATTAAACTCTCCCGTAGTGTACCCGCGGCAATAGAGTAACCTAACTAGCCACACGATTCTACAGTGCACTGGCACCTTTACAACCCTAATTCCAGTACTCTGGGTAGCTAACACTGATAGTGAATTTCAGTACGACTTTCCTCGCTCCCAGTCTCAAATGAACATTCTGACAAAGAAATTTCTCGGTTTAGGAACAGGGGCAGTAACAACACTGAAGTAACGAGAACACCAGAAATGTTCACTATCTCCGAGAAGCATCGCATATTTCGTAACCAGTTCGTAAAACAACTAAAAATAAATTTCATTTGAAGGATACTCACCCGGAAATCAACCTGCACAGAAAATTCAAATACAAATCTACATTATGAACATTTTGATAATCACTAAGGCCTGTACTGAAAACAGTATAGTTGTTAATGACAAAACAAACTGATTCGAATGTCTCCAAAAACAAAGCACCCAATGTAGAATTAGATCAAGCAAAACAGAAACATGTCAACTGCTGAAGATTCTGAAACGAGCCACCCAGCTACGAGAGATCCAGAAGCATAGCATAGCACACCAAACCAGAGGTAGCATGCAAACCAACATGCAAACTCTACACTGGAGGACGCCAAGAAACGATTTGGAGTGACTGACGAAGAAAGGAAGATGATAGCTACAAGCTTACCTCCAGCCATTGCCGACATGCTCCAAGGGCGAATCCGGATGAGCACCCCCAGAGCCCCTGCAACAAGCATTCCAACATAGTAACTGAGCCTAGGGCCGGCTTAACCATCCCCAGCATACACACACACAAAAAAAAAAACCTCTCCAATCCAAACGTCGCTCTCTGAACAGCGCTTCCTCAGGAAATTTATGCGAGAATGAAGGGAATTTGCGCTCAAAAGAATCGATCCGCAAGGTGAAATTTACCGACCATCTTTTCGAAATGTAATCTGGATGTGTTTCTTTCCATGCGGGATTCCTACAAACGAATACTACAGACCAGCAAAAAAGAAAAAAAAAAGCCTATCACATTGTTCGAATTCCACGTAACTGACATGAATCCTCAAATGTCCTTGTGCTGCTTCCTATCATACTATCTTAATACTCAGTTAAGAAAAAGAAAAGAACCCACCAAGTAGTACACACTGTAGAAGTGAGATGTAAAACACTATATCTAGAAACCCTCACTTGCAAATAAGTTTTTTACATCTAATTAAACGGTAAAATGAAATTCTCATTTAGTGTTTCCCCGATGTCGATACAATCATTAAGTTAGGGAAGACATTCAATGAAAGCTAGGCCGAATAACATTCCTCTTGTATTTTGCAAACATAAAATAGCAAAAAAAAAAGACATTAAAATAAACAGGAATCAGCTACATGCGACCAACATGCGACTTGCATATGCAATTTGAATATCTGATAGAAGAAATTAAGATTCTTACTTCAAATCTAATGACTCAATTATCTGGTCCTAGTGCAATACTATTATTCAAAATATACTATGCAGTGCAAGAAGTGTATTATTCGGCATATCCATTTAGTAACTCACACGATCTACAGCTCCTCCAGTATTTGAAACATCAACCATGGCCCGAGGTGACCTGAAAACGGTAGATTTCCCTTCGCTATGAAATGTTCCCGAATTTCAACTCTAAGCTCGAAGGAAGTGGATGATTAAAACACAAAGATATAGGGATATTTCAGTAAAAATCACTCAAGAGTTCTAGACAACAAAGTGAAAAGTACATTATTAGGATTTAATATTGCAAATACATATCTATATATATAAAGCAAGATGTCTTCACTGATTGATAATCAACGAACAGCAAAACCTACTGGAGATAATTACCTGAAAATTTGATGGTGGTGGTGGTGATTATTGTTTTAAGAGGAAGTACAACTAGGCAACCATCCTCGAAAATTTGAGGACATGATCCTACCGTAGCTTAGATGCGCACTAAGAAAGGATTTTTAAGAGGTGAAACGCGATTTTACTTTTTTGTTGAATTTCTCCGTTTCTGTGAAAAATATTGTACTTATATTGATTCAGATATTTATTTTCATATATCATAAATACTATTTTAAGACATTTTAAAAATTACTATTTTAAACGGGTGAAAAGGGGTGATATGTGGTTTTACATTTGTGTTCAATATCTCCGGTTTTTTTAAACAGTATTGTACATATATATTAATTCAGTCTGCCAAATCGTCTCAATAGTACAGCAAAAATCTTGCATTTCTCGAAAAGACAACGGAAATACATATATATTTTCAAGATTTTCCAGATGAAATACTTCCCTCGCACACATGAATCTTTGGCTTTTGCCAATTATATATGGCAGCGGCATTTTCCAACATATAACTGTACGCACCAATTCACTCCGTTTCCGTGTATTTTAAGACGGTAATAAACCAAATCCTTAAAGAAAGAATAGAAAATACAATTAACAGTATATAGGCCTACGTACATGAATGTTTTGAGTGAATTCATGAGAAGTTGTTTTACGCTGAGTTGATAGCGCAGCGGTTAAGTCAACGGACTACAGACTGCAAGAATGCAGGTTCGAATCTGCCTGTTAGCGGCCTTTTTTAAACACAGGAATACTGTTTTATCAAGATTTATTACAGTTTTACAGTTTGTTAGTGAGTTATGCAGCCGCTTACAGTTTAAATGAATCCGTACAACTGGTAAAAACAGGCTAGGCGAAAGCAGTACCAGTTCAGCGCGGGCATGCGTCATTAGCAAAGCTGTCTAGGGTTCGAAGATATGTCACTCATATTGACGAAGGAGACCGAAGGCAACTTGCATAATATTGTCGACCAGTAATGAAGTGAGTGTGATAGAACTCTTGAGCAGTAACGGTTTGAACTTGGCAATCCTTGCTAATAACTATTCCTCCTCAGAAGAGTGCCGACTTTTCGTGTCAAGATTCAGCATATGGTGGAACATGTGAGTTGACGGCAGCAGGCAAAATATTTCCATTCCGCTTTGAAGTTTATCGTGATCAAAAGTCATACTGGACATTTAATGATTAAGCTAATACCGTAAAAAGATTGCGATTTACTGGTAATCTCTCTAACGGACATTTTGAAGTACTGTATATGAATGTCTGTGCAAAGAAACAAATGCTTCATTCGTTGTTACAAAGTTTCTGAAAAACGTCGTACTCGATACTCAAATGCTACGAGAAAAATACAATTTAAAAAAGCAACAGTTACATTTTTACAGAACAATCCTTCCGGACGTACCATTGCTGCAAGTAAATACCAAAAGAAAATGTCTAAGTCCATACAGCAGCAGTGGACACGTACCAGAAGAATAACCCCAAGGCTCATAGAGAAGCGACACCGACATACCAGAAAAATAATCCCGAGGTTCATAGAGCAGCGGCAGCTACACACCAGCAAAATAATCGCGAATATCACAGGACAGTTCAAACACGATATGAGCAACATCACCCTGGGGTCCGAAAAGAAAGACGATTGCGTCCATGTAAAATTAAATTTCGCTCCGGGATGTTTTACGATCCTGAAATTAATTAGGAAGATAACAGCTCGATAACCACTGGTACAATGATCCATAAATGCCAATTCTGCAATGTTCACAAGTGGAAAGGTGAAACACCAGGCATGTGTTGCGAGTCTGGCAAGGTTCACCTGCCACCACTCTAATCTCCACCTGAACCATTGTACAGTTACTAATGGGTGCCCATCCAGATCATGATCTTTTTTTTTTTTTTCGAACTAGAAAATATAGCAGCTTGTTTTCAAAAAATATCTTTTGGTGCTAAGCAAGTCATCCAACCCATCTTTATGCCAACTTTCAAAGTACAAGGTCAAATTTAGCATTCCATATGCAGTCTAATGCCAAATGCTCATCAAGATCCTGGATTTTTGCAAATTTACCTTAATGAGACGACTAATTAAATAAATGAAGCATTGCTTACATATTTTGATGCAGAAGAAATATGTAGAGTATAGATCGGTCGACACGGTATTGCAAACGGACGATGCTGTCAATTATCCAGTATAATTCCTAAATATTCTTAATCCTCCAGGATTCCCATCTCACAAACTTCGTATGAAAGTAGGAGCACCTGTAATGTTGTTACGTAACCTCAAGCCACCTAAGTTGTGCAATGGCACTAGATTATGTGTGACGGGGTTTAAAAATAATAACAAGCTACTGTTATTACAGGGTGTTCTCCAGGAGAATTTCATTTAACAGCGAACTCTGAATACACGTGAAACTTTTCAATTCCGGCCGAAGCCGGAACGGGAAAACATTATTTACGTTCACGTCTTACATTTCTTACGAAAGTCGATGAACGCATGAGCGTGGTTCGGCGGACTTCAAAAGAAAATGGGAAATCAAAATATATATATATAAAATAAGAGTTTTGTCTGTACATTGCTCAAAATTGAAAAAGGATGGTATTTCTGTATGAGTCGTGTCCACAGTAACAAGGAAATGCACTTTTTACTTTTCCGTAATGTCTGTCTGTCTGTCTGTATCTGTACACGCATCATGAGAAAACGGCTACAAGAGAATTTAATGAAAATTGGTATGCAAAGTCGGGGAATAAGTCGCTACAATCTAGGCCATAAATAATTTTATTCACACTGACTGAAATGGTAGTATAGGGGAAGGCCTAGAGTTTAATTCTCAAATATTTATGGTATTAGTGGTCGTATCGTAATGAAAATCGGTATGCAAAGTCGGGAATTAAGTCGCTATAATCTAGGTCATAAATAATTTTATTCACGCTGATTGAAATGGTAGTTTAGGGGAAGGCCTAAAATTTAATTCTCAAATATTTATGTGTCGCACCGATAAATACTACATAACTAAAGTTATATAATATCAAATTTCCGATCATTTATGTCTTATACGTGCCTGCTGTCATTTCTTGATGGAAACAGTACTTTTGCAACCATCTCTTGGCAGAGGCCAGAGTAAAGTTTAGCTTCCACCAAAGTCCCAGTCAACATCCATGGCTATGATAATACGGAAGTTGCTGGGGTATGGGTAGTGCTGAGTAACGACATTCAGAGCATGACTAGTGCATCTGAGTGTTATGAAAGGTGCTGTTCATAGGGTCAGTCGTGCTGCAATAGTACTTTCTGACCCAGTGAGAAAAGCAATGGCAAACTACCTCACTCTTTTTGTGTTTTTTTTTTTGCTAGTAGTTTTACGTCGCACCGACACAGATAGGTCTTACGGCGACGATGGGACAGGAAAGGGCTAGGAGTGGGAAGGAAGCGGCCGTGGCCTTAAGGTATAGCCCCAGCACTTGCCTGGTGTGAAAATGGGAAACCACGGAAAACCATTTCAGGGCTGCCGACAGTGGGGTTCGAACCTACTATCTCCCGAATACTGGACACTGGCCGCACTTAAGCGACTGCAGCTATCGAGCTCGGTACTACCTCACTCCTCATCTTGCCTAGTACGCCTCATTTTGGTGCTGCCATTGGTGTTGGGGGTTTTCTTATAACCGCATAACCTTTGGTGGTGCTATTTGAGGATCCAACCAGCCTCTGGGCTAATGACCTAACAGACAGACATGCCTTATACATTGTTACCGTACCGGCTATGATCACAGAGATATTCATGAATTTGGATTTTTTTTTCACTAAGTCCATATCAGCGCCGATGGGTAAACAGGATTTTATAAAAATCGATGTGTAAATTCGGAGAATATGGAACTACAGCCTACGCTATAAATAACTTTTAAGACACCCTACAATCACAGAGTCGAAAGAAAACTAAATGTGAAGTCCTACAATATAGAGAGCCCATCACATTTATCAACAATAACATTACATTGACCATTGTTTGTTGTGATTTGCTTTGTGTAGTCTTCTGTTGCCAATCATCTCCGATAGATAGGATTACCGCTGCGTACCGAGTATTTTTTTTTAATTTGCCTTACGTCGCACCGAAACAGATATGTCTCATGGTGACGATGGGATAGGAAAGGGCTAGGAGTGTGAAGGAAGCTGCCTTGGCCCCAGCATGTCTCTGGTGTGAAAGTGGGAAACCACGGAATACCCCCTTCAGGGCTTCCAACACGACCGACAGTGGGGTTCCAATCCACTATCTCCCGGATGCAAGCTCACAGGTGCGCGCCCCTAACCACACAGCGAACTCGCCCGGTCGTGGAATCTTAATGCATCTTCTATATCCCCTTGTAAACATTTTACCGCTTGGAGTGTTGATTTTCCCTTCGTGAATCCAAATCCCTCTTCCGGTATTGATCCTTCAACCAAGCTGTATAGACGTTTTGTTATGAGGCTTGTCAGTATTTTTAGGGCAGTACATTCGAGAGCTATTCCACGATATGCGTTTGGATCCCTAATATTTCCTTTCCCTTTGTATAAAATTTTAAGAGTAGAAAGTCTCCAGATATGAGGTATTTTTCCTTGCTTTATGCATTCATTGTATAGGTCTGTCCATATTTTCTTGAGATGGGTTGCTGTACTTTTAAGATTTTTGTAGTAAATTCCGCCTGGACCACAAGCTTTTTTGTCTTTCGTTGTGTTTATTACATGTTCTACTTCTACCGTAAAGGGAGTGAAATTACTCTCTGGATACTCGTCTTCATTTAGCTCTTCTGGTCGAGTTTCTTTTGCTTGCAAGACTTTGCTGAAATGTTCTTTCCATATTTTAATCGGGATGTTGCTCGGAAAATGTGGTTGTTTGGGCAGTACTGCTTTGTACCATTGTTGTTCTGCCTCTTTATTTGTTTTTGCTCTTCTTTGTCTTGAAACATTTCTTTTGCTCTTCTGATTATTGTTTTATAATTCTTTCTTGCGTCGTTATATTTTCGTAGCGATGTTTCTGTTGGCGTTATTCTCGCGCATCTCAGTGCCTATCGCTATTGGGAATAGGGTTGGGCACTATGTCCCTGTTTCGGGACACTGTGCCGGTGCACCGTTATGTTCCGCTGTTCCGGAACACGGAGTGTCAATTGCTCCGAAACATTCTCAAACGAAACCGAGATATTGACTTGCTATCCCGTCAGAAGCGCCCTTCCCCTTCGCCTACTATACTGAAATTCAAGTCAAGAGCTTAGGAAAAGTATCCTTCCACATGTGAGCACTTGCCCTGTTCTCCCTTCCCGTCTCCGTTCTCCATCTCCGCCACAACCAACTAATTATTAACACCGTGCGTCTACCTGACAAGTACTTCATTCTCACATAGTGAACCATCAAACGAAATCACATCCTTTCACATAGCTGTACTTTGATCACGTACCATACCTATTTATTCCTTTATTGACCATGTAAAACCTACAGATTACTGACGAATACCAAGGCAAGAGAAGCAAGGTTTATTTTTATTTCATAATGCAATTTGTGTGAAGCATATGGTGACTTACAACAGAAGTATACGATTCCGCTCTCGTGCAACGACTGTCAGTGGCAGTTTCTCACAGTTCACAAAGCTGAAAAAACTACCTGTGAGTGGGATTGCAAAATACAATGTTTCCAGGAATGTTGTAAATATTGTAATCTCGTCATTCGGAAAGTAATAAAAAACGAACTCATGATCCCCTGATGACAACATTTCTGCAGATAGAGGGCAATTACGAACATAAAGCAAAAGTACAAATTATTATTATTATTATTATTATTATTATTATTATTATTATTATTATTATTATTGAATACGCCAAGGATCCTATTACCATACCGTGTTAAGGCACTTCTTGTTTTATTTACGGCGAGTGACACATCGACCTTTCGCTGGAGACTTGGATTTTCCGTGGAGTTGAAATTCCACGCGAGCGACGTAAACACTGTACACAGACACGCCGGTCAGCTGCGCGGTGTTTTTCACCACGTCTTCCACAGTCCACAGCGGATTCTCATCTCGTGGGCTACTGTAAACGTTTAAAACAATTTGGTTTAGATTTCCCACTTAATTTTTCTCCACTTTTGTTAGCTTTATAGTATTTCACAGGGGACTCAAGCGTCACAGCATCACACACGTCTTGCTCACAGCTGGCAGCCATTATGAATACTGACCATGCTGTTGCAGCCAGTAGCCCAGTATTGCCAACAGTTTTCTTGGATCCATCTTCAACGTCGCACATATTGTGCGAACTTATCAGCATTGGAATGAACTCTAACCAAGCTTACTAAGTACACGGTGCAAGAAGATATCAATATCATGTTAAATAATTATTATTCTGCTACATACACAACTGAGAACAATAACTATTCATGGCCATTACGTATAAAATATAAGAGTTGGTAACGAACCATACAACCTGTGACATATTTTCCATATTTATACAGAGCAAAAATATTTAATTCGTCAAGTCAGTTCACCAGAATATCTAACAAAACTGAAAGAAGCCCCTGACTTCAGGAACAAGTAACAAACCTAGGGAACTATTTGGCGCTGCGGAAGCCGTTTCACCGACCAGAAGTCTGACTAACATCAAAGGGACCGCTAAGGTCTTGAGTTGACTCTCAGTATAGCTGACTGTCGATACCGGCCGTGTGCACTTTGTTCTAGCGCCTGACACTCAGGAGCCGTCATCGGCTAAGTTAGCGTGCTGGCCTTTGGTCACAGGGGTCCCGGGTTCGATTCCCGGCAGGGTCGGGAATTTTAACCATCATTGGTTAATTTCTCTGGCACGGGGGCTGGATGTATGTGTTGTCTTCATCATCATTTCATCCTCATCACGACGCGCAGGTCGCCTACGGGAGTCAAATCAAAAGACCTGCACCTGGCGAGCCGAACCCGTCCTGGGATCTCCCGGCACTAAAAGCCATACGCCGTTTCATTTTTAACGGCTAACTTTGTGCATGATCGCGTAGCAGGATATTTAGCCACCACACTCTCCCTCTGCTTGAGCTTTTCAGAACTTATGATTTTCACTTTCCTCGAGTTCAGAGTGTATTGTGAACAGAATTGCAGGCTCAGTGATATAATTGAACGCTCACAATTCTATCGCTTGCCCAATTTGTAATCGGTTCTAATGCTACTAGGTACACATTCATTATTTCTAACACCTTAAAGAGAAACTAAGTCGCTAATATTATTCTGAAACACTTACATCTACATGACTTGTAAATATCACTTCTTCACCTGAATGTTTCGTCTTAAAATGACAATTCAAGTTTTCCTATAATTAAAGGATGTAGAACATTCTGACATACTGAGCCCACCAAGTTATTCACAACTATTAGAGAATTAAATAATACACTTCACTAGCTTAAGTGATGATTTCACTGAACATTCTGAAAGAAAGAAACTCAAGTCCACGTTTTAACAAACTTCACCTTATTACCGCAAGCTACAGTTAACTGATTGGAAGCATCTTTTCACGCGGGATCTTCGAGAATGCTTACACTATAAGAAAGTCTTGTGTATAATAAAATGAAGTACGGGTACAACATACTGGGCACACGAAGTTATACTTGGCTATTTTACAATTAAATAATACACTAGTTTAATTGGTTTCACTTCGAGATTCCCAAGTAATCAAAGGTAAGCGGGACCTGTGACGACACGATGCGTTCGGCACCATGAGTCAAGTGACAGCGGATATAGCCGATGACGGCTCATGACGGCTCCTGAGTGTCAGGCGCTAGACGGAAGTGCAGTGTGCCCGTGCCGCCGCCAGTCCCGCCATGTGCTGCTCGTGTTGGAGTGTTCCGTGTTCTGTCATATCCTCTTTGTTCTGTGAGTTCCGTTGCAGCCTGCCACTGGCCTTCGGTAGTAAATCGGTACATGCGAATAACTAAATGTGTTCTGTTTTGTGTTCAACTGTTCTATAAGTGTGTTTTCATTGAAGCCTAGGAATATACACCGTACAAAGGACGGTAAACTTTCCATGACGTCGCACCGGAGTCCTGTTTGGGACTTTTTTACTAGAATAAAACCCGACAGAGTGAAATACAATATATGTTTTTCTATTTTGTGTGCAAAGGGATCTTCAACCGGCACAATGTCCGACTCGTTGGCTGAATGGTCAGCGTACTGGCCTTCGGTTCAGAGGGTCCCGGGTTCGATTCCCGGCCGGGTCAGAGATTTTAACCTTCATTGGTTAATTCCAATGGCCCGGGGGCGGGGTGTTTGTGCTGTCCCCAACATCCCTGCAACTCACACACCACACATAACACTATCCTCCACCACAATAACACGCAGTTACCTACACATGGCAGATGCCGCCCACCCTCATCAGAGGGTCTGCCTTACAAGGGCTGCACTCGGCTAGAAATAGCCACACGAAATTAAATTAACCGGCACAATGACGAGACATTTCAGACTTAAACATCCCACAACAGACATTTATCAAAGTAGTTTCTTATCGGTGCATCATGACTCAGAAGACGAAAAGGCAACAACTGAAGCTTCAAGTCCTGTGCCTGCCACATCTGTTCAAGTAATAACTGGACAAACCTATCTTCCTGTGTCGCTAATGCAAGCTGTTTCATCATCTACTACCACCAACACTACTACTGCTACTACTACTACTACTACTACTACTACTACTACTACTACTACTACTACTACTACTACAACAGGTACGTCCGATCATACACTCGAGTTAAGCACATTAAGCAGAGGGAAGGTACAAAGATTGAAACAAAATAGAATACAAGCCTATTCATCCAGGCCTATGTCAACAACTAAGAAAGAGAAACTTGACGAACAGTTGTTGAAATGGATTGCAAAAGATTTTTTACCTTTCAATATAGTTGAGGCTGAGGAGTTTCAGAAGTTTTTATCGATGTTGAATCCTAATTATAGTATCCCAAGCCGTAAAACACTTTCGTCTCTTGAATAAACTCTATGACACAACATTGCAAGATGTCAAGGCTAACATGTCAGAAAATGCTTCATATGTACCCTTACAACAAATGGGTGGATTTCATTGAAAAATGAAAGCTATATAGCAGTTACCGCTCATTTCATATGTAAAAGTGATGGCACACTCTCTTCAAAGCTTCTGTCCTGCTCAAAGTTTGTAGGAAGACACACAGCAGACAACATTGCCGAAGAACTCAAGAAAGTGGTAATAGAATGGGATCTTCAGGACAAAATCGTGGCCTGCACAACAGATAATACTTCAAATATGGTTAGTGCGGTTCAGAGGTGCAACTGGTGGCACGTTCCGTATTTAGCGCATAGTTTGAATCTAGTAGCACAATCAAGCCTGGAAGAAATAAGGCCAACGAGAGAGAAGGTAAAACGTATTGTCGAATTCTTTAAAAGGAGCCCACAATCCTTGGAGAAACTTCACAGCACTCAAAAACAGATGGGTTATCCTGTTCTGACTCTGAAGCAGGACTGTCCAACACGGTGGAACTCGACATACAAGATGATGAATAGAGTGGTTTTATGAAGGATGAAAGCAAACTTAAAGAAATAAAGGAAAAACTTATTAATGATGCCGCTACCGTTATTGGCACTGCACACCAACAGACAGCTGTTAACACATCAGGTGGAACACAAGAGCCCTCATCAAATGAGAGTCAGGCATATGAGTCTACAGTATCATTTTCGAGCATACTATGGAAAAACTTTGATGCAGGCGTTGAAGAGCTCGTTCAAGCGCCAACTGTTAATCCAAAAACAGTAAGTATCATACAGATGGATAAGTATTTAAATATGCCTCTTCTGCATAGGTTAGAGAATCCTCTTCAATGGTGGAATGACAACAAAGATACCTTGCCAGCCCTCTACGACTTAATGACGAAGAGACTTTGCATTATGGCGACATCAGTTCCCTGTGAACGAGTGTTCTCAAAGCAGGGACAGACCATCACAGAAAACCGTACACGTCGGAAAAGTGACAAAGTTTCTAAAATCATGTTCCTGAATGCAAATATGCCGTGAACATTTTGAGCACCATTTAAAGTGTTGTAGCCTATTGGAAGATTAACATTTGTCGGTAGTTTCACTTAATTTTTATTTTCGTGCTCTCCTTGTACAGTATACAGTGTTTAATTTTTATTTTCGTGTTCTCCTAGTACAGCATTTTTTTTTTTTTGCTAGGGGCTTTACGTCGCACCGCCTAATACAGTATATAGTGTTTAATTTTTATTTTCGTGTTCTCCTAGTACAGTATAATATAGTGTTTGATTTTTATTTTCGTGTTCTCCTAGTACAGTATAATAAAGTGTTTAATTTTTATTTTCGTATTCTCCTTGTATAGTATATACTGTTTAATTTGTATTTTAGTGTTCTGCTTTAATATCGTGTACGTAAATATTGCTAGCGGCTTTACGTCGCACCGACATAGATAGGTCTTATGGCGACGATGGGACAGGGAAGGGCTAAGAGTGGGAAGGAAGCGGCCGTGGCCTTAATTAAGGTACAACCTGGTGTGAAAATGGGAAACCACGGAAAACCATTTTCAGGGCTGCCGACAGTGGGGTTCGAACCTACTATCTCCCGAATACTGGATACTGGGGCACTTAAGCGACTGCAGCTATCGAGCTCGGTAAATATCTCTTTAATTGTGCGAGTATATGTTTAATTAGTGAAAATAACATTGTGACATTTGTAAACACATCTACTGCCAGTGTAATTATGACAGGTGTATTTCAGAATGAATGAAGACATTCTTATCCTAAAAACATTTTAGACATGATATTTCTGGGTGCATATTTCAGATTTTCGACTGGTTTTTCACGTGCCGTGAAGTTTTATCCTGGCCCTAATTACAATACCTGCCGATACATTCAACTGGTGGAAATATCCTTAGATTAATTACTTTTAAACACCTGTACTGCCATTGTAACTGTGTTATCTGTATTTCGTATTGACCGAAAAAATCTTGAGCTAAACGCAGCCTTTAAACGAGATTATTGTGCGCGAATTTCAGTGTTCCAACTGTTCGTTCGCGTTTCGTGCAGCTTTATGCTGGCCATGGCCATTAGAAACTACACAGTACACACAGCACGTTCGATACACTGATACAGGCATAGTCCCGCTGGCCCGGAGCATGTAATGTTGCCTCTCGAAGTTCTCTCTACTGCGCAGTGCGTAGTTACAGCCCCGCCTCCGAAGTGCCCACTGCACACAGCCAAGGCCAACTAGTTCATCTAGTGCCGCCTTCGACACAGCACGTTCGTTACAGGCACATTCCAGCTGACGCGGAGCAAGTCATGTTGTCTCTCTCTCTACTATGCAGTTACAGTCCCGCGTCCCATGTTGCGGCACTCTGTACCGAAACGCTCCGCCTCCAAGCTCCTAATGTTGCGGAACAACTGAATGTTCCGGTCTGCCCAACCCTAATTGGGAATCCATGAAATGAAAAAAAATATCTTAATTGCTCAATTGACTTAGCAGATATCGCAGCTTCTCGAATTACTTTGATTTCTGCCCACCTTGATTTTGCATCAACAATTAGAAGGAAGTAGAAACCTTGAAATGGACCTGCATAATCCATGTGGACGCAGCTCCAGTTTTCTGTAGGGACGTCCTAACGATGAATCGGTGTCTTCGCTGGAGAGGATCGAATGTCAGCGCAGGCCTGACAAAATTTTACCATACTCTCAACGTCCTTATCGATATTCTTCCAGTAACAACACCGCCTTGCTAATTGTTTCATTTTTGTAATCTCTATGTGTGTGCTATGTAATTCCTTCAGGACTAATGGCTGGAGATTTAGAGGAATGACGACTGACCCTTGAATAAGATCCCATCATCTAGTATGAATTCAGTGTCTATGGATTCAGATGACATGAGCTCTCCTTTGATTTTTGACCATTCATCGTTTCCTGTTGAAATTCGAATACTGTCAGGATTTAATTCCGTGGTTGCTATTTCAGCGATAGTTGAATAACAGAGTTCATGAACTTCTTCACTGAAGACTATATCTTTTGAAATTGTGTGACTGATTGATCGCTACTCTTAACAAGCAGTCAACATTGGTATGTTCTGAACCTTTCTTATACTCAACTTCATAGACAAAGCCCGAAAGGAATTATGCTTATCTAAGCAATCTAGCGGACGTCATAGCTGGTTATCATGAATTCTGATGGGAGATTCTGGTAAGTGGGCTACTGTCATATCAACTTAAACTTACGTCAAAACAGATACATATAAAAATGGTTGACAGCGAACATAATTGCTAGAGCCTCACGATCCAGCTAGCTGTAGTTACGCTCGGCTGAAGACAATGACTTTGAAGCAAATGCGATAGATTTTTCAACATCATCAACTATGCCTGACAGGACTCCAGCAATACCTGTTGGACTGGCGTCAGAAGCTAGACCAAGAGGTGATTCTGCATTATAAGGTGTCAGCACTCGATCACTTGCAATCTCCTCCTTCAATCTGTCAAATGCTGATTCACATGAACTAGTCCCATGTGACAGATATCACGTAATGACATGTAAGCGCAGAGAAATATCTCTGACAAAATTCTGTGAAAATGCTTAAGAGTATGTCCTCTAATTATGCACAATGTGCGAAATTAAATTAATAGCGATAGTGTTGATAACGCTACAATATTTGTAAGTGATCTGTTCAAGTCATTCTGTAGGGAACACGGTATATTCCAAAAATTCACTGCTCCTGGACATCCAGCAATTAACGAACAGAAAAGGTCAAATTGTATGCATACGCGAACGACATGGTGTTTGTATCCACTGAGTTAGCAAATCTCCAGGAGGCTTTCGACAAATTTACAGTATGGGCAACCGAGAACGAACTTCAATTAAATGAAAATAAAATAAATAATAAATAAATAAAACTGTCAATGGCTTCCAGGTAAGGAGGCAAACCGGCAGCTAGCGATGTTATAATTTATAAAAGAGACGCACTATCGATCGTAACACATTACAAATATTTGGGAATCACATTACAGACTCAAGGAAATGTATACCGAATTTACGGAAGTTGTCATTAAATACCGCGTTAAAAATTTTCAAGTTAAAAATCACTCCAATAGTGACATATGGTTTGACTTCAATTTGGGACCAATTAAGAAAGAAGCAACAGTGGTGCTGGTCACATTGTCAACAATGACAATGGCAGCAGATGTAATCTACCGCCAAGTAGCGGTTTTGCATCTTGCTGTGGGGTCCAGAACATCTATAATAATAATAATAATAATAATAATAATAATAATAATAATAATAATAATAATAATAATAATGTTCTGGACCGTCGTCAAATGTGCGGACCGCGCTGGAAACTGGTCCTGAAGGGGTAATGACTAAGAATTCAGTCCGGCCGCGGATTCAGTATCGCCAAGGCACCCAAGACGACACCACGCTGGATCTCCTGAAGGATTTGATCCACATTAAAAATGCTTATAGGGAAAGATGGCAAAGATTTAGGGACCGAACTGACCGGGTGGAATACTTGGACCTAGCCCGGGAGTTACGAAATCGATTGCTGGAAAGAAAGATTGAAAAATGGGAGGAAACTTGCCGTAATCTATTAGAAAACGAGTCAGATCACGAATTTTGGAGGATTCTCTCAGAAAACAAGTCAGATCGCGAATTTCGGCGGATTATATATAAAACAATAAGCATTCAATTCTAAATTTCAGTATAATACCGTAGCGAAGCACGGGTATCTTGCTAGTATGTTATAATTCCAAGAAATCTTCGAACATCGTCTGTATTGACCGGACGAGGTAAATCAAGTATTGCTTTAACTTTTGCTGGCAACTTCATGATTTTGTTATATTCAATAATATGCCCCCAGATATTCGATGCTGATTTCAAAGAAAGCACACTTCCTTTGATTTAGATATGAGTCGAACTCTTTGAGCCTTTGAAGGCAGGCAAATAGATTTTGTTGACATTCTGTTTATGTAAAGCCATGGATAGTAATGTCAACAAAATATGAAGGAGTTTTTGGTAGTCGAGATAAAACTTTATCCATGATTCTACTATATTCGGACGGAGCTGTTTTTATTCCAAAGGAAAGATGATGCATGCGATATGTGCCTCGATGTGTTGATATGGTTTGGATCTTGCTGCTCTCTTCGTCAACCTGGAGATGAAGATATCTTTATATATGTCCAGGCGCAAAAGTACCTCGAGTTTCTCAAGCTATTTAGGATGTCATCAACTTTCAAAATTGGGTAGTTTGCTGCTACTAATTTGTCATTAACTCCTATCTTGTAATCAACGCAAAGTCGAACTCCGCTATCGGACGTTGGAATCACTACTATTGGCGAACCCCAATCACTGTAATTGATTTTTGAGATTATCCCCCCTGCTTCTAAATCGTCGAATCCTTTTTCTACTTTCTCCCGTATGGCATATGGAACGTCACGTTCTTTATGAAATACTGGCTTGGCATGCTTACGGAGCTGAAGAGACACTTTAAAATTAGGCAAGCTCCCTAACTTTTCTTCAATAATTTCTGGAAATCTCTTGATTATCTCAGTAATACTACTGACTGACCGGATATCGATGACTAGTATTTGATTCCGCTTCACGATCAATTTCTTGAAGATTAATACCAAGCTGACGGACCCATGCACACCCCAAAGGTGGCTCCAAGTCGTCTGGTACTACATATAACTCTTGAGATGAAGATCTATTCTGATAAGAAACAGTAACGTTAACCTTGCCATCAGGTAAAAACTCATTCTTAGTATAAGAACGAACTGCAAGATCTGATTTCTGGAGTTGTACACGTAAGTCAAGAGCTTTGAAACTAGAACGTGATAGCAAGGTAAAACCCGCCCCAGAATCTACTTCAAATCTCTGGGGTATTCCTTCTCTTAGGACTGTAGCGTAAAATTTCTTCGCATGTGGATAGTCGTGATATTGAAAAATGTCTATTATATGACTAACTCCCGATGTTTGAGTAATACCTTCTTCCTGAAGAAAATGAGAGAGTAGATTTTGGAATTCCTTCTCGTTGCTAACAAAGTACGTATGCACACTTTCTTAATATGACCGAGTTTTCCACATGAACTGCATTTCAGATTGTTAAAATCAGTCCTGCAGTCCACAACGTAAACACATCTTGATTTCCCAATTTGCTTGTAGTCAATTTTTGATCTGGACTTGTTTGCTGGTATTGCTTGGCTTTGATCATCATGAGATGTGCTCTGCCTAGATTTGTGATTGATTTTTTGAACAGAATCAGTATAAGTACCCTTGTACACAGCTAATTGTGATAGTTCCTTGCCGTCTAACTTACTTGCTTCAACAGCGATAGATTTTGTTACAATTTCGTTAAATTCTGGAGTAAATGTTCACGAATGGAACAGTCATAAATTCCCCTGACGAATTGTGTTCTTAGAAATACATCAGCAATGCTTACCTTACATTCACAGGCAGAATTGAAGTCGCAATCAATTGTACCACGCCTTAATGTAGCCACATAGTCAGCAATAGGTTGGTTTTAAAGCTAGTAAGTGAACAGAAATCTATGCTGGGCTACAAGAACATTCTTCTTAGGGTTTCAATTAAATTGTCATAATCGAAATCATTAGGTGTTTTTGGTGCCACTAGTGCAGATAATGTGTTATAACTCGTAGATGCAATCGAATTAAGTAGCATCTGAGCGGCGTATTTCTTGTTGAACACATTCTTCAATTGTAGCTTTTAAAACGTTGCCGGCAATTTCGAAAGTTCTCAGCTTGCGGGTTGAAACATTAGAAGGGTGGAATTAGAAATGTATTCGAATTAATAATAGGTTGAGTAGGTTGAACTGATGCTTGACTTCGCAGTTGATCCAAGAGTGCCTGTTGAGTGGCATTCATTGCCGCCAAAAATTGCCTAAACTGGTCTGCATCCATGTAGGAATGTTTTGAGTAGTGTCTCACATACAATTAATTGAATGGTAGGAATTGATAAGTACGTAGTCGAGGTTATATAGTTAACACGACGTTTGAAAGTTTTCCTCGTCGCCAATTTTTATGACCATACACGAATTACATTTATAATTAAGCATGAACTCATTGATTACAAGAATAATTGTATTGAAATTGTATCATGATACATATGAATAATCAATCTCAACAGATGGGAAGACTACGAATAAATGCTGTGGTCGACATGCGCGCAATCTGCTGGGATATAACACATTACAAATTCAGCGCGGTGATTATTTTGAAAATCGGACACGTACCTACTTCCCGAGAAAATGTAATATGTTCAAACGTGCTTCACTTGCCATTCAATTGAACGTAAGTCGGTAAACGCCAAATTGAATGCTGGGGTCGTATACGCCACAGTGGCCCATTGCATTGTCGTACGTCCTTTGAGGGGACGTATAGCTGGTATAGGCTTCAAATATCAGCAGTAATAATGCAACTTCACTGAGCTCCATGGGAAGAGTTAGTGTGATAAGCTAATTTATACGGTAACTGTTATGATCTTCAGTCCGCCAAAAATCTTTTTATTAATAAATGTATAAATTACATGAAAAAATAAAACTAACAGTATTATACTTGAAAACAATTTAATCAAGTATAATTTGCGTAATAATGTTAACATATGTTTTCCTTCTTCAGATAGTTTATCATAATTCATTAATCAAAAATTAGCTTCGGCAGACTTAAGAACATAACATTTATAAATTGAGTCGAAACTGAAAGAAATGGCTGCAGATATTACACAATTATATTTAAGCGCCAACATACTTTGTAATGAAAACTTGGAACTTTGCTCTCTGTCAGCAGTATTGCATTGGACAACTGCGGTTGACGTAGATTTTATTCCCTCTCGTCCTTACGTGACAAAATCTTTGTTTCGATAACTCAACTGACAAGGATGAAATACAATAGGAAAAAATACTGATAATGTATCTTAACGTTCAAATCCCCAGTCTAGAGTTTAAATCCTACAAAACGAGCTACCGTTCGTTAGAACGAATAGTTAGGCATTACCTAGGCTGACGTATGACAGGTGAGCACCGTTAGAAGTTTGATATTCATTGCTCTTGGCTGACATTAATTTACCATGTTGCGAGGCAAGTTGTCTATTGTCACCAAAAACCTTTTATGTTTGGCGCACAAGTCTACGGGGCTTTCTGCAACACCACCTGACAATGCTGCAGATAGGGTTCTACTTATTGTCCAGGAGCTAAGCCAAGAAGGGAAAGGGGAAAAGAGGGTTTGTTTCCCTGCCTGCTTGGTGCTAACAGTAGACACCCTTCCAAAACATGGGAATTTGGAGAAAGCTAGCAGGTTTTCTGCTTTGATAAGGAGCCTAACCTCAGAGGCTCGACAATTCCCCTCATACAGTACATAGAGGCATGGACGTAAGTATTTGTACCGTGAAACATGTTACAGTAAATTACTTATACCGCGATTAATATTTCGTGTGTACACACTATTCCCCTTGGGTAACAGGCATGAGATTTCCCGTAATACCACAGATCAGCCACAGGTGCAAGACGGTGTTCTTGTGTAAAAACTAGAAAAGTTTACGTTGTAATGCCCAGATCTGTCGGGACAGAAGTATTCGTACAGTTGGCTGTCAACAAGAAAACAACGGGCAAACTAGCTGTCTACCGCACTTAGTCTCTCTCAGGTGCTGACTACATGTTAAGCGAGCTGTACTGAGTGACTAGTGGTATACATGTGGTTGAAATGGGTCGAAAAGGAAACTGCAATGGAAATGAGTCGGCTAATTGTTTGATGAAATAGTGAAGGGAAATCGTATTCCGAAATTGCAAACATCGTAGGGAGTAGTAGTTCGACTGAGGCATGTGATGCAAGTGATCAAGAAGGACCCAAAATCTACATCTGGTGGGATAACTGGTTTTGTTGGAGAACAGTACGGAAAGCAAGCGACATCCGAGGAATAAGAAGTCTCATCATTCGTGAAGGATATAGAGCTAGGGCACCCAGAAAGAAGTCTTACATAGCCAAGAAAAATCAGAGAAGCTTATGTAGTAAAAGGGCCTCGCATTCTGGAACACGAATTAGACGTTTCTCAGGATATTTATTAGCCTTATTTTATACAGAGCATATCAATTCATATTTAACCTTTTTTATTCGCTGGTCATATTTAGGTCACTTGTTGTTTAATGTCATAATTTTGGTTATATTTCGCACGGAATAATGTACTGTATTTTGAATGTTATGCCCGATGTTGCTTGTGTAAATGTGTTTGTGGCATAGCTCCGGAACTTAGCCCTTGAGCCCCACAGCTAAGCTGTTTATGTTATATCTCGTCTGAATTTACATCACTAGTTTTAGAGTAAATTCCTGTAGAGTAGAACTTGAAGAGAGACATTATGACCATTATCACCCTTGGTAAGAGACAAGGGCTTTTCTTTTGTTATTAGGGTACTGGCCTTTGGTCACAGGTGTCCCGGGTTCGATTCCCGGCAGGGTCGAGAATTTTAACCATCATTGGATAATTTTGCTAGCACGGGGGCTGGGTTTATGTGTCATCATCATCATCATTATTATTATTATTATTATTATTATTATTATTATTTAATCATCACGCAGGTCGCCTACGGAGTCAAATCGAAAGACTTTCACCCGGTGAGCCGAACATGTCCTCGGACACTCCTGGCACTAAAAGCCATATGCCATTTCATTTCTAGCAAACTCCATGCAGCTCTGAAACGAAATCTAGGTTATTCGCGCTAATTATATGTTTGCAAGATCATTGCGTTTAAAGACAAATACTCTATATTAACTTAATTTTGTAACACTTAATTAAATTTGTTTCATTTTCAGGACATGACGCCAACAGGAAATTAGCTACAGCAATACATTGTGCTACATACTCTGATTTGTAATGTATAAGATTTTAAGTATTTGAAGTATTTTTGATTTTGCCTTTAACTTCATTAGTTAATAGTGTAACAATTATAAAACAGTAGACTATATAAATTATATAAAGCAACAACGATGATTATGTCATAAAATATCGAGGCATTTACACACACACACGCGCGCGCGCACACACAAAAAAATCGTATAGTATCATATCATACGCTTACATCTTAAAAGTCATAAAGGTAATACAGGAATATGTTCTGTACATTTAATGCAGTAATACTATTAAACATTTTATGAATATTAAATTATAGATTTTGTGAATGTTACATATTTAATTAAATAACATATTCCACTGATATTTACTACATTTTATGTACATATTTCGCATGTTGATATTACATCAAAATTCGCTTCCTACTTGACTAATACGATTGTAATTGGTTTGTTGGAGCAGCGATGTGGTCTGTCACTACTGTGTAAGACTGCAATATTAATTAAATATATATTCGATACTGACTAGAGCTTACTGACTGATAATGAATTTATGATAGAGGCTCATGCAATTAAGGTGAAGGACTAATCATCATTTCTTCGCTACAGCAAGCTGGGTGCGGTAGTGCACGAGCCTCTTAAAGTTTGTCCGTCCATCAGCAGATGTTCTTCATACATGTGACGCCAGTTAACATCTATAATTTCAAGGTCCTTGAAATATACTTCTCCCAAACATCAAGAGGTCTTATTCTTGGGTTCTTCCCAGGAACACTGCGGTACAAATAAGCTCGAGGAGTCAATGAATATTGAATTTTCACGACCGCATTGTAATCGAAACAGACTTTCATGTAGCACGTAACACGACCTAATACGTTGAAAGTCTGTTTCGATTAAGCTCGAGGAGTCCTTTGAGGGATCAGTTATTTTCATGCGATCACACCATTGCAATCTCTTCATTTCTAGGCTCTCCAGCAAGCGTCTTTCCAATCCAAGCTTCTGTCCACATTCCTTATTTTATCCATTTTTGTTTTTTGTACACCAGAACGGAGGAACTTCATTTCTGTTGCTTGAAGACGACTCTTTGGTGACCCAGTATGTGTTGCTGCTTCCAGAACTTACGTCAATATACGTACTGGGATATATATTTTGTACAAGCTGATCTTTGAAATTAAAGGAAAAGATTCATCCCAAAGTATCTGATGTACAGCGTGAGAGAATTTGGAAGATTTCTGTATTCTGTTGCTAATCTCTTGATGTATGGTATTGTCTGAGGACGCAACACTACCTAAGTATTGGAAGTTGTCTACAATATCCATCCAGTCATCTCCAATTCTTAGATAAACCGTTGGAGAGATTCTACTCATCACCAAGCCAATTATCTTTGTTTAACTGATTTTAAGACCTAAGGCAGTAAAAGCTACATGCCAAAGATCTAGTCTAGCTTGTACGTCTGCTTCCGTCTCACCCCATCCCATTACATCATCAGTAAAAACCATGGCATTAGTCGTTGGATCCTTTCTTTTCATAGCTTATAAAACTTCATTAAGAAAATGAAGCGCGTTGAAAGAACTTTCTGCTCGACTCCTAATCGTTTAGAACCAAACTGACCTTCCACCCTGGATGTGGACCCAGCTCTTGGTTTCATCATATAATCGTACCCGTGCTATGATGTCATATGGCACTTTTCTCTCCAACATTCACATATACGCCTGCGTGGTACATGGTCACATGCTTTCTTGATGCCCACAGAAAAACAGAAGCGTTTTACCTTCCTCTGAATACCTGTCGTATAACATTCTGGTAGGAAACATGATGTCTATGGTTCATCTATGAGGTCTAAAAGTGTAGGTTAAAAGTATTTTTTCTATCCAGCTCTAAAGGATCGATTCGTAGATTTTGAGGCCATGTGACAGAGTTACACCTCTGTTGCTGGTGCATTTCTACCTGTAACTTTTTTCAACAATGGTATTATGACTCCCTGATTCAAGTCATTGGATATTACATTAGCTTTCCAAATTATGTTCAGTACTCTGAACTGTTTCCAACCTCTCCTAGAACTCTGATAATCCCAACACTAAAACCATCTGATCCAGCTGACTTGGCTTACGCTGCGTGAACCGTCAACGATAGACCCCAAATGTAAGTGTACGAATTGTAGAGCAAAGAAACCTCTACAAAAAAAGTCCGCGATGGTATATACCTATTTCGAACCGGTTGCCCTCTAGAAGCGATTTTATGTTATAGTCCGCGGTAAAGAAATATAACTCCTTAAGATTAAATATTTCGATATTATCCTCGAACTCTTCGAAATAAATTGTTCGACCTCCTCCACTATTTCATAAGGATTACAATAATCTTGTCAGGACATTATTTCCATGAATGACTCAGAAGTTAAGACCATTTTAGACTGTAGTGGTAATTCGTTCCCTTTTGCCTGCTAGCAACTTGCCTCTACCTCACCGCTTGGAGCGCTGCAGTTGCCTCGGATGAAAAATATCATTAGAGCTTCGCGACTGTATATATTAGACTGTGGCACCTCATCCCTGTATCTCCGAGCGTTAACAGTGTTCTTCGGACTACCCATGAAGATGTGCGGGTCCATGCGGCCATTCAACATGATGCCGCCCCACACCATGACGCCACCACCACCATACTGGTCCCGTTTACGATGTTCCTGTAGTTGTATCGACTAGCCGAGTCTCTACAGATTAATGTGCGACGGGAATCGTTCTGCAAAATGAAACGGGATTCATCTGTGATGAGCACATGCCTCCATTCATTCATGGTCCAGTGTCGATGTTGACGACTCCACAGTAAACGGACCCGTCTCTGTGCTGGAATGAGCGGAACGCACACCGCTGGACGTCGGGCAAACAGCACTGCTGTTGTGAGCCTCTGGTACACAGTTTGCCGGGAAATAACAACTCCTGAGACGGCTGCAAGCTCCGCCGACAATTGTCTTGCAGGTGCACTCCGATTTCGTCGGGCGGTTAAGGCCAGATATCGCTCCCGCTGTGGGGTGCCCCTTGGTCGACCTGGCCTACGACTAACATCTCCTGCGTCTCGAAATCGTCTCCAAAGCCTGGAAATGACACTTTGAGACACGTTCAAGGATACGGCGACTTCGGTGTGTGTCCGGCCTGCTGCCTGGCGGCCGAGTATTCGGTGGCGTGCCAGATGAGACCGTGGCGCATGCGACCCGTGCCGCAAGCAACCGCATAATCTGTAACCGTGCCGGATGCGACCGGCGTTGACAAGCATATTGTCATTTGATAAGTTGTGTCATCACCCAAAATAAGGTAAGCTAAACGAAGTGCAATGCCTTTTCAATAAGTCCTATAAGCAGCTACTGCCCCTACTTTACGTAACACTTCTGGGGGAAACTCGTTTTACAACACGAAACATGGTGATGCGTTTACGTCATTTCCCACCGCGCGAGTTGGCCATGCGGTTAGAGGCGCGCGGCCCTGAGCTTGCACCCGGGAGATAGTGGGTTCGAATCCCACTGTCGGCAGCCCTGAAGATGGTTTTCCGTGGTTTCACATTTTCAAACCAGGCAAATGCTGGGGCTGTACTTTAATTAAGACCAGGGCCACTTCCTTCCTATTCCTAGCCCTTTCCTATCCCATCGTCGCCTTAAGACCTGTCTGTGTCGGTGCGACGTAATGCCACTAGCCAAAAAAGAAAAAAGATCCTAATTCTCTGAAATTATTTACGACTTAGGCCTACTTACTTATCGTGTCCTATTAGTACCAGGAGTGTCCGAGGACGTGTTCGGCTTGCATGGTGCAGGTCTTTCTACCTGACGTCCTTGGGCGGCCTGCGCGTCTGGATGTGGGATTATGATAATGAAGTAGGGAGAGATGAAATCCGGTTTCGCCACGTAGCCTACTCCTCTCGAATAACCAAGGGGTCTGCTCAATGCTTTACGTCGCCATCCGACGGCCGAATCACCATCAACAGCATCATATCCCCTCACTCCATTTGAACACTGCGAAAATTCTGGATTTGAATCCCGGCTTTTGGCATGCAATCTAGTGATTAGAAACTGTCTACCACCAACTTTCCTACCCTGCCGGCCAACATTCTGATGGTGAATTTTTATTTTCATCAAGGCTAAGTGGCTCAGACGGTTGAGATGCTGGTCTCCCGACTCCAACTTGGCAGGTTCGATCGTGGCTCAGTCCGGTGGTATTTGAACGTGCTCAAATACGTCAGCTTTGTGTCGGTGGATTTACTGGCACGTTAAATAAGACCTGCGGGACTAAATTCCGGCACCTAGTCGTCTCCTTAAACCATAAAAGTAGTTACTGCCACGTAAAGCCAGCAACATTATTACATTTTTCTTTCGAGCAACGGCACTCGAACCTGCTAACAACGGTGTCAGACCTTTATTTTAGAAGAGACCAAGTTAGCTACTTATAAGCAATCTGCCACTTGGTGACAGCCCTTAATGCAGATCAATTGTAAGTGATTGATGGATCGCATCAGGCACGATGCTTTTCCGCTCGGTCGCTATTGGCACGATAATGGCCGGGTCGCATCCGGCACGGTCACATCTGGCACGTAACCGAGTATTCTATCCTGAAAAACAAGAGTCCAAATGGCGTCGTCGTGCCATTATGTTGCCACGTTCACCACGAGGCTACACTCCACACACTATAACACGGCAAACACGACTGAGAGAATATGGAGCGCAGGCAATGGCTGTGTTTACCTTGCGGTCACGCCGCTAGTCAAAGCAGGGAACACTCCATTCCTATACAGAGCGAACACGTAAGGTTGGTAGGTGCATTATGTCGTGCGATTTGCGGTCTATTTCCTGTTGCCCTTCTTACTCGTAAGTTATGCTTAACTTTTGGACACTAGTGTACAAAAAACACAACATGAAGCCCGCTGAAAAATCGAATTGCCAAACGACGACAGTATGCTTCGGAGAATTTTTATGACTCCGTGGCTGGAAGTAGTATAATTGGACAGTTCTGCCGCCACCGCCACCGCGGGCTCCCAGAGGCCACCTCCACCGCCACCACAGCCAGAGGCCTCCCAGATGCCTCCTCCACCGCCACCTCAGCCAGAGGCCTCCCAGATGCCTCCTCCACCACCACCACAGCCAGAGGCCTCCCAGAGGTCTCCTCCACCACCCGCGGGAAATTTGAATTTGTAAACAAAGCCACGTGCTTTTTGACAGCTATCATCGACAACAACGCATCGCTAACCTCAATACTGCCATCTTGACGGACCCAAACCTCAGTGCTACCAACTTAACCTAACTAGCGCGAGATAAACAAATCCACTTGTTTTTTGACAGCCACGTGCTTTTTGACAGACAACGCATCGCTAACCTCAGTACTGCCATCTTGACGGGCCTAAACCTCAGTAGTACCAACTTAACCTAACTAGCGCGAGATAAACAAAGCCACGTGCTTTTTTTGACAGCTGTCATCCGCCATCTTTAAACCACAGAGCACTGTGCTGCACTCTTTAACTAGATACCTTTGAAATGTGGTGGCAGGCAATTCCACATGACAGCAGCCATCTTTAATCAAGAGAGCACCGTGCTGCCCTCTATGTGGTGGCGGCATATTCTACATGCTCTTGTTTGGAAACAAACTCACGCGCTTTTTTAATAACCGTCATCCGCCATCTTTTATCAACAGAGCACAGTGCTGCCCTCTTTAGTTTGAAATGTGGTGGCGGCAAATTCCACGTGCTCTTGTTTGGAAACAAAGCCATGTGCTTTTTTGACAGCTGTCATCCGCCATCTTTAATCAACAGAGCACCGTGCTGCTATCATGCGGGCAATTTCGTCAGCTGTCATCCGCCATCTTTAATTCACAGAACACCGTGCTTCCCTCTTTATGGCTACTACCTTAAGCATGTAGTAGCGGGCAATTTGAAAAGTTCTGTTAGCTATCATGCGCCATCTGTAATCAAGAGAGCACCGTGCTCCCATCTTTAGCAAGATACCTTTGAAATGTGGTGGCGGATAATTTGAAAAATGCTTTTTGACAGCAACCATCTTTGAGCAACGTGCTACCCTCTATGTGGTGGCGGCAAATTCTACATGCTCTTGTTTGGAAACAAACCCACGCGCATTTTTGACAGCCATCATCCGCCATCTTTAAGCAACAGAGTACAGTGCTGCCCTCTTTGTTGTGGCGGCAAATTCCACGTGCTCTTGTTTGGAAACAAAGCCACATGCTCTTTTGACAGCTGTCACCAGCCATCTTTAACCAACAGAGCACTATGCTGCTATTATGCGAGCAATTTCGTTAGCTGTCATCCGCCATCTTTAATGAACAGACCACCGTGCTGCCCTCATGCGGGGCAATTTCGTTAGCTGTCATCCGCCATCTTTAATGAACAGAGCACCGTGCTGCCCTCATGCGGGGCAATTTCGTTAGCTGTCATCCGCCATCTTTTAATGAACAGAGCACCGTGCTGCCCTCATGCGGGGCAATTTCGTTAGCTGTCATCCGCCATCTTTTAATGAACAGAGCACCGTGCTGCCCTCATGCGGGGCAATTTCGTTAGCTGTCATCCGCCATCTTTTAATGAACAGAGCACCGTGCTGCCCTCATGCGGGGTAATTTCGTCAGCTGTCATCCGCCATCTTTAATCAAGAGAGCGCAGTGCCGCACTCTTTAGTTGAAATGTGGTGGCAGACAATTTGAAAAGCTGCCAAGAGAGCATCGTGTTAGCATCTTTATTCTTCGACGTGTGGTGGCGGCAAATTCCACATCCGCCATCTGAGAGCACCGTGCTGCGCTCTTGATCGTAGTAGCGGACAATTTAAAAAAGAACATGTCAAGGAATACCTTTGTTCTAAAAGAAAAGAAGACTGCGGTTCTGAACGGCTTGCGTAAGATAGCGATTGTGTTTAGATAAACCAAACTGTTGGAGCCGGTAATTCTCTTTCTATATAATAACTTCGTGTGGCTATTTCTAGCCAAGTGCAGTCTAAAAAATAAATCCTAGTCTTGTTACATCAGGAAGGGTAACTGGCTAAATCCTGGTGTTTCAGCGTCAGGAAGGGCAACCGGCTGTAAAACAGATTCTTGCGATTTAAACTCTTGCGTCAGGAGGGGGTATTCGGGTGTAAAACATATTTTTAATCCCAAGAGAATCGAACCCGAGACTGCCGGGTGAGAGGCAAGCACACTAAACCAAACTGTAGGAGCCGGTAATTCTCTTTCTATATAATAATTTCGTGTGGCTATTTCTAGCCAAGTGCAGTCTAAAAATAAATCCCAGTCTTGTTACATCAGGAAGGGTGACTAGCTAAATACTGGTCTTTCAGCGTCAGGAAGGGCAACCGGCCGTACCGTGAAACAATAGTGTATGATGTAAGAGGCTAGATACTGCTTTTTAAAACCTAAGAAGAGCATCTAGCTGTAAAACCCCGATTCTCGTGTTAGAAAGGGCAACTAGTTGTAAAACAGATTCTTAATCCCAGTTCTTTGACGTCAGGAAAGGCAACCGGTCGAAAACAATAGTGTATGATGTAAGAGGCTAGATACTGCTTTTTAAAATCCTAGAAGGGCATCCAGTTGTAATACGGATTCTTGGGATTTAAAATCTCGCGTCAGGAAGGGCAACCGGTCGTAAAACAGATTCTTGCTATTAAAACTCTTGCGTCAGGAGGAGGCACTCGGCTGTAAAACATATTTTTAATCCCGGCCCTGCTACGTTAGGAACCACATCTAGCTGTAAAAACAGGAGCTCCAAACATTTTCAGTTTTAAGCTTTAGGAACGGGTTATGGGTTACATATTTTGTTCTACCACATAGAACACTATCTTTGAAGTTGTATCGGCGCAGTTAGTCAGAGCGGAGTGCGGAATGCATGCGTTAGCTGAAATTGCACACTCGGCTTCCGGCTGTACTAACCTTGAACGAGGACACTGCGTGCTGATAAGCCACTTGTAACTCACGGGACGTTTTCTTAGCCGCGTAGCAGTTAGCTCGTGTAAGTTCCTAAGATAAAATATTATGATTGTACGGAGAGGTTAAAACCCAGTAGTAGCACATAGCCTACCCCTATCGAAAGAGCCTGCACGGTGCCGGCATATAGGCTACTCCTGTTGAAGGAGCCTGTACAAGGTTTAACACCCCCTATCAACAGCCCTTACTTAATGCTGGCTTTTTTGCACGCCCTCGAAACTACCTAAGAATGTAATATACTACCGTAGGGAGAGGGTAAAACCCGGTGCCGGCACATAGCCTACTCCTACCGAAGAAGCCTGTACAAGGCTTAACACCTCCATCCGACAGATGAATCACCAACATGTTATACTCACAATCATTTTCGAAGGAGTCTGCATAAGGTTTAACGCCCCCATCAACAGCCCTTACTTAATGCTGGCTTTTTGCATGCCCTCGAAACTACCTAAGAATGTAACATACTACAGTAGGGAGAGGGTAAAACTCGGTGCCGGCATATAGCCTACTCCTACCGAAGAAGCCTGCACACAGCTTATCGCCTCCATCCGACAGATGAATCGCCATCAACATCTTGTTCTCACAATCATTTTCGAAGGAGTCTGCACAAGGTTTAACGCCACCCCCATCAACAGCCCTTACTTAATGCTGGCTTTGTGCACACCCCGCCTCATAGATCATACACCATAGTTTTACGACCGGTTACCCTTCCTGACGTTAAAGGACTAGGATTTTAAATCGCAGTATACGCGATAAATTTGTTGTAGCGGGGTTTATAACTAGATGTCCTGGTACCGGCACACAGCCTACTCCTACTGAAGAAGCCTGCACAATGCTTATCGCCTCCATCCGACAAATGAATCACCCTCAACACTCTTGTACCCGCAATCATTTTCGCTGCTTCGGGAGATAGCGGGCTCGAACCCCTACTGTCGGAAGCCGTAAAAAATAGCAAATGCTACGCGAGGGACCTGCGTGATCGTCATAACGTGTAATTACATGATCTAGCTAAATGTAGTTTTAGCTGAATACCTTTAAGTGCCTACAGGTAAGGAATACCGCGGATGTAGCTTAGTACCCTCCCGTTTAAGTCCAGAGGTCGAGGATCGCGCGCTAACTTTCTAAGGCTCGATCCGCTGCAGAACACAAATTCTGACACCTCGGCATCAACAGCAGGTTCGATCCCGGCTTAAATACATCAGCCTGCGGAACTCAGCGTAAGACCCTCAGGAGAGCTCTTGTTGCATAACATTTCGTTCCGACTGTACTGCAAACGTCTGCAATTCTTGATATCCGCTTGGTAACAAGGAGCATATTTACTCGCTGCAGTCTGCGTGAAGCGCTCACAGTTCTTTGTATGTGTTTATTACGTGCACATCTCCCGCCTAAGTACTGTCCGCTGTGAATATTATTCTTCAGCCTTTAGCTTAAGGTAAGCCTGAACTGTTAGTTACTGTTTGCAAAGCAACTTCTACGCTAGGTAATAAACATCTACATTCATATATGTTTGTTCTTTTCTTTTTTAGGTACCGTTCGAGTTACAGGCTTGAAAGTACGCATTTTATTCATCCGAGTAACAGTCTGCAACACGTGCATTTTTAAGGTATGTTTTCGAACTTTGAGTTGTAAAGATAGCTAGGCTAGCTGATGTACCCTACACTACATTCATATATGTTTGTTCTTTTCTTTTTAGGTACAACTAGATTATCATTCGAGTTTCAGTCTTGAAAGTACGCATTTTATTCATCAGAGTAACAGTCTGCAGCGCGAAGATTTTAAGGTATGTCTGACCTCTATACGTTGAAACTTGGTTTCTTCCGAACATCGTAACTTTAGTCTATTGATAAATAGTTATTTTCTTTAATCTGCATTTCATAGAAGAGGTTAATCTTATAATTTCAAACTTACAGCAATGTCTAACCTCTATAGGTTGAAACTTAGTTTCTTCCGAACGTCATAACATTAGTCTAATGATAAATAGTTGTTCTCTTCAATCCTCATGCTATACAAGATGTTAATCTTATAATTTCAAACTTACAGCAATGTCTGACCTGTACAGGTTCAAACTTGGTTTCTTCCGAACATCGTAACTTTAGTCTATTGATATATAGTTATTTTCTTTAATCTGCATGCTATAGAAGAGGATAATCTTATAATTTCAAACTTACAGCAATGTCTAACCTCTATAGGTTGAAACTTGGTTTCTTCCGAGCATCGTAACTTTAGTCTATTGATAGATAGTTATTTTCTTTAATCTGCATACCACAGAAGAGGTTAATCTTATAATTTCAAACTTACAGCAATGTCTAATCTCTATAGGTTGAAGCTTGGTTTCTTCGGAACGTCGTAACATTAGTCGATTGATAAATAGTTGTTCTCTTCAATCTTTCATGCTATAGAAGAGGTTAATCTTATAATTTCAAACTCACAGCTATGTCCGACCTCTATAGGTTGAAACTTGGTTTCTTCCGGACGTCGTAACTTTAGTCTATAGATAAATAGTTGTTCTCTTTAATCGACATGCTATAGAAGAGGTTAATCTTATAATTTCAAACTTTCAGCTATGTCTGTCCTCAATAGGTTGAAACTCGGTTCCTTCCGAACATCATAACTTTAGTCTAATGATAAATAGTTATTCTCTTCAATCCTCATGCTATAGACGAGGATAATTTTATAATTTCAAACACACATAGCTATGTCTGACCTCAACAGGCTGAAACTTGGTTTCTTCTAAAACAGCGTAACTTTGGTCTATTGATAAATAGTTGTTCTCTTCAATCCTCATGCTATAGACGAGGTTAATCTTATAATTTCAAACTCAGAGCAATGTCCGACCTCTACGTTGAAACTTGGTTTCTTCCGAACATCGTAACATTAGTCTATTAATAAATAGTTCTTCTCTTCAATCCTCATGCTATAGACGAGGTTAATCTTATAATTTCAAACTCACAGCGATGTCTAACCTCTATAGGTTGAAACTTGGTTTCTTCCGAACATCGTAACTTTAGTCTATTGATCAATAGTTATTTTCTTTAATCTGCATGTCATACAAGAGGTTAATCTTATAATTTCAAACTTACAGCAATGTCTAATCTCTATAGGTTGAAACTTGGTTTCTTCCGAACGTCGTAACTTTGGTCTAATGATAAATAGTTGTTCTCTTCAATCTTTCATGCTGTAGAAGAGGTTAATCTTATAATTTCAAACTTTCAGCAATGTCTGACCTCTATAGGTTGAAACTTGGTTTCTTCCGAACATCGTAACTCTATGCTAGCACACTTACCCTTATATATCCTATTATTACTATGTGTGATGCAAGTGCTAACGCTACATTTATATATTTGTTCTTTTTAGAAAAACCATGGAGAAGATTAACCAGCTAGGTCATATTTCAACTCAACTACCAAGCCGCTAACAAGTCTACCGCTAAATGAGCAATTTAAAGTAATTTCACTACGAAGATTAAAAACGAAATTTGGAGAAAGGATTTTATGTGTCTGCAAAGACTTTCAAGTTTTTTTACCTAATAGATTTAGCGTGCTAACTGATTTAGAAATAGAAGAACTAAATCAACGTTCTATTTTCATTATATATCGCGGCATAGAGAACAAATCTTGTGTTATTAGTTTTACTGACGCGTAAAAGCATGTGCATACAAGAATTACATCGAGAAAGCAAAAGTACGCAAACATCACTACAAGTAAAATCATTCATGATAAAACTAGTACATACAAGATGTAAATAAATACTGTAGAATTGGCATATTCTTTTATTTTAGATTAGGTATTACCTCCCCCCTCCTACTCCTTCCTCTCGAAGAAGAATAAGAGCAAGAAAGAAGATGCTGATTAAATTCGTAAGTATGTTATCGTCTAGCACAGTAAGTATGTTGAGAAGAGATTTTTTTTCCTAAACAGTGCTTGATTCTAGTCTTGCAATGTAGTGTACTACAACATCGCACTATAGTATGTGTATGTATGGTTTTTTTGAACGCTAGTATGTATTCAAGTCTAAACTTGCACACTCTCGCTTTGCAATGCATGTTCGATAAAGATGTACCTTGGCAGAGTAAGTAAAGGTAAAGGAAGTTATACACATCAATTAATGTTCTGATCACATGTTAAAGTTAACAACATCGAGTGCAGTGTTCGATTCTAGTCTTGTTATGTCTCAATCTGATTTTCTTAGAACAAAGGTATCCCCTAACATGTTCTAAATACATGTTGTATCGAGTACAGTGTTCGAATCTAGTCTTGATCACTTATCTAGTGTTTTGAACACATCAATTAATGTTCTGATCACATGTTAAGGTTAACGACATCGAGTGCAGTGTTCGATTCTAGTCTTGCTATGTTTTAATCTAATTTCATGTTCTAATCACATGTTGAAGTTAACAACATCGAGTGCAGTGTTTGATTCTAGTCTTGTTATGTTCTACAATCTTGTTTTTTGCAATGCATGTTCGATAGAGGTGTACCTTGAAAGAGTAGGAAGAGTTCGATTCTAGTCTTGCTATGTTTGAACCTGATTTAATGTTCTAATCACATGTTGAAGTTAACATCAAGTACAGTGTTCGATTCTAGTCTTGTTAAGTTTTACAATCTTGCTTTTGCAATGCACGTTCGATAGAGATGTACCTTCACTGAGCAGGAAGAGCAGCTCAGTAAGTATGTTAAGAGAATTTTTTGTTTTTCTAAGCAGTGCTTGATTCTCGTCTCGCAATGCTGTGTTCTGCAACATCGAACTATAGTACGCGATTCTAGTTGTAATAGGTTTTAAACAGCAGTATGTGTTCAAGTCTAAAAATGCATCACTCCAGTTACGCGACATGTATAAAGGTATTCTCAAACATGTCGTATCGTGTTCTATTTTAGTCTTGATCACTTATCTAGTGTTTTGAACACATCAATTAATGTTCTGATCACATCTTAAGGTTAACAATATCGAATGCAGTGTTCGATTCTAGTATTGCTATGTTTTAATGTTCTAATCACATATTGAAGCTAAGCAAACAATAGCTGTCTTACGCAAGCTATTCAAAACTGTAGTCTTGTTTTCTCTTAGAAAAATCGATGTTCTGATCATATGTTGTATCGAGTACAGTGTTCGATTATATTCTTAATCGCTTCTTTTTAAAGTGTCCGTTACTACGATCAAGAGCGCAGCACGGTGCTCTCAGATGGCGGATGTGGAATTTACCGCCACCACATGTCGAAGAATAAAGATGATAACACGACGCTCTCTTGGCAGCTTTTCAAATTGTCCACATGATGGCAGCACGATGCTCTGTAGATTAAAGATAGCGCTCGCAATAGGGCAGCACGGTGCTCTGTTCATTAAAAGATGGCGGATGACAGATGACGGAATTACCCCACGAGGGCAGCACGGTGCTCTGTTCATTAAAAGCTGGCGGATGACAGCTAACGAAATTGCCCCGCATGAGGGCAGCACGGTGCTCTGTTCATTAAAAGATGGCGGATGACAGCTAAACGAAATTGCCCCGCATGAGGGCAGCACGGTGCTCTGTTCATTAAAGATGGCGGATGACAGCTAACGAAATTGCTCGCATGATAGCAGCATAGTGCTCTGTTGGTTAAAGATGGCTGGTGACAGCTGTCAAAAGAGCATGTAGCTTTGTTTCCAAACAAGAGCACGTGGAATTTGCCGCCACAACAAAGAGGGCAGCACTGTACTCTGTTGCTTAAAGATGGCGGATTATGGCTGTCAAAAAAAGCGCGTGGGTTTGTTTCCAAACAAGAGCATGTAGAATTTGCCGCCGCCACATAGAGGGTAGCACGTTGCTCAAAGATGGTTGCTGTCAAAAAGCATTTTTCAAATTATCCGCCGCCACATTTCAAAGGTATCTAGCTAAAGAGGGCAGCACTGTGCTCTCTGGCGGATGACGGCTGTCAAAAAAGCGCGTGAGTTTGTTTCCAAACAAGAGCATGTAGAATTTTTCAAATTGCCGCCACCACATAGAGGGCAGCACGGTGCTTTCTTGATTAAGGATGGCTGCTGTCATGTGGAATTGCCTGCCACCACATTTCAAAGGTATCTAGCTAAAGAGGGCAGCACGGTGCTCTCTAGATTAAAGATGGCTGCTGTCAAAAAGCATTTTTCAAATTATCCGCCACCACATTTCAAAGGTAAGTAGCTAAAATGAGCACCACTGTGCTCTATAGATTAAAGACGGCGGATGACAGCTGTCAAAAAAGCACGTGGATTTGTTTACCGATTCTAATCTCGCGCTATTGAGGTTAAGTTGGTAGCACTAAGGTTTAGGCCCGCCAAGATGGCAGCACTGCGGATGACAGGTGACGAATTTGCAGCTACTGCGATAAAGAGGGCAGCACAGTGCTCTGTGGTTTAAAGATGGCGGATGACAGCTGTCAAAAAAGCACGTGGCTTTGTTTATCTCGCGCTAGTTAGGTTAAGTTGGTACTACTGAAGTTTAGGCCCGTCAAGATGGCAGTACTGAGGTTAGCGATGCGTTGTTGTCTGTCAAAAAGCACGTGGCTGTCAAAAAACACGTGGATTTGTTTATCTCGCACTAGTTAGGTTAAGTTGGTACCACTGAGGTTTAGGCCCGTCAAGATGGCAGTACTGAGGTTAGCGATGCGTTGTTGTCGATGATAGCTGTCAAAAAGCACGTGGCTTTGTTTACAAATTCAAATTTCCCGCGGGTGGTGGAGGAGACCTCTGGGAGGCCTCTGGCTGTGGTGGTGGTGGAGGAGGCATCTGGGAGGCCTCTGGCTGTAGTGGCGGTGGAGATGGCCTCTGGCTGTAGTGGCGGTGGAGATGGCCTCTGGGAGCCCGCGGTGGCGGCAGAACTGTCCAATTATACTACTGCTGGATGATCAGAGAAGGCCTTTGGGACAGAGGGTCTTTGGTTCGATTCCCGCCCGAGCCGGGGATTACATTCACATTTAGTTCATTCTTCTGAATCGGGAATGGGCGTCCGTGTTCGTCTCAAGTATATATATATATATATATATATATATATATATATCTCTTCAAACACACGTCAATCCTCACCATTAATGATCCTAGAAACACCATAGATATGTGTCAGGAAGGGCATCCGATCGTAAAACAGTAAAACATGACATTGGCCCTTTTAGAACCAAGCCACAGAAATTTGTGTCAAAATACATACCAAGATATATACCAAGATGGTAACCGAAATGAAAAACTATACAAAATAAACATTCCATTGCCAAAGTGACAGTCATTTACGCTCCTGGCTGAAAGCTATCTCCCTCGCCCTTGCCAGATAATAGTACATTGAGGTGCCTGGCAGCTGGGATCCACAACCGAGTCTGACATTTTCAATTCACCGGCCAAGTCATTCGACCTCCTCCGTCACCTCTGATTCACTTCAGACACCCACAATATTAGGCAAACAAGGTCAAGGATTATTATTATTATTATTATTATTATTATTATTATTATTATTATTATTATTCATTATTATTCATACTAAACTAGACAAGATTGAATAAGAAATGCATATATTGAAAGCATAACCGGTAAATTCAACTAATTTTATGGGGGCAGTCCGGATATGTTAATTATGACTATGGGGCATTTCTGTTCATACCCCTTTTCATTCTTATAATGTGTACGAAAAAAACTTAATAGTCGCGGCCACCAAATTGGGCGGGTCACAGAAATTTCGCTGTTGCCAAGGTTTTGTAGCAACTGGTGAAGAAATATCTAATTGAACACCACATTCCGGAGTGCGAGGCAGTTTGTTCTCTGCCAAGCTCTTCATGTTACCTCCTACAATGTTGCAAAACCTATTATAGTACAAGCTTCAGGAAAGACTGCTGATTTCAGCGGTGTAACTACTGGTATTTTCCACACAAAACACTTCAATTATTAAGAATAAAAAACCTGAACAAGTAAATTTAAAATCGTAAGATCGTGTATTGAAATTTTCAGTAAGCGAACACGGATTGGTTTCTTCGGCCAATAAAATGTGTGCGGGGATAATTTATAAAATGTTTTAACTGAAACATGTTTTCATGGGTCCTTTAGTGTTCCTGGAATATGGTCTGGAAAGTAGCCATAGATATGTCGCTAGCTGAGTTATATTGGACTGCGCAATATAGGAAAGGAACTACTTTACAGTATACATGGATCTGTCGCGGACTGGCAATGACTAGACAGTACTGCACGGTCAGCGTTGCCAATCCGTGCTCAGGGGTAAGCTACTCTCGACCCTCTGTCGCTTCGCCCATCCCAAATCTGACAACAGCGCAGTTTTCCTCACCCGCCTAATTCAGTGGCCAGGGGTCTAGGCTTCTTTAAGAGCCAGTGCAATATGTAGCAGGAATACAAACTGAACGCACTTATTGGTGATCATTTTCATTTTCCCTTGTCAGTTCCTGCCAGATCGGGTTGTTGATACTTCTCCACCGCTGTCTCTCCTTCCACCACTCCTCTTCAGTAATTCTATTCCATTCCAGTCGTTCTTTTTCTTCTACTATTGTTGACAGAGTCTATGGGTAGTATGAATAAAACCTGAATTCTTACTCAAAGTATATACTCATGAGCATTAGCACTTAGGAGTATATTCTCAGCCCAAGTAGTATGTACTCCATTTGATAAAAATAAGAAGGTTCCTCTTCGATGTAGTAGGTACTCAAGCGCACCGCCATGTGGATCATTTGAAAATGAGTAGGTACTCATGGTGCGTAAGGCTGTCATCATACATAACCTCAACTACTGAGATTCGATTTCCGTACCGTCTGCATGCACATCAAGTTGTATTTTACTCATACCAATAGCAAATATTCCGCCAATAACATTTTGCGGGAATATTCTCTTCTGTTCTTAAGATCCGACGTTCCAGAGTCCGTTTAAAACGAATTATAAGCAATGTACAGGTACTGTAGAAGGTAGAAGCGTGTGCGATAACGTGAAAGATAAATACGAAAATGAGAGTGTGATAAAAAATGTAATTTGAAGCATGTAGCCTACGATACGTTGTTTCATAGTTTTTCCTCATTAGCATTATATCCGAAACTTTGAAATAACTTAAACCAAAATACAAGCCACAAGTGGGCAGACTGTAGAAACGTTTACGATGACTCAAATGATAAATAACACGACTTTTTTTGCTAGGGGCTTTACGTCGCACCGACACAGATAGGTCTTATGGCGACGATGGGATAGGAAAGGCCGTGGCCTTAATTAAGGTACAGCCCCAGCATTTGCCTGGTGTGAAAATGGGAAATCACGGAAATCACGGAAATCACTTCGTGTACGGCAACCCTTTTGATACTTAAGCATTTAACCAAACGCAGTGTAGTGTAGTGTAGATACATTGTACTATAGATACAGTACATTTAGATAGTGCCGTATCTTGCCTGCTATATTCGTGTGTTATCTTTCGTGTATATCTATTAGACCGTAATACTAATAATAATTTGTCTAAGCATTTAGCTTCGTTGGTAATCTTTGAGTACAGTAGTTCTTGCAAATTTCATTTCTGTTGTGCTTAGTAGTGACATACGGTACGGTACCGGTATCGTAATTAGGATACGTCTGAAAGTAGTTTAAACATTACTGTAGTGTACTGTACAGTAGTATACGAGTAATATCCTATTATAATTTAGTGTGCTTATTTTATTATTGTAAAATATTTGTGTAGTACTGGTGTAGTAGAGGTATCCGTCGAAACTCACTAAAATATTGTTGAAATTAGGATAGGCTTAATTGCAGTTTGTAATTGTGTAGTTCTTGTGTATTACTTTCGATAATAAGTAATTAACAGCAGCTTTTATCCTGTTAGGGGTTGTAGGATAATAAAAAAAATAGAGCACGACTAAGTAGTATTGTAGTGTAGTCGTATATTAATTACCTTATTGTTGTGTACTATCCCAGACAATATATCCCTCCGTTCAATTATTTTTTTTGCAAATAAGTTATTTTATTTTTTAATTTAAAAATTTTCCCCCATAAAGAATGGCTAAGGAGCGCGAGTGTACTTATTGTGGGTGTGGTGAGGCATTGAGGGGTATGAGGGAGGAGTTGGAAAGTTTGAGGGAGATAATTAGGATTCTCACAGAAGACAGGAAGGAAGATAGGACTCCCTCAAACAATGTACAGGTTACAGTAGGTGTACAAGAGGGAGGGGAAGGAAAGGGAGGAGTTGAAGACAGGTGGTCTAATGTTCTAAGGGGAAGGAGATTGCAGGCCAAGGGCTCTATTCAGGATCAGAATTCAGGACAGGTGTCTGTGCAAAATCGGTACGAGTCACTCCAGGTAGAACAACAGAGGGAAGATGAGGGACAGGGAACTGTTGCTGAGATGCATGGAAGTAGGAGGAAGGGAAACGGTAGGAAAGGGAAAGGTAGAGTAGAGGATAGGAAAAGACAGGTGGAACAGGGTCATGGGAAGGAGAAAAGGGAGGAGGAAGTAGCTTCTGCAGCTATCAGGAAAGATGGGGCTGACCAGGAGGGGAGGGGATCAGATGAGGTGGGGAGGGTTGAGGCTCTGGTCATGGGGGATTCCTTCGTTAGACACGTGGGGAAAGTGTGTGGAGGAAAAGGAACCAGGGTAGAGTGTTATCCAGGAATTAGGTTGAGGCAGATGTTGAGGAAAGTAGAAGAGAGGGAGGAGGGGAAGGAGAAGGTGGTAGTGTTTCACCTTGGTACCAACAATGTAAGGCAAGCCGATATAAGTACCAACATAGTTGGAGATGTGTGGGATCTGGTAAATGCAGCACGGGTGAAGTTTACGAAAGCGGAGATTGTTATTAGTGGAATACTGTGTAGGAGGGATACTAACTGGAGGGTGATTGGGGATTTAAATGAGACTATGGAGTGGGTATGTGGGAAACTGGGAGTGAAATTTCTAGATCCTAATGGGTGGGTAGGAGATAGGGATCTGCGCTCGGATGGCCTTCATTTAAACCGCAGTGGTACGTATAAGTTAGGAAATTTGTTTGGAAGGGTAATAGGGAGGTACATTCAGGGAAACGGGATGGCCTAGAGAGCGGTGATAAGGGAACAGGGAACTGGAAATCAAGTAGGGATGACATAAAATTGTTAGTGTTGAACTGTAGAAGTATTGTAAAGAAAGGAATAGAATTAAGTAATTTAATAGATATATATTTACCAGATATTGTAATAGGAGTTGAATCATGGCTGAGAAATGATATAATGGTTGCAGAAATTTTCTCACGGCACTGGAGTGTGTATCGTAGAGATAGGATAGGAAAGGTGGGAGGGGGAGTTTTCATTCTGGTGAAAGAAGAATTTGTAAGCTACGAAAAAGTTAAAGATGAGACACATGAAATTCTAGGTGTAAGGCTCATTTCTAAAGATAATAGGCAACTTGATATATTTGGAGTGTACAGATCGGAAAAGGGTAGCACTGATGCGGATTCGGAATTATTTGACAGGATAGTCAGCTATGTGGGAAACGACATGGAAAGAAATGTGATTGTAGCAGGAGATCTGAATTTGCCAGATGTCAATTGGGAAGGAAATGCGAACGACAGGAAGCATGACCAACAAATGGCAAATAAGTTAATATGGGAAGGACAGCTGATTCAGAAAGTGATGGAACCAACCAGAGGGAAAAATATTTTGGATGTGGTGCTGATAAAACCAGATGAGCTCTATAGGGAAACTGAAGTAATAGATGGTATTAGTGATCATGAAGCTGTTTTTGTGGTAGTTAAAAATGTGATAGAAAGGAAGGTCTTAAAAGTAGGACTGTTAGGCAGTACCATATGGCTGATAAAGCCGGTATAAGGCAGTTTCTAAAAAGTAACTATGATCGGTGGAAAACGGTAAATAAAAATGTAAACAGACTCTGGGATGGGTTTAAAGAAATTGTTGAGGAATGCAAAAACAGGTTTGTACCTTTAAGGGTGGTAAGGAATGGTAAAGACCCACCTTATTATAATAGAGAAATAAAGAGACTAAGGAGGAGGTGCATACTGGAAAGAAATAGAGTTAGAAATGGCTGTGGAAGTAAGGAGAAATTGAAGGAACTTACTAGAAAATTGAATCTAGCAAAGAAGGCAGCTAAGGATAACATGATGGCAAGCATAATTGGCAGTCATACAAATTTTAGTGAAAAATGGAAGGGTATGTATAGGTATTTTAAGGCAGAAACAGGTTCCAAGAAGGACATTCCAGGAATAATTAATGAACAAGGGGAGTGTGTATGTGAGGATCTTCAAAAGGCAGAAGTATTCAGTCAGCAGTATGTAAAGATTGTTGGTTACAAGGATAATGTCGAGATAGAGGAAGAGACTAAGGCCAAAGAAGTAATAAAATTTACATATGATAACAATGACATTTACAATAAGATACAAAAGTTGAAAACTAGAAAAGCGGCTGGAATTGATCAGATTTCTGGGGATATACTAAAGACAATGCGTTGGGATATAGTACCATATCTGAAGTACTTATCTGATTATTGTTTGGCCGAAGGAGCTATACCAGATGAATGGAGAGTTGCTATAGTAGCCCCTGTGTATAAAGGAAAGGGTGATAGACATAAAGCTGAAAATTACAGGCCAGTAAGTTTGACATGCATTGTATGTAAGCTTTGGGAAGGCATTCTTTCTGATTATATTAGACATGTTTGTGAAATTAATAACTGGTTCGATATAAGGCAATTCGGTTTTAAGAAAGGTTATTCCACTGAAGCTCAACTTGTAGGATTCCAGCAAGATATAGCAGATATCTTGGATTCTGGAGGTCAAATGGACTGTATCGCGATTGACATGTCTAAAGCATTTGATAGGGTGGATCATGGGAGACTACTGGCAAAAATTAGTGCAATTGGACTAGACAAAAGAGTGACTGAATGGGTTGCTATATTTCTAGAAAATAGATCTCAGAGAGTTAGAGTAGGTGAAGCTTTGTCTGACCCTGTAATAGTTGAGAGGGGAGTTCCTCAGGGCAGTGTTATCGGACCTTTATGTTTTCTTATATATATAAATGATATGAGTAAAGGAGTGGAATCGGATGTAAGGCTTTTTGCGGATGATGTTATTCTCTATAGAGTGATAAATAAGTTACAAGATTGTGAGCAACTGCAACGTGACCTCGAAAATATTGTGAGATGGACAGCAGACAATGGTATGTTGATAAACGGGGCTAAAAGTCAGGTTGTGAGTTTCACAAATAGGAAAAGTCCTCTCAGTTTTAATTACTGCGTTGATGGGGTGAAAGTTCCTTTTGGGGATCATTGTAAGTATCTAGGTGTTAATATAAGGAAAGATCTTCACTGGGGTAATCACATAAATGGGATTGTAAATAAAGGGTACCGATCTCTGCACATGGTTATGAGGGTGTTTAGGGGTTGTAGTAAGGATGTAAAGGAGAGTGCATATAAGTCTCTGGTAAGACCCCAACTAGAGTATGGTTCCAGTGTATGGGACCCTCACCAGGATTACCCGATTCAAGAACTGGAAAAAATCCAAAGAAAAGCAGCTCGATTTGTTCTGGGTGATTTCCGACAAAAGAGTAGCGTTACAAAAATGTTGCAATGTTTGGGTTGGGAAGAATTGAGAGAAAGAAGACGAGCTGCTCGACTAAGTGGTATGTTCCGAGCTGTCAGCGGAGAGATGGCGTGGAATGACATTAGTAGACGAATAGGTTTGAATGGCGTCTATAAAAGTAGGAAAGATCACAATATGAAGATAAAGTTGGAATTCAAGAGGACAAACTGGGGCAAATATTCATTTATAGGAAGGGGAGTTAGGGATTGGAATAACTTACCAAGGGAGATGTTGAATAAATTTCCAATTTCTTTGAAATCATCTCGGAAAAGGCTAGGAAAGCAACAGATAGGGAATCTGCCACCTGGGCGACTGCCCTAAATGCAGATCAGTATTGATTGATTGATTGAACCATCTTCAGGGCTGCCGATAGTGGGATTCGAACCTACTATCTCCCGGATGCAAGCTCACAGCCGCGCGCCTCTACGCGCACGGCCAACTCGCCCGGTTCAACACGAAATTTAAAGTGAAACAAATGTGTGGCTTTAACCACACATGCATGTTAATACTTTCATTACCGGCATCTTCCTTCTTTGTAGGTTATACTCATCATAATTTTAATAAATCTCGGAAGGAAATGTTTGAGGCTTTGGGATTAGGCCTAACTCAAACCAAACTACAAGTAACGTGCAGGAGGAACGAAATAATTATATTTATAATTTGTTTTACGTCGCACCGACACAATAGGTCTTACGGCGAACTTGGGATAGGAAAGTGGCCTTAATCAAGGTACAGCCCCAGGATTTGCCAAGTGAGAAAATAAGCCACAGAGATGCTGAGATGCCGACAGTTGGGATCGAACCCCTATATCCTGAATACAGGATTTAACTAACATGTGACCCAAACCGCGTAGCGAACTCGCTCGGTAGATGAATAGGCCTAATATGAAAGTGAGAGTAAAAAAGAAATTTGTATCGTATGTATAGGTCTGTGTACTGAATGTTCCAAATAAAACATCTGCCTGGCAGTCTCGGTGATCATAAAGATCCAGAACGAAAATATATTTATTAATATACTTTTTTGTTTACGGACTCACCACCCTAATATGTAGGGCTAACATGAGTTCAGGCAATCAAGAACAGCCGTTGCTGCTGGATAATTATACTTTCTGCTGCTCTGGTTTGGTAACAGCAATTTTTTTATTATTTTAAGGAAATGCAATTCACACTGCAGCTTTAGTCACGAAATACGGTACATAACCTCAACAATAAGTTTACTCAGTTTTTGTTGGGTACGAAGTCCTCTGTGCCACATTGAAATCTAGGGTGACTTAACTGTCTTAAAAATGCATTTAATTTAATTTAATATAGTTCAATAGCACCTCTTTTTTTTCCTTGTCCAAATAAATTCAATTTTGAAAAACGGTACAGACTTAAGATTCTTACAATTCACATGCCCATGTCCCTCCCGAAAACAGGTTCCACGTTATTAATAAACTCAGCCATTTACATAATACTTTTAAGAGTAATAAATCAGTAAATGCCCATACTTGAGACACATAGCAGCCCTACTCAAAACAGACAGATTATACTCATTAATCTGATAATGCACTCTCTTATTCATACCACAAATGAGAATCTATTCTCAGACTGTTACAATTGTGAATTTATACTACGCCACCTCCATGACATGAGTATATACTCAGCTAGTGAGTACATTCTCATGAACTTTATTCTTATGAAGTTGAGTATATACTCAAAAATGTTGATTATATACTAAATACTCATGTTTATTCATACCACCCTATACTTCTACTATTTATGAGAGTCCATACATCTTCCTCTGGGCCTCCCTCTGGTCCTCTTTTCCTATATCTTAGCCTCCTGCACTTGTTTTGGTACCCTTCCCGCCTACATCCTCGTAACATGTCCAAACAAACTCAATTTTTTATTCTACACCCTATCACTCAGTTTTTCTACCCCATCTCTTTTCTGACCTCAACATTTCTTACACTCCCCTTGTCTTTCCTACCGTACTCCTCAGGAACTTCATCTCAGTGGTCTGAATTTTACTCTCACTTCTTGCTGTACAAGTCAAAGTTTCAACAATGATGTAGGCATTCCGAGGCTTTCGCATCAGTATAGGCGAATCTTCGGTTTGTGCTGTGAAAGCATGGTAGGCCTAACAGTTTTTAAAACAAGCAACACCAAACTTTCTAGTATGCATTGTAAAGTTGGAAAGGAATGTGGAAAGAAACACCCCAAGGTGGAAACTACCCAAACTAAATATTTGATCATGATAGTTTCAGATATAATGCCCACGACCTTTTCTCTTTTCTAAGTAATACTACGGAGACACAAAGACTGACAAAAGTCGATAACACGAACCATCGAAAACAGGTGCTCAAATATGCTATCCTCCTTTCGTTGGTAGATTCGCCAGCACGCGTAAAAATTTCGAGTGGAGAAAATTTCCGGCATCTCGGAGTCTCCGAAAACCATAAACGAGATTTCTTTTGCACCATATACCGACATGTTACAAGACACATCACTGATAACGTAACTTAAAAGAATGTAACACAATATACTACTCAATTACGTAATTTATTTAAAAATACTGAAATAAAGTATGTATCCGAGCTTAAGAACACATGACTCTTCATTGCAACTGCCTTACGCCTCTTCATAAATGTCTGAACTGGATTTATGCTGAAAGCACTGGCCTTGTTGAATGGGTTTTAAGGTTTAATTTTTTCCAAAATTATTTTTCGGGAAGCTTTGATCTTGAGTTTTTGTCCTTATGCATCTGCCTTGGCAGTGCCCACTGAACAATTCTCTCCAGCTACTCAAAGAACGAGGAAAAATCTGGGATTTTCAAAAAATACAGGAATACTAAATGTATTCTCAAAATCGGGAGATAAGTCTCTGCGATCAGGAGAGGGACGAAGGACCAAAAACAGGGATTGTGTCGCTTAAATCGGGGGGAGTTGGCACGTCTGTATAAATGTAGGAAATGGGACTTTACATGAATAAAATTATTTTTCTTTCTATACACTATTTCCCGAGTTCTGCAACGTTTTGATACTTAGCTTTATCCCTACAGTCCAATCACAACACATTTAAAAAGCCGTTTTAATTCTCACCTCTTCTTGGTTCCTCCCGCAACAGAAGGCTCCACCACCAGTACCGACCCGGAGAAGTTGAAACCTGCAAATAAAATGCAACCTTTCAGTTTCTCTAGAATTCACTTCCCACCTGTGCACAGATGCCGCATAACAAGAGCAAAACACAATTGGCAGCACAAAAATTTAATTTAAGTAAGAAAATTCAGTTATACCAACAAAATTTCACAAAAAAATACATTTCTGAGTGTAAATAACTATAAAGTACGACATGATAGTTTACATTCAAGGAAAATTGTAGACGCATCAAAGAACAACGGGTGACCGCTACACATTTCGTTGGAGCTGAAAAGCTCTCAAAACCATCCAATATGGGATCGGTGTGAGCGGTCCAACTATGCATAACACTATACTATAGATGTGAGGGAAAGCCACCCCACAGCTAAGCTAGTCTGTCCACTGCGACCGACGAACACAGTCTACATGTATGACAAAATTAAAACTCACTAACTTCGTTAGCACTCATACTGGGTAGAAATTACGAAAGACTGGCTTCAACACACGAACATGTCACCTATTCTTAACACAGTTGCTAGCAAAAAATCAGGCAATAACGACAATTTGGGAGAGTCCGTTAGAAAAGTAAAATGATATAAAATAATGTTGATTCCCATTGGGAACCTGAAATACTTGTCCCCAAAGAGTAAATATAAATGGTCCGTTATTGGACATTATAAATTTTTCAGCGACCTCATTCCTGGTTGCCAGCGTTTCGCCCCAGTGTGCTAAGTTGGTATTAAGGAAAATACAAGGGGACAGAAGACAAACATCCATTCGAATAAGAATTATTAATTACTCAATAGTTGCCTCTGTGGATCAGTGGTAGAGTGTCGCCCCCGGATCCCAAGATAGCGGGTTCAAGTCCGCGGCAGAGGTAGTCTGATTTTTGAAGGGCGGAAAACATTCCATTCGTCAACCCATGTCGTACGATGTACGATCTCTGGTGACACATTTGGTGTTTACCCGACAAAATTCATTAAATCTCAGCCATAGACGCCCAAGAGTTTCAGTTTACTCAATCTGCCATCTAGAAGGCCTAGAGTAAAACGGAACGTCGAAATTGACGAGCAGACAGACAGATGGCGTCAAATTGAAATGTATGCACATGGTAGCTAAGGTCAAACTATTATTTAATAATTCATTTCACCATGGGTAAAAAGGCACCTACGGACCTTCTAACGCGTTAGCAAACAAAACTGAAATTTGCCACAATTTTGTATCATGTTAGCCCAAAGTTAGGAAAATAGAGGGAACAATCTAAAAATAATTTTTCGCGAGGAACCGGGCGAGTTGGCCGCGCGCGTAGAGGCGCGCGGCTGTGAGCTTGCATCCGGGAGATAGTAGGTTCGAATTCCACTATCGGCAGCCCTGAAGATGGTTTTCCGTGGTTTCCCATTTTCACACCAGGCAAATGCTGGGGCTGTACCTTAATTAAGGCCACGGCCGTTTCCTTCCAACTCCTAGGCCTTTCCTATCCCATCGTCACCATAAGACCTATGTGTGTCGGCGCGACGTAAAGCCCCTAGCAAAAAAAAAAAAAATTCGCGAGGAGAAAATACGACGAAAGTAAAAACTGTCACTGATCAGCTACAATGTTTCAAAACTATACTCTAAATTACGTTTTACGTGCTAACATTATAACTAAACTATTTTTTTTCCACCTGTAACCAAGCGAGCTGGCCGTGCGGTTAGGGTCGAAAAGCTGTGACCTTGCATTCTGGAGATAGTGGGTTCGAACACCGCTGCCGGCAGCTCTGACGATGGTTTTGCGTGGTTACCCATTTTCACACCAGGCAAATGCTGCGACTGTATGCCAACCTTAAGGCCACGGCCGCATCCTTCCGACCACCAACCCTTTCCTATCCCATCGTCGCCATGAGACCAAAATTTTTCACGTGGATCTCGTTAGTCGCTGACGTATTCATTTACTTAGAAGGGGATTGTTCATGCCTCACTGTCAGAACAGATTTCAAGGGGGTGGGGGGGAGAATATGCCGGAATACGTCAGCCAGACACCTTCATATCTTGTGCCCACTGTACTCCAAGACCTTCCTTTTGCTCTTGAAGAAAAGTCCAACATGTTTAATGCCACCCATTCACAAACTGCGAACCGCGGATCCCTGGGGAAGCCGCGACAGTAATCCAAGGGGTAAGTTGCAAGTACGAGTACTTAAAAAGCCAAATTTTATTGTAAAAACATTTCATGGAGTGCACGTCGGCATTACCAGTGCTATATATAGTCGGTCAAAAAAATACTTGCACACCGCCGAATTTGTAGCAAATGGGTAAACGAGCCATACATTTCCGTATACATCAGGCGTGCTACATTATATAACGACCATGCTGCCCCACGTACCTGCACATATCATCAAAACTGTGTTACAACAGTGAATGTATCGACGCTGAGATCGAAGCTGAAATGAACCATTATTACACGAATTTCCACGAGGACCGGCGATATACAGAATGTAGCTCTTATTTTCGTACAGGCTTCAGTTTCTTATCAAGTGTCGAATGTTCATATTAACGATTGAAAAACTGAAATAAAACGTACATTACGAGTAAAAACATGGTTTGTCAATGATAATTCGTTAGTCAAAATCATACTTATTACACACAGGCAGAAAGATTTTATATGAATGTGCCGGCATCGAAAAATTGGTGTACCAGTTGTATTCGTACACACGGACAGTAACATGCGAACCGTTTGTTTGCGATGAACTGAAAAATCTCCGCGACGGAATACGACTGGTCAAATCCGTTAGTCTCCTTCCTGATGTATCTGCGGTGGACATGGGTAGAAGTGGAGAGTTTAGTACCGAGCTTACATTGGCACTTAAAGGATTTTCATTACGAATGACTGAACAGCTTGTTAATAGAAGACATTCTACGGTGCAATATGTGGTTCATAAATTTAAATACAAATGCACTATTCAGAACACACCAAGGATACCCATGAGAAAGTGATTAACTGAAAGGGAAGAACGGTTTGTTGTTCGGCTGATAAAGTCAGAATCCCAAATTAAGTGCACCAGTATTGAGGAAACTCACGGAGGAACGAACTGGAAAGATCTGCAACTCCACCAACCGACGCATCCTGTATCGGCATGCCTACTGCGGAAAAATCCCTCGGAAAAGGCAATACGTAAGTACTGTAGAAAAAACAGAGCTTAGACTGACATTCGCTAAGGTGCATATAAATAAGGAGAACGAATTCTGGAATAATGTTATCTGGTCTGATGAGGAAAAACCTTTTCGGGTCAGATGGCATCCACAGAATATGGAGAAAAATTGGTATGGACTAAGGCAATGGGCCATGTGTTCAAACTCCAGTTTCTCCTACGAGCACTCGTTTCGTCACATCGAACGTATAGCTTTAATCACCACGTGCAGGGACAGAATAGTGCTATATTTATGTGGATATTTATTACATAATGGTGGGTTGTTCATCACCTAATTGTAGTACGGTAATGTATCTACTGCGGGATACAGGTTGTTTAGATTACCTTCTGGTCTGAATTTTGTCTGCATTATGCCTCCACTGCCTCTGCTACACCTTCTACTACAACTGCTGACTTAAACCTGCATCTAGCTCCCACTGACATTACTACACTCCTTAATTCAGTCACATTGATCATTCAATATTCAGTTCTGCCCCCAAAGTCCGACAACAGGAGTTAAAAAACATCCAAACACCACAGTTACAATATTTGTCAAAACTAACTGCATATAGAAATAATTTAACATTGGTGGTAGTACAACGAAGGCATATTAAAAACCAAGATTTGTGATAGGCCTATATGCAGACAGGTTTTAAACTATGAGCTTTCTGACTCAAGCTCTGAAACATTCGTATTTCTTTTTTAATTTGGGTGGTCTAAATAAACCGAATTCTGAAGTGATGAAATTAATTTCTAACTGTGAAGTCTTCTATAGGGACTATAAGCATTTTTAAGTAGTGCAAAATGGTGAAAATCTTGTAATGTAGAAAATTTTGAATGATAAATTAATGTACCAGTACATGTCTTCCAACGTGCTGTAATATTTAAAAGAAATAATTGTTAGACACTCTTCAAAATTCGATCCTATGCTGCTGTGGACTTCAACAAGAATATACGGAAACGAGGTAAAATGTATGGGACTGCTTCCGAAAAAGAAGAGAAAATGTAAACAAGGAATGGAATGTTATTGTTTTGTATACCAGTATACTGTAATAAAAGGAGACAGTAAATATGTAAAATATTACTTAAATATCATTTTTAAATGTGGTGCCTGAACAAGTTAACCAATTTTGCAACCCTTTGAAGTTTAATAAGGTGAGTCGTGTTGAGAAATCATACTAATTCTCTTCAAGCCAGAGGAATCTCTGTAAAAATAAAGTACTGTTAACTTTGCTAAAGTCAAACATTTTCACTATTCTCCACAGCTCGTGGGTCACTCCCCTTACAATTCAGTGGTAACTGATTATCAGTGCAATAAGAAGATGTACAATATTATAGGGAAGGATCCGCCTTTCAATACTCCGTAGTAAGTTGAACTAAAAAGTAGTTACAACCTGTTTATTGGGACCGGTTTCAACACATTTCAAGTGTCATCATCAGCCAATTAGCGAAGATCTTAAAACAACTAATATATTGAACACAGGCAAAAAAATTAACATTGTATCATATCGTAGCAATACTTCAGGTTGGGAAAGAAGATTCAGCTATAGAAGTAATTACTGTATTCCTATTTTCTTCCTGAATGTAATTTATAATCACATTTGTTTCATGAATGTTCTGTTGATTAAACTAAAATCCTCTGTTCATTACAACTGCATAAGCTGATGAGATTCATTACACAATAATGTACGAAATATACTAATATTTATGTTGAGTAACAGTTTGAGTAATACTGAGAATGAGTATTTTTACAGTAGGCCTATGTTACTTTAACATAGAATGACTTTTTTTTAAATAGTGGTAAATATGAAAAGCGACTAAATTTTAGAAGAAATAAATAAACTTAAAGAATCCCAGTCACTTTGGTGTGTTCGTCTTCACACATCACATTTCAGTGTTATTTTTGTTCGATGAATATTTTTCTTATTATTTCAACAACATTGAACACAGCGCTGAATCAATTCCACGTAAGTATGAAATACCGACTGAGATCATTTGGTAAGTTATCAAAATCTTCTAGCATAATTTATATTTCTTCGACATTGAACGAGTACCACGTCAAATTCCATGATTTAAGAATGACACTAGCCTATATCAATACCACGGTGTCCCTTCATTTCACGGTACCGCGGTGCATAGCTTACGAATAACCTATTCTACTTATTGGTACCGTTCATAAACCGATTTATTAGTAAGCTATTTTTTCTAATATTTCTCCGCTGAGAGTGCCTGCCTAGTTTGTTTGTTTGTTTGTTTGTTTGTTAAAAGACAAATTATCAACGACCTTTGTCAATCACCGTCTCGAATAAAATTTACACAATAATGTACGAAATACTTTATTAACTTCATCCACTTCATTTTCCGCCGATTAGATACATGAATTCATTTTCATTGTAAAAGTGAATATGTATTTTAACTACAAGTATACTATGTAAAATAGGGTTCCAAACTGCTTTGGATATTCAATCATAATAATAATAATAATAATAATAACAATAATAATAATAATAATAATAATATACTAATATTTATGTTGAATAACCGTTTCAGTAATACTGAGAATGAGCATTTTTACGGTAGGCCTATGTTAGTTTAGCATTATTTTCTAGCGTGGAGAAAAGTAAAAAGGGGATATACAAGGCTAGGAAAACAACAGTAGAGAATCTGCCACCTAGGTGACTGCCCTAAATGGAAATCAGAAGTGACTGATTTATTAACCCTGGAAAGGGTTTCAGAAGTGACCGATTTATTAACCCTGAAAAGGGTTACTATTTTACCTGATGTACCCATACTTCGCTACGGGATTCCCAGAAAGACTGACTGTGGTTTTCCAACACAGGTCATTACAAAATAAGTTAGCAGGAATGTAGGGATTAAAAGCAATGTTATCGCAAAATACTCGATCAAATGAAAAAACGCACATTTTCACACTTTTAACGAACAGTACTGTGGTGCCAATATAATAGTACAAGTTCCAGAATTGGAATGACTAGGCCGCAGACAGCCGCGAACACTCCACTGCCCTTATTCCGTTAAACATGCACACTGCTCATTCCAATCAGTGCTTCAGAGTAGGGATTGAATAGCTCGAATGCCATGATGAACCAATGTGTTGCGTACCAGTAGTATAAGAAAATTTATGAACCAGAGGAATAGCATGCTAAAGAGGCAAGTGATCTAACTCCCTAGCTACTTCCCGTCAATACTCAGGCAGGCTGTTACACTCTGTACGACCGGGCGAGTTGGCCGTGTGGTCAGGGGCTCGCAGCTGTGAGCTTGCATCCGAGAGTTAGTGGATTCGAACCCCACTGTTGGCAGCCCTAAGATGGCATTCCATGGTTTCCCGTTTTCACACCAGGCAAATGCTGAGGCTGTACCTTAATTAAGGCCAAGGCCGCTTCCTTCACACTCCTAGCCCTTTCCTATTCCATCGTCGCCATAAGACCTATCTGTCGGTGCAACGTAAAGCAAATTTAAAAAATATTCGGTGCGCAGCAGTAATCATATCTATCGGAGACGGGTGGCAACCGCAAAGTAAATCACAACAAACAATGGTCAATGTAATGTTACTGTTGATCAATTTTATGAGCTTTCTATATTGTAGCCCTTCACATTCAGTTTTCTTTCGACTCTGCGATATTAGGGCGTTTTATGAAATTATTTATAGCGTAGACCGTAGTTCCTTATTCTCCGACTTTACATACCGATTTTCATTCAATTCTGTTTACCTATTTTCTCGTGACTCGGTGCCGATTTGGACTTAGTAACAAAAATCGAAATTCATGAATATCTCTGATAATAGTCGCTACGGTAACAATGTATAAGGCATAAATGATCTGAAATCTAATACTATATAACTTTAATTATGTAGTATTTATCGATACGGCCACTAATAAGAAATATTTGAGAATTAAATTGTAAGCCTTCCCCTACACTACCATTTAACTCACTGTGAATAAAATTATTTATGGCCTAGATTATAGCGACTCATCCCCCGACTTTGTATACCGATTTTCATTAAATTCTCTTCAGCCGTGTACAGACAGAAACTACGGAAATTTTTTTAAAAAAAAGTGCATTTCCTTGTTACTGTGGACAGGACTCGTACAGAAATACTATCCTTTTTAAATTCTGAGCAATGTACAGACAAAACTCATATATATATAGATGTTACAGTGCTATCTGTGAACGTCACATGACGTTACTTTTCTTCGGAAGTGTCAGCATTCGAATACAACTATTTCTTGGTGTACAGAGCTTTGTTTCAGTGCTCTGTTGTACCCTTGGGACATGCAGCATCGAACGTTTCAGTTTACGTTAATTTTTTTCTTCCTAGTATTTAATTGCTTGTACAATTACTGTCATTGCTTCTCCTACAAGGAACATTATGGATTTATTTTATATGACTCCTTCAATACGTATAGGTCAATAATATGACTGGAAAAGACTAACTGCTAGCAAAGATGATGACATGAATTGATTAAGTCTGACCATGGGGAGAGTGCGATGGAACATCACTCATTTCACGCGGCTAAGAGGTGGTGGTGATTGTCCTTTACACAAAAAAAAAAAAAAAAAAGTACAACTAGGCAACCATCCTCTACATAACACTAATCAAAGAGAAAAAATGGAAGGGATCCGACAATTCGAAAAATGATATGGGCCAAAAAAACACGAGGGCCACAAAGAACGTGAAAATGGACGACTCCCTAGACCTCGAATGCTCCAATACCGTCGGCGTCGAAAAAGAACATGAGTTGACCACGGGAGGTCAGGTGGGATAGATGAAAGTGAGGAGCCTGGCATAAGTGGAAGCAATGCCAAGACTCGGCTAAGCGTCCCGTGGTCGCCAACTCACGCTCCCGAGTTTAGAGCCACTGGAGCCCCTTTCAGTCGCCTCTTGCGACAGGCAGGGGATACCGTGGGCGTTAGAAGGTAGTCATCTAAGAGGAAGAAACTGTGATTGTGGACCACGAGGAAGATGACTGCATATTTACGTTCCAGGGTTAAAAGAAAATCCCAAGTCATGGAAATATAGCGTATATCCCTAGTCAAGACTCGTTCGTTAAGTAGCACTTCCATAAGTATTATAGTGTGTTTCAGTTGTAATAAAGCAGGATACTTTACGCAAACTGTCATGTAAAAATACGGTGTATTCAGTACCTCACGCTTCAGTTTATGTCCTAAAAGACCTACACTTGCAGTCCAGGGTTAAAAGAAAATCCCAAGTCATGGAAATATAGCGTATATCCCTAGTCAAGAACTCTTACTCCCCAAATATGGGCTCCAACGTTCTCACAAAACTGCAACAACGTGCCCAAACCTACAGTGGCCGGCTTCAAGAAAATCATTAAACTTAATCCCTCAAGCAGAGGAATTCACAATTCTCATTACGCATGCACCTACTCCGAAAAATATCTGCGGGCGCCACTATTCCCGAATGCGAAGGTCAAGTAGTGGGTTAGAACAGCACCAAACATGTTGAAGACAATCAATGGGAAGTGCACTCCACGTGCGTCGTTGGAAGCCGAGCAAAACCGAATTAGCCCGAGCGCACAGACGAAGCCGCCACTCCCCATAAAAGAAATTAGCTAGCACATTTCCCTGCATCCCATGTGTGTTACGTGGCACTGATGCCGTCAGAGGCTCTGTGCGTGCAAAGCCTAGTTCTTTGTATCTTTCTTCCGTTATCATGAAATTAAAAAAATGCTTCATTATAATAACTACGTGAACTTCTTTATTTCATCGTAGCTGCGTCCGCGGTAGTAAAAGAACCCACTCTTCTCAGTCTATTGTGCACAGAGGTGGCCTAGCTCCCAGAATCTCAGTACACCGTAAGTAACTTAATCATCTAGTCGGGAAACATCGTATATCTAATTAACGTGCGAGTCCAACGAACTACGAGATCCACGACATACGTGAATGAAGTTTTACTACATCCGAAAACTACATCAATGAGTTAATACGTCAACATTTAAGTAGACGTCATCGTGAATGACATCGCTACAGTCCCGACTAAACATTTGTATAAATACCACAGCTGCAAGGGCTTCCAGTGGACGATAATTACCCGTGGAAACAGCAGCACTTCACACAACGGGGTAACGAGAGGTAGAGAAAGAACAGGGCGCGCAAATCATTTGGATCTACGGTTATCTACTTTCTCCAGAGCGTTTAAGAATCCATCATCATCATCATCATCATCAATGTCTAAAGGCAATGCCTTGTCTATGCAACCATTTTTTCCAGTCCTCAGCTCCTCGTTTCATTTCATAATAAGAACCATAATGGAGAGACTGTGCTAAAGCCTCAGCTCCTCGTTTCATTTCATAATAAGAACCATAATGGAGAGACTGTGCTAAATCTTGAAGGAAATTTTTCCTTGGTCGTCCTTGGCCCTTCTTCGCCGTGATTTTTCCTTCCAAGCAGATTGGTAAGAAAGGTGTTGTGTCGCAAGATGTGGCCAGTGAATTTCGCTCTTCTTTGTACCGTTAAAATCAGTTCTCTCTTCCCTTGAATGTCTTCTACAACGCTTTTGTTTGTCTCTTCAGTCCAATTAATCCTGTGCATTCGTCTCCAGACCCACATCTCAAACGCTTCCAGTAGATTCCAATCCTGATCTCTGATTGTCCAAGATTCACAGCACACTGCATAGAAAATAAATCAAATTTCTTCCTAATTCTAAAATCTAAATTTGCACTGATTAAAAGATACTGTTTAAGAATAAAAGAGGGGCAAAAACAGTAAACCACGCCCATGACAAACATGTCGGACTCGTTGGCTGAATAGTCAGCGTACTGGCCTTCGGTTCCGAGGGTCCCGCGTTCGATTCCCGGCCGGGTCGGCGATTTTAACCTGCATTGGTTAATTCCAATGGCCCGCGGGCTAGGTGTTTTGTACTGTCCCCAACATCCCTGCAACTCACACACCACACCACACTAACACGTAGTTACCTATACATGGCAGATGCCGCCCACCCTCATCGCAGGGTCTGCCTTACAAGGGCTGCACTCGGCTAGAAATAGCCACACGAAATTATTAATTTAATGACAAACATAACGATCTTGTTAACGTCATCTCTTCACTTTGAAAAACTTCCCCCCTACAACGTCGGTGCGCATTATACTTGGCTCTACTAACTCGAGATAACCCTTTGCCCGACTTTTATGGGTTACATTATGAAAAGGTCGGTACACTTGGTACCACCACCACCACCACCACCAGTTCTCACGCCAGCGTAAAGAATTCCACCTCATGGGTTTCTCAGTTGTGAACAGCGGAGAAATCTAAAATCCTAGCGAGACGGATAGAGCCATACGCGGGGCAGATACTTCGGGATTATCAAAGTGAATTTAGACGCAATCGATCGACAACCGATCATGTACTTACATTACGATGCATATTAGAGAAGTTTTATGACTACAATAAACCTGTCCACCAACTAACTGTATATTGATTTTCAGAAGGCATACGACTCAGTTGATGGAAGTGACCTGTATCAAACGCTGAAAGAGAGTTTGGAATACCAAGATAACTGACGCGGTTAGTAAGGATGGCACTGAACCTCTCAGGATGTAAAGTTGAAGCCCAAATTGAATTCTCAAATGAATTCCAAACAAACAACGGGCTTCGGCAAGATGACTCCCTATCGTGCTTACTTTTCAATCTTTCTTCGGAACGAGTCGTACGAGGCATTGATGCGAGGGAAGGTGCGCTATTCAAACAGGAACGCTGTATAATCAGGAAGTGGAATATTTAGCCTATGCTGATGATGTAGTAATATTGGGAAGAACGGTAAGAGCCATAACCACAGCATATGGAGAGCTAGAAAAAGAATCAGGAAAAGAAGGCCTGAATGTTACCAATGAAGACAAAATATATGCTTCTACTAAAGCATGAGAAGGAAAATGAAGATAATTATCAACGGGAAAGAGTTTGATAGAGTTAATCATTTCAAGTATTTGGGATCAAGACTGACTTTCTAAGAATGATACAATGGCTGAAATCAGGGAGAGAATTGCGCAAGGGAAACGTTGCTATTTTAGTCTTCTAAAAGTACTCAAGTCACGCACAATTTCCCGTAAGATCAAAAAGGGGATTTATCGAACAGTAATTAGCCCGGTGGTCACACATGGTAGTGAAACATGGGTGCTCGCCAAAAGAGGTGAGGAAGCATTGGATACGTGGGAGCGTAAAATACTTAGAAAGATTTATGGTCCAGTCCAGGAAAATGGAATCTGGCGAATACGAAATAACAGAGTTATACAGCATGTATGGAGAACCACGGATATCAGTAGAAGTAAGAAGAGGAAGACTTCGATGGGCGGGACACCTGGACAGGATGGAGAAGAAGCGAGAGGCACGCCAGGTATTCCATCGACATTCTGAAGGAAGAAGAGAGCAAGGACGACCGCGCAAGAGATGGTTGGATGAAGTAGAGGCGGACGTGCGACAACTGCGAGTTCGTGGGTGGAGAAGACTCGCTCTTGACTGCGAAGCATGGACGAATGTGATTGGGAAGCCCCGGGCTCTTCATGAACTGTAGCGCCGATGGGTAAGGTAAGAATAGCAGAGAAATGCGACTATTCAATTTGCAACGAGCTATAAGATATATTAAAATTCAACGGTTAGCGCTATTAGCTGACAGCCTCGAAGGGCCTATTTTGATTCCCCATGCTGCCAGATATTTAATCGCAGGTCTGGTATGTGGTTGAAATGGTACATGCATCTACCCTCCGTATGGGGTAGGAGGAGCCTAAAAATGCTGAACCACCTGGGGACAAAGATAAGTATATTTTATTCTCGACCCTTAGGATCTCGAGTGACTTGTTCAGCAAGTCTTCATTCTTCCCAATTCCTCTTCATTCTTTCAATACTCCTATTTCTCTCCGCTTATATGATTTGGATCTTTATCTTAGTACTGGTCCATTTGTGACTTTCGACGAGCTTCTTTTTTTTTTTTTTTTTTTTTAAAACAGGTCTATTCTGTACGGTCATCAGTAGGTATTTACACCAGTGGACATAATTCTGGACACTTTTCATAATGCAATGCATTTGTACGTTACTGACCTATTTACTTGGCGGGTGATAGTGTTATAAGCAGATTAATGGAATGCATAAGTAATATTGAGGCATGTAGTATTTAAGGTTAAAATTTGAAATACACAACATCACGGGCATTATGCGAGGACGGCATTAATTAATTCCACAGGCAATAATTAATTCCACAGTATAAAACAGTCTCTGCAACGTAACAGTTAATATTTTGCGGGGAATCCCTTGCCTTTTATTACTGCTTCGATTCTGCGAGGCATGGAGCCAACCAACCTTTGAAAATCGTCTGTAGTTATGACCTTGGACCAAGCCTAGATGGTGGCTTCAACAAGTTCCATTTTATTCCTTGGATTTTGGCGCGAAACGAGTACTTTCAGTCTGGACCACAAGTTTTTGATCGGGTTTAGGTCGGGGCTGTTACCTGGCCATGGCAAAACATTAATGTGATGATCTTCGAACCATTTCATGCTCAGTTATGCAATGCGGCATGGTGCACCATCTTGTTGAAAGAAGCACTGCCTCTGATAACGAAAAACTCGTTGATTGAAGGTAGCAGATTTCGTTCCAAGATCTCAGTCTGGTATCCTTGGGCATCTAGGGCCGAATTCATAGTCAGCAGTTAAATATAAGTGGAACCCTTAAATAATAAGGGATCACTTATAATAAGTATTCACTTATGAGTTTACATTTCATAGACAGCACTTATAGAGCACACTTATTGATACAGTAAATATCACTGGAGGAGTGGCAATGCTGTATATTTTGCCCATGCTTCCTGGATCGTGTAGTTCCGGCTACCGAATACTGGGATGATCTATTGTGTTTTGTTTATCAAAGGACATCGCGCGTACGCACGCGAAATTTTTGAGGTTAAAAGAACGTCTATATTGGATTTATCAGAATGGATAACAAAATAGCGAGCTGAGACGGCACCTGCAAGAACTTGTGTCGAAGTACAGTACATGAACATAATATAGAACAAGTAGACCGACGCAGTTTCTCATCAGAATATGAATGACGTGAGAGAAACTTCTTGTGGACAATGCAAACTACGAAAATGCCCAGAATCTAATTTTCTTCTTAATATAATATGTTTATAGTTATCCAGGCACTCGAACCTATACAAATATTCATCCAAATGTAGAATATCTAGCCTTACAACGCTTTTAATGATTTGACAAATATATCCCTAGCCGTTACGTTGTAATAGGCCTAATTACTTCCCCAATAAAATGGAATTAGAATGTTTTGATGTGCGATGCCATAATTTCAGAAACTTCTGATATATATGCCGGCAAACGATTGGTTGACTAACCTCATATAATTAGCACAAATCAACCTTAAAATAAATGGTAGTAGTACAACACATTCATTTTTCTTATAACTCAGTATAGTTCTTTACTATTCGATAGGCCTACAGTCTTGGTAACTTATCAACTTGTAACACATTTCCAGTTAATTAAGCGAAATACCGGTAAAGATGATGGTGATGATAATAATATTAATAATAATAACCTGAAATGAAGTGATGGCATAAAATCTCAAAACAATATCTTCATTAATGGTGAGGCCTCTAGAGGTTATGTTCACTATCTCAATGAAAGGAACAAGAATATTCATAACTCTCACTTTACTAAAACGAAACCTTCTTTAAACTGCTGGTCACATTACATTTCGACAGGATTTTCCATCTCTCCTGTGTGCACGGAAAGTATTCTGTGAATGAAATGCAACATATTTAGAAAAATAATCCTCCATCTTGTTGCAACATAAGTGAGTCACTTAAGTGTGTGTGGGAGGTCCACTTATAGCAATAAGTGGGACACTTAAGTAGGTAATATGAAATGAAACCTGGCTTATAAGGGGCACTTATGTATAAGTGCTGTTTATGAATTCCGCCCTTAGTGTACCACCTATCACATGTTGTCGACCAACACCATGACTTGTCATGCATCCCCACACCGTCACAATGACTGGATGTTTCATAGTAGTTTGGGCCGATGACCTTCGACGTTAGGCTCCTTAAAACAACAAGCATCATCATCATCATCATCATCATCATCAACATCAAGTTTCATAGTAGCGGTTGAGCATTCTGGTAACAAATCTTCGCCAGGTCAACGACGCACGTATTTGATACCATCGCTTCCAAATATTGAACAAGTGTCTCATCACTCAAAATTACCTTGCTCCAGTACGCATCAGTCCATGTTGTGTGTTCCAGAGCCCACTTCACGCGTTTCTCCCTTTGTTTTGCATTAATTAGGCTTTTTTCTTGGCCTCCTGGCTGGCAAACCATTTGCACACAATTTTCTTCGGACGGTTCTGTCCGTAATGGTGACTGCAGATGATTCCAGCACTTCCTTAATCTGTTTTGAAGTATGCCGACGGTCTTTTAACGCAAGGCAGCAAATTCTTCTTTCATCTTGAGGAGAAAGCACAGGTTTTCGTACAGTTCTAGGAAAAGTGTTAGTACTGTTGGTTATCTTACAACGTTCCCACACCTTCCTTACACCTGACTTAGTAGCTTGCTGCAATCTCTTCAAACGTACACCCTTCATCACGTAAAGTTACAACTCTACTACGTTTAGATTATGACCAATCAATCCGTTTCTTGGGCGTAGGAGTCATTCCTTCACTGAAAGGACGGTGGCGTGCCAGATGCGACCGTGCCGCATGCGATCCGTGCCACTAGCGACCGCATAATTTGTAACCGTGCCGGATGCGACCGGCGTTGACAAGCATATTGTCATTTAATAAGTTGTGTCATCACCCAAGATAAGGTAAGCTAAACGAAGTGCAATGCCTATAAGCAGCTACTGCCCTACTTTACATGACACTTCTGGGGGAAACTCGTTTTACAACACGAAACATGGTGATGCGTTTACGTCTTTTCCCACCGGGCGAGTTGGCCATGCGGTTAGAGGCGCGCGGCCCTGAGCTTGCATCCGGGAGATAGTGGGTTCGAATCCCACTGTCGGCAGCCCTGAAGATGGCTTTCCGTGGTTTCCCATTTTTACACCAGGCTAATGCTGGGGCTGTACTTTAACTCAGGCCACGGCCGCTTCCTTCCCAGTCCTAGCCCTTTCCTGTCCCATCGTCGCCGTAAGACCTATCTTGTGTCGGTGCGACGTAAAGCCAGTAGCAAAAAAAAAAAAAAAAAGGATCCTAATTCTCTGAAATTATTTACGACTTACGCCTACTTACTTATAGTGTCCTATTAGTACCAGGAGTGGCTTGCCTGGTGCAGGTCTTTCTACCTGACGTCCTTGGGCGGCCTGCGCGTCTGGATGTGGGATTATGATAATGAAGTAGGGAGAGATGAAACCCGGCTTCGCCACGTAGCCTACTCCTCTCGAATAACCAAGGGGTCTGCTCAATGCTTTACGTCGCCATCCGACGGCCGAATCACCATCAACAGCATCATATCCCCTCACTCCATTTGAACACTGCGAAAATTCTGGATTTGAATCCCGGCTTTTGGCATGCAATCTAGTGATAAGAAACTGTCTACCACCAACTTTGCTACCCTGCCGGCCAACATTCTGATGGTGACTATTTTTCATCCAGGCCAAGTGGCTCAGACAGCCGAGATGCTGGTCTTCCGACTCCAACTTGGCAGGTTCGATCCTGGCTCAGTCCGGTGGTATTTGAACGTGCTCAAATACGTCAGCTTTGTGTCGGTGGATTTAATGGCACGTAAAATAAGACCCGCGGGACTAAATTCCGGCACCTCGGCGTCTTCTTAAAACATAAAAGTAGTTACTAGGACGTAAAGCCAGTAACATTATTATGTTTTTCTTTCGACCAACGGCACTCAAACCTGCTGACAACGGTATCAGACTTTTATTTTAGAAACTTAGTAAAATATTATGACCTGTCATATAAAATATGATCTTAACATGTTTACGTAAGCGACTCGCTTGACATTGTCAAGTTGACAATAAAACCAGCGCCATTGTCGCGTGTGAGCAAGTGATTGATGGGTCGCATGCGGCACAATGCTTTTCCGCCCGGTCGCTACTGGGCACGATAATGGCCGGGTCGCATCCGGCACGGTCACATCTGGCACGCAACCGAAAGGACAGCTAACAAGTTGAAAAAATGTTCACTCACACACCAAAATTAAAGACTTCTTCAGATCACAGCAAGAACCACACTAAAGCACACCGGTCACTCAATAATCCGTGAAAGTTACTAACAATGATATCAGCTACGGTATACCATATGACAATAATGGGAACGGGAAGGAAACATGAGCTCAAAAAATAAGTTTTTTTCCACTATTTTCTCATCGTCAAACAATTAACAGTGTTGTACGGTGTCATAAACAACTGAAGAAAATCAGCTATATACTCTCAGTCAGGGTTGCCAATCTGTGATTTTGTCACCAGATCTGGTGTTTTCAGGAAGGCGTATGGTGACAAAATTTGAGTTTTGCGACAAGTCGAAAATATGGTGTTTTTCTTTAAAATTTGGTGACATATTTGGTGATTTTATAATAAAATGTCAATTTAAAAAAGAACTACGGTCATGAGACGTATAACTTAGTAAAATATTATGACCTGTCATATAAAATATGATCTTAACATGTTTACGTAAGCGACTCGCTTGACATTGTCAAGTTGACAATAAAACCAGCGCCATTGTCGCGTGTGAGCAAGAGCGCTGGATTTTTAACAGCATCAATGTTGTATTTCCGTGCATTATTGATCTTATTAGTAAGGTGAATAATAGCGCGGTCGACATCATTCTTACTTGTAACAGTTGTAACTGGAAAAGTTAGAATGAATCATGCGAGGAGCCCAGCTCCAGTACCAATGTCGCTGTGTGATTAAAGATAGTGCGCTGAACTTCTGATTTGTGGTTGTGTGGTAGTGTCTACTTCTTAATTTATGTTAAATGTGTTAATTACAGAGTTAGTGTAGTTGGGAACCATGGGGAAACCTCAGTATAAACAGCGATTTAGAGACGAATGGCTTAAGGATGATAGGTATAATAAGTGGTTACTAAAAGTAGAAGGAAATGCCACAAAAGGCTTTTGCAAATACTGTAAAACTCAACTAGCTGGTAAATTAGGAGATATTGAAAAACATAGGAACACTGCTAAACACCTCAAGGCAGCCGAACCCGTTAGTTCTAATAGGCAGAAAACTTTAAAATTTTAAACCAGTTAATATTGAGACAAATTTAGTGGAAGGAAGAACGGCACTTTTCATAGCAGAACATTGCTCGGTTCAAGTGGTTGACCATCTTAGCGAGTTGTGTAAAGTGAATTTTCCCGATACCAAAGGGATTAATAATTTGTAGTTGCATCGTGCAAAATGCACTGCTATAATACAAAACGTGTTAGCTCCTCATTTTGGAAAAGACTTGATAGATGATTTACGTGAAAGTGAAATCGGTTATAGTTTGTTGTTGGATGAAACGAATGATATTTCAGTTAGCAAGTTACTAGGCATTGTTATAAGATACTATTCAAAAAGAAAAAGAGAGATTGTCGTGACATATCTACAGTTAGTAGAGTTGTCCGAATGTACAGCTGATGCTATAGTTGAGGCTTTGGAGAAATGTCTGTGTAATAAAGGTTTGGATTTGACTAAATTAAAAGCAATAGGAACAGACAATGCGTCTGTTATGGTAGGCATAAATCATGGCGTGTATGTAAAGTTAAAGGCTAAAGTACCAAATCTACAATTAATCAGATGCGTTTGTCACTCTCTACAATTGGCAGTTTCACATGCATCAGGGTGTTTATCGAGGAACTTAGATTTCCTCATAAGGGAAAGTTCCAATTGGTTTTCACAATCATCTCTACGGCAGGTTGTATACGAAGAACTATACGAGGCAATAAATGAAGGCGACTCTCCCCTGAAATTAGTACAGTTAAGCCAAACTCGGTGGCTGTCCATCGAAAGCGCAGTGACAAGAATAATGCAACAGTGGACCGAGTTAAAAACACACTTTGAAATCGCTCGTCTTAAAGATCGCTGTTATACAGCCGATATTTTATATTCAATGTATAGCGACCCTCAGAATTACTTGTACTTGTCTTTTCTGAAGCCAATTTTGGTTGAAGTGCAGACCGTAAATAAGAAGTTCGAAAGTCGAAATCAAGATCCTACAAAATTATTAGGCGACCTAATCCTTCTCATTAAGTCATTATGCACCAAGGTTCTACTGCCCACTGTCAAAGTAGATGTCCTGAAAACAGAAATTAATAATCATCTGGACCCAAAGCCCTATCTAGGTTATGATTTCGAAACTAAAGTATCATCGTCCTCGCTTTCTGAAGACCAACAGAAACAACTACGCGATAGATGCGTGCAATTCATTGTTGAACTTACCCAACAATTGAGGCAAAGATTACCTGAAAATATAGGGATCCTTGAAAAAATGTCTTTTCACCCGAAAATTGTTTAAGGCCTTTTAAGTTGCAAATTATTGATATAGCACAACTCTTTTATGCTGACAATAATGTTATTGCGAAAGTAGAAAACCAGTGGAGAAATCTGCATCATATCAAGTGGACTGAAGTTAAGGACACCGTGAAATTTTGGGCAGAAGTTGATATGTATAGGGATTCAACTGGTGAAAACCCTTTCAGCGAACTTGCACATTTAGCTGTATCGACTCTCGTACTTCCTCATTCTAATGCGGATGTAGAACGAGTGTTCAGCCAAGTCAATATAACTAAAAATAAACTGAGAAACAGAATGTCAATACAAACTCTCCATTCGGTCTTGTGTGTAAAATTTGGATTGAATAGGACAGGGAAATGCTGTTATACATACGATCTACCGAAAGAAGTACTGCAGAAAATAAGCACATTAGAGCCATACAACTATCCGGGTCAAGTACCCTCAACTTATACAGATCAGCCATAAATAAACAAATATAGTACAGTTTTTAATTTGTGTATATAGTTTGCAATTTAATACACTTATGTTAGGATTACGACAATTGATAACACGCAGTGAACATTTTATTATTATAATAGTGCTAGTGTTTGAGTGTGACTTGTATTCAGTTGATCATATGGCTATAATATAGGCTAGACCTATCTTTACAAGAGGACACCATTAGACTTACTAAACTTTAGAGGCATAGCAGCACAACTGAAATGAGGTAAGTGTAAATTTAATGCATTATCTTACTACATCTGGAGAATTTATAGAGTTTTCAAATCCAGATCTGGAGATTTCTGGTGTTTTTCACATCCATATCTGGTGATAATGAGTATCTAGGAGTTGGCAACCCTGCTCTCAGTAAGTATTAGATGTATGGTTGAATCCAACCTATAACAAAAAGAGTCCAGAATTATGTCCACCAATACACAGTGTGCATATAGCCTTCCAATCCTCCCTAATTTACTTTATTTCCCGTTAAGCATGTCGCATTCCGTATCTTCTCTGTTAACCTGTTATGTCCCATGAAACTCATCCTCCTTTTCCGTAACACACTTTAAATCTGTTCTACTTTCGCGTATATCTTCTGCCTTCATCTATGCACCTATATTTTACCCTGCTTTTTGGTACCCCATATATCCCTCAGGATCTTTCCTTCCTCCTTTTCGGATCGCCAAGCTCTTTTGTCTAATGTCATGGTCTCAGTGGCGAGCAATGCAGCGTTACGGATGGTCATCGTATAGTGTCGAAGTTTGGGGTTCCTCGATGGATTCTTCTTCCCTCTAGTTATTGTGCAACTTCCCCTAAGTCGTCTTGGCCGAGGACAGTAGTTTCTGCAGGAGTTTTGCTTGCCTCCCGCACTCTTGTTATTCTGTACTTTGCCTGTTGTATTCTTACCTATATACCGGAAACTGCCGATTCTCTCCATTACTTGATCTCCAACCTTCCAATTGACCTTTGCATTCAGTACCTTGGTATTCTTGTACGCTATCGTCAGGCCAACCACCGTCGCAGTCTCTGCTAGGTTTGCTAGCGCCATCCTCGCATCTTCCCTCTCGAAGCAATGCTGTATCATCTGCCAAGGCCGAGCAGTTTAATCTGGTGAGTTTTTTTAATCTTATATCCAATCTCCATACCTTCGATACCCATGGCTTTGTTCAACTGTTTCCATTGTTTCACCACTTCATCCAGATGTTTAAGGAAGTGTAAGGAAGCGGAGATTGTTATCAGTGGAATACAAGGAAGCGGAGATTGTTATCAGTGGAATACTGTGCAGGAGGGATGCTGACTGGAAGGTGATTGGGGATTTAAATACGACTATGGAGTGGGTATGTGGGAAACTGGGAGTGAGATTTCTAGATCCTCATGGGTGAGTAGGAGAAAGGGATCTGCGCTCAGATGGCCTTCACTTAAACCGCAGTGGTACATATAAGTTAGGAAACTTGTTTAGAACGGTTATAGGCAGGTATATTCAGGGAAATGGGGTGGCCTAGGGAGCGGTGATAAGCGAACAGGGAACTGGAAATCAAGTAGGAATGACATATGCTCAATTGTAGAAGCATTGTAAACAAAGGAATCAAATTAAGTAATTCAATAGATATATACTTACCAGATATTGTAACAGGAGTCGAATCATGGCTGAGAAATAATTTAATCGATGCAGAAACATTATCACGGAACTGAAGTGTGTATCGTAGAGATGAGATAGGATAGGAATGGTACGAGGGGGAGTATTTATTCTGGTGAAAGAAGAATTTGTAAGCTACGAAAATGTTAGGAGTGAAAAACATCAAATTCTGGGTGTAAGCCTCTTCTCTACAGATAATAGGCAACTTGATGTCTTTGGAGTGTACAGACCGGGAAAGGGTAGCGCTAACACAATTATTTGATAACATAATCAGCTATGTGGGAAACGACACGGAAAGAAATGTGATTGTAGTGTGAGATCTGAATTTACCAAATGTCAATTGGGAAAGTAATGCGAACGACAGGAAGCATGAACAACAACTGGCAAATAAGTTAATATGGGAAGGGCAGCTGATTCAGACAGTGATGGAACCAACTAGAGGGAAGAATATTTTGGATGTGGTGCTGATAAAACCAGATGAGCTCTATAGAGAAACCGAAGTAATAAATGGTATTAGTGACGACGAAGCTGTTTTTGTCGCAGTTAAAAATAAATTTGGAAGAAAGGAAGGTATTAAAATTAGGACTATTAGGCAGTACCATATTGCTGATAAAACAGGCATGCGGGAGTTTTTAAAACGTAACTATGATTGCTGGAAAATGGTAAATAAAAATGTAAACAGGCTCTGGGATGGGTTTAAAGCAATTGTTGAGGAATGTGAAAATAGGTCTGTACCTTTAAAAGTGGTAAGCAATGGTTTTTTTTTAATGCTACTTGCTTTACGTCGCACCGACACACATATGTCTTATGGGGACGATGGGATAGGAAAGACCTAGGCAGTGGAAGGAAGCGGCCAGCATTTGCCTGGTGTGAAAATAGGAAACCACGGAAAACCATCTTCAGGGCTGCCGACAGTGGGGCTCGAACCCACTATCTCCCGATTACTGGATACTGGCCGCACTTAAGCGACTGCAGCTATCGAGCTCGGTGGTAACCAATGTTAAAGATCCACTATATTATAACAGAGAAGTAAAGAGACTAAGAAGGAGGTGCTGGTTGGAACGAATGGTTAGGGAAGTAAGGAGAAATTGAAGGAACTTACTAGGAAATTGAATCTAGCAAAGAAGTCAGCTAAGGATAACATGATGGCAAGCATAATTGGTGGTCATACAAATTTTAGTGAAAAATGGAAGGGTATGTATAGGTACTTTAAGGCAGAAACAGCTTCAAAGGAGGACATTCCAGGAATAATTAATGAACAAGGGGAGTGTGTATGTGAGGATCTTCAAAAGGCAGAAGTATTCAGTCAGCAGTATGTAAAGATTGATGGTTACAAGGATAACGTCCAGATAGGGGAGGTGAGTAAGAGTAAAGTAGTATTAAAATTTACCTATGATAACTATGACATTTACAGTAAGATACAAAAGTTTAAAACTAGAAAAGCAGCTGGAACTGATAAGATTTCTGGGGATATACTAAAGGCAATGGGTTGGGATATAGCACCATATCTGAAATACTTATCTGATTATTGCTTGGTTGAAGGAGCTATACCAAATGAATGGAGAGTTGCTACAGTAGCCCCTGTGTATAAAGGAAAGGGTGATAAGACATCAAGCTGATTTTTTTTCTAGTTGTTTTACGTCGCACCGATACAGAGAGGTCTTACGGCTACGATGGGACAGGAACGGGCAAGGAGTGGGAAGGAAGCGGCCGTGGCCTTAAGTAAGGTACAGCCCCAGCATTTGCCTGGTGTGAAAATGGGAAACCACGGAAAACCATTTTCAGGGCTGCCGACAGTGGGGTTCGAACCTACTATCTCCCGAATACTGGATACTGGCCGCACTTAAGCGACTGCAGCTATCGAGCTCGGTAAGCTGAAAATTACAGGTCAGTCAGTTTGACATGCATTGCATGTAAGCTCTCATTATATTAGACATGTTGCGAAATTAATAACTGGTTTGATAGAAGGCAGTTTGGATTTAGGAAAGGTTATTCGACCGAAGCTCAGCTTGTAGGATTTCAGCAAGATATAGCAGATATCCTGGATTCAGGAGGCTAAATGGACTGTATTGCGATTGACCTATCTAAGGCATTTGATAGGGTAGATCATGGAAGACTACTGGCAAAAATGAGTGCTACTGGACTAGAAAAAAGAGTGACTGAATGGGTGGCTATATTTCAAGAATTAGAGTAGGCAAAGCTTTATCTGACCCTGTAATAATTAAGAGGGGAATTTCTCAAGGCAGTATTATTGGACCTTTATGTTTTCTTATATATATATATATATCAATAATATGTGTAAAGAAGTAGCATCAGAGAAAAGGCTGTTTGCAGGTGATGTTATTCTGTACAGAGTAATAAATAAGTTACAAGATTGTGAGCGGCTGCAGGGTGACCCCGATAGTGTTGTGAGATGGACGGTGGACAATGGTATGATGATAAAGGGGTTAAAAGTCAGATTGTGAGTTTCACAAATAGGAAAAGTCCTCTCAGTTTAAATTACTGTGTTGATGGGGTGAAAATTCCTTTTGGGGATCATTGTAAGTACCTAGGTGTTAAAATAAGAAAAGGCCTTCATTGGGGTAATCACATAAATAAGATTGTTAATAAAGGGTACAGATCTCTGCACATGGTTATGAAGGTATTTAGGGGTTGTAGTAAGGATGTAAAGGGGAGAGCATATAAGTCTCTGGTAAGACCCCCAACTAGAGTATGGTTCCAGTGTATGGGACCCTCACTAGGATTACTTGATTCAAGAACTGGAAAAAATCCAAAGAAAAGCAGCTCGATTTGTTCTGGGCGATTTCCGACAAAAGAGTAGTGTTAGAAAAATGTTGCAAAGTTTGGGCTAGGAAGACTTGGGAGAAAGGAGACGAGCTGCTCGAGTAAGTGGTATGTTTCAAGTTGTCAGTGGAGAGGTGGCGTGGGAGGACATCAGTAGACGAATAAGTTCGAGTGGTGTCTTTAAAAGTAGGAAAGACCACAATAGGAAGATAAAGTTGGAATTCAAGAGGACAAATTGGGGAAAATATTCGTTTATAGGAAGGGGAGTTAGGGATTGGAATAACTTAACAAGGGAAATGTTCAATAATTTTCTAATTTCTTTGCGATCATTTAAGAAAAGGCTAGGAAAACAACAGATAGGGAATCTGCCACCTGGCCGACTGTCCCAAATGCAGATCAGTAGTGATTGATTGATTGATGTGATAGTATGGATGGAGAAATTCTCACGGAACTGCAGTGTTTATTGTCGAGACAGGTTAGGAACGATAGGAGGGGGAGTATTTATACTGGTGAAAGAATGCAAGCTACAGAAAAGTTAAGAATGAGGAACATGAAATTCTAGGTTTAAGACTCATCTCGCCTCCCTTAATTCGTTCTGAGAATACGCCTTCCGGGCTCTAGCAAACCAGTTCCTGCTAAAGTGTACAGGCAAGGAGCCGTTGAATATTTAGGACCCTAAAATTACAGACAAAAGATTTCTTACCCTTCCCCAAAAATAAGAGATCGTATTGTCATTGAAATTTCAGAAACAGGCTAAGCAACGGCAAACTCGCAGCACATCAAATTCTTCCGCATCCCCTGCAGCTCTCGCAATTTGAGCTAACGGAGATCACCATTACCAGCCTGTCCCTCATGTTGTGATTCAAACTTTGAATTTCAACGCTACAAATCGGCAGTGTAATACTCACAATCCTATTGCATGTGAAGTTTAATAATATTTAGTTTTACTTCCCACTAGCTACATTTTAACCGTTTCCAGAGACGCCGAGGTGTTGGAATTTTGTACCGCAGGAGTTTTTACATGCCGGTAAATCTATCTACACGAGCGTGGCGTATTACAGCAATTTCAAAAACCACTTGACTGAGCCGCGATCAAACCCACGAACTACAACTCAAAGGCCAGAGAGCTACTCAGCCGAGTGCATGTCCATTGCATCCATATTACAAACAAAATTACCCAGCGAGTGGCTGCGTGGTTTGGATCATGTAGCTGTCAGCTTGCATTCGGGAGATAGTGGGTTCGAACTCCACTGTCTACAGCCCTAAAGATGGTTTTACATCGATTCCCATTTTCACACCAGGCTGTGCGTTAATTAAAGCCAGGATGTCAAACTACATAATCAATGTCTTCCAGGCAACAACGAGCTTATCGTTGTCAAATGAACTTCCTTCCTACAGGGCCTTTAGTTCATATAGAAGCCACCTCCGAGTTAAGATTTTTTCATGAAAGGTTTCTTTTTACAATCGGCTTTAAGTCGCATAGGTCTCATAGCCACGATGGTACAGGAAAGGGTAAGAGAAGGAAGGAAGCGGCAGTGGCTTAAGGTACAGCCCCAGCATTTCTATTTCACCCGAATGCAAACTCAGAACCCCGCACCATTAACCGTACACGGCCAATTCGCTCGGCTTTCATGTAAGACGGTATATGGAATGACATAATTACCATTGCTGCTTTTTGACGTTTTACTAGATTGTGTGTGAATGTTTGCACAATCCTAGCCCATTTCAGTGCAAAAAGGGAGCAGTTCCAAAATTCGTTTACATTTAAACCATTACACTTATGATTGTAATAACTTAGTATTATGCTGCATAAACATCTACTTTGTATGTGCTATGTTTAAGTCAACATTCTGATTTTCTGGGGAAGTACTTCGTTTCCCCACAACTTTATAAAAATCGGGTAGCTCCATTTTTGTTTTATTTTTACTTTTTGTTGTAAAATGCATGTACTGGTGGTTTAATATAAAGTCCGCTTGGTGGCCATGATCATTAGGGCATGAAGTAGAGCTGGGTACGGAGCAGCTGCTCCTATGATTGCAGTCGGTAGTGCAAGTGCAGCGCGAAATCCGGTATTCTCCAGTAGTAAACCGTTGCTCATGAACCAATCGGTGCTGCGGAGGGCGAGCGGAAGACGGAGGAACAGTACTGCGTGAGTGCTTGCTTGCTGTTGCAGCAGTCGTGCGCAGCGCACGTTCTAGCGACGTGGTAAATACCGATTCATATATATATATATATATATAAGACGAATATATGAAATATTAGGTATCGTTAGCGTTTAATTTGTCGACTTTTTTAACAATTTGCTTTACACCGCGTCTAAAAATACAGCCCCGTGGTCCTCAGTAGGCCTGAACGACAAAGAAGAATTATATTAAAATTAAAATATTTATAATAACTGTACAACATGAATTATAATTGATTTTGTAAATGTTTCTAATAATATTGCAGGAGGAAAATCAGCAGGGGTCGCTTCTTCAACACATGACTCAGGTACATCTTTAAGTCTTCCACCACCACCACCAATCCCGAGAGTCGGGAGCAATGCCAGAGCCCAGCAACGCACCTACAACGCACCCAGGAAAGAAAGTTGAACAGAAAGGAGAAAAAAGAAAAGCCAGTGCGGAAATGTCATATGCAGAGTTGCGAAAACGAGTGCTGATTAAACAGTTACGAGGGTTGGAATTGAAAAAAGTTGCGGGAAAAGGCGAAAGGAGAGCAGTGAGATACGTAGTGACAAAATATTCATTGTGTTCACACAACGTTCAAATCTGTACATGTGTTATTTTTCAAGTTAATTTTTGTTTTTCTTTCCGTTTGAAGGTCTTAAACAAGCTTCTATTTATAGAAGTAGATTAAATGGGTGGAATTCTGTTCCGTACTCAACTATTTTGCTGTGTATTTCCTTGGTTTGTGATCAGAGCTGCTATCCTTGTTTAAGTACATTTTACATTTCTGTTGTTGAATACCTTGAAATTAATTACCAGGTATTTTCTTCCGTCAGAATTTAAAAAGAACATGTCAAAAATAGCTAGTTTTCTGGACAGAGGTTGGTAGTTTTAAAGACTGTGAGAGCATTAATAATAAATTACAATTTTTGTAAAGAATTTGAAGTGACCAAAATATCAACATATTTCAAGAGTATTTACAAATAATAGTTTTCTTTGCCCACTTTTAAAAATAAAAAAGAATGACTTGTACTGGACCCTAATACAGAACGGTGTACTCTTAAGCCCTGGCGCGAAAAACAGCTTCAATCACTTGTTAAGAGCATGGTTTGAAGGCCATAATTAAGTGCATAACAAAATACTTCACCATAAGCGCAAGACTAATACAGGGTTTAAAGTGAGATGACTGATCGACATATTATAATGAAGAAATTATTATTAAAAGGAACACATTCTGCAAGTTGTTACGTTCGATTACAATCCTTGTAATAGCCTTGCTATTTCATCTCTTGCCTGTTGTCCTTTCTCGCGAATCCGCCCATTATCAACTTGTACGACATCATCTGCATTCACAGTTTCAAGAATTTCGTGATCTTCGTCCGGGAGATATTTTGCTACATTATGCAGAAAGAAACAGTCTAAAATAACAAACGGCACTTTCTCTGTGGCAAGTCGTATTCTATTCTGAAGTGTCGGAAAGCGTTGGTTTTCCTGCCCAAAACATTTCTCTATTATCAGTTCCGGGGTTTCAGGATTTCGGTACGGGGTCATAAACCACGGTGCAATACCATAACCTGCATCCGGAAGACGGGCATTTGAATGATTGCCTGTCATTACTCCGCCAACATCAAAGTTTCTACAGATTCGGGAATCGTCCACTGAACCAGGCCTAGTGACGTCTACACTACTAAACTCTTCGCACAGTTGTAAGTGGCTTGCACATTTATGCTGGGTAACCCCTTTCCTATTAATGTATTCACTACCATGCTGATGTGGCTTTTTTTTTTTTTCTCGGAAGAACACGTGTACAGTCAACAGCCCCTATAGCATGAGGGAAATTATACATTTCCTACCACTGAATTTTGGCAGCCTGTAGAGCTTGGATTGTGACTGGAAACTTTAGCCAGAAATTAACTTTCGCTTCAATTGCAATCGAAATTTCGGAAATTGTACGGGATACTGTATTTTAACACCTATGCCTTCAGCCACGCCACTATGAAAACCAAAATCGCCAACGTAACGCAAAAAAACCCTCATCTTTTCTTTAATACTAACAGCACCGCCTCTTGTTTAATCATTTTAGCCCACAAAATACTGCGCCATCCAATGCACCTTTTCCCTTTCAAACCTATAAACTTCACAATTAAGGATGTCAGAGTCTCGGCGAGGTTTATAGGTCTTCCTTCTTCCTGGAACATCCACATAACACACTACGCGCTTAGCCCTTGTAACTCCTCGTGAGTCAACTGCGAAGTTAACTCCCTGATTTCTGAGTATAAACTAGCGCCACTCGATTTTATGCATACCACTCTGGACCAAGCACTCTCAGAAATGAATGTCTGCTTGCCCCCGCTTCACTCACTGAGTGACGTCACGCACTGTGAGTGAGTGGACTTCTCACTCGTTCTTATGCATGCGACTGCGAGTTAAAACCCCAAATACACGAGTGGAAAGTACTTACTCGTCTTTATGTATATCACCCAAGGTTCATTCCATGGTGGTGACATATCTAAACTAATGGATCATGTGAAAAGGGCCCATAACGAGTGACTTCACGATCTTGAAGTCGTACGTCCCTGCTGCCGAGTACGACCGTAGCACTGGGAAAAAGAAAGAATTAGACAACTCCTTGCCTCTATTCGTGGCAACTGATAAGTAAACTTTGTGAAATATGGAGGACGAAGCATTTAAAACGTGTGTTCGTTAATTAAACCCTCGACACGAACTTCCCGTCACATCGCACTTCGTCAGATGTAAGAGAGACAAATGTGTCAGCCCGGTACAGCATATAACAAACTTCGAATGTTCTTACTCTTCACTAATAAATGAGCTACAAGTCATGTAAGAGGATCGTATATAATACATGTTGACATGGAATGCAATTATTACTTTAACTTTGTTGAAGTGGTGGGGGCAGAAGGGTGCGGAGCACAGCTGTTGTGACGTCATCAGCCGGTTGTACTGATTAAAGGTACAGCGGTAAATTTTATTTCGAGTTATCGAAATTTCGAGGTATAGAAAATACCGTTTTTGAGCATGTATAGCACATAATTGAATCATATGCATTGAATAAATTACTTTTAGCAGTATTTACAAATATACAAACTATTTTACGGCATCACGTTAATTATAACCCTTATTATAATAACTATTTAGAGGACAGGATATAGTACATACGTTGTGAATCAAGAAATATACCCGGTTAACACCTCGGAAAAATTCCGACAGTCTCTTCTGTTGATTACTGTTAACCTTTCCTCCCTTCACCTTGAAACTTCTCGTCAATATCGCGCAGCCGAGATTCGTAAATGGAGCTTGTCATCAGCGACTTCGGGGGTTGCTTTCGTACGTGACCGAATTGACACCCGACAAACAGCGAGGCTTCGCCGATTTTCCAATCATTAGAAGTTCTAGTTTTTGGGTCCGTCATATTAGCTCCCAGCATCACCATAAACATTTGCTTTACTTGTTAACTGTTCCTCACAAACGATAAATGCCGTATTGAACACTTAATGTTGCACACAATTCGAGTTAGAGTATTTTTTGCTTCAAGGGAGGAAATGTTTGCTTCGAGAAGTTCGTGTAACGGAATTGCGAGCAAAAGAAAAAATAAATACACGTGAAGAATAGGAGAAACGCCCGGGAAATTTAAGTTAATTCGAGATACTGAAAATTCAAGTGACAGAGATTCGAGATACCGAGGTTCGACTGTATTTCACCCGTCTAAGCAATGCCCTTTTCTCACAACATAACTGTTTTGCTTAATACAGCAATGTTGCTTTCAGCTATAGAAGCCGGGCTGCTCATTTCAACCTTGTGATGCCTCTTGATATGATCCCACAAATTTAGATACGCAACCACCCGTCGCGTAAATGCAGTCACAAAATTTGCATTTTGAAGAACTGCCATGCATCAGAGGGCTTTCGTGGCAGTTGTGGTACCGTTTTCTGTAAAAATTTAAATTCCTTTAGATATTTTAAACATGAATACCATCGAAAAATGGGATTAAATTTCAAACTAATACCACAATTATCTAATATACCTTGCATTATCTGCAAAAGACAACACGCGGACGGAATATAGACGAAAATGTGGTAAGCCCAGAGTGGATACAGGCACAATACTCTTATAGTCCTGACGCTCAACCCGTACCCAGCGGCATTCAAAGAGTTCAGCAAACGTTTGATCCCCTGGCCACTTACGGGCCTAGCAGGGGGTGATTTATGACGGCAGTGGGCTTTAAAACGGAAGTTCGCATTCCCCTTCAGATATCCTCACAGCTCTGTTGCCAATGCACCTCTTGTTAAATAGACGTCAGTCTCTCTTTTCAGCTCAGACAATTCACACTTGCTTTGTTCGCTGTTTGAAAGTTTTGGATTATTTCTTTGCTTCGTTAATGAATATTTGTGAAGTGTGTTGTTTTTTTCACTTCGCTTCACGCAGTAATGTGGAGGCCGTGGGAATCAAACCTGGAAATTATCGCATCAGAAAATCCTGAATTAAATCTGCCAGTGCAGGCAAACGATCCTCAACCGAGCACCGGTAACAGTGATATTCGACCGAGTAGTACTGGTTCCGTGTCCGCGAGTGATATTCAGCCGGGTAGCAGTGGTTCCGCGCCCGCGAGTGATATTCAGACGAGCGGCAGTGGTTCCGTGTCCGCGAGTGATGTTCAGACGAGCGGCAGTGGTTCCGTGCCCACGATTGATATTCAGCCGAGCAGCAGTGGTTCCGCGCCCGCGAGTGATACTCAGCCGGGTAGTAGTCGTTCCGCGGAGAAAAGAAAGGCGACTAAAACTTTAAGTAAGCAAAGTCAACGGCTGGTATGTAACGCATACGAATACGTTATGAAGAACAACGTTCGCAAGGCTTATATTTCTGAGACAGCTAAAATGTTGAAACTTAACAGGAAAACTGTAAGTAAAATGGTAAAGAGGGGACCTACAACTCCGAAAAAGTGTGGTAATAATAGGGTTATCTTTAATAAAATTGATGATTTTTGCTGTGACTTGGTGAGACGCGAGGTATATGCATTCTTTACTAAAGGTAAGTCACCAACCGTACAGGAACTGTTAAAACATTTGAAAAATGTGTGTGGCTTTCCTTATGAAAAAACTACTCTACGACAGCTGTTGAAAAAACTTTGGTTTTGTTTCCGTATTCTGAAGAAAAAACAGATTGTAATGGAATCTGCTAGAATAGTAGCTTGGCAATATAAATTCATAGAGCGTCTCCGGAAGTTGCGTTCCGAGGGATGCAGAGTTGTCTATCTAGATGAAACTTGGTACGATACTCATGACATTGTGAAGAAAGGGTGGAATGATGGAACTTGTAATTGCATACTGAAAGCACCAACATCGTGGGGCAAGCGTATTGTGGTATTGCATGCTGGAGGCAGTGAGGGCTGGGTTGAGAATTGCCTTTATTTATTGGCTAAAAACATTGGAGACTGCAAAGCTGATAGCCATGACGAAATGACAGCTCAAGTTTTCGAAAACTGGTTTAGGTCTCATCTTCTAGAGAACCTACCACGTGACCGAAAATGTGTAATCGTGATGGGCAACGCAAGCTATCATTCGCGGCAGCTGATTAGGTTTCCTTCCATGAACACTAATATTAAGGACATTATTAAGTTTATGGAGTACAATAACATTCCCGTGCCAAAACCTGTACCCATCAAGGCAGTTATGTTGCAGGAAATCAAATCAGCCAATATCAGTAAAAGGGACGCTGTAGAGGAGATCGCAGCCTCGCGTGGACACGAAGTTTTGCGACTCCCTCCATATCACTGTGTTTTAAATCCCATAGAAATGATCTGGTTTCAGCTGAAGGTATATGCTAGTGTGTGTCAACTTCTTCGTGAAGGAGCTGGAACGATCGGTCCTGAGAGGTGGTCTGCTTGTGTTCGAAGCACCATTAAGACAGAAGAGAAGTACATGAAACACGACACGGATAGCAACCAAGATAGATTTGTAATTCACCTAGCAGACAATGACGAGGACGCCGAATAGAAGTAAGGTAAATACTGCATTTGTTTTAAAAGTAGCTAAGTTTGCTGGCTAGTTTTTGTCCGAACTACATACTCCGATATTTTTATTATTATTATTATTATTATTATTATTATTATTATTATTATTATTAATCTGTTTACCCTCCAAGGTTGGTTTTCCCTCTGACTCAGAGGGATCCTACCTCTACCGCCTCAAGGGCAGTGTCCTGGAGCGTGAGACATTTCGTCGGGGGATACTACCAGGGAGAATGACCAGTACCTCGCCCAGGCGGTCTCACCTGCTATGCTGAACAGGGGCCTTGGTGGCGGATGGGAAGATTGGAAAGGATAGGCAAGGAAGAGGGAAGGAAGTGGCCGTGGCCGTAAGTTAGGTACCATCCCGGCATTTGCCCGGAGAAGAGGGAAAACACGGAAAACCACTTCCAGGATGGCTGAAGTGGAAATCGAACCCACCTCTACTCAGTTGACCTCCCGAGGCTGAGTGGACCCCGTTTTAGCCCTCGTACTACTTTTCAAATTTCGTGGCAGAGCCGCGAATCGAACCCGGGCCTCCGGGGGTGGCAGCTAATCACACTAACCACTACACCACAGAGGCGGACAATATTATTATTATCCCAGTCCCTAGTTCGTGATTTTACTTTTCCTTTGCCAGGCGAGTTGGCCGTGCGGTTAGGGGTGCGTCGCTGAAAGCTTGCATCGGGGAGATAATGGGTTCAAGCTCCACTGTCGGCAGCTCTGAAGATGGTTCACCGTGGTTTCCCATTTCCACACCAGGCAAATGCTGGGGAAGTACCTTAACTAAGGCCACGGGCACTTCCTTCCCACTCCTAGACCTTTCCTAGACCATAGTCGCCATAACACCTATCTGTATCGGTGCGACATAAAACAAATTGTAAAAAATTGTTACACTTTTCATTTCTTTATTGAAAGCGAGACACTGATATTAGCAGCATAAAATTAATATTTTAATGGACCTACTTTGGTATCAAGTTTAGTCTTTGTCGAGTTTATTTGCCAGTGCCTTCTTTCTTTCTTTCTTTCTTTCTTTCTTTCTTTCTTTCTTTCTTTCTTTCTTTCTTTCTTTCAACATCTGCGACCACCGCACGGGTTAAGCACGAAACAAATTATTCTGCGATATTGGTTTGTGCTGTTGTTCATTATCAAGTTTTTATATTTATATTTTGACTTTAGAATAAATTAAATGTTAACATGTTTAAATAATCGACGCAAAATATGATAACCTTGCTTTGGACAGAGCCCACTTGCCTTTTAAACGACATGCGCCTCTTGTGTCCAGAGGAAAGGAGCCGACTGTCAACCCTCATTATCACTAGGGTGGGCCAAGTTTTGAGACCAGAAGATACGGCTTGGGTATACGTTGAGCGTCAGGACTATGCAAGGGGAGTCCACGACGTTGGGATCACGAATTATCTTCAAACTTTGTACACTTTCAGTAGTCCATTAGGTCAATATATGTGCAAGTAGTAAGGCGTACTACTTACGCGTTCTCGAGAAAATCGCAAGGGACGTTTTCGCGTCGACATGTACCGGTACTTTGTGATGAGCACGAAATGGCGGCGGTCGAATGGTTAGCGTTCAAGCTCCGTAATCGCTGGATCGAGTCCCGCTCATCGTTTTTTAACACTGTTTACTATTTTTTAAATCTGCTTACCCTCTAGGTTGGTTTTTCACTCTGACTCAGCGAGGGATCCCACATCTACCGCCTCACGGGCAGTGTCCTGGAGCGTGAGACTTTAGGTCGGAGGATACAACTGCGGAGGACCAGTAAATCGCCCAGGCGGCCTCACCTGCTATGCTGAACAGGGACCTTGGTTGGGGGTGGGAAGATGGAAAGGGATAGACAAGGAAGAGGGAAGGAAGCGGAAGTTATGTACCATCCCGGCATTTGCCTGGAGAAGTGATAAACCACGGAAAACAACTTCGAGAATGGCTGAGGAGGAAATCGAACCATTCTATTTTCAAATTTCGTGGCAGAGACGGGAATCGAACCCGGGCCTCCAGGGCTGGCACTACACCAGAGGCGGACGCTAATTTTAATCATTACATGATATATTTATAATTATCGACAAGTAAACGACCAAATGCATGAAGTTTTCCTGAGAATGTATGCCTGTCGTGATTTGCAAAATCCCAATTCCCCCCCCCCCCCCATACCAGACGGTGAAATCGGGTAAGGTACCCCGAAATGCTTTGCACCTGGACGCTTTGACCTACAATATATATGTGATATATATACAAGAATATGACCAGTGTTGAAAAAAAAAATGCGATGAGCGGAACTCGATCCAGCGATTACAGAGCTTGAAGGCTAACCACTCGACCGTCGCCATATCATGGTCGTGATCGCAACGCACCGGCACATATACGACGCGAAAACTTTGAGATTTTCTCAATAACGCCAGAAAAGTACGTCTTACTACTTGCACATTATGTTGCCCTAATGGAGAGCTAAAAGTGTACCAAAGTTGAAGATAATCCGTGATCCGAACATCGTGGCCTCCCCTTCCTAAACATGTGTCGTGCGCTACACTGTGCTATGGTCCTCCGCGAGTACTTACAGTTGTAGGTGGAAGGGATCGGTGGTGGGATGTATGGCAACAACCGGATTACTCATCGGTATTACTCGCTCTTCTCCCCGCTATACTTAGTTGCTATCACTATTATTGTAGGTGCAAGGGTATAAAATATAGAAAATGCGGCAATCTTAATACGGCTGCAGCATTTGAAGACATACGTACGGAGACACATGCATGTGTGGAATTAGTGGCGAAACCTAAACTGCAATTCCACCCAAGATCACCGTTACAACACCGACCACATTAACGCATTTGAATGTTCCGCCAATAAATTCAATCGGACTGCCGGACGTCTCCAGAGATCCCATGACTAGCATGAAGACTATATTATCTGACACCGTGATTAGCCGGTTCGAGTCCAGTTGGTCGGGAAAAATTATACCATCGGAATGTTGGCCGGCAGGGTAGGGGAGGTGGTGGTATACAATTTATAATCACTAGACTTCGTACCAAAAGCCTGGATTTAATTACAACTTTCTCCACAGTGCTCATGGAGTGCGGGCAAATTACGCTTTTGATGGCCATTCCTCCTTCGCATGGGGACGTAAAGCCTTCAGCAGATCCCTAGGTGCTATTCAACAGGAGAAAACTATGTGCCCGCACCAGGCTTCACCCTCTCCCTTCCTCCTGCCATACATCACGTCATTCATTTCATCTCATTAACTCCTCTGAAGGGGTTGGCGTCAGGAAGGACACCCAGTCGTGAAAGCTCTCCTCGAAGATTCATCCCACTTCATACCAGACCCCGTAAAGAGACGGGACAAGCGTTGAACATACATGTGATATTGTTTAATACAGTAATAAAATCGCCCGATCATTTGGTGTAAGAATGGTGCCAATCCAACCATTAGTGTGTAACAGTGCGATGAGAGCCGACCTACTGATTTTTATTTTGTACAAAAAGAGTGTGGAGTCCTACAGGTAGTTGTTTCTGCTGCAAGAACAGTCCATGCCCTCCTGCAAAACGAGATGGCCTCACGTTGGCGAACAAATGATTGCCGCAAAATTGGCCTCAAATTGGCGAACAAATGTCACAAATTAAGCTTCCCTTCTACAGCGCCTTTACTTCTTTAGAAGACTAAAAATTATGTGACTAAACGTTTTTATGAGACTTGGCGGTTGGGGTATATATTACTATTGCATATGAAATTTAACTACGTTGAATGCGTCCAGTTTCTCTTGTAGTTCATACCATTAGAAGAATAAATAGCGTATTCAGTGAAAATGACAAATACCACCCCATGTTAGTGCAAAAAGGGGACAGCTCCTACTTTTGCTTACATGCCCACCATATAAATGTATGACTAATAAATTACGCATACTCTGAACGTGTAGGAATATTTTTTTCCCCCCACTAGTTTTGTAAATCGAGCTAGCTGCCCAGGCCTAGACAGTCAAGAATAACGCCCGAGAAGATTCACCGCGATGACCACATGTCTCCTCGTAATCGGCAGGCTTTCGGACTAAGCAGATGTCACTTGGTAGGCAGAGGCCCATGAGGGCTGCAGCGCAATGGCGTTTGTTCTGTGTGTAGCTGTCGACCCAGTCTTGCCTTCTATGTTCACAGCCATGTTGAAAATTCTGATATTCGAAGCAAGCACTTTATATATAATCTACAACTTGCTTTACGTCACACCGACGCAGATAGGTCTTATGGCGAAGATGATATAGGAAAGGGCTGGGAGTGGGAAGGAAGCGGCAGTGGCCTGAATTAGGGTACAGCCCCAGCATTTACCTGGAGTGAGAAGTGGAAATCACGGAAAACCATCTTCAAGTCCACAATCTCCCGGATGCAAGCTCACAGCTGCGCGCTCCTAACCGCACAGCGCAAGCACTTATGAGGAGTTTCAGTACATGGAATTTATTCCAATTTATTCCCTGCAAATTGCCGAGTACTACAGGCAGGACTTGCTTAAAGTCCCCACTCGGTAGCATCATTTTACCAACAAATGGTTCCGTGCATTTAGCTAAATCCGTCTACTGCTAAAAAAGCATGAACCTGCGTCACAGACACACTGTCCCATTCTATTTTGTATTTGAAAGGGATCTTTCTTAACGTGGTTCATGGTGTGGATTCCTGCAATCACGTCCTAGTTCATGAACTATGAGCAATCGATCCCCGACGGTAAACTCCGGCGAGGTCAAGTAAAAGCCAATTTCAGGTAACGTACGTAAACTCCCTCATAGACAACTCAAATATTTTCCTTCCCACGCCAGACTGAGGAGTGGCTATGCGAAATGCATAGGTGTGGTTAAACATGTTAGGCCCCATCACTCACGAATTACTTCGATTGAAAAGACAAAATTTAACATTTTACTTTGTAATTTTATTTACATATGCTGCCTTTAACGAATTAAAATCTACCTTCAGAATGTATTGTTTACTCAAGTGTGAAAAATGCTGCTGATGCAAACTTGTTGCAAGCTACTTCGGATCTTTATGTACATTAGCACTTGAAAGTGTAAGTATGGTATTTATGAACTTGAAAATGTTCGGATGACTGCAAAGGAAGGAGGCATTGAATATGGAATTAAATTATTCAGCTGCATTCGTGGATCCTTTTTATTCGTCAAAATTCTGGTGTCATCATACAACAGGGGGAAACGCAGCTTAAATGTATAAATGTAATTATCACAGTACAGATGTAGTCACAAAATTCATCCAAGTTGTCATAATTAGGTTTTGAAGCCAAGCATATGTGAGAGTCGTTTATGTCTTCAATTTGCAGAAAACGAAGGACAAAGAAAGAGACTTAAGAATTTCACCACTTCTGAACACTGTGAAGAGAACACATTACATAGCACAAGTTCCTGTATTTTTCGATAGCAGTTGTGGCATAAGTGGAACGTACAACAACGTATGGTACACAACGGGAAAACTTTTACGTACAGCACAATGTATAGATTGTTCAAAATCCGAGACGAAGACTTTCGTTTGAAAATTTAAGCCCTTTCATTTACAAATTAGGGCCTACTTTGATTTAGGAAACACATCAAGATTTCAGCCTGTTTATTAGGCAATAAAGCATAAGTAAGTGGCATGTAATGTCTGTTTCGGTAGCCATGCAAGAGACTATTTGAAGAAAGAAAGAAAGAAAGAAAGAAAGAAAGAAAGAAAGAAAGAAAAAGAAAGCAAGCAGGGCAATACTGAAACAGTTCTATCCACATACACTATGTCACACGAAAAGAGAAACTGTAAATTTGTGTCACAAGAAAATATAACGTTACTTTCGTATCGTTGTATAGAAAATCTTCGTTTCGATTACTTTTAAGGCCATAGGCATTGACAGCTCCATGCACATCAGGTAGTCTTCGGCAATGGTGGCAATGCAGCTTACTACCCGTTCTGTACGTTGTGTCGAATGCGTGTAAAATCAGTTATTGTGACAGATAGTTCATTTTCATATTGAGAGATTTCTTGGTTTCACTTTAGAAGGTTTGTCATGTAGTAAAGAATCACCCTATCTCATTTTTCTCTTTCGTGGATTAGAAACACTTTGGCGGTTCATAGTATCATCTGGATTATAGTTGTGTTCGAAATTAGATTTAGAAATTCTCTATCGGTCTTGAAATTCCGTAAGTATACACTTTGCCAGGACACAACTTTTTAACACAGCACCAAACGTCAAAACCACCCTTTGCTTCACCTTTAAAATGAAATTTACACCTGTTGACAACAATGGGATTTTCCCATTTTGACTAACCATAACAGAGCAGGCTACGTCAACGCCAACTAAATAGGAAACCAATGCAAATGACTCAGCGTGTCTCCTGTTCGCGCAATATGAAGACAAATGCAGCGCTAACTTTTAAACAAATAGTACGTGCGGGAGTTTGCTTCCCTGATGCGCCGGAGTTTACGTCTCTGATTTGCCGGAGTTTACATTTCCAAAGTATTCAACTCTTCGAGAAAGGGGACAACCGCGCCGGAGCTTACTACAGCCCAATCGATTAGCGGCCTAGGAAGTGGTCCATAGAGTGGGGTAACTAGTTTCTATGGAATAGGACTGAGGCAGGCTATGACTATCTAATCCACCGATTGTTCCTAAACCGTTGCAGTTAATATTCTCACAGAAACAAAGTGTAATTAAAGCTTCATGCCACTTCACAGAATTCTACTGAGCAAATTCAGAATGCTTTCATCAAGTTTCACATCTACAGGAGTGACGAAAATTCTCTTACGGGTGTTTCGGAAATGGTTCGATGGTAGTTCACTGCTGATCAGATAGTGGTCTATAAGTATCACTAGACCTACGGTAGAGAAAATTAAGTGTGTTTGCAGACGGATACGGTACAAGGAAATTGAGACTGAAGTGTATGGGTATAATCAGTAAAAAGTATATAAAATATACAGTCAGGAGGTTCAAGATTCAGAAAAGGAATGGGCTGCGACAATCTACAGGGTCTCCCATATAAATTAAGATCGTCCAAGCGGCGTTGTTACTCTCCGATACGTAAGATGAAGCACTGGGGTCGCGCGCAATGTTCTTAACCTTGCAAGCAGCGTGCGCGTGTTCGACCTCGCCATCATCAGTCGCCAGTCTGAATCTCAGCTCTCAACATGGTTGAGACAGTTATCATTGCAACACCATATTTTCGTGAGTAAAATTAATTTTAAGTACGAGTCGGCTCGACGGGTACCCGATGCATTTGTTCACCAATTTCCTGGTCAAGTACCACCTACACGAGTACAGATTCATGTAATTGTAAATAAATTTGAAACTACTGGCTGTGCTCAATTTTAAAAATAATGCGCTCACACGAACAGTTGTAACAGAGAAAAAGCTAAATGACATTGGTGCGAATCTTGAAGGGTCACCAAATAAATCACTCACAAAAGCACAAGTAGGAGTTTTGGTTTCTTCAGCACACAGAGTTACAAAACTGTTACACATCAAACCGTACAGGTTTACACGGGCCCATTGTTTAAAACCTGCAGATCAAGCCACACGAGTGAGGTATTGTGGGTGCTATCTTGCATCAAGGAATGATCGTTCATTCGACCCACAGCTTGTATTCTTTTCGGATGAGGTCTGAAATGGTTAAGTCACAAACAACGGAGTTCATGGGGAAGAGAACTAAGATAACAGTGGAATTAGGCTGGAGGAAGTGGAAAGGACTGTATATAAACTAGTCAAAGCAGTAGAAACAAATGAAATTAAACCAGAAATAGTAAAATACAGAGGGAAGGCAAGAATGAAATGGTTTCATAGAAAAAGAGATTGAGTTTGGGATGTGAGAATGTGGATGGTTAGCATAGTGGTCTTCGATAGAGAATCAAGGGTTCAATTCTCAGCTGGGTCAGGAATTTTAGCAGAGTTTGGCTAATTCATCTAGCTCGGGGGCTGGGAGTCTTTGATCTTAATACACATGTACGTTGAGCACATCGCACTACCAACCCCCTCAGAACATTGTATACATTCCCCTACAGAGGGTTCACGTCGGGAAGGGCATCCGGCAGAAAAATTCCGCTTAATCCACATTAGTGCCGGCAGCAGATAAAAGGTCAGGAAGGGAGTAACGTACCCTCTGATCAGACAGAGCATTAACTGCACCTGCCTATGACCATAACGGGAAGGATTCGAAACAACAACTGAGATATGCCACTGATGAGTGTACAGGGCAAAGTCTTCACAGGTATTTTAGTAAAGGGGGAGGGAATTAATGGCGGAAAATACACTGAATGAAGTGTAACTTGATGGCAAGACCATAGACGGTCTGTCGAGACCGGTCTTGCATAAAATAAATTGAAAAACGCTAAGACACGAATGGACAGTTGTGCTCATGTTTCGTAGATCTATAGACAGCATATGGCAGAGAATCAAGAGAAAAGATGTTGGCCATACTGAGGGATAATGGGATCGTAGGTAGGTTTACAGGCAATCGAAGTCGACAATATGGCCACGGAAAGAATATGCGGTAGAATGAATTCTTGGTACTTCCAAATAGTTACAGAGCATTAGACAAGGCTGTAACCTTTCACTCTTAGTTTACGTAAATTATTTACAACAAGGATTATTTCAAGTTTCTGGGAAGTGCATTCTCCAAAGATTGTAGTCGAGTTAATGAAATCTAACAAAGGTGTAGTAGCATCGTCAGAGCAGTGAGCTTGCGTTCGCCATCAACAGCTTTCTCAATATACGAAGTGAGCGCTCCGACGAATGTATCTTTCCATTGATCTGTTGTGTCGACTCGTGTATGGGAGAAGAAGCACACAATATAGTTTTAACGAGTAACAGACATCGAAGTACTGACATAGATTACTGTTACAAACTGGTAAGATAAATGCAGGATTCTACTCGTAATGAGGAAATAAAGACTAAGAATGAACTCCGTAAGCTGCACGTACGAACCGGCTTCGGCGATGGTGTCATTTACAGCTAATGGAAGAGGACAGGTTACCCAGGAGATGATGATGATTGTTTAAAGGGGCCTAACATCGAGGTCTTCGGCCCTTAAAGGTACGAAATGAAATGACAAATTAAAAGTTAAAAATCATCCACTGACCAAAATTTTAAAAAATGTCATGAATGAATGGATGGACATGAAGTTAAAACAATCAGTGGATCAGACTCAAAAAACTAACATAAATAATAGTATTACTGACCAAGGGACCACTTCTAAAGCACAATCCTGAATCGAGGATGCTTGATGCCTAAAGGGGTCCAAAATCCAGGTCAAAGGCCCCTCAGAATGGTACTTATCGCTAGGAAAGTAGAACCATGGTATGTGTCATGTTGGGGTACTAATCAAAAGGAGCGAAGACCCACGGTGTTCCACACATGATGGTACTACTCACAAGTATTGTACGGCGTACAGGTAACGCTGACCTATGGTGTTTCTCACACAATGGCGCCACTCATAGCCAACGCAAACCGATGGGGTTAACCACCTAGGTGTACGAATCACGGGCGCCGTTATTTCCGTGGTGGTCCTAACATAGTGGATACTAATCACAGGCAACGCAGACCCACGGTGTCGCTCATATAGTGGATACTAATCACCGGCAACGCAGACCCACGGTGTCGCTCATATAGTGGATACTAATCACAGGCAACGCAGACCCACGGTGTCGCTCATATAGTGGCACTAATCACAGGCAACGCCCAGGCCCGTGGTGTTGCTCACATGGGTACGACTCACGGGTACTGGAAACCCACAGTCCACACCCACTGCTACTACTAAGCACAAACCTATTTCGTACTTAACACAGTGGTACTACTCGCAAGTAAAGGAGACCCATGGTGTTCCCCGCGTGATGGTACTAATCAAAAGTAGTTTCATGGTTCTAAGACAATCATCCCTTTGTCGCTCCTTTTAGTCGCCTCTAACGACAGGCAGGGGATACCGTGGGTGTATTTTCCTTCTGCGTCCCCCACCCACAGGGGGTAGAGAGAGAGAGAGAGAGAAAAAAGAGGGGATCCGCCACTTCAAAAAAAGAAGTAACGGACGAAGAAAGGCAAGGGCCACGAAGGGCGTGAAAATGAAAGACCAAGGGAGGTCGGATAGGATAGACAAAAGTGAGGAGTCTGACAAATGGAAGCAATGTCGAGACTCAGCTAAGGGCTCCCGTGGTCACCAACCCATGCTCCCAAGTTAGGAACCCCTAGGGCCCTTTTAGTCGCCTCTACCGACGGGCAGTGAATACCGCGGACGTATTCTACTGCCCCCACCCGCACGGGAAATGCTGTAAGGGAATACGGGAATGCTGTAAATTACTTTCCACAAAATTCACATTATTTTCTCGCAGACTGTTCTAGGTATTTCTTGTTGCAATATACTACTTTTTTACTCTCTTACTGCTATGAAACTTGTTTCGATAAAATTTTCTGTACCGTTTAGTTTTTTGTTGTATTTGTGTTAGGCCTATGTAATCTGTATATTAAAATAGTTTACTAAAAACAGCTTCGGCAAATCCGTCCGCCCGTTCTACTGAACCGATTTCCTTCATTTCCGTTTTATTCTCTCCAAAATTACCTGCCGGTGAACCATGAAACATTGATAGATCTCTATGTTCTGCCAGCTTTGAGTAATCATAAACTCAAATCATTAAATGATCACTCCAATACCTGCAGGCGAGTACATTCTGCACGTAGCAGGGTGCTAAGCAACTAACACTTTCATTAATATTCTGATACCAGGCGAGTTGGCCGTGCGGTTAGGAACGCGCGGCTGTGAGCTTGCATCCGGGAGATAGCGGGTTCGAATCCCACTGTCGGCAGCCCCGAACATGGTTTTCCGTGGTTTCCTATTTTCACACCAGGCAAATGCTGGGGCTGTACCGTAATTAAGGCCACGTTCGCTTCCATCCAACTCCTAGGCCTTTCCTATACCATCGTCGCCATAAGCCCTATCTGTGTCGGTGCGAAGTAAAGCTACCAGCAAAAAAAAAAAAAAAAACCTGATACATGTGATTTTCATCCTTAGTGTTGTAACTGCATGCAGTCATGTTCGATTACTACCTGCGAAGCCAGAGAGTATACACTTCTTCCGATCATGGAGGAATACTATTCCCTGCTAGTTTCTGATTCACTTCCCCAGCTTCTGAATATACTCAACACATGGCTGAACGTTCCTAATAACTTTACCTGCTACGTACAGACGGGAAGGTATGAAGTCGACTACCTTCCTGTGTGACTATGAAAAGCCGGGACAAACTCTTGAAAAAAGAGGGTAGTCGCTTTACCCGAACCAGTATTCAGCTCCGTTGCACTATCTCGGGCAAGATAGTTTGAAAATGTTAAGATCCAGATACGGCCGAATGGTCGAAGCACAGAATATTGTATAGAAATAAGAGTACCAAACTTCATTACGAATGAATCTATTATTATGTATCGCTATTAAATGTTCATAAAACTATTGAAAACGGCAGGCAAAACAATACAAGTATGAGAGGCATTTCGGGACGAGTTATCTGACCTATTTATACCGAATGCTGAAGAGCAGCATAGGTCCACTACCTCTAATTTAATTTTGCTGTTATATTGGTGTACAGTACTACAGGTAATGCCATCGGGATATATTGCAATGTACATAGAGAGCCCACTGCAAGATTAGACTTGAAGTTACAAAAGAACAATCCGTCGCCAGCCAGTATTATAAGCGCCCCCCCCCCCTCTACATCGCGGCAATTCACACTTATAGAAAGCCGTTTCTAGTGAAATTATTAGTCTAAAACTTACCTGGCATTACGTTTGATGTTCAAAATGTTGTCCCTCAGCTGTCAAACACGCCTGAAACATCTTAAACAGGTTTGAAGACAGCGAATCTCAGCCCGTGTGATGTTCGAAATAACTTGTGTAATGTTCTCTTGTGTGAGGGTTTTTCCACATACACCTTTCCCTTCAGCATCACCCACAGGTAATAATCACAGGGTTTCAAATCAGGACATCGAGGAGGATAATTGCCCACACGATCTTTGAAAACTTCCCTCGCATTATCTTGCATGAAATAACTATTACTCATTTCTTCTTCCGTCAGCTCATGAAAGAATGGTCTGAGAAAATATACATATCGATCAGCATTTATCGTTTCACAGAAAAATATAGGCCCTATAATTCTGCGAGCACTTATTGCGCACCAAACTCCTATCTTTACATCATGAAGTGGACAGACATGCAGCTGGTGGGGATTTTCTGCACACCAGTAGCGACTCTTTCGGCAATTTATATAGCCACTTAATTGTAGCCATACCTCATCATTATAGCCCGGATTTTATGTAATTACATGTTCTGTTCGCATATATGTAGCTACAAGAAAATTTAAAATGTCGGCGAATCACACTAAAAGGACCATTACTGGGAGTTTAAGGTTACGGTACATATGTTTACATATTTCTATGCATAATAAATATTTTGATAAATATTACATATTATGGTTCATGTTTGTGGGTTACTGTAGTCACGTCCTAGTTCGTGAACCATGGGCAACGGCTGAGTGGCCTGGTAAGTGGTCCTGAGAGTCGGGATACCAGTTGCTATGGAATGGGAGTTGGCATCTCGGACATATTCTGAGTCATGGCCCTCCTTGTGCTCAGGCGGCTAGGACTATACAATTCACCGATGGTCCATAACCCGTTAGAGGAGAGATCCTCACTTGGACTATGTGCAAGTAGGGTAGTATCCTGCTTCATGAATTTACCGAACTCGGAACATTTTAAGCAAGCCTCGGACCTATGGACGCGAGGGACTCCAGATCCATAATAGACTATATCTTAACAGACTTTGAATTAAGGAAATCTGTTAGGAATGTACGAGTTTTTCGCGGATTTTTCGACGATACAGACCACTATCTGATCTGTAGTAAACTAAGTATCTCTAGGCCTAGGGTAGAGAAAGTGAAATCTGTCTGCAAACGAATAAGGGTAGAAAATCTCCAGGACGAGGAAATTAGACAGAAGTACACTGACAGACAGAGCAAATGCAACACCAAGGAGGAGTGGTTAGAAAGGGATGAAAGTTGGGAAAAAAACAGAGTCGGCACGGAAGAATAATTGATGTTTATTTCAAACCGATATGCAGGTTACACAATGCGCACGGCATCGACTCAGTAGGATGTAGGACCACCGCGAGCGGCGATGCACGCAGAAACACGTCGAGGTACAGTCAATAAGAGTGCGGATGGTGTCCTGAGGGATGGTTCTCCATTCTCTGTCAACCATTTGCCACAGTTGGTCGTCCGTACGAGGCTGGGGCAGAGTTTGCAAACGGCGTCCAATGAGATCCCACACGTGTTCGATTGGTGAGAGATCCGGAGAGTACGCTGGCCACGGAAGCATCTGTACACCTCGTAGAGCCTGTTGGGAGATGCGAGCAGTGTGTGGGCGGGCATTATCCTGCTGAAACAGAGCATTGGGCAGCCCCTGAAGATACGGGAGTGCCACCGGCCGCAGCACATGCTGCACGTAGCGGTGGGCATTTAACGTGCCTTGAATACGCACTAGAGGTGACGTGGAATCATACGCAATAGCGCCCCAAACCATGATGCCGCGTTGTCTAGCGGTAGGGCGCTCCACAGTTACTGCCGGATTTGACCTTTCTCCACGCCGACGCCACACTCGTCTGCGGTGACTATCACTGACAGAACAGAAGCGTGACTCATCGGAGAACACGACGTTCCGCCATTCCCTCATCCAAGTCGCTCTAGCCCGGCACCATGCCAGGCGTGCACGTCTATGCTGTGGAGTCAATGGTAGTCTTCTGAGCGGACGCCGGGAGTGCAGGCCTCCTTCAACCAATCGACGGGAAATTGTTCTGGTCGATATTGGAACAGCCAGGGTGTCTTGCACATGCTGAAGAATGGCGGTTGACGTGGCGTGCGGGGCTGACACCGCTTGGCGGCGGATGCGCCGATCCTCGCGTGCTGACGTCACTCGGGCTGCGCCTGGACCCCTCGCACGTGCCACATGTCCCTGCGCCAACCATCTTCGCCACAGGCGCTGCACCGTGGACACATCCCTATGGGTATCGGCTGCGATTTGACGAAGCGGCCAACCTGCCCTTCTCAGCCCGATCACCATACCCCTCGTAAAGTCGTCTGTCTGCTGGAAATGCCTCCGTTGACGGCAGCCTGGCATTCTTAGCTATACACGTGTCCTGTGGCACACGACAACACGTTCTACAATGTCTATCGGCTGAGAAATCACGGTACGAAGTGGGCCATTCGCCAACGCCGTGTCCCATTTAGCGTTCGCTACGTGCGCAGCACAGCGGCGCATTTCACATCATGAGCATACCTCAGTGACGTCAGTCTACCCTGCAATTGGCATAAAGTTCTGACCACTCCTTCTTGGTGTTGCATTTGCTCTGTCAGTCAGTGTACATTGATACGATTAGTGAGAAGCTTCGAACAGTAGACAGTAAGCAGGTTCACGGCATAGAAAGAGAATGGGTGACATAGTGATGCTGTAGTAGAAACGGCAAGGGAATGCCTAGGAACAACTGTGTGTAAAGATGGGAAAAGGCAAACATCTTAGTGGAATGATGAAGTGAGAGCAGCTTGTAAACGTAAAAAGAAGGCTTATCAGAAAATGGCTCCAAACAAGGGCCGAGGCAGACAGGGATTTGTACGTAGATGAAAGAAACAGAGCGAAACAAATAGTTGTTGAATCCAAAAAGACGTCGTGGGAAGATTTTGATAATAACCTGGAAAGGCTAGGTCAAGCAGCAGGGAAAACTTTCTGGACAGTAACAAAAGAATCTTAGGAAGGAAGGGAAAAAGGAAATCAACAGTGTTTCGAGTAATTCAGGTGAACTCATAATAGATCCCAGGGAATCACGGGAGAGGTGGAGGGAATATCTTCTCAACGTAAAAGGAAATCATCCTGGTGGTGTTGCAAACAGACAAGCTCATAGGGAGGAGGAAAATGATGGTGAAATTATGCTTGAGGAAGTGGAAAGGGTGGTTAATAAAGTCCAATGTCATTAGGCAGCAGGAATAGATGAAATCAGACCTGAAATGGTGAAGTATGGTGGGAAGGCAGGGATGAAATGGCTTCATAGAGTAGTAAAATTAGCGTGGAGTGTTGGTAAGGTAACTTCAGATTGTACACAAGCAGTAATTGTACCTATCTATAAGCAAGGGAACAGGAAGGATTGCAACAACTATCGAGGTATCTCATTGATTAGTATACCAGGCAAAGTATTCACTGGCATCTCGGAAGTGAGGGTGCGTTCAGCATTTGAGAGGAAGTTGGATTAAAACCAGTGTGGTTTCAGACCACAGAGGGGCTGTCAGGATCAGATTTTCAGTATGCGCTAGGTAACTGAAAAATTCTACGAAAGGAATAGGCAATTGTGTTTATGTTTCGTAGATCTAGAGAAAGCATATGACAGGGTACCGAAGGAAAAGATGTTCGCCAAACGCAGGGACTATGGCATTAAAGGTAGATTATTAAAATCAGACATTTATGTTGACAATTGGGCTTCCCTGATAATTGATGGTAGGAGTTCTTGGTTCACGGTACTTACAGGTGTTAGACAAGGCTGTAATATTTCACCTTTGTTGTTTGTAGTTTACATGGATCATCTGCTGAAAGGCATAAAATGGCAGGGAGGGATTCAGTTAGGTGGAAATGTAGTAAGCAGTCTGGCCTATGCTGATGACTTGGTCTTAATGGCAGATTTTGCCGAAAGCCTGCAGTCTAATATCTTGGAACTTGAAAATAGGTGCAATATGTATGGTATGAAAATTAGCCTTTCAAAGACTAAACTCATGTCAGTAGGTAAGAAACTCAACAGAACTGAATGTCAATTTCAAGTATTTAGGATGGTAATGTAGTGAGATTAAATCAAGGTGTAGTAAAGCTAATGCGGTGAGCTCGCAGTAGCGATCAACAGTATTCTGTAAGAAGAAAGTCAGCTCCCAGACGAAACTCTCTTTACATCGGTCTATTTTCATACCACCTTTGCTTTACGGGAGCGAAAGCTGTATGGACTCAGGATATCTTATTCATAAGTTAGAAGTAACAAGCATGAATGTAGCGAGAATGATTGCTAGTACAGACAGGTGAGAACAATGGAGGAGGGCACTCGGAATGAGGAGATAAAGGCTAAGTTAGGAATGAACTCGATGGATGAAGCTGTACGCATAAATCGGCTTCGGTGGTGGGGTCATGTGAGGCGAATGGAGGAGGACAGGTTACCTAGGAGAATAATAGACTGTTATGGAGGGTTATGAGTAGTAGAGGGAGACCAAAATGACGATGGTTAGACTCGGTTTCTAACGACTCAAAGATAAGAGGTATAGAACCAAGTGAGGCCACAGCACTAGTTGCAAATAGAGGATTGTGGCGACGTTTAGTAAATTCACAGAGGCTTGCGGACTGAACGCTGCAAGGCATAAACGTCCTTAATGATTATGTATGTATGTTTTTTAATTAAACACTTCAAAATAGTTTGAAAGTCCAACATCTAAAAATTATTTAAAATGAGGTATTCTGTGAAAGAATCGCACCCTTAGCTATGTTCACCGTGCAAGTGTTTGGTATCTCTATCTGTGTCAATAAATCTCCTTTTACGTGGCTCTTGCCGTGCGCTCCGAAGTATTCCGGTCATTCTGCAGTCAACGTGGAGAACGCAGGCGGATAGATCATGTCGTGTGTTTACACTATTTTCGATTACCTCGATGACGGTAGAAATACTGTAATATACGTTGATGATTTAACATTATGCCACTTGCCGATGATATCAACCCCATCCCTCAGATTTAGGCCTATTTACTATCTGTGAGCTCACGAAACATCAAATTACGTGAGCTACTCAATTATTTTGTATACGCTACTCATTTACATTTTTCAGTTCAGCTTTAGCCACGGTCGCGCGCGGACGTATTGCGTGGAGGGTCCCGGGAGTGGGAGTAGGGAGAGAGAGTGTGGAGTGCTGGAAAGTTGTGTAGAGTTGTAACGACAATGATTGGTGTTGAACAATACAGAGCAACTATAGGAAGATGGCAGGGGAGAAAGAAGAAAGAAGAAGCGAAAACAGGTGGGTGTAAATTGGAAATGGAGATTAAAGGAGAATTATTGCTTGCAGCGGCGGTGGTTATGATGTTGCTATGGATTGGGGAGGTCGAACTGATCCCAGGTCCGACATCTAGTAGAAATGAGGAATGGCCAGATTATGAAGAATTCAGAAGCCTTGTAAAAGAAGTGGTTGAAGAAGCCTGCCCCTTTGAGCAACTGAAAAATTGGATTCAAGAACAAACCAGGGAGTTCGAGAAAATGAAGGCATGGCTACGGGAAAGGACAGACGATATAACATCTCAAGTGAGGACTAATGGCGAAGAAGTGGCAACACTGAAAAAGAAAATAGGACGATTATAAGAGGAGACGCAGAAACTGAAAGCAGAAGTGGAAGCTAACACATTAAATCGTAGGAAGGAGTGCCTATTTATATATGGGGTGCCGGAGGAGCGGAGAGAAGACAGAGTGATTACAACCTATGAAGTGGTAGACTTAATACAAGGGAAAATGAAAGTTAATTTTAGTGAAGTGGACATTGACGATGTGCAGAGAGTGGGAAGAATTAGGGGCAACAGGCCTATCAAAGTTCAACTGTTTTCCACGCTGATGCTGTGATGGGCAATGCGGGTAATGTGCAGAGGGAAAAAATATGGATTAAGAGAGATGTGGGAAGAGATGCGATTAGAAATGAAAAAATACTTAGAAAGCACAGGATTCTAGCTATAAATCATGGGCTGAGAGCAACTATCAAAGGTCAAGAACTAGTGGTGTCAGGCAGCAACTGGAAGAGAATCTGGACTGTGAATAGTTTGATGGACTTAGAAAGGAAGATAAAACAAGATGAAGAAAAAGAGAGAAGTGCTGCGATCAGTGGGGAAGTAACAGTGTACTGAGTGATCAGAAGCAGGGGGAGGTACCAAGTGAAAATGTGACCAGAAACGGTGAAGAGGAAAGGCAGGAAAGTCAAGGCAGTAAAGTAAGGGAAGCGCAGGGGAAAAGGGCAAGTTCAGAGGCAACCTGGGGGAGTCTTGATCTGAGTAGGAGCAGAAGCTTAAGGGACTTGATGGGAGCTGAAGTTGGTGGCAAAGGAAGTCAACAGATTGAAGACAGCGATGAAACGGCGGCCAAGAGAGGTGGTACAGAAGCAGGAAGGATTAAAAAATTGACAGACATGTGGGGTACAGGTGGAAATGAAGGGGGTGTGATTACTCAAAGTAAAAAAAATTAGAGTATTCAATAGTTATGTCAGAAGTTGTAATTAGATGTTTAAAGTGTAGTTGGTAGAGGGTTATTTATTGATGAAATATATGATTGTGGAGATTGAAATGTGGTGATGGAGAAAGGACGGTAGAAGGTTGTAGTAATTGGTTATAAAATGAGAAGTTGGTGGAGGGTTATTTATTGGAATGTGGTGCTGGAGAAGTAATTAAGAAGTGGTGGTGTGTTTATTGTTGTATTGAATCATGAAAGAGTGAAGTTAAAATATTGGCTGAGAGGTGATGATAGAGGTAAATAATGAAGTGTGTGTGGTATGATGAAATGGGTGTTGTTAGAGAATGTAGGGTGAGGTGATGGTGTATATACTGTGTATTATGTAAATTTATTTGTTGTGGAATTGAGGAGATGGAGGGGTGTGTGGTGTATTCATTGCTGTAAGGTGGAGGTGGAGAAAAATGGTGAAGGTGTGACTTTTGGCTATATTGTATTTGGGAGAAGTGGTACATAGGGGTCTGTATGTATTTGCGAGAGTTTGGCAAATTGTGGTTTGTGGATGAGATGGCAAATTCAATGTAGAGTACGGCGTGGTATTTGAATTAGATCAAGTATGGTTAAGCAAGGATGAAGTTGCAACAGGAGATGGAGAATGTAAACACAGACACGGCTGGTGAGGTAAAGTTGTCTGGACTCAGCAATTCGGAGTAGGTCAAGCAGAAGAACAATGGCGGTGATGGAATGTGTCGTGTCGACAAGGACAAGGACAGTGGGTACAAGGTGTAGTCTTGCTCGGGGATTGCATATGTGGTAGGCTATGTTTATATTTAAGAATGTGCTGGCCTTTCTTTGTGTATTTTTTCTTTCTTCTTCTTTCTATGGACAACGGTGCATTGAGGGAAATGACCGTGGGCCATTTGTTGTTTATATGTAGTTTAGTAAGTATAGAGAAATGATGGTGTAGATATATAGGCTGGACATGACATGAAAACACTGAGGATGACTACTGGGTAACCCTATCAGGGGGAGGCACATATCCGGAGTATCCGAAGGACTTCATAGCATGTCCAAGTAGTACGTTTAGAAATGGAATGGTGAGAGGGAAAACGTGTAAGGGTGGTCGTAATGGTAAGGGTTGGGTATTTTTGAAGTGATTATTTAAGGCTGTATTTTATGCTGGAAGGTGGTGTAGAAGTATTGAGAAATGATGGTGTAGATGGCAAGGAAAGAGGGACAAGGGTGAGGAGGAGAGGACTCACCCGTAAGAAGTCGGGGTGGGGAAGGGCCCAAGACAAATATACTTAGGCGGGACATGACATGAAAACACTGAGGATGACTACTGGGTGACCCTATAAGAGGGAGTCATATATCCGGAGTATCCGACGGACTTCATGGCATGTCCAAGGGGTATTTGGAAATGGAATGGAGAGAGGGAAAACAATGTCATCTGGTTAGATCTTGGGGCCTTCAGGTCTCCACGGGCAGGGCCGGTCGGGTCATCATCGGGAAGGCGGCCTTCTTCTCACCAGGGGTGATGACTCGGCCGGACAGTAGGTTTCTTTTTATGTGCTGTTCTTTTCTTTTTGTCTTGCCTTATATTAACTATGTCTGTTGGTTTTAAAGTTAGTAGAAGTTGTGTGTGTGGCTAAAGTCGAACGCTGTTATTTTTCTCATTCAATGGATCAATTGGGTATTTGTTTACTGTGATCTAGAGAAATAATAATAATAATAATAATAATAATAATAATAAAGAATATCCACATTTACATTTTTTGGTAAAATCCAGCAATACGAATTACGTTACTTGACAAAATACAATACAATTCAATAAATGAATTTCGATTAGAGATTCAGTATACTTTAATGTTTCTGGTGATATTTTGTATTCACACAGAGAAGTGACTAGTGAATAAACCTTTCACGCATCTATGGGTGTTTGGAATTGTTCACCGTCCGGCTTGAACGAGTCGCGAAAGAACTGGAAAAGAATCGTGAACGAATAGTAAGAATCGATTCGTAATGTATGAATGATAGAATCGATTCTTCAAAAAGCTCATTCTCCCGCCGACTTCCTTCTTTCACCCCATACTAAATAACCTTGCGGCAACGACAGCACAGTGATGACTGCAGAGATAACAACCCCTCCTGCAGCCACAGCGGCGTAAAACTGTGCAACAACTGATTTAACTAATCACAAAAACAGTACGTGCGCACTGTACGAATACTTTCTTGGCGGTACGATCTGCAGTTTGTATACAGTATCCTAAAGCAACCTCATTAGATGTCGGAGGAGCATATCGTCCACATGAGCGTCAGCCGGCTTTCTGTTCGCATGAATAACTACTTTAAAATCTTGACATCCTGAAGGCACCTTCTAAAGAGCTGTTTTCAAGTTCTTCATATAACAGTTAACACCATGGAGATTTTTTTTTTTTTTGCAACTGTTTAACAAAAACCGGCTAAACATCTGGTATCGTATTTGTCCCCTCCTTCATCTTCACCAACAAAGTAAACCTGCAAAAATTCAGGATCGTGATGAGCATATGACATTATACTGCCTATGGAATGATAAATCTGACCTTGTACTTTGAAAGTTGGCTTAAAGCCGTGTTGGATGACTTTTTTAGCACCGAAAGATATCATTTGAAAACAGCTGTTATATTTTCTAATTCGATCCAAAAAATCACCTTGATCTGGATGGGCACCCATTAGTAAACTGTACAATGGTTCAGGTGGAGATTGGAGTGGTGGCAGCTGAACCTTGCCAGAATCGCAACATATGCGTGGTGTTTCACCTTTCCACTTGAGAGCATTGCAGAATTGGCATTTATGGATCATTGTACCAGTGGTTATCGAGCTGTTATCTTCCTAATTAATTTCAGGATCATAAGACATCCCGGAACGAAACTTAATTTTACATGGACGCAATCGTCTTTCTTTTCGGACCCCAGGGTGATGTTGTTCATATCCAGTTTGAATTGTCCTGTGATATTCGCGATTATTTTGCTGGTGTGTAGCTGCCGCTGCTCTATGAACCTCGGGATTATTTTTCTGGTATGTCGGTCCCGCTGCTCTATGAACCTCGGGATTATTCTTCTGGTACGTGTCCGCTGCTGCTCTATGGACTTAGATATGTTTCTTTTGGTCTTTACTTACAGCAATGGTATCTGCGGAAGGATCATTCTGTAAAAATATGGCATGCCACTTTAGGGCCGCTTCACACTAGGCGACTAGAATCGGCGACCAGCCGCCCGTGCTTGTGAAACATTGTTTTAAATGGAGCTCTTCACACTGGGCGACTCAGTAGCCGAGCTACAGAAAGAAGCCTGGCGACTGACCTTGCAGTAGCTCAGTCCCGCTACCGGTCGCCGAGGCAGATTGCACAAGCCCGGCTGGCGACAGCTGGTGAACCATTGTTTTGTATTGGAGTCTTCACACTAGGCGACTGTACAGCCCAGCTACTCGCCTTCAGAACAGCCTTCAGTGTCATTGCGCTTTTCTCGTACTTCTCAGTATGAGCGATCTACCTAAACAAGTGGGCCAAATTAACACTGAAGACTTAATTCTACAAATTGAGCAGCATCCAGCCATCTGGAATAAAGTTGAAAAGAAAAACGCATGGTCTGAAGTAATCACGCAGTTCTTCAGTGACTTTGAAGAAAGAACATCCCAGGAAAGAAACGAGCTCTGTAAGTAAAATTTTACAAATAGCCTTTACGTGACCTCACTTTTATTAAATATTCCATTATAATTGAGATATTGTCCACCGACTCGTTTGGCTGTATGCTCAGCACAACGTCCTTCGGTACAGAGGGGCCTGGGTTATGCGTTCGATTCCCGGTCTAGTAGTGCTTTTTTTTTACAATTTGCTTTAGGCAGCAGCGACTCAGACGGGTCTTACGGCGACGAGGGGATAGGAAAGGGCTAGGAATTGGAAGGAAGCGGCCGTGGCCTTAATTAAGGTACAGCCCCGGCATTTGCCTGGTGTGAAAATGGGAAAGCACGGAATACCATCTTCAGGACTGTCGACGGTGGGGCTCGAACCCACTATATCCCGATTATATAGACAAGGATTGGGCAATTTGTTTAAATACGCTTCTATGTAGGAACCTTATACTGGAAAACTACTAGCATCTCAGTTCAACTTACCTCAAAGTTAAGGCTAACTTTTCTTTAGCTGGTATTGCTTTTCTCAACTTGGTATCCATTCCGGTAATATCTTCTTTCACACTTTCGAAGAGTTCATCACAAGATTTCTTCGACATTCTGAAGTAACTAAAAACTTTGTACCATCATCACATAAATCGTCGAACAGTTTATAGAAAAATCCTTTTTCCAAACGATCTTTCAACATAGGATGTTAATGAAACCTACGACGCTTTCTTTCCTTCTTTATTTTCGACAACAACAAGAGTAGCAACAGACACTCCTCTGCCTGGGAACTCATGACGAAAACTGGTTCTAGGCCGGGGAAGGCGGCTAAGTAGCGCTACCGGCGACCGCACGGCGACACGGAATTCACCTGAGCTACTCAGTAGCCGATTCTAGTCGCCTAGTGTGAAGCGGCCCTAAAACTTGCGATGAGGAAACTTCCCTAATGGTGGTGGTGGTGGTGGTTACTGTAAACAGGAAGTACAACCCAATTAGGCAACCATCCCCTAATGTTCTCAGGTAGAGAATTTCATGACCTGAAAGCGGAGTTTATGAAGAGCGGCTGTAAACAGCAGTGTGGTTTATGGATATGGCAAAAGAGGAGCCATAACCTTGTATTGATGATGATGCTGGGTTTTTTTTTTTTTTTGCTATGGGCTTTACGTCGCACCGACACAGGTAGATCTTATGGCGACGATGGGATAGGAAAGGCCTAGGAGTTGGAAGGAAGCGGCCGTGGCCTTAATTAAGGTACAGCCCCCAGCATTTGCCCGGTGTGAAAATGGGAAACCACGGAAAGATGATGCTTGTTTAAAGGCACCTAACGTCTAAGGTTATCGGCCCCTAATGGAACGAGATGGACGACATGATATAATTAAAATTTTAAAATGTATCAAATGACTGGAGTTTAAAAAAATTGGTGATGAAAAAAATGATGAGATTAAAACAATCAGTGGATGTAATTTGCAATGCCTTATTTTCTAATAAAATAATAGAAAATACAGGTGACAAAGGAATAAGGCATTGTCTGGAAGTACAGATACATGTAATTCAAGTTAGAAGTTAAAATAACACATTAAATTCCGCAAACACGAACTAATAGTCAATGGGATAAAAGCGCAGTTAACACAAATACACTAGGACAAAGGACATCATTACACACGATAAAAAAGACTACTATCCCTCATAAAACGGATGACGAGGTCTGCTGACTGCTCGTCACCTCTCAGGATGAGGGAGATTGTACTCGGGAAGTTAAGTCTACGGCGCAGATCGACCAGGTCCACACACTCCGTAAGGATGTGTACCACGGTAAGATGATCGCCGCAAGTACACACCGGAGGGGGTTCTCCCTTCAAAAATGTGCGCTAGTTTACCGTGGCCGATCCGAAGAAGACATAATACCACTGTTTCCCTCCGAGAAGTCCGAAGGGAAGTCCTCCATACCTTCGTTGTTCCTTTTATCGCTCTCAGCTTACTTGGAAGTGGAATAGCCTGCCACTCCATCTCCCAATGGGACATAACCAGATGTCTCGGCTGAGAGCGAATATCACTTGCTGGAAACTTGTAAGGCAACGGGGGCAGTGGAACTGCCTCCTTGGCAGCCTTATCAGCTAGATCGTTACCCTCTACACCAGGGATGGTGAACCTGTGCCACGCGTGTCACTAGGTGACACGCGGACACGATTTCGGTGGCACGCCACATGAACATAATAAAATTTTATATATACGTCTCATACTACAGACAGTGCATATCTTACAGTGTTTCACGTGTAAGAAATAAATATCGAAAATCTAAATACTAGTTCCACTCGCACGTGCAATATGGCAACACTTCTACACTGATAGGTCCGAAAGTCAAGTGAGAGAGTGTCGTTTTCTGGTGGTATTGAATACGGACATCGCAAATATGTTTTCGGTGCCGAAATAAACAGAAACTTAACAAAGGTTATGACCGTATTTTTCGAGAACTCTGGCCAAGGGAATTCGGACTGTTAAAAAGAGGTGTTGCCTGTGTTCGAAAACAGTTGTATCCCCCACATTTAATGTAAAGCGCAATTTTGAGACTGGTCATTCAAATGTTTGTTCCACTTCAAATGAAGAAAGAAGAGAGTTCGTTACGCAAAATATCCAACATTACACAAACAAACTAGTTCTTTTGTATCATCTTTCCGGCCAAGGAATAATATCAGTGCGGCTGCATAGTACAGCACGCATGGGAAACAGATTTCTGACGGTGACTTGTTGAAAGAAAGTTTCTTATTGACCTCCAACACATCATTTGAAAACTTCCCTAACAAACAACTAATAATTAACAAGATTAAAGGAATCCCAGCCAGCTGAACTGCTGTCAAGAATAGAATAATAAAAATGAGTGAAGAAGTTTCGGAGCAGTTGAAAGCTAATTTGGATAATCCCCACATATATGCAGTATGTTTTGATGAAGGCATGGATGTGACCTTACAAACAAGATTAGCAGTTTTTTATTTTTATTTTTTTTAGATTTCCTTATGGAAATGTGATGAGGGAGAAATTAGTTTAATTGTTGAGCGTACAAACTACAACATTGGAAGATAATGAAGCTAATGGAGGAAGTGAAGTCCATTCGCAATATTAGTACTTTAGATTTTTATATCTAATATTTTTTTTTACAATTTGTTTTACGTCGCACCGACACAGATAGGATTTGTGGCGACGATGGGATAGGCTTACGAGTGGGTAGGAAACCACCGCGGCCCCACGGAACATGCAATCAAATGTATTTACAAGATATATTACACCCGTTATGCAAATATGTATAATAAATAAATAAAATGACTCAATAAATGAATAAATAAATAACGTATTATGAAACATAATCGGGAAATTGAAAGAAAGTTGCGAGGGGGGGGGGGGTATAGGTTGTACACATCCCGTAATGGAAATGGAAAACAAGTGGCACAGTCAACAGATGAGAATAAACCAGAGTTAAAATGGCACACTGGTTGGAAAAGGTTCGCCATCCCTGCTCTACACCCATGTGGCTTGGGAGCCACAGAATCATGAATCTGGTGTCGACATCTGAACACCCGGCCAGTAGGTCGTGGATGCGCTGCACCAGAGGGTGCCGAAGGAAACATGTATCAACAGACTGTAGCGAGCTCAAGGAGTCAGTACACAGAAGAAAGTGTCGGCGCTTATTAGACAGTGCGTATCGCAGGGCTTCACAAATAGCATAGAGCTCTGCTGTGTACACACTACAGGTTTCCGGGAGAGCAAAAAGAAACCTATCATTGTCGACAACGTTCGCACTGCCCACCTTCGTTTCTGTCCTTGAACCATCTGTGTAAACGACGACTGAACCTAACAACGGACAGAAAGAGCCTCCGAAAAATGGAAGGGTCCGTGCTTTTCTTCGGGTCAGTGTACAGATCCAGGATTAGTTCAGGTCGTCGTATTATCCACGGATGTACCCCACTTGGTTGTGTGACAAGGCAGGGAACCGAAGGTACATCAAACATTCTGTAACTGCCATCAAAGCGTATTCCAACCGGCAGCGTTGCTCGAGGATGAGCATCGTACAGCGGACGATTTCCATTGTGAAATACGCAAGGATAGCTTGGGTGAAGTGGCATCTGTCGCAAATTTGCAGCATAGGACAGAAGCATTTGCTGGCGCCTAGGCGGCACACCATATTCAGCAAGTAGGCTAACAATGGGGCTTGTACGAAAAGCTCCCGTCGCCAAACGAACCCCGCTGTGGTGGATGCTATTCAGTTTCGCAAGGACGCTTTGGCTTGCTGATCCATATGCTGCACTGCTGTAGTCTAACCTGGATAATATATGTGCCGTATAAAATCGTACGAGCACCGTGCAGTCTGCACCCCAATTAGTGCTGCTAAGAAACTTCAAGATATTCAACTTTTTAGTGCATGGCAATTTCAACTGCCGCACATGTGGTACCATGATAATATGCTATAGAAAAGGAGCCCAAGAAATCGGTGCCAACTACAGGAAGAGCACAATTCCCTAAGAAAAGCTCAGGATCCGCATGAAGAGCGCGCTTCCGGCAAAAGTGAACTACAGTGGTCTTCTCGCTTGAAAACCGAAAGCCATGTTCTAAAGTCCACTGTTCCACAATCCTAATAGCTTGCTGTAATTGTAGCTCTGCGACTGCCATAATATGCGAGCTATAATGCAGAGCAAAATCGTCCACATATAGCGACGGTATTACTGCTGAACCACCAGCAGCAGCAACAACAACAACAACAATACCGTTTATGGCATTCGCAAACAGAGTGACACTAAGAACACATCCCTGGGGCACTCCACTTTCTTGAACGTGGTATTGCGAATATGCCCTCCCAACTAGGGGGCACGGAACAGACGGAGAGACAAAAAAATCGCAATAAATACAGGTAAGTTACCTCGGAATCTCCACTGATGCAGGACTGAAAGGATACCATATCGCCATGTGGTGTCATAGGTCTTTTCTAAGTCAAAGAAAATAGCCACCAAATGCTGTTTGCGGAGAAATGCATCCTGGATAGAACTCTCCAGGTGTACCAGGTGGTCAGTGGTCGAGCGAGCGGCTCGAAACCCACATTGGTAATCGGACAAAAGTCCTTGTTTCTCAAGACACCATACAAGTTGGTGATTTACCATCCTCTCAAATAGCTTACACAAACAGTGAGACAAATGGGTCTATAGCTTCCTGCGAACTTAAGATTTTTGTCAGGCATGAGGACAGGATTAACAATACCCTCTCGCCACTGAGACGGAAACTCACCCTCTATCCAGATTCGGTTGAACACTCGAAGGAGATATAATACACTATCCTCACTAAGGTGTTTCAACATCTGGTTATGGACATTGTCTGGCCCAGGAGACGTGTCCCTGCAAAGCGCCAAGGCGCTGCGGAATTCCCACTCCGTAAAGGGCACGTTATAGTCCTCTGCAGCTTGAGTGGCAAAACTAAGGTGATGACGTTCTGCCTCCCACTTCAGAGCGAGGAAATCACGATGGTAATTCCCGGAACCAGTCACATCCGCGAAATGACTGCAAGATGGTTAGAAACCGAGAGTGGTTCAGTGACGATACTGCCTGCAATTGAAATTCCCGGTACAGAAGATGATCCTTGGATACCCGAAATACGTCGAAGGTCCACACTTGAGATGGAGTACGTGACGTCATAGACGACACATCTCTCCCACGAAGCTTTCTTACTTTGACGTATAAGTTGGCCACAGTAGGCTGCCTACGATAACGTTTATGAGCGCGACGGCGTTCTTTGATAGCTGCTGCAATTTCTTCCTTCCACCAAGGAAATCGTTTTCGGCGAGGAGTCCCTGAGAAGGAGGGAACTTGTGTTAGGGGGCTGTCACACAGGATCGATCGAACGACTGCGATCAACCGACTAAGGAAACAAACCTACAGGGGGCAGTGGCACCAGTCACACAGCATCGATCGACAGCGATCAACTACGAGCGACGAAGATCGACTGGTTTGTGAAAACAAACGTGCCCGTTTTTCAGTCGCAGTCGTTCGATAATGGCGGACGTAACATTGTGGTCTGTTGATGAAATCGAAACATTAATTTGCCTAATGTATGGAAACAAAGTGTTTTATCATTCTAACTCCCTGGATATAGTAATAGGGAGACCGTAAATTTTGTACGGCATTCTATAGCGTCGAGAATTGGGACGAAAACTGGTACGGTAAGTCATTATTAGATTTATTATGATTATGTTATGAGTAGTGTTATCTTAGATTAATTATTTATAAAATATGTAATACAGAATAGATTGGTAAAGAAAGTTGCACTAGGAGAAGTAGTAATTATAATTCTTTTGACTTAATTGAAGAAATGTTTGGAAAACAAACAGTGCTTTCCTAACCTCCATCTCGTACCTAATGAAATGAACAACATTGTGTTCGCTTCAATGACAAATAAGTGTATGCCATAAGAACTACATGTATATTTTCTTTGTCACAATATTCTAATTCATTGTTTCAGGAAAAAGTTGAGCCAAAATATGGCAAATTTTGAGGGCTGGGCATCGAACTTAGGAGAGATAACATCCCTCTTCTACCAGATTCTGCTGTACAGAAAACAAAAAAATGGGTCTGCTTCAATGCCTTCAACTTTCTGGAACCCTTCATTGCTGGAAGAAGGTACAATTTTGTAATAATTATTTTTAAAAGTAGGCCTACACCACCAGTACAGATCAGTGTTCTAGATGTGAAAGAGCGAGGGGAAGATTCAGTCTGTAGGCCATAAGTTCTACCCATATGTTCATTAAAGTATCAGATACAACAAATATAATATAATCTAACCTAACAATCATCTTAATAAAATAATTATTGAAACTAATAATTTCTTAAACAGAAGGCTTGTGTGCAGACTAAAGTGTAGCTCCAATTTAAAAGAACTGCATTAATATGTTGTTCGTTTTTTTCAGTTCTATAACAAACACATCTATGGAAGTGACACCTGGTGTAGCAGAGCTTCCTCACCAAGCTGAAATAGAGGAGGAGGAGGAGGAGGCAGAAATAATATGTGATGGAGGGGTCTAACTCCTGCAGTTCAGAAATTATTGAAGGGACTTCAACTTCCAGTCCAGTGACTTCTGCTTCTACAAACAACTCTGCCAGCAGTTAAAAATAAAAGAAACAAAAATGTGAAAGTGGCAGTGATGTGTTAAATAAATATTTAGTATTTAGAAAAGATACTGAAAACTGAAAAGAAAATGTTATTTTTAGTGTCATCATGATGACATGGAAAGAATGAGTGAACTAGGACAAAGGGTTTTCAGAGTTAAAATTCAGGAATTGTTGCAAACAATGTTAGACCAAGAAATAATCTTTTTTTTTTTTTTGCTAGGAGCTTTACGTCGCACCGACACAGATAGGTCTTATGGCGACGATGGGATAGGAAAGGGCTAGGAGTTGGAAGGAAGCGGCCGTGGCCTTAAGGTACAGCCCCAGCACTTGCCTGGTGTGAAAATGGGAAACCACGCAAAACCATTTTCAGGGCTGCCGATAGTGGGATTCGAACCTACTATCTCCCGGATGCAAGCTCACAGCCGCGCGCCTCTACACGCACGGCCAACTCGCCCGGTAAGAAAGAATCTAATACAATTGATGTCCTTGAGAAACGTTCTACTTTTTTAAATAAATCAGTTTTCCTATACACCCGTACTTATCTACGATGTGCATTCAAGTTCTAAGGCCTCCGATTATTTTTCTCCAGACTGGAAAGAAATAGAAACATGTGCATTGTTTTAAAATGAGCCCGCGTTCGTTGTCAAAACGTCACAGAGATGGCAGCACTATACGACAGATGGAATTTTAGCGCCAGCCGCGAGAATGAGAACTGTTTTAGATACTTAAAATGGCGACGTTTTCCTTACTTGAACAGCGTGCAATCATTCGTTTTTTGAATTTGCGTGGTGTGACACCAATTGAAATTCATCGACAGTTGAAGGAGACATGTGGTGATGGAGTTATGGATGTGTCGAAGGTGCGTTCGTGGGTGCAACAGTTTAATGAAGGCAGAACATTGTGTGACAACAAGCCGAAACAACCTCGGGCTCGCACAAGCCGGTGTGACGACATGATCGAGAAAGTGGAGAGAATTGTTTTGGGGGATCGCCGAATGACTGTTGAACAGATCGCCTCCAGTGTTGGCATTTCCGTGGGTTCTGTGCACACATTCCTGCATGACGACCTGAAAATGCGAAAAGTGCCATCCAGGTGGGTGCCACGAACGCTGACGGGCGTTACGCAAACGTTTCTTCGTGAAAACAACTTTGAGGTGATTCCTCATGCTCCCTACTCACCTGACCTGGCTCCTAGTGACTTTTAGCTTTTTCCAACAATGAAAGACACTCTCCGTGGCCGCACATTCAACAGCCGTGCTGCTATTGCCTCAGCGATTTTCCAGTGGTCAAAACAGACTCCTAAAAAACCCTCGCCGCTGCCATGGAATCATGGCGTCGACGTTGTGAAAAATGTGTACGTCTGCAGGGCAATTACGTCGAGAAGTAACGCCAGTTTCATCGTTTTCGGGTGAGTAGTTAGTTAGAAAAAAAATCGGAGGCCTTAAAACTTGAATGCACCTCGTATCAATATTTACTGGAATCCTCAGTGAGTTATGTGTATTAGCACCTGATGGGAAAGTAACCTTAACTCCAAATTTTATTAATTATTAGCATTATTATAACATCTTAATTTGTATATTTTATGTGGTAGAACATGTATGGTTTACAAAAAATAGGAGTATTTTGAAATACTGGTAGTAGGTCCTTTCTGTGTGTATGTAGTAAGCAGTGGTTCAGCACAAGTGGTCTGAAACCAGACTGGTGTATTGATAGTTCTGTCCACGAGCTGACTTCCTTCTTATGGTATACTGCTGATCGCAACTGCAAGCTCATTGCACTAGGTTTGTACAGCACAGGTGGTCTGAAACCAGACTGGTGTATAGATACCAGTAGTTTTGTCCAGGAGCTGACTGCCTTCTTACAGAATAGCCTACTATTGATTGCATGTGCAAGCTCATTGCATTAGCTTTATGGCACCTATATTCAATGTTGCTTACTATACTGCCATCTTGGGAGAATACACATCCTAAATACCTATTTGAAATTATCTACCTGTTCCAGTTTTCTATTCCCAACCTGACATCCAGTTCTCTTTTAGGTGTCTTCCCTACTGCCATCACTTCAGTCTTGAAACGACTAATTTTCATGTCATATCAATTGCATCTTTTTTAAAGTTGCAAGATATTAGGTTGCACAGTTTCAGTAGACCAAGTCGTTCACATAGGACAAACTTCTTACTACAGTTATACCTAAGAAGATGAACAATATTATAGGAAAGGATCCACCTTTCAATACTCCGTAGGGTTACGTGAACGCTACTGATCCACGAAATATCACTGTAATATTTGTCACATATGAAAGGTAATCATTGATTTACTCAAATAAAGTCTAAAATCCCAGGTAAATTAAGAAATAATGGAAATATTTAATTTTACAGAATACATACTTTACTGCCTTACAGCTATATACAATTTTTTCTGCGTCGCAGGGCTTCCGTGTTTTGTTTGTGTGTAACACAACACTTTCGTGTGTCATGTCTTTGCTCACGGTAATGCTTTGGTGTCGTGTCACTTCAACTGTCAATTGTCTAATAGTGCTGTTCCTTTAGAAAAGTAATATATCTATTGGTCCAGGGATCATGCTATTTTCCGGTTGCTTCGGCACGAGATTTAGGTCTTGTAATTTCCTTATTACATGGTGATTTTCGTCGTCAAAAAAAGCGATAACATCCTTAATGTTGTTCACCTCCATTTTGCTTTTTGAACTGTCCGCGCTAGACAAATGCACAAAGATAATAAGAATTCACAGACATGGCACTCCCATTCATCGGTGCCAGCCCTGGACCCCAAGAAACAAACAAAAGACGGCGCGAACAGCGGAATGCAACATGATGGACTCCTGTTTACAGCTCATAAGTACGTATTCATATTTCTTGCTAGTAACGACGGTATTTCTTAATCTACCTGGGATTCGAGACTTTGAGTAAATCAATGATTACCTTTCACATGTGACAAATATTACAGTGATATTTCGTGGATCAGTAGCGTTCATATAACCACTCCGTAGTAAGTTGAACTAAAAAGTAGTTACAACCTGTTTATTGGGACCGGTTTCAACACATTTCAAGTGTCATCATCAGCCAATTAGCGAAGATCTTAAAACAACTAATATATTGAACACAGGCAAAAAATTAGCATTGTATCATATCGTAGCAATTCAGTTAATGTTGCAAACACAATAATCACAGTCAAGAGAGTAAACAGAACATCACTATCTTGCGCCGAAAACAAATATAGTTGAAGTTCATAAGCAGATCAAGTATGCACTTATGTAAAGTCGTTGCTAGGCAGGTCTTGTAGGCATTTGTTTCTCCGGCCGAAGAGTAAAATGTAACGTGAATGAAGTCTTAGGAAAACAGTGTAGGATTTAATTTCGTCAAATTCAAAGTAGATATATAGGTTTTAAAATAATTTAAAACGTTAAAAAAGAATAAAGCCAAATAAAAATATATTAAAAAATAGGAAGAAATAATGAAAGAAATACGAGGTTCAACTCGAAACAACTTGCCGTAGTAATTGATAAAGAAATTATAGAGAAAGGGGGTGGGGAACGTTTATTAGAGGGTGGTGATGGTGGTGGTTATTGTTATTAGAGGAAATACAATTGGGCAACAATCCTTTATATAACACTAATTCGAGGAAAAAAGAGGAAGAGAACCGACACTTCGAAAAATGAAGATATCGGTTAAAGGAAGACAAGGGCCACGAAGGGCGTGAAAATGAAAGACTCCCTAGCCCTCGCAAACCTAACAGCATCGGGGTCGGAAAAGAACAAGAGTTGACCAAGGGAGGTCGGACAGGATAGATGAAAGTGAGGAGCCTGGCACAAGTAAGTGGAAGCAATGCCAGGACTCAGCTAAGGGCCCCGTGGTCGCCAACCCACGCTCCGAAGTTCAGAGCCCCTGGGGGATGGAGGGTGGGAAGGAAAGAAAAATGGAAGGGATCCGATGCTTCGAAAAATGAAGATTGAAAGGTGGATCCTTTCCTATAATATTGTACATTTTCTTATTTCTCTATTCAATACGGAACAATCATGAAGTTTTTAACTTTAAAACAGTTATACCTGACAGAATCCCTCCCTGCCACCTTATACCTTTGCAACTTAGGTAGCCTTTATCTCCTCATTCCAAGTACTCTCCTGCCATTGATACCTGTTTGTACCACCAATCATTCTCACTACTTTCATGTCTGTTACTTATAATTTATTAATAACATATAGGCCTACTGAGGGCATCAAGGTAGACCCATTCTTCTATTTCTGGTGCTGTAGATCCATGTAAACAATGAAAAACAAAAGGTGAAAAATTCATATGTAACCATTTGACAGGTGTTTCTATCAAAGTTTTGTAGATTTTAATCTACAAAATAAAAAACTGCATTTGGTGTGATGTGATAACCTGTAAGTTAATCTCAGATCTTACAAGAGCCATGCACCCTATTCTGTCAAACATTTTATATAATCAGTATTTACAAACAGTTTTGACAGGCAATGTCAGATATAGCAAAATGAAATCAATTACCACCTGAGCAACAGCCCTAAGTAACATTCTGCTGTAGACTGCAATAGTATTTAGTTGTTAGAAAGGCATACACTTCACTTCTAAAAATAGAAGACAAGGTGCTTGTTATTAGCACCTATTATTGTTTGCAGTGTTTGGTTCTCATTTTTGCTGAAATTGAAGGCAAAGTTTTTATTTTCCTTCAAATGATTCATAAGGAAAGTATTTCAGGATGGATAGATAGGCTTGGTAGTGTGCACATCAGTAAAGAAGAGATGTCCATAGACAACCTTTCTATCCAGCAATCTGGTAAAATTAGCTGCTTTTGAAGCTGCTGTAGTCTTCAATAATATAAATTAATACAGTATTGTCATTCTTACAAAGAGTGGATTTGGACCTAAATTCTTTGCATAAAAGACAGCACAGAAATTCAGCAACATGCTTGCCATGAAAGCAATATGCTACTATTCTGAACATGGCACAATAACAAAGATCATGAGGGAGAGAAAGAGTGTAAGGAACTCCATTGTTTTTCCTTGTTTTTTTCTCATTTTCACAATATTCAGAACATATGTACATTTTTCTTTCTTTCAAAATTATTTACAGGATTACCTGACACACTATTTCTACAATAGGTAATGTACAGGGGTAGAAGAAAATAGAAATAATTCAGTAGCCAGCCCCTTTTTATCAGGAGCCAGCACATTTTTCGCAAATATGCATTATGAACACCACAGGTTAGACTAGGATCAAGCTACGTATTATTTTTGAAATGTGGCCTTAATGCCCGGTTTCGGGAACGTGAGATATCGAACCTATAGCGGTATCGAATGGTTAACTTGTGTTTTGGCGTTGCACGAACGTAAGATACAGCTATCGGTTCGACAAATCGCTTGCTAACTTAGAGGGCCCTGAGCAGGAGATATCTATTTGTTAACTTGGTGGGCGCGTGCGCAGTACTTCAGTATCGGCAGCTAAGCTTGTGTTTGATAAAATTTTCTACGGCTTTCTCATCTTCTTCCGACGAAAAAATTGTAGAAATGGTCAACATTCTAGAACGACCACGATTATATCATCGACGGCCTAATATTCTAATGAAGTATACAGTAGTGAAAACGAATTCAAAGACAGATTGAGGCTAAACAAATATATTGCCATAGGTTTGGTAGAGGTTACAGGCGACAATTTGCGTCCTGTGACTAATAATTTTCCATTGTCCTCTGTTGTTCAATTATTAATTAGGATACCCTTTAAGATTCAGTACTACTGAGTCTTATCATATTTGTATCGGTGACTGCATTCGTGCCCATAAAAGCACTGGTACCAGTAACTGAGTAACTTATAACAGATAATTACACAATTATCGTAGTAGGCCTACTGCAGGCCTACTTGCATTGGCAATGAGCATATACTTTTATCGTGGGGTTGTTTTTTATTAACGATATTACATTACATGGAACTAACAAGTTATATAATTATGTTAATTTTTTTGCTAGTGGCTTTACGTCGCACCGACACAGATAGGTCTTATGGCGACGATGGGATAGGAAAGGCCTACGAGTTGGAAGGAAGCGGCCGTGACCTTAATTAAGGTACAGCCCCAGCATTTGCCTGGAGTGAAAATAGGAAACCACGGAAAACTATCTTCAGGGCTGCCGACAGTGAGATTCGAACCTACTATCTCCCGGATGCAAGCTCACAGCCGCGTGCCTCTACGCGCACAATTATGTTAATTACCCGATATATATCGTTATACTGTGATCAAACAATGTTCATATTTTGTAATAGCAGGGAAGAAATACGGTATACGTATAAGGCTCAGTGCAAACTGGATTGTGCGTGACATGTGCCACTCTTGTGCATATTTCATTAGAAATCCTCAAACAATGTCAAATTCGCCTGAGAGCCCTTAAACACCACGAAACTGACACCCACGTCTGCAAGAGCTAGTATAATACTCATTTCTTGCTGCGTGGCAAAGAGGGGATAATAGGAGCTGCACAGAAAGCTCAAATGCGATGCATTACTTGTGCACATGCGCCTGGCAATCTAGGGAACACACCTAATGCAAAAAAACAAAGCAGTACGAGGGGTGGCATCTAGTGTGTATTTATGAAACTTGATCAACGAGCCAATAGTTGACAGTTCGATAAGTTAGCTGCTGTTTCGCTGTGCAACGCAGCGAAGATTTATCGAGTCGACAGCTGTAACAAAGCAATAGCTATCGGAAAGATATCTCACCAGTCTCAGTTCATAAAAGAATGGAAATTTATATTTTAAAGAGATACTAACCCAAATAATCACCAGTCACCTTCAAGGTCAGCGTCTTTTAAAATTACACTACATGTGCCTGTTTGATTTCCCACCAGTAACATTCAACTTGCTTAACAATGCAAACCAACCTTCAAAATCAGTGTAGGGTCTGTTTTTTTTTTTTTGCAGTAGGCCTATGATAAGATGCCATGAACAATGCATTCATATGCTGTAACATATTAGCATTCATTTCCTTGACGCACCTCACTAAAAGTGCACATTCGGGATTTTTCATGAAACTTTCAGCCTCCTGCCGGCCCCGTGGTGTAGTGGTAGCGTGCCTGCCTCTTACTCGGAGGTCCCGGGTTCGATTCCCGGCCAGGTTACGGATTTTGACCTGGATCTGAAGGCTGGTTCAAGGTCCACTCTCTCTACATGATTACAATTGAGGAGCTATCTGACGGTGAGATGGCGGCCCCGGTCAAGAAAGCCAAGGATAACGGCCGAGAGGATTCGTCGTGCTGACCGCACGACACCTCATAATCTGCAGGCCTCCGGGCTGAGCAGCGGTCGCTTGGTAGGCCAAGGCCCTTTGGGACTGTTACGCCATTTTTTCAGCCTCCTGACACTTCGAGTGAGGATAGAATTTTATAGGATAGTATGTTTTAAACATTTCCAGTTCAAATGGTCCTGAAAATCCGGATACACCTTTAGAATGTTTGTCAGCAATACTACGAAAGTTACTGCATAATTTACACTTCGCAATTCCTTCTTCATAGCACAGCCACGGTAGTCATTCAAGCTACGATTCTCTGCATTGTGTATCATTCTCATACTTCTCTGAATCGGTAACATTCAGCTTGCTTAACAATGTAACCAAACCTTCAAAATCAGTGTAGGGTCTGTTATTTTTTGCAATATGATAAGATGCCATGAACAATGAATTCATATGCTGTGACATATTAGCATTCATTTTCTTTACGCACTTCGCTGAAAGTGCTAAAATTTCCGTTTGCCTGAAAATTGAAATTTCGACGTATTTTTGATGTTTGGCCTATCATTGTCTTGAACACCATAAATTTCACGCTGGTCATTGTCTTCCTGAAATCTACAGTCGGCACTTCCATTAAGTGTTTTCTCACATTCACTCCCTTCTGTTCTGTATCACTTTGTGTTACGTTTACGGGCCCTACTTACGAAGAAATCTGAAAGAGTACCTGTACACTGTTTGTTACTCGCATCAGTCAATTTGTGCGGTTTTGTTCGTTTCAGTTTGCCAATTTTCTCCAGTATAGCACAGAAACGAGAAATACACCAGCGTTAAATGGCTTCCGAGTTCGCGGGCTTCGATGTCTGATGCTACGTTGCCAATTTTCCACACACGCACAGGAATAAAAACAATCGTATTTATAAAGTGCAAACTGTTCAATACCAAAATGCTGTAATTAAATTAAAAGAATAAATATTGTTCGGTGAAAATACAAGAATTGATAAACACGTCATTCCGTATGTTCTAAATGCAAAGAATGAATTCCACGGGAATTTACAGTATCAGCACTGCTTTGGCGGCAATAGTTAAGGAACGGCTAGTCACGGGAAGGATGGCGGTAAATTAGTGTTTGTGGACATGGGCGCCCGCAGGATCTTTTCCAAGGGGGGGCACACTAACAATTTTCTTGAATATAAATACCAATATAACGTCAGCAACATTAAATTGTTTACAGAAATTTGCGAATATAACATATGCTAAATGACTGTCAGTAAGTTCAGTTTATGAAATAATCTGGTATGATATTAAACAATTGAACATCAACTTTTTAAAATTTCAGGGGGGGGGCGCCCCCCCCCCTTGCCCTCCCTTGCGGGCGCCCATGTTTGTGGAATTATTTAACGTAGTAGTTCTCTGAATTTCTCCACAACTCTGGTCTGATCTTTGTACTCGGCTACCGATAGCTGATCATCTGTAATAGAACTCGATGTGTTACGATGTGTTCACATGAAAGGATACTTGTTTGACGAGTTACAACGATATCTCCCATGACCGCTAGGCAGCTCCCGCGCAGAACTGAAACGTCCAGTTCCAAGGTACGAAGAGCAATTACAGAATTCAAGACTCTGCCAAAAGCACAGAAAATGTTTATTGCACATATCAGATTATATGAGCTACAGAATAAACCGTGAAACACCACACGACTTGTTACTTTGTAAAGTAATGGGAAAGTACATGTAAGGGAACTCCGGATTTCAAAAAAAAAAAAAAAAATTCCAAACCGAATTTGAAAATTCAGGCGCCAGGTAAAAATTTTCAGGCGCCATGGCGACTGGGCGCCCGGTATTTTTCGACCCCTGGGTAATGTAAATTTTGACTGGAAGCATTTCGTGATATATCTATTATTTTGGTAGGTGGGGTCTCACCAAGCGTTATGGGGAAGAAAAAAAAAAGCTGTTAACCTCCATCTAATAAACACCTCAAAATATAATATGAAAAGACAGTAATTATATGCCAAGAACCAGCATCATTTTTTTTAAAAGAGCATAAATGGTATTAGTCTAATATTTGAAGTATAATGAGCCACTGTTGTGAGGCTTTTGTTGGAATTTTCACCCTGTCAAGAATTACTGGCTGTAGTGCTCTATGAATGGCATCACATATAGGAACAAATCCACTGATGTATTGTGAGCAATCCTAAATCTGTAAGATGCAAACATGTATGAGTCACCAATGTCCAGAAACCTGTAGGCCTAAATAAAAGTATTTCCACTGTTGATCATAGTACCTTCAAATTATGAATTCAAATTGATATACATAAATTCATCCATTGTTTTGAGTCCTTCTTTATCAATACCTTATTAGCAACCTGTAGAATGCAGAGAAATGTACCTGCCACAAATATTTGATATACACTGACTGACAGAGCAAATGCAACACCAAGAAGGAGTGGTCAGAACTTTATGCCAATTGCAGGGTAGACTGACGTCACTGAGGTATGCTCATGATGAGAAATGCGCCGCTGTGCTGCGCACGTAGCGAACGATAAATGGGACACGGCGTTGGCGAATGGCCCACTTCGTACCGTGATTTCTCAGCCGATAGACATTGTAGAACGTGTTGTCGTGTGCCACAGGACACGTGTATAGCTAAGAATGCCAGGCCGCCGTCAACGGAGACATTTCCAGCAGACAGACGACTTTACGAGGGGTATGGTGATCGGGCTGAGAAGGGCAGGTTGGTCGCTTCGTCAAATCGCAGCCGATACCCATAGGGATGTGTCACGGTGCAGCGCCTGTGGCGAAGATGGTTGGCGCAGGGACATGTGGCACGTGCGAGGGGTCCAGGCGCAGCCCGAGTGACGTCAGCACGCGAGGATCGGCGCATCCGCCGCCAAGCGGTGGCAGCCCCGCACGCCACGTCAACCGCCATTCTTCAGCATGTGCAAGACACCCTGGCTGTTCCAATATCGACCAGAACAATTTCCCGTCGATTGGTTGAAGGAGGCCTGCACTCCCGGCGTCCGCTCAGAAGACTACCATTGACTCCACAGCATAGACGTGCACGCCTGGCATGGTGCCGGGCTAGAGCGACTTGGATGAGGGAATGGCGGAACGTCGTGTTCTCCGATGAGTCACGCTTCTGTTCTGTCAGTGAGTCACCGCAGACGAGTGTGGCGTCGGCGTGGAGAAAGGTCAAATCCGGCAGTAACTGTGGAGCGCCCTACCGCTAGACAACGCGGCATCATGGTTTGGGGCGCTATTGCGTATGATTCCACGTCACCTCTAGTGCGTATTCAAGGCACGTTAAATGCCCACCGCTACGTGCAGCATGTGCTGCGGCCGGTGGCACTCCCGTACCTTCAGGGGCTGCCCAATGCTCTGTTTCAGCAGGATAATGCCCGCCCACACACTGCTCGCATCTCCCAACAGGCTCTACGAGGTGTACAGATGCTTCCGTGGCCAGCGTACTCTCCGGATCTCTCACCAATCGAACACGTGTGGGATCTCATTGGCCGCCGTTCGCAAACTCTGCCCCAGCCTCGTACGGACGACCAACTGTGGCAAATGGTTGACAGAGAATGGAGAACCATCCCTCAGGACACCATCCGCACTCTTATTGACTCTGTACCTCGACGTGTTTCTGCGTGCATCGCCGCTCGCGGTGGTCCTACATCCTACTGAGTCGATGCCGTGCGCATTGTGTAACCTGCATATCGGTTTGAAATAAACATCAATTATTCGTCCGTGCCGTCTCTGTTTTTTCCCCAACTTTTATCCCTTTCGAACCACTCCTCCTTGGTGTTGCATTTGCTCTGTCAGTCAGTGTATTATGCGACGGATATAGGTGTTTTGGAGGTGAATATCGCTTCTGTCTTTAAACCTTAAAACACCGTTGTGAATATTGAATTTAACGATACTGTCAGCCGTTCCTCAAAACTTATACTTTTCCTGTAATTGTTTTTTTTTTTCACTAATTCCTTATAATTAATGATGGACATTCGGTACTAGTTACTGAATTTTTCTTCGTCATTCCACAACGAAGGCACACGTTGGTAGAATTCCCCATGGCTCTTTACCTTGCCCAATGCGTTTGTCTGGTTCTTTCCTTTCTCCTAATAGGCCTTTATTCATACGTTAGAATCATATCTTCACCCGAATTATCGCTTTCTCTTCACATTCTTTTCCGCTTGCGAATATGAATAAGTCTGTAGCCTGTACGGTACTGGGCGGGAGTATCAGCCGTTTCCGTGCAGTCGATCCCTCTCGATCGATGACCAGTGTGACAAGGTAAATGAATTTAGTCGTTAGTACTCGATGGCAGTTGGTTACTCTTGATAGTTCGATTTTCTGTGTGACAGCGGGCTTACTGTGCAAGTTATTTCGCCGTCTACGGTCCGCTTTGTCTCGTCGTTAAAGACAATTAGGAATGTGAACTCTGGCCAATCAGCGTGTTTAAGAATCCATCGCAGAGGAGCCTCGACGGATTTGTGTTATATCATCATCATCATCTGTTTACCCTCGGACTTAGCGAGGGATCCCACCTCTACCGCCTCAAGGGCAGTGTCCTGGAGCTTCAGACTCTTGGTCGGGGGGATACAACTGGGGAGTACGACCAGTACCTCGCCCAGGCGGACTCACCTGCTATGCTGAACAGGGGCCTTGTGGAGGGATGGGGAGATTGGAAGGGATAGGCAAGGAAGAGGGAAGGAAGCGGCCGTGGCCTTAAGTTAGGTACCATCCCGGCATTCGCCTGGAGGAGAAGTGGGAAACCACGCAAAGCCACTTCCAGGATGGCTGAGGTCGGAATCGAACCCACCTCTACTCAGCTGACCTCCCGAGGCTGAGTGGACCCCGTTCCAGCCCTCGTACCACTTTTCAAATTTCGTGGCAGAGCCGGGAATCGAACCCGGGCCTCCAGGGGTGGCAGCTAATCACGCTAACCAGTACACCACAGAGGCGGACTTTTGTTATAACAAAGTAAGAATAATGGGAAAATGGTCACTGTCACAGAGATCGTGTGGATTCCACCGAAACAGCGGACCCAACGTTCGGCTGCATGGACGTAAGTCTATGCGAGACTGTGCCGTAACGTACACTGAAATGCGTTGGTTCACCTGTATTCAAAATACATAAATCCAGGGGCCTGTTCCACGAACGAACTTTGCACTTTTCACTTCTTGCAAAGTGCAAAGTCTTTCTGTTCCACCATGATCTAGGTTGTACTTTTAAATTTCTTCGCTTACGTCGTAACGTGTTTATATCACTAAACAAAATTCTATGCCGAGAAACTAGATACCTAACTTTTCACTTTTCATTTAGCAAGCTAAATCTGAAGGGTGATGGTGGAACGAAATCTGAACTGAAAAGTGCAAAGTTCGTTCGTAGAACAGGCCCCAGCCCTGTTACCAATGTTTCCAACTCCCTTCCCTTGGGGCAAGGCGCTTCAGAGCTCCATATGGGATGATGGGCGTTAAAATCGCCCAATAAGAGGTAGGGAGGGGGAAGCTGATCTATAAGATAAGTGACATTAATGCAAGAAAATAAGTATTACACACTGTTGCTCTGACAGGCAGCAGAACGCGAACTGCTACAGCCTCCAACGAGGTTCTCAGTGGAATCTCTTCGCTCTAGGTATCAGAACGGACAAAAATGCCAACGCCACCGGAATCCCTGTCAGCATGATGTCGTTCTGTCGAGTATAGTCGAAAATTCCTCTCAAGACCTGGTCTGAAATTTGTTTCATTAATACAGACTATACTCGCCGAATATTCGCTAATGAGATGGCGCAGCTCAGCAAGATGCCTTTCATAACCGTTACAGTTTCATTGAAACAGTGCCATAGTGTGGGTGTGGACTTCTTAGGTTTAGGTTAGAAACAGCGTAATGCTGCCTAACCTACACTCGCATCCCCATCCAAAGATTGAGATAAATGCTCCATGTGCATCACCTAGCCGATACCTTGAAATTCTTCGACGTAGTCGGCGGGCGGAGTTAATTCCTACGCGAGGAGCGCGCAGGCTTTCCAGGAGGAAAGCCCGCTGGCGCAGAATCAAACCCTCCGGGTGGAGAGCGTGAAACCCCATCCGTAGAAGTGGAAGAACGCCTTGTGAGGGCGCAATTCTTTCCCGCCGTCGATTCTTGTTTAGACGGGCTGGGAGGTAAATTCCCAGCCCTGGTCGTCGATGCCGCCTCCGCTGGCTTAGGCCTGGCTTTCGCCGACCTCCTGAGGGAAGGAGACGTTGTCTTCTTCCCCTGCTGTGCCGGCGTAGGTTTCTTAGCCGGCACAGACTTGGTAGTGGTCGAAGGCCGGGATGAACCCGCCTTCGAGCTCTTTCTCTTTGCGGCGTTGCTCACAGGAGCAACTACCGCCTTGGGCGCAGAGATTTTCTGGAAAGGTGTTCCAGGTGTAAATGACGAACCTGGGAGAGACTGCGCTATCATGTTGAAGTCTAGTGTCTTAGCCGGTGCATTCAGAGAAACTTACGGCGCGCTTCCTGGTATGACTGACCATCCAGGGTCTTAATCTCCTGGATCTTCCTCTCACTCAGGCATACCGGACAGTTCCAATCTCGAGGAGAATGAAGACCAGGGCAGTTAGCACACCTATATGGAGTTGTGCACTCTTCTGCGCCATGAGCTTTTCTTCCACACGTACCACATAGATGGATTCAAACAACGAGATACCATGTGTCCGAATCTCTGGCATTGACAGCATCGCATAGGAGGTGGGATGTACAGCCTCACATCGCAACGATAGGTTGTTACCTTGGCTTTCTCTGGCAACATTGACAATTTGAAGGAGACTATGAACGCACCCGTGGCAACGTCTTCACCGTTCACTTTGCGCGTGATGCGCCGGACGTGTCTCACGCCACGGTGCTTGATAAAATTAAATGGTTAAAATTCGCGACCCTGTCGGGAATCGAACTCGGGACCCCTGTGACCAAAGGCCAGCACGCTAACCATTTAGCCATGGATCCGGACTCGAAGCTTGATGCCTGTCTTCCATCAATTCATCGTCAGTGTTCAGAACGGGATCACAGTGGAAAATAACTCCACGAACCAGATTCAAGATTTTGTGATCTTCCACCTTGACGGGGACTTCACCAAACTGGTCGCACTTAAGCAGTGCTCGTCTTCAGAAGCAAACAACCATTGCACATTTTCTTAAGTTCCTCAAGTTCACCGTATACACCTTCGATGTATCGACTGCAAAGAATCTATTTGAGCAGCTTGAAATCTTGCCCATCGGTTCTGGTAGCAACCAGGAACCTAGGGAAGCAGGAACCCAGACTAATACACTGCGGTTGCCTCCCTCAGGGAATCAAATGTTAACGATTTGGGTAGCGAACTACCCGAGAAGGCAGGCGGAAGTGGTATCGACGCCATGCCCAAAATCATCCTCCGCGAATGCCACCCACTCCGATCAGGGGTCTCTGTAGCCGAACCAAGCAGCCATGACAATACCCACCTGGTCGTAGCCGGTACTGCCCGGGGTCCGATGTTGGACGATTCCTAATACGGGATGACTGAGGCAATGAGCACTAGGACTCCTTTCCTCCAATCACCCGCAATAGCATGTACCCCATAGCGTGTACAGAGCACTAAATATAGATACAAATAAACAAATAATTAAGAAGAATATGTCCTTCTGGCATTCGGCTGTGCGGGGACCTGTGTTGTCAGGCGGATACTACTGCCCGGGTACATGACACTCCCACCCGCCGCTTCCGGGGTGGTTACTGCACGGGCTTTCGAGCGTAATCGCATACGTATGAGGCCCATCTCCAAGCAGCACGCACATCAGAAATTTGGAATCGGTCTACAACTATCCCTCAAAAAAAAAAAAAAAAAAAAGAGGGACCACAGCCAAATTACGCTTTTAGTCGCCTTCTACAACAGGCAGGAATTACCTGTGAATGTATTCAGCCCTTCCCATCCACAGGATGTCCAACACACATCAAACCGCAATCCATGTCCGCGCCTAGGTCGCCCCTTATGGCAGACAGGGGATACCGCGGGTGTATTCTACATGTGCGTCCCCCACCCGCAGGGGGTCATAATCGTGTGTTGTCATAATATGACGAGAGGTATGGAACAAAAGTGAAGATAATACTAGTTTTACGTCCCACTAAACTGCTTTTAGGTTTTTCGGAGACGCCGAGATGTCGAAATTTTGTCCCGCAGCAGTTCTTTAACGTGCCTGTAAATCTACCGATACGAGGCCGACGTATTTGAGCACTTTCAAATACCTCCGAACTGAGACGGGATCGAACCTGTCAAGTTCTCTGAAAACCAGTGCTTACCGTTCGAGCTACTAGTCCCGGCAAGATAGCTGAGAGTATTAGTGTAAAGTATTATAAGTGATAACGAGCGAAGTTCACGACGCTGTTGCACACGAAGTCACGATAGCTCCTTACAATGTCTTTTGGGAGTATTAAGTTAGTGTGAAATTAAAATTGCATTTGCAGAGAGCTAATAGTAAAATAAAATCGCGTAAAGTATAATCAAATTGTAAAATCACATAGGTTAAAAAAAATGTATACTGATAGAAAATCAGAATAATGGTGGGGCCACAATCCTCTCCTCCATCAACCAACAGCAACCTGCGACTATTTCTAAGTTCGCAAGGGATGTTATACAAAACCACGGCTTACATTTATTTTTAAAAACAAGACACGCCCTTCTCGCCTTATACAAATTTCCTTCGTAATCCGAAGATGTATAACCGGCACAAGGTTTCGTCGGGGTAGTGTCTTTTGATCATAATTATACTGTTGCAATTTGACCAGTGAAGTCTGTCTTTTCAGTCGTAATTGGCCGCTTTTTATACTGCTAGTCCTACCACTCACTGTAGTGGCTCTCATGATAGTGCACACTTTTCTAAATGAGACAAATTTTGTATGTGCTTGAATGGGAGCAATTATCGTTTCCATTATGATTTTGATTATGATTACATGGTAGCATTCTACATATTTTTCTAATATATATTAGGAGCAAACTTATGTTAATGTCTAGTGTAGATTTCTTTTGGTGCTTACAAGTTTTCCCCTCTAGATACAATTTTTTACTTCATCCTTAAAATGGGCCAGAATCTAACCTGCCAAGTTGAGGTCAGAAGACCAGTGCCTCAACCGTCTGAGCCACTCAGCCCGGCTATAAGATACTACCTACAACTTAATGGGCAACTTCAGTCTATGAATTCGTCCAATGATTTTGAAGAATATCTACTCATAAAAAAATGTAAGCATATAACCAGATTCTGCTGTATTGGGGTGGAACTGACATATTATTTAATGTGAAACTCAGAACAGTAAATTCAACGAAAACTTGCGCTTTTCGGTAACCTTGGACCCAGTAGAAAAAGAAAAACACTCAGCATGTAACTAAACCAAACAAATTAAGGGACTCCCTCAGTTAGAACATCACAAATTAAAGTTTCCAAAGCAGTCAATAACGTGTTGGACCCCACGAAGCCCGAGACGCCAAAAGCTCAGCATCAAAACACCGAGCATTTCTTGAGACAAACTGCCCCACTCCTCGATTGCAGCATCTTTTGCGAGCCTGAAATCGTTACTGGCAGATGTTGACAGTTGGAAATTCCTGTTGTAAGAAAGTCCCACGCATACTCTGAGTTATCGTCCGGGGAAAACGCTGGCCAGTCTGTCCTGATAATCCCACGTCCCTGCTGCACAATGTGGACAAGCATTATCGTCCTGTAGAGTATTACTATAGGCTCTGCAAAAGCACTTACGAGGGAACGGTACGAATTCGGACAGGGAATTTCGATTCGACTTTTAGATATTCGTGAATGTCTTTAAGCTGAAACAGATAGTGGAAGTCTAATTTTTCGCCGGTCCTATTTAAGGGGGCATTTGGGAGTTCCAATTTGGCGGTGCGCGCTCTGAATAGTAGAGTACATGCTGGCAGAGGTCAGCTCTCACAGCCAGTTGCTGTCTTCCCCTCTCCACCTGTTCGGTTCATCACTATCCCCCAATACACGGCTGCCTACAGTTGTGTACACGGAATGGCGGGTTAAGACTGGCGTTAGTTGGTATGTTTTATTTACATGATGATTTCATTATAGAATAAATAACCAATAAAATGGTTTAAAAATCACTACTTAACATACAAATAACACTTAAATGTCATTTGCATCATCCTAACATTCAAAGTGTTCAAGAAATTACTTTATTCTAACACAGTCTTGCATTGGTTCATTGTTTATGGCATGATAGTGAAGATCTAACACGAAATGTGAATAACAAAACACAAGAAAACAATATGCGCGCGCACCTTATAAACGAAAAATTGGTACAATCATTCCCAGCATACGTTTTGTCAGTCAAACCATGAAAATTAGTTTGCGAGACAGTATGAAATTGTGGTATGTCAGTAATGGAATAGCTACCTGCTTTCTAAGCATGTGACGTACCCACTCATCCACAGATGTGTGACAAAATTATGACGTGGCAGGTCACCTTAATATTAATATAAATAAATGGTATCTCATTGTTTCACCATAAACAATATCCTATGGGCGCCAGCCTTCAAGCTTATAGCTTGAAAACGATAGTTTATAATTAATAATGACAATAATACGTAATGAGAGTCTAAAAACTCCCAGGGGTGGGGTGACGGAACACTATCCATTAAGTACACTAACTTGGAAGTTAAGGATCATTAATAATTTCAGAAAACACAAATTAAAACAGCTATTTATTAGGATGAAAAACGTGACGTAACGGCGTATTAAAGGAATCTGAAATAAACTCTTAAGAAAATCGACTGTTGAGCGAAGAATATAGTAATTTATGCCATTAGCTCACCATTTGTAGACTCTTATCTACGGGGCCTTTGCTGGCAAGATGTAGTGTTCAAAGTGCACTATGTCTTCTGGTATGGGCTAGAATAAAATTGTTACTTTCATTGACCTGTCTCAGTCTTATACTTAGCTTTGACAATATGAAAGTGGTTGAGGTATGAGTGACGCTAGTAATGCCACTCCTTATGCAGCCAGTCCCTGCTATGAATGGTGTGAAAATGTTGCTCATAGGATCGGTTGGTGCATGCATTTCAGTGGGCCTGGCAGACTGATGTGCAAGAGCAACTTCTGGCTCAGTGAGGAAAGCAACGGGAAACTACCTCACTCCTCAATTCCCTACTACGTCTCTTCAGTGACACCTAGACCATCTATGACAGCTAATGGTGAAACTGTTGAGGATACAACCAGCCTTCGGGCTGAATACCCAACATAACATAACATACATACATTACACACATCTGGATACGATGTATGTAGCAGCTGTTGATTGATGGATCTCTCGTACAGGCGGCGTCATCTCTTGTTGTGGATTCCAGTCCTACTTCTTTGTGCATAGTACACTAGCTGTACTACGACTTTTCCTGTTTTTAACACTTCCTACTGTACTCCTTACATAAATTCGTTGAGTCCTAATTTTAATAGCAAAACCACCAAGGGTTACGTTCATGGAGAGAATACACTTGTATTCTTCCGTATTACCGAAATGTAGCGTAACTAAATTCATAACAAAATCTCTCCTGCCCTATACCAACCAAAACCGGTCTCCCGTTGACTTTACCTCTCGTCATTGAGATAACAGGTCCCAGTTAAGTAACTTTGGAGTAGTACACCACTCAGATGCGAAGTGAACTAAGTTAAAATCTTCTCCGATGTCAAGATGTACAGCCCTCCTCCGATGATAGATTAGTTGTAGAATCGTCGTAAGAGTGTCCTAAGAGCGAGTGTCCTCCCAGCCCTTGTCTTCGAAGTATATAGGTTCAAAAGTCTCTCACCATCAGCCATATCGTATGTTCAGTAAAATTTGAGGTATTATCCCTTCTCCTATGTATTGCTGTGAATCCATCACGTTGCTTCATTACGTCCATTCACATAGGCTGAACTTTCCCGCGGAAACGAAGCGTCAGGTAGCGAACTTCGAAAAGTAGGCGTTGATAAGGTTGTAACTGTCTCCTCAGATTATGGAAGGGGCTTGATGACGTAGATTTCCTAGTAATGGGCTGAAATTAGCCTGGTGACCCCGGTCACCTGATTTCGGCTATTGGAAAATTTACTGCAAGCTATTAATACGAATGATGTTGAAATACTTTACACAATAAAATACAAAGAAATGAAATGATTATGTGAAATGGATGATTAAAACCCTATACTATATATATATAATTTTCAAAATGACCTACCAGTGATTAAATGTATACCTATTATCAATTAATTATACAGTTCAACAATTTAATACATGCAGTGATGTCCCAAACATCACAAGCATATTTCAGCACTGGTACAAAACAATCAGCTTGTAATTGGTTATGCACTAGCATCTGACTAGTTATAATGAAAAATCTGTTTCTGGGTTTCCGTTTTGACTGGTCGTGTAAATTCCTTACTCGGCAAATGTTTTCCATTCGACGGACTAAATATTTTAGTTGTCGGCAGAATCCAAGATCACACGGCTAGCAAAGATACGTAAGTCAATTCCTTTCGGCATGTATTCAATTTGTACATGTGTGTTCGTCTGAGTTGTATTTGTTTTTTCACTGGTCACTGGGTGAATCTACGAGAAGATTGATTCCGTCTTCCTGTAATTGCGGACGAAATACGTTTTGGAACCAGCCGCGTACATGCCCCTTTCCCCCATTTTAAGGCAATATGAACGATCAATGACGACATATTTTGGCTTTGATATTTTGTTGTACCCTAGTTCCAAACTTTCCATTACCGTAAACCGGGGTTACTTTGTGACTGCAGGGGTTACTTTGTGACATGTGCGCGCCAAATAATAATTTCATATTTCGCGGGATATGCATTGATGGTCTGACAATGAACACTATATGTTTTCACTCCTCAATAATGCTGCTACCTGTGTGTACAATGATAATGTCCTACGTGTTGGATTGTTGGCAACAGAGATCCTTTTGTTGTATTGTAATGAGCACGTGATTTTGTGAACAGCGGGAAACTTTTGTCGGCGACAGAAACGTTAATGAGGTACACACATCAAAGTAAGTGGAAATCTTAATTTCATGTTTCCTGGTAAAAATGCATGATTCTCATGACACTTTGAGCTTTCTTTCAGTTATTTATGTTAAAATAAAATAAAGAGGAGAAGTTCAAGGGGTAACTTTGTGACAACAATGACTCTGCCACAAAGTAACCCCAGTGTTCTAAAATTGCCTTTTTTAGTAATGTGGAGTCTGAAAACGATATTCCACTATACTGAAGCAAGAATGTCCATCTCTTGTTAAGATCTAATTGAGAAACAGTTAAAAATGGTCTGAATAATCTACGTTCTTGATGCAGGAAATGTAGTATTTGCCCTCTAAGCCAGGAAGAAGTGCTGAAGCACATGTATAACAGGACAATGGATGTAGAAGGTGATGCTGTGAAACAAGCTGTAAGTAAGTTTCATTGAGCACTTGAATCTCAAAGGGGGTAAGGTAACAAATAATGGGTGAAGAAAGGGGAGATGTATAGATGTGCCACCTGGAAGAGGTATGACAGCTTCAGATTTTGACACTGTAGATGAGATTCCGAGCTGTAGTGGCACCGACGGGAACTGTCCCTCAAAGAATATTAACGACACCCGAAACGAGAATTCAAGTAAAAATGACAATGATGACATCTGTACTGAGTCAAAAGACAACTCGTTGCATGAAGAAGAATTTAATTCTGACTCTGAAGAACTTCCTATTCGTGAAAATCGTATCTTGGAATTCGATGATAAGATTGTTGGGACACGCATAACTGTACTGTCCAAGAATCGTAACAAAAATATACAAACAAGGTGCAGTTGTCAGTGCTATGCATAGCACCGTGAAGTGGGCGGATATCAAGGATGAAATATAGTATGCAGATGACAAAATATGGTGTAAAATTAGTCCAACCATACAAAGGAGAAAACTTGAAATCTATGACATTCCAGAACTCACAAAACACAGCAAAAAGTAAACAGTTTGTAAACTATTCACTCTTTAATGATGCAGATATTTCAAGTGGTTATATCTCAGGGTTTAAAAAATATACAGTGTGTTGTATTATCATGGTTATGAAAGAAATTCTCCTTTTATATTTAGCCAGAGTCTTAAGTAATGACTTAATGGGGGTAACTTTGTGACATCTGCACCAAACATGGACATACAATGGTAAAAAGATTGTGTCACAAAGTAACCCCACCTAACGGGGTAACATTGTGACAAGTTATTCTTGAAATATTAAGTGATTAAATGTAAATACACATATAAAAATTATTTCAAAACATGAATAAAGGATGGAAGAATACAATGTAGAAAAACCTTAATACATAATATTCTTATTATCCTGAAGAAATCGCCAAAACTGTCACAAAGTAACCCCAGTTTACGGTAATTTCTTGAAAAACGATCAAGAACAAATGTCCCATTTCTTCTGCTTTGGAAATGGGATTGAACTGTGTGGGAGTGCCTAAAAATATTTCGGCAAACAAGCGGGGTAAGGACGTACCTTCACACTAAGAAAAATCATAACTTCTCTGTGTTGCCATTTCGTACCCGAATAGGGACTGGTCCGAATTCCAGATATTGGCATCCGGGATCTCTTTCTTCTTGCAATTCATTAATGCATGTTACAAACGTTTTAGCCACTTCATGTTGTGCTTCTTTGTCTGCTTTAATCGTTTTTCTGACTACTGCTTACTTTTCGGAACAAAATTTTCAAACGCCTTTTAAGGTTTGTCAAATAGGAGTTGCTCTGGAGTGTGTGTTTGGAGCAATACAACTCTCTATCCTCACCAATCCAACGCTCAATGTCGGATTTTGACATATAAATAATGCATCCTTGCCTTGGTGAACTCTTCTTTCACATAAGCTCGAACCATTGCACATTTCTTAATTTCTCCATTGTGTTCAACGTGGTTGTCGATTCCATAAATTTGTCTCCGAGTCTTCTTATAATTCCGTACAGCGTACATAGGTCCTCGTTCCTTTACTTTTAGATACATGTCCAACAATGATTCGGAATCAATCTTCCATTTAGTGTTGGCTACTGAATGTATGATTCGAAGCAGTGTATCGATTCATTCAAGTGTCCGAGTGAATCGATTCACAGGAACGGCGAGCTCACGGCACACGATTCAGCTTACTCCCAGCGGACAGTGCTGAGTGGCGCACTCACTGGACGTTGACGGGGAGCCGAGCTTCCGCTGCAGCGAGACAGTGTATCATGGCACATCGAAAGAATCGTGAACGAGCGCGGCTCAGTGAGACACGATACACACGGATCCCTATCGGCTCACTGGACACGCGGAGAGCCGAGCTTCCGCTGAAGCGAGACAGTGAATCATGGCACATCGAAAGAATCGTGAACGAGCGCGGCTCAGTGAGACACATGATACACACGGCTCCTTATCGGCTCACTGGACACGCGGAGAGCCGAGCTTCCGCTGCAGCGAGACACTGAATCATGGCACAGCGAAAGAATCGTGAACGAGCGCGGCTCAGTGAGACACATGATACACAAGGCTCCTTATCGGCTCACTGGACACGCGGAGAGCCGAGCTTCCGCTGCAGCGAGACATACAGTGAGCCATACTACACTGAAAGAATCGTATGCTATAATGGACTCTCGAGCTCAGCTCATTTGAAAATAATACCCATTTGCATTCATTGTCCTCTTCTTACAGGGAGGTTTAAATAATATATGGATTTATTTGCAGTGTTAAAAAGGTAGTCACAACATAATTCTGAAGTAGCTAGTAAGTAGGTGGGCTATTAGGTTATACTATTTATTAGTTTAATGAATCTTAGTATTATAACTTAGTTGACATTTGACAATTAAACTCGACTCTAGCCTGCCCTATGACTATGAGTCATGCTCATGACCACTCAAAAGTACCTGTTTTATATTGGGAAGAACGGCTCAGTATTCTCTCAGTTCATATGTCACATCGTTGCACAAGACTTCAATCATATGTGGACAGACGCAATAACAGTATGTTGAATCAAAAAAACAGCGGGCTATTGTACATCTCGGGTAGCCTATACAAAATATGACTATTAAAAACAATCCTCAGCTGATAGAAAAATACTTTTTTTTTAAATGACTGAGCGAGTTGTCGTGCGGTTAATATCGCATGGCTATGCGCTTGCATTCGGGGGATGGTGGGTTCGAATCCCACCGTCGGCAGCCGTTAAGATGGTTTTTCTGTAGTTTCCCCATTTTCACACCAGAAAATGCTGGGACTATACCTTAATTCAGGTCATGGCTGCTACCTTCCTAATCCTAAACTTTCCCACCCTGCGTCGCCGGAAACCTTCGATGTATTAAGAGTAACTAGCATTTTTTCTAAGAAAGGAGTTCATAGTATGAAGACCAGATGGCAGCTGCGAGCACTGAATGCTGCTGCCTTACCAGCACATACTACACAGATGCAGTAGGAGCGGTGACCAATGAGCCGTGAATCGGATCACTGTATCGATTCAGTAACGTGAACGGAATCAAATGAATCGATTCAGTAAAATGAATCGAATGTCCCATCACAACTTCCATTGACTTACAGGGTCTTCCTGGGCCATCGCAAGACATGAAATCATCTTCGCTAAACTCATCGTGTTTGCGTTTTTTCGGTGATAATGTTCCCTTCTGAAAGTCATCTTCGTTTTCTGGATGAAAGAAAACGGCCTCTTCCTCACGAATAAGTTCGCATTTTTTCACCAATAAAACGTTGTCTTTATTTGTATGTACATGATTTGCTCTATCAGAAAACGCTGTAGCTTCCTGAATATTAACACCGTCGGCATTAATAAGAGCTGCAATAAGGTTGCAAGCGCTTATAACAAAGCAAAGAATCCAACGCGATCGCCTTTATGTGGAATAGCCATCAGCCGTGGAGAACTTGACCGTATAGAATAGGACTCACCGTCCCATAGGCTCTACACAACAGTACGCAGTCCAATGTGGTGCGGGATAGTGGAGAACCGAACGAGTGGAAAGGAACGGTGAGAAAAGGCAGCCGATGGCTGTGACCGCTGACGTGAGCCGGCATGTACTGTATAATTCAGGGCGCGCACCACCAACTTTGATCTCTCAAAATTCCCCCTTAAAAAGGACCAGCGAAAAATCAGACCTCCCCTACCTGTTACAGCTTAAAACAACCTCCACGAATATGTAAAAAATCTAATCGAAATTCGCCGTCCGACAACGTACCGTTCTCTCGTTAGTATGGCTCGGAGAATGTTGCGTTCGCACACTGCGGCTGTCCTTGAACGTGAATGATACCAGCCCATAACAGTGCTGAACCTCCGAACTGTTGGTAATGTTCCCCTCTTTCCACCCATATGTGCAGAAAATTGTCACCAGGATGTAAACCAATCCGCACTTCATCATCAGTAAATAATGTTCTGGACAAATGATCTCGTGTCCACATCTAATGCGATCTAGCCCATCGAACGCGGGCCACCCTGCGATGTTGAAGTGGACGAGTCATGTCTTCCTGAACATATTCCACATCATGGAGTCTATTGCGCGCAGTTTGGTTGAAGTAACCCCTGTGGTGTCTCAAAGTTCATGCCTGTAGATATAGGATGTATTTTAAATGGCAAAGTTAAGAACACATGCCCCTGTCTTACACTTAACCAGCGAATACATGAGTATACTAAAATAAAAAACTGAAATTAATGATTATACAGCTGTGCTGTACATAAAATATCTATCTATTATACTACACAATATAAAATAAATGGACATTTTGCTTCCTAAGTAAGTGGCTGCAAGCAAATATGCGTAAATAACGGTCTTGAGCTGATGCTGTTTTCCGTGGATGGTTCGCACGATGTCCATTGCTACTGAATGGATATCTTGAGACTGTTTCCATAATGTGGAGTAAACACTTCGATTTCACGCGAACTATGTGGGAAACTGTCAACTTGTTCCATGTTCTATTTTTTTTTTTCAATTTGCTTTACGTCGCACCGACACAGATATAGGTCTTATGGCGACGATGGGATAGGAATGAGCTAGGAGTGGGAAGGAACCGGCCGTTGCCTTAAGGCATTTGCCTGGTGTGAAAATGGGAAACCACGAAAAACCATCTTCAGAGCTGCCAACAGTGGGGTTCGAACCTGCTGTCTTCCCAATGCAAGCATAGAGCAGCGCGACCTAACCCCTACGGCCAACTCGCTCGGCCTGCCATCCAAGGGGTTTTGCATGGGATCTGCCAGTCAGCTTATGATACAAGGCATTTTAGTGCACATTACATAGATGCGAGGCACACCGACAAGCTTGCTTGGACGTCACGTCAGCTCTAATGTAGTGGGTTTGTTTACCAGACTTGAGTCGAATACCCCAAGCTGTAAAGAAGGCAGAGTTGCCATGATTTGAACAACGTACTTATTAACTAATCATAAATGAAACAAATATTAAGACGTTGATGGGTAAATTGTAAATAAGCTCAACTTTTTTTTTAATGAGTAGTAGCACACAGGCCATTATGGACCTGGAGATCACCTATCTTTCAACCTTCCTTTATGCCTCTCGTTCCATGTTTAGATGCAGGGTTTATGCACACTAATATCTCATATCAGTTTGATGTAGACATGAACATATGTACGCTAGCTGCTTTACGTCGCACCGACACAGATAGGTCTTATGGCGACGATGGGACAGGGAAGGGCTAGGGGTGGGAAGGAAGCGGCCGTGGCCTTAATTAAGGTACAGCCCCCGCATTTGCCTGGTGTGAAAAGTGGAAACCACGGAAAACCATTTTCAGGGCTGCCCACAGTGGGGTTCGAACCTACTATCTCCCGAATACTGGATACTGGCCGCACTTAAGCGACTGCAGCTATCGAGCTCGGTAACACATGTACGAAAATGCTGTATAAATTGTACTATCACATTCGACAAATTTGACCATTTTCAGTCCTTAATATTCCTGTATTCTATCGACAGGGCAGACCAAACTATCACCCGTAGTATATTTGTACGGAAATATCATCCTAAATCTGCGTGACTTACGTTCTTGTAGAATCCAAGGACGGCTATCTTTAGAAAGGGCAACAAATTTGATTTCGACAAAGTATAGGCCCACAGAATTGGGAGTATATTTTACGGACAATACATAATATATAAAATATATACTTCTACGATGTACGGCTCAAGGAGGCTTCGGTTTTATGCCCTTATTGATTTTTATTTTAATGACCAGCAATGTATTCAACATGAGACTCGAAGGATTGAAAGCAAAATTTTGAAAACTTTACAAAAGCTGCAGTGTGCCGGAACTGTATATTTAAAAGAACTCCCTAAATAATAACCAAACGCAGAAGATTCATTTAATTCTGAAATCTAAAGTACAGCTAAGCAACTCTGTCACCCAACTCGTGACTCGTAATATGACTACAGGAAATACCTATACTACTATTCTACCGGTACATTTACATTCGATATGTACTAACCCCCTTCCTCTAACAGAAATTGGAATTCCGGGGTCGCAATAGCTCCCAATCCATGACTAAATGAGTAAGGCTTGCCTTGCGTCGCACCAATTTGTAGTTCCCCCTACTTTCCTCGGCTTATCCGAAATATTTCTAGGGTCGCTGCAGTTAAGACCAGATGCCCTTTCTAACGCCACGTGAAAGTTCCGAACCAGGATTAACCGGGATTCGTCCAGGTGGCAAGCCAGTCAGCTAAGCCAGTGCGCTAATCATACCACGTCAATTTGTATAAAACACGTCTATAACTCGGATTTGCGAAATCTCGAAGGGATTTAAGTTTCCCGGCGGAATGTTGTGTGTTTTACGTGTTATATATTTTCTATACCAGTAACTCGAGATTCTATTACTGGAATGTTTCGATGCCTCGAAGGATATTTGAAACCCAGATGTAAAATGTGTTTCTGCAACTCAAAATTATGCGAAACTTAACGCTTATGCGTACATATCCCCATGAAAATCTAGTTCCTGTAGAACGACGAACCTGAACTTACTGTAACGCACCTTTTTATATATAAGTTAATAATCTCCACATTTTTAGGTGCGTTTTCCAAGATGCGACTGTAGCCGTCACGGCGATCAGAGCCGCAACGACCGGAGTCGTCATATACGTTGGCGACAGCAGCCGCAAGAGACGGGCAAGTGGGGTGTTTTCTTAGACACGATTCCAGGCGCGCAGTCCATTCCGTCAAAAATGTACGAGAGCACGGGCGATTTCGTTAGTGGAAGGGCTTTCCGTAACATTTGAATGGAAGTAGAATTGTTAATGTGGTATCTCGGCCCGAAAAGAAGGAAAGTCAACAGTTTATTTGCATCGCACTATGAGGAAGGACGCTATAACAATTTAATTAACAGGCATCTTTTAAGTGATGAGACAAAGTTCAGGAAGTATTTCAGACTGAGTGTTTAGTTATATTCTCTAACTTTTAAAAAGTGAAAGTTTGAAAACCCCGTGCAATCGGTACAAGAAACCTATCAGCCCAGCTGAGAAACTTGCACCCACTGTCAGGTACGGATATTTTAATCTTATTTTAACAGTGTTTAGCTCAGCTGAATAAGTGCTTTTACAGTAAGACATAACGATCAGTACATCTGTGGTCGTAATAGACTTCAAGTTTTTTTACTAGTGGCTTTATGTCGCACCGACATAGATAGGTCTTATGGCGACGATGGCATAGGAAAGGCCTAGGAGATAGGAAGCAGCCGTGGCTTCATTAAGGTAACAGCCCCAGCATTTGCCTGGTGTAAAAATGGAAAATCACGGAAAACCATTTCAGGACTGACGATAGTGGGATTCGATCCCACTGTCTCCCGGATGCAAGCTCACAGCTGCGCGCCCCTGATAGCACAGTCAACTGGCCCGGTAAACTTCAAGTTTAACAAACCCGCAACTTAATTGAGCGACACAACATTAATTGCACCAATATGTCAATTATTTACATGCCATTCCATCGGTGTAATCTAGGGAATGAAGGAATCAATAGGTTTGTTCCAACAAGCAGTTTGCGTACGGTTTGGTATCGATTCATGAACTGATGTAAGCGCATGCGCGAGCTATGTACTCGGGAACCGTCGCTAAACAGCATTCTGTTGGAACGGTTCGTGAACGGTCAAGAAAAACTACAATGCGCATGCGTTCACAATTACGCGGGAGATTCCTGTTTAAGGATAAACAAACAGATGTTCTTGTTCATCTCTGCTAAACAACTTGTTAGGCCTACTCAATGAAAGGTAATCGGCCATAAAATGACTCCACTAATAAAATTATAGACTAATGGACCTGTTTCTAAAATAATAATTACTATATTCCAGAATTACGTGAATTGATAATTCTACCACGAATACTGGCAGCGTTCTATGTAGACGGTTCTGTTCAGGGCATAACCATGTCACCTAAAAGAAAATACTGATCACATTTATTTCTTCTAAATTATTGCCAAGAGGTGAATTACTAAATACTCTGCTAGTCCGGCCCCGCGGCGTAGGAGACTTGTCCGCCTGTGATCCGGTGGCCCCGGGTTCGATTCCCGGCCGAGTCAGAATTTTAAAATTGTAATGACGTCCTTTGTGGCGTCCTTAATCTTCCTTTCCTCACACAACATTCCACACTACCGCCATTCCAATTACAGGCAGGTTCATACAATATGTTGCCAGTAGTGGCAAAAGATCCATATGGGTCGACGCCCCGAACAAACAGCATTAAAAAAAATACTCAGAAACACATCCAAAATATTTCGCCTGTTATCACAAACAGCTTGCATTCATTTAATAATAATAAGAGTAGTTTACTATGGAGACATATGTTGATAAATGAAATATACCTGTAGGGAATAGTGTCCTTTTCTGTTTACGTAAGAGTCGGTATCATTTGCAGGCTTATCAATTTCAATATGACAGCCACCTATGGCACCAATGACACCTGGAAATCCACTTTCCCTGAAATGTTGCTCAATATTTACTTCCTCATCTTCTGTAGGCCAAGTGATCACTTTTGGAGATAAGTTGCTAATGAAGACAGTCAATCGTTTGACATTCTATGTAAAGAGCTCAAAGAAATGTCAAACCGATCTGCAACATCCCGGAAACTTATAGGAAAACCACAGGAAAATTTGAACCTTTATTGGAAAAGCAATACTTAACGATTATTAAAATTATTATTACTGTCATTATTATTATTATTATCATCGAGATCGATAGCTGCAGTCGCTTAAGTGCGGCCAGTATCCAGTATTCGGGAGATAGTGGGTTCGAACCCCACTGTTGGCAGCCCTGAAAATGGTTTGCTGTAGTTTCCCATTTTCACACCAGGCAAATGCTGGGGCTGTACCTTAATTAAGGCCACAGCCGCATCTGTGTCGGTGCGACGTAAGGCAAATTGTAAAAATATATTATTATTATTGCAGCAGCTGCAGACAAACCTGACTCAGTGCAGAAAGTTTTCCATATTGGCCAGACTGATGTCTGTAAATATTTTCCATTATCTCCCTACTGACGCGAAAATGCTCCTTGAACGTTTTATTGTCATAGCGAGGTACTGTTTCTATTATAGGCGGAGAGCGAGAGAGAAAGAGAATTTTGGTTACTAAATTATGAGTTACTCGTACATGTTGTGAAAATAAATATAATTTAAACATAATTGCAAACAAGTAAAAAAATTATAATAACTTGCCTAAATAATCTTAATTTTTCGCTTTCGGGATATTGTAATATATCCCTAGATCATCTTCACTGGAGTCCGAGTTCATAAGATCATCAGAATTTATTTATTTTATTAATTTATTTATTACTTATAGAATGTCCCAGTGAGCTAGTGGCTCAAGGAACCGCCTTCAAAATCATCATATATCATTCTGGTTTTTATCTCCTGCCTCTTAATTTATTAGTGTGTAGTCAAACATGACTTTTTAACTGTATAACTTTTTAACTATTACTGTATAAAACAACGCCGTCTTACAAAGTAAAGGGGAAAGACAAATTAAGGATTTCTCTTCAATAAGAATCTGTGTGTATCCAAATGAGAATGTTCCCTATAAAGGGATAATAAAAATGGTTAGAAACACAAATTTGTAGATGCAGAGAAAATATAATGGCATTGGCGGAGCCGAAGTTAACACTTCGAATATTCGATAAGTCTGAGTGTGTTCAGCCTTCAGAAGCACTTCGAAATATCGAAGTTAGACTGTATGACTAGGTCGTTCGTAGCGAAGAAATGTAAGTGCAGTGAATACTGTAGAAAATATAGAAATTAACGCAGCGACTCAAAGAAGATTTTATATTTAAGCTTTAGGGACTTAAAAAAGGGTTTCATCAAAAATTACTAAGCATCAGAGGAAGAAGAGAATACAATACGAGAAAATCGAACAAGAGATCACCGTAGGGACACCAAGACCTTGGAAGTCCTCGCAGTCGATGTCGAAAGCTGTACCAGCTCAGGGTTACCTACGGTGAATCGGCCTCGAAACAGAGCCAGACTAACAAGGTGACAACCAAGTTGCCTGATAGTTTTCTGGGGAGATTTTTTCCCTTCTTTTTTCTCTTCACATTTCATTCTAGCCCCCTCAAATTTAATTTCTCTTACTGCCTAACCCACTCTCTGCCTTATTCAGGCTTTAAGCGTATGGGCAGGTTTCATCCCCTCCCCCTGTGGGTGGGCCCGGTAGAATGCATCTACGGTACCCCCTGTCAGTGTTATGGGGCGACTGAAACGGAACCAAGAAGACTGGGGGCCACAGGCCCACAGCTCAGTCTGGCATTCCTTCCACTGCTGCCAGTATCCTCGCCCACATCCTTCCTATCCGACCTCCCTTGGTCAACTCTTGCTCTCTTTCGACCCCGACAGTAAGAAGGTTTACGATGCCAAGCCACAATCATTTTCATCCACTTCGTGGGCCTTCTGTTCTTTTGCCGGTACATTTATTCTTCGAAGTATCAGTACATATGCAAAGACCTATAGATCTCCCAACTAGAGCAGAGCCACATACCCTTGTATTCGGTGTTTCAAAAAAGCCCCCGGTCAACTTAGAGCCATGTGCGTTCGAAATTCCAGTTACACCATTAGATTTCACGTATGAAAACAAAATGATTAAAAAACCAAACCCCATGGCGCAACAGCCTCGAAGGACCATGGCCTACCAAGCGACTCAACCCGAAGGCCTACAGATTACGAGGTGTCGTGTGGTCAGCACGACGGATCCTCTCGGCCGTTATTCTTGGCTTTCTAGACCGGGGCCACTATCTCACCATCAGATAGCTCCTCAATTGTAATCACGTAGGCTGAGTGCACCTCGAACCAGCCCTCAGATGCAGGTAAAATACCCTTACTTAGCCGGGAATCGAACCCGGGGCCTGCGGGTAAGAGGCAGACACGCTACTCCCAACACCGCCGGACCGACGAAAACAAAATGATAAAAAGTGAAAACATTTTAGTTTAGTTTCTATCATTGCGCTCAATCAGATGCTATCGGCAGTGTCTTGAACATGAGATTCGCTTAAGATGAGCCGTAGATTATTTTTAGATTTTATTTTACATTGATAAGTACAAGATTCAGCTATAACCATACAATACGAAGTCCACAACGCCAAAGAAACTAACAGCAAAAACACAACGTCCCATTTTCTCATGTCTGTCCTTGTGGTCAGAGGAAGGGAGCATACTACGCCAGATGCCAGACAGCACTAACGGAACTGGGGCACTTAATGACACAGACGACGAAAAATACAGGAAATGAATGTTGTGCTTTGTCTTGTGATAGGCCTGCAGGTCTCTATTATGGCAGTATTGGCACAGTCAATACAGTCTTCTTTATTCTTTTCCAAGATTTGGTCCTCTGGTAACCTCCTGCAATATTCTGCTTGAAGAGGAAGCTAACTCCCAGAACTTGAAGAGAAAAATATTTTAATCTTTACTTTAAACCACAGGATCTGTATCTGCTAGGCAAGAGATTCTTTAGTTGGAAGTTACAGATAAAGAAGCACCCTAGCAGCAATGATTGCTGGCAGTGGCGGCGATAAGGACCCCGCACACCATGCGGTGCCCATGGCTTGCGAGGAGCCCATGACTTTTTTTTCTGTTTTCCTGTTTCATTCTGCCCACACACCCCACTAATGGCTAGTTTCACCCAGTTCACCACTGCCCTCTAAGGAAAGGCATACTGACCTAAAACTTGTAGCCCATTATGTGAATCTCATCTCAACACTCAACTGCCGAGTTCATATCCGAAACCGGTAAATATCAGCTTCAGCCCACGAAAGTCTGGATCTATCAATACACTCGGGTAACTGTGGATTCAAATCCCAAATGCCTTCCTCATTTTCATAACCAGGAAAGTATTACGAGAACCGCAGAAGTCTTCTTTCCGAATTCTTAACAAAATCTGAGCTAAAAGAAAAACTACGAATACGAGAATTGGTGCCTTAAAAAGCGCCATACAAATTTATTATTATTATTATTATTATTATCATCATCATCATCGTTGCGTCGTTGTTCATTGTAATAATATACAACCTTGTACTACAAAATTAACTTTTAACATTCCTTAACAGGAAAAGCGGGGGCTCATTTTCAATTGAATTATTGCAGGGGGGTGGAGAGGGGCAGCTTCTTAGCGCTGCTACTGATTGCTGGTAGCAGGTGCGTACAATGACTAGGTTAGAAATGAACTTGATTGATATAGCTGGAGCATACAAACCAGTTTCGGTCATGAAGGAAGAGAGTAGGAGGATAGTATAATAATGGGACTCACCATGGAGGGTAAGAGAGGAAGAGGAATATGACATGTAGGTTCAGTTTCTTTTTAATATTTTGATGTATGAGACTTTGGAGTGATACAGTGATAATTGTGAAATCAAATGGACAGGCATGATATTCCTGACAGGACAAATTATCTCAGCAAATACATATTTAATACACTTCCATCTATCAGACATCATAGAAATAATTTACTACTGTGGGCGTTTCATTTTTGCTTTTTAGAATATCTTTTACAATAATTCATCAACTTCAGAAACAAAAGGGCATGTCATTTAGTGAAATCACTAAACAGGATCACTATAGAAACTACAATAAATTCCAGGTATGATTCAATTCTTAATACTAAACAATCTTGCTTCTGCAATGACCAAAACTGTAATTTAAATATTACTTATTAACAATCAAATTAATTTATTCCAGTACATCGACTCACACCATGATGCCTGCGACATATGACCACAAATGGACAGATATCAGGTCCTGTACTCCAAAATGTTAAAACAAGTCCCACGCACCTACAAATGTAGACTGATATCAATGAACATTGAAATGAATTTAATTTTTAAAAAACCTATTTACAGCCATGAGTACGGTAATGAGAGAATGGATACAACTACTAATAAATCGCTGACCTGAAAAAGAATTATCCTAATTCTGAAGGAGATTTCTTCTTGTGAACAAACATAGAAAAAAGAAATTTTATTTGCACAAGACCAAAACCTGGTGTCCGGTGCTTGGCGAAACTGTCCGATGGTTCTGAAAAGGCATAATAAACACAGTGTTGTCTATTTACATTAGATTTTAATGGAGAAGTAAAACCAATTGAGAGATAATGTTAACCTAACCAATGGTATACCCATTATAAAACTTGGCCAAGGTGGTGGCGATTATTTTAAGAGGAAGTACGAGGTAATCATTCTCTCTGCACAAATTAGTGGAAAAGAAATTTAAAATAAAAACAAAATATTAATTTAACAAAGGGATTTGGAAACGCAGTACAAAATAAAACAAACATTTTTTTGAATTAGGCCAAAAAATTACTAACAAGTCAAGAGGGAACATGCGTTCCCTAAGTAACAGTACACTTGTAATTTATATACCCTTGATTAATCCACTGTCGCACATAAAGACGATGAGATCGGCAGTAGTCATGTCATCGACTAACATGCGTTGGGAGTGTTTCCCGCAGGCCGAGGCTCCGCCTTAGGCCAGAGATCGGTGTACTGTGTGGGGTTGGGCCACGGTGAAGTCGGCACCACAAGAACACACTGGGCCATTAACAGTTACGAAGTTTGGAAGGGACTGCTAGTAAACAATCAGACATGGCCTACGAGATCCATTAGGTTTATACAAATCAACAACCTGACTTGCCAGAAAAATAAAACATCTGGAGTGATAACTTGATCACTTCCTTCTCTCTATTGTAAGAATATAAGACTTTAATGTACAAATGTTGCATTTTCTCAAACAGGAAATGGGTAGCCAGCTACAGTGCACACAACAGAACATAGTTATATGTACAGCTTATTTAAAGTAACTCCAGGAATAAGACTGTATGTAAGCAGTGGATATTTTATGAAGAAAACGTAATTGCTGAAGTTGAAGAAAGTTGAAGAATTGACAACATGCAGAACTCAAGCTGGTATGTTGTACACAGGATCCAGTTGTACTACAAAGGATTCAAGGCGATACAGGTTGTAACAGTTCATTACACTGTAGCTCTGACTTATCTTGAACATATATTCAGTACAAACACATTTGTAATGATTCATACCAAGAAAAAGCCTTAATACCCTTCATGTAGGCCTGATGTTATTTTCTTCCCTTCCCTGCATAGGCCTTATTAGCCTACCTCAACATATTGACGAAAAATCTGTACTAGTTTATACCTAAAAGGAAATATATATATAAATTGAATACATGTAATAATTCACAACCTTTCCTAAGTAGCCAACAGGAGTACCTAACAAGACAGGAAATTATGCCACACACAGTAATTACAAGCACATGTTCACTAATGTCTCCCACCACTCTCTCCACCCCCAATATGCTAACTAAATATTCATCCTAAAATGTATCAGAAGACTCAACAACAAAATCCTATTTACAAGCATCCAAACTTCTCGCGATTAAATTAAAAATTTGCTCATCTATATGCCGAATCAAAACAAACACCATGGAACACATCAAGTTCGATAAGAATTGTAGCCAGTTATAGAAACCTCCCTAAAATGGCAGTAACAGATAAGCCATACACATGCAAAATATTTATAATTTGGTAGTCTATTTCCCAAAGTAGACAAATATAAGGAAAGTATACAATATGAACATCAAGAAATGCTCACTTCCCATCATAAAAACAGGTCCCAATTATAAATTCATGACATTTGACAAGCCACAGCCCAGTACTGTGGCATAGTTACTTGTATGAACGCTCATTTTGATCATTCAATAAATTAAGTAAGTACGTACTTGCAATCCCATCATTTCATTTGTTCCTTTCCCACAAACTGAACAGTGTCTAAAATCAAACATGAAATTGAGACCAAGATCTTAAGATACTCCCAGCTTAAGAGTAGGTAAATCACAGGCTTCTGTTTAGTTTCCCATCTAGAGGGATATATTGTGTTGTACATAGTAGGTTACAGGATCTTTACGAACTTCATAACGAGTTAAAACTACCAACACTTTATACAATTGAACTCCAAATAAGCAATGCTGTGAAACACATCAATTATGACGCCCACAAAAAATACTAGGCTATAAGCTAAATTCCCCCGTTTCATGTATTGAATGTTTCGATGTTAACCTGTGAACAGGGAATTGTGTACGAATGATCTCTTGTATGGTACTCTTTCTCTCCATGCAGCCAGTATTTGATGCAAGAAAAATAAATACAAAATCAGCTAATTAAAATTATGAAACTTTTTTTTTTTTTTACCAATTTTGCTTTATGTCATACCGACACAGGTAGGTCTTATGGCAACGATGGGACAGGAAAGGGCTAGAAGTGAGAAAGAAGCAGCCATGGGATTAGTTAAGGTACAACCCAGTGCCTGGTGTGAAAAAAGGAAATGATAGAAAACCATCTTCAGAGCTGCTGACAGTGGGGTTCAAATCTGCTATATCCCAAATGCAAGCTCACAGGTATGCAGCCCTAACCACACAGCCAACTCGCTCTATGACGGTGTGAACTCTGTGACAATCTCAGCAAAGTCAATTATAGAGTTCTGTACAAACACCAAGTGAACCTCTCAATATAGCACAGCGATTCCCTCTAATCAATGCAAACTTTGTGTACTCTTACTATTATCAAAATAGATTCAAGAAGTAATGTGAGCTACTCCTACCACCTATTGAGAGTTTGTAAGAACTTCAATTTTAAACTTTGCTTGCAGGCTCACAATAGCCTGGAAATGTCCAAACAGGACAGAAATATCACATTGTTTAACACCTACCAATCTATGAAGTGATAAATCTACCAACAAGTAATACTGAAACAGTGCACCTAAGAATTTTTAAATAAAAACCTTTAAAATGTCTTTGAACATGAAAAGAAATATGATTGTCTCCTTCAAAAAATTTTACATTTAAAAAAAGTCCAAACGTCAAACTCAAACATCATCTATGCCAGGCCATGATGAAGATTTAAAGAAGGTCGTATTGTCACACGTCTAACATATCATACTGCAGCTGTAATATTGCTTTAACTTACTTTACTGAATTGAGAAACTAACTACCAAATTCCCATATTTAAATGCCAAAGATGTTCAATGAACAAAGAATAGGTTATTCAGTGTCATGATAATACCTTTCCTCACAGATGTCTCAGGAAGTTAGTACCATATAATTTCTAAACGACTATGCAACTTGGCAAGATGCAGGCGGTTCTTCAGTCTGCCAAAATTAATTTTGAGTAATAAATTCAAATGATGTTTTCAGACATTTCAACAACAAAAATACATAGGAAATATGGCATCTATCTACGAATGGAAATGTTCTTCCCACTAAACGTCCAATCTTCTGCTACAGAAAATTAAAAATAAGCCTGTTTATATATGTAGCTGGGCAAGAATTAGAAGAGTGTGAATGTTTCTGAATAACTGAATCTATAACCAATCTAATAACCACAAACAATTGGTACCAAAATTGCTTCGACCTCAGATATACAGACACTCTAGCAGCGGAAAGGGTGTGTTGTATTCTGATTTCACGAACCAAACCATGAATGTGTGTGCCAATGGTGTGGATACTTTTCTGGTCCTTACCGCACCCTGGAGTGCCCGAAGAGAGCATGTTCTCTGACAAAACATTGTAGAGAATACGTTTATACTCTTGCATATTGTGCGATTTGCTACTTAACAATAACTGAATCCAGAATTAACTTTCCAGCAACAGACAACTTCCCTGATACATGTTATGATTACCGTTTCAACTCTAGTTTTTCCCACAAATAACTTCATATTAAGAGAGTTCACTTCATACACCATAGTTAAAAAAATTGAACTGCTTGCTGAGCAGCATACCAGTAGGCCCAAACTCTTTGTTTTATTTTAATGACCATACAGACGGTGGTGCCAATATCAAGTACGTCTCACCCTGTATAGATAATACCTTACCATAAGGCAGGAGTGAGAAATCACGAAGTAGCAAACTTAACTATGCGTGACAATACACTGATCAACCCTTCCTTCCAGAGAACAAATTAAACAGATATATGAGGCACCTATCTTCAGAAACTTGAAAGATAAATTTCTTACTAATAGAAATAAGTTCAAATTACACATAATACTAACTGCAAGTACCCAACCGAGCTTCAGTTAAAAAAGAGAAAAATAACACTTCTCACCAGCATATCTCTATAATGCAATTGACTGCAGGTCAAGTGTAATTGTTAGAACCAATACCAGCAGTAGAGGTTATAGCTATCAAACAAGGCAAACCCAAGAGCCATCAAACTATTACACTACCCTATTATATTAAAAAAATTTCATCGACTTTTCATAGAGGAAACACAATAGCCTAGATGCCATTACGCAGTTCTAGGTTATGTAGTACAATCGCACACGATAACCACAGACCCCGCAACTTATAACGAACATCATTTACAAAATAAGCTCGAAATACATGTTTACCATTGACAATTACGTCAACCAGTATCTACAAATGAAGCTATTATGAAACAAGATACTAGGGACATCTCCTGGTGTTAATATTTATAAACAATAAAACATAACCTGATATTAAAAATAAGTATCTGATGTCCACGCAGGAGGCTATATTATAACTCAACGATATTAAAATTCACAGTAATTACGTCACTATCTCAGTCATAAAAGGTTGCCACCGTGCCTTACCTTGTGATCAATAAAACGAGATAAAACACGAGAGGGTAAGACATTCCACGTGATCCATCTCCTGAACAACTACCATGTGAATGGTTTCAAATTATGACATTATACTTTCAACAAATACTAACAGTTACTTAATCAACCGGAATTGCAGTGCAATGAAGTATGAGTGGAATACAACCCATAAACAAAAGACATATATAGGAAGTTTAATTTAAGTAGGCAAAATGTTCAACAGGGCATTGCTTAAAATACATACTCTCGAGACTTATTCACTCACAATTAAACAAACACACCAATATAAAGCCTGTCAATCTCAGTCGTATCTATGACCTTCAAATCAAACCTGAGCAGCCATATTGGATTGTATGGAAAGGGAGTGCAACGCGCGATAGGCTGAAACCATGTGTGGACCAAACCTCATAAATTAACCCGTGTTTATTCACACCTCAGACAATAGAACACAACAGATCATGTACTACTTAAAACTGGCATGTATGTGCACTTACCATTTAATTTGTCGATAGCTCTATCAGCTGCAGATTGATCGGGACAGTCAACGAATGCATATCCACCACGCTTAACCAAAATCGTGGTACACGCTAAACTATGGTCTTGGAAAAGTTGTCTTAACGAGGCTTCGTTCACATCTGCTGGTAAATTCCCAACGTAAAGCTTACTCATTATTAGTTTTTCAATGTTCACAAAATTTTATAAACTAAAACGGAAGAATCACAGCAATTAGCACCTTCCACAAATACGATAGTCCAGCGGGAACTGCAACAGACAGGGATAAGGAACGAACGTATACAAGCCCGTTGGCCCTCAACACGCCACCGCTCTTTCAACTATGGCTGAAGCCGGGAAGCTTGAAAAAGTCCTTCTGTTCCACTATTGGTTGATGATCATGCCACGTGGTTTCAATAATTCCCGCCTCTTGAGATCATTGGTTGGCATTATTATTAGCCCTCTTCCATGGGGGGAAAATTGTATTACAAGAACTAGGACTGGAGTAGTGTAACAAGTAAAACATGCTTCTACATACCAGAATACCCATTAGCCTTCGAAACGATCTTCGCCACTTTTGCACTGTGGCAGTAGCACGCCGAAGTTAAGTATAAATAGCAGTACCAAAAAATACGAATGCATTTACATACAAAAATGTAATTGTTTCACTTCTTTTCATAGCCTACTCTCCTGTTTTTAAGGGACGCAACGGAGGTGTTTAACGACCATCCAATACAGGTACTTACTAGTATATATAATTCGTGTAAATTACTCGTTATCAGGTAAAATATCACTATGATTACGACTGATATATTGATCAATGTTATCTAGGTCGTCGACCTCCGTGCAAGATTCTGTTGTGTTATCAGCTGTCAGTAACTAAACGAAATCATAGACAATAAAATAATTTTACAAACTAATTTTAAATTGACGGTTTACTTTTTTAGAAATGAAATTTAATTTTAAAATACAACTCTTAGTTAAAGAACGCATCACTCATGGCAATATATGATTCTTCAAACAATCCACCAGAGCCGCCCTGCAGATCACAAAGCTCCTAGTTGAGTCATATTTATTTATTTTATATTTTTCAACCCCCTCTTCGTCAACTCTTATACTTTCCGATCGTGCTGACGCGCCTTTCATGACTTTCCTTCATTCTTCGAAGGCTCAAACTTCTTACTACTTTTCCTGTAATTAATGTTAAGGCCGATTATCACGCCGTATTTCATCTAGAAACAATCATCGCGACTACCTCAAATTGCATAATATGACCTGCACCGGATACCGCAATCCTGTCTAATAAAAATCGTAATTGGACAGTCGTGGACAAGGAATGTTACCGCTATAAGAAAACATGCGCTTAAAGGGCCCGACAACCTTGATGATTGGCCCTTACAAAAACAATCATCTTTACGAGGTTATAGTGTCCGGCTCCTTGGCTGAATGGTCAGCGTACTGGTCCTCGGTTCAAAGGAGCCCGAGTTCAATTTTCAGCCGGGCCGAAGATTTTGACTTCGTCTGGTTATTCCTTAGTCTCGGAAACTCGGTATTTGTGTTAGTCCTAATAACTTTTTTTCATCCACAAACACGCCACACTACTTCCGCCTGTGAGAGCGGTAGATTAACATCCACTGTATCATATGCCTTTCGTACGAGGCGACTAAAAAACGTACCAGAGGCTCTCAACTTACAAGCGTGCATTGACGACCACAGTTCTCCTAGATGAGTCTGGCATTGCATCCTCTTACTTGCATCTGGCTCATCACTTTCATATCTCCTCTTCGTGTTCTCTTCAGACTTCAACGGTAGTAGGTTTACGAGGCATAGAAAGTCTCATTTTCAAGCCCTTCGTGGCCCTTCCTTCTTTTGCCGATAGCACCTATTCTATAGGTGCCTGGTCGTACTTCCTCTTAAAACAGCAATCACCACCACACCACATTACGAGCCACCATAAAATACGCAATAGTAACATTTTAGAAAGGGTATTTACCCTAAAATGGCAGTGGGCAGGCCATGTTGCTCGGAGAACTGATGGTAGGTGGACAAAGCTTGTGCTTGAGTGGTGTCCGAAAGATCATCTCAGACCAAGGGGAAGACCACCGGTCAGATGGGATAAAGACATCCGGAAGATTACTGGGATCAATTGGCAGAACATCGCTCAAGACCGTCCCAGATGGAGAGACCTCATGAAAACCTACCTTGCTTTGGACTTAAAGAGGCCACATCGTAAAAACGATTGAATATGGCTGATAGTGATAGTGATAGTGATAGTAACTATTATATCTTTCCACATAGGGTTGGCCAAGGTAACTATATGCACTACTATTATCGGCACACTTTATCCTGGTGCATTTGTGTACGGGGGTGAGGAGTAAGGACGGAGCTGTCCCGGTCCCGATAGTGCTACCAACTGAATGAAAACGAAATCTGAATTGAATCGAGAATATGATCGATCGATATGAAGTTTCTAAACCGTCATTATCTTAATCCAACAACTGTGTCACATATACATTATACAACATTATATAACATTTCTCGATGCGAATCTTGTTCCTAGCATGAATTCTATAGTTTGGCTTTGCTGAGTAAACAACAACAGTACTGGTACGTATAGTATACGCCAGATGTCGCATAACGATGCTTAAGCGATTCATAGTTTGTGTTTCAAAGGTTGCCAGTACGAATCTCGAAGATTGAAGAGGTCGACCGATTCAGCACTAGGGTGTAAATGCACCAAGATAAAGTGTGCCGATAATAGGTAGGCTACTCCGGCGGTTGAAGCTCCCATTGGTTGGAGCGCTATGACGTCACGCGGTATGAACAATAGGTACACAGCCGCAGTAGGCTACATACAGCAAGCCCGTCAGTTCTCGCGCCTGTGAAATATCTTCCCAGTCTTTCATGAAATAATAGTCTGGTTTAGTCCGATTCGATAAGTAACGTTACTTCCAATAGATTTTAAAACGTGAAAATGCGTTAAATTTCGTCACATGCTGAGCAGGTAGGACATCAACTATCAAATACACGACACACCGTATAATACAATAAGAAATAAAATATTGCCATGCAACTCAAAGTAATTAATTTATTTCCTGATGAAGTAAATATTTAGATCAAATGGCATAGAAAAATATTCATATCGACATCTTTTTGGAATTATATTAAAGTATTAAAACGTACGTGTCAGGAGACTTAATTAGTTGATGAACCAGCCCAAAGCTTAGCCTTCTTATTGGCATATTTTCTCAGTGCTAGCGCCTTACTCTTTGCATTTAAATGTCATATGCTAGTAAATGTCCTGGTCCTTACGTAGAAACAAATTATTTTGTCATGGAATACTGGAAATTTTCATTACGTTTTTGCATCTGGATATAGTCTTACCGTGAAACATACCAAAATGAAATTTTGAACTGGGCTATGGTTTTTAACCACTCATGACTGGGATGTGTGAGGCCCCCTTTTGAAATGACCGAGATCCATTAACAGCTCTCTTCTCGCACGACATTTTTGTCTCTTTCGTGGTTTCCCGTTTTCACACCAGGCAAATACTGGGGCTGTAACTTAATTAAGGCCACGAACGCTTCCTTCCCACTCCTAGCCCTTTCCCGTCCCATTGTCGTCATAAGACCTATCTGTGTCGGTGCGACGTAAAGCAACTAGCAAAAAAAGAAGAAGAAGAATGCTGAAGGTGAGATGGATACATCGAATCACGAATTAATCAAATTTGCCGAGAAGAAGAGATAGAATGATAGGATACATCTTAAGACACCCAGGACTTATCAGTTGGTTTTTGAGGGAAGTGTAGGCGGTATGGACTAAAGTATGGATATGAAAAGCAAATGAAATGAAATGGCGTATGGCTTTTAGTGCTGGGATCTATCCGAGGACATAGGCTCGCCAGGTGCAGGTCTTTTGATGTGACATATACACCCAGTTCCCGTGCCAGGGGAATTAACCAATTATGGTTAAAATTTCCGCCCCTGCCGGGAATCGAACCCGGGATCCTTATGACCAAAGGCCAGCACGCTAACCATTTAGCCCTGGAGCCGGACGACATGACAAGCAGATTAGAGCAGATACAATATGCAGCAGTTATGTTGAAATGAAAAGGTTAGCACAGGATAGGGTGGCATGGAGGGCTGCATCAAACACGTCTATGGACTGATTACTCAAATACCAACAGTGTTCAGATATTTCGGAAGATTTAAGGATAGTGATTGATACTTTTGGAAGACTTAGTCAAACTTTCGGAAGATGTTTAGGGTATGTCCATTTTTATTATTTTACTGAAAATTAAAAAACCGTACTGAGCGGAAGAACGGAATAACTTTCAGTCATTCACCTGAGGATCTTCCTCTTTCTTAAGATGACGATCATGATTATCGTTTAAAGGAGTCGTGCAGGGGACATCTAGGTCTCCACCCGCTCCCCTTCCACTTTCCCCTTGCCCTTCTTTGTCAAATGTAGAAATATCGTACTGCACCTTTCCGAAACATTAACAGGATTTTACTTTTCGATTTCCCCTGGGAATTATGTGGTAGGTCATGTACTGATATCCCAGGTAAGTTGGCTGTCATTTATGAGAGCATAAATGTATGCGAAGGACCAATAACCTTGAAACATAAAAGAACTCATTCTCGAGGTAAATATACATTTCTTCTTCTTATTATTATTCATCTTTATCTCTTTACCCCCCAGGGTCGAATTTTCCCTCGGAATCAGAGAGAGATCCCACCTCCACCGCCTCAAGGCGGAGCTTCAGACTTTGGGCCATGGGATACAAATGGGGAGGATGACCAGTATCTCGCCCAGGCGGCTTCACCTGCTATGATGAACAGGGGCCTTGAGGGGGGGAGTGATAGACAAGGAAGAGGGAAGGAAACAGCCGTGGCCTTAAGTTAGGGACCATCCCAGCATTTGCCCGGAGGAGAAATAGGAAACCACGGAAAACCACTTCCAGGATGGCTGAGGTGGGAATCGAGCCCACCTCCACTCAGTTGACCTCCCAAGGCTGAGTGAACCCCATTCCAGCCCTCGTACCACTTTTCAAATTCCTTGGCACAGTCGGAAATCGAACCCGGGCCTCCGGGGGTGGCAGCTAATCACACTAACCACTACACCACAGAGGCGGACGGTAAATACATACACATCACAGAAAGTTGTGGATCACCCGCCAAACAAAGGATGTAAGGCATTCTGTACAATTTTGAAGTGGTGCCTCAAAAGTAATGCATCTTCCAGGTTTTTTGAAAACCAAAATCAAACAAATCAGTTCGACTGTAAGCTAACACAAACACAAATCACTTTTCGTGAGGTAAGCCCATTATGTAGCAACCTCATTCACTACAGAATAACATGTCCCCTTGCATGAATGCATGCTTGCACCCTACGTGGTATGCTGCCCACGAGTTCATTTAACCACCGCTGGTCTCATTTATTCCATTCTTCAGTGGGAATCCTGCGTAACTCGCATACGTTTCGTGGTAGGGCAGGACGTGTTCGCACAGTTCTTTTCAATCGATCCCAAGCATGTTTCATGAGATTCATATCGGGGGAACATGAAGGCCAATCCAGTTGGGCTATATCGGCATGATTGATGAAATTATTGACGATGCCTGCACGATGGACGTGGAAGTTGTCATCCGTAAACATGAATTTTCCCCCGAAATGCTGATGAAACGGTTCAACGATGGGTTGAAGGATTTTACTGTATTCTTGTATTGGGGAACGTTGAGTGTGCCCTGGTTGCAGAACAATTGCGCCCGGCTCCCCCTCCCCCCGCAGACCCCGTATGATGCCTCCAGAGAACATTACTAATCTGCCACCATGCAGTACTCGATAGGCGGGATGTCTCTGGCGTGCAGCACTACCAGGTGCCTCCACATACGGTGTCGACGGTTATCGGGTATCAGACATATGCTGCATTCATCTGTGAAAAGAACTTTGCATCAATTTTCCATAATCCATTCTTGGTAATTTTTTTCCCAGCTTTACCGTTCAGCATGGTGTCTGGGTTTAAGGGCTGGGCCTATCCACGGCCGTCTAGAATACGGAGAGGCGTTGTGGAGTCTGTTTCGTTCAGTTGGGTTCAATCACTACTGATCTGCATTTAGGGTAGTCAACCAGGTGGCAGATTCCCTACCTGTTGTTTTCCCCGCATTTTCTTAAATGATTTCAAAGAAATTAGAAATTTATTGAACATCTCCCGTGGTAAGTTATTACAATCCCTAACTCACCTTCCTATAAACGAATATTTGCCCCACTTTTTTCTCTTGAATTCCAACTTCATCTTCATGTTGTGATCTTTCCTACTTTTAAAGACACCACTCAAACTTATTCGTCTATTAATGTCATTCCACGCCATCTCTCCACTGACAGCTCGTAACATACCACTTAGTCGAGCAGCTCGCCTACTCTCTCCCAGTCTTCCCAACTGTCGGGGCAACGACAGGGTAATATTTATAGTTATAGTTTGATATACCACAGTGAAATAAAATGTACCATAATTGATAAGATAACGTTAGGTGATCAAACGTGTTTAATAAAATATAATAAGAAGTAGGCTATGATGAGGAAAATCGCGCAGTAAGGAAGGAACTAGGCCCAAAAAAGATGACCAGAATAACAGTGCAAAATAATATATAAATATATTTCAACAACCATAAGTTAACAACCAGATAAAAATTTGGAAATGGAAGAAAAATCAAAAAAAGATGTGCCACATTTACAAAAGTATACAATATGCATCGAAACCAGAACCCTGAAAAGAAAAAGGACGCATGGGAAGGGAAAGGGGACTAGGATGAGAAAGGATCTTGTTCACCGGGCAATTGAATAGTTTAGCAGTAGCAATAGATCATAAATGAGAACTGAAGAAGCTTTCTTTTTGCAAATAGTCCGTAGCGCAGTTCATAAGTAGAAAGAGTCTATGTGAAAGTTTTAAAGCGAAGCATTGCCACTCGACTAAGTAAAGTATTTATAATAGGCACATGCCAGAATGAAGGTAAAGTCCAAATGTAAACAAATGTGTTATGAGCCTTGCTCACCGAGTTGTAGCAGATAATGTCCAGCTGAAGTTGACATAATAGCACAGCACACAGTTGTTAGTGTGTGTAAATCCACCACTCCGCCACGAAAGCCCGACTCAAGGATGGATGGGCGGAGAGAGCAATTTAAAGAGGAAAGGAAGTTTCCAGAAACGAAGCGAAGGCTATACACACTGGCGAGTTCTAGAAAGAATAAAGTCACGTGGTGCACAGTACACAAGCACGGCAAAGTGTAGCACAGCTGACGTAATCAGTCGAGTTGACAGTAGGTGAGCAGAGTACATCATGCGGCGAGCGTAGAATAGAAGCAAGCAGCGCCAAGCAAGGTAGGGAAACGTAGAGTATATAAGGAGACCGTAATACAACCCAAACTTGACAACATTTTTGTGAAGCTACTCCTTTGTCGGAAATTACCCAGAACAAATCGAGCTGCTTTTCTTTGGACTTTTTCCAGTTCTTGAATCAAGTAATCCTGGTGAGGGTCCCATGCACTGCAACCATACTCTAGTTAGGGTCTTACCACAGACTTATATGCCCTCTCCTTTACATTCTTACTACAACCCCTAAAACCGTCATAACCATATGCAGAGATCTGTAGGCCTACCATTTATTTAGGTACAATCATATTTATGTGATTACTCCAATTAAGATCTTTCTTTATATTAACACCTAGGTACTTACAGTGATCCCCATCAGGAACTTTCACCCCACAAACGCAGTAATTGAAACTGAGAGGACCCTTCCTATTTGTGAAACTTACAAACCGGCTTTTAACCCCGTTTATTATCATACCATTGCCTGCTGTCCGTCTCACATTATCGAGGTCGTTTTGCAGTTGCTCACGACCTCGTAACGTATTTCTTACTCTACACAGAATAATATCACCCGCAAAAAGCCTTATCTCCGATTCCACTTTTTTACTCACAGCATTTATATATAAGAAAATATAAAGGTTCAATAATACTGTCTTGAGAAATTCCCCTCTTAATTATTATAGGGTCAGATAAAGCTCCGCCTACTCTAATTCTCTGAGATCTATTTTCTAAAAATATAGCAACCCATTCAGTCATTTTTTTTTTAGTCCAATTGCGCTCATTTTTGCCAGTAGTCTCTCATGATCTACCCTACCATATGTCTTAGACAGATCAATCGCGATACAGACCATTTGACCTCCTGAATCCAGAATATCTGCTATATCTTGCTGGAATCCTACAAGTTGAGTTTCAGTGGAGTAACCTTTCCTAAACCCGAACTGCCTTCTATCGAACCAGTTATTAATTTCGCATACATGTATAATATAATCAGAAAGATTGCTTTCCCAAACCTTATATGCAATGCATGTCAAACTGACTGGCCTGTAATTTTCAGCTTTATGTCTATCTCTCTTTCCTTTGTACAGAGGCTACTATAGCAATTCTCCATTCATTTGGTATAGCTCCTTCATGCAAACAATAATCAAATAAGTACTTCAGATATGATACTATATTCGAACACATTGGCTTTAGTATATCCCCAGAAATCTTATCAATTACAGCCGATTTTCTAGTTTTCAAATTTTGCATCTTATTGTAAATGTCGTTGTTATCGTAGGTAAATTTTAATACTTCCTTAGCATTAGTCACCTTCTCTATCTGGACGTTATCCTTGTAAGCAACAATCTTTACATATTGCTGACTGAATACTTCTCCCTTTTGAAGATCCTCACATACACACTCCCCTTGTTCATTAATGACTCTTGGAATGTCGTTCTTGGAACCTGTTCTGCCTTAAAGTACCTATACATACCCTTCCATTTTTCGCTAAATGCTTGCCATCATGATATCCTTAACTGACTTCTTTGCTAGATTCAATTTCCTAGTAAGTCCCTTCAATTTCTCCTTACTTCCACAGCCATTTCTAACTTCATTTCTTTCCAATCTGCATCTCCTTCTCAGTCTCTTTATTTCTCTGTTATAATAAAGTGGGTCTTTAGTGTTCCTTACCAACTTTAAAGGTACAGACCTATTTTCACATTCCTCAACAATTGCTTTAAACCCATCCCATATTCTGTTTACATTTTTATTTACCGTTTTCCACCGATGATAGTTACTGCCTAATAGCCCTAAGGTACTTTTAAGACCTTCCTTTCTATCACAATTTATTTTAACTGCGACAAAAACAGCTTCGTGATCACTAATACCATCTATTACTTCGGTTTTTCTATACAGCTCATCTGGATTTACCAGCACTACGTCCAGAATTTTCTTCCCCATACTTGGTCCCATCACTTTCTGAATCAGCTGTCCTTCCCATATTAACTTATTTGCCATTTGTTGGTCATGCTTCCTGTCGGTCGCATTACCTTCCCAATTGACATTTGGTAAATTGAGATCTCCCACTACAATCACATTCCTTGTTGGACACGTGGCTCTCGGTGGCCGCCATAAAGTCATTGTTGATCATGGTGGCTACAGGGTCGGGGTTCCTGCGGGCTAGAATTCACAGATACCGGTCTTCTACCGCAGATGGTGCCCTAGGCGGGGCAACTCATGAACACTACCTGTGTTTTGAAAACAATTCCAGGTCCATACCGAATCACTACGGCTCACTGCTATTCTCTTCACAACGTCTCTTTTTGACAGTCTTTGTTGACATAAAACAACAATCGGTGTGCTCTTGGACTAATTATGGACCGAGGATTGTCCTGGAGACACAATATAGAACAGGCCTTACAATGAACTGCGGCACGTGTGCCTGCTCTGAGACCTCTACTAGCGAACAAATATATCTCTTCAAATATTAAGAGAAATTTTTACCACGCATGTATCAGACCCATCTTTCTGTATGATTGTGAGGCCTGGGACTATGATCCTAAAACTCCACTTTCAAAATTATATGTTTTTCAAAAGCTCCTAGACTGTAATCTAAAAAAAACAAAAAAAGAAAAAAAAAAGATACGAACCGAACTTCGTATTCCGCTCATTAGATCTCAGATTAACAAAATAGTTAAGCTGACCACATCTAGAACCCTCTTTAGCCACTCAACCGATCCTGGCATCTTACTCTTAAAACGGGTCGTAAGGACCAAGAAGCCGAACCTAAGTTTCAAACATCGCGGCCCTTGGTTCACTTACGACCTGTTTTAAATAGGAAATCAGGAATCCTTTCAGCCTTTTCCAAATTCTAAACCATTCTCTCACTAATGAACCTCGAAATTAAAACCCTGAAAGGGGTCATTTGTTAAGAAGAAAGATTTTCCCTCCACTCACCACCCCCCTCAAACATTCGGCCCACAAAATTTCAAATCAAAATTAAGCGAAGATGGGGCTTCTTCTTTGACGGAAGGCAAAATACAGCCTCTCAGCTGGATCGATTTCTCCCCACCAGTGTAGTGAACAGAGATTTTTCCGACTCATCGGAATGGGTATCTATAAGAATAAGGCTCTAAGAGAGAAAAAGGAAGATAATTGTTGTTTGTTATGTGGAGAAATATTGGAAATAGGCACATCTGTTGAGAATATGTAGGGAAACAAACTTATTCAGGATCAAATTCCTGAGTAGTGATTTCAAAGCAAAAATAGAACGGAAGACAGAATATCATATAATTATAAAATTATTAAACAAAAAAAAAAAATGGATTGCACCGGGTAGGACTTGCAAATGTTTCTGGTATAGTGAACAGTATGTGGCAAAAGAGAATACAAGAAAGTAAGCACTAATTCAACTTATGAAGGGTAAAATAGATGTTGTCCTAGACTACACAACATAGTTAACATCTAGGGCAAAAACAAAGACATTTTTAATAAAAGGCCAATTTTGTAAGTAGCGCATGTAACAAAAAGCAATTTGGGTTACAATAAATTATCACTCTCTCCTCAGTTTCAGATGATGCGGAACAAGGGGGTGGGAATTCAATTCTGAATTACTGGATTTTCTCTGGAGTCGAACCAAGGAACAGTCATCGTGTGTTGTGCGGGTCAGTCGTTAAACTTATCCGTCTGCATGCAGCTGTTGTATGGAGTGAACGGACTTGCGAGACGACGAGAAAGTACAGTAAAACGAGTCTGTCAGTAAGGATTATGGCCGTCTCAGATAATAGCCTACCAACGAACCGGACTACCTACTGTGTGAAAATAGTAGAGACTTGTAAATTGGCACCAATTATTGGAGTCCGGTCATTCATGGTTGAATAAAATTGTGTGTATATAAATATGAGCGCACGCGCGCGCGTGTGTGTGTACTTACTGGGCCATCCTAGAATTCAATCAGAGCAATAAAACAGACAATGTTTTATGCGTAACAATATTTCCGCCTAGGAGCTTGTGTCTATAAAATGAGAGGACTACAGTGGTTCTTAACTTGGGAGAGTGGGTTGGCGATGATGGGGCCTTTAGTTGAAACCTCCCCTGTATGTGGGTGTGGTAAAATAAAACCCACGTTATCCCTGCATGTCGTAAGAAGCGACTAAAAGGGGCCCCTAGAAGCTCTGAACTTGGGAACGTGGGCTGGTGACCACCGGACACTTAGCTGAGTCCTGGCTTTGCTTTCACTTACTTGTGTCAGCTCGCAGCTTTCATTTATCCTATCCGACCTCCCTTGGTCAACTCTTGTTCTTTTCTGAACCCGACAGTACTGTATTAGGTTTGCGAGGCCTAGGGTGTCTTTCATTTTCACGCTCTTCATGGCCCTTGTCATTCTTTGGTCGTTACCCTCATTTATCGAAGTGTCGGACCACTTACACTCGTCCCTCTGATAAGTAGAGACGGGAATTTGCCTATTTTATTCCTTTGTTCAGAAACGTAAGCTTTTGAGATATAAATCCGTTTTAGGGTCCTTTAAGCTAGATTTCGTTGGTTTTATTGTGCCTATAATTGCCTATTTCAGGGGTTTGTGCCTATTTGGAGTATAATTGCCCTTCTGATGCCTTATGAATCTATTTTTAAAAAGCCGATTTTCCTCCAGTTCATTATGTTGTAATTGATGTGCTCGACAGTATTGTCTTCTCATTTCTCAATATCTCTTTACCCCACGAAACAAAATGAGAATTCTCGGAACTCACCAACCAAGAAATAGTTATTGGGAAGAAACAAGGAACAATTTGATCTCGAAACCATCAACCCCTCCAACCTTCTAAGAAATATGCGAGAACCAATCAACGTCGAACTACGTTGCACAACCCATATCCCTCATACCTCCTTCTCGAAGTGAACTGTTGTACGCGTACGCTTTATCTTCAGAACGTGTTGTGATTTATTGTGAAGACGAAGTGTGTCTGTTACAATGCCCAAAGAAAAATCACCCGGCAAGTTGGCTGTGCGCTTAGGGGCGCGCAGCTGTGAACTTGCGTCCGGGAGATAGTGGGATCGAGCTCCACTGTCGGCAGCCCTGAAGATGGTTTTCCGTGGTTTTCCATTTTCACACCAGGCAAATGCTGGGGCTGTACCGTAATTAAGGCAACGGTCGCTTCCTTCCCACTCCCAGGCCTTTCCCATCCCATCATCACCATAAGACCTATCTGTGTCGACGTGACGTAAAAAAATTGTAATTGCAAAGAAAAATCGTCGTCCTACTGGCTGAAGCGGTGGATCACAGGGGATCCCAATTTCACTACGGATGGAAGGGTAGTCTTCTGCCAAGCTTGCTGTAAGCAGGTAAGTTCGTTTGTTCGTTTTATCTTGTTTTGTGACTGAAAGTTGTGGAAAGTTGTTTTGATGCAATGCTGTATTAGTCGAGAACTTTCAATAATTTACATTACTAAAATGTAAATAATCATTTAATTACTTAACGAGGAATTAGAACGCCGGTGGTCTATTGTCACAGATTGGATTAAATTTTTAAAAAATCGGTTTTTTGAACTCTGAATCATTTCCTGTGAAAATAGAAATTTATAACTGAAATATTTTCTTTCTTCCTTTCTTAATCTGCTTACCCTCCAGGGTAGGTTTTTCCCTCGGACTCGGCGAAAGATCCCACCTCTACCATCTCAAGGGCAGTGTCCTGGAGCGTGAGACTTTGGGCCGGGGATACAACTGGGGAGGAGGACTAGTACATCACCCAGACAGCCTCTCCTTCTATGCTGAACAGGGTTCTTGTGAAGGCATGGAAAGATGGGAAGGAACAGTAAAGAAGAGGGGAGGAAGTGGCCGCGTCCTTAAGTTAGGTACCATTCCGGAATTTGCTAGGAGGAGAAGTGGGAAACCATAGAAAACCACTTCGAGGATGGCTGAGGTGGGAATCGAAGCCACCTCTATTCAGTTGATCTCCCAAGGCTAAGTGGACCCCGTTGCAGCCCTCGCGCCACTTTTCAAATTTTATGGCAGAGCCGTGAATCGAACCCGGACCTCCGTGGGTGGCGACTAATCACGCTAACAACTACATCACAGAAGCGGACTACAACTGAAAAGTATTTTTTTTTTTAAATCGTGAGTAACTTTTACCAGCTTTATTGAACTCCATTACGCTTCCGCTAAGCCTTCGCGAAACATAGGTTGAAGATCGAATGTGGTGCGGCTGCACCACAAGAGCAGGCCACTGAAAAGATGGTGGTGGTGATTATTGTTTTAAGAGGAAGTACAACTTGGCAACCATCCTCTATATAACACTAATCAGAGAGAAAAAATGAAGAGGTCCGACACTTCGAAAAATGAAGGTATCGGCCAAAGGAATACAAGGGCCACAAAGGGCGTGAAAATGAAAGCCTCCCTAGGCCTCCATACGTAATACCGTCGGGGTCGGAAAAGAACAAGAGTTGACCAAGGGAGGTCGGATAAGATAGATGAAAGTGAGGAGCCTGGCACAAGTAAGTGGAAGCAATGCCAGGACTCAGCTGAGGGCCCCGTGGTCGCCAACCCACGCTCCAAAGTCCAGAGCCTCTGAGGCCCCTATTAGTCGCCTCTTACGACAGGCAGGGGATACCGTGGGTGTTATTCTACCACCCTCACCCACAGGGGGCCACTGAAAAGACCGTTGGTCTGGATTGTTGAGGTCCGGTTAGTAGGGCCTAATTGTTGTGCTGGGGGGCTGGGGGGGCAAAGAGAGTCTGGGGTGCGTAAACTGCAGCATCCCATCTAGAGTCTTGCTAAATTGTGGGCGCAAGCCACGAGAACTTTCAGATCACGCGGTTTTCTAATTTTCAATGAGAGTGGCAGCCTTGTGGGCGCACATGATGCAGGAGCTATTGCAGGCAACAGAAAATTGTCTTCATGACAACTAAGCCGGCGAATAGCAACATATAAAATGTTCACATATCTGAGTTTTGTAGTGCTTCCGTTTTAATTCTTCTATGTAAGTAAGAATAGGCTACTGCTAGGGGCAGCTTGGTGAGTCCCTGGCAAGCATATAGAAAGGATATCTCCTCTACGCTACTCAGGTATCGTTTCACGTCATTTGTATTATTTTTCCACCGCTGAACTCGACAGGAAACTGCCAGATTAAAACTGAACATTTTTGAGGACATACAGTACTTCCATGTAAATTACGAATTCTCTTGTTCCTACTTTAAAGTTTTGTACTTCTAGAAACATCACCTGTCTCTCTTTTTTTTATGAAATACTAAGCATTATTGCCAATTAGACCAACTGTGGAAATTTAAGATATAGGAATATTGTAATTCAAGTCAGTTTTATTATTTTCTAGATCAAATGTGAAAAGATACCATATAGATCAACATAGAAATACTGCGATGCATTTGACACGAGTACAGAAAGCGTTTTTCATCGCAGATTTTCTACCAGTCCACTGTGAACAGCGACCAACAACAATTTTCTATAGACCTGTGCACTGCAATGGTGGGAGCTAATATCCCCCTGCATAAACTGGAGCATCTACAAACTTCAACAAGCTGCCGGGAGCAATCACCGAGTTGGAGAAGAGTGGCTTTCCACTGGTGGAGTCATTTAGGATTGTGGAAGAAGTCAGGAGAAGTTTTGACGGGGCCTCTGGGAAGGTAGTCGCTGTCAGCAAAAAGTTTTACTAGAGTCCTGCAGCAAAATCCATGATGGAAAGCGACGGTAAAAGTAGCCAGGGTGCAACGAGGTGAGGTAGATGAAGCAGTTGAACTAAAACCAGATGAAGTGGCTTCACTGAAGTTTTGTTCGATCACTTCCTGTGATGTTGAGAGATCTTTCTCTCAGTACAAAATATTCTGCCCGACAGGAGAACAAGATTGTTACCGGAAAAAAATTGAGAAGTTGCTTGTAAATTCCTTTTATAGTAATTGAGTGTGTTATTTAATTATAAGTATATTTCATGCCAATTTGTTGCCTATTTTACACGATAGTGCCTATTTACATGCCTATTTTGGCTCATTTAAGAGCCTATATGCCTGCCTATTTTAACCGATTTTATTGCTTATAATTCTCATCTCTACTGATAAGTGTTAATAGAGGATTCTTACTCAATTGTACTTCCTCTTAAAACCCACCACCACAACCACCACCACCACCACCACCACCACCACCACCACCACCATCTGCTAAGTGAGGACGTAAAAATCGGTAGATTTTGATATTATTTTATATTTTCTGTAATATTTTTAAAATAGATCTTCCGAAACACAGGCAACACTGGATCAATAGCAACTGTTAAAAAGAAGACGCTGGAATATCTTGGGCACATTACGTGGAACGATAGAACTTACAGCCTGGGGCTGAGTGGCTCAGACGGTTGAGGCACTGGACTTCTGACCTCTACTTGGCTGGTTCGATCCTGTTTCAGTCCGATGGTCAAATACTCAAATACGTCAGCCTCATGTTGGTAGATTTACTGGCACGTAAAAGAACTGTTGCTGGACTAAATTCCGGCACCTCGGCGTCTCCGAAAACCGTAAAAGTAGTTAGTGGGACGTAAAGCTATTATTATTATTATTATTATTATTATTATTATTATTATTATTATTATTATTATTATTATTATTATTATTATAGAACTTTACAGGCTTTTCAGTCTGTCGAGGCACGCGGCGTGGCGCTTAGAACACTATAACATACCTGTAAAAAATAGACTATTATAAGTGGTATGTTATAGTGTTCTGAGGGCTGCGATTTGTGTTTCGGCGTACTGGAAAGTTTATAGTTCTGTTAACTGTGTTTGCACTTAGTCAACTATGAGGAACGAGTAAAAAATATCGGCTTCTACGGGACGCAATACTCGCAGCACCATTAGGGAAACAGAAAAGTACAAGAGCATCTACTACTAGAAGAGTTTCTGGTTGACGAATATGAGAGAATGGTATGATTTGAACTTGGCTCAACTCTACCAGTTTGTGAGCTCCACAAATCATAGATAACTATGATGACAGAAACATCCGGAACGGATAAGGGAGTCACAAAGGAGCAGAATTATCTCCCTCTCTCGGGGGGACAGGGATCTTTCATTGCACTTTCCTCCGCCAATTACGTTACTCTCAAATTATTTATTTACTATGATACTAACTACAGAAATATGCAAGGTCTAGCGGAAAAAGATATAGTCCTTGCCTTTGTACTTCGTACATAAGGGCCCTTTTACACGATACACTGCTTTCCACGCCACTCCACTCCACTCCACTCCACCAGAGGTGTAGAAAAAGGCCGGTAACATTCACACGAGACACTTCGTGTGGCGCAACCTCCGTCCACTCTCGTCAACAGCAGGCTGCTGTCAACCGGCCTGAAGTGTCTTCCACTCTGGGCGACCGGAAGCTCACTAAATCAGATTAGCTCGTTCAGACGGTCAACATTATGAGCTACAAGTTCGAAGATTTCGTTTCAAAATGTCGGTTCCATTCATAGATACTGAAAAGTTAATAATGGAAATACAAAATCGTCCTTGTCTGTGGGATTAACGAACGACAGACTATCCAAATAAAATAAAAGGCTTCAAATGTGGAATGAAGTTTCCCCTGAAGTGATTCCAAATTTTGCCGAACTGGACAACTTCAAAGAGAGAGAGAAGTTGATAACTACAGTAATAGGCTATATGTGTTATACGTTAACTATTTATTCGATATTACAATAGCATGGGTCATTGAAAAATAATTAATCAAGGTTTTTTAGCAGTCTTCATTTCAAAAGAACTGCTTCCAATTAAATTCCAAAATAACATTTTCTCTTTTCGGACCGAGCACGATACCTGAAGTCGCTTATGTGCGGCCATTATCCAGTATTCGGGAGATAGTGGGTTCGAACCCAACTGTCGGCAACCCTGAAGACAGTTTTCCGTGGTTTCCCATTTTAGCACCAGGCAAATGCTGGGGCTGTATCTTAATTAAGGCTGTACCGGAAGGTACACCTCAACGCCGCGCATTCAAAACTAGCGCCTAAATGAACTCCTCTATTGATGAAACAGTGAAACTGAAACTACGCTAACTTGGAACTTTAATCAGAAGATTTCACCACCTAAATATTGAGTAATTTTGTTATTGTGCAGTTTCCTAACCTGAGTGAATTTCTACTTGTTTTGTTTGACATTCATCAAGAAGTTTGGACATTCTTCCACAGATAACACCACTAAAAGCTATGATCATGCACCCTGGTGTGAAGTGAAAGAACTTATAATTTAAAGAAATTTTGTATTTCTAGGTCTTTGTAACTGATTGATGTTCATTTATTTTTGGGTTGGCAATTCTTCCTTTTCTTCCGCCAGTTTTGAATCTAGCCAGTCCCTAATTTTTGTAATTAATTTCCAACCAATCCCGTATTTCTTCTTCACTTTGGATTAACCAATAAAATTGAGGGGTATGGCTGGTTTAGTCGTGAAAAATCTCGAATCTTCCCTGAGGGTTTATAAACTGCGGCTTTTCACGTCTCTTGGCCAATTGATCGTCATCTTACTGTGTGTGTATGTCAAAGCAGGAGGCGGGCGACCTCTTTCATCGGTCAGCAGTACATCTACAAGGTAATGGCCACATAACATCTTTCGTTCTTGCTAACTCCGCAGTTTAACCCTAGAGAAAGGTCCGAATCGTTAACTATGTAACCTACGTTTCTAAAAATGTAACTTTCTGCCGACTAATGTAAAAACTTCATAAAATCTTTAACTGTAAATCGGGGATAGAGAGTGATGTACCCTCTCGAGCTCCCCTTCATCTTGGTTTGAGGTGACTACGTTTCGTAACTGTTTTTCCTTTTGTAATGTGTTAAAGTAATTTCTATACGAGTCACCTCAGTAGCTTGGGATTAGCCCCTGTTTTCTTCGGCCTAGGGCCCTTTAGGTTTTTTTTGAGTTCGTTATATTGGAGCGCAGTGTGCCTCCATTCATTTTGTGTTTGGGCCAGTTATTTAACCTGTTCCTTTTCTATGAAGGCCCCCACAGGTTGGGTATTAAATACCCCTGTATAAATCAGTTTTCATATCGCAAGTTGTGCCTTGAGAGGCCAGTGTTTGTAAGTTGACGTTGCCTTAAGTAGGCAGTAAGAAACTGAGAGCCTGTTAGCTCTTTTCCAAGTTTTGTAACTGTAAAGTGTGCCTCTGGGAGGCTAGATATTGTGATTTAGGGAGCAAGTGCTCTTGAATTAGGGGATTTCTGCCCCTCATTAAATAATACCTCTTCCTTTCGTAAAATTGAAAAATTAGGGGCTTAAAGCCCAAACTGTTAAGGTTCTGAATCTTGGGTTTTCCCCAATCTTGTTTAATGATTGCTACTTGTACCTGTAATATTGCCATTAAAAAATTGTTAAGTTTGAAGTTCTGAAAATATAACCTTCTTTTTAAGTTTTTAATTAATTTTGATATTGTAGTTAGACCCATTCACCCCAGCACCTTCTTTCACCTCTGCGTTCCATGGATACCACGGAACAAAGGCCACGGCCGCTTCCTTCCCACTCCTAGCCCTTTCCTGTCCCATCGTCACCATAAGACCTATCTGTGTCGGTGCGGCGTAAGCAACTTGTAAAAAACACAATCTTATTCGTGAGAACTGCCAGTGTTTTATTTCCATAAGTTAGGTGTAGGTAGCGAGGTCATACTGGTAGCTCACTACATCAGTCGTTCAAACGGTCAACATTGTGTGCGTCATAAGTTCGAAGTTTCTGTTTCAAAATATCGGCGGAATACATTTTGTCATGTTGGTATCCTGACGCTGTAAACTTGCTTCAGGGATTGACAACAATTCAAACAAATTCCCACTCATACGGAAGTAATTAAGGAACATTTTTAGATCACTGGTACGTTCATCTAGCTCCTCGTTCTAGGTGATATGAATTCAATGGATGGACCCAATGAACCTTAGTACTCTTCTTTCACCTCAACCTTCTTTTCGTAAGAATAAAAATCCCAGGGATAACGTGTGTGTCCATGGACCATATTCAAACCGAGACGCAAAATATGTGGTGGGGACGAGAAGTTGCCGGCAAGTTGACGGAAGTGGACAGCAAGTGTCTGAGTAGTGGAGTGGAGTGACGTGGCGTGGCGTGGAAAGCAAGTGGACCGTGTGAAAGGAGCGTAAGTACGTAAGACTAACTAATCCACCCATGATCTAAAAGAAACTTCTTTCTTTCTTAATGTGCTTACCCTCCAGGGTTGGTTTTTCCTTCGGACTCAGCGAGGGATCCCACCTCTACCGCCTCAAGGGCAGTGTCCTGGAGCTGCAGACTCTGGATCGGGGTATACAACTGGGGAGGATGACCAGTAACTCGCCCAGGCTGTCTCACCTGCTATGCTGAACAGGGGCCTTGCGGGGAGATGGGAATATTGGAAGGGATAGACAAGGAAGTGGGAAGGAAGCGGCCGTGGCCTTAAGTTAGGTACCATCCCGGCATTTGCCTGGAGGAGAAGTTGGAGACCACGGAAAACCATTTCCAAGATGGCTGAAGTGGGAATCGAACCCACCTCTACTCATTTGACCTCCCGAGGCTGAGTGGACCCCGTTCCACCCCTCGTAAAATTTTTCAAATTTCATGGCAGAGCCGGGTATCAAACCCGGGCCTCCGCGTGTGGCAGCTAATCACACAAACCACTACACCACAGAGGCGGACAGATATTATATCATTATTGTATTTACGAAGCAGTATGTCATTCTATTGTTTTTCTCTCTATATATGTTATGTAGTATATTAGCTATGTTTATGTAGTTCAGTAAGCCTATAGTGGTGTAGAAATTAAGTTCAAATTTTTTATGTTACTGGTGTATTAACTGTACTGGTTAAGTGTAAGACAGGGACAAGAGTATCTATCTATCTATCTATCTATCTATCTATCTATCTATCTATCTATCTATCTATCTATCTATCTATCCATCCATCCTTATGTTTTATGTTTGTAATGTTTTGGGGTTCGAACTCACTAGTTTCTCCCGAATGCAAACTCACTTCTGCGGGCCCATAAGCGCACGGTTAACTCGCTCTGTTTACTATAATTAATGTCAATTATTACCATCATCATTAATATTGTTAATAATATTGTTGTTATATTTGTTAATTTCTAGATTCATATTATATCATTACTAGCTGATGTACCCGTGCTTCGCTACGGAATTCTACATTGTACACAGAATTCTAGGCTAGGTAGTGTACACGTTGTGAACAAGATTGTATCAAATTGCATAGCTCTTAACGTTACCCTAGAAACGCGACGGGGAAGTCACCAAACGTCTTTTCTCATATGAAGACTGTGTTAGGGAATTTTCATTGTAATGATAGGCCCGCTTGCCTACCATCAGTCATCACCAGGTTGGGGAGTTTTCATTATAATGGCAGACACTCACCCTCCACCAGCCATTGTACATCCTCAGAAAGACTGTCTTAGTGGTTTTCCAACTGAAATGAATATAGGTCATTGCAATGACGTCAGTAGGAATGGCGCGATTAAAAGCAATACTTTCATATGAAATACTCCATCAAATGAAAGACCACACACTTTCTCACTTTTAACGAACAATACTATGCTGGAATTCCAGAGCTGGAATGACCAAGTCGCAGACAGTTCTGATCCGTGAACACTCTTCGTCTTTTTCCTGCGGTGCGGGGGGGAGGGGGTGGGGAAGGCGAATAGTGGAGAGTCCCAGGGCAAAAACTATGCCTTTTTACTAATCTGTTTCCGTGGAGTACCCGATGAGTCGGGAAATCTCAATTCACTACAATGGCAACGGAAAACCTATCTGATTTGGAGGCAATTTTTTCCTCCAAGCCAGAGGAGAAGCCCCCTCTTCACTGCTGATTAAATGAATATAGAATTTAATAAAAGTGAAGAGGAAGAAGTTTTTCTTAAGAAACGGCTCTTTTCAGGTTTGACTTTTGAGTTATTTAGTGAATTATGGTGCTATCATTTGAAATAGGCTTAAATAGTAATTCTAGACCAGGCTATACTACTACTACTACTACTACTACTACTACTACTACTACTACTAAGTGAGCCTCTGCCGTAAGTGTGCATACAGCTCATTCAAAACAGCGCGTCAGAGTAGGGATCGAATAACTGGAATACTATGATGAACCAGTGTGTTTCGTACCTGCAGTATCAGAAAATGTATGAACCAGAGGGAAATGAAAATGAAAACCTACAACCTATTTTCCAGTCATTGACCGGGTCGGGGATGTAATAAATGAAGCATATATATAGGCTGTTAGTACGATGGGGTCGCCACTCACAGTGATATATTAATGACTGAGAGATGCTATGAAAAGAGAATGGAGAGTGTTGCTGGAATTAAAGATGACAGGTAAAACCGGAGTACCCGTAGAAAAACATGTCCCGCCTCCGCTTTGTCCAGCACAAATCTCACATGGAGTGACCGGAATTTGAACCACGGTTACCAGCGGCGAGAGGCCGACGCGCTGCCGTCTGAGCCACGGAGGCTACATGAACCAGAGGAATGGCATGCTAAAGAAGAAAGTTTTCCAATTCCCCAGCTATTTCCCGCCTATGTTCAGTCGGGCTGTTATACTCGGTACGCAGTAGTAATCCCATCTATCGGAGTTGAGCGGGACCATAAGAAACGAAGAACATCATAACAAACAATGTTCAATGTAAAGTTATTGTTGATCAGTAACAAACAATGGTCAATGTAAAGTTATTGTTGATCAGTGTTATGCGCTTTCGATACTGTAGGCCTGCTGAAATACCACTCTTATCATAGTCGGTACAGTAAAACTGAATGAAACATAAATGATGAGAAATCGTATTGTCTATAACTTTTGTTGTAGTACTTTTCGATAGCACCAATAACATAGGTACCGGTATTTAAAAATTAAATTTTAGGCGCCTTCCCCTAAACTACCATTTCATCTCGGGCGAATACAATTATTTACAGCCTAGACTGTAGTTTCTTATTCCCCGACTCTATATAGCGGTTTTCATTAAATTCTGTTAACCCATTTTCTCGTGGCTAGGCGTTTATATGGACTTACCAACAAAACTACAAATTCATTAATATCTGTGTTATCAGAGCCGGCATGGTAAAGATGTATAAGACATAATTGTTGGAAATTTAATTCTATATAACTTTAGTTATATAGTATTTATCGATAGGACCGCTAATAATATAAATATTCTATCTATCTATCTTAATCTGTTTTCCCTCCAGGGTTGGCTTTTCCCTCGGACTCAGCGAGGGATCCCACCTATACCGCCCCCACCTATACCGCCTCAAGGGCAGTGTCCTGGAGCTTCAGACTGGGGAGAATGACCAGTACCTCGTCCAGGCGGCCACACCTGCTATGCTGTGCAGGGGCCTTGCGGGGGGATGGAAAGATTGGAAGGGATAGACAGGGAAGAGGGAAGGAAGCGCCCGTGGCCTTAAGTGAGGTACCAACCCGTCATTCGCCTGGAGGAGAAGTGGGAAACCACGGAAAACCACTTCCAGGATGGCTGAGGTGGGAATCGAACCCACCTCTACTCAATTGACCTCCCGAGGCTGAGTGGACCCCGTTCCAGCCCTCGTACCAATTTTCAAATTTCGTGGCAGAGCCGGGAATCGAACCCGGACCTCCGGGGGTGGCAGCTAATCACGCTAACCACTACACCACAGAGGCGGACAATATAAATATTCGAGAATTAAATTTAAGACCTTCCCCTAAACTACCATTTCACTCGGTGTGAATAAAATTATTTATAGCCTAGATTGTAGCGGCTCATCCTCCGACTTTACATACGGATTTTCATCGAATTATCTTCAGCCGTTTATTCGTGATGCGTGTACAGACAGACAGACAGACAGACAGACGGACGGACGGACGGACGGACAGACAGACAGACAGACAGACAGACAGACAGACAGACAGACAGACAGACAGACAGACAGACAGACAGACAGACAGACATTACGGAAAAGTAAAAAGTACATTTTCTTGTTACTATGGACATGACCGATACAGAAATACCATTCTTTTCAAATTCTCAGCAATGAACAGACAAAACTCTTATTTTATATATATAGATAGAAGATAGATAGACTGTATTTACGAAGCAGTATGTCATTCTACTGTTTTTCTCTCTATATGTTATGTAGTATATTAGTTATGTTTATGTAGTTCAGTAAGCCTATAGTGGTGTAGAAATTAAGTTCAAATTTTTATGTTACTGGTGCATTAACTGTACTGGTTAAGTGTAAGACAGAGACAAGAATCTCTATCTATCTATCCTTATGTTTTATTTTAGTAAAGTTTGTAATCTCATATGCTAAATACTGTATAATATCCATAATCATGTTTATTGTTTTTATCATCTCCCCAGAGGTTCACAAGTGCAGTTTTTTTAATTTCGTGTGGCTATTTCTAGCCGAGTGCAGCCCTTGTAAAGCAGACCCTCCGATGAGGGTGGGCGGCATCTGCCATGTGTAGGTAACTGCGTGTTATTGTGGTGGAGGATAGTGTTATGTGTGGTGTGTGAGTTGCAGGGATGTTGGGGACAGCACAAATACCCATCCTCCGAGCCACTGGAATTAACCAATGAAGGTTATAATCCCCGACCCGGCCGGGAATCGAACCCGGTACCCTCTGAACCGAAGGCCAGTACGCTGACCATTCAGCCAACGAGTCAGACACAAGTGCAGTGATTCCACTTACATGTATTAGGCTGTTCTCTGTCATCTTTCCTATATGACCTCCCTGGGTCAAATCTTGTTATCTTCAGATAAGTTTGCGAGGCCTTGTGAGTCTCCCTCCTTCTGCATACACCCCTTCCCGGCGACACAACGTAAGTGCTTCATCTCTACTGGCCTACGGCTGTCATTATTTCTTCATCTGCAGCGCCCTAGTCCGGTTCACCGCTCGCTCCACCCTGCCCCCCTTTGACATAACCCCTCCCACCGATACTACGCCTACTAATAAACACAGCTTCATCTACAAATTTCGTTACTCACTGTCTGTGTCTAATTTATCATTTATAATGTACTTGCCTTTCATTGCTCCCGTGCTTGTCTTGGTTTCTAATTTTTGGACTTCAGGAACTGATTCTGCCTTTTATATACAAGGTATTTATTTGGCTTATGACTAGTATGCCGACCCCGCGGTGTAGGGGTAGCGTGCCTGCCTCTTACCTGGAGGCCACGGGTTCGATTCCCGCCTAGGTCATGGACTTTTACCTGGATCTGAGGGATGGTTCGAGGTTCACGCAGCCTACGTAATTAGAATTCAGAAGCTATCTGACTGTGAGATGGCGGCCCCGGCTAGAAAGCCAAGAATAATAGCCGGGAGAATTCGTCGTGCTGACCGTAGGGCACCTTGTAATCTGAGCAGCGGTCGCTTGATAGGCGATGGGGGAGGAGGTTATGACTAGCATCACATCGTCCGGTTCCTTCGCTGAATGGATAGCCTAGTGGCCTTCGGTTCAGAGGGCCCTGGTTTCGATTCCCTCCCAGTCATAACCAAGTTTGTTTAATTCCTCTAGCTCGGGGACTGGGTATTAGTGATCGACATTATTCACGACTTCATTTTCATTGACACACAACGTATCACAGCTACAGATCACCATAGAAACATGCAGCAGTGAATACAGTTCTCCACATAGGGAAGGGCATCCGGAAACAAAAACTAGGCTTAATCCACATTAATGCCGACCTTAGATAACGGAAAAAAGGACCAGGAAATGATAATAATAAGAAGACTAGCATCACATCATGAGCTTATAACTAAACTAACCGGGTGAGTTGGCCGTGCGGTTAGGGGCGCGGTTGTGAGCTTGCATCCAGGAGATAGTGGGTTCGAACCCCACTGTCGGCAGCCTTGCGATGGTTTTCCGTGGTTTCCCGTTTTCACATTAGGCAAATACTGGAGCTGTACCTTAATTAAGGCCACGGCCGCTTCCTTCCCAATCTTAGGCCTTTCCTATCCCTTCGTCGCCATAAAACCTATTTGTGTCGGTGCACGTAAAGCCAATTGTAAAAAAAAAAAAAAAAAAAAAAAAAACTAAACTAATTAAGTTTATGACTATCTACTCGGGAAGATTACTAACAGATTTCTACATTGCAATATATTTGATTGTTCATCTGTTGCCAACAGAAAATCCTCTGGATCGTCAGGAAAGGGTCGCATAATCTGTTCTGTGTAACCTGCAGCCCGACGTTAACACCCTGTTTGTGGGGATGGTAGAATAACACCCACGGTTTCCCCTGCATGTTGTAAGAGGCGACTAAAAGGGTCCCCAAGGGCTCTGAACTTTGAAGCGTGGGTTGGCGACCACGGAGCCCTTGGCTGAGTCCTGGCATTCCTTCCACGTACTTGTGCCACGCTCCTGACTTTCATCTATCCTATCCGACCTCCCTTGGTCAACTGTTGTTCATTTCCGACCCCGACTGCATTAGAGCACTCGAGGCCTAAGGAGTCTTTCATTATCACGCCCTTCATGGCCCCTGTCTTTCTTTGGCCGATACCTTCATTTTTCGAAGTGTTGGATCTCTTCCATTCTCTGTGATTAGTGTTATATAGAGGATGGTTGCCTAGTTGTACTTCCTTTTAAAACAATAATCACCACCACCTCCCGATGTTAACAAATACACGTGAAAAGGACGTATTCGGATTGGCTGCCGCCTCTGCAGCGTTGTTCAACCATTATATCCTATTTTATGAAATTTACGGCAACTTTTAAAATATTGTACTTGTATTGCAACGTTAATAGTAAATTTTGGGGTGAGAGACTGTTTCGTATGGCGAATATTGCACTAAGTCTAACTGGGCATGTTTAGTTAATAATAGGTCGTTGTATAAAGATGGCGGAAATCGTGAAACATCGGTCCGGCAAACCTGTGAAAAGTGGTGAAAAAGTTTGGTTTTAAACGTGTTGTATAGATTTTGTTAAAATAATACCGACATTGGGGTCTAGCGGTGAAAGAAATAGATTCGTTATGGCAGAAATGAAATGGCGTATGGCTTTTAGTACCGGGAGTGTCCGAGGACATGTTCGGCTCGCCAGGTGCAGGTCTTTCGATTTGACACCCTTAGGCGACCTGCGCGTCGTGATGAGGATGAAATGATGATGACGACGACACAAACACCGAGGCCCGTGCCAGAGAAATTCACCAATCATGGTTAAAATTCCCGACCTTGCCGGAAATCGAACCCGGGACCACTGTGACCAAAGGCCAGCACGCTAAGCATTTAGCCATGGAGTCGGACGTAATGGCAGAATTTACCACTGTCAGCAAGTAGTGTTAACGAGCACATCACCATTTTTAAGCGCCGTATACACATAGGAACATGGTTCGGCGAACTTGGTCTTTTTCAAAGTTCATGAACCAGGATCGTTTGTATGTGTTGTTTCACGAACCATGTTCATGGGGACCAGTGGCGTATGCTGGGATCAAGACGTGGGCTACCACTAGACTTAGGTTATCCCTTTTCGATGGTTGGTTTAGTGATCGTCAAGCCTTCAGCGTTTTGATCTGCAGTCAATAGCCAACGGAGAAGCCTGCTGCCTTGTCAAGGCTGCTTCACGAGTTACTGCCCTAGCCTCTGCTACTGCCAATGCTCAACCCCTGAGCAGTGGAGATGATAGCCTAAGGTTTGGCAAATGAAAGTCCGGCTTTGTAGCTACATGGATAGAATGCTTGCCTTTAATCCGATGGCCGCGGTACAGTTTTCAGAACCAACCCCCCCTCATACTGTTAATTCCCTTGGCTTGGGGACCGGGTGTTTATGACGCCTTCGCCATTCATTTTATACTCATTATGTTACCACCAAGCCTATACATATGCCATGTTCCATTATTATTATTATTATTATTATTATTATTATTATTATTATTATTATTATTATTATTATTATTATTATTATTATTATTATTATTATTATTATTATTATTATTATTAATTAATTAAAATGTTAAATTTTACAACGGTCGCACCCATCCTTCACTGGTTAATTAGCTTCCTCGGGAGACCAGCGGTGGTGTCCGACCAATGACCACAGGTTTGATTCCAACCAACAAAAGAGAACACTAAACCTGAAAGATTGCGTTTCATTTTAGTGGATCTACCAATAAAAAGAAAACTATAATGTTCCTATAACAGCAGCCCTGCAGTGTCTTTCTACAAGGATGTACAAACGGTTGTGAAATATCAGTACTCTGTTATGCATATAATTCTGAAGTGTGATGTGAGGAAGTATATACTGTGAGTAACGCATGGTTGATAGCAGTGACGATCTGTCGGACCGAAGCCTAGCACACCTATCCCCGGTCCCCGCTCCTAACCGATATACAGCAGCAAGCCGCGTGTGGCGAGTCGAGGGGACAGGGACGAGAGTCTGGGCTGCAATACAGTGTCCGATGCTTTGCTCTCAGAAATACTTTTTCTTCTTTATCTGTAATACTTTTTCTTCTTTATCTGTTTATCCTCCAGGGTCGGTTATTCCCTCGGACTCAGCGAGGGATCCCACCTCTACCGCCTCAAGGGCAGTGTCCTGGAGCTTCAGACTCTCGGTCGGGGATACAACTGGGGAGGATGACCGGTACCTCGTCCAGGCGGTCGCACCTGCTATGCTGAACAGGGGCCTTGAGGGGGGATTGGAAGGGATATACAAGGAAGAGGAAAGGAAGCGGCCGTGGCCTTAAGTTAGGTACCGTACCATTCCGGCATTTGCCTGGAGGAGAAGTGGGAAACCACGGAAAACCTCTTCCAGGATGGCTGAGGTGGGAGTCGAACCCACCTCTACTCAGTTGACCTCCCGAGGCTGAGAAGCGGTGATAAGGGAACAGGGAACTGGAAATCAAGTAGGGATGACATAAAATTGTTAGTGTTGAACTGTAGAAGTATTGTAAGGAAAGGAATAGAATTAAGTAACTTAATAGATATATATTCACCAGATTATGTAATAGGAGTTGAATCATGGCTGAGAAATGATATAATGGATGCAGAAATTTTCTCACGGCACTGGAGTGTGTATCGTAGAGATAGGATAGGAAGGGTGGGAGGCGGAGTGTTCATTCTGGTGAAAGAAGAATTTGTAAGCTACGAAAAAGTTAAAGATGAGACACATGAAATTCTAGGTGTAAGGCTCATTTCTAAAGATAATAGGCAACTTGATATATTTGGAGTGTACAGATCGGGAAAGGGTAGCACTGACGCGGATTCAGAATTATTTGATAGGATAGTCAGCTATGTGGGAAACGACATGGAAAGAAATGTGATTGTAGCGGGAGATCTGAATTTGCCAGATGTCAATTGGGAAGGAAATGCGAACGACAGAAAGCATGACCAACAAATGGCAAATAAGTTAATATGGGAAGGACAGCTGATTCAGAAAGTGATGGAACCAACCAGAGGGTAAAATATCCTGGATGTCGTGCTGATAAAACCAGATGAGCTTAATAGGGAAACTGAAGTAATAGATGGTATTAGTGATCATGAAGCTGTTTATGTGGTAGTTAAAAATAAATGTGATAGAAGGGAAGGTCTTAAAAGTAGGACTGTTAGGCAGTACCACATGGCTGATAAAGCAGGCATGAGGCAGTTTCTAAAAAGTAGCTATGATCGGTGGAAAACGGTAAATATAAATGTAAACAGACTCTGGGATGGGTTTAAAGAAATTGTTGAGGAATGCGAAAACAGGTTTGTACCATTAAGGGTGGTAAGGAATCGTAAAGACCCGCCTTATTATAATAGAGAAATAAAGAGACTAAGAAGGAGGTGCAGACTGGAAAGAAATAGAGTTAGAAATGGCTGTGGAAGTAAGGAGAAAATTGAATCTAGCAAAGAAGGCAGCTAAGGATAATATGATGGCAAGCATAATTGGCAGTCATACGAATTTTAGTGAAAAATGGAAGGGTATGTATAGGTATTTTAAGGTAGAAATAGGTTCCAAGAAGGACATTCCAGGAATAATTAATGAACAAGGGGAGTGTGTATGTGAGGATCTTCAAAAGGCAGAAGTATTCAGTCAGCAATATGTAAAGATTGTTGGTTACAAGGATAATGTCGAGATAGAGGAGGAGACTAAGGCCAAAGAAGTAATAAAATTTACATATGATAACAATCACATTTACAATAAGATACAAAAGTTAAAAACTAGAAAAGCGACTGGAATTGATCAGATTTCTGGGGATATACTAAAGACAATGGGTTGGGATATAGTACCATATCTGAAGTACTTATTTGATTATTGTTTGGTCGGAGGAGCTATACCAGATGAATGGAAAGTTGCTATAGTTGCCCCTGTGTATAAAGGAAAGGGTGATAGACATAAAGCTGAAAATTACAGGCCAGTAAGTTTGACATGCATTGTATGTAAGCTTTGGGAAGGCATTCTTTCTGATTATATTAGACATGTTTGTGAAATTAATAACTAGTTCGATAGAAGGCAATTTGGTTTTAGGAAAGGTTATTCCACTGAAGCTCAACTTGTAGGATTCCAGCAAGATATAGCAGATATCTTGGATTCTGGAGGTCAAATGGACTGTATCGCGATTGACCTGTCTAAAGCATTTGATAGGGTGGATCATGGGAGACTACTGGCAAAAATGAGTGCAATTGGACTAGACAAAAGAGTGACTGAATGGGTTGCTATATTTCTAGAAAATATATCTCAGAGAATTAGAGTAGGCGAAGCTTTATCTGACCCTGTAATAATTAAGAGGGGAATTCCTCAAGGCAGTATTATCGGACCTTTATGTTTTCTTATATGTATAAATGATATGAGTAAAGGAGTGGAATCGGAGGTAAGGCTTTTTGCGGATGATGTTATTCTCTATAGAGTGATAAATAAGTTACAAGATTGTGAGCAACTGCAACGTGACCTCGAAAATGTTGTGAGATGGACAGTAGGCAATGGTATGTTGATAAACGGGGTTAAAAGTCAGGTTGTGAGTTTTACAAGTAGGAAAAGTCCTCTCAGTTTTAATTACTGCGTTGATGGGGTGAAAGTTCCTTTTGGGGATCATTGTAAGTATCTAGGTGTTAATATAAGGAAAGATCTTCATTGGGGTAATCACTTAAATGGGATTGTAAATAAAGGGTACAGATCTCTGCACATGGTTATGAGGGTGTTTAGGGGTTGTAGTAAGGATGTAAAGGTAAGACCCCAACTAGAGTATGGTTCCAGTGTATGGGACCCTCACCAGGATTACCTGATTCAAGAACTGGAAAAAATCCAAAGAAAAGCAGCTCGATTTGTTCTGGGCGATTTCCGACAAAAGAGTAGCGTTACAAAAATGTTGCAATGTTTGGGTTGGGAAGAATTGAGAGAAAGAAGAAGAGCTGCTCGACTAAGTGGTATGTTCCTGGCTGTCAGCGGAGAGATGGCGTGGAATGACATTAGTAGACGAATAAGTTTGAATGGCGTTTATAAAAGTAGGAAAGATCACAATATGAAGATAAAGTTGGAATTCAAGAGGACAAACTGGGGCAAATATTCATTTATAGGAAGGGGAGTTAGGGATTGGAATAACTTACCAAGAGAGATGTTCAATAAATTTCCAATTTCTTTGAAATCATTTAGGAAAAGGCTAGGAAAACAACAAATAGGGAATCTGCCACCTGGGCGACTGCCCTAAATGCAGATCAGTATTGATTGATTGATTGAGCGGACCCCGTTCCAGCCCTCGTACCACTTTTTCAAATTCCGTTGCAGAGCCGGGAATCGAACCCGGGCCTCCCGGGGTGACAGCTAATCACACTAACCACTACACCACAGGGATAGACGCTCTCAGAAATACGTGCGACGTTTTCCTCACTCCTTTCAAGTTTTGTAAATGGAACAATGTTCTTCAGACTTCCATCATTTTCAGTTGAGGTTTGGGTTTCACTAATAGCCTTGGTAGCCCTTGAGCCCAACTCAACATCCCCTAACTGTGGGAGCCAATCCACGCTTCCAAGCTGAGATCTACCTGTGGATGACGGCGGTAGAATACATCCTCGGTATCCACTTCCGTCGTAAGAGGCGAGTAAAAGGAAGAACAGAGGGTTTGAATTTGACAGCGTGGGTTGGTGACCATGATTCCCCTAGCTGAGTCTGCCATTGTTTCCATTTACTTGTGTCAGATTCATTCACTTTCATCTTTTCTATCTGACCTCCATTGGTCAACTCTCGTTCTCTCTCGAGCCCGATGCTGTTATGTTTCCGAGGCTCCGGGAGTCCTTCATTTGCCTGCGTGGCCCTTCCCATTCTTTTGTTGATGCCCTTGTAAGGCAGACCGTCCGATGACGGTGGGCGGCATCTGCCATGTGTAGGTAACTGCGTGTTATTGTGGTGGAGGATAGTGTTATGTGTGGTGTGTGAGTTGCAGGGATGTTGGGGACAGCACAAACACCCAGCCCCCGGGCCACTGGAATTAACCAATTAAGGTTAAAATCCTCGACCCGGCCGGGAATCGAACACGTGACCCTCTGAACCGAAGGCCAGTACGCTGACCATTCAGCCAACGCCTGTTTCCAGTCATTCGAGGATCAGGAAAGGAATGGATGAAACCCCCATCTAGCGGCGAGGATAGGAAGCCTGTCGCAATCATCTGGGACAATGATTTATGAACGAAGCGCTGCCCCTGAGCCACGAAGGCTGTCTTCGAAGTGTCGGACCTCTTTCATTTTCCTCCCGATTAGTGATAGTAAACGATGGTTGTCTTTTTATAGGTCCTACTTCCCCTTAAAGCAATAATCACCACCATCGCCGTCCGGCTCCATGGCTAAATGGTTAGCGTGCTGGCCTTTGGTCACAGGGGTCCCGGGTTCGATTCCCGGCAGGGTCGGGAATTTTAACCTTAATTGGTTAATTTCGCTGGCACGGGGGCTGAGTGTATGTGCCGTCTTCATCGTCATTTCGTCCTCATCACGACGCGCAGGTCACCTACGGGTGTCAAATCGAAAGACCTGCATCTGGCGAGCCGAACTTGTCCTCGGACACTCCCGGCACTAAAAGCCATACGCCATTTCATTTTATTTACCACCATCGCCTCCAAAGCTGAGAGCTTCTGGTCCCGCTTTCAGTCGCTTCCTACGAGAGACAGGTGATACCGTGGCAAGGAGTGATACTCCGAACATTTCCGAATCTGAACAGACCATAGCCCTAATTAGTTCGGATTACCGGGGTTCTTCAATAATTATTAGAGCCCGGACGTTTAGGAGCATTCAAAGTTGTCAAAATAGGCAGCGGCAAATTATGCAAAATAGGCATTCAAATTTCAAAAGAATCTGTTTGAAATTATATTTTAAAAATTATATAATATATAAGAACATAGAAACGTCCGACTCATTGGCTGAATGGTCAGCGTTGAGGCCTTCGGTTAAGAGGGTCCTGGGTTCGATTCCCGGCCGGATCGGGTATTTTAATCACCTCTCATTAATTCTTCTGGCCCGGGGACTTGGTATTTGTGCTTTTTCCAACACTTTCCTCTTCACATTCAGACAAACACACTACACTACCAACCACCACAGAAACACGCATGCGTAGAGGCGCGCGGCTGTGAGCTTGCATCCGGGAGATAGTAGGTTCGAATTCCACTATCGGCAGCCCTGAAAATGGTTTTCCGTGGGTTCCCATTTTCACATCAGGCAAATGCTGGGGCTGTACCTTAATTAAAGCCACGGCCGCTTCCTTCCAACTCCTAAGCCTTTCCTATCCCATCGTCGCCTTAAGACCTATCTGTGTCGGTGCGACGTAAAGCCCCTAGCAAAAAAAAAAAAAAAAAGAAACACGCATTAGTGATTACATCCCGACTGAGCTCGATAGCTGCAGTCGCTTAACTGCGGCCAGTATCCAGCATTCGGGAGATAGTGGCTTCGAATCCCACTGTCGGCAGCTCCGAAGATGGTGTTCCGTGGTTTCCCATTTTCACACCAGGCAAATGCTGGGGCTGTACCTTAATATTTAGGCCATGGTCGCTTCCTTCCCACTCCTAGCTTCTTTCCTGTCCCATCGTCGCCATAAGACCTATCTGTGTCGGTGCGACGTAAAACAGGTTGTGATTACATCCCTCCATATAGGGTTGGCGTCAGGAAGGGCATCCGTCCGTAAAACAGGGCCAAAATCACATGTGCGACACAGTTCGCACCCGCGACCTCACAGGTGTGGGAAAAGCGGCAGATGAAGAAAAAGAAGAAGAAGAGAAAACATAACAATGTACACTTTTATGTATTATTCACTACCACAAGCCATTTCTTCTAAATCTCAGTGTTCAGTTCACCCTCCTAGAAGACAGATAGAATAGAATAGAATAGAATAGAATAGAATAGAATAGAATAGAATAGAATAGAATAGAATAGAATAGAATAGAATAGAATGTATTTATCACCTACAGATTAACCCAATTACAGATGATGCGGTAGAAAATTAAATTACTAACTGCAATAAGAGAAAATTTACAGATGAATACAAATTTACACATACGTACAAATAGCCTATAAATCTTCACAGATTTTCTACAGATATAACACACACTACAGACTATTCATATCATCATTTGCACAATTACCACATTCTACCGCTGAGAAGTGGCTTTGCTGGCAGGACCTAGTGTTTACATAATTGCAGTTTACAGTTTCTGGTATGGGCTAGAGCAATTTTGTTACTTTCATTGATTTGTCTCAGCTTTATCCTTGGCTTTGACAAAATTAGAGTGACTGAGGTATGAGTGATACTAGTAATGCCATTCCTTCTGCAGCCAGTCCCTGCTATGAATGGTGTGAAAATATTGCTCATAGGGTCGGTTGATGCATGCATTTCAGTGGGCTTGGCAGACTGATATGTAATAGCAACTTTTGGCTCGGTGAGGAAAGCAACGGGAAACTACCTCACTCCTATCGCCTTCAATTGAGAGAGGAAGAGAAGGATTAGTAAGAAGAAGAAAGTAATGAGGAAAAATAAGAAGATCTGTGAAAGGGAGAGGGAAATAATGATGGAGAGGCGGTAGGAGGAGGTGTTTTCAGGTCATAATTTAATGGTTCATGCATGTTTACCTAGTATTTCGACACAGGCATGTTTAAAAGCTGAGCTGCTGGACATGCTTCTGACGTCCACTGGTAAGAGATTCCATGTCGGGCTGCGGTAACGGCGAATGATTTCGTGTAGATTGGTGTTCTGTGTAAAGGAAGGGATAAACGCATGGTGCTGCGGATCGGGTATTTTTGTTATGGTCTGTGGAGAGGAGCTTCATCCGATCACGGAGATAGGCTGGTTGAGAAGTTTTAAGAATATTATGCAGAAAGCAAAGAGTATGAAGTGTGCGCCGTTCTTGCAGGCGAAGCCACCCGAGCCGCGTGTAAGACGGCGTGCCATGGTCAGCGTAACGAAGTCCAGAGATAAATCTTACACAAGCATTCTGAGCACACTGTAATTTCCTTCCCGGCTCTACTCCTAGGTTGTTATAAACTATATCGCAATAATCAAAATGAGGTAATGAGAGTGATTCAACAAGAATTTTCTTTAGTTTAAAAGGGAAAGTGAATTTGAATTTACTGAGACAGTGTAGCGTTCCGTATATATTTCTACACACAGATATAGTTTGGGCAGACCAGGACAGATGGGAGAGTGTTTAAAGCAAAATAGGGTAGATGGTCTGCGATGGAAAATTCGTCTTATATTCTGAAATCCTAGACTTCGAGGCATAACAAATTTGTACTTTTCACCGCGCAGCCAACTCGATAGAACATTTGAGGAGTGTCTGCTCAAAAGGCGCCGTTTCCGCCCTAAGGAAGTTGTGGAAAAATGCAAGGAAAGGTACAATAAAAGGCACATAGATCGTATCGGGTATGGGACTACTTTCAAGGAATGCCGGGCTGAGTGGGTCAGACGGTTAAGGCGCTGGCCTTCTAACCCCAACATGGCAGGTTCGATCCTGGCTCAGTCCGGTGGTATTTGAAGGTGCTCCAATACGACAGCCCCGTGTCGGTAGATTTACTGGCACGTAAAAGAACTCCTGCGGGACTAAATTCCGGCACCTCAGCGTCTCCGAAGACCTTAAAATGTAGTTAGTGGGACGTAAAGCAAATAACATTATTAACTTTCAAGGAATTGTATATGTCTGGTCTGAATTACTCATGGCATTCGATAGTATTCAAACTGTAAGGCATGTGGACTAAAAAAGAATTGAAGTGGAAATACTGTAGCACCTTTTGAACAGATTAGCCTACTCCTCATTTATGTACAGGCAATAATCTGCTGTGCTCCCACTATTATATACATCGTTCAACGCCTTGATCGATATGGCTTTATATTTCTACTCAACACCAGGTTATCCCTTCTACACTAACGCAGCAGTATTGGACGTCATTGTAAACTTTCACAGAAGTCTACAATATTGTACATTCACAGATTTTAAGTACCTGGGCACACTGTTTTATACATTAGTATAGATGTTGAATGAAAGAGTTGTTAGTTTAACTATCAACTGTGCATCAAGAATTCAAGGCAGCATATAATTATGAACTATACACACAGCATTAACAATTTTTAACCTGTGTTTAAGATAGCTATGTCTTAATCTTGGATTTTTTTTTTTGCTATTTATTTTACTTCGCACCGACACAGATAGGTCTTATGGCGACGATGGGACAGGAAAGGCCCAGGAATGGGAAGGAAGCGGCCGTGGCCTTATTTAAGGTACCGGCACAGCCCCAGCATTTGCCTGGTGTGAAAATGGGAAACCACGGAAAACCATTTTCAGGGCTGCCGAACCCACTATCTCCCGGATGCGAGCTCACAGCTGCGCGCCCCTAACCGCACTGCCAACAGTTAAATTGCTGAAGATGATCGTTTTACGATCGAAACTATTCGAAAAGTTATTAAATGACTTAATGACAATTACATCAAATTAATGTACTAAGAGGAATACAAACTCTTACTCTTATAAATAAACTCCTCATTTATGTTCTGAAAAGTACATCTTACCAAAAAGCGAGGAAAACTGAATAAATATATAACTAAATATCCTTAAAAGGCAAAAAAGAAAAAAAGAGGGCAAAATAAGAATTGGTCCTGCCATTCCCAAATATGCTAAAACATGTTTATCTCTCTTTCATATACCAACCCAGCATAAAGAGACATTTTGCCAAATATCCATGCTCTAATCGATATAAACCACTCTTTCCGCACGATACATCCTGCGTTTCTTTCTAATATTACGACCACAGTGCAGTCTATTTGCAAATCGTGTGCTCTACACGGTTAGAAGATACTCGTAGTTTTTCTCATATCTCTAAACTCGTTGACAAAATGCAAAGAGAAAATAAAAGGAAAGATGTGGTACTTTCGCGTAAAGACAGTTTTTCTTGCCCAATGATTCAAAATTGGTAGACTACGCCATTTTCCGTTGTTATAAGTGGGCAGTTAAAATAGAATCTTTTGTTATAGCGAAACAAGTTCCAGGACACGTTAAGGTAAAGCATGCAGGTGTCTTTCAAGCATCACCATGACATCACCTTAGCTTGAGCTTCTAAGGGTAGGAAACACCCGACATTTTCAAGGTAACTGGAAACGATTTTCCATAGCAGGAGCGTCGGTTTACTTGTTTGTTAGTTTGCCTATTAGAAACATCAAAAGTGATCGAAGGACCAGCGTCTGAATTTCTTTTCTTTCAACTCATAGGTAAAGGACATTTTGTGAAGGAAAACTTTCGGTAAATGTAGGTTAACGATGCTAGCTCCCGACAAATTATATATTATCTATTTAGAACAGTCAGCCCCGCGGTCTAAGAGTAACGAGCCTGCCTTGTACCCGGAGGTCCTGGGTTCGGTTCCCGACCAGGTCTGGTATTTTCACCTGGATTGGAGGGCTGGTTCAAGGCACAATCTTCCCCGGTCTAGAAATTCAAGAGTAACGGCCGAGAGGATTCGTCATGCTGACCACGCATCACCTCATAATTTGCAGGCCTTCTGGCTGAGGAGCGGTGACGTGCAGTCCAAAGTCCATCAGGGCTGTAGTGCCATGATGAAGGTGGATTTGGAACAACTGGAGTGACAGAAATGTCTTTCCTTCTGCTCCTTGTTGTAACACTATAGTGTTTGGACTAGTTTCTTATGCCCACCTATTCATTATACGTTTTCTTTGTCACAAAATACAGTCGAAGACTGTTGAGTCCATAGCTACAAGATCTTCGGTTATGAGTGGAATCCGAAGTACAGCGGCGCAACTTTTTTTTAAAATATCTTACCCATTTTCCCCTTGTGGGTGGGGGTGGTGGAATAACAGCCACGGGATCTCCTGCCTGTCGTAAGAGACGAATAAAAGGGGCCCGCGGGGCTTTAAACTTGGGAGCGTGGGTTGGCGACCACGGGGCCCATAGCCGAATCCTGTCATTCCTTCTACTTTCTTGTGTCAGGGTCCTCACTTTCATCTATCCTATCCGTCCTCCCTTGGTCAACTCTTGTTCTTTTCCGTCCCCGACGCTATTAGAGCATTCGAGGCGTAGGGAGTCTTTCATTTTCACGCCCTTCGTGGCCCTTGTCTTCCTTTGGCCGATATCTTCATTTTTCGAAGTGTCGGATCTCTTCCATTTTTTCTTTGATTAGTGTTATATAGATGATGGTTACTTAGTTGTACTTCCTCCTAAAACAATAATCACCACCACCACCACCAACTCACCTTCTGATCCCCCTGGTTCTAGTTTTGCGAGCTCTTTCATTTGTAAGCTCTTCATGGGCCGTTCCTTCTTTTAGCTGTACTTCCCCTTCTCTTTTAACTTTAATAAAATATCAATTAGGACCCCAGCGAACAAGAAGCTCACACCGAGAAGTAGTACATTATAACTTTTTTTTGTCAAGTTTCACCGTTATGGTATTGACTAGAAAATAAACATGAAATAACAGACAATCACAATAAGTAAATTCATGTACTCGTACCAAGGTTGAGCAGCTCTATTCAAGCACATCCTCAATGGATGCGGGCTGCATGTACCTGTTTAACCACACACCTGTCAATCTTACATTTTCATCAGTTCCAGAAATGGAACCGGGGTCCCCCCAGACAACAGCTAAGAGCGCTAACCATTACACTACGGGAGTGGACAATAATAACAGTAATACAATTTGAATACTAGTTAATAAACAGCCCACCTGGTGGTCTTATCGTTAAGGCGTTGAAGTCTGTAAATGGTCTGACACCGTTGTTAGCCGGTTCGAGTCCCGTTGGTCGAAACAAATTTTCCCCATCAAAATGTTGGCCGACAGGGTATGGAAGGTGGTGGTGGTGTACAATTTATAATCACTAGATTGTGTGCCATGTGCCGGCCCCGCGGTGTGGGTGTAGCGTGCCTGTCTCTTACCCGGAGGCGCCGGGTTCGATTCCCGGACAGGTCAGGGATTTTTACCTGCATCTGAGGGCTGGTTCGAGGTCCACCCAGTCTACGTGATTACAACTGATGAGCTATCTGACGGTGAGATGGCGGCCCCCGTCTAGAAAGCCAATAATAACGGCCGAGAGGATCCGTCGTGCTGACCACACGACTTCTAGTAATCTGAAGGCCTTCGGGCTGACCAGCGGTCGCTTGGTAGGCCATGGCCCTTCGGGGCTGTTGCGCCATGGGGTTTGGTTGGTAGATGGTGTGCCAAAAGCCTGGTTTAAGTTCCAAACCTCTCCGCAGTGCTTATATGGTGTGAGGCCATATGACGCTGTTGATGCTGATTCGTCCGTCCGATGGAGATGTAAAGCCCTGAGCAGACCCTTTGGTGCTATTCGACAGGAGTAGGCTATATGTCGACACCTTTCCCTTCCTGCTATCATATATCACGTCATTCATTTCATTTCATTAACTCCTCTAACGAGGTTAACGTCAGGAAAGGCATCCGGTCGTAAAACCTCACTGCAAAGATTCCTGCTCGATAGCTGCAGTAGCTTAAGTGCGGCCAGTATCCAGTATTCGGGAGATAGTAGGTTCGAACCCTACTGTCGGCAGCCCTGAAAATGGTTTTCCGTGGTTTCCCATTTTCACACCAGGCAAATGCTGGGGCTGTACCTTAATTAAGGCCACGGCCGCTTCCTTCCCGCTCCTAGCCCTTTCCTGTCCCATCGTCGCCGTAAGACCTATCTGTGTCGGTGCGACGTAAAACAACTAGCAAAAAAAAAAAAAAAAAAAAAAAAAAAGCAAAGGTTCCTCTCACTTCATACCCGTACCCGACCCCGTAGAGAAGCGGGGTAGGGTTGGACATACACTAGTTAATATACATTATTTATCTGCAACGTAAGCATCCAGAAAATATTGTACCGAGCTCGATAGCTGAAGTCGCTTAAGTGCGGCCAGTATCCAGTAATCGGGAGATAGTGGGTTCGAGCCCCACTGTCGACAGCCCTGAACATGGTTTTCCGTGGTTTCCCATTTTCACACCAGGCAAATGCCGAGGCTGTACCTTAATTAAGGCTACGGCTGCTTCCTTCCAATTCCTAGGCCTTTCCTATCCCATCGTCGCCGCAAGATATATCTGTGTCGGTGTGACGTAAAGCAAATAGCAAAAAAAAAAAAAAAGTTTTGTTTCTGCCATAAAGAATATCCGTTTTTCAGTTAGTTTGATAGTTTGATAGGTGATCCGATGTGTTGTCTTCAGAGAGCCCTGTGCAGGTCTTTTTAGGCTCCTTGGCATCTTTTGGTCACCGTCACAATCATTCATTCCGTCTTTGTAATATGCCACTTGCAGCATGTATTGAAACGATCATAAAGGCCAGTGACAGCAAATTTAAGAATCTTACCGGCTGTGAGGTTCACTCAGACTACACCAAAAATGAGTACCAGGTTAATTCCTGGGGCCAAAGGCGCCAGGTGAAAAGCTAACTGCTCTTCCCCACCAAGTGTCGAGGTTACGGATACTGGAAGCTTTTACCTTACACCACTCCAAGGGCCTTTCTGGCGTTGATGGTGATTTGTTCCTCGAATGGCTCCCCCTGTGGGTGGCGTCAGTAGAGTCGAGGCGACTAACAGGGGCCCCAGGGGTCTGAACTCTGGAGCTTGGGTTGGGGACGACGGGGCTCTTAGCTAAGTTCTGGCATTGCTTCCAATTACTTGTGCCAGGCTCCTCACTTTCATCTATCCTATTCGACCTTCCTTGGTCAACTCTTATTCTCTCTCTCATTTTTTTTTGTAAATTTCTTTACGTCGCACCGACACAGATAGGTCTTATGGCGACGAAGGGCTAGGAGTTTGGAAGGAAGCGGCTGTGGCCTTAGTTACGGTACAACCCCAGGATTTGCCTGGTGTGAAAATGGGAAACCACGGAGAACCATCTTCAGGGCTGCCGACAGTGGGGCTTCGAACCCACCATTTTCCGGATGCAAGTTCACAGCTGCACGCCCCTAACCACGCGGCCAACTGTTCTTTCCCGACCAGACGGTATTAGGTATCGAGGCCTAGAGAGCATTTCATTTTTACGCACTTCGTCTCCCTTGTCTTCTTTTTGGCGGGCATCTTTATTTTTCGAAGTGTCGCATCTCTTCCACTTTATCTCTCTGATTAGTGTTATATAGAGGATGGTTGTCTACTTGTGGGCTACTTCCTCTTAAAACAATAATCACCACCACCACATAGTAAATGAGTGAGATTAGTCATGAGGAAGAGAGCGATTCAGAGAAAATGCGTGAAACTAATTCATGTATTAGCCATAAGCAGTACTCATAAACGAAGCAAAAGTTTTATAACAAGTTCAGCTTTTATATCTTGCAGCTCGCGTGAAAGATCTAGGATTTGCCATGTCGTTTTGGAGAACTTCCTTCTGGAAAAGTTTAATCCTCGTCTTCTGGATCTGAACAGTTTCGTAAAGACGACGACGCGTGAAACTGCGTGAACACGGACTAGAGCAGAGTTCAGATTCGCATTGCGGTGATACCAACTATGAACACAAGAAGAAACTAAGTTGATTAAAGTGAATCCCTTGCTGCGTCTGCTTGTACCAGAGGCAGAAAGGTACTGTAGAGGGGCTATCGCAATATGTTGGTCACCGTCACAATCTCTCATTACGTCTTTATGCTTTATTGTCTGTTTCCCAATTAGTCCGATTTCTTGCTACGGGGTCAGTACTGAGGAGAGATAAATGAATTTATATGGCATGGTTTCACGGCCGGCGTGAGAACGTGAGATTTGCCTTGAAGGCGGAAACACGCTACTGTCACTTAACGTGAACTCCACCGAGCTGAGTTATGGTTAGTCCACACCAAAGTTAATAAACAATGTTAACGAAACAAAGTTAATGAACAATGTTAACGAAAACATTTCTCAAGATGTTAATAAACTTTTGTTAACAAACCTTTTTAACATTGTGTCCACACCAAATAAACTTTTGTTAACAAACTTCTTTAACATTGTGTCCACACCAAAATATCTGTTTGTGAGGTTACAATGGATAGGGTCAGGAAGAAGAAAATACAGCTGCAGCTTTCACTATTTTAATGAGTGCAATTAGAGAAAAATGCAGACGCAAAGTGTGGCAAAGAAAAATATTGGAAAAGAGTTTAAAATTCAGTTTGGAGAGGACACTTAGGCCTATGTCAGAACTTTCAATTCATGATGCAGCAGGCTTTCAAAACTTTCTGAGAATGTCCCCACAAGACTTTCAGTTCTTGTTGACAGTAATTGAGTCTGAAATTGCAAGAAATGATACAAATTTGTCGGAATGCCATCTGCATTAATGTTAGACTAAGTATAACTTGAAGATTCCTAGCGACTGGTGACTCCTACCAATGATCATGTAAGAGTGTAAGAGAAATACTCCTACACTTCACTTATGTATTTGTATGGTGTATATGAGTTGCTTGCGATTCGACAGTCTATTTCGAAAAATTAATAAAAGAATTGTATTCCGCGCTACGAATTTGCGTGTTCTAATTGCGTCTTTGCGCATGTGCGAACCGAAATGTTAACGAAAACACGAAATGTTAATGAAAAGTTTCATTCACAAAAGTTAAAGAAATTTTATTTATCAACATGCTCAAAAAGTTAATGAACACGCTATTTTGTTTATTATCAGACAGAAATGTTCATGAACATTGTTCATTAACAATGTTTATTAACAAAGTTAACGAAAACATCTTGGTGTGGACGCACCTTTAGCGTGGAGGGGAGGTTGATGATGTCACTGCATGTGGCGTGAAGACAGGAAACACGCTACTGTCACTTCACGTGAACTCCACCGAGCTGAGTCAGCGTGGAGGGGAGGTTGATGATGTCACTGCATGTGGCGTGAAGACAGGAAACACACTATTGTCACTTCACGTGAACTCCACCGAGCTGAGTTAGCGTGGAGGGGAGGTTGATGATGTCACTGCGTGTGGCGTGAAGACAGGAAACACGCTACTGTCACTTCACGTGAACTCGCACCGAGCTGAGTCAGCGTGGAGGGGAGGTTGATGATGTCACTGCATGTGGCGTGAAGACAGGAAACACACTATTGTCACTTCACGTGAACTCCACCGAGCTGAGTTAGCGTGGAGGGGAGGTTGATGATGTCACTGCATGTGGCGTGAAGACAGGAAACACGCTACTGTCACTTCACGTGAACTCCACCGAGCTGAGTCAGCGTGGAGGGGAGGTTGATGATGTCACTGCATGTGGCGTGAAGACAGGAAACACGCTACTGTCACTTCACGTGAACTCCACCGAGCTGAGTTAGCGTGGAGGGGAGGTTGATGATGTCACTGCATGTGGCGTGAAGACAGGAAACACGCTACTGTCACTTCACGTGAACTCCACCGAGCTGAGTTAGCGTGGAGGGGAGGTTGATGATGTCACTGCGTGTGGCGTGAAGACAGGAAACACACTATTGTCACTTCACGTGAACTCCACCGAGCTGAGTCAGCGTGGAGGGGAGGTTGATGATGTGGCGTGAAGACAGGAAACACACTATTGTCACTTCACGTGAACTCCACCGAGCTGAGTTAGCGTTGATGATGTCACTGCATGTGGCGTGAAGACAGCAAACACGCTACTGTCACTTCACGTGAACTCGCACCGAGCTGAGTTAGCGTGGAGGGGAGGTTGATGATGTCACTGCATGTGGCGTGAAGACAGGAAACACACTATTGCCACTTCACGTGAATAATTTCGTGTGGCTATTTCTAGCCGAGTGCAGCCCTTGTAAGGCAGACCCTCCGATGAGGGTGGGCGGCATCTGCCATGTGTAGGTAACTGCGTGTTATTGTGGTGGAGGATAGTGTTATGTGTGGTATGTGAGTTGCAGGGATGTTGGGGACAGCACAAACATTCAGCCCCCGGGCCATTGGAATTAACCAATGAAGGTTAAAATCCCCGACCCGGCCGGGAATCGAACCCGGGACCCTCTGAACCGAAGGCCAGTATGCTGACCATTCAGCCAACGAGTCGGACGTCACTTCACGTGAACTCCACCGAGCTGAGTTAGCGTGGAGGGGAGGTTGATGATGTCACTGCGTGTGGCGTGAAGACAGGAAACACACCACTGTCACTTCACGTGAACTCCACCGAGCTGAGTCAGCGTGGAGGGGAGGTTGATGATGTCACTGCATGTGGCGTGAAGACAGGAAACACGCTACTGTCACTTCACGTGAACTCCACCGAGCTGAGTTAGCGTGGAGGGGAGGTTGATGATGTCACTGCATGTGGCGTGAAGACAGGAAACACGCTACTGTCACTTCACGTGAACTCCACCGAGCTGAGTCAGCGTGGAGGGGAGGTTGATGATGTCACTGCATGTGGCGTGAAGACAGGAAACACGCTATTGTCACTTCACGTGAACTCCACCGAGCTGAGTCAGCGTGGAGGGGAGGTTGATGATGTCACTGCATGTGGCGTGAAGACAGGAAACACGCTACTGTCACTTCACGTGAACTCCACCGAGCTGAGTCAGCGTGGAGGGGAGGTTGATGATGTCACTGCGTGTGGCGTGAAGACAGGAAACACGCTATTGTCACTTCACGTGAACTCCACCGAGCTGAGTCAGCGTGGAGGGGAGGTTGATGATGTCACTGCATGTGGCGTGAAGACAGGAAACACGCTACTGTCACTTCACGTGAACTCGCACCGAGCTGAGTCAGCGTGGAGGGGAGGTTGATGATGTCACTGCGTGTGGCGTGAAGACAGGAAACAAGCTACTGTCACTTCACGTGAACTCCACCGAGCTGAGTTAGCGTGGAGGGGAGGTTGATGATGTCACTGCATGTGGCGTGAAGACAGGAAACACGCTACTGTCACTTCACGTGAACTCCACCGAGCTGAGTTAGCGTGGAGGGGAGGTTGATGATGTCACTGCATGTGGCGTGAAGACAGGAAACACGCTACTGTCACTTCACGTGAACTCCACCGAGCTGAGTTAGCGTGGAGGGGAGGTTGATGATGTCCCTGCGTGTGGCGTGAAGATAGGAAACACGCTACTGTCACTTCACGTGAACTCCACCGAGCTGAGTCAGCGTGGAGGGGAGGTTGATGATGTCACTGCGTGTGGCGTGAAGACAGGAAACACGCTACTGTCACTTCACGTGAACTCCACCGAGCTGAGTTAGCGTGGAGGGGAGGTTGATGATGTCACTGCATGTGGCGTGAAGACAGGAAACACGCTACTGTCACTTCACGTGAACTCCACCGAGCTGAGTTAGCGTGGAGGGGAGGTTGATGATGTCACTGCATGTGGCGTGAAGATAGGAAACACGCTATTGTCACTTCACGTGAACTCACACCGAGCTGAGTCAGCGTGGAGGGGAGGTTGATGATGTCACTGCGTGTGGCGTGAAGACAGGAAACACGCTACTGTCACTTCACGTGAACTCCACCGAGCTGAGTTAGCGTGGAGGGGAGGTTGATGATGTCACTGCATGTGGCGTGAAGACAGGAAACACGCTACTGTCACTTCACGTGAACTCCACCGAGCTGAGTTAGCGTGGAGGGGAGGTTGATGATGTCACTGCATGTGGCGTGAAGACAGGAAACACGCTACTGTCACTTCACGTGAACTCCACCGAGCTGAGTTAGCGTGGAGGGGAGGTTGATGATGTCACTGCGTGTGGCGTGAAGATAGGAAACACGCTACTGTCACTTCACGTGAACTCCACCGAGCTGAGTCAGCGTGGAGGGGAGGTTGATGATGTCACTGCGTGTGGCGTGAAGACAGGAAACACGCTACTGTCACTTCACGTGAACTCCACCGAGCTGAGTTAGCGTGGAGGGGAGGTTGATGATGTGGCGTGAAGACAGGAAACACACTATTGTCACTTCACGTGAACTCCACCGAGCTGAGTTAGCGTGGAGGGGAGGTTGATGATGTCACTGCATGTGGCGTGAAGACAGGAAACACACTATTGTCACTTCACGTGAACTCCACCGAGCTGAGTTAGCGTGGAGGGGAGGTTGATGATGTCACTGCGTGTGGCGTGAAGACAGGAAACACGCTATTGTCACTTCACGTGAACTCCACCGAGCTGAGTTAGCGTGGAGGGGAGGTTGATGATGTCACTGCGTGTGGCGTGAAGACAGGAAACACGCTACTGTCACTTCACGTGAACTCCACCGAGCTGAGTTAGCGTGGAGGGGAGGTTGATGATGTGGCGTGAAGACAGGAAACACACTATTGTCACTTCACGTGAACTCCACCGAGCTGAGTTAGCGTGGAGGGGAGGTTGATGATGTCACTGCGTGTGGCGTGAAGACAGGAAACACACTACTGTCACTTCACGTGAACTCCACCGAGCTGAGTCAGCGTGGAGGGGAGGTTGATGATGTCACTGCGTGTGGCGTGAAGACAGGAAACACACTGTCCTCACGTTCACAGATCACAGTACACTTCGTCCGATGGCAAGCTACGATAGTACATCCAGTTCTTCGGATTCTGATGATCTTTCAATTGCCTGTGATGTTTCTGTTGCCATGAGTATTATCTTTTTTTTTTTTTTTTTTTTTTTGCTATTTGCTTTACGTCGCACCGACACAGGTATGTCGTACGGCGACGATGGGATAGGAAAGGCCTAGGAAATGGAAGGAAGCGGCCGTGGCCTTAATTAAGGTACAACCCCGGCATTTGCCTGGTGTGAAAATGGGAAACCACGAAAAACCATCTTCAGGGCTGCCGACAGTGGGGCTCGAACCCACTATCTCCCGATTACTGGATGCTGGCCGCACTTAAGCGACTGCAGCTATCGAGCTCGGTATGAATATTATCTGTCGCAAACGACTGTGGGTACATGAAAGTAATTTGCGGTGAATACCACAACTTACTAAGGGAGCTAAATGGGCATCCAGAAGAAAAATCAGATATACTTCAGGCTGAACAAAGATGTCTGAATGTCTGAATCTCGCGCTCAATCCGTTTCTGCAGTGATAAGGCTAATGTGAGGCGAATAGACGAAGAAAGGTTATCTAGGAGAAAAATGGGCTCAACTCGGATGGTAAGAGAGAGAACAGAACGCCGATGGTCAGATTTAATTTTAAAAGTTTTAAAAGGAAATAAGCATAAATGTTTATGCATTTTTAAATATTTTGAGTGTGATCTGATAGCATTTCATGATCATTCAAGAACGAAATATGCCATTCTATTATAATTGTTTCTGTGTCCGTCTCCCCCTGCGAGTTTGGGCGGTAGATTAACACCCTCGGTATCCCCTGTGTGTCGTAAGAGGCGACTGAATGGGGCCCCAGGGGGCCTGAAATTTGGAGCGCTGGTTGGCGACCACGGGGCCCTTAGCTGAGTCCTGGCATTGCTCCCAATTACTTGTACCAGGCTCCTCTCTTTCATCTATCCTGTCTGACCTCTCTTGGCCAACTCTTGTTCTTTTACAATCCAGACTCTATTAGGTTTCCGAGGCTAGTGAGTCTTCCACATTCACGCCCTTCGTGGCCCTTGTCTTCCTCTGACCGATACCTTCATTTTTCGAAGTGTCGGATCCCTTCCATTTTTCTCTCTGATTAAGTGTTAAATAGAGGATGCTTGCCAAGTTGTACTTCCTCTTAAAACAATAATCACCACCACCACCGTCTGTGTCCGGCCCCATGGCTAAATGGTTAGCATGCTGGCCTTTGGACACAGGGGGTCTCGGGTTCGATTCCCGGTAGAGTCTGGAATTTTAACGATAATTGGTTACTTCCCCTGGCACGGGGACTGGGTCTATGTACCGTCTTCATAATTTCATCATCATCACAATACGCAGGTCGCATACGAGCGTCAAATCAAAAAACCTGCACCAAGCCTCACCTAAGGCCACACGACCTATTTCAGGTATAATTATGTTACCATATGTTTTATTTTTAAGGAAGTTTATACATTTTTCAAAATTAGTTTTGGCATACTGAAAAACTTAACAGTTAATAATAATAATAATAATAATAATAATAATAATAATAATAATAATAATAATAATAATAATAATAATAATAATAGTCCGCCTCTGTAGTGTAGTGGTTAGCGTGATTAGCTGCCACCCCCGGAGGCCCTGGTTCGATTCCCGGCTCTGCCACGAAATTTGAAAAGTGGTATGAGGGCTGGAACGGGGTCCACTCAGCCTCGGGAGGTCAACTGAGTAGAGGTGGGTTCGATTCCCACCTCAGCCATCCTGGAAGTGGTTTTCCGTGGTTTCCCACTTCTCCTCAAGGCGAATGCCGGGATGGTACCTAACTTAAGGCCACGGCCGCTTCCTTCCCTCTTCCTTGCCTATCCCTTCCAGACATCCCATCCCTCCACAAGGCCCCTGTTCAGCATAGCAGGTGAGGCCGCCTGGGCGAGGTACTGGTCATTCTCCCCAGTTGTATCCCCCGACCAAATGTCTGAAGCTCCAGGACACTGCCCTTGAGGCGGTAGAGGTATGATCCCTCGCTGAGTCCGAGGGAGAAGCCGAACCTGGAGGGTAAACAGATGATGATGATAATAATAATAATAATAATAATAATAATAATAATAATAATAATAATAATAATAATAATAATAATAATAATAATAATAATAATAATAATGTTGAATCCAATAATTCTAAGAAATTCGTCATCTTAACGTGTCGACAAGTTTTTGCTATTTGCTATTTGCTTTACGTCGCACCGACACTGATAAGTCTTATGGCGACGATGGGATAGGAAAGGTCTGGGAATTGGAAGGAAGCGGCCGTGGCCCTAATTAAGGTACAGCCCCGGAATTTGCCTGGGGTGAAGTTTGAAACACTTCCGACTCACTAAAACAGTCCATCTCTCGAAATGCAAAAATTTGACATTATTAAACTGTAATTGGACCTGAAGCATTCGTTATATGCAGCAGAATGTTTAACACTTCCAACGTATAGCCGCTTGAAAAACTGTCAATTAAGGAAGTGAGGATAATCCGAAACATTCTTGGTCCCAGTCTCAAAAATGGTGTTTACAGACTTCGGAGCAATTTAGAAATATGCACCCACGCCGAAAAGATATCAAGCGTAATCCGGAAAAGAAGGATAACCTTCTACGCTCACCTCTTCAGATTGCCAGCTGAAAGAATCTGTACACTTTTGTTATCCTACTTCAGAAGTCTGAAAACGATTTCACCTTGGTTGGTGGAGATCGGTAAGGATCTTTTAAGGTATTGAATCACAGAAACAGATATTCTACTCCAAGCCCCACGCAAACACAAACCTAGACAAGTTCACCAAGAAGAAGTCCCAACTAGATTGAAGCATGTCCATTCTGATGCATGGAAGAAAGCACACTCCGAAAGGATGAAAACCTGGTGGGCCCGCAAGAACACAAACGGTTGAGATCTGCTGTCCTTAGTGGCTCTAGCGATGATTAATAATAATAATAATAATAATAATAATAATAATAATAATAATAATAATAATAATAATAATAATAATAATAATAATGGCTTTACGTCCCACCAACAACATTTACGATTTTCAGGGACGCCGAGATGCCGGAATTTAGTCCCGCAGGAGTTCTTTTACGTGCCAGTAAATCTATCGACACGAGGCTGACGTATTAGAGCACTTTCAAACATCACTTGCCAAGGCGGAATCAGAAGGCCAGCGCCTCAACCGTCTGAACCACTCTGCCCGACTTAAATTAAATATAAGAGGTGTGGAACTATGCGATCCACTGAGCTAGATGCAAATAGAGGATTGTGGAGTAGCATAGGTAATACGCAGATGTTCGAATCCTTGGCTGAATTGTCGGAGTAGTGGCCTTCGGTTTAGGGGAAGCTGGGTTCATTTACGGTAGGGTCGGGGAATTTAGCCCCGTCTGGCTCATTATTCTGGATAGGAGCTGGGTTTTGAGTTCGTTCTAATACACATCTTCATTTACATACAACAAATCACTCTAGAAAACACGTAATAGTAAATACATCCCTCAATATCGGATTGGGGTCGGAGGAGGCATCCGGCCGTAAAGCTGGACTCAGTCCACTCTAAATGCCGATTCCAAGTAACTGGAAAAAGACCAAGAAGAAGGTTGTGATTATTGTTTTAAGAGGAAGTACTACTAGGCAACCACCTTCTATTACACTAATCAGAGAGAAAAGAAACTGAAGGGGTACGACACTTCGAAAAATGAGGGTATCGGCCAAAGAAAGACAAGGGCAAACGAAGGGCGTGAAAATGAAAGACTCCATAGGCCTCGAATGCTCGAATAGCGTCGGGGTCGGAAAAGAACAAGAGTGACCAAGGAAGACCGGATTGGATAGATGAAAGTAAGAAGCAGAAGATGAAGACAGTAAGATTGTAAAAATGGAGCTGAATTTAGAACGGGTGAAAAGGAAGAAGAAATATGCATTTATGAACAACGGAGCAATGGAACTAGAGTTCATCAAGGGAAGTCGGATAGGATAGTGAGAAAGAGCAGAAGAAGAAGGAAGAAGAATAAGAATAAGAAGATAATATTGTAGGAATGGAGCTGAATGTAGAAGGGTGAACAGGAAGAAGAAATGTGTATTGAACAATGGAACTAGGGCTGACCAAGCAGTCGGATAAGATAGTAAGGAGAAGAAGAAGATGCAGATGAAGAAGGGAAATTCATAGAAATAACATAATTCATCCCGTAGTGAAAATGCATGAATGATTATATTATGTACGGAAATGTTTGAAGTGTCGGAAGCCAACGACATAGAGAGGTCTATCGCCTTTCAAAATCCGCAAAAATGCCATCAATGGAACTCGCTTTGAGAACAGAAAATGGACCGTATTAAGATGACCATGAAGACGCAGCTGGACTCGGCCAACATTTCTTCCTCTTCCAGTTGATGTGCCAGACTCCTCTCTCTCTCTCTCTCTCTCTCTCTCTCTCTCTCTCTCTTAGTTCTTGACCTTGATTTTCCCGCCTTTTGTAGACTTCTTTTGTTACTCTCGCTTTCTAGAGCAGACGGAGCGTTTTCCTTCATAATAATTGCTGAGAACAGATATCTCGATATCAATCAGAGACTGAAACATCAATCATCAGTCAGTCTAATAATACAAACAAGCGTCTTGATTGTATAGAAACTGCCTTCCATCTTCCGTTTTCTTTCCTGTCCTGTTCCCAATTACAATAATTCGGATCGGCTTTTCTAAATCCATATCTTAGTGGGTCCCTTCCTGACATTCCTTTGTGGATTCGGACGATAGAACACAACCACTGTATCCCCTGCCTGTCGTGTAAGAGGCGACTAAAAGGGACTCTAGGGGCTCTCAGTTTGAGAGCGTGGGTGGCAATTACGGGATCCTCGCTGAGCCTGGCATCGTTTCCACTTACTTGTGCCAGTCTCCAAACTTTAATCGTTCCTATCCGACCTCCCTTGATCACCTCTTGTACACTTGCGACCCCAAAGGATTGCGAGGCCTAAAGAGTCTTTCATTTTCCACACTCTTCTTGACCCTTCCTTTCGTTTTGTGCATACCTTCATTCTCCGAAGTGTCGGACCTAATCCGTTTTCCCTCTCATTAGTAAGGAGACAGTCTGCATATAAATACATATTTTTACCTAAGGCATGGTTTTCACGAAAATTTATGTGAATATCACCTAAATGAAAGTAAAGACATCCACAAAATTGATTTGGTATAAGCCTATTATTAACAGTTTTCTAATTTTGTAAAATTTCTTTTGTAAACTTCAGGTCCTTTATTGAAATGTTAAAGAAAATTTGGAATTAGGTAAATAATACTTCTTCAAAAATCACTGCGTATTAATTTTTCCTTACATTATTCTGAGATACATTGTTTGTACATATATGTAATTTTATGTACCAAAATTTGAAATTAAAAATCCCTACTGCCTGAAAAAATCCTGCAATGAAATATTTCATACACAGGTTTCACAATATAACTGTAATACATATACCATATAAAGTTTGTTGTACTTGGCAGAATATTACGGAAGAAAAATGGGGTTCAATACCTAAAATTGGAATTTCGAAAGTAGTTGGTCATTTCTGCTGTGTGCAGACCAGCAAACAGCATTAACAAAGTGATGAATAGTTTGAATCGAACTGAAATGAATTCAGTTGAACAAGGAAGAAGAAACTTAATTCTTCATATTTAAGACATACATTCTTTTCGTCAAAATGACCAAAATATCGATTTTTATCTCTAGACCAGCCCCTTAATAGAGGATGGCCGCCTAGTTGTGCTTTCCCACAAAACAATAATCACCACTTTTCTGACACCAATCCTATCTACAGGGATATATTCTATATTGTGTGTTTCTGAGGTATTTGTTATTGTGGTATGCTGAATCTGACAGGAAGTCCCCCAGTCTTAGGAATAAACGAGATGCGGCCAAAATCCCAGGTCCAGCCGGGTTCTTTAAATAGGAACCACTGCTGGGCAACTTATCAACACTAATCGGAGGAAAAATTGGAAGGGGCAGCATACCCCAAAAAAAAAAAAAAAAAAATGAACAAGAGCTGACCAAGGGAGGACGGATAGAAAAGATAAAAGATGAATGACAAGAGCTCTTTATCCGTAAGTGGAAGCAATGCTTTCTCAGCCAGTGTCCTGTGATCGTCAATAATCACCACTTTTCTGACACCAATCCTATCGTTCACTAACTTTTCTTCTCTACGGGCTGATCAACATTTGCAATAAAAAACTAAATTTGAAAACTAGAAAAACAGCTAGAATTGATAAGATTTCTGGGGACATACCAAAGAAAATGGGTTGGGATATAGCACCATATCTGAAGTACTTATTTGAATAATGTTTGCATGAAGACACTATACCAAATGAGATTTACTAGAGTAACCCATGTATAAAAGGTATTAAACATAAAGCCGAAAATTATAGGCCAGTCAATTTGATATGTGTTGCATGTAAGCCTTGGGAAAGCATTCTTTCTGATTGCATTAATAGACACGTTTGCGAAATTGATAATTGGTTCGATAGAAGGCATTTCGAGTTAAGAAAAGGTTATTCCACTGAAGCTCAACATGTAGAATTCCAGTACGATATACCAGATAGCTTAGATTCAGGAGGTCAAATGGACTGTGTCACGATTGACCTATCTAAGGCATCTGATCGGGTAGATCATGGGAGACTGCTGGCAAAAAGGAGTGCAGTTGGACTGGATAAAGAGTGATTGAATGGGTTGCTATATTTCTAGAAAATAGAACTTAGTAGGTGAAACAATATCTGATCCTGTTACAGTATTATTAAGAGGAGAATTCCTCAAGGCAGTATTATTAGACCTTTATGTTTTGATGATGATGATGATGATGATGATGATGATGATGATGATGATGTTTGTTGTTTAAAGGGGCCTAACATCGAAGATCATCGGCCCCCTTTTATGTTTTATTATATATATAAAAGATATGAGGAAAGAACTGGAATCAGAGATAAGGCTTTTTGCGGATGATTTTATACTGTATAGAGTAAATAATACGTTACGAGACAGTGAGCAACTGCAAAAAGACCTCGACAATGTTGTGAGATGGACAGCAGGCAATGGAATGATGATAAACAGAGTTATAATTCAAGTTATGAGTTTCGGTAATAGTGAAAGTCCTCTCAGTTTTCATTACTGCGTTGATGGGGTGAAAGTTCCTTATGGGGACCACTGTAAGTACCTAGGTGTTGAGAAGTTCCTAACTCTCTGACTATCTTTTGAAACATATAAATCTGCATTTAAAATGGAAAATGTGAAAATTAATATTCATTAAATAAAATACACAATCGTCGGACCTTGTACTCACACTTACTTACTTATTTACACATACGTTATTTGAAGGGCGCCAGCTACAGCTCAGTGCAGCAATAATAGAATGAGAATCTTGACTATCTCTAGGGTGTGGGATAATAAGCTTACTTTTGACAATATACCATATAAGTTCTGGTAAAAGGAGATTGGCGTTCGGTTTCCCCATTAATTTTGAGGTTAAGATATTTTACTGTCATTGAAATAATACTACGAATTCATTTGATAGAAGGAAATATATTCTTTAAATAACTTCAATAAAATAGTGAGAACTGCTGCGATTAAAACAGATGAGAATATGAAATTATGACATTGCAACTGAAAGAAACTAGGCATGACTTTGAATTCTTCTTGACCGAACATTTAACAATTTTATACCAAATATATCCCTCACTGTTTCACTTGACTGTACCTTCAACACTTTGAGTGTAATTACGACGTATTCCTTTGATCTGGTGTTTACTGTAGATGTGTCACGCCTAATTTGGTGATGTATCCATGTGACTGCTTCTTCTCCATATCATATGACTTCTTGGTACGTCTGTATGGTATGACTTCATTGCAAGTGGTATCCTTCTATGACTCCATGGTAAGCCTTTGCGTCCGTATCTTCCACTACGTGACCGACCAACTTTGGCCTCACTCTCTCAATGACCAAAGACTAATGGCTCACTGTGTCTTCTCCATCTCGTTCACACTCGTTGACTCTTGTTGACTGCCCGACTTAGGCCTCTGCTTCCAATTGAATAATGACTGACACTACAATATGCAGCCACCTTTTATAGACGTTAGGTTGACGCACCTACGTAACCTCCAGAAATAACTATCATTTACTCCCACCTCGCGACAAATATTGCATTCAATGGTGAAATAGCCCGAGGCTCCCTAGGTAAATCTAAGACCGTGAGCGCATCGCTAAATGCTCACGATGACGTAGCAATGACGTAGCGATGACTTGGCAGAAACGCCAGCAGTATTGCGCAATGTAGCAATGTCATATCCAACATCTGATATCTAGCAATTCTTACTGTACATGCCTTGAGTGTTACTCTACGCACACATATATATGCATACATTTAACTCCAATCATGCAAGCGACAAGCATTTGAATTGAATTGAATAAGAATGATAATATAATAATAGTAATCTCACAGATAAAATAATAATAATACGGACATAATAATAATAATAATAATAATAATAATAATAATAATAATAATAATAATAATAATAATAATAATAATAATAATAATAATGATACAGTAATAATAATAATATCACAGATAAAATAATAAAAATAATAAAAATACAGATATCATCTTGTAACGGGTTTTGAACCGTTACAGTGTTAATCTCCATTGGAGTAATCACATAAAGGGGATTGTAAGTAGAGGGTACAGATATTTACACAATGTTATAAGGGCTATTTAGCGGTTGTAATAAGGACGTAAAGGAGTGGGGAGATAAGTCTCTGGTAAGACTACAACTAGAGTGTGGTTCCAGCGTATGGGACCCTCACCAGGATTACTTGATTCAAGAACCGGAAAAAATCCAAAGAAAAGCAGCTCAATTTGTTCTGGATGATTTCCGACAAAGGAGTAGCGTTACCAAAAATGTTGCGAAATTTGGACTGGAAAGACTTGGGAGAAAGGAGACGAGCTGCTCGACTAAGCGGTACGTTCCGAGCTGACAGTGGAGAGATGGCGTGGAATGACATTAGTAGACGAATAAGTTTGAGTGGTGTTTTTAAACGTAGGGAAGATCACAATAAGAATATAACGTTGGAATTTATTTATTTATTTATTTATTTATTTATTTATTTATTTATTTATTTATTTATTTATTTATTTATTTATTTATTTATTTATTTATTTATTTATTTATTTATTTTGTATGGCAAAAGAATACAATGTTACGATAGTACCAATATGTGCAAATTAGTAGTGAATTTAAATATTTACAAATTAGGACCGATCAATGACTAACTGCAGTACAATTAAAGCTGAATATCAAAATAATATTCTTAACCAATTCATAGTTTCATCGGTGGATTCGTGGATATCCTTCATCGTGCAGTTAAATTTACGGAATGTGCATTCCATGACTATGTGATGGATGGTCTGAGGCACATCGAACAGTTATAGTAAGGGTCCTCGACGATCTTTCATTCATTTATTGGAAGGGTAGTTAGGGGTTGGAATAATTTACCAAGGGAGATGTTCAATAATTTTCCAAATTTTTGCAATTATTTTATAGAAGACTAGGTAAACAACTGATAGGGAATGTGCCACCTGGGCGACTGTACTAAATGCAGATCAGCGGCGATTAATTGATTGGGATCAAACATTATTCATTTTATTGGTCATCATTCGTAACCTCGGCAGTAAATGAGATAAACTGGTTAGCTCTATGGTCAACCGTCTTTGCCCTCAGAAATCAAGCTGATAACCTACTTTTGTCACACGCCTTGTGTCTCTCCGGAAGTGGAATCTCGTTTTAAAAAGAAAATCCACCTTCCGATGGAGAGTCAAATCTGCGTTTTTGAGGATGAACTGACAACCAAGAAAATTTTTACTGTCGCGACCAGACAACCCGGCCCGTTTCAAACTGGCAACAAAAATATGCACTGTAAGCAAGGCCGCACCCAGGATTTTTTTCCGGAGGGGGTTATGATTTACGAAAGTGGGGAGGGGGAAAGTGTCCGAAAACAAAAACTATAGTAACAATTATATCTTTTTACTTTCAAATAGGTTTAGGTTTTACAACTCAACGGGTGAAGTAGAACGATAAATTCATTGCGATCTGGTGGGCAGAACACGCTTTAACACGTGCGTGCAGTGCGACAACAATGATTTCCGTCATTTATTTAAATATGAAGGTAACAATATGTTTCACTGTTAAGTATCAAAAACATTTAGAAGATTGACTCATTTTTTTAAAGATCTTGTAGCGGCTCGATAACATGAAAATATTTCCATATGTTTATTGAAATAGATTGTAATGGTGCGAAATGTGCCAAGAACATAAAAAACAAACAATCCCTATATCACCAAAATTAAAATTTCCATTTATGTTTTCAGTAAATTTGTTATCTAACTTAAATTTACAGCGAAACATTTAAAGATGGCACAGATTTCATATTTTAAATTCAACTGTTTATTTTACAAAGGCTTGGTTTTATAATACTTTCAATTTATTGTAGGCTGTTCAAAAACCGTATATGCTGTTTCAATTTGTCAAGTTCACTTTTATTTCGGAGGATTTTGAACCCCACTAGCCTCCCCTCCGGGTACGGCCTTGATTGTAAGAATTTATCGCAGCCGAAAGGCCAAACAAAATAGTTACATCTTACTGTATTCAATTAATGACACTGTTCTTTTTGTGAACTTTGTTAAGTGGTATTTGTCACATTCTCGGCCGCACAGCTTACATACACAATTTTCGCTGCGATTGTGGTACGATTTGGTCGCGCATATTTTGTGATGCAAACCGTGAATGGCTTATCTAGTCATGACGTGTCGTAGTTCCTGATTTTCTTTCATCCAGTTTCTCTCCATCATTGCGTTTGTAGCGTAGAAGTCTTGGTCTCTCTCTTTACTCTTAACCTCGCTTCTCCAGACGTTTTGTATATTGTTATCTAGCTGGTATTAACAGTTTGTTCCTCAGATCCTCTGCGTAAAATGTCTCCTTGGCTAGTATATAAACCATTCTTATTGATGCTGATTTTCCCACTCTCAGTTAATTTTTGATAAAGCGGGCTTTGACCCTCTTACATTGTTTCGATGTCTCTGAGGTTTAGACGGTCCCATATCAGTTCGAATCCATAAGTTCGTATTGGAGATACAGTGGTGTTAAAAGTCTCATTGCTGTACCTAGGGACAGAACTAAAGATTCTTTATGGTTGGGATTGCTCTTGTGGCTGCTGCAGTTATTTCCGGGCCGATGACCTTAGATGTTAGGCCCCTTTAAATAACAAGCATCATCATCGCAGTTATTTCTTGAATATAATATCTAAATGTCTTTGTAGTAGTTTACAGGGGAATTCCAAGGTACCTAAAATGTTTGACAATTTTTAGAGGTTTTCTATTAAGAGTGAGGGAATCTCTACATATTCATTATAAAACCTTGATTTTTTTAATAATTCTGAAATTCTAGCATATATCTGATGATGGATATATCTCAATTAGTTTTAGTTGCGAATGGGACGTTTATTATAAGAGAGGAGCTATCAAAAGCAGAAATACTATTTATTCTCTTTCCTTGATATTGATGGTGGATGTTGTGTGCATGGAACACTTTCCCAGGTGGTTAACGTGGGAAGAGGATGATAAGAGCGATGATGCCGGCTGGCAGCCCAGTCCTGACCCACCCCAAGCCTCAAGGCCTTAGCCAGGCCCTCCTAACAAGGGTGAACAATAGCAGGTAAACAATTTTTGTCAACCATCGTGCAGCAGCCGTCCCTAAAGCGACCCTTCTCTTCCCTTCCCGCGATCATCAACAACAGCCAACCGCTCACAGCCTTCTGAATATGCGCGAAATTTGCCGTTCCAGCTTTCCTATCCCCTGCTCTACTTACTATAGACGACTACATAGGAACATTTGGCTTGCTTATAGGCTCACCACCTTTCATAATTAAGAATTACGGACAGAAATCAGTCTTTAGGAGCAATTTACTTTCAATTATTAATACACAGTGCATTACTCTTACACTTTTTATAGCATAAAGAACAAACAATGATTCTAATCTTATCTAATCCACTTGTAGTTATTTCCGGGCCGATGACCTAAGATGTTAGGCCCATTTAAATAACAAGCATCATCATCATCATCATCATCATCATCGCAGTTATTTCTTGAATATGATATCGAAATCTCTTTGTAGTAGTTTGCAGGGTAATTCCAAAGTACCTAAACTGTTTGACCATTTTTAGAGGTTTTCCATTACGAGTGAGAGACGGAAAACCATCTTCAGGGCTGCCGACAGTGGGGTTCGAATCCACTATCTCCTGAATCCAAGCTGATAGTTACGTCAACCAAACCACGCGGCCACTTACTCGGTATTAGAAATTGTATACCACCACATCTCCTACCTAGCTGGCCAACATTCTGATGGTAAAAATGTATTCGACCAGAGGGAATCAATCCGTTTAACCACAGTGTCAGACGCCTTAATGAACATGGCCACTAGGCGGGTTCTTCATTATAAAACCTGATTTTTTAATAATTCTGAAACTCTAGCAAATATCTGATGAGGGATATATCTCAATTAATTAAAGGAATTGAATCCATAAGGTCACTTGGGCTAGTTGTTGCGAACTTACATAAGTGAAATCAGAAGCACCTCTATATTCTGTTTAGACTTCTTTGTTGCAAGCGACGCATCTTTCTTTGTTTGTATGTATGTATGTCCAACACTTGTCCCGTTGGATGTGAAGTGAAATGAATTTTTGTAGTGAGTTTTTACGATCGGATGCCCTTCCTAACGCCAACCTCCTCAGTGGAGAAGCCTACTCCTGTCGGATAACCCCAAGAGATCTGCTGAAGGCTTAATGTCGTCATCCGTCGGGGAAATAACAGCGTCGTATGCCCTCATTCCATATGAACACTGCGGAGAAGTTTGGAATGTAATCCATGTTTTTGGCACATAATCTGGTGATTATAATTTATTTATTTATTTATTTATTTATTTATTTATTTATTTATTTATTTATTTATTTATTTATTTATTTATTTATTTATTTATTTATTTATTTATTTACAAGTTGCTTCACGTCGCACCGACACAGATAGGTCTTATGGAGACGATGGGATAGAAAATGCCCAGGAGTGGGAAGGAAGCGGCTATGGCCTTAATTAAGGTACAGCCCTAGGATTTGCCTGGTGTAAATATGGGAAACCACGGAAAACCATCTTCAGGGCTGCCGAAAGTGGGGTTCGAATCCACTATTCTGAATGCAAGCTGATAGTTACGTCGCCCAAACCACGCGGCCACTTACTCGGTATTAGAAATTGTATACCACCACATCTCCTACCCAACCGGCCAACATTCTGATGGTGAAAATGTTTTCGACCAGCGGGAATCGATCCGTTTAGCCACAGTGTCAGACGCCTTAACGAACATGGCCACTAGGCGGGTTCTTGCTTTGACTGCTTAACCGAAGATTTTCTTACCTACACAATAATATGAGCATTGATAAGAAAAGCAGCTCTAAGAAAACCATCAGGTGTTCGCATTCTAATTCATATTTCTTTGATTAATTTCGAAAATCATACACCCGTATATCTGGGTTTATCGTCAGAATTATTAATCTTCTACTGTATGTGGACTTACACTATCACTCATTTCACAATTATGGAGCTTGAATCTAGCCAACCAGCTTGTCAACAACAAAACACAAAATGAAAAATTATGTCATCGCATAAGGTATCGGACCATCGAACCTTTGGCTGCAGTGGGTGTATTCCAAGGTGGTGAAATCTCACTAATTGTTACCAGCCACGGCACAGTCGGCTCGACCTGTCGAGAGCGTACAGAGAAATTTCCCGCGGCAGTCATGGAATTACATTAAAAATAACGTCGCAAGCTAACTTTGATGCATGGTACGATGAATATGCACTCCAAACTAAGAATTACCGAGCTCGATAGCTGCAGTCGCTTAAGTGCGGCCAGTATCCAGTATTCGGGCGATAGTGGGTTCGAACCCCACTGTCGGCAGCCCTGAAGATGGTTTTCCGTGGTTTCCCAATTTCACACCAGGCAAATGCTGGGGCTGTACCTTAATTAAGGCCACGGCCTCTTCCTTCCCACTCCTAGCCCTTTCCTGTCCCATCGTCGCCATAAGACCTATCTGTGTCGGTATGGACTGAAATAATTTACCAAGAGTGCCTACTACTATATCTACACCAATTCGGTACATTTCCAACTTATTTGAAATCATTAAAGAAAATACTATGTAAATAATTGATAATTGATTGCCACTTGGACAACAGCTCTAAATTCAGATCATTGATGATTGTTTGATTGATTGAAACTGCCACTCTTTGAAACGCATCAGATATTCACCCAGGACTGTTATTTTGGAATGCAATCCTTCATAGAAAAGACTTATATTTTGAATTTTCCACAAATTGCTTATCTAAATATAGGCTATTTCTAGAAAGCACTGGTTCTATTACCCAAAGTAAAGTATTCTGTACCTTATTATTGACAACTTAGCAATTCAATACAATAATCAGAAGGTTATGTTTATGTATCACAGGCTTCTTTATACTCGCATTCAACCGATGCGTCGGCCTTGTTGATTTTGTATTAAGGTCTGCTCTTGGTATTGGTAGTGAGTAATATCGATCTTCCATCATATACTGCATTAGGACAAGACCGACTCCAATCCTCAGTTCAAGACGGACTCCAATCCTCAGACCTTAATGTTACTCTCGATCGTTCAAAGATGGCGAATCGAGGAGCCGGAATTGTTGGAAATGTGGGTTTGTTTTGGTTTGTTGTTATCGTATGTAGTCGGTGTAATTTTGTGAAAGTTGACGATAAATATTAGTGTCTTTGTAGAATATAGGTGTGCGAGTGTATTTATATGAGTCAGTGGACACATACGACCTGTAATTATACGCAGTAATGTGAGAATGTGCTTGTTTTGATCATGTTTTTACCCATTAAAGAACATGAGTGCAGTAGGTGGACCAGGTTTTAGTCTAACTATGGCAATGCCTCTCATACAACTATTCTTAAGTTCCCTACGGAATATAACATTAAGATAGAAATGGATTAGGAATATACATCGCGATTATTTTGAAGTCCATTACAAAACTGTAGCGTGTATACATCATTTTGAGATTAAGTCTGAGGTTAGGTAAGCCTTTTTTCTACTTCCAAACGATTCGTGCTCCTCGAAAAATATTAACTTAGATAGAATATAAGTGCTATTGTGGACCCAAGCGCTCAGAGCGAGCACATCGCAAGAGAGCCAAGGACCAAGCGAGCCAGCACCCTGTACTAGCGAACTCGCAGCCGCCAAACCTCTCGCCAAGCTCCCGCACTGACTGCCAGCCAATCAGAGAGCAGCACCACGACTGCCAGCCAATACCAGCCACCAGCCTGCCAAATCTTGTGCGGGCCCACGAGCAATTTGTCTAGTACTCAGTGTGGTCATTAGTTCGTGCCCTGTCTTGGCGTAATCCAATCTAAAACTATACCTGACACGACTGGTGCCCACTGAGTACGCCAAGTAAGACGCCGGTCCTCGAATAGAGTTTGACCGTTTCCAGTGCTTTACCGCACCCCTGACAACCAAGCCACAGTACCTAACCCGCGCCGGGATAATTCTGGTGGATTGAGTAGCCAGAACCCCGGCCCTTCCCGTTTCCATCATGAGCACCGATTCCTTTGATTACAGTAACTGGTCCTGGAAGTCACCCACACCCATCCCCGAAGAAGAAGAAGAAGACTACGAAACCCCCTTCCATTATGTCCGTTTCGACTCACCTTTCCCTACATCAGAGAAATGTGACGTCCTAATCATCCCTCTACAGACATCCGGCCCTATCCCACTTACCAGAAAAACCGTTATTCAGTCCATCAGACCCATCCTGGAAAATCTCATCGCCGTTGCAGAGGAAACCCACAATAGCCTACTCCTAATCACCCCGATCAAAAACAAATTCACGCCAGCCATCATTGAAGTCATCCAGCAAGCAGGACTCCCAAAACCTATCCTGATCAACCCCCTCCACCTTACCTCAGACCCCACCTACAAGCCTCCACCATACCCAGAAACACAAGACACCAGCACACTTACAGATCCAACACCAACTGTACACACTGATTCCAAACCATCACCACCCGTCCCACCACCTACCCAATCCACAGACACCGTCCCACCACCTACCCAATCCACAGACACCCAGACCAACCCACCACCAACACTCACCGACACTCAAACGCAAACAAAGAGCAGGCGTAAAAAACCTGCTCACCCTACACCACCCCAGCACAGAACCCAGACTCTTTCACGCACAACCCTCATCACACAGTGCTTTAATTGCCTGGAACTAAACCACGTAGCCAGTTCCTGCTCTAAAGCTACCCGCTGCAATAGGTGTGGTGGTTCTCACCGCCACACAGATTGTAAGGTGCCAAAGACCCAGGCGAGGTGTGCCAACTGCCAAGGTAGTCATGCCGCCTCATTCCCTGGCTGCCCGTTCATCAAGAGCGCAATTAAAGCACACTACAGACAATCCAGACACCTACAGACACGCACACAACCACCACCACTGCTCAGCCTACCTATCCACCCACCCACGCAACCGAACCCAGGACCTTCGACTCCCTACCACAATACACAAATCCCAGACACAGCTACACTAATACAGCTCCTCCTACTCAACCTACTGTCTACCCAACCCAGACCACCACCAATACCAACGCCGCAAAACCATCCCACCCCCCAATAACCGCCCCCAACAAGCAACCGCCCCCACCAAGCCCAGAGTAAGAATCCCGAAATGATCTCACTTCCTTATAAAACTATCTCAGCACATCCTCCACCAGCAAACGAACAACCTCAAAAGCACTGGAAACAGCACCGACGCCGAGGCGGGTATTCATTAATAGCTGCAACCACAAATGCTGTACTTTTCTAAATTCAATGTATCAAACACAACAGATACACAGGAATATAAATATATTCCTGAGGACAATCCAGCGGCAAGGCTCGGTCAACCAAGCAACACCGGGCGTGGTCAGGGTTTGGATGGGTGACCATCCAAACTTTACCCTTGCCGCTGGCTCAAAGACAAAATTTAGATATTTTACTAACATCCAGCCATGGCACGCACAGAATAAGGTTGAATTTTTCCATAATACCACTCAACAGCACCCACTTTACAGAAAAATTTCCACCATTTTTATTATCATTATTATTATTATTATTATTATCAACCAAATATATTTTTATTCTTTTTATACTTATTTTCTACAACAGGCCAGGTGAGGAGCGCGGCATAGCGCACCGGTACTGGCACCGCAACCGGCACCCCCTAGGGGTGTCCAAACTGAACATATGGAAAAGTGCTATTGTGTTATTCCGTCAGTGTCTATGTGCTTCAAAGTGTCGAGTGATTTAGATGCAAGTGTATTTTACAATAATCTGTGCTTTGCCTGCGGAAATGTTTGGCTGGATCTTGGAGTATAACAAAACTTATAAGTGTGACAGTTGGAGCAATCTGTATACTGTTACACAGAAGAAATAGTGACTTAGAGGGATTAGCTGTGTTTGAAACGCAGGGTTTTACTCTACTAACACCTCCTGATTCATGCTGTGGTTATCTGTTATCAAGCAGACTGCGTCGAACTGAAGCTCGTCCACGTCGTTAAATATCAATATATAGTCAATAGAGTTTTTGCACTCGTGTTCTTTAGTGGGTAAAAACCTATTATATCTTTAGAGTCTGAACGTTTCATTACTTAGGTTACTATCATTGTGTGAAGTGCTGTTATGCCATATGTCAACATTATACTAACATTACCAGGGCCGTTCATTGGGTTAACATAATAATTTCGGGTGTACTTGGGCTGAGTGACACAGACGGTTAAAACACTGTCCGTCTGACCCCAACTTGGCAGATTCGATACTAGCTCAGTCCGGTGGTACTTGAAGGTGCTCAAATACGTCAGCCTGGTGTCGGTAGATTTACTGGCACATAAAAGAACTACTGCAGGACTAAGTTTCGAAACTTCGACGTCTCCAAAAACTGTAACAAATGTAGTTAGTGGGACGCAAAGCCAATAACATTATTATTTTGGGTGTACTTCCCCTTCGTTGGGTGCTGAATTTAAGAAATTGTCCACCACTTGCAAACTAAGGCAACAAATTATGTTTCACAGTTCTCATGAGAGCGAATAAATCGAGGAATTTAGCACCTTAATTTGTTTTGAAACATCCAAAATGATGTTAGAAATATCATTTTAATAGTTTCATAATGTATTTTCATCTACCCAGCGAAGTGAAAACGTTATTTGACGAACTGAAATTTCTAAATAATCAGCTTGTTGGTCTCTTTTCTAGTAGAGTATAAGTTGATTATATGTGGTGCGTACTTGTTGGCGAAGCGTTTTCATACGTGTAAAAGTGATTTTCCCTGTGATGTTACATTTACCATGTTAAATTACCACCGTTTATATAATATGTACGTGATATTTTCGTGTTAGCCAATACCAGCAATCCGGCTACTTTTTTTATATTACGGTCTGAGGATTGGAGTCGGTCTTGATTAGGAGATACATTACTAGCTTAGTTTTGTTTATCTATGGATCACACATGATTTTTATCACAACAAAATCGACTATTAACTGTAGTGTCGTTTTTAAATGCTGAATTCAAATATTTAATCAGAATTGTTTTATCAGGCATATCTTTTTTGTGGCAGTCATTTATGTATTATATACTCCATCATATTAGCCTTTTTGTTATAATTTTTGTAAGTTGTAAAGGGTGGAAACTTTTTGGTCAAGTGTGGGAAATTTTGTTCACACATGAGAATTTTCCTCAGAATGGGTAGGTAACGCTGTGCAGGTTTACTTATATGTAAAACAAGTTGTAATGTTTAGATATTGCATTGGTATGGCTAGCAGACAGCCAGTATCGTAGTTGTAGTCAACCCGTAGTGTTATGTGCTAATAGTAAGATTTACTAGCAGTTTCCTGCTGGCTCCGCCCGCAATGTACAAAGTATGTACGTCACGGATGTATTTGCAAAGTTTCGAGTTAATGAAATAAAGCACATGATCTGCTGTGGTAATAGAATGTAATATTATGTCAACAAAACTCTTGAAAATACTTCACACAAAGAAATTGAATTAAACGTTCCTTGAAACAACACTACGCGTCGAACTGGTAAAAAGTCCTTCAAAGATCTTCGTCATGGAGACAAATGTAGTCATAACTTTTCTCAGAATCTACTAATTTAAGGAGTTATTACCTCAAAAGAAAGCGCTTGATCCACTGAGTGTTCTTACGCCAAAAGGAACTCCGTACATCAATTACAACCAAAGATATGATTGCTTCAAAGAGACAAAAAAATTGAAAAAATCAAATAATTTGAGGAAGGCGGAAGTTAAGTGATTTATAGTACCTGATGACAACTCTGTGCATGAATAGCTTTCAGTTTTAAAAAAATGAAGGAAATCGACCGGATAGAATGGACCATCATATACCATTTGCAGTTCTTATGATTTAGAGGAAACAGAAGAGCCATTCATCTAAAACAATATATAGTTGTCTATGCCAATGTCAAATCTGAAATGAGGCCTGTATTACATAGTGTACCAAAGTATTCAGATTTCATGACCTTGAATGTTAATGCCTACTCTGACCCAACTGGAACTGTAGAACAAATAGGCGAGGACAGTGATCCTACAGTAGCAAGTTATTCATAAGAATCTCACTTTTTAACTCAAGATCATAATGATCTTATTCGAGATTTCAAATTGTCTAAAATAACTAGCTGAGGTTCCAGGCTCAAAGATTAGAATCCACTCAACAAAGATACTAGAATATGAATTGCCGAGCGGTTAGAAGCTCGCGGCTGTGAGCTTGCATCCGGGAGATAGTGGGTTCGAATCCCACCGTCGACAGCCCTGAAGATGGTTTTCCTTGGTTTCCCATTTTCACACCAGGCAAATGATGGGTCTGTACCTTAATTAAGGCCACGGCTGCTTCCTTCCAACTCCTAGGCCTTTCCTATCCCATCGTCGCCATAAGACCTATTTGTGTCGGTGCGACGTAAAGCTTCTAGAAAAGAAAAAGAATAGGAATTTATCGTAGTCGCGATAATGATTTCAAAGACTATTTATCTCTAGCGAAAGGTGTAGTTTATTTTAATAACGTGTGTTCAGTAATGCAGGGTCTTGGACGTCAACACCAGCCAAATGAGTGGTGGTCGTTCATAGATTCATCAAAAGTGAGTTTGAAGGTTGAAATGGCGTATGGCTTTTAGTGCTGGGAGTGTCCGAGAACTTGTTCGGCTCGCCAGATGCAGGTCTTTTGATTTGACGGCCGTAGGCGACCTGTATGTCGTGATGAGGATGAAATGATGATGAAGACGACACATACAGTACACTCAGCACCCGGAATTAACCAATTATGGTTAAACTTCTCAACTTTACCGAGAATCGAACCCGGGACCCCTGTAAGGAAAGGCCAGCTCGCTAACCATTTAGGCATGGAGCTGGACATAATGTCATTGAATTTCCTTCAATACCTTTGCCGCATGCTAACGATATGAAAGAGACATATACTCTTAGAAACAATCCAGTATACAAAATATAACTGGTATGTCTGTGAAGATTCAAGGGCCATAGCGTTATTACTGGGATTTCAACTTTGATACACTATGAGCTGCTGTTTCTTAAGTGAATGGGGCCACAGAGGTAGTAAGTTTCACTACATTAAAAACAATGACCTGAACGTAAATATATTATACCAGGCCACCAACATTTGTCAAATACCCTATTAGCGAATACTGAAAAAGCGTATTTACCTGCTCTGCATATAAAACTGGGACAAGAGAGGTTTTTTTTTACAGGGCCACAAATTAGTAATCAAGGATGAACATATTGAGAAACTGTTAAATCCACTGGGAAAAAATAGCCTGGAAATCATTCAAAAATATCTGTTCTGGTTTTCTTGGAAATCATAAAGCAGAAAACTTCATGAAATGGTAAGTGATTTGAAATCATACCAAGCTTTAGGATGCAAGATGCCCTTGAAACTTCACTTCTTGGACTCCCTCCCCCTGTGGGTGAGGATGACAGAAAGTGTTGGATCCCTGCCAGTCGTAAGAGACGAAAAAAATGAGCCCCAGGTGATTTTAACTTGGGTTCGTGGGTTGGCAACCACGGGACCCTTAGGTGAGTCCTGGTATTGGTTCATTTTACTTGTGCCAAGCTCACTCCCTGTGGGTGGGTGGCGGTAAAATAACACCCACCGTAACCCCTGCCTGTTGTAAGAGGCGACTGAAAGAGGCCCCCAACGGCTCTCAACTTGGGAGTGTGGTTTGGCGACCACGGGGCCCTTAGCTGAGTCCTGGCATTGCTTCCACTTACTTGTGCCAAGCTCCTCAGTTTTATCTATCCTATCCGACCTTCCTTGGTCAACTCTTGTTCTATTCCGATCCCGACGTTATTAGAGCATTCGAGGCCTAGGAATTCTTTCATTTTCACGCCCTCCGTGGCCTTTGTCTTTCTTTGGCTTATACCCTCATTTTTCGAAGTGTTGGATTCCTTCCACTTTTTTTTTCTCTGATAAATGATATACAGAGGATGGTTGACTAGATTTACTTCCTCTTAAAACAATAATCACCACCACCACTCCTCACTTTCATCTATCCTATCCGACCTTCCTTGGTCAACTCTTGTTGTTTTCCGACTCTGGCAGTATTAGAGCATTCGAGGTCTACGGAGTCTTTCATTTTCACACCCTTTGTAGCCTTTGGCTTTCTTTGGCCGATTCTTCATTTTTCGAAGTGTCGGACTCCTTCCATGTTTTTCGTTCTGATTAGTGTTAATAGAGGATGGTTACCCAGTTGTACTTCCTCTTAAAACAGTAATCACTACCAGCACCACCACCACTCTTGGACTCCCACCTAGACTTCTCTCCAGAAAATCCCGGTCCTACTCTGTGAACATGGCGACCGTTTTCATCAGCACGTATTTTCTACGATGTAAAAGAGATATCCAGGCAAATGGAGTCCCAGTCTGCTGACCGACTATTGCTGGACTCTGAAGAGATACCCCAAAGGCAAAATATGGCAGAAAATCATCATATGCAACTTTTTTAGGTAACCCCAAATTGGTGTATAGGCTATGTATCTTTTACTGACGTCGCATGTATGAACATCTGTGATTGGACAGGTCAAACTGGAGGAGGCTCGTACACAACCGCACCTGGCTTGCTGGAGCAAAGAAATGTTGTTGTTGTTGTTGTTGTTGATGATGATGATGATGATGATGATGATGTGAGGTTGCTAGTTACAAAAAGTCGATTGTGGAGGCTTTTAGTTAAGAAACAGAGGCTTGCAGACTGAACACTGAAACGCATAGCAGTCTGCGTATAACTAAGATGTATGTAGGCCTACCTGTATAAGTGTAAAATATATACTGTACACATTGTCACTACTCATTCATTATCTCAGTCAACAGTTGGCTAATCACACATTCATTCACTTGTTCGAGTGCTCACATTACTTCCTTTCATTCTGCCAGTCTCTCACTCACTCTTTCTTTCATACATTCACAGACGCATGCACCACTTCCATAATATAACTTTCTTTTTTCCTTTATGTACAACTGAAATTGAATCGTTTATTATAGAAAAGTCACATGTCCACTTCCTTGACAAATCGAGTTACGACCGTCATCATATTCGTCTTAGTGTGGCGCAACGCTTTCTGAAGAAATGACACAAGTATTTGCATTTTACGAGTGTGGCAGCGTAAACAAATTTCAGTTTAGTATTGAAAGGACACGTGTCCAGGACGTGTGACCTATCAATAAAAAACTATCTTTTCTGTCATCATTCTTTGCAAGATGAACAATATAAAATCTCATGATTCCATTGCTTATTTACAGTCGTTACATAGAAAAAATAGTTTCCGAACATTAACAAACAGTTACACGTATTCTCAGATGCATACGGAGGACAAAACCGCAGTCATACAGTCGCTAGATTTCTTTTTGCATTAAACATCACAGGCAGATTCTCACACATTTCTCAATATTTTCCAGTGACGGGACATAGTTTTCTCCACCGTGATAGGACGTTTTGATCAATCAAACCTTTTCTCTTAAAGATAGGCAGAGTCTACACGGCTGAACAGTATACTCACTACATTGCTCAGTCAAGTAGAAAGGGAAACTTGACTGTTAACTACATTGAAACACCTCAAAAGATACTGAATTATAAACATTGGTGGCCAAACTATTTAGGAAACACCTTTTTCAATTAAATCATTAGGGAAAGGAATGCCTAAAGATCAGAAAACATACATTCAAATTTCACAGTAAGTTATTCATTGATGGTTTGTGGTGCTAAAACGCTGGGTAAAGTGTTTACGTATGAATGTATTGATGGACTGAGACACACATTCAAATTACTGCAATGTATTTTAATATCTTCAAACTATCTGAAAGTAAAGCACATTATGGAAAAGTTCTAGTAAATAAGAAGTAAGCTCATGATGTCAGCAAAGTTATGCAGAATATCTTCAATTTTATGAAAACATTCTTCAGTGGCCGACAGAATAAAGAAACCATGAAGATGACTGAAAACGTCAGAGGAAGTGTTTAATGAAGAATCTTTCAAGTTCTTAAGAATGCTTTTAAATTGCTTTATTTCAGCAATAAGACATATTGCCTTAGCTAAAACACATGTAAGAACACAAAAAATCCTTCGAGTGTGTTTCACTTACTGCTCATTTTTAAAAGGGCACAGGTTCATCATACATGTTATTTTATAATAAAGTTTTAGCGATGTTACCATTAACTTATACATGTAAATGTAATTTTACACCTCTGTCGTCGAATAACAAATATCTGTTTACAGGACAAAGTACCTTTTGTAAAATAAATTGTTTCTTCTTCTCCTGTAAAATTGATCAAAGCGGACATGTGACTTTTCAAAAATAATCGATTCAAATTTGGAATATTGAAATGTATTCGAAACATCGGCAAACTGTACATTAAGTACTCAAATAACGACACGATTTAACAGATGCGCTGGACGATTTAATCGTTGGAGTAGCATGTATGCGCCGATCCGATGATCATGGATAATACCACACCACACCACACATCGCGTCCAAAACGTTGTTGATGATTAGCCACTACTGTACGATGGGGATTTTCAACTGCCCACGTATTTATGTTATGGAAGTTTATGATGCCATCTATTCTAAATGTGGCCTTGTAGGTGAACAAAACGGGTGACGGACCGCAAGACGTCACTATGGTAGTGGCCATGAACAAGGCCGGAGCCTCAATACTTTTGACTGTAGGAGATAACGTCCGTAGTGACATTATTTATTTGGATTCCCGGGATCATTCCTTGACGTTTGTTACAAATGTTTGGATACACCCGGTATACATAACCCACCACAACTAAATCATCATCATTATAGACTATGCCTTTCAGAGTTCAGTTTGCAAGCCTCTGTGAATTTAATAAATGCCACCACAATCATCTATTTGTAATTAGCTCTGTGTTCGCTTAGTTCTGTACTTTCCATCTTTAAATCATTAGAAACCGAGTTAAACGTCGTCGTCTTGGTCTTACTCTACTTCTCTCACCCTCCATAACAAGAGCCCATTATTCTGCTAAGTAACCTATCCTCCTCAATTGGCCTCACATGAGCCAACCACTGAAACTGGTTTATGCGCACAGCTCCATCAATCGTGTTCAATTGTAACTTAGCCTTTATAATCTCACACCCCCTGTGGGTGGGGGCAGTAGGATAACACCCACGGTATCCCCCACCTGTCGTACGAGGCGACTAATAGGAGCCCTAGAGGCTCTGAACTATGGAGAGTGGGTTGGCGACCACGGGGCCCTTAGCTGAGTCCTGGCATTGCTTCCACTTGCTTGTGCCAGGCTCCTCACTGTCATCTATACTATCCGACCTGCCTTGGTCAACTCTTGTTCTTTTCCGACTCCGACGATATTAGAACACTCGAGGCCTAGGGAGTCTTTCATGTTCCCGCCCTTCGTGGCTCTTGTCTTTCTTTGGCCCATACCTTCATTTTTCGCAGTGTCGGATTCCTTCCATTTTACTCTCTGATTAGTGTTATATAGAGGATACTTGCCTAGTTGTATCTCCTCTTAAAACAAGAATCACCACCACCTGAGTGAACCTCAGGGCCATGTGCATCTCCGGAACTGGAAACCTCGTTTCTTACATTGTTCGACTTCCTGACGGGGAATCCCCCTGTGGGTGGGGGCGGTAGAATAACACCCACAGTATCCGCTGCCTATCGTAAGAGGCGACTAAAAGGGGCCTCAGGGACTCTGAACTTTGGAACGTGGGTTGGTGACCACGGAGCCCTTAGCCGAGTCCTGGCATTGCTTCAACCGAGCTCGATAGCTGCAGTCGCTTAAGTGCGGCCAATATCCAGTATTCGGGAGATAGTAGGTTCGAACCCCACTGTCGGCAGCCCTGAAAATGGTTTTCCGTGGTTTCTCAAATGCTGGGGCTGCACCTTAATTAAGGCCACGGCCGCTTCCTTCCCTCTCCTAGCCCTTTCCTGTCCCATCGTCGCCATAAGACCTATCTGTGTCGGTGCGACGTAAAGCAACTAGTAGCATTGCTTCCACTTACTTGTGCCAGGTTCCTCACTTTTATCTATCCTATCCGACATCCCTTGGTCAACTCCTGTTTCTTTCCGACCCCGACGGTATTAGGTTTTCGAGGCATAGGGCATCTTTCATTTTCACACCCTTCGTGGCCCATGTCTTTCTTTGACCGATACTCTCTGTAGCGTGCATTTAAATGAAGCGCCTTTAATAAGGCCACCTAGAACTGGGACGTCAAAGTGTTTGATACAAGAAGTTTGGACATTTCTCGACAGATGTCGCTACTATCAACTTATGTTGCGCCCTCTGGGGTGAAGATGAACTATTAATTTTCAAGGTACTGTAATTTTATTTGTCAAGGTTTCCTAAACTGAATTGTTTATTGATTGTTTTTAGTATTCTAAAGTTATCAACACTTCTATCTCTTCCCGCCAACTTAATTTGTTGGCCAATTAGAAAATTTGTACCATAAATTTTTGACATTTATTGAATTAACCATTAGGAATGGTGGATGTGTCAGAGTTTTGACCCAGAGAAATCTGGAACCTTCCTCTCTGCTATAAAAGCTGCGACATTTCGGGCCATGTTGTCTTTGTGATCGCTCCAGTCTAGAGCGTGTTCGTATTGGAGTCAAGGGGGGAAGGTCTCCCTCGTCCATCTTCGGGAGGTCCACCCGCTCAAGGTAATGGCAGATTCTGTTTAACAACGTAAGAGTCTTTGAAAGCTAGCTCGAGAGGAAGGTTTCAAATTTCTTTCTCAATGTAACTTTTATTTCTTAATGTAAATTCTCACTCATGTCTAAAGAACTTACTCCAAACAGGGAATAAAGAGTGATACCCTCTTGTATTCCTCTTCAGCTTGGTGTTGAGGTGACTATGATTTTGTAACCTTTAAAATCTATCTCGTAATTTCTGTAACTTAAATATTTTTCTCCATCTAGTCACCTCCATAGCCTCTGTAACGTCGGACCATAAGCCCAAATAGGGTTTTGAGTATTTCATGTAAATTTCAAGGAGTGCAAGTGTTCGCCTCCTAATCTTTTGATTTTCGGCAAATAACTTTAACCTTTTGTTTTTACCAAAGGCCAGGATCAGTTAAGACAGTGAATACTGTTTAATTTTGTTAAATTTAGGTTGTGCCTTTGGTAGACCTGGAAAGTGTAAATTTGTAGAGCTAAGATGCTCTTCCTACTGGTGTAAAAGAAATTGGGAGATCCGTCTCCTTGTCTGTTGGTTGAAAGGAGCAGTAATGCTCATGTAAAATTTGTAATTAGGGAGCTTCAAGCTCAGGCTGTTAATTGGTTATTAGTTGATTATTCTGATTTTCCTAACATCATTATCCAAGCTCACGAGATAGCTCTGTACCTGATTTGTTATTTGCTTAGCCAAGTATAAAGTGTAAAATATAAAAGAAAAAAAGATAATATAGTTCCAATTTTAAAGTTTTAAACTGATCTTTTGACTTTTCTATATCCACCCATTCATGCCCCCACCTTCGTTTCACCTCTGTAAACCACGGTATCCCCGTAACACCCTCATTTTTCGAAGTCCCGGAACCCTTCCATTTTTTCTCTGATTAATGTTACATTGAGGATGATTGCCCAGTTGTACTTCCTCTTAAAACAATAATCACCGCCACCACTACTTGACGGGGAATCTAACCCACGTCCTTCCGGGTGAGCCTAAAACGCTTTTACCGCGTCGGCTAGGCAGCCCCTCTTCTCTAGATCTACGAAACATAAATATAACTGTCTATTCCTCTCGTAGCTTTTTTCAGTTACCTGGCACATAATGAAAATCTGATCCTGACAATCCCTCTGTGGTCTGAAACCACACTGGTTTTCATTCAACTTACTTTCAACGATTGATCGCACCCTCCCTTCCAAAATGCCCGTCAAGACCCGGTATACTGATCAATGAAATACCTTGATAGCTGTCGCAATCCTTCCTGTTCCTTTGTTTATAGATAGGTGCAATTACTAACTTTGCCCACAAAAGAACACATGAGAATATTTCAACATCTTTGGTCAGTGCATCCTCGAAGCAAAATCTCTTGAAGCTGAGACAGTGTAGGAGTAAAAGACATGGACAGAGGTCATCTTAACACAACGTTTCTTATACTAATTTCGCAGCAATTTTCTCTTATATATCTAATTTTCACTGACTGATAGTGTTTAATAAAGAACTGCAATTAGGAGCCACATGACGCAGTATGCTCATCTTTTGCTGACGTTTTTCAGAGCGAGGACTCTTCAAGTAATGCGAGAGGGTGAACTTAAAATCGTGCGTCATCCATTCGCTTCCAAGTACAGTACACTCGAGATCACAAGGAAAACACGTAACGTTTGGGCGTATATACTAACCAACCCTGAGGATGAAAGGGAAGGAAGCGAGGCAACGTCACATGTGTTAGTCTTCCAGGAGGTGTGGCCTGTGAGATCACTCCACCACCATTTTCTCGGGAACTGATTAAGATGTTTCTGTGGTTAAACATTCTGGCTATACTGGCTTCTCCTAATCAAGGAAAACAATTAACTGTACTTTAATTCTGAAGTAATGTGCACGATGTAATCCCGCCCCAATACGTATGGCATTTAAGTGTTTGATCAGCGCTGACAATAACTTCATAGGAACGGTTTTCCATACACCCCTGCGACCCTGATGATCATCTATATATTAAAAAAATCATGACAACTAAAGTAAGTCAGTCCGGCCATTCTATCCGGTCGATTTCCTTCATTTTTTTAAAAAACTGAAAGGTATTCATGCACAGATTTGTCATCAGGTACTATAAATCATTTAACTTCTGCCTTCCTCAAATTATTAGATTTTTCATTTTTTTGTCTCTTTGAAGCAATCATATCGTTGGTTCTATTTGAAGTACGGAGTTCTTTTTGGCCTAAGAACACTCAGTGGATCAAGCTCTTCCATTTAAGCTCTTAACCATTCAAACTGGTTGATTCTGAGGAAAGTTATGAGTCCACATTCAATTTGACGTCTTATTTCTTCGACATTTTTTCTCATTAAAGCAATCATATCTTTCGTTCTAATTGAGGTTCGCAGTTCGTTTCGGTCGAAAAACACTCAGTGGATCAAGCGCTTTCCTTTGAGGTAATAACTACTTAACTTGGTAGATTATGAGAAAAGTTATGAGTACATTTGTCTCCATGACGAAGATTTTTGAAAGACTTTTTAACAGTTCGGCGCGTACTGTTGTTCCAAGGAAGTTTAATTCAATTTCTTTGTGTGATGTATTTTCAAGTGTTTTGTTGACATAATATTACATTCTATCACCACAGCAGATCATGTGCTTTATTTCATTAACTCGAAACTTTGCAAATACATGCGTGAGGATAGTAACGAACAACACCATACTTTGTACATTGCGGGCGGAGCCAGCGGGAAACTGCTAGTAACTATTTAATACCACATTACTTTTACGTTGGTTGTTGAGGATAAAATATAATAATAATAATAATAATAATAATAATAATAATAATAATAATAATAATAATAATAATAATAATAATAATAATAATAATAATAATAATAATAATAATAATAATAATAATAATAATAATAATAATACACCCTGCGGGAAATAAACTCAGGAGTTATTTAAAATTCAACGGCTTTATAAAGGTAAAAAAACGGTCATAATAAGAAGGAATATTTATACCACACAGCAGTTCCTGAAAAGAAAAGAAAAGAAAAGAAAAGAAAAGAAGAAAAGAAAAGAAAAGAAAAGAAAAGAAAAGAAAAGAAAAGAAAAGAAAAGAAAAGAAAAGAAAGACTGACCTACTTAGCACCTTCTCCACTGTGAATAACTTATGCACCTGTAACGTATTTTCGGTAATACAGAATAGCACACAGCACCTCCACCCTTTTGAATACTGATCATGATCAAGCTCGTGTGGATACGGATATGTGATGTAATTTAGTGTTTCCAAACTGCTAAATCAATGAAGTTGCATGCAGACGTTAAAATGCTTCAGTAGTCGGCGGCTGTTATAAGTTTTCAGGGATTTTACTCTACCGTCTTACTAGAACGCACAGATAAGAAGATATCAGGAAGAGGACACGGTTGGCCTCAAAACTCGCAGAAAATCGAGGCAACTAGGGGACAAGACAGCTCTTTTAGAAGCCAGAAATGAAAATCCTTTCCTATTAACCAAGTAATGAAGAACCATTCTGTTTACCGTTTTCCCCTGATTAGTTTCCTCCAATCATTTGAATGGCTAGAAAATTATTATTGTTGTGAAAACCTCTTGCACTGTTTAAGATTATACTCTACTTTTCATTTTCGTGTGCAGGTAGCGTTCATTTCCTTTATTTGATTCTTTCTTAAAGTGCACTCCTTTGTTTCTTTTTTTTTTTTTTTTTGCTAGTGGCTTTACGTCGCACCGATACAGATATGTCTAATGGCGACGATGGGATAGGAAAGACCTAGGAGTTGGAAGGAAGCGGCCGTGGCCTTAATTAATTGCCTGGTGTGAAAATAGGAAACCACGGAAAACCATCTTCAGGTTGCTCAGGCGGTTGAGTGCTGGCCTTCTGAGCCCAACTTGAGAGGTTCGATGCTGGCTCAGTCCCGTGGTATTTGAAAGTCAGTCTCGTGTCAACAGATTTACTGGCACGAAAACAACTCCACAATTCCGGCTCCTCGGCGTCTCCGAAAACCATTAACTTAAAACTGTTATTATTATTATTATTATTATTATTATTATTATTATTATTATTATTATTATTAATTAAGGATGTTCTATTCTTAGAACGTATTCGTATGTTCTCGTTATGATCGACGAAGAAGGAAGGCTCAAGGTCGGGTGGGGGAGACTATTACCCTATCATCGGTAGTTGCATTAGAAACAAGTTTATACCTCTTGTGATGGAGTGGGGAGGGGGTAGGAGGGGCTAGGTGAGGCGACACTTGATTAGCGGAACCCAAACTAATTCATTGGGAGACTGTTTGTACAAAGCTTTACTGTGGCTGTCACGGTCGGTCATAAATGCGTACCTTCAGGTGCGAGAAACAAACTGCAGTGGCTTCATTTTGAAGAGTAACGATCATCTAACCAGTTCGGAAGTAACCTGTAATTGCTCTTTTCATCTTGAACTAGCTCCACCCGCAATGAAGTTGTGAACACCGCTGATTACAATAGTGAGCAGTCAAAACAATAACATCTCTGATAAATCTCTGTCCGTTTCATCTCTCTGCTTAACCTTTACGGCAATATTGCCGTGTCAATTGGCGTTTGTCCGGCTCCATGGCTAAATGGTTAGCGTTCTGGCCTTTGGTCACAGGGGTCTTGGGTTCGATTCCCGGCAGGGTCGGGAATTTTAACCATAATTGGTTAATTACGCTGGCACGGGGGCTGGGTGTATGTGTCGTCTTCATCATCATTTTTCATCCTCATCACAACGCGCAGGTCGCCTACGGGAGTCAAATCAAAAGACCTGCATCTGGCGAGCCGAACTTGTCCTCGGACACTCCCGGCACTAAAAGCCATACGCCATTTCATTTCATTTTACAGAAGATCAGATTGTGCAAACCATTGTAGAAGGAATAAATGTCTCTTGGTTAAATCTAGTGGAACTTTTTTTTTATAGGAACGGAGCAGGTCCGTTCCAAGGTTGTTTCAAGTGCGGGTCGTTTTCCCATCTAGCTAAGAATTGCACTTCACTTAACAGCACACCGTACTGTTCAACTTGGTGCTGCCTCTACTAACCCAGGCGATAGGAAGTGACTAGTGTCATCGGCTGAGTCACAATGTTCACCTTTCCGAGGCTCAGCCCCCATTAAATTAGGCAACGAATCCTTCAAGGAAGAGACTTCCTCTAATTTATTATTTGAAGGCCTTAGGGAATGCCTTAAAATTGCTTCCGAGACCCCAGGATTCGTGACATTTCTCAAAATTGAAGTGAATAAGGAACCCGTCACGGCGTTGTTAGATTCAGGGAGCGTTACCTTCATTGTTTCCGAAGAGTGGTACCTTAAATTGAAAGCCTGTAGTAAATTTCCGGAATATTGTTTGTCTTCTATTAAATGTGTTTCGGCAAATTCGTCACCATTAGAAATTTTAGGCTTCATTTTTGCTAAAGTTAGAATCTCAAAATTTACATGGAAAATTAAGTTCTTTGTAGCTAAACAATTGTTTTGTCCTGTAATATTGGGGGCCGATTTTATGTCTCATTCTGGTCTTGTGTTCGATCTTCAGAGCAAGTCGTGCACATTCAAGTTCTCTAGTAGTATTAATAGCCTCTTTGGAAATGTAATTCTGTGTCATGTTCATCTATTTCGCCTAACCAGAGTGAGATGTCGTTAGATCGTAGGCATCTACCTGAGGATCAGGCTGAGAGTATTCAAAAGTTGTGTCAGTCTTTTCCGGATGTATTTTCGGAAACCCTTGGTGTCACTGACCTCATTGAGTATAAGATTGAGCTAACCAATTCTATTCCAGTTAGGTTTCCTCCTTATAGGTTATCTCCCTCTAAAATGAAGGTTCTTAAGGAAATTATTGATCAGATGTTGAAAGATGGTATTATTCGACCTTCTAAGTCCGCGTACTCACCGCCCATTTTTCTTGTATCGAAACCGCAAGGCCTATCATTGATTACTGGGCTTTAAACCGTACGGTCGTACTACAATCTGTGCCCCTTCCTGATCTTCACTCTTGTTTTTCATGGTTTCAGAAGGCTAAGTTCTTTACTATCTTAGATCGTAACGAAGCATATAGTCGAATACCTCTGACAGAAGTTCTCTCATAAATTTCGTATACTATTGCCGCGAACCAGTTTGGAAACAATTTTTCTCTCAAGAACCTCACGTGGCAGTGCGCCGGCTCCTCAACAATGGGTTCCGTCGTACAAATCCCGGTCACTCTGTGTGAGATTTGTGCTGTAAAGAGTGGAGGTGGGTCAGGTTTTTCTTCGGGTACTCCGATTTTCCCTGTCATTTTTCATTCCAGCAACACTCTCCAATACACTTTTATTTCATCTGTCAGTCATTAACCATTGCCCCAGAGGAGTGAGACAGGCATCGGCAGTGGTGGTGGTGGTGATTATTGTTTTAAGAGGAAGTACAACTAGGTAACCATCCTCTATTTAACACTAATCAGAGAGAAGAAATGGAAGGGGTCCGACACTTCGAAAAATGAAGATATCGGCCAAAGGAAGACAAGGGCCACGAAGGGCGTGAAAATGAAAGACTCCCTAGCCCTCGCAAACCTAATAGCGTCGGGGTCGGAAAAGAACAAGAGTTGACCAAGAGAGGTCGGATAGGATAGATGAAAGTGAGGAGCCTGGCACAAGTAAGTGGAAGCAATGCCAGGACTCAGCTAAGGGCCCCGTGGTCGCCAACCCACGCTCCAAAGTTCAGAGCCTCTGGGGCACAGGCATCGGCAGCCGACACAGTTCCTACCCTCGCCGCTAGATGGGGGTTTCATTTATTCATTCCTGACCCGGTTGAAATTGGAAAGAGTGTGTGGAATTTTCAATCTCACGTGGTGGTGCTACTGTATTCTGTCGAGAACCTTGCGTTGTATATGGTACTATAGTACTAATTTATATTATTCTATAATCTGTTTAACGGTGTTTCATAATATGGCTTGGCATAATAGCAGGCTGCATAGCCTGAGTCCTGCCATAAAAGAAAGCCAATAAATAATAATAAAATTCTCCGCTACAGGGAAAAGATGGAAGTCATGAATATGTTTTGACAATATGTCTTATGACTGGGGGTTATCCGAAAATTTGTGTAACGTGACGCGACAAAATGTATTACGGAAGTGACGTCACATTAGTCGTTAACGCAGGCCTTGATCGCCAAAGATGCTCTGTGACATGATGCAAATAAATCGTTCATTATCAGTTCTTGAGTTTCATTTATGATCATTAGCTTTTTGCAGAGGGAAAAGTATTTTTTCTTTAGAAAGGCCTTCCTTGCTTGTTCTAGTCTGCATTTGTTGTCCTTAATTCTGCCATCTTTAATAATTCTACTACCCAAATTATTATTATTTCTCGGACTATATTCCTCATGCAGCTTAGGGCACAATCCTGCACCAATAGGTTATTCCTGTAATTTTTCTGCTTCGAACATGAGAGGGCAATTCGTATCGACATTAAATTCTTTGATTTTCCATGTACTGCAAGTATCTGTATTAGATTACAGGAGTGTAGAGGTTCAATGAAGTATTTTCACGAAAACATGAGCTTGCATTCTTATAGCAATGCATATAATATTACGCCACTGAAGTAATATGAATAGATCACGGAGACTGATCGCCTTCGGTGAGGTTACCGTGTTTGCAGGTGTTCTTTGACTTGCCAGTAAATCTACAGACACGAGGTTGAAGTATTTGAGCACCGCAAATACCACTGGACTGAGCCACGATCAAACCTGCCAAGTTGGGGCCAGAAAGGTCAGCACCTAAACTGTCTGAGCCACTCAGCCCGGCTATTAAATTGGTTAATTCTATTCCTTTCTTTACAATATTCAACACTAACTTGTTTATGTCATCCGTACTTGACTTCAAGATCCCTGTACCCTTATTATCCTTATCGTTGAATATGTTCTTGCCATCTTCCAGCCTTGGCTTCTTTCTCTAGAAGTGGCTTTCCATTTGCGCTCTTAATATTCATACACCAAGTTTACCTTTCCCCAATGGTTTCCCTGATTTTCCTGTATACAGCATCATCCTTCAATTTTTTCAGTATTACCAGAGAAAGAGTCAAGGTAATGACATATCATTACGATGTGAGGCCGTACATCAATGCCAAAGATTCGCACATACGGTATCTCGTTACTCGAATCAGGCTGTGTGTGGTACATGAGGAAGAAAAGCTCATGGCGTGGAAAAGTGCACACTTCCGAACAGGTGCACTATCTGGCCTGGTCTCGTTTAAACAATGACGCCGTTTGTATCTACTGTATATAATAATGTGAGGAAGAAAAAGACAATATAGATTACGAACACTCGTTGCCATAGTTACCACGGTGTCGATTTTCCTTTCACGTTTTTCTATCCATGCTAATTCCAGATAGACCCCCAGCTCACAAACATATCCATGTTAAAAATGAATGAAATTCTTTGCTGATATAATTTCATAATACGGTACCATAATAAATAAAATAAATAAATTAGCCGTATGAATCCCCTAAGGGCTATGGCCTCCTGCAATGCAGGGACAGTGCTCAGTTTAGCTCATCAGGTGAGCAGGTCCTGAAGAGCATTATTATATTGGTTAATCTGTAGATTTTTCATGATAACATATTACCACATATTGTACATTTGTGTAGTCTCACCCCCGAGTGAATGCAATTGTGTTTTTCTGGAACAACAATTCGCGAAAACGCACTGTTGCATAAATGACAGGTGTACACTTTTATCCCAGGGAGGGTTCAGGTTGTTTCTAGGTAAAGGCGTAAACTTGCACTCTTCGTTCTTGCATAGCTTCTTCTCCGAATGTTGTAGACTTTTCTTGTAATTTCTTGACCTTATCCTCCGTTGAAATTCTCCTGACATACATTGCAAGTGCATATCCTCCTTCCACTATGTGTTACGTGATGAGTTATTCATGTCACTACTGCATGCAAACGTTTATCTGTTTGACATTCGTCTTGCCATTCTCCCGAGTGCACAGAAGATGACCATCACGGTATCCTCTTCGTCGAAGCGTACAATTGTATGTTGTATTCTTCACCTCTGTCCTGAGAGCGTATTTCAACATATTTTACACTTGCTCGGCTTCTTTCCGCAGTGTACGCGAGGATGATAATTTTATATTCACCACTTCATAAAAACCTCTTTTATCAATTTTACTGTATTATGCCGTAGTGATCAGAGAGGTGATCTCCAGGTCTCTTTGCGGAAGCGCACTGTTGCATATTTCACTGCTGCACAATATCTATAATATGTGTCTTGATCGACCTATGTTATTACAGGGCTTGAGCAAAGGTGTATCCCGTATGGTCAGTGATCTCTGCACACAATTTTTCCCAACTCTTTCCACTCTTGCCTTATCTTTGCTGTTCTTGTCCATTGTTTTCCTCCCCATCTTGCAAACCAGTCTGCCCATCTAGTTCTTTGCCTTCCCACGTTTCGTCTTCCTTGTCTGGGATCCCACATTGTCATTTTGTAGGTCCATCGATTTTGCTCCAGTCTCGCTACGTGTCCTCCCCATTTCCACTTTAACTGATCGGCTGTCGTCAGAGCGTCCTTCATGCCGGTTCTCCTTCGTACATCTTCGTTCCGTATTCTGTCTCTCAATGTGACCTGGAGTATTTTTCTTTCCATTTTGCGCTGGCATATCTGGATCATTTTCCTTTGTTTTAGTGTTAGCGCCCAGGTTTGGCATCCATATAGTAGGACTGGTATCACACATTTTTCTAGGACTTCAGCTTTAAGGGTGAGTTTCTGAGTCTTGTCTGTCAGTATGAACTTTAGAGACCAGAACCTCTTCCATGCTTGTCCTATTCGCCGTTTGACCTCTTTTTCTGAACAGTTTGAGAATGATATGTTCTGGCCAAGGTATACACATTCCTCTACGTATTCCAGTATTTCTCCGTTTACGCTAACTGGAGTTTCCAGTGCATTAGTCATCAATTTAGTTTTTCTTGGATTCATTGTCAGGCCTGCTTCTTTGCTGATGTTGTCTAATTCTATTATCATTTGTTCTAGCTCCGTTGCCGACTCTGCCATCAATACGATGTCGTCTGCAAATCGTAAGTGCGTTAGTCTTGCTCCATCTATTTTAATGCCGTATTTGTTTTCCCAATCTAGTTTTCTGAACTGATTCTCCAGTAAGCACGTGAATAATTTTGGTGAGAGAGGGTCCCCTTGCTTAACTCCTCTTTCTATCTTGATTTTCTTTCCTTCTCTTTCTGTTTTTATTCTGGCCTCACTGCCTTCGTAGAGTTTATCCAGGAGTCTGATGTATTTGTTCTGGATCCCTTGTTTGCTCAGTGCTTCTAAAACGTATTCCCGTTCTACGGAGTCGAATGCTTTATTGTAGTCCACAAATGCTATATATACATCCAGATTGAATTCTTGTGTTTTCTCGATCAGTTGATTCACTGCTTGTAGGTGGTCTGATGTACTGTAATTTGTTCTAAAACCTGCTTGTGTCACTGGTTGTTGTTCATCTAGTGTCTTCGCCATTCTCTTAGTTAGGATCTTCATGAAGAGTTTGTAAAGATTTACAATTAGGTTGATAGGTCTGTAGTTATTGATATCGTCTTTGGCTCCTTTTTTGTGCAGAAGTATGATGGTGCTTTGTTTCCACTCCCTTGGTATGTCTTCTGATTCGAGTATCTTGTTAAATAGCGTAGTGATGAATGGGGTTATGTCTTCTTCACCCCATTTCAGGAATTCATTGTAGATTCCATCATCGCCTGGGGATTTTGCATTCTTTGCTTCCCTTATGGCTGCTCTTACTTCACTGGGAAGAATGGGTGGTATTCCTTCCTCAATGTCCTCTTTTGGCGTCTTATGACACTGTGTGCCATTTTGGGAATTACTTGTATATAATTTCCTGTAGAATTCTGTCGCTTGTGTCACTATCTGTTCTCTCTTGGCTTGTCTTTTACCATTACTGTCTTTCACTCCCAGTATCCAATGTTTGTCCGGAGTTAATTCCTTTCGAATCTTCTTCATTGATTTTGTATTTTCCATGATTTCTTTGACTACTTCCGTGTTGTGGTCTCTGATGTCTTTTCGGATTTCCCTTTTCGTTTGTTTATTGATTTTTGTATATTCCAGCTTTGTGCGTTCATTTTCTTTGGCTTGTGGTTTCAGACGTTCTCTTTCTTCGATCAGTCTTTTAGTACTATCCTTTAATTTTATTCTATTTCTTCTTCTGTTTCCCGGTGTCGAAGATTGCTTGACTGAGAGGGATATGCAGTTTACGAGCTCTGTATAATATTGTTGTGCCTTCAGGTCTGTTTGTTGACTAAGCTCTTGGAGGTTGTGTTGTAGTGCTTTTGTGTATTCTGTTCGATCTGTACTTTCGGGGTTTGGGGTGGTCTTGTTGAAGTAGCGTCTCTTTTCCTTCTTTATTCTGTACCATATTATAGGGAAATTCCACAGGCGCACAAGTGGCAAAAGAAAGCAATAAGATTTATAAACGGCAAGGCCAATAGGGAGTCATACAGGCCTATGTTTCAAGAACTCGTTATTATGATTTCCCCCATCACTAAACAATGCATAGCCTATTTCATTACGTTCTTAATATTAAAGAAAATCTCGATGATCTAATATCTCGTAGAAATGTACATACATACGAGGCACGGAGCAGGAATTATTTAGATTTATCACACATTAGATTGAAAAGACACAAGGAAATTACAGATATAATGGAATTAAATTATTCAGTATGATACAACCAAATGGAAAGATATGCCCTTAGGTAGCTTCAAAACATATATAAAAATGGCTGATATTAAACAGTTTTTTACTATCTGAATTTGAAGGAACAGTCGTAAGGATGTTGCCAAGGGGCGAGTATGAAAGTCAGCACGGTTACTATATATACAACCACGGCGCAACAGCCCCGAGGAAGGGTTATGGCCTACCAAGCAACCGCTGCACAGCCCGAAGGCCTGCAGATTACGATGTGTCGTGTGGTCGGCACGACGAATCCTCTCGGCCTATTTTTTGGCCTTCTAGACCTGGCCCCCATCTCAACGGCAGCTTATAATACTACCCGTTACGCTACGAAAGCGGACGTTTCTGGTACTGTAACATACTGTATTTGTCTATAGCAACTGTTTGTTGTCTAATGGCAATAAACTACGTTATTATTATTATTATTATTATTATTATTATTATTATTATTATTATTATTATTATTATTATTATTATTATTATTATTATTATCATGAAATAAGTAAAAGGGATAGTGATGTGAACTCAACTGAATCACATGTGGTAGAACTGTTACGATCACGAATCATTGAAGCTCTTTACTGAGATAATCTCGTGAAAGAGATAAAAGTGACAGTGACGTGAAGTTAACTGCCGAGAATCTCGTGTGGTTGTACTACTACTACTACTACTACTACTACGATCCTGAATGCTGTGAAGATCTCGTGTAAGAATATGAAAGTGATAGTAGTACAATTGACGTGAAGCAAGCTCCGCGCTGGCGTCTGCTGGAGGGCGTCTCCTCGGCGCGGAAGTGCAGCGAAAGAAAAAAAGAACGTTAAAAAAAAGGTTCCTCTCCTTGCTCCCTCCCCGAGAGGATGAGGGTAGGTTAGTGAGCGAGCGCGTCCCCCCCTCGGGCAACCAGCATTCCTCAAGGCTGGCGCGGCGTAACGCCGAGCAGAAAACATCTCTCCTCAACCTGCCCACGATTTAATTCATTCATACCATTCTTGGAATACCCCGTGGTTCTATTGCGGTTCGCTGATAACTGGTTTCAGTAACAAGGTGTTAAACATTCATCTCCACAAGATATGTTTTCGCATCAACAGTCCATTTACTATCATGTAATATTATCAACGAGTATTACGCCATATCAGCACGCTGACCTTTGATATAACGGGTCCCGGGTTCGATTCCCGGCAGCGTCTGGGATTTTTTCTTACATTAGTTAATTCATATGGCTTGGGGGCGGGGTGTTTGTGACGTGTTCAGCATTAGAACATTGTAATTTTGAACACACTAATCCTCAAACACACGCGCCTGTTTCAGAACTCAAAGGCGCACGGGACTCATTACACTTCCCAAAAATTAAATGTATATCAATTGGGTGTTTTATAATACCTATCATCCTGCCTGCTGTCATTTCTTGATGGATACAGTACTTTTGCATCCATCTCTTGGCACAGGCCAGAGTAAAGTGTAGCTTCCACCGAAGTCCCAGTCAACATCCATGGCTGTGACAATATGGCAGTTGCTGGGGTATGGGTAGTGCTGAGTAATGGCATTCAGAGCATGACTAGTGCATCTGAGTGTTATGAAAGATGCTGCTCATAGGGTCAGTCGTGCTGCAATAGTACTTTCTGACCCAGTGAGGAAAGCAATGGCAAACTACCTCACTCCTCATCTTGCCTAGTACGCCTCATTTTGGTGCTGCCATTGGTTTTTGGGGTTTCCTTACAACCGCATAACGTTTGGTGGTACTATTTGAGGATCCAACCAGCCTCTGGGCTGGTGACCTAATAAACAGGCTATAATCAAGTCGTATACTCTGAAAATGAATCTACGACAATATTTATAAATTACCGTACTCGTAAAATGTGCACTGCTTGTAAATATGTGAATGAATAAATGAATAAAACAAATTTCGATGTTTAAAGGATTACGTCAAAGCTAGACAATATGAATGTGGCCGAGGTATGAGTGGTGCTAGTAATGCCATTCCTTATGCAGCCAGTCCCTGTTACGAGTGGTACGAAAATATTACTCACAGGGTCAGTTGGTGCATTCATTTCAGTGGGCTTGGCACAATGATATGTAATAGCATCTTCTGACTCGGTGAGGAGAGCAAAGGGAAACTACCTCACTCCTCATTTCCCTAGTACTCCTCTTCAGTGACGCCTAGGCCATCTGTGACAGATGATAGCGGAGCTGTTGAGGATCAAACCAGTCTTCAGGCTGAATATTCAACAACAACAACAACAACAACAAGCACCATATATCATATGAAGGCCAGATCAAGACATTTTATCATAAATAAAAACTACACAGAAATCAACAAAATACATTATGCTGTGTTTTCAGCGTGCAGTTTAAAATCCAATTCGCTTTTTTAAAAACACAATATTGACAAAATGTGGCTCTAATTTGGTCTGTTGAGTAAATACACTATTTCTCAAATGTTGATCAGTCAATTTACCTGATTTTGTGAACTTCAACAAAGAAGAGGTTTGCTCGCACTTAAATAGTCTCAAAAACGGATAAGAAACTCCGTGGCTGGAGGGACAAAAAAACTTTTTGCGGTCCGTTGTAGAATTAGGCAAGCCGCATTTAAAAACAAGCGCATTCCCGTGTTTTCCCAATAAAGCTTAGTTTACTCGTTATTCAATTTCAAACATATTTCGCAAGCCGGGGCCTGATTAATCTCCTTCACGGGCCGTATTTTGGAGATCCTTGCGCTAAGTCAGAGGGGTGACCGCTACCAGCTACTACAGATTGTCCATTCTAAGACCTAAAGAATTTTGTCTGTACATTAGTCAGAATATAACAATAATGGGTTTTCTCTATCGGTCGTGCCCACAGTAAAAAGAAATGCACTTCTTATATTCCGCCATCTTTGCTGTCTGTCTGTCTGTCTGTCTGTCTGTCTGTCTGTCTGTCTGTCTGTCTGTCTGTCTGTCTGTCTGTCTGTCTGTCTGTCTGTCTGTCTGTACCCGCAATCACGAGAAAATGACTGAAGAGAGTTTAATAAACATCTGCAACTAAAGTCGGGGAATGAGGCACTACGATCCAGGCTATAAATAATTCTATTCACGCTGAATGAAATGGTAGTTTAGGGGAAGGCCTAAAAGAACACTACTGAAGATTAACAGCTGTCGTTGTTTGAAGTAGCGGTACTGATCAGAGGACGATGTAGTTCCATCTAGCCGACAGAAAATGTTAGCTACCTTGATGGTTGTTCATAGCAGGGTGAGTGAAGTATTTACGACTTGGTCTTAAAGGCAGATTGTGCACAGTCTACAGTCTAATATCTTAAAACTTGATCCCCTGTGGGTGGGGTAGAATAACACCTACGGTACCCCCTACCTGTCGTAAGGGGCGACTAAAATGGGCCCGGGGGACTCTTAACTTGGGAGCGTAGATTTGGCGATCACGGGGCCCTTAGCTGAATCCTGACATTGCTTCCTCCTACTCGTGCCAGGTTCCTTACTTTCTTCCGACCCCGACGCTGTTATAGTATTCGAGGGTTGGGGAGTCTTTCATTTTCATACCCTTCGTGGCCCTTGTCTTTCTTTGGCCGATATCTTCATTTTTCGAAGTGTGGGGTCCCTTCCATTTTTTCTCTCCGATTAGTTTTATATAGGAGGATGGGCGTCTATTGCACTTCTTCTTAAAACAATAATCTCCACCACTATTCTTGATACTTGCAAATAGGTATGATGAGTATGGTATGAAAATTAATCTTTCCAAGACTAAATTGATGTCAGTAGGGAAGAAATCCAAGAGAACTGAATGTCAGATTAGGGATACAAAGCTGGAACAGGTAGATAATTTCAAGTACTTAGGATGTGTGTTCTCCCCAGGATGGATGTAAGAAAGAAGTCAGTTCCAGGGCGAAACTACCTTCGCATTGGTCTGTTTTCAGACCAACTTTGCTTTACGTGAGTGAAAGCTCAGTGGACTGGAATATCTCATTCATAAGTTACAAGTAACAGACATGAAAGTAGCGAGAATGATCTCTGGAAAAACAAAACAGGTGGTAATAATGGCAGGAGGAAAACTGTACGCATAAACCGACTTCGGTGGTGGAATCATGTAAGACGAATGGATGAGGATAAGTTACCTAGGAGAATAATGGACTCTATTATGAATGGTGTGAAAATATCACTCATAGGGTCGATTGGTGCATGCATTTAAGTGGGCTTGGTAGACTGATATATAATAGCAACTTCGGTGAGAAAAGATGCGGGAAACTATCCCACTCCTCATTTTCCTAGTATGCCTCTTCAGTGATGCCTAGGCTATCTATGACAGCTGTTGGTGGAACTATGGAGGATCAAACCAGCCTTCGGGCTGAATATCCAACATACACATATTATGGAGGGTAAGACAAGTAGAGGAAGACCAAGACGGTGATGGTTAGACTTAGTTCGTAACGATTTAAAGATAATTGGTGGAGAACTAAACGAGGCCAAAAAACTAGTTAAAAATAGAGGTTTTTTCAATTTTTTTAGAACTTGCCTGGCGTCTCACCGACACATTGTGTAGGACGGTCTTTTGCAGCAATGAAAGTAATTTTGTCTTATAGAAGGCAGAGTTTGAACACGGAGTTTTCTTTAAAAAAAAAAGAAACCTTCGGTAATGGCAAGAATGCAAGTGATTGGTCTTATGGCGACGATGGGAGAGGGAAGGGGAACCACGGAAAAACCACCTCCAGGGCTGCCGACAGTGGGGTTCGAACCCACTAACTCCCGGATGCAAATACAGGATTGCGGCGGCGGTTAGTAAATTCACAGAAAGAGGCTTTGTAGACTGAACACAGAAAGGCATAGCAGTTTATAATGAAGATGTATGTTTTGCTGCAACATCTGAAGTAGCGGCGATTGGGAATTAGAAATGTACAAGATTGTAGTCTTCCGGTAAAGTTTACAATGACGTCCAATACTGCTGCGTTAGTCTAGAAGAGATAACCTGGTGTTGAGTAGAAATATAAAGCCATATCGATCAAGGCGTTGAACGATGTATATAATAGTGGGAGCACAGCATATTATTGGCTGTACATAAATGAGGAGTAGGCCTATCTGTTCAAAAGGTGCTACAGTACTTCCACTTCAAATTTTTTTAGTCCTCATGCATTACAGTTTGAATACTATCGAATGTCATGAGTAATCCAGACCAGAAATATGCAGTTCCTTGAAAGTGGTCCCATACGCGATACGATCTATGTGCCTTTTATTGTACTTTTCCTTGCATTTTTCCACAACTTCCTTAGGGCGGAAACAGCGCCTTTTGAGCAGACACTCCTCAAATGTTCTATCGAGTTGGCTGCGCGGTGAAAAGTACAAATTTCTTATGCCTCGAAGTCTAGGATTTCAGAATATAAGACGAATTTTCCATCGCAGACCATCTACCCTATTTTGCTTTAAACACTCTCCCATTACATAAGTTGTGTAGGACGGTCTTTTGCAGCAATGAAAGTGATTTTGTCTTATAGAAGGCAGAGTTTGAACACGGAGTTTTCTTTAAAAAAAAAAAAGGAACCTTCGGTAATGGCAAGAATGCAGATTGGTCTTTTGGTCTATTTACGTTGGACAACAAAATTCTTGGTTAGGTCCATAAATCAGTTGGATGGGTCACTTGACATTGTTTATTACCCTTCCACTTCAATACGGAAAGCCCTTCTCAGCGGTAGAACGTGGTAATTGTGTAAATTATTATGTGAATAGTCTATAGTGTGTGTTTATATCTGTAGAAAATCTATGAAGTTTTATAGGCTACTAGCGGATGAACCCGTGCTTCGCTACGGAATTCTGCATTGTATACGGAATTCTAGGTTAGGTAGTGTACACGTTGTGAGCAAGATTGTGTTAAATTGCTTATCTCTTAACGTTACCCTAGAAACGCGACGGGGAAGTCACCAAACGTCTTTTCTCATATGTGGACTGGGTTAGGGAATTTTCATTGTTTTGTTAGGCACGCTTGCCTACAATCAGTCACAATCAGGTTGAGGAGGGTTTATTATAATTGCTGACACTCACTCTCCACCTGCCTTTTTACATCTTCAGAAAGACTGTCCCGTGGTTTTTCCAACAGAAATGGACACAGTTCATTACAATGTCAGTAGGAATGGCGTGACTAAAAACAATGCTTTCATATGATATACTCGATCAAATGAAAAACCACACATTTTCTCACTTTTAACGAATAGTGGAGAGTCCCAGGACAAAAACTATGCCCTGTTTCCTATGAGAACCCGATGAGTCGGATAACCTCAGTTCACTACACTGGCGGCGGAAAAATCTATCTGACTTCCTCCAAGCCAGAGGGAAACCGCCTATTCACTGCTAATTTGGAATAAAATGAATGTAGAATTTAATATAAGTAAAGAGGAAGAAGCTTTTCTTAAGAAACGGCTCTTTTCAGGGTTCAATTTTGAGTTATTTAATGAATTATGGTGGTATAATTTGGAATAGACGTAAATTTTAATTCTAGACCAGGTCATACTACTACTATTAAGTGAGCCTCTGCCTTAAGATTGCATACTGTTCATTCAAAACAGCGCATTAGTGTAGGTATCGAATAGCTGGAATACTATGTTGAACCAGTGTATTACGTACCAGCAGTATCAGAAAATGTATGAACCAGAGGAATGGCATGCTAAAGAAGAAAGTTTTCTAACTCCCCAGCTATTTCCCGCCAATATTTAGACAGGCTGTTATACTCGGTACGCAACAGTAATCCCATCTATCGGAGTTGGGAGGCAGCGTAAAAGGCAATGAACATCACAACAATGGTCAATGTAAGGTTATTGTTGATCAGTGGTGGTGATTATTGTTTTAAGAAGAAGTACAACTAGGCAACCATCCTCTATATAACACTAATCAGAGAGAAAATATGGAAGGGATCCGACACTTCGAAAAATGAAGATATCGGTCAAAGAAAGACAAGGGCCACGAAGGGCGTGAAAATGAAAGACTCCCTAGCCCTCGCAAACCTAATAGCGTCGGGGTCGGAAAAGAACAAGAGTTGACCAAGGGAGGTCGGATAAGATAGATGAAAGTGAGGAGCCTGGCACAAGTAAGTGGAAGCAATGCCAGGACTCGGCTAAGGGCCCCGTGGTCGCCAACCCACGCTCCAAAGTTCAGAGCCCCTGGGGCCCCTTTTAGTCGCCTCTTACGACAGGCAGGGGATAGCGTGGGTGTTATTCTACCGCCCCCACCCACAGGGGGTTTATTGTTGATGAATGTTATGCGCTTTCGATATTGTAGGCCTTCACATTTAGTTTTCTTCCAACTCTGAAATACCACTCTTATCACAGTCGGTACGGTAAAACTGAATACAACATAAATGATCGGAAATTGTATTCTCTATAACTTTTGTTATGTAGTACTTTTTGATAGGACCAATAACATACGAATTTAAAAATTACATTTTAGATAGCTTCCCCTAAACTACAGTTTTATCCAGGGTAAATAAAATTGTTTATAGCTTAAACTGTAGTTTCTTATTCCCCGATTCTATACACCAATTTTCATTACATTCTGTTAACCCATTTTCTCGTGGCTCGGCGCTGATATGGGCTTGGCAATAAAAATACAAATTCATGAATATCTGTGTTATCATAGCCGGTACGGTAAAAATGTATAAGAAATTTAATTCTATATAACGTTTGTTGTGTATTATTTATCGATAGGACTACTAATAATATAAATATTTGAGAATTAAATTTTAAGCCTTGCCCTAAACTACCATTTCACTCAGTGTGAATAAAATTATTTATAGCCTAGATTGTAGTGGATCATCCCCCGACTTTACATACCGATTTTTATAAAATTCTCTTCAACCGTTTTCTCGTGATGCGTATACATACATACATAGAGATAGACAGACATTACGGAAAAGCAAACAGTGCATTTCCTTGTTACTGTGGACATGACCGATACAGAAATACCATTCTTTTTTCATTCTGAGCGATGTACAGACAAAAATAATATTTTATATATATAGATATGTGAAAAGGGGGGAGGGGGTACAGACAAGAAGAAGTACCCGTTTTTTAGAGATAGGCCTATATTGGCCGGGGTTGGTGGGAGTCACATCAGAATTTAAACAAATAGCTACAAAGTGATAAGTTTTGATGCTCTCTGAGGGAATTTTGACAGAAAGGTAAAGGTTCACATTCTACCAACTTACGTGCAATAATAATGGTATGTTGTGATTTTGATTCAATGCCATACAATAAAACGTTCAACAAAGGAACAACAATTACACATGCACTTCGTACTACAATTAACTAGAAGAATGGTGTGATAATACAATTAAAAATCCTTTAGTATTTGACTATGCACAAACAAAGTAACAGACACTACAGCATATAGAACTACACAGACACATTGACTGGGTGAGCCTGTCAGACTGGCGAATGCGCGCGGCAGGCGGGTGAATCAACGACATATTGGGGTGAATCATACCTCAGTGTCCGTGACATTAGCAAAAATATACCCCTGCTACCCTTCCTCGCAATATAGGCTACACGCTGCTACGCGAGTCTCCACTATTTGCTGTAGTGCTGTACGAAGCGGTTAGTTGCGACGAACGATATTTTGTATTTCCCTTAAGTCTTTTCCTTAATAATTGGAGACCTCGGTTCAAGTAGGGGATAACTCATATTTTACAAATTGTTCAGGAGCACAAAAACTAATTTTATAAATCTACACTTGGTATTTCATGCTATGGTTTATACAGGTTGATTAAGGGTCTAAAGGTTACTTTGTAGACACAAAAGCAACAAAATGAACACATTGATTTTTAAGTAATCAGCAAATTAAAGAATGTACCTATCCCTTTCTTGCACCATAATATGGGAAAATAGCTATATAGCCTCTTTCAGTCTACTTTAATGGAACTGTTAGTCGATAAGTGTTGCATACACACTATAAGATATTTTTATTAAAAATACATTCTTATAATAATAATTATTATTATAGAAAATCTTCTGAAAATTGTATTAACACAGTTTCTTGCGCAGAATATTGGCATTCATTTGTGAATATAAATGACGTATAAAACGCAACATTAAAAAATATTCTCTATCACTTTCAAGCTAAATGAATCAATATCTAAGAAGAAGAATTATCACTTTTGAAACTCAAACCCGATCCCGATATCGGAGATTCATAGTACCACATGCCACTCTAATAAACCCACTGCGATGCAGTTTTCATTGTATCCTTAAATTTGGTATCCTTAGCATAGCATAGCAAAAAAGTTATTACAACTCCTAACCCTGGGGGGTTAGACGGGCCATCAGCCGAACGAGCGGCTCTTAGGCCGTAGAAATGAAAAAATTATTGAGAACTGTTAAATGGGGAGTATGCGTTGTGCATATTTGGCATCCTGCTGTTATATGCAGGCTCGGCAGTGAGTGTTACTTGCTATCCAGGCACTTGGATTTCTCTTCATTTTCTTACTCTTCTGCTTCACACACTTTTCTCAATCACTATCCATTTCTGACGGAACATATTCACTTCCAGAATTCTCGAAATCAGTACATTCGTCACTGCTTCGTGCCATCCTTTTATCAACAGATGTAAAAAGAGGCGTTCGTCACATAAACAGGTATGAGCTGCCTTCTTGCGGAAGTTCATAAAACTATGTTCTGTATAATAATGGCGTGTGGCCTCCGAAGAACCCTGGTGCAAGTCTTTCGATTTGACGCCGTATAGGCAATCTGCGCGCTGTGATGATGGATCCCTAACTATGATGAATTATAATGCTGAAATGAAATGGCGTATGAATTTTAGTGCCGGGAGTATCCGAGGACATGTTCGGCTCGCCAGGTGCAGGTCTTATAATTTGACTCCCGTAGGCGAATTGCGCGTCATGTTGAGGATGACGTGATGAAGACGACGGCACATACACCCAAACCCCGTGCCAGCAAAATTAACTTATGATTGTTAAAATTCCCGACCCTGCCGGGAATCGAAACCGGGACCCCTGTGACTAAAGGCCAGCACACTAACCACTTAGCCATGAAGCCGGCTGAAGACGGCACACACACCCAGACTCCAAGCCATTGGAATTAACCAATGAAGGTTAAAATCCCGGACCAGATCGGGAATCAAAACCGGTACCCTCTGGACCAAAGGCCAGCACGCTAACCACTTAGCCATGGAGCCGGTCTAAACTCGTGTCCTCATCCCGAGGTAGTGCAGCTCTATTCCAGGTACATCCCCAATGGAGGTGAGCTGCATGTACCTTTTCAACCACACATCTGCCATTCATAAATTTCTGACAGTGCCGGGAATCGAACCCGGGCCCCCCTACGCTAACCGTTACGCTATGGAGGCAGATACTATGTTCGGTGAAAAATAGGGATATCTCCAGTATTTATCGCTTTCTTCCACCGAAGTGACATAAGGGATACGATTCTAAAGCTTATAGAGACTGGCATATGTACTGTAAATGAGACATATCCTTCTTCTGCTGAAAGAAGCGTATTTTTTTCCTTTAGACAGCATTAAAAAAGTGATTTACGGAAAAGTGTGAAGTTATCCCCTTCTTGAACCGAGGTCTTCAATTAAAGAAAATAAAGGATGGAATTAGGTGATGAAACAACACGGCTTTTTTTTTTTCAATAATCCCCACTTTCAAGCGGCTAAATTGGAATAAAACTGTAATGTTTTCTCCAAAAAGTGTGTGTGTGTGGGGGGGGGGGGGTGTCACCGCCACTGGAACTCGCCACATGACGATCGGCCGCCTTAACTTTGAGACGCTCCCTGTAAGACATATGATGGCTTGACATTGGTTTGGAATTCCCACAATTCTCTATCGAATGCGTTTCCGATAATTTTGATAGCCTTTTATTGGTCATATGTCGCGACATTCTACGAAAGATTTTGACTTCTCACCACAATATTCTGAAATGTTCGCTGTTTGATTTTGTTTCACTGTATACTTGGAAAACTCACTGTGACGAATAAAACGACACCTCACACGACGTGCTGCCACGCCGGAGTACAGAACTACACTCATTTTAACCGCGCGGCACGGCGAGCTTAGTACCTCAAGATGGCAGCAATATTGCATCAACTTGTAGAGATCACACTCTTGTTGCTAAATACAGTAATCCTTCGTCTTTGCAACAAGATATTGAACACTGCCATCGAACGCGCTTTCTTCAAATTATTTCGATTTTAAAACTTTCATATTTTTGTAACGCTACTGTCCAGATGGGTAGCGTGCCTGCCTCTTACCCGGAGGCCCCGGGTTCGATTTCCGGCCAGGTCAGGGATTTTTACCTAGACCTGAGGGCTGGTTCGAGGTCCACTCAGCCTACGTGATTAGAATTGAGGAGCTATCTGACGGTGAGATGGCGGCCCCGGTCTAGAAAGCCAAGAATAATGGCCGAGAGGATTCGTCGTGCTGACCACACGACACCTCGTAATCTGCAGGCCTTCGGGCTGAGCAGCGGTCGCTTGGTAGGCCAAGGCCCTTCAAGGGCTGTAGTGCGATGGGGTTTGGTTTTTTTTAGTGTCCAGGTGGCAAAAATTCAGCCGACATAAAGAGCAAAATTATATAGGCAAAAATCGTCTGTTACTGGAAAAGGATGTTGTTTACATAAAAAAAAAAAAACACCCAAACCATGGCGCAACAACCTAGAAGGGCCTTGTCCTACAAAGCGACCGCTGCTCAGTTCGAAGGCCTGCAGATTACAAGGTGCTGTGTGGTCATCCCGACGCATCTTCTCGGCCGTTAATTCTTGGCTTTCTAGATTGGGGCGGCTATCTCACCGTCAAATAGCTCCTCAATCGTAATCACGTAGGCTGAGTGGAGCTCGAACCAGCCCTCAGGTCCAGATAAAAATCCCTGATCTGGCCGGGAATCAAACGCGGGGCTTCGGGTAACAGGCAGGAGTGCTACCCGTACACCACTAAGCCGGTGCTACTTACATCAAGGAATCTAAATGTGGAGACTAAAAAGAGATGCTATGTCTGTGGTGTGGCCTTGTACGGCTCAGAAACGTGAAGTATTGGTGTATGCGATAAGACACGTCTGGAGACGTTTGAGATGTGGTGCTGGAGGAGGGTGGAAAAGATCTCATGGATAGCAAAAGTCACAAATGAAGAAATTCTTAGAAGAATAGGTGGAAAACTGGTCTAGGAAGCGAAGAATAACGGCATGAGGATACAACGTGCTGACCATACGACACCTCATAATCTGCAGGCCTTTGGGCTGAGCAGAGACCGTTTGGTACGCCAAGGCCCTAGGCCCTTCGGGGCTGTTGCGCCATGGGGTTTGGATTTTATAGGTGAAGAAAGATCTTGATTATTGGCCCTCCCTACAGGCACAATAGTTTTATAGTTAATGTCATGGAAGGAATGATTCAAGGCAATAGAGGAAGAGGAAAACCTAGACTGCAATACTCTAGGCCAGTGGTATTCAAACTTTTTGATTGGCCTCCGAGTATATTGCGATTATACCAGAAATAACGAATGACTGTTGCTGGATGCCAAATAATATTACCTATAATCATCATCATCATCGTCTTCCGCAGCTTATCCCGCTTGTTCAATGTTCTTGCACGCACTAAGGCATGAAAGAGTTGTGGCCGGGGATTTTCAACTGAAAATACCACCCCAGCCACACCAGGAACAAACCACGGTCGTCGGAATGATAGGCAAGCAGCTAAGTCGCTACACCAACGTGTTTCCCAATAATAACAATAATGTCTTCTTCATCTTCTTTATCTGTTTACCCTCCAGGTTCGGTTTTTTCCTCGGACTCAGCGAAGGATCCCACCTCTACCGCCTCAAGGGCAGTGTCCTGGAGCTTCAGACTCTGGGTTGGGAGATACAACTGGGAAGGATGACCAGTGCCTGCTATGCTGAACAGGAAGTATGGGAAGATTGGAAGGGATAGACAAGGAAGAGGGAAGGAAGCAGCCGTGGCCTCACCTGCTATGCTGAACAGGGGCCTTGTGGAGGGATGGGAAGATTGGAAGGGATAGGCAAAGAAGAGGAAGGAAGCGGCCGCGGCCTTAAGTTAGGTACCATCGCGACATTTGCCCGGAGGAGAAGTGGGAAACCACGGAAAACCACTTCCAGGATGGCTGACGTGGGAATCGAACCCACCTCTACTCAGATGACCTCCCGAGGCTGAGTGGACCTCGTTCCAGCCCTCGTACCACTTTTCAAATTTCGTGGCAGAGCCGGGAATCGAACCCGGGCCTCCGGGGGTGGCAGCTAATCACACTAACCACTACACCACAGAGGCGGACATAACAATAATGTACTGTATATAATTGTCGCTGGTCAAAGGGAACCTCGTGATTCCTTCTAAGAAGCAGCCCCAAACTGAGCGGTGAGCAATGGCCGGAGAATTGCTCCTGGCATTTTCAGTGCTTAATAAAATGAAATGGCATATGGCTTTCAGTGCCGGGAGTGTCCGAGGACAAGTTCGGCTCGCCAGGTGTAGGTGTTTGATTTGACTCCCGTAGGCGACCTGTGCGTCGTGATGGGGATCGAACCCGGGCCCCTGTGACCAAAGGGCAGCACGCTATCCATTTAGCCATGGAGCTGGACAGTGCTTAATGATAACCCAATTATTCGACCATTGGAGTCTTCTGATCCCTTCTCAGACAATGCGGCAAGCCTTCACAATGGAGATGAAGTCACGTGGTTTTCTCATTAGTGGAATCACAAGATTTTCATTGCCTCGCGACGATATACATACGAGTATTATAAAGCTGCCTCTGTGGATCTGTGGTAGAGTGTCGGCCTCTAGATCCCAAGATAGCGGGTTCAAACCCGGCAAAGGTAGTCGGATTTCTGAAGGTCGGAAAAAAGTCCATACGACGTCGGCATGTAAAAGATATCTAGTGACACATTTGGAGTTCACCCGGCAAATTCATTAATCTCAGCCATAGACGCTCAAGAGAGTTTTGATTTACTCGGCCTGCCATCTAGTAGGCCTAGAGTAAAACGGAACGTCGAAATTGCCGAGCAGACAGCCAGATGGCGTCAAATTGAAATGTCTGCACACGGTAGCTGAGGCCATACGATTATTGTTATTATTAATAACGCAAAAATGACTATTGTACTATATTCATTGCTACCGAAAAACTGAACTGAATGAGTGGATTTCGAAACATATAGTAAAAACAAGAGGAATGCAGCATAAGTAAGCATTTTTACATATCAAGTCAATGAAAGGTACAAACTGACACATATTTTAGAATAGGCCTAAATAGTTCGGAAAGAAGATTCTGCGCAGTGGTAGACAAAAACACTAAATTGAAACAAGAAATTATTGAAAAATAGCAGGCTCAGATCATTTCTGAACTGCTCACTGAAGCAGAAGCTACGCCTCGAGACGACTCTGTGTACCCCACTGTACCCCAATTTGAATATCACTGCTCTAGGCAGTTCAAAGAAGATGTAGGAGCAGGCTCATATGAGGAAATGAAGAGCTTAACAGATTACAGAGAGAGCTGGAGTGGAGGAGGAGAATTACTGCCAAACAACTTCGGATTGAGAATTAAGAAGACTGGACCATGCAATTCAGAAACTGTGGACGCATTCTAAATTTTAGAAGATGGCATATTTCGTACACAATAGTGGGAGGGAGCGCACCACGTCTTTAGCCTTATAGCCTGGACACTGTACCATAAATTCGGCTGTGCTTATCGTCTGGCAGTCAATTTTCAGACATATTGCCACCACCGGTCCGGCTCATTGGCTGAATGGTCAGCGTTGAGGCGTTCGGTTCAGAGGTTCCCGTGTCGGGGATTTTAATTGCGTCTGATTAATTCTTCTGACCTGGGGTCCGGCCCCATGCCTAAATGCTTAGCGTGCTGGCCTTTGGTGAGAGGGATTCCGGGCTCGATTTCCGGCAGGTTCGGAAATTTTAACCATTATTGGTTAATTTTGCTGGCACGGGGGTTGGGTGTATGTGTCGTCTTCATCATCATTATCACGACGCGCAGGTCGTCTAAGGGCGTCAAGTCAAAAGACCTCCACCTGACGAACCGAACATGTCCTCGGACACTCCCGGCACAAAAAGCCATACACCATTTCATTTCGGACCCGGGGACTGGGTGTTTGTGTTTGTTCCAACACTTTCCTCTTCATATTCAGACAACACGCTATACTACCCACCACCACAGAAACACGCAATAGTGATTACATCCCTCCATATATGGTTTGCGTCAGGAAGGGCATCCGGCCATAAAACAGGGCCAAATCCACATGTGCGACGGTTCGTACACGGGACCCCACAGATGTGGGAAAAGCGACAGAAAAAGAAAAAGATATTGCCACCACCGGCCTTGATGACCTTCTTTCCCACTGTTGTTTAGCATAGCTTTTTTTTTTTTTTTTTTTACTCAACTGGAATTGTATACATTTTCTTACATTATACGTGACGAAGAAGGACAGCATTTACCTGACTGTCATTTGTTTTTAAATGGAGTCTTGTTTTTAAAGGCTCAGGCTCCTCCTAAACCCTGCCGGTCATGGAAGCCAAGGGATACGGTTGAAGTTACTGGCCATATGGTAATATCTGAAGGCCGCCTAGCTGCGTAGCAGCCTTTTTTCTTTTTCATCTTGAAGCCGACAATAGTCGACGGGAAGTTGAAGACAATATGGTATATACATAGGTGTTTTAGGAGCAATTGGGAGGCGGTAGAATAGACTACTTCAAGTAACATGTGTCAAATTTGCAATGTGTGTGGAACTACAGCTGTTTGTACCGGGTGAGCAAAATAAAAATCGCTCGGAAAATATTTACAGTAGGAATGACGCGGGTCCGCCTCTGTGGTGTAGTCGTTAGTGTGATTAGCTGCCAACCCCGAAGGTCCGAGTTCGATTCCCGGCTCTGCCACGAAATTTGGAAAGTGGTACCAGGGCTGGAACGGGGTCCACTCAGCCTCGGGAAGTCAACTGAGTGGAGGTGGATTCGATTCCCACCTCAGCCATCCTGGAAGTGGTTAATTCCGATTGGTCGGAGGCTGTGAGTGTTCAGCATTAGTATCGTCATAGGTGGGGTCACATTCTCACAGATGCGCAGGTCGCCTATAAGGTGTCAACTCGAAAGAAATGCACCAGGCCTCCGCGGAGGCCACATATTATTATTATTATTATTATTATTATTATTATTATTATTATTATTATTATTATTATTATTATTATTATTATTATTATTATGTCCGGCTCCATTGCTAAATTGTTAGCGTGCTGGCCTCTGGTTCGATTCTCGGCAGAGTCGGGAATTTTAATCATCATTGGTTAATTTCACTGGCACGGAGCTGGGTGTATGTGTCGTCTTCATCATCATTTCATACTCATCACGACGCGCAGGTCGCCTACGGGTGTCAAATCAAAAGACCTGCACCTGGTGAGTCGAACATGCCCTCGGACATTCCCGGCACTTAAAGCCATACGACATTTCTTCTTCTTGTCCGTTTCACCCACTTTAGGGCACGATAGATCAATCAATGGTTAGTGAGTCGTGTTTTCCTGTCCTCGCAGTACTTTTTCATCCTTTCAGATCTTGCCTTCCTCTCTTCTTCAGAAATTCTGTATACGGTAGTTGTTTGGGCTTCACCCTGTCCTGAAACCTCTTTATCTTTGGTTATTTTCTTTGCAGATCCATCTACAAGCATCTCTTCTGTAATTTGGAATTCTCGTAGGTCCTTGTCAGTTTCCTTAAACCAGTTCGACTTGGTTTTCTTATTACGGAAATAGTCGAAGATTCTTTTAGTTATCCTTTCCGGGTCCATTCTTAGGATGTGGCCAAAGAAGTTAATTCTCCTTTTCCTTATTGTGTCGGAAATCCTTTCTGTTTTCCTATACAGGATTTCATTGCTGATGTGTGAAAGTTCGTTTTTATGGAATTTGGGGCCTAGAATTTTTCGTAGTGTTTTCCTTTCCTTTATCTCCAACTTTTCCCTTGGACCATGTGTAGTTATAGATAATGTTTCTGCAGCATAAAGGGCTTCAGTCTTGACTACTGTTTTATAATGTCTGATCTTGGAATTCCAGGAGAGAGATTTTTTGTTATAGGTGTCTTTCGTAAGCTGGAAGGCTGTTTCTATTTCGGTTCGTCGAGATTCAATTGCTTTCTTCTCAACATCATTCCAAGTGATCCATTCCACAAGGTATTTGAAATCCGTTACGATCTCCATTTTTGGTTCCCCCACTTTCAAATATTTTGGATTCTTAATGTTGGTTATTATTTTGGTCTTTTGAAAGACAATTTTGAGACCCATCTTCTCTGCTTGCTGTATCAGTTCGATGGACTGCTTCTTGGCTTCCTCCCACGTCTCAGCTAGTAAGGCCATGTCGTCTGCGAAAGCTAAACATTTGATCTTAATACCCTTGTTTACCGATCCCAATCGAATTCCACCACTGGTTGTCTTATCCCATTCTCTGCCTACCTTCTCCAACGCATAATTGAACAGTATGGGGGACAGTCCGTCACCCTGTCGGACACCAGTTTTGATCTCAAAAGAAGCCGACAATTCTCCCATGTATTTGACTTTGGAAAAAGTATTAGTGAGAGTTTCCCTAATGAGGTTTGTTGTTTTGTTGTCTAGACCGAATTATTTGAGTACAGAAAGGAGACTTTCCCGGTCTAGTGAGTCATACGCCTTTTGGAAGTCAATAAAGGTGATGACGTATGTTTCTGCCCTACATTTCTGGTATGCTATGAGATTCCATTTCATTATTATTTCTCTGTAGCTGAGTATGCATGTCCTGTCTGGTTCAGGTCAGCCCATACGAAGCGGGTGGATGCAGCCCTTAATGAAACATGTAGAATAGTAACTGGGTGTCTGAAACCTACACCCACCGACAAACTCTACTGCTTGGCTGGTATTTGTCTTCCAGACATTCGGCGAGAAGTGTTTGCATGGCAAGAGAGGTCGAAGGTGGATCTCACAAGCAACCACCCGTTATTTGGACATCGACCTCCACCCAGAAGACTGAAGTCCAGGAAAAGTTTCCTCATTGTCTCCAAGGCTCTGGATAAACCAACAAGAACAGCACGGTGTGATATGTGGCGAGCAAAAATGGAGCATCTTTCTGATTGGATGGTGCCTTCTGAATCTCCACCCCCTGGTCATCATTTGGAATGGACAACCTGGAAGGCACTGAATCATTTGAGGAGTGGAGTAGGTAAATCCAAGGATAACCTTAAAAATGGGGTTATTTGAAAGATCAGTCAGACTTCTGCAATTGTGGGGACCTGTATGACTGGCAGTCCTGCCCTGTTCGTTGTACACTTCAAGACTTGATTCAAGTCACTGAAGAGGGAATTTCTGTTCCCCATTTCTGGGCAGACATTGTGTGAAACATGTTTTGTGACATAAGATGTATTTTGTTTTCTTTGTATATAATACCTTAATTATATTTTAAGTTTTTTCTACACTCTGAGACGAAATAAATAAAATATATTATTATTATTATTATTATTATTATTATTATTATTATTATTATTATTATTATTATTAACGTTTCTTCGGAGGACGTACTTGGTCAAAAAATACACACTGATAGTGTTATCGACAGCTGTACAGCGCTTGCGTGAACCTCTGCCTTGAACACAGTTAACATAAACCATTGTTGAGTAAAACTTAAAATGAGGAAAATATGCCTATTTTTATAACACATATTTTCTTTATCTGTTTGTCCATTGTAAACACTGTTATAACAAATCATAATTGTCTATAACTTTCTATTGCAGTTTTTTTTTTTTGCTAGGGGCTTTACGTCGCACCGACACAGATAGGTCTTATGGCGACGATGGGATGGGAAAGGCCTAGGAGTTGGAAGGAAGCGGCCGTGGCCTTAATTAAGGTACAGCCCCAGCATTTGCCTGGTGTGAAAATGGGAAACCACGGAAAACCATCTTCAGGGCTGCCGATAGTGGGATTCGAACCTACTATCTCCCGGATGCAAGCTCACAGCCCCGCGCCTCTACGCGCACGGCCAACTCGCCCGGTTATTGCAGTTTTAATTACTGTGTTGTGGAGTGTTAGTACCTCATGAGGAACACTGTAAGAACCTAGGTGATAAGAGAAGGAATGGTCTTCATTGGGGGTAATCATATTAATGAGGTTGTAAACAATGGTTACAGATCTCTTCACATAGTTATGAAAGTATTTAGGGGTTCTAGTAAGGATGTAAAGGAGAGGACGTATAAGTCTCTGATAAGACCCCAATTATTGGTCCAGTGTATGTGACCCTCACCAGGACTAATAGATATGAGAACGGGAAAAGATCCAAAGGAAAGCTGATCGATTTATTCTGGGTGATTTCGATTTCCAACAAAGGAATAATGTTCTTAAAATGTTCCAAACTTTGTTTGGGCTGGGAAGACCTGGGAGTAAGGAGACGAGATGCTTGACTATGTGGTATGTTTTGAGCCGTCAGTGGAGGGATGAAGTGGAATGAGCGGAGCGAAGGTTTTAAAAGTAGCAAAGATAATAATATGAAAATAAAGTTGGAATTCAACAGGACGAATTGGGGCAAATATTCATTTATAGGACGAGGAGTAAGAGGCTGGAATAATTTATCAAGGGAAATATTCGATGAATTTCCAAGATCTTTGAAATAATTTAAGAAAAGTCTAAGCAAAAAAATTGGTAGGGAATCAGCTACCTGGGCGGCAGCAATAAAAGCAGATCATTGTTGACTGATTTATCTTATTTATTTATTTATTTATTTATTTATTTATTTATTTATTTATTTATTTATTTATTTATTTATTTATTTTGGTCGTTGGTTTACGCCGAGCTGAGTAGCTCTGACGGTTATAGCGCTGGCTTTCTGAACCCAAGTTGACAGGTTCGATCCTGGCTCAGACCGGTGGTATTTGAAGATGCTCAAATACGTCAGTCTCGTGTCGGTAGAATTTCTGGCACGTGAATGAACTCCTAGGGACAACATTCCTGCACCTCGACGTCTACCCCTAGCAGGTGGGCGTGGTAGTATACATCCACGACATTCCCTGCTTGGCCTAAGAGGTGACTAAAAGGGATACCAGAGTATCTCAACTTGCGAGCGTTTGGCATAGTTTCCACTTTATTTATAACTTAAAAACTTTCCAGTTTGTCGAACACACAAGTTCAATATCAGTATTACACTATAACATACCTGTAAACAAACCACACTATTAAACAAAGTATGACGTGTTTCGTTCCTGAAACAACATCATCAGATTCTATCAAGTCACACTCAATATTTCGAAATATCTTAGTTTATTTTTGTCTAAACTACTGGAGTGGAGACAAGGCAGCACTTCGTTAAGATCATTTTTTCTTTCTTTCTTTCTTTCTTTCTTTCTTTCTTTCTTTCTTTCTTTCTTAATCTGCTTACCCTCCTGGGTCGGTTTTTCCCTCAGACTCAGCGGGGGATCCCACCTGTACCGCCTCAAATACACTGTCCTGGAGCGTGAGACTTTGTGTCGGGGGATACAACTGGGAAGGAGGTCCAGTACCTTACCCAAGTGGCCTCACCTGCTATGCTGAACAGGGGCCTCGTGGAGGGATGAGAAATATTGAAAGGGACAGGAAAGGAAGAGGGGAAGGAAGCGGGCGTGGCCTGAAGTTAGATATCATTTGCCTGGAGGAGAAGTGGGAAACCACGTAAAGCCACTTCGAGGATGGCTGAGGTGGGAATTGAACCTACCTCTACTCAGTTGACCTCCCAAGGCTGGGTGGAACCCGTTCCAACCCTCGTACCACTTTTCAAATTTCGTGGCAGAGCCGGAAATCGAACCCGAGCCTCTGGGGGCAGCTAATCACGTTAACCACTACACCACGGGGGCGGACCTTCATTAAGATAAGTTCCCAATTTCAAATTCCTAGGTGTTTAGACGGAAATAAACATAAATATTTCCAAATATTTGATGTGACTTGATAGAATTTTGATGATGATGATGATGATGATGATGATGCTTGTTGTTTAAAGGGGCCTAACATCGAAGGTCATCGGCTCTTGATATAATCTAATGATGTTCTCTTCAGAACAAAACATGTCATTCTTTGTTTAATAGTGGTTTTTTTTTTTTTTTTTGCAGATACTGTATGTTTTAGTGTAATATTTATTAATCAACTTGTATGTTCGATAGACTGAAAAGTTACATTCAACTGAGTTAAACATAAATAAATAAATAAACAAATAAATAAATAAATAAATAAATAAATAAATAAATAAATAAATAAATAAATAAATAAATAAATAAATAAATAAATAAATAAATAAATAAATAAATAAATAAATAATCCACCTACATGTGCCCATTTCCTCGCTTTCATTTTTCCTGTCTGACCTGGTCGATGACCTTCGATGTTAGAACCCTTCAAACAACAAGCAACAACAACAACAACAACCTGTCTGACCTCCCTTGCTCAACTCTTGTTCTTTTCTCTTCCGAAGGGACTCTTTCATTTTTACGCCCTTCGTGGCCTTTCATTTCTCTTTCTGTTACAGCCATCCTTCGCAGTTAGGAACGTCTTTTTTTCCCTTGATTTGTGCTAAGAGAGGATGGATGCCCAGTTGTATTTCCTGTTAAAACATTAATCATCACCACCACCACCACCACCTCGGCGTCTCCGAAAATCGTAAAAGGAGTAAACAGTAAACAGTAACATTATTATTTATTATTCACAGAACTACCGCCTTCGGCTGTACTTATGGTTTTTTTTATTCTGTGCAGTATTCCCATGTATTTACGCTGATTTTGACTTTTTAATAGTATAATAATAATAATAATAATAATAATAATAATAATAATAATAATAATAATAATAATAATTTTATACTGGAAGAAAAGGAAAGAACAACTAAGGAGGAAGAATTGAAATTGTAACGTGGTCCTTAGAAGGCCGGAACGCAAAAAGAAGAAATATACTGTTATTTACTTTACGTCCCACTATCGACTTTTTACGGTTTTCGGAGACGCCGAGGTGCCAGAATTTAGTCTAAGCCACTCAACCCGGATTTAATAGTACTACGTTTTAAATCTAACGGAACAGATCGCCAATTCTTCTACAAATATTTCTTTCTTGTCAAGTTTTCTTCTCGTATTTGACTGCCAATCTCTAGTTCTAACTTCTTCCGACATGTCACCTGTCTTTCGTTTTTGTTTACCCTTTTGTCAGAACTGTTCTTAACAATGTAGGTCAACTCTAGACAGGAGCAAGTTTGCAGTTGACAGGTAATTTGAAATACTGCACTTCTGAAACTGCAAAAGAGAGTTTTTCACTGACGGACAAAGAGGTATTTCGTAAATCTTGAAAATATGTGAAGTCTAGTAGATGTCAATGTTAATAAAAAATACAGTTTACGTCCCAATTAAATATAATTTTTAATAATAATGTTATTTGATAAATGTCATTTCAGTTGTTACACATTGTTATAACAGAGACCGGATTTTGAAGGGAAAAGATGTTTATCAAAAAGGTACAAGATAAAGGTAAGTCACGGGTAAAAAACGGACTTGGAAAAGGACTGTTACTCCCTCCAAAATGTGCTATTTTCTTTGAATTTACACTTCAGCACATTAATTGATACATTTATCACTTCACAAAAGAAGCAACATGTATTTGATCACATTCAACATGGAAACTCAGATTCTGTCACTTTCAATGCAGAATCTCTTTATAAATAAAAAAATGTCTGCTTAACTGCATCCACTGGTGAAAATTTGGTTTTTATCCTGAAATTAAAATCAGCATAGTGTATTAGTTTGCAATATCTGTTCGTTTGTCTCGTAAAGTTATCGTTTTACAAAAAAGTGTAGGAATTATCTCAATTTTTCGATATTCTGTTAAAAAATTCAAAGTAAAAATGTTTATATAAAAGGGAATATGGACTAAAAAAGTGGAAAAATGGAATCCAAAACCACGTAATTTGGTCGGTGGAAGACAGGTTTAAACACCATAGTTAATTATTTCATGTATCATATTGAAGTAAGGAAAAAAGGATTCATTTTAAAATCCGGTCTTCCAACAATTAGACAATGTGAATTTTAAAAATAAAATTTACCCTTTCGAAAGGACACAATATGAACTCCATATTTCGGCAGCTCTGAAGATGGTTTTCCTTGATTTCCTATTTTCACACAAACCAAATGCTAGGGACTGTATCTTGATTAAGGCCACGGCCGCTTCCTTTCTTCTTTCTCTCCTTCCTTCTTTCCTTTCATCGCCGAAAACCTTCAGTGCATTGTGCGACGTTACACCAATAGAACAAACTCCATCTTTCAAAAAGTTCTTTTTATATAGACTCTTGACGCAAGCAAGGAGGTGGCATTAGAATAGATATTCAAAAAATAAATTGTCGTCATTAGCGGTGGTGGTTTTTACAATAGTCTTTTTAATTTGATTTACGTCGCACCAACACAGAAAGGTCTTATGGCGACGGTGGGACAGGACACAGCATCTGCCTGGTGTGAAAATGCGTTTTTCGCAATACCAATAGTAATATTACGCAATTTATAAAGGCCTGACCTGAAAATCAATTTTTAATGTGTTTTGAAAGCGCGATAAAATTTACAGTTTACTCAAAGTGCGATATTTATACTAAAATGCGGTGTAAACACGAATGCTTTATTTAGATTTTTCTGCTATAAATTTGAACCGAGGACTCTGTTTAGCCTTGGACGGCCTACAAATGCTAATGGCTGCTATGCTCAAATACCCTAAATTTGCCCAAGCAGCTCTGCAGTGTATTTGGTTAACAATCAAGTTTGCAGGTGCTGAAAGTTTTTCAGTATACACAGTTTATTTGTATATTATAGGAGACCACGAATGACAGGATAAAATATTCAGGTATGTTCTATGATATGTCTTCAACAATGTCCGATTCGACAAATTTGACCATTTTCGGTCCCTTAGTTGGTCCGTTATTGACTGGTTTCATATAATGTACAACGGATGATTGTTTTTCTGCTATGGGCTTTACGTCGCACCGACACAGATAGGTCTTATGGCGACGATGGGATAGGAAAGGCCTAGGAGTTGGAAGGAAGCGGCCATGGGCTTAATTAAGGTACAGCCCCAGCATTTGCCTGGTGTGAAAATGGGAAACCACGGAAAACCATTTTCAGGGCTGCCGATAGTGGGATTCGAACCTACTATCTCCCGGATGCAAGCTCACAGCCGCGCGCCTCTACGCACACGGCCAACTCGCCCGGTGGATGATTGTTTGATCCGCCCCGTCAATATATTATCAATATCTGGTTTTATACAATGTTTCACACGTACATGTTTCGGGACCCCAACTTCCTTCATCAGCGATTTCTACAACAATATCAATATTCCTCCTATCTTAAGATCTAACATTATTCTGTTTTACATGAAGCATCGTCATATATAACATTATCTTTAACCCGTATACACATACTGTCCATTTCTTGATAATGTCTGTTGTAATGGAACACATTGAAACATAATTTTAAATCTGGTAGTATGATAGTATGATAGTAAGTGGAATACAACAAAACAAACAGTAACAAGAAACATTTTAACTTTCGCCGACTCTTCTAAGAAATCGATCTGAAGTTTGATACGTATTTTAAAGTGTTGTACAATATAAGAAAAAACAGTTAATATTTTTACAAGTGTTTTAAAGTGTTCTATTATGTTTTAATGCGTTCCATTACAACACATATTATCAAGAAATGGACAGTGTATGTATATGGATTAAAGATAAGATTGATGTAGAAATCGCTGATGGAGTTGGGGCTCCCGAAACATGTACGTGTGAAACATTGTATAAAATCAGATATTGATGATAATGTATTGACAGGGTGGACCAAACAATCACCCGTTGTACATTACCTCAAGAATGTTACATAATCATGTGCATGACTTAATTTTGTATATTGTCATAATTATGTATTATGGCTCTGGTCATCTGAAATTGGTGATACAAAATGTGTGACGTGATGTTTCTTAGCAACCGTGCAGGCTAAGATGTCAAGTATTGAAGAATGAACATGACCGGGAGACATTGAAGGCTTTTTTTATCAAAGAGAACTATTTCATTCTTGACACTTTCATAAGCCCTGACTCAGTTCCCCCCTTTCGATACACTGAACCCTACACTTGTCGACTCGAAATTCCATAGAGGTGTCTCTTGAAAAGGATTCGTTAGATGTATATAAATGAATCGTTATCAGTTTGATTTCAATTTATTGAAGGAAACTTGATACCATATTTTTCTTTCTAGTTTTCTGATTTTGCATCAAAGTACATTTTTTCTATGTTGTGCTTTAGCCTAACGGTATATCAATATAAACAAAATGTACAATTTTGTTATACTTACCGCATTTTGATGTTACAATTACCTTTATGCAAATGTGATTTTGAGCTCACATTTATATAATCAAGGCAGGCCTAGCATGGTAGAGGTACCGTACCTGTGTCTTACCTGGAGGCCCCGGCTTCGATTGTCGGCCGGGTCACGGATTTTTATCATTATCTAAGAGCTGGTTCGAATTCCACTCAGTGTGTGTGATTAAATTTAGGAGCTATGTGGCGGTGAGATGGTAGCCCGGATCTAGAACGCCAAGAATAACGGCCGAGAGGATTCGTCGTGCCGTTCACACGACACTTCGAAGTCTGCAGGCCTTCGGGTTGAGCAGCGGTCGCTTGCTAGGCCATGGCCCATCAGGACTGTTGCTTCATGTTAATTTTATTAATATTTTCAAGAGATGTTACCTAAGATAGGGATATTGCTCAGAATCTCAAAATCTACATTTTTCTTCAAAACCTTACAAATTCTAAATTACAAATGTAGCCTATAAATACGGTGACTATATTTCCTGGCCCCAAATTTAGGACAGATGAATGGATCATACTGGACAGTTGACAGCACCCCCTCCTCCTCTCCTTAGCTGCTGTGATACAGTAAAGTGTTTCAGTCATACTTCCGGTGACGACTTCTTCGTGAGCACTCAGAATCTCTCAATTGTTTATACATTTCTAAACAAGGTTTCGAACGATTTATTGGGATGATTAACATGGCTTTAACACATTCATCTGTCACTGAGGATTTCTCTGATCCCCTGGGATTATGAACTATAGACAAACGCTCTTTCGAAGGACAAATGCTGCTGATGTATTTATTTATTTATTTACTTGGGTTTAGCAGTGGCGAAGTTAAGGCTCGTGGCCCTCTCTTACACTTTGTTGTTGTTTGAGTCATCTGTCCATTGACTGGTTTGATGGAGCCCTCCATGCCACACTATCCTGTGCTAAACTTTTCATTTCTACGTAACTATCGCATCCTACATCTGCTCTAATCTGCTTGTCATATTCATACCTTGGTCCACCCCTGGCGTTCTTACCACTACTACTCTTCCTTCGAAAACCAACTGAACAAGTCCTGGGTGTCTTAAGATGTGTCCTATCATTCTATCTCTTCTACTCGTCAAATTTAGCCAAATCGAACTCCTCTCACCAATTCCATTCAGTATATCTTCATTCGTGATTCGATCTATCCATCTCAGCTTCAGCATTCTTCTGTAACACCACATTTCAAAAGCTTCTATTCTCTTTCTTTCTGAGCTAATTATCGTCCATGTTTCACTTCCATACAATGCCACGCTCCACACGAAAGTCTTCAAAAACAACTTTCTAATTCCTATATCAATGTTTGAAGTGAGCAAATTTATTTTCTGAAGAAAGCTCTTCCTTTCTTGTGCTAGTCTGCATTTTACGTCCTCCTTACTTCTGCCATCGTTAGTTATTTTACTACCCAAGTAAGAATATCCATCTACTTCCTTCAAGACTTCATCTCCTAATCTAATATTTCCTGCATCACCGTCTGTTCCACGTAAATTACAAGACAATACATATATAAAATAAACGTACTCTTCTACTACAAAATCAAAAATAACTAACAGATGAAGAAAGAAACCAAATCTCAAAAAATAAAGTATAATAAAATAAAATAAAATAAAAAGAAATTCGGAGCATAAAAGTAAAAAAAGAAAATATAATAGAAAAGTAACATACAAACTGAAAAATATAAGCCAATGCATAAATAGAACACAATATATATAAATAAAGTTGTACGGGGTCCGCTGTCTGTAATTTCGTTTATTTTGCCAATTTTTCTGATATTTATCCGTTTTAGGTCTATTCAAGACGGTATCAGTGATTTTTAGCTTTCGTGTCTATCCGTCTGTTTGTCTGTCCGGCTGTTCTACCATCAAGGCGAAATGGCTAGATAGATCTCGACTAAACTTCATATTAAGAGTATACTCATCCAGAAGCAGGTTTAGATATGCATATGATTTTAAAATCACTGAATAGACTGGGGATTTATAAGAAGACCAGAACAGGTTTTTGCAATTTTCTCTTATACTTCTGATTTTCTGTCAAATCCGTAGACTATACGTGAAACGCCCCATCATTTTAAACAACTTTTGTTATGTACAGTACATTATTTCGCTTACTCTTCAAATGACGGAGGAAGTTCGTATTTTCTGCGGGTTGCATGCCCTGCATTGAGTGACGGTCACCCACGCAGACCGACAACGAACCTACCTGTTACCATGGCAACGCTTCTGGCTGCTTGCAAGCAGGGAAGTAACGTAATGCCATTTTCATCATTATTCCTGCAAACCTGTGGTTGTTCGTTGGGTAGAAAGCGGTTAAACGTCAAGCTGCCATTCTGCGGGATATTTGGTGAATACCGTTGGAGGTTACAATCGTCTTCAACAATACGTGGAGTGTAGCCCATTATTTCACACCGTAAAATGTTTTCTTGGATTTGCTATAATTTTTACTGTATTTCTCTTCTACTTCCGTTTCCTGCTTTAATTTCTTGTCTGTGCCTTGCCTCTTGAGGCTTAAGTAATAACACTGTAAGTCATCTTCTTATCTAAGAATCTAAGAATTTCTCCTCTGTTACAACTTTCTTAAATCCGTAACTCATATCGTCACAATTTAGTGAGGAACATTTCATTTTTGCAATACATGCACTTCGTTTTTAGCTTTAGACAGAGGTGCATTTCTCGATTATAATCAAAACCCCCCAACTCGATTCTGATTGACATTAGGAAAAGGGACCTGTCTTTATAATGAAAACGCCACATCTCCATTGTGAATGGCAGTGGGCAAGTGAGCCTGCCGTTGCAGTAGAAACTCCCGAACTCGATTATGAAGTACGGTAGGAAACGTCAGCTGGCATATGATCTTACTCACTGCTTGTACAGCAATTTACGTAGAAATCCATCTACAACGTGGACTACGGTACCGAAGCACGGGTGCATTTGCTAGTACATAATAAAGTAACTGAAATACAAGTATGGGCATAAACAGTTCTCTAAGTACATCAGTTAAAAGCTAACTATTATGTGCATTTACAATATAATAATAATAATAATAATAATAATAATAATAATAATAATAATAATAATAATAATAATAATAATAATAATAATAAACAGTGTTATTCAGCTGTACAATAAAATGGCAATGTTACTAGCCTATCTACCACAATCACACAATCTATCATACGTCTTCAATCACCGATGGTGTTTTCGTACGGATCCATTGGTTCTAGGAATGACAGAACGAATATTAACATATTTTCTTCAACTTGGGAACGGTTATTTCTCGTTTCAGTTCCTTTAGAACAGACTTCAGTCTCTATTGTGATATTAGTTTTAGCTCATCTCACTCTACTTGGAAGGTGTCTGTTGACCATGGACGGTGCGTGGATAAAACATCTGGAGAACCACTCCTTTGCAGTAGTGGCGATTAGGGGGGGGGGGAGGGCGAAGGGGTACTTTGTGAAGAAACTATTACATTTTTATTCCATTTTAGCCGGATGAAACTGGGAATTATAGGAATTTTTTTTAAGAAAAGCCATTTGTACAAGCCCTGTTGTCATCAGCTAATTCTTTCGTTTATTTTCTTTAAATCATACACACAATTTTTGCGGAAATACGTACAAAATGTCGTTCGTCCCGGCTAACCTATTTGTATAGCCACCACAGCAAGTAGTGGAGACTTTTCCTGTTCTGTGAGGAAGGGTAACAGGGATATATTTTTTCTGAGGTCATGGACACTGAGGTATGATTCAATCAATCAATCAATCAATCAATCAATCAATCAATCAATCAATCAATCAATCAATCAATCAATCAATCAATCAATCAATCACTACTGATCTGCATTTAGGGCAGTCGCCCAGGTGGCAGATTCCCTACCCGTTGTTTTCCTAGACTTTTCTTAAATGATTGCAAAGAAATTGGAAATTTATTGAACATCTCCCTTGGTAAGTTATTCCAGTCCTTCACTCCCCTTGCTGCGCGCATTCGTCTGTCTGGCAGTCTCTTTAGCGTCTGTTAGTGTTTTAGTGTGTAGTCAAATAAATGATTTTAATTGTATATTCACGCCGTATTTCTTTTTAATTGTAACAAATGTGAAACATTGTCACTTTCGTGAAAGTTTTATTGTACAGTACCGTACTGAATCAAAATCTCAGCCAACTATTATTACCGCACTTAAGTTGATAAACCGTCAATCGTTACCTCTCTGTCGAAGCTAGGTGAGAGAGCATTAAAAAAACTTACCATTTTGTAGCCTTAATTTTAGTTTTGATGCATATAAGCCCCCTCCCACCCCTCCACTATATCCCACAAACGCGGATACAGTTTGTTGTCTGTTTATTTTTTTGCCCCCGCACTTGTAATTGCCAATCGCCGCTACTGCCCTTAGAAAAATAACGTGTTCACACTTATTGTTACTGAATGCTTACATATTTGTAAAATAATGAGTGACTTAACTTGATTAGCAACGCGATTCTTAAAGAACATACATGCTTGATCAAATGAAAACACGGCCACGACATCGGCAGGCAGTGGATGGTGCGTGATTACCAAGCAATTCGGCAGACGGCACGCCCATTTCTGCTGTGTACAGACCAGCAAACAAAGCATTAGTAAATTCGTGTTCTCGTCCTGAGGAGGTACAGCGATTTCCAGGCACAACCCCAATGCAGGTGAGAGACATGTGCCACATACCAGCCCTCCTGTCATTCTTAAATTTCTGGCAATGCCGGGAATCGAACCCGTACCCCCGAGGCCGGCAGCAAATAGAGCTAACCGTTTCGCTTCGGAGGTGGACAGCAAAGCATAATTAATGTGGTAAATAGTTTGAAAACGAAAAAAACTTCGTGACAATAGAGAAGAAACTTAAACCTTTCAATTTAAGCCATTTTTGTGGGCAAAAATTACAAAAATATCGATTTTAACTCCAGAATATAACCTTAATCACGGCTACAGTTCAAAGAAGTTACTTTTCTTTTTTACAATTGCTTTACGTCGCAGCGACACAGATAGGTCATATGTTGACGATGGAATAGGAAAGACCTAGGAACGGAAAGGAAGCAGACGTGGCCTTAATAAAGGTACAGCCGCAGCATTTGCCTGGTGTGAAAATGGGAAACCACGGGAAACCATCTTCAGAGCTGCCGAGGGTTGGATTCGAACCCACCATCTCCCGAATGCAAACTCACAACTGCGCTACTATAACCGCATGGCCAGCTCGCTTGATCATGTTCTACGAGCCATTGAAAAATATACTCTTCTTTCGTACTCCGACCTTCAGGGTTGGAAGGGAAAAAGAACTGATCGAGGGAGTTTGGAAAGATAAGTTAAAATCTGAGGAGCCCGTCACAAGTAAGTGTAAACAATCTAATAATAATAATAATAATAATAATAATAATAATAATAATAATGTTATTGGGTTTACGTCCCACTAACTACTTTTTTCTGTTTTCGGAGACGCCGAGGTGCCGGAATTTTGTCCCGCATGAGTTCTTTTTACGTGCCAGTAAATCTACCGACACGAGGCTGACGTATTTGAGCACCTTCTAATACCACTGGACTGAGCCAGGTTCGAACCTGCCAAATTAGGGTCAGAAGGCCAGCGCCTCAACCGTCTGAGCCACTCAGCCCGGCTGTAAACAATCTCAGACTCAGCTAGGGAATTCGAGCTCGCCAACTCACCCCATGAGGGTTGCCCCGTTTAGTCGCCTCTTATGACAGGCAGCATATACTGTGGATGATTTGCTGAGTTCACGTTAACCTGGTTTCCATTCTAAAGAAGTTGTGTAGTTAAGTGCGGCCAGTATCCAGTATTCGGGAGATAGTAGGTTCGAACTCCACTGTCGGCAGCCCTGAAAATGGTTTTCCGTGGTTTCCCATTTTCACACCAGGCAAATGCTGGGGCTGTACCTTAATTAAGGCCACGGCCGCTTCCTTCCCACTCCTAGCCCTTTCCTGTCCCATCGTCGCCGTAAGACCTATCTGTGTCGGTGCGACGTAAAACAACTAGCAAAAAAAAAGAAGTTGTATGTGTATGTTCAGTCCTCAGCCCGAAGGTTGTTGGATCCTCAACAGCTCCACCATTAGCTATCATAGATGGCCTAGGCATCACTGAAGAGGCGTCTTATGGAAATGAGGAGTGAGGTGATTTCCCGTTGCTTTCCTCACTAAGCCAGAAGTTGCTATTACATACCAGTCTGCCAAACCCACTGAAATGCACGTACCAACCGATCGTATGAGCAACATTTTCACACCATTCATAGCAGGAACTGGCTGCATAAAGAATGGCATTACTAGCATCACTTATACCTCAGTCACTTTCATATTGTCAAAGACTGCGACAGACCAATGAAAGTAACAACATTGCTCAAGTCCATACAAGAAGACATAGTGCATTGTGAACACTAGGTCTCGCCAGCGAAATACAGTCGAACCTCGATATCTCGAACGTCCATTACTCGAATTTTCTGTATCTCGAAGTAAACTTAAATTTCCCGACCGTTTGTCCTATTCTTCATGTGTATTTATTTCTCCATTACTCGAAATTCGATTACACGAATTTCTCGATTTCTCGAAGCAAACATTTCCTCCCTTGAAGCAAAAGATACTCTGTAACTCGAATTTTGTGCAACGTCAACTGTGCAATGCGGCATTTGTGGTTTGTAAGGAACAGTTAACAAGTAAAAAAAGGTTTGCAGTGATGCTCAGAGCTAATATGAAATGTCGTATGGCTTTTAGTGCCGGGATATCCCAGGACGGGTTCGGCTCGCCAGGTGCAGGTCTTTCTATTTGACTCCCGTAAGTGACCTGCGCATCGTGATGAGGATGAAATGATGAAGAAGAGAACACATACACCCAGCCCCCATGCCATTGGAATTAACCAATTAAGGTTAAAATCCTCGTCCCGGCCGGGAATCGAACCCGGGACCCTCTGAACCGAAGACCAGAACGCTGACCGTTCAGCCAACGAGTCGGACAGAGCTAATATGACGAGAACCGAAAAACTAAAACATCTAACGATAGGAAAATCGGGGAAGCCTCGCTGTTTCTCGGGTGTAAATTAATTACCGGTCACGTACGAAAGCAACCCCAGAAGTCGCGGATGACAAGCTCCATTTACAAATCTCAGCTGCGTGGTATTGACGAGAAGTTTCAACGTGAAGGGAAGAAAGGTTAACTGTAACAAAGGGAAGAGACTATCGGATTTTTTCCAAAGGTGTTAACCGAGGTATGTTTCTTGTTTCACTACTGTATACTTTCTTTTAAAAAGTTACTTTAATAAAAGTTATAATTAAAGTTTTGCCGTAAAACAGAGTTTGTTCGTTAAAAATAAGGTATTCAGTATAAGCCCATAGATACATATGATTCAGTTTTTTGCTATACATGCTCGAAAACTGTATTCTCTTTATGTCTAAATTTCGATAACTGAAAATAAAATTTAGCTCCTGAGGTGATTCCACATATCGAGGTTCAACTGTTGTTACGGATAGAAAACATAACCACAAGTTACAGTATAAAACAACAGAGTTAATGGGAAGGTGCGTTTCTTACCAGGCACCCTATACTGGAAGAAAAGATTAACTTCCAAGGTTTAAGGGAAAAAACCCGTCTCCTTTCTTTTCACTAAGTTCCAACTGTGGGCATATCCTCCCTCCTCAGAAAACATGTGGGCTATGTCAGAGAGGCCAAGGGCTCGTTATGGTCTTCAGGTAGATTTTGGGTCCCCCAGCTGTGTTTTGGTGACATTGTTCACAGTTGTGAAAAGACTGACTGAAGGAACACACAGCAGCTGGCTGGCTGCCAACGTATGTGCTCCGTGGCCGAGCGATTTGATTGTTAGAGCGTGATGGAGCAATTGGCAGGTAAGTTCACTTATTAGACTTGATTTTATAACATTGTTATATTTTTATACCGTAGAACTAACGGAATTAGATATCTGTGAGCAAGGTAAAGAATAAAATGAGCTGATGTATTCGAGCAGACACACGTTCTGCTTGAGGTCTTTACAGAAATATCACAGCCAAGTGATACGTAAAATTGGTCGGGCGTTCGCCATCTGTTATCAAGGTTCTGGTATTGAATCCCTGCGGAGTCTGTTGACATTTACATACCCGTATCAGGAGAACCTGTCCGCCTCTGTGGTGTAGTGGTTAGCGTGATTAGCTGCCACCCCCGGAGGCCCGGGTTCGATTCCCGGCTCTGCCACGAAATTTGAAAAGTGGTATGAGGGCTGGAACGGGGTCCACTCAGCCTCGGGAGGTCAACTGAGTAGAGGTGGGTTCGATTCCCACCTCAGCCATCCTGGAAGTGGTTTTCCGTGGTTTCCCACTTCTCCTCCAGGCGAATGCCGGGATGGTACCTAACATAAGGCCACGGCCGCTTCCTTCCCTCTTCCTTGCCTATCCCTTCCAATCTTCCCCATCCCTCCACAAGGCCCCTGTTCAGCATAGCAGGTGAGGCCGCCTGGGCGAGGTACTGGTCATTCTCCCCAGTTGTATCCCCGACCAAGAGTCTGAAGCTCCGGGACACTGCCCTTGAGGCGGAAGAGGTGGGATCCCTCGCTGTGTCCGAGGGAAAAGCCGACCCTGGAGGGTAAACAGATGATGATGATGATGATCAGGAGAACCTTCTTCTTCTTCTTCTTCTTTCTCCTCCTCCTCCTCCTCCTGGCCTTTTGCCATTGTATGAATTTAGCCCAGGTTCATTGCCGGAAGGGATGTCCTGTGATCCTGTAATGATTAAATGAGGGGGACACACAAGGCAGTATTATTAAACCTTTATGTTTCTGATATATACAGGATTGTCGGAAACAACGTGAACAGGGTGTATGGGCGTTAGAGTGTTGGTCATACTGATAAATAATTTGAAAAATCGATATCTCACACCATTGTCATTATCAGCTGTTGAAGTTAGCGAGTCACATCGCTTTGCGAGGAGGTGTTGCTAAATCTGCTCAAACCGAGCTCGATAGCTGCAGTCGCTTAAGTGCTGCCAGTATCCAGTATTCGGGAGATAGTAGGTTCGAACCCCACCGTCGGTAGCCCTGAAAATGGTTTTCCGTGGTTTCCCATTTACACACCAGGCAAATGCTGGGGCTGTACCTTAATTAAGGCCACGGCCTCTTCCTTTCCACTCCTAGCCCTTTCCTGTCCCATCGTCGCCATAAGACCTATCTGTGTCGCTGCGATGTAAAGCAATTAGCAAAAAAAAAAAAAAAAAATCTGCTCAAGACCGGCTTTCGAGCACCCATCGAAGAAAAAACTTTACCAGGGGACTAATTTGAACACGGAGCTCCGAGCTGGCAGGATCGCGCCATAGCGATTTAAAAGAAAAATATTTTTCTTTTTATGCTTTTTTACTGATACACTTTTTGTTATTTTTCTAATTTCCCCTTTGTTTTTCTTGTATTTTCTGTTTAAGGACCACACACACACACACACACAGTCCCCGGGCCAATGGAAATAACCAATTAAGGTTAGAATCCCCGACCCGGCCGGGAATCGAACCCGGGGCCGCTTGAACCAAAGGCCAATACCCTAACCATTTAGCCGTGAAGCCGTACTACACCGGTTGAAAGCCACGGTGTGTTTCTTGGTATGGCTCTCAAGCCGATCTAAGCTACAGGATTGTGAGTCACTACAAAAAAACCTAGACAATGTTGTGAGATGGACAGAGGACAATGGTATGATGGTAAACAGTCAGGTTGTAAGTTTTTACCAAGAGGAAATAAGTCCTCTCAGTTTTAAATCCTGTGTTGATGGGGGATTGTATCTCATGGGGATCACTGTAAGTATCTAATGTTACGAAAATGTTGCGAATTTTGGGCTAAGTTACAAGATTGTGAGCGGCTGCAGGGTGACCTCGATAGTGTTGTGAGATGGACTGTGGGCAATGGTATGATGATAAACGGGGTTAAAAGTCAGGTTGTGAGGTTCACAAAGGTGCTAATTTTGCTAATTGCTTACGTCGCACCGACACAGATAGGTCTTATGGCGACGATGGGATAGGAAAGGCCTAGGAGTTGGAAGGAAGCGGCCGTGGCCTTAATTAAGGTACAGTCCCAGCATTTGCCTGGTGTGAAAATGGGAAACCACGGAAAACCATCTTCAGGGCTGCCGACAGTGGGGCTCGAACCCACGATCTCCCGGATGCAAGCTCACAGCCGCGCGTCTCTACGCGCACGGCCAACTCGCCCGGTGGTTCACAATTTTATTAACTTTTTGAGTAATTTTATTTATATATTTTTATTCATGATTTTATTTATCAGTAAGCCATTAAATAGTTACACAATGGTATGTTGATAAACGGGGTTAAAAGTCAAGTTGTGAGTTTCACAAATAGGAAAAGTCCTCTCAGTTTTAATTACTGCGTTAATGGGGTGAAAGTTCCTTTTGAGGATAATTGTAAGTACCTAGGTGTTAATATAAGAAAAGACCTTCATTGGGGTAATCACATAAATAAGATTGTTAATAAAGGGTACAGATCTCTGCACATGGTTATGAGGGTATTTAGGGGTTGTAGTAAGGATGTAAAGGAGAGGGCATATAAGTCTCTGGTAAGACCCCAACTAGAGTATGGTTCCAGTGTATGGGACCCTCCCCAGGATTACTTGAGAACTGGAAAAATCCAAAGAAAAGCAGCTGGATTTGTTCTGGGTGATTTCCGCGTTACAAAAATGTTGCAAAGTTTGGGCTGGGAAGACTTAGGAGAAAGGAGACGAGCTGCTCGGTTAAGTGGTATGTTCCGAGCTGTCAGTGGAGAGATGGCGTGGGAGGACATCAGTAAGTTTGAGTGGTGTCTTTAAAAGTAGGAAAGATCACAATATTAAGATAAAGTTGCAATTCAAGAGGACAAAATGGGGCAAATATTCATTTATAGGAAGGGGAGTTAGGGATTGGAATAACTTACCAAGGGAGATGTTCAATAAATTTCCAATTTCTTTGCGATCATATAAGAAAAGGCTAGGAAAACAACAGATAGGGAAGCTGCCAGCTGGGCGACTGCCCTAAATGCAGATCAGTATTGATTGATTGATTGATGATTGATTGATTGGTTGATTGATTGACTGGAAGGTCCGCCTCTGTGGTGCAGCGGTTAGTGTGATTAGCTGCCACCCCCGGAGGCCCGGGTTCGATTCCCGGCTCTGCCACAAAATTTGAAAAGTGGTACGAGGACTGGAACGGTGTAAACTCAGCCTGGGGAGGTCAACTCAGTAGAGGTGGGTTCGATTCCCACCTCAACCTTCCTGGTTTCCCACTTCTCTTCCATGCAAATGCCAGGATGGTACCTAACTTAAGGCCACGGTCGCTTCCTTCCCTCTTCCTTGTCTATCCCTTCCAATCTTCCCATCCCCCAAAAGGCCCTGTTCAGCACAGCAGGTGAGGCCGCCTGGGAGAGATACTGGTCATCCTCCCCATTTGTATCCCCGACACAGAGTCTGAAGCTCCAGGACACTACCATTGAGGCGGTCGAGGTGGGATCCCTCGTTGAGTCCGAAGGAAAAACCGACCCTGGAGGGTAAACAGATGAAGAAGAAGACTTGGAAGTAAGGAGACGAGACGTTCGACTATGTGGTAAGATCCAAGGTGTCAGTGGCGAGATGGCGTTGGTTAACTTCAGTAGACAAAAAAAACTTGAGCAGAGTAGGAAAGACCATAATATGAAAATATGGAATTCAAGAGGACAAACTGGGGCAAATATTCATTTATAGTTCGAGGAGTAAATCAATGGAATAATTTATCACGTGAAATGTTCGATAAATTTCCAAGATCTTTGAAAATATTTAAGAACAGGGTAGATGAACAACTGATAGGGAATCTGCCGCCTGTACAACAGCCCTAAATGCAGATCATTGATTATTGATTGGTGTATTTATTTTGAAAAGAACAGGTCATGAGTCCCACTTACAATGTTCACGACAGTTGTTACTTAGACGTTAAAATACAAATAAAAACAACACAATGAATAGCTAGAATAATCTTAAAAATTAATTCCAGCACACAAGTCACAGTAATAGGAAAAAAGCATTAAGGATAATATGGCTACTTTGACGTTAAGCTACTAATGAATTCTAATTAATATTAGCATAATACTCAAGACAATTATTATAACGGGATTTTTACTTTGAATCTAATACATTTAATAATATAGTTCACAAGCTTTACTAGCTTTTCCTTTTTTTTTTTTTTTTTTACTTTCTTCATAATCTATTAAATTATATTCGGGAGTACAGCGTTACATGACGAAGTGTGATATGTTGTGTGTGAATGAAGATGTGCATTTACAGTAAAACTAACACAATCAGCCAACCTACGAAGTTGAGGATTCAACCAGACGCGGTTAAAATCCCTGGCCCAGCTGGGAATTGAACCCGCAACCCACTGAACCGCTGACCATTGAGCCAAGGAGCCTGACGTTAAAGAGCCGCCTTGCGGGTCAAATTTTATGCACTCCGATGTCTCTAAAGATTGACTTAGTTGAAAGAGCATTGAATATTAAATATCTAAACATATTTATGAAATACATAGTCATTAATATCGTCGCTGCAGCGGCAAAACCTCGTATCCCACAATATTCTTTTTCTCCCTTATTTTCTTTAAGACTGATCACGCCTCCCAGTCACATATGGATATGCAGTCCATCAGAACAATTTTCGTTGAGTTAATTTTCGTATGCCATTGTGCAAAGGAAAATTGAATCTTACTGTACCGCCCTGCAGGAATGTATGTTTGCGTGACGCATTTACGCACTCCTACAGTATAATGCATTTAAGGTTCATTTTCATTTACTCACCGGGATAGAGATGATGGACTGCATATCCATATGTGGCTGGGAGGCTTGACCAGGAGAATAATTCTTCATTCATTCTTCATGTTCTGATGCCGACCCTTCTTAGAAAGCGACCGTCATGGAGTAATTTTTCCTATTTTGTTTTTCCGTATCCCGAATGTCGAGCCAATGCCGATGGTTTCGCGCCCAGGATAATCTTATTCATCCACGTGCAGTGGCGGATCCAGAACACCTTTAGGAGAGGAGTGGCAAGGATCATTTTTCAGATTTTTCAAAAAAAAATGTTCAATGTTCTTTCTTTAAAATGGGCATTTTTAAGAATTTTTACATGCACATTTCCAAGACGAAAATGATGTTAGTAGGGAAGAAATGGAAGAGAATTGAATGCCAAGTTGGGAATACAAAGCTGGAACAGGTAGATCATTTCAAGTATTTGCTATGTATACTCTCCCAAGATGATTGTATAGTGAGATTGAATTCAGGTGCAGCAGAGCTGATGCAGTGAAACCTGGATGGATTCAGGATATCTTGATTCATAAGCTAGAAGTAAGCAGCGAGGATGGAGTCTGGTACAAACAGGTGGTAACAATGGCAGGAGGGTACTCGGAATGAGGAAGCTGGCTTAGGAATTACAGTATCTAGATGGATGAAGTTGTTCGCATAAACCGGCTTCGGTGTTGGGGTCATTTGAGGCGAATAGACGAGGATAGGCTACCTAGGAGAATAATGGACGGTTATGGAGGGGAAGATAAATAGAGGGAGACCAATACCAATATGGTAGACTCAGTTTCTAAAAAATTAAAGATAAGAGGTATAGAACTAAACATAGAGGATTGTGGAGGCGTATAGTAAATTCACAAAGGTTTGCAAACTGAACGCTAAAAGGGATAACGGTCTATAATGAAGACGTATATAGGAATAATAGTTACTAATATGAAGTTCAGGAAGTGAATTATTTGAAAACTTAAGTACAGAATTTGATACAGAGCTGACTGGCGACTGAGGAGTAATCATGTAGTGTAACTGGAAATAGTCGCCGAGGGAGAAAAGTGACAGACAGGGTCAAATTACAGTACGTCACTCAGTACGGAGGTTCGAGAAAGAAGGGCAAGGCTGTAATACATGTAAAGTCTAATTATATATATAGTTTTTATATTGTTTTTTTTTCTTTTTATGTAACACTTAGCAGTTGTTGAAGAGAAACATTTAACATACGGTAAATATAATTATATTTTTGTCGACCCCACAAGTTGCTCCTGAGTTGTGAGGCACTGACGTACTGTAGGTGAACATTCGGCTGTCAGCAGTGGCTTACCGTGACGTAGGCTACTCTAAGATAAAATTCTAAAATAATTGTATAAGGTCCACCTGTTCAATACACGTTTCCCATTTGATAAATGATCTGTCTAAAAATCTACATAGGGCGTGTTTCGATCTAGGCTAGAGATCATCATCAGCTAAAATAACATAAAGAAGAAAGACATACAAAAACAATGATACATAAAAAACTTGAGATAAAATACAATCAACAAATGTAATGGAAATCTGTGTTTAAAATGTACATAGCTTCAAACTTAGACGAATTTACTTGTAAGTGTGGATCCAACCGTATTTACTGCAACTATTAGTTAGCAGTAGGAAATACTTAGTCATGGCCATCCATCAATACTTCAGATCACAGCTGGCACGATTGCTAGGCAAAATCGCATCACACATTTTGTATTGATAATTTCATGACGCAAACTTTAAGGTGACCCCTAGCCAAAAGATATGTCAATAAAAATAAAATAAAAATGAAATATGCGCGCGTGAGTGGATTTTGTTGTGTAATGCATTCGGTGCGTGGATAACTTTTTGCGTGAGGTTGTAAATGAGGATGAAAGCGCATTTAAAAATAACTGGACCCTCAGTTCGATCAACTTGTACAGACGATAAAAACACAAGTACAGTAATACGACACAAATATGAGAGCGGCTTTACCTGCCCTTCTGAAACTCCAAGTTACATTACGGTACTTGGCGACTGGTGATTACTTCAGATCTTATATCAAGTTCCGAAGAGTACTATGTCCACTTTTTTCCGGCTGTGTTGGATACGACTTACGAGGCACCGAGGGAATACATTCAAGTAAATAACACATAATTACTTTTATTTACAGGACTTTATTTTTTCAGCAATCTGTATCAATGCTGAATCCTTGTCATCTTTTATCTTATAAGTAGAAAGCTTAACATTTCACAGCATTTTTCTTTCAACTTCATATAACTGCACAAACGTAGTGTCTGTAAATCACTCCATTTACTTCCTTGCACCGTCTTCAAGCTCTCCGCCATCTTGAAACTGTCACTTGCACAGTACTCGCAAGTAGGAAGTTGGGCGCGGTCGGTGTCGGGCCAGATGCGAGAGTGCCGCATGCGACCCGTGCCACTAGCGACCGCATAATCTGTAATCGTTCCGGATGCGACCGGTGCTGACAACCCAGTTTTAATTTAATAAGCTATGTCATCATCCAAAATAAGGTAAACTAAATCAGAACAAGAAAAGGTTAGAAAATAGGCCAAACATTTATAGCACTCCTTACCGTGTTGGGAATGAAATTGTTCTTTGTTCTGTTCAAATAGCAAACTACTATAACCACAAACCGTGCCCAGCATTTAATTATGTACACGGAATTAGTCGTCGGTAAGAAAAAAATTTAAAAATGAAATGGCATATAGCTTTAGTGTCGGGAGTGTTCGAAGACATGTTCGGCTCGCCAGGAGCAGGTGTTTTTATTTTACTCCCATAGGCGACCTGCGCGTCGTGATGTGGATAAAATGGTGGTGAAGACGACACATACATCCATCCCCCGTGCCGGTAATCGAACCCCGGACCCCTGAGACCAAAGGCCAGCACAGTAACATTTAGCCATGAAGTCGTCGGTAAATACAGCCGATATAAATCTTTACGGAGAACAATCCCAACGACTGCGTGAAAAGTTTATAAATTATAGTTAACGAGTACATTTCTATTAAAGAAAGTTCAAATAAAACATGCATACATTATATCACACGCAAAGGTAATAGCTAAAACCAACTCAAGAATTCCTCGTTAAAACTAAGTCAGTGAAATGGAATGACATAAATAGAGATATCCCTCCCCGAGAGAAAGCATAGGTGAGTCATAAATAATATAAGAGCTATTTTAAGGTCAAAATCCTAAAAATGCCGGGGTAAATGTACAATCAGGAAATTCTATACTGAATACTACAATAACACAAATTCAGTTATATTTTAACGAAGATTATATTTGTGAATAATAATAATAATAATAATAATAATAATAATAATAATAATAATAATAATAATAATGGCTTAACGTCCCACTAACTAATTTTACGCTTTTCGGAGACACTGAGATGCTGAAATTTAGTCTCGCATGAGTTCTCTTACGTGCCAGTGACTCCACCGACACGAGGCTGACGTATTTGAGCACCTTCAAATACCGCCGCACTGAGCCAGAATCGAACCTGCCAAGTTGGGGTCAGAAGGCCAGCGCTTCAACCGCCTGAACCCGGTGATTATATTTGTTTTACAGTTACCTTATCTATAAACACAGTTCTTGGGGATCATGAAGTTCAGTCCCTGGATTCTCGGGCAAGAGAAATGACAGAGCAGCATTTTCCTGAGTTGCTTTTGAAGAATTTACAGCGGAAAACTGGTAGTTTTTACAACACGAAATATGGTGCTGCGTTTACATTTTATCTTACAACATAACCATATATAGAGCTGCATTTCCGTGTCTCGGAGAAGTTACCAAACAGGCTGTCTCAGTGCGTTATGGCACTGCCTTGTTATGGCTATTTAGGGAGACGGCTGGGTTGGAATCCCCGTCGGCAATCCTCGAAAATGTTTTTTCATAGTTTCCCCATTTTCATTTCCAGCCAAATGCCGAGATGGTCCTACCTCATGGCCACGACCGCTTTCTTCCCATTTCTAGCCCGTACAATTACACCCACCGGGCGAGTTGGCCGTGCGGTTAGGAGCGTGCAGCTGTGAGCTTGCATCCGGGAGATAGTGGGTTCGAACCTCACTGTCGGTATCACTGAAGATGGTTTTCCGTGGTTTCCCATTTTCACACCAGGAAAATGCTGGGCCTGTACCTTAATTAAGGCCACGGCCCCTTCCTTCCCAGTCCTAGCCCTTTCCTATCCCGTCGTCGCCATAAGATCTATCTGTGTCGGTGCGACGTAAAGCAAATAGCAAAAGAAAAAATTACACCCACAGACAACACTCTCACATAGTAGTACATGTACCTCACTCCCATGGGGTGTACCAGGTAAAGGAGGTACAGATCTGGCACTGAAAGTCATGCGCTACAAAATACAATTTGAAAACCTTCAAGGTAATCAGAGGAAATTGTAGCAGTTATTCAAATACTGCGAATTTGCGTGAGATTGTGGTACATAATCAAATCACATTCCAGAATATACAGCATGAAAAGTCACTGATGCACCAAATTAACACTATAGATCTTGGAGGGAGGATCACAGTACCGTCATTTTCAGGTCTGTAGCTTGCACCGTTACGCTAAGACTTGGGAGAGAGGAGACGATCTGCTCAACTAAGCGGTATGTTCCGAGCTGTCAGTGGAGAGATAGCGTGAAATGACATTAAAAGTAGGAAAGATCACAATATGAAGATGAAGTTGGAATCAAGAGGACAAGTTGAAGTAAATATTCGTTTATAAGAAAGGGAGTGAGGGATTGGAATAATTTATTTTTCTTTTTTCTTTTTTTTCTTAATCCGTTTACTCCCCTGGGTTGGTTTTTCGCTCCGACTCAGCGAGGGATTCCAGCTCTACTGCCTCAAGGGCAGTGTCCTGGAGCATGAGAATTTTGGGTCGGGTGATACAACTGGGAAGGACTAGTACCTTGCCAAGGCGGCCCCACCTGCTATGCTGAACAAGGGCCTTGTGAGGGGATGGGAAGATTGGAAGGGATGGACAACGAAGAGGGAAGGGAGCGACCGTGGCCTTACGTTAGGTACCATCCCGGCATTCGCCTGGAGGAGAAAGTGGGGAAACCACGGAAAACCACTTCAAGGATGGCTGAGATAGGAATCGAGCCCTCATCTACTTAGTTGACCTCCCGAGGCTGAGTGAATCCCATTTCAGTCTTCTTACCACTTCTCAAATTTCGTGGCAGAGCCGGGAATCGAACCCAGGCCGCCGTGGGTGGCAGCTTATCATACTAACCACTACACCACAGAGGCGGACTTGGAATAATTTACCAAGGGAAATGTTCGATTAATTTCCAAATTCTCTGAAATTATTTAAGAAAAGACTAAGTAAACAACCGATAGGCAATCTGCTTTTTTAGGGGGGGGGGGGGGAGCGAGTAGATGGAGAGTCCCAGAGCGAAATTGTGCCCTTTTACTCATCGGTTTCCGAGGGATACCCGATGAGTCGGAAAATCTCTGTTCTTCTGCACTGGCGGGGAACAAACCATTCTGTCATGGGGGTAATAATAACCTCTAGTCAGAGCTGAAACCCCCTCTTCACTTATAATTTGGAAAAGTATTACTTACTGTTATTTAGTGTGGGTGAGGAGGCCAAGCTTCCTAACAAACGGCCCCTGTCAGGGTTAAATTTTGATTTAATTTAGTGAGGGAGATGGTGCAATTTGGAAAAGACCGAAATATTACTCAGACTGGGTCATAAGTGAGCCAAGGGCCGCTATGTTTATGACCTGTTTGAGGAGTGAGATGCCCGGTACGGCTGACGGGGTTCGCAGGATTCTACATTTGGTCATCTTAGCTATCTTTTTAACCTGAGTTCTAAGAGTCGAAATACGAAGTTCGGATCGTATCCGCCTGTTAGATTTCAGGATGGGGGCTCTTGTCATCTTACGTAAAAGTTTGTTTTGAAAAGTTTCTAGTTTTGAAAAGGGAGTTTTAGGGATATAGCACCAGGCCTCGCACCCATACAGCAGCATGGGCCTAATACATGCTTGATAAATATTTCTCGTAATGGTAGAAGAGATACATTTATTGTAAAGCAGAGGTTTTAGGGCAGCGACGCAAGCTGATGCTTGTTGCAGGGCCTATTCGATATTCCTGCCATGGGCGACTATTATCCATTGTTAGGCCGAGATACTTTATCTGATTGGTCCGGGGCATTGGGACATTGTTGATAGTAAGATGATCAACTGTAGGCCTTCTCTTTGAGAATAAAATCGCCTGGGTCTTGTCTGGATTTATATTGATTTTATTCTGAAGGCACCACTTCCAGAACATCGAAATCCATTAGTTCAATACGGAGATGGCATCTCTGTTTCTCCTAGAAGAGGTGTAGACAGCTATGTCATCTGCGTACTTCTGTATTTCTACTCCCTGGCGATATGGAAGGTCATTTACATATAGGGCGTACAGAATTGGTGAAATTAATCCACCCTGTGGAACTCCGGCCTGGAGCCTCCGAGGGGTGCATTTCTCTCCGTCAAATATAGACGTAAAACTTTCTATTAGATAAATATGATATAATTTTGACGAGATAGCCTGGAACAAGGTACAAATCAAGAAGTTTATGGATTAAATTTTCGTGCCAGACGGTGTCAAAAGCTTTTTCTATATAAAAAAATACCGCTGGCACGGTACGCCGTAAATTAAATGACCTTGTAGCATACTGGACAAGGCGCATGCTGCTAGAGGGGCATTGCGTCTCGACCGGAACCCGAACCGTTCCGGTCGCAGTATGTCACGTGACCAGAGGTATACATTGAGGCGATTGAGAATAAGTCTCTCGAATAATTTTGAAATATAGGATAACAGAGTGATTGGTCGATAATTTTGCGGGAATAATCTGTCCTTCCCCGGTTTTGGTAGAACGACAACCTTGCCGACCTTCCAAGCCTTGGGGACGTAACCCGTTTGAAGACAAGCCGAAAATACAGTAGCCAAAACTGCCACATCGGTGATTCCTTAAATACACAAAAGCGGTGACTGACTGACAGATTGGTCGCATGCGGCACAATGCTTGTCTACTCGGTCGCTAGCGGCACGATATCAGCGTGGTCGCATCCGGCACGGTCGCTTGTGGCACGTAACCACGCGGTCGGAGTAAAACGCAGGCAACTGAACGCGGATCATCCGTTCACACGATGCGAGTGGCGGGTCGGGATAGAACGCATCATGCGAGTTCACTAACACTGTGTTAACCCAGCGTAATTGTACTTAAAAAGTAGACTGCAGACCACAGAAAGTTGTACAAAGCCTTGTCAGGATGATGTCCATAGTAACTCCCTTGGACTATCTCCTTTCTTTTTGTTGTTGTTGTTGTTGAATTTTCTTTACGTCGCATCGACACACATAGGTCTTATGGCGACGGTAGGATAGGAGAGGGCTAGGAAGCGGGAAGTAAACGGCCGTGGTCTTAAGTAAGGGGAGACCTTTGAACATAGAAACATTGGGTTCGTTAAACTTTCTTTTCCGTAGCAACGGAAACGTGTACTGAAAGAAAACTTGGTATAACAAACACATTAGTCCTTAATAATATGCCTACATATTTAGAAATCATATAAACCTATATCATTATATATATAATTAGTTATTCAAAATGGAGGTGTAACCCTGCAAGATGAAAGATGAAATGAATGATAGTGAATGAAATTGTGTAAGGAGGTGGAAGGAATCGTCTGTGGCCTATAAATAGGAACTGTCCTGGCATTTGCCTAGAAGTGAAAATGAGAAACCACGGAAAACCATTCTCAGGACACCGGTCGCTGGGATTCGAACCCACTCGTCTGCGAATGCTGAGCTTGGCTCCATAGTAATGATGGGATAATCAAATGCTTTTAATAATTGAAAAACCTCCATCCGATTATTTAAATAATCGAATGCGTTTCAAATATAATTCAGCTGTATCGCTTATAATAATTGGATCGTCACGAATAAAATTTTCGATTTAAGTGTGTCCGATGGATAATCAATTGAAATAAGACAATAGATTAACTCTTACGAAAAACATTAATACGTTTTTTTAAAAAATGAAATAAATAAATTTGGCGTGGGCGTGTGATGCAATTTATTAATTCATGTATTTTAAGTAATGGCATCTGAAGTGCATGACTCATTCATACGTGTGGAGCACGAGTTATTATTTTTGGAAGGTTTATCAGAGACCGTTCGTCCTACCCACACATTTCCTGTAACGGAATGGAGATAAGTAATTTGAATTTCCCTGTGATGAGATTGATGAGTTGATGACAACATTAGGATTACTTTACATTCGATTATTTCGAAAGCATTCACTATTCAGTTGCCCCAATCATTCGATTAGAAATTCAAATGAATAATTGAATAACTGAATAAAATGACTGATCGAATAAGCGTTTTTGTATTCGATTAAGATGTGTCCTATCATTCTGTTCAAATTTCGCCAAATAGTAATCCTCTCACCGATCGGTTTAGTTTCTCTTCATTAGTAATTCGATCTACCCATATCACCTTCAGCATTTTCTCATAGCACCACATTTCAAAAGCTTCTAACTTACCCTCCGAGCTAGTTTTTGTCCATGTTTCACTTCCATGCAATGCCACATTCCAGAAAGTCTTCAAAAACATCTTTCTGTTTCATATATCAATGTTCGAAGTGAGCATATTTCTTTTCTTAAGATAGGCCTTCCTTGCTTATGCTATCTGAATGTTATGTCATCCTTGCTTCTGCCACCGTTAGTTATTGTACTACTCACGTAACGATATTCATCTACTTTCTTTAAGACATCATTTCCTAATCTAATATTTCCTGCACCACCTGACTTCGTTAGACTGCACTCGAATTTTCAATATCTCGAAGCAACATCAGTATCCTGGTCGTTAGTCTCTATTACCCGAAATTCCATTACGCGAATTTTTTGATTCCTCGAAGCAAAGGTTTCCAACCTAGAAGAAAAAACCTTCTGTAATTCGAATTTTGTTCGACATTAACTGGGCAGTACAGCATTCATTTTACAGCACATCTTCCCGGCCGACCTCGGTACGGTATGCTTACATAGCGGGTTACCTCTCTTAAGTGTCTACCCCTATTGTGTTGACCATAGGCAGTTGGAGCAGTTGTACCGTTACTGCTCTTCGATTGTAACTGATACTGTTTTCACAGCAACAACTGGTGTTATTTCGACAGAGAGGTAATTGTTGACAGTTTACCAACCTAAGTGCGGTAATAATAGTTTCTTGAGACTTTGATTCAATCCCATACAATGAAACTTTCACCTAAGTAAAATATTACACATGTATTACAATTAAATAGACTTACGGCATGATTATACAAATAAAAAATAATTTAGTATTTGACTACACAGTAAGAAACTAACAGACACTAAGGAGACTGGCAGACCGAGGAATGCGCGCGGGAAGCGGGTGAAACATACCACAGTGTCCGTGATCTTGGCAAAAAATATACCCCTGCCACCCTTCCTCACGACACATGGTACCCGCTGCTGCGCGAGTCTCCGCCACTTGCTGTGGTGCTCGGTTAGCCGCGACGATATTTTGTGCATATTTCCGCTAATAAATCATTTTGTTAATAATTAAAGAAATTAAATGAAAAAATAACTGATAAGACAACAGGGCTTGTACAAATGGCTTTTTTTTAAAAAATACATAATTCCTAGTTTCAGCTGGCTAAAATGCAATAAAAATGTAAGGTTTTCTCTACAAAGTGTGCGTGTGGGAGGGGGTGTGGCTCCTCTAATCGGAACAAAGATTCGTATGAGTTCGTGCGACCTGTGTGAGAGGTTCTCTCATCGCGCGACTAATAGCGTTGGTGTGATGTTGAAGTCGAGAGGGAAACTTTATCCTGTTGTAGGTGTTAGTATTTGACTTAAGGTACAGGGTGTGAAAATGGGAAACCGCGGAATATAATACTCAGCGCTGCCGGTGATGGGTTTCGAATCCGAATGTACACGCCCGCAATACCAAGCCAACTCACTTTGTAATAAAGGAATCAATTTTATCATCTAGATGCTAATTTAGCTCGAAAAGTACATATTAATATCAATATATGGTAATTCTGAAGGACCGCATAGCGTAGGCTGCACATTTCGATACAGAATGACATGTTTTGTTCTGTGCTGGACTAGTAAGGACTAACTGGAGAACTGCGTTCAGATAACTTCCAAATTTCAAGTATTTAAGTACCGAGCTCGATAGCTGCAGTCGCTTAAGTGCGGCCAGTATCCAGTAATCGGGAGATACCGGGCGAGTTGGCCGTGCGCGTAGAGGCGCGCGGCTGTGAGATTGCATCCGGGAGATAGTAGGTTCGAATCCCACTATCGGCAGCCCTGAAGATGGTTTTCCGTGGTTTCCCATTTTCACACCAGGCAAATGCTGGGGCTGTACCTTAATTAAGGCCACGGCCGCTTCCTTCCAACTCCTAGGCCTTTCCTATCCCATCGTCGCCATAAGACCTATCTGTGTCGGTGCGACGTAAAGCCCCTAGCAAAAAAAAAATCGGGAGATAGTGGGTTCGAGCCCCACTGTCGGCAGCCCTGAAGATGGTTTTCCGTGGTTTCCCATTTTCACACCAGGCAAATGCCGGGGCTGTACCTTAATTAAGGCCACGACCGCTTCCTTCCACTTCCTAGGTCTTTCCTATCCCATCGTCGCCAAAAGACCTATCTGTGTCGGTGCGACGTAAAACAAACAGCAAAAAAAAAAAAAGTATTTAAGTATTTAAACAGAATTTAAACATAACTTTTTTCGATTGTGATTTAAAGGATTCTGATGCTGTTCTTTTCAAGAACCAAACATGTGATTCTATTTTTAACTAAGTTGTTTCTTTTTCTGGAAGTTTATAAATGTGTTCATTCATGAATAGTTTTCATAGGCTGAAGAACCTAACAGTTATACGTTAAATTATCATACGATTAATACTGAGCGATGGAACTGAATAACTTTCACTCATTTACCTGATAAACTTCTTCCTGATGATGAAGATGATACAGAAGTGTGAAAATTATTAGACTTATAAAGAAATTTTACAAAATAATAAAGCCTTTAGTTGTAGTCTTCACCTCACTTGTCTTTCCAATTCGCACCACGGAACTTCTTGCCTTCAGCCAAATATTAATTTGAGTAAATAACATTTGTGAAATACAATATTACTCGTATTTTTAAAAATATTATGTTGAGATAATATATTCCTATTTGGTCAGTTTGTATTCACTTAATATCAGTTTCTAAGAGTTTGTATAGACTAGTACAGAAAATAACGCAAAACACAGTAAGTTATACCAACGCAGAAGCAAAACAAAATATCACAGAACCAGTGCATGTGATTCCATTGTATTTTACACGCAAAAGAAAGGTTAAAAATCATCAACAATGGACTTAAATATTGATACCGGTGTAAGAATCTATATTAGGTACTTACCTGGCGTAGGGGTTACCGGGATCAACAAGGCTGTTCCCCCAGGGTGAGGCCCTTGGATTGCACTTCGCTTGGGTTGACCCCTGCGAATACCCCAAGTGTGGGTATCTGGGGCGCGTAATTTGACTTCTATAAATTACTTTAAACAGACAGGCAGTGGCTCGTGAAACAGCTCCACTGCAGCACAAAGAGATTTTTCATGATTGTATGTGCAGCATGTAACAGTAATGTGATAACGGAAATAATCGAAATTGGTGTCGAGTCTAATAATTTTCATACCTCTGTAATTGTTGTTTAAAACATCTAGGTTATCGCCCCTTGTCTATCGCCTTGCTCGCATGGGTATGGTTTCTCTTCGGATGTAGAAACATCGTACCAAGTTCCAAATCCTAGCAAGATTTTACTTTTCGATTGACGTTAGGAATTATGTGTTAGGTTTTGTACTCATATCCCAGCTTATGCAGTTATCATTTAAGAGTGCTTACATGCAAGAAACCCGCACCATTGACATGTTAAAGAAGTCTTTTTCAAAGTAATATATCAACATCGCACCCCCAGATTCCCTTAAGACTGATAGCAATTGAAGGGAAGTTAAGGCGGCCATACACGAGTGAGATTTCCTCAAGGTTCGGCCTGAACAGTCCAATCCTTGAGGAATTCCCCAACGTGTGTGGCGGCGTCCTTGAGACCGCGTTGGGTGCGAGAGATCCAAAAATCCGGAACAAAATTCAATTTTTTTTTCCGCCTTGAGGCCAAGCAGGCCGGATTTTCCCAGTCTCTTGCTGCGTGTGTGTTGACGGCAGTAGGCCTTGAGGATTTGGGAAGTGAAATGATTGTCGGGAGTGTCCTATATCGTCATGTCTCAAGAGCTTTTAACAGAATTTATACAAATATACCACAATGAACCTTGCTTGTGGCAGGTGAGTTCAAAAAATTAACATGATGAAAACTATTTGCAACACCATGTGAACAACCAACCACCACCAGTCAACAGAACTGTTGTGTTGACCTGGAGTTGAACCTTGAAACATCCCCAAGGCCTTTTCCTTTAGGATTAAGGAAATCCTCTCCGTGTGTGGGCGAGGGTTCGGTTGAGGAAATCCCCAAGGAAATCCCGGAGAATTTTTCCTTGAGGATTTCCTGTACGTGTATGGCTAGCTTTAGACGCGTATGTGCAGCTGTGTAAAAAACTTTGCTTAGTAGCTTGTGTGTATGGAGTCAGAACGGAAATAAATCGGAAGATCTCCATCCAATTTCGTGTTTTCTGGGATTGTTAACTCTGCGTATAGGCTATGAAAGCCTACAGAGTGGCGAAACATGATATCCGTAACCTGGTCAGTAAGTGGGGTAGAGTGGCTAGCTCTTCGCCCGGCCGCCTTTGCCCCCAGGAATTAACCCGGTACTAATTTTTTTGTGTAGGCTAAGTGAACCTCAGAGCCATGAGCTTCCCCAGAAGCAGAAATCTTGTTTATAAACATTTTCGACTTCCTGTCGGGGAATCGAGGCCACCCTCTTACCTCCTAAAGAGGGAAGCATCCCCTCCCCCCTCCGCCGCCTCGCCAATGTTCTTGTGGTGCCGGACCGGACTGAACAAGTAGCTGTGCGGTTTGGGTCACGTAGCTATCAGCTTGCATTTGGGACATAGTGGGTTTGAACCCCGCTGTCAGCAGCCCTGAAGATGGTTTTCCTTGGTTTCCCATTTTAAATAATAATAATGTTATTTGCTTTTACGTCCCACTAACTACTTTTACGGTTTTCGGAGACGCCGAGGTGCCGGAATTTAGTACTGCAGGAGTTCTTTTACGTGCCAGTAATTCTACCTATACGAGGCTCACATATTTGAGCACCTTCAAATACCACCGGAGTGAGCCAGGATCGAACCTGCCAAATTGTTTCCCATTTTCAAACCAGGCAAATGCTGGTGCTGTACCTTCATTAAGGCCCGGTCGCTTCCTTCCCACTCCTAGCCTTTCCCTATCTCATCGTCGCCGTAAGACCTATTTGTGTCGGTGCGACGTAAAGCAGAAGCTAACACACCGTGGCTCACTTCCTCCAATCTCTCTGGCTTAAGACGGAACCTCGGCCTGCCGAAGACACTCAAACTTATGCTAGCCGATGACGAGAATACTACTGATCTTGTCATTCGCTTTATGTGTAAGAGTGGATTAATACAGGGTTTCTAAATTTCAAGCTTTCAATATCCTAATAATATTAAAAAGAAATCGCTTTCAAATTCTCCGTTGAATACATAGTTTTAATTTTATTTCCATACTTTTTCAGAGAGGATGGTTACCTGGTTTTCCTTCCTCTTAAAATAACAATCACCACCATGAATCGAAGCCACCTCCTTCCAGGTGAACCTACCACGCCTTTACCACCTCGGCTAGACAGTCCCCAAGAGTTGTGGAAGAATAATGTAACTGTAAGGGAATGATTTACTGTACACTGTTGAGACATCGACGCTAATTATTTATGCTTACCCATTCACTACACGAACCATCCAGACCTGCCGTACCCTCGCTTGTCTTAACCTTCCTTGTCCTCTTATTTTAAATAATGGCATCCTCATAGAAAGTACGGAACATCCATTACACTTTTGAAAAGGGCTTGGTACTTCGTCTTCCGCTCTCGAGCATCGTGTCATCTCTCTCATCGGTGAGTTTACCAACTTTGTAAGCCCAAACTTGTAACCCTTGCTTTTAAAACTAATTTTGTAATGCCCTCTGTATGTTTCCAACCGGAATCATGTCTACTTTGAGTTGGCAGGCCTGATTGCAGCTGCCCCTCGCACAGTTCAGACTGTTGAGGTAGTCCCAAGCAGCCTGCCACCCCCACCCTCACCCCCTGCACTAAACAAAGCCCCCTAACATCTGCCGCTCGGGGAAGGCGCGGCTGCTTAATCATTTCTTTGTTGCCACATCGCCGGCAAGTGGAGCAAACATGTACCTGCCCTCCGTACCCCCGGAAATACTTCCATGAACGTCGAGAAATAAAGGAAGTACCGGTATGTAGTTTTATTTATTTGTACTTCCTACTATGATAGCCTGCGTAAATCTGACAAACACTTGAATATTGTATGTATGTGTAACCATGAAGAGTTTTCTGGAGTTAAACCTTCACGTATGCAGTACTATAGAGGTGATTTCTAAGAATATGAGCAGAGCCTTTTTAAAATTAATTAATTTATTTATTTATTCATTCAGGATCAGCAACAGCATAACGCCGAATTACCAAGATCCGAGCTATGTACAATAGATATGACTCTAAAATGAAAGATATATAAATATTTACAAAGAACACAAATATACACAATGAAAACTGTACAATCATATATAATACACATTTACATGAACAACGATATTAGCAAAGAAAAATACATTTACAGTAAATACAGGAGCAGAACTGGAAAGAACAAGAGGGAAAATTAAGTTATATTAGAAATATCATGACAGAAGGAAGGAAACGTTACGAAGATGCCTAGGTTCTTGTATAAGGTATTAAACATTGCTGGAATAGTACAGAAAGGGACCTTTGGGTGAGAAAAAGCCGGGAGTAAGGAATATGGAATAGGGTCTTCATTCTGGTACTACGGGGTGGGACGTGGAGGGGGAATAAGGAAACTAAATCTGGAGACCTAAATAGACCATTAGCTGTTTTGTATAGCAGCTTTAGGTCGGCTACTTTTCTCCGAGCAGAAAGAGCCTTGAGGTTCAGTTTCCCAAGCACTTGGATAGTGCTTAGGTTCCGACATGCAGGGACCCTGGCCCTGACGATAGCACAGAAAAAAGATTGTACACGGTCAAGGTGGCAGAGGTTTGAAGAAGCAGAAATGGACCAGACTGGAGAGGCGTATTCAACAATAGGCAAGATACAGGAAACGTAGAATGCTTCGAGGGCATTTACACCTGTGATGTCAGAAAACCTGTAAACCGAGGAGTGACATAGGCACGTGAGGTGACCCTGTTTATGTGCGAGACAAACAACAATTTACTGTCAAAATTCACCCCTAAGTCTTTTTGATTGTCAAGAGCAATCGGTTGGTTCAGTAGGTGATATTCTTGTAGAACAGGGAATTTACGAAGTGTGAACGAAATGGTGGAACACTTGGAGGGATGAGGTTTAAGACGCCATGTAGTACACCAGCCTAACAGTGAATCAAGAGAATTTTGATATGGTTCCTCTTGCTCCGATGAAAAGTCCTATAACCCTTCTACAGGAGATGTTGTATGATCCTTTGAAGTAGCTGATGGTTGGTTCATAGATGGCTCGCTTCTCCGCGTCTACCTCTGCTAGCTGACTTTGATTCGACCTCACATCTAATGGTGGGGTCCAGAATATATAAAATCTTTTTCTCGGTCAGTTCCGATTATATCTATTCTCCGGTTGCTTCCACCGTCAGTAACACATGGTTCCTCTTCATGTACCTCGTAACCTTTCTGGGAGAATGCTGCTGGAATTCTAGATCTTATTCTGCTGTGCCTAACATAAACTGACCATTTTTTCCATGGCTCAAAGCGGGACACACTGATTCCGACAGCCTACACATAAACGAGAGGTCAAATTTTGACACTGCTATTTTTTACGCGTTAAAGTTGGTATTGCAATATTTCTCGACTACACATTTTAAGATAAAATGATAATAATACAATACCTTCCCTTGTGCGAGCCTCCGTGGCTCAGACGGCAGCGCGTCGGCCTCTCACCGCTGGATACCGTGGTTCAAATCCCGGTCACTCCATGTGAGATTTGTGCTGGACAAAGCGGAGGCAGGACTGGTTTTTCTCCGGGTACTCCGGTTTTCCCTGTCATCTTTCATTCCAGCAACACTCTCCATTATCATTTCATAGCATTTATCACTCATTAATAAATCACCTTGGGAGTGGCGACCCCATTGTAATAACAGCCTATATATGTTTCATTCATCACATCCCTGACCCGGTCAATGACTGGAAAACAGCTTATAGGTTTTCATTTTCACCTTCCATTGTGATACATTCCAGTGTTACTCGTACTTCTGAGAGAATATAATTAGCTGTAACAACTGTGGTGATGATTTCAAAAACTTTTGAAGCTCTAAACAATTCTGTGAAAAGTTAAACTTGATCATTAACAAAGCCTTAAGAGTAGGAAGTTTCAGGTGAGATTTTTCAGATGTCCACAGTTTGATCATTTGAGAGAAAACTCTTTCAACTGAAGCATTAGTTACGGGAAGAGAAAAAATGTACTGTGCCACTATTGAGAGTTGACTGTATTTCGAATATCGATATCGTGAATAATGAAGATTTTACCACTTTTTACTGAAGAGCGATGTTTAAAATTGTCAATCTGCAAAGCGGGACATTTAACCGTCCCCAGAGATTTCGAGAGGACAGCGGGACAGAATGCCTATAAGCGGAACTGTCCCGCCGAATCGGGGACGTCTGGTCAGTTTAGCTTAACATTCCTAAGCAAGCCCCCCCCCCCCCCGTGGACATGAACCAAGATCATGAGCTAGGTGTTTTTAGGCTCACTGCAGTGAAGTCCATCCCGGCTACGTCCAGGGAGGCCCGTACAGGATCCACGTTGCATTGGATTTTCAGCGCGTCTTTCCACTCTGATCCGGAGAAAATATTAATTTTAATATTTAATATTAATTTTAGACAGTTCAAATAGAACTAGGTTGCTGACTGTTTTTAGATATTATTCAAATACAGTCGAAACTGTTTGCTGTGACACCGCTTTTTAATGACGTATCGGATATTACGGCAAAATCTATCGGCCCCGTCTAAATCCTATATAAACACTGTATTTAAAAAATTACTTAATACGACTTCGCTTATTACGACATATCGCATAAAACGGCGTATTTATATCACACTTGCTGTTGTACCCGTGAAGTCTGACATTTGAGCGGCGAGAGCAGTAACTACGAAGTAGGCCTATGCTGCGTTGTCATAGTTACCTCAGTCTGCGTCATATCACCCTTTCATAAACTATGTTAGCCTAATGCAATTCAGTAAACTTTAAACAGTTCCTAAGCTCGTGCTAAAAATTCCGGCATCGCCGATAAGTATGAGATTCCACATTCACTAAACTGACAATAACCTCAACAAATGCACGAACACTTAAATTATTATTACATATACCAGCAACAACAGAGCTAATGCAGCATTACTCCGAATAATATCACAAAAGCTACTGCGAGCAAGGCAACCCACGTGGCGATAGCGTCCTTAAATGTGGCATCTCTGTTATCGTTGCCATAGCAACAGACCATTTTCGAGCAGCGTTAGTCAACTTTCTCTCGCCGGTGGCGCTAAAAGTCAGACTTCAACTCTCGTGGGCGTAACTATAGGTGCACCTTCATTTACTTCAAAGTACTTACTTATTGCAAATTGTCTTCGCTGTTTCAATTTCTCATAGTAACGCCCATTACGCTCTTTTCGTTTCATTTCTTGTATTCCTTCGTCATTCAGTTTCCTCGTTTCAACTCTTTCTTTTGCACGTTTTTGTCGAAACCTAATCAGATCTTTCTTTCCTCATTAAATTTGTTATTCTACACAACGGACCACGATGTATTCACAACAACAGCTAACCTCCAAGAGAGCGCCATCTTATAACAGAGTATGGGTGTGACGTCACATATTTAGCACAAGTTTTACCTTTCTTTGAAGCACTATTTTAGGAAAAATACGTTTCAGGATTTTTCATTATTATTATTATTATTATTATTATTATTATTATTATTATTATTATTATTATTATTATTATTATTAATATTACCGAGCTCGATAGCTGCAGTCGCTTAAGTGCGGCCAGTATCCAGTATTCGGGAGGTAGTAGATTCGAATCCCACTGTCGGCAGCCCTGAAAATGGTTTTCCGTGGTTTCCTATTTTCACACCAGACAAATGCAACGTAAAACAACTAGCAAAAAAAATATTATTATTATTTTTGTAACAGGTAGACTCCTCTTTTATTTGTAAGTTGAGACATTAAACATAATCGTAAGTTAAATACTGTCGGCGATATACGTGTTCTGCCCAAACACTATATGTTAATAAATAAATAAATAAATAAATAAATAAATAAATAAATAAATGGTTAAATAGGTAGGCAGATCGGTAGATAATAATAATAATAATAATAATAATAATAATAATAATAATAATAATAATAATAATAATAATAATAATATCTAAAAAGGTAACAGCAAACGAGTTTATATCCCACTCGCGATCGAACGAAGAACGTAACGGATAGCACTGTTCACTGCCGTCCTCGGACGCCCGGGTTCCATTCCCGGTACTGCCAGAGATTTAAAAATGGTAAGGAGACTGATATATGTTCAAAGTGGTACATTCAGCTCACTTCGATTGGGGGTGTGCGTGAAAGGAGCTCCACGAGTACACGAGTTGTTATTATTACTACTATTACTCATTGGCTGAATGGTCACCGTTGAGGCCTTCGGCTCAGGGGGTCCCGGTTTCTATTTCCGGCCGGGTCGGGGATTTTACTCGTGTTTGATTAATTCTTCTGGCTCGGGAACTGTGTGTTTGTGTTTGTTCCAACACTTTCCTCCTCATATTCAGACAACACACTGCACTACCAACCGTCACAGAAACACGCAATATAAGGTTGGCTTCAGGAAGGGTATCCGGCCGTAAAAGAGGGCAACTCCACATGTGCGACACAGTTCGCACTCACGACCCCACTGGTTTGAGAAAAGCGGTAGAATAATAATAATAATAATAATAATAATAATAATAATAATAATAATAATAATAATAATAATAATAATAATAATAGATCTATTAATCTACCGCTTTCCCACACATGTCCCTCTTTTATGGTCAGATGCCCTTCCTGACGCCAACCCTTTATGGAGGCAAGTAATCACTGTGTTTCTGTGCTGGTTGATAGTGAGGAGTGTTTGAATTTTAACAGGAAAGTGTTGGGATAAGCATAAACAATCAGTCACCGAGCGAGAGGAATTAATTAGACGTTATTAAAATACCTGACCCCACCGGGACCCTCTGAACCGAAGGCCTCAACGCTGACCATTTATTACCCAAGGAATCGGACATTATTATTAGTCTGTTATTATTATTATTATTATTATTATTATTATTATTATTATTATTATTATGACTCAAACAACAACAACAACATCATTATTAAATTCATTGTAGTTTGTATTACAGGGTATATCTATGATAACGAGTACATTTGTAATGAAAAACACATTTCCATTCTTTATACTATTCTTTATATCCAGGAATCTGGATATATTCCCACACCTTTGGTAATCTACTCTCCTCAATACCTCCGACTTGACGAGGATATAACATCATTGAACTTCCAGTAGCGTCAATAAAATAGTCTACGTCTTTTTATTGGCTCTTTTCTCATAATAGGTGTCCATCCCTTGAGACTCCTTTTTCTCTTGTGTGCCGACGGGAACTGAGGATGCTCTCTGCAAAAATGTAGGTCAGGTCTTAGTCCCACATTTTTTTTCCCCTTCAGAACATTTCCTTTCACGTGTGGCCCTTTTTTCTGCTCCTCAAAAGCAAAAGACTTTCGTCTTTACATTGAGCTGATGGGAACTGAGAGAATAATGTGTAGAATGACGCCGAGGCACACTTCAACGCGCAGGATTTGTTTTGGAAGTAAGGCAGCGATCGTTCCAAACGTACAATATATATATATATATAGTTTCAATTTTTCTCAAAACATAAATACACCTTTTCGTCTCGAGCTTCACTTTGAATAATCACTAGCCTGCATTTTTTTTTTTTTCCTTCGGTAAAATGTTAGGCGTGCTGAGTTCAACTTTGCTTTCCATTTTCCCGTATCACATAAGAATTTTTCACAGTAGCCTTATCATTTTCTTTAATATCATGATTTTGATCAGATTTCACTCAATTTTGACACCCCTTAAAAATCTGCAAGAAAATTATTTAATAGGTGATCGTAAATGACTTGCCAGAAAAACAAACTTTTTTCTGAGATCTGAGATGTTATAGGTAATTGTAAATAATTTTAACACACTGAATGCAGTGACGGAGTCCGGTTTTCTTATAGCATACAAAGCATCCAATACAGTATAACATTGAGGTTGTATTTTATTTTCACCTAGAAGTGCTAGGGGTGTATTACCCTCCCCCACTCCCCTCCCCCGCTAGTATTTTTTTTTCAGATAGTAAGTCATAATATTATCTATTCCACTAATTGTTACGACTGGCCTTTTTTGCGTGATAAAATTATTTTCATATTTCCGTAAATTTGCATAATATAAAAATATATTTTTATTGATATCTTGTAAACGATACTTGATAAATAATTTCTGTTTATTTTCACTGCTTTCTTTCTTTCTTTCTTTCTTTCTTTCTTTCTTTCTTTCTTTCTTTCTTTCTTAATTTGTTTACCCTCAAGGGTTGGACTCGCCGACGGATCCCACCGCTACCGACTCAAGGGCAGCGTCCTGGAATTTGAGACTTTGGGTCTGGGGGATACAACTGGGCAGGAGGACTTAAATTAGGTACCATCCCGGCATTTGCCTGAAGGAGAAGTGGGAAACCACGAAAAATCACTTCGAGGATGGCTGAGGAAGGAATTGAACCTCCCCCCCCCGCCTGTACTCACCTGAACTCCCAAGGATGAGTGGGCCCTTTTCCAGCCCTCGCACCACTTTTCCAATTTCGTGACAGAACTGGGAATCGAACCCGGACCTCCTGGGGTGGTAGCTAATCACACTAACCATTACACCACAGAGGTTGACTCAGTAAATTCTACACACTAACATCAGCGTTGTTCGTGTATTTTGGTGCTTGATAAAACATGTCGAAACATAATGAAATGAATTCATATATCCTTAAATTTGTATTAAATCTCCAATCGATATATATCTAATTACATAAAATCTGTACGTGTTACGACAAAACAGCTAGTGTTTTCGAAATCAGCACATCGTTTTCCGTATTAATTTAATTTCGTGTGGCTATTTCTAGCCGAGTGCAGCCCTCATAAGGCAGACCCTCCGTTGTGGGTGGGCGGCATCTGTCATGTGTAGGTAACTGCGTGTTATTGTGGCGGAGGATAGTGTTATGTGTGTTTTCATATGAACTACCCATTTTCACCAAAACAGGGAAATCATTGCAGGCTATAATAATAATAATAATAATAATAATAATAATAATAATAATAATAATAATAATAATAATAATAATAATAATAATAATGGCGTGTGGCTTGCCAGATCTGGACAAGAGTAAGATTGGTTAAGAAGGAACCATTCTTTTTTCAGTTTCTTGAGATCTATACTATTCCATGCTTTTGAATCAGAATATTTTGTTAAGTACTTACAGTACGTGGTTATGAAATAACACATTTACCTCTCCATACAAACATGATACTTAAGAAATTAGTAATTTTCTGTATATTATTTTCAATTCAAACCTGAAGATTTTTAAACTTTTTATTTACCGGTAAATGGTGAATTTTGGAGTCTCTCTCTCTCTCTCTCTCTCTAATGAGATAACCACAGAAAACTTTCTCAGATTCACTAAAGTTTCAGTAACGAACTTTTGCGTTCATATAATTTGCCTCATTTGTTCATAATATCACCAGTTCACAATCTTTGAAAAGGTTACACAACGTAAACAGTATAGTACATGATATTGTATAGGCTTTTGGGCTTGTGCCGTGTCAAGAAAATAAGGTAAAATTCTTAACGTTTCGCAGAGAACTGTGCTCTGCGTCCTCAGAAGAATTCTCGACTATCCACGAGAAAGGCTTTCTCTCCTCAGAAGAATTCTCGACTATCCACGAGAAAGGCTTTCTCTCCTCAGGAGAATTCTCGACTATCCACGAGAAAGCCTTTCTCTCCTCAGAAGAATTCTCGACTATCCACGAGAAAGGCTTTCTCTCCTCAGAAGAATTCTCGACTATCCACGAGAAAGGCTTTCTCTCCTCAGAAGAATTCTCGACTATCCACGAGAAAGGCTTTCTCTCCTCAGAAGAATTCTCGACTGTCCACGAGAAAGGCTTTCTCTCCTCAGAAGAATTCTCGACTATCCACGAGAAAGGCTTGCTCTCCTCAGAAGAATTCTCGACTGTCCACGAGAAAGGCTTTCTCATGGACAGTCGAGAATTCTTCTGAGGACGCAGAGCACAGTTTTCTGCGAAACGTTAAGAATTTCACCTCATTTTCTTGACACGGCACAAGCCCAAAAGCCTATACAATATCATGTCTATAAGTACGGGCCGTGAAAGCATCAATGGCAAGTATAGTACATATAATTATGCGCATGGTTAAAAGAGATTTGATAGAATCTGAGGATGTTCTTGTAGAACGAAACATGTCATTGGTATTCATTTACTAATAAGTGTATTTTTTCACAGAGATGTTATAGTGTTTTAAGTGTTATGTTTTGTGTTTCAACGGACTGAAAACTTAAGTTATATTAGGAATAAAATTAGTATCGCTTTTCAGGTGGTCATGTATTAAAAACGTCCGAATACCGGGTAGGTGATCCAATGGAGCAAATTAAGTGGGCATTCAAGGGCAGTTGTTAGTAAACTGAAGGAAAATGTGGTATCAAGGATAGCGTATATTCAGTAGATGCAGGCCCCGAATTTTGATTATCTTTTTATTAGTACTCCATAGACATTGATAAATCTAAATCTTGATCATTGCCGTCAGATTTTAGATTCCCGTAGGCTTACTTCTTAAGTTTTGTTGTCATTGTTTGCAGTTTTTACTAGAAGATATTTTTCAATTTTGCGTCATTTGACATTTCGGCAGTTCATTTTATTAATTTCTTATAACATATCTTGTTGTTCTGCAATATTGAAATGAAAACCTACAACCTGTTTTCCAGTCATTGACCGGGTCAGGAATGGAATGAATGAAGCAGATATAGGCTATTAGTACGATGGGGTCGCCACTCCCAAAATGATTCATTAATGAATGATAGATGCTATGAAATGAGAATGGAGAGTGTTGCTGGAATGAAAGATGACAGGGAAAACCGGAGTACCCGGAGAAAAACCTGTCCCGTCTCCGCTTTGTCCAGCACAAATCTCACATGGAATGACCGGGATTTGAACCACGGTATCCAGCGGTGAGAGACCGACGCGCTGCCGTCTGAGCCACGGAGGCTCCTTCTGCAATATTATTTAGTCATATTTATGCATTTACGTTGAGTTATTAACATATTTCAATATTGGCGGAATTTTGAAACATAAGTTTCAGTAGGTTCTCAGTTATGGAATTATGAAATAAAGTAACTTTCTACAAGGCTGGTGGACACTGCTTCTTCTGCAGAACAGGCTTGGGATGGGGAGTACATATTTCAGTCTGATTATTGAACTGCCTCAGTTCAAACATAAGGATGCGTCATTTTTAGATTCATTTGTATAGTGTGAGTTTTGTTTATTCGTTTTCGATTCATTGCAGGTGTTCGAATGCCGAAGACAAATTCATTTAATCACGTGTCCTCACGAGGGCTCAATTTGTCCACTATCCTCATAATTCAGAAAATCGTAGTATCATCACATTTTATGTTATACAATCCATTCATGTATCATATTAAAGCTTATTAATATTAAACGTAGAATTGCCAGAACTTAACATGTTATTAAATAAGACTACGATAACAAAGATACGATAAGAAAATAACAATTCTAAAATTTCTAAAATATTGAATTTCATAATAGACACTTAGAAGTGAAGCATGGGACTGTAAAAAGAACTGAGAAATTAAAATATCTAGGGGAATGGATAGAACCTAACGGACTGGATAAAGGGAGAATAGTTAAAGAATGAGAAAACTATAATTAGCTTACAGGTTAACCCAGAACAGATACAATAAAAGAGCAATATCTTACAAGGCGAAACTTAGACACTACAGCACAGTGATAAAACCAAAGGGTCTCTACGCTTCAGAGAACCTGACAATGAATAAAAAGGCTTAAAGAAAATTTTAGGACCACAGAAAAATGCTGATGGAGAGTAGAGGAATATAAAAAATGATGAACTTGCCGAATAAATCACTGTCACCATGCGAAAGCGAAGGCTAAAATTCTATGGGCATCTAGAAAGAATGGATGAGAAACGGCTAACTAAGAAAATATTCAAGTGCATCACTGGACTGAAAGCTTCGATGAAGTGGGTAGAAGAGGTAAAAAGAGATGCAATAGAAAGTGGACTTACAATGGATATGATTCACAACAGAAAAGAATTTATAAGCCGAGTGGACAGCATCAAACCATTCCGAGGGAAACCACCAAAATGTAGACCCAAATTGTCATATTTGAGAAAGATTTTGCTAGTTGCTTACGTCGCACCGACACAGATAAGTCTTATGGCGACGATGAGACAGGGAAGGTCTAGGAGTGGGAAGGAAGCGGCCGTGGCCTTAATTGAGGTACAGCCCTAGCATTTGCCTGGTGTGAAAATCGGTAACCACGGAAAACCATTTTCAGGGCTGCCGACAGTGGGGTTCGAACCTACTATCTCCCGAATACTGGATACTGGCCGCACTTAAGCGACTGCAGCTATCGAGCTCGGTATCTGAGAAAGAAAGGAAGATTAGAAGTGAAAGGATAAAGAGGTTCTGGGAGGAGGAGAAGAAGAAGAAGAAGAAGAAGAAGAAGAAGAAGAAGAAGAAGAAGAAGAAGAAGAAGAAGAAGAAGAAGAAGAAGAAGCAGATAAAGCCTTAGGTTCAATGCGGTCCATAGGCGGCCAAATTCGGAAACAACAAGAAGAAGAAGGGGAAGAAAAGAGTATATCCAAATATATTCCGTTCATCTCCGCCCATTTAAAGGATTATTAGGACCAATTGAGTGGAAAAATAAATATTTGGTACTGAACTATTTTCCAGAAAAAATTATGCCTTTTTGTTAATTTTTGCTAAATGTTGAAGTTTTTATCGATTATTTAAGAAACAGTAGACCATCTGTGATTTTTTTGTATAGTGTACATATCTTCCCTAAATACAAGTGTTTCACTGTACACATTTCAAACAATTTGGTTGAATAGTTTAAATTTTGGTCCGAAACGTTAATACATGCCTTAGGAGCGTTATTTCTGAATAGCGTAAGGCGATGATAGACATGATAGAAACCCTTGGGATAATGTGGCTGTGGAATGTTCCTGCGAAATTCCCGCCATTATATTGTACGATCTAAGATTGCTTCAGCTCTAAAATCTAAAGTGTGGGAAGTTGTTGAGGAATGCTCCTGTGTTGCTGAGAATGGATCAATATGACGTGTCGACATTCTAGCGGTCTAACCTAAAATACCAAAACTAGGCAGGGGTATTATCGATCCAACAATTCGCCTCCAACTAGGTGATCAACTTTCTGATGTGGACAACGAAAAGATATCCCATCATTCCATACTTCAAGGAGAAGTTAAAGCTGGCTAACATCGGAGTGTTGGGTACCCTAGCGGGGAAGCGGAGAACTATTTCAAAATTCCTTGAAGGAATTAGTAAATGGTTCGGCTTATCCATTAATGCAAGTGATGTACTACCTGCACTGAAAGTGTCTTGCGAAATCTTGGACCATCATTTTAGTCTAAGTTAAACTGTAGCATAGCTATAAATTGTACATTTATGTTTTCTACACTATCCTTTAACAAACTTTTGAGTATTTACTGAGTCTTACTGGCTACCTTTATCGGAAGGCAGTATTTCTAAAATAAGATAAATAATTATACGGATGCAGGGGCGTAGCAAAAGGGGGGGGGGGGGGCGGTTACTGGGGGTTGGAACGCCCTATGGAAATTTTACAAAAAGAAAATAAACAATAAACTGACAATTAACAATGAACTAAATAAACATTCAGAGACATCATTGTAGAACAGTAGATCTGTTGAATCTCTTTTCTAAGTAGCCTCGAAAGTTGGATTGTAGATTGTAAACTGAACATACCATTCGCTGTAAAAGATTTTGTAGTGTACTGCAATCTGAATATCAACATAATTTACTTGTATATCAGTGTTCTGCATGCCCACATCACACATGCACAAAGCATCTTAATTGTGTTCTATAATTTTGTAACTATAATCCCCCACAATCTGCCGATCCTCCCTACTATGCAGAGTGAAAGTTTTTTTTTACGATTTGTTTTACGTCACACCGACACAGACGGGTATCAGGGTGACGATGGGATGGGAAAGGCCCAGGAGTGTGAAGGAAGCGGCCGTGGCCCCACATAAGGTACATCCCTAGCATTTGCCTGGTGTGAAAATGGAAAACCATCTTCAGGGCTGCCGACAGTGCGGTTCGAGCCCACTATCTCCCGGATACAAGCTCAAAGCTGTGCGCCCTTAACCGCATGGCCAATTCGTCCAGTCAGAGTGAAAGTGTCAGCAGGTAAATGATTTACTGTTTAGCAACCGTCGCTCGCGATAAATATGTAGGGTGGTATCTTGGCCATTTTAAGTCATTTTTTGGTATGTCTTATTTCATCAAAATTTGGATCCTGTTTTATTTAATGGGACGGAAAAGGCCCAGGAGTGTGAAGGAAGCGCCCGTGGCCCCAACTAATGTACAGCCTTAGCATTTGCCTGGCGTGAAAATGGGAAACCACGGAAAACCATCTTCAGGGCTGCCGACAGTGGGGTTCGAGCCCACTATCTCCCGGATGCAAGCTCAAAGCTGCGCGCCCTCAAAGCTGCGCGCCCTTAACCGCATGGCCAATTGGTCCGGTCAGAGTGGAAGTGTCCGCAGGTAAATGATTTACTGTTTAGCAACCGTCGCTCGCGATAAACATGTAGGGTGGTATCTTGGCCATTTTAAGTCATTTTTTGGCATTTCTTATTTCATCAAAATTTGGATCCTATTTTATTTACTTTTAATACTTTTATGCTGTTCCATTATTTCTAATGTAAAATGCCCCAGCATAAAGTTTTGCACAAAAAATAAAATAAAGAACTACACACTCGATCGATATCTGTATATACTGCCGCACACTAGCAATGTACACTCAGCGAAAAAAATATTGGGGACGCTTAGATTTGTTTTCCAAATTTTGTGATGCAGGCCTATTATGTAAAACATATTTTCATTGTTGTTGTTTGGCAGACTTGCTGATGAGGTCAACACAAGGATACACGCAGCCTGGCTGAAGTGGCGAATGACAACGGGCGTCACCTGCGACCGTCGGATGAAGGACCATCTGAAATCTAAGATCTACAGGACTGTTATTCGTCCCGTCGCTCTCTACGGCACCGAGTGTTGGCCTGCTACGAAGGAGGTAGAACGTCGACTAAGCGTCATGGAGACAAAGATCCTTAGGTGGACAGCTGGCATCATTAGACTGGATCATATTTCAAATGACAATATTAGGAAACGCTTTGGCGTTGCACCAATGCAGAAGAAAATGCAGGAAAATCGTCTGCGCTGGTTTGGACATGTGTTGCGTGCAGAAGAAAATACACTGGCAAAGTCAGCGTATACATTGGAAGTCGCTGGAAAGGGGTCCAAGGGACGACCAAGACAGCGATGGATCGATACCGTGCACAACGACCTGAAAGCTGTAAAATACATCCTGACGTGGCCCGTGACCGAATTAAATGGAGACAACGAATCCATACAGCGGACCCTGCCACCAGGCGGGACAAACGCTAAAGAAGAAGAAGAAGAAGAAGAAGAAGAAGAAGAAGAAGAAGAAGAAGAAGAAGAAGAAGTTGTTTGGGTCATCAGTCCTTAAACTGCTATCCTATCCTGTGCTAACCTTTTCATTTTTACGTGGGCATGCCGTAGCCGTGTTGAAACACCGGATCCCGTGAGATCTCCGAAGTTAAGCAACATTCGGTGTGGTCAAAATTTGGATGGGTTGCCACGCGCTGTTGGTGAGGGGTAAGGGGATGGAGGAACGGAAAGGAACTGGCCACCCTACCGCACGTAAACTCCGGCTCAGGCACACCTCTGCGGAGGTTCGGACCTGCCTTCGGGCAGAATACACCCTTACCATACCTTAACTATTGCATCCTATCTCTACTCTAAACTGTTTGTCGTATTCATGCCGTTTTTACCGCCTACACTTCCCCCAAACACCAACTGAACAAGTCCTGGGTGTCCTGTCATTCTCTCTTCTTCTGGTCAAACTTTATCAAATCGTTTTCCTCTCTCCAATTCGATTCACTATTTCTTCATTCGTGATTCGATCTACTCACCTCACCTTGAGCATTCTTTTGTGATACCACATTTCAAAGGCTTCTATTATCTTTATTTCTGAGCTAATGAAGGGGACAGATAAAGTGAGAAATGCTGACTGAAGTGCTAAGAAAAGTAGAAGAGAGAGACACCTGATGAAAACGATAAGGAGGAGGAAAATATCCTGGCTGGGTCACATACCGGTACTACGTAGAAATTGTCTTCAACAGAGGGTGATGGAGGGAAAAATAGACGGAAGGAAAGGAAGAGAAAGAAGATTAATTAATGTTATTTGTTTTACGTCCCACTAACTACTTTTTAAGGTCTTCGGAGACGCCGAGGTGCCGGAATTTAGTCCCGCAGGAGTTCTTTTTACGTGCCAGTAAATCTACCGACACGGGGCTGTCGTATTTGAGCACCTTCAAATACCCCAGGACTGAGCCAGGATCGAACCTGCCAAGTTGGGGTTAGAAGGCCAGCGCCTTAACCGTCTGAGCCACTCAGCCCGGCAGAGAAAGAAGAAGGTTTGTAGTGTTAATAGATATCAAACAAGGGAGACGCTATGAACAACTGAAGCAAGATGCTCAGGACAGAGAATCATGGAGGCTGTCCAGTTGATACCTGTCTCAAGACAGATTCAGAGAGAGGAAGAAGAAGTTATCGTACATATTTCACTCCCGCTTCAGACGGATGTCTTCAGAAACGTCTTCCTAATTTCTATATCAATGTTCCAAATGAACAAATTTATTTTCTTAAGGAAGGCCTTCCGTTTGTGTTAGTCTGCATTTTATGTCCTCCTTCCTTATTCTACAACCCAAGTAAAAATGTTCATCTACTTCCTTTAAGACGTCATTTTGGGTATTCTCAAGATGGCGGCCGGGAAGCAGCCACACACTCATGCTGCTCCGTTTCTTTTTTGTAGTATTAAGAGGCCACCACACACAGAAAGCTAAGCTCAGCTCAGCTACGCTATGCTGCGCAAGCCAACGAAAAAATCGCTCCAATGAAGTTGCATGGAATGGCACACGCAGACTGCTATGCTAAGCTAACCTAAGCAGTGCCAAGCTAAATTTTACAGATCGCCAAGGAGGCGATTTTCATAGCTGTACCTGGCTTCGCGCATGCGCACATACATATTTTTGCCCGGCGTCTAGCAAACAGTCATTTTATGTGTGTGGCTATCGTGAATTGCCTCAGTACAGCAGCTTTTATATTTCTTAATTCTTTTTGTGTTTTTAATTATCATGGAAGGCAAAGGATAAAAGACTGATCGAAGAGATACAAAAATATACGTGTCTGCCAAATTATTAAAGAGATGTAGCTAACCATGAAAGACAACTGTTGGCAACAAATAAATAAAACCCTACATTCTATAATTTGGGCACTTCATATTCATTTTTCTTAATATCATTCTGAGTAATAGAGAGAAGTTCATGAAGCTGTTTCCGATTTAGACGAAAATGATTTTTAATTCTCCATCATTTCCACGCAATCTTCGAATCAATGATGGAATTCACCATGAATTTCCCCCCCCCCCCCCTCCAATTTCACGTAAACAGAATCTTCTCCTCTTTCTGTTTCTTTCTCGTTCTTCGTCTTCCACGACAGCGGTCAATAAAAAAAGTCTCCCCTTCAATTAATCCGCCATCTTTAAACGGCTGTCTAGCATAGTTTAGTTTAGCTTTTTATTCGTGACATAGCACAGCATAGCTTGGCATTTATTAGCACAGCGTAGCTTAACGTAGCGTTCTGTGTGAGGCGGCCTTTAGTGTTGTTTGCAATGATCTTTTTCGTTCGGATTGTATCCTTCCGTGTGATTGCAAGTTTTTGCACATACTCTGTCAATGTGAGTGAGTGGTGCTTCGCAAAACTTGAATTAGTGTTTCCTGTGCTTGGAAGCTTGCGCTCGACCATCTAACCGACCAACTTACCCACAATCCATCCCGGCTGCCAAGCATGATAAGCACGACCATGTTCTCACCACATCTTTTTCACTTCTTACACTTTCTCCTTCTAGTTGGCGATATCCATTTAAGGTTCAGTCAAACAAGAGAGAGAACTGGACGGAATGACCGCAGACCGTCACGGACTGGGGTAGTCCAACAGAATGCGGACAAATCAAAGCGAACCAGTATGAAAACTCGTGTTTGTTTGGTTTTAATTAAATGTCCAGCCGTTCCTCCGACGAATTGCTTTCTTTTTGTTCGCTTTGAGTAAAGCAAAACGATCAAGAAAATAATTAACCAAACTAACCCCATCGCACTACAGCCCTGAAGGGCCTTGGTCTACCAAGCGACCGCTGCTCATTCCGAAGGCCTGCAGATGATGAGGTGTCATGTGGTCAGTACGACGAATCCTCCCGGCCGTCATTCTTGGCTTTCTAGACCGGGGCCGCTATCTCACCGTCAATAGCTCCTCAATTCTAATCACGTAGGCTCAGTGGACCTCGAGCCAGCCCTCAGATCGACGTAAAATCCCTTACCTGGCCGGGAATCGAACCCGGGGCCTCCGTGTAAGAGGTAGGCATGATACCCCTACACCACGGGGCCGGCAAAAAGAAAATGGCTGCATTAAGTAAATAAAAAACTACAGAAGTACCCTAATTGATTTCATTTTAAGACAGGTTTTTCACATATTTTAGCTTTACAGCGTTATTTATTTATTTATTTATTTATTTATTTATTTATTTATTTATTTATTTATTTATTTATTTATTTGAAATATGTAAGTAAATAAATGCATACCTTCCACGTTTCCGCCTCCTTCGACATATCTTTGTAATCGGCCTGCCGTATGTCGGTACAAGTGTTCATGACCGCTCAGTATAGAATGAATGAAATATAATATAATTTGTTGCATGTATTGTTACACATACTTTAACGGAATCCTACAATTACAACATAGATTTGAATGAATTGAATGAATGAGTCCGCTTCTGTGGTGTAGTGGTTAGTGTGATTAGCTGCCACCCCCGGAGGCCCGGGTTCGATTCCCGGCTCTGCCACGAAATTTGAAAAATGGAACGAGGGCTGGAACGGGGTCCACTCAGCCTCGGGAGGTCAACTGAGTAGAGGTGGGTTCGATTCCCACCTCAGCCATCCCCTCGCAAGGCCCCTGTTCAGCATAGCACGTGAGGCCGCCTGGGCGAGGTACTGGTCATCCTCCGGGTTCGATTCCCGGCTCTGCCACGAAATTTGAAAAGTGGAACTAGGGTTGGAACGGGGTCCAGTCAGCCTCGGGAGGTCAACTGAGTAGGGGTCGGTTCGATTCCCACCTCAGCCATCCCACCCGCAAAGTCCCTGTTCAGCATAGCACGTGAGGCCGCCTGGGCGAGGTACTGGTCATCCTCCCCAGTTGTATCCCCCGATCCAGAGTCTGAAGCTCCAGGACACTGTCCTTGAAGCGGTAGAGGTGGGATCCCTCGCCGAGTCCGAGGAAAAAACCCGACCCTGGAGGGTAAACTGATACAGAAGAAGAATTAATTAATGAATGACCGAATGAATTCCTACATGAATTGGTGGATGCATGATTTCATGATTGTGTTCGTGCATGCGTGAATGAATGAATAAACGCTCTTATCACCAGTTACGGATAGCCACCAACTGAGGAGAGATCATTCATTAATGAGCGAGTGATTGTTTGGATGAATGATCGAATGGATGAAATGAATTGAATACATGCCCTCAGCCTAGTGCTGTGGAACGCGGCTGATAGGTGGAGAACATTCCATTTGTATGAATGAATGAATGACTGAATGTATGAATGAATGAATGGAAGGATGAAAGGACTGACAATTCTTCTTTCCCAGTCACGGATAACCACTAACTTGGGAGAGATTTTCCTGATTGAATTGAATGAGTTGAATGAATTGGTGCATGGATGATTTCATGATTGAATCGGACCTTGCACCAGATCAGTCAATAATTTGGGTACGATGCGCAAAGGTATCACCGAGATATCACTATAAAATTTGTCACAAATGGAACATAGCAATTGCTTTTACACATATCAAGTGAAAAATTCCTGGCACATTAAGAAATATTTCATTTTTGGAGTATATTATGTATGCGTACTTTACCACTTTACAAGTACATTTGGTGTTACGCTCACAGTGACACACGTATGTCTTTTGTCTCACACGTTGAACAATTTCGTGTGTAATGTCTTTGTTCGCTGAAGTTCTTTGATCACGACGAGTTGTGGACTTGTGCCCTAACTGATTCATTAAGTTATTTATTGGTCCAGGGATCATGCTACTTCGGCAATAGCTTAAGGTCTTGTAATTTAACAATAACCTGTTCATTTGCCTCATCGAAAAATGAATACTGTTCACCTCCATTTTGCTTTTTGAACTAGCCGCTCTACTCATAATGGACAAAGATAATGAGAATCCACAGACATAGCACTCGCATTCCTCGGTGCTAGCCCTGGACCTCAAGAAAAGAACAAAAGACGGCATCAGCAGCGGAATACGACATAAACCAGTCCTGTCTACAAGCCTTAAGTATGTTTTCATATTTCTCAAATAACGACGGTATTTCTTAATGTGCCAGGAATTTTTCACTTGATATGTGTAAAAGCAATTGTTATGTTCCATTTGTGACAAATTTTATAGTGATATCTCGGTGATTCCTTTGCGCATCATACCCAATAATTTTGTATTTAGTTTTTTTCAAGATTTCTTGTATGCCTTTTTAATCTACTTTTTAGACAATATCGTTTCACTTTACAGTTGTTTTGATTCCAACCATTTTTAATTAAATAAATAGTAGTTAGTTTTGCAATTCTAAATTAAGCTGTAAATATGGGACTTAGTGGACATGGAATGTCTATTACTTTTCTTTTTTTAGTAAAATAATGTAATCGGTCTTAAAGGTCTTATGAATAAAGTAATTATAAAACTGAATACGATATCATGCTTTGTCCTCTTTTTTAGAACTTCAGTCCGGCTCCATGGCTAAATGGTTAGCGTGCTGGCCTTGGTCAGAGGGGTCCCGGGTTCGATTCCCGGCAGGGTCGGGAATTTTAACCATCATTGGTTAATTTCGCTGGCACTGGGGCTGGGTGTATTTGTCGCCTTCATCATGACGCGCAGGTCGCCTACGGGAGTCAAATCGAAAGACCTGCACCTGGCGAACCGAACTTGTCCTCGGACACTCCCGGCACTAAAAGCCATGCGCCATTTCATTTTTAGAACTTCAAATTGACGAAATCTAAGATGGGTCGGATACGACCCGACCTTACCATTTACATTCTGGGCGGTCATCTTACCGATGGAGGGTTAATTTCTCTGTCTTCTGGAGACATTTATTCACTGTTGGCGGAATACTGCCCGTGCCCGCTTCGCTGCGGTCTCGATTGCGTCACCAAGGCAGCTAGCGTTCTGTTTGACCAGAATGATGCAATATTGCAGGAGACAGTGCCGGCTGCACGTAGCTCGATCTGACTGCGTGGACAGTTCGCTTTCTGTTCGACCGTACCTTAAAACTATCATCAATAACCGGAAAGTACAAAGTTTTAAAAACAAGGTATCTGACATTCATACGCTTGCACCTGAGCTGAATAACTTCGATTTGTGGATGTTCACTGAAATATGGTTGAACAACACAATATTGATCCCAGAAATATGTTTCGGTGAAGACTTTCAAATATTTCGTCAAGACAGACCACAACATGGCAGACCAAACAGTTGGTGGTGGTGGTGGTGGGGGGTGTTTTTTAATCGCCGCTAAGAAAAAGGTTAAAGGCAAAACATACGGCAGATCTCGTAAGTAACTGCGAGATCATATGGATAGAAGTAGCCACTAGCCCTAAAACGAAAAGAAAGATTGATTTATTTGTCCTTAGTAATGGCGAAGTTAGGGCTCATGGTCTTCTCTTACACTTAGGGTAATTCCGGGAGAGTTGCCGCACTTTTTATGTCTTTTGTTATATCTCGGTATATTTACTTTAAAAATTGTTGCAAATTCATCGAGCATTATTTGAAAACATGTACATTTGATCAGGGATGAACAAAATATTGGCAATTGAAAGTAAATGGGAGAAAGGAGTGAACAAAGGAATTGTTGCATCTGCGGCGTCTCTCCCTGGATCCCGGTATAGATGCCGACTTTGCTCGGGAGAGATGCCGCGAGTAAAATGATTAAAGACAAAATCAAATTTAAGCCAATTTCTTCAACTTTAATATAACCGAACACTAGAGCGTAAATTATATCCACATAATATAATCATTCAATGGAAAAAATCTATCTGATAATTTACAACATTAAAATCATATTTTAATTTCGATTTACTATAAATGTGCATGTGCAATGGATTCTTCACTGTGTTATATAAAACCCCACGGCACTTAACACCCTTGAAATGGCTCTGGCCTGCACAGCGACCGCTGCTCAGCCCGAAGGCCAACTATCAGGGAGAGACGCCGCACCCTCCTGTTTTCATACCTCAAGGCTATCATGGCCCAAAATTAGCTTACTCTCAACTACAGTTATGTTTCTGACGTCTACTGTACTAAAAACTTCTGATTTAAGCATGTGAAGCCAACTTAATATACAGTAAATTAACACACGCAAAAACATGTACTCGCCTCATGATATCGGCTATAATTGGCGTAATATACGAGCAAATTTCGTCACACTCGCAGACAGTAGTTCTTCCCAGGGGGGTGCACTCAGCCGTGCGCAGAAGGTGTTGCATTTTCCTCGCTTAGCGCATGACGTCACGGTGGAACAGCTAACCACGCGGGACCAGGGTAGACAGAGGCAAATTCTTCAGTTATCACATGTATCGGATGTATTTGTTTACCTTTAAAGTACGTGGGTGTTTAAAAGAGTGTCAGAGGACCTAGTTTCTTTTTTCGTTTGTCCTGTTCAAATACATGGAATCTTTCGGCGTTAAATACATTCTCCCCAACTTGGCAGGTTCGATCCTGGCTCAGTCCGGTGGTATTTGAAGGTGCTCAAATACGTCAGCCTCGTGTCGGTAGATTTACTGGCACGTAAAAGAACTCCTGCGCTAAATTCCGGCACCTCGGCGTCTCCGAAAACCGTAAAAGAGTAGTTAGTGGGACGTAAAAGAAATAACATTAATTATTATTAAATACATTCTCACAGCAAGTTTGAATCAAGATTGCCTGGAAAATTTCTTTTCGCGCCTAAGAGGTCTTGGGCATTTTTACGATCATCCATCTCCACCTGATGTGAAAAATAGCATCAGCCTGTTGTTGTTAGGAGCCAATTCCAGCGATATTCCTCATTCCATTGAGTCACCTGTAGCTCCTGCCGAAGGAGGAGAATTTGTTACATCGGCTATGTTTGGCAACATCCTCCCGGATATGACAAGCTCTGGCGATGACTGAGGGTGACAAGGATATTAATGACATTGAATTGCCAGCTGTTGATAGTGATGATCTATCTGTACAGGAAAATGCTGACTGTAGTCTGGAGGGATTCAAATACGTTGCAGGGTTCATCGCATATCGCTGCCAAAAATTTGACAGGTCCCTGGGCATGCCTACAGGAGATTTGTTGATACCACCTGATGACCCAAGTCTGGGGTGGGTACACGTGCTGTTTCGGGGAGGTTTGCTCGTCCCTTCCGATAGTTTTATGGAAATTATCACTAAATTCGAACTGATATTTGCTGAAGTTCACGGACGAACATATTTGAACCGGGAACCAGAAGTTGTGAACAATATGTTTGTGAAGTTAAAAGCCGTTTTCCTGACGTCCATCCACAAGTCTTGAAATTATGTGCTAAGATCCGAACCTTACTCCGTTTGCGTTGGTTGGCTGCAAAACAGAAATAAAACAATAGAGGCTTCCCGTAATAATTAATTAATTAATGCTATTTGCTTTACGTCCCACTAACTACTTTTATGGTTTTCGGAGACGCCGAGGTGCCGGAATTTTGTCCCGCAGGAGTTCTTTTACGCGCCAGTAAATCTGCCGACACGAGGCTGACGTATTTGAACACCTTCAAATACCACCGGACTGAGCCAGGATTGAACCTGCCAAGTTGGGGTCAGAAGGCCAGCGCCTCAACCGTCTGGGCCACTCAGTCGGCAAAGAGGCTGTCCGTAAGCGAAAAACGAGAATGTGGCATTTATCAACAAAGTAAATGTCAAGAAATGTTCGTTACCGTTGTATTTGTTGTTTTAAACTTCGTGTGCAAAGCCACGGGACCTTTGCCTTATGCGCAGAACTCGGAAAAGAACTTAGTTCATACCCTGTCTCGCTTTCATTGACTACGATTCGAACTGTAGCCCTTTTGATGAAAATCGGATAGATAGTGAATATACTAGACTGTGATACTCTTCTAGACTTATGTTAACGGAAAGAAAGACAAACCGTTTATTTGGTGCTAGTGTTCCAAGACTCGAAGTTATTACATATCGCAATGTATCCTGTAAGTTTTCACCGTGAAGTGTTGAACAAATTAACAGTGTTGTGATATAAAACAAAACCCATCTGTCAGTCAGAGTGAGGTACAGATTCCATGCATTTCGCCAACATCATCTTCACTGAGGTAAGAGTGAATAACAGTAAATAAAAATAGTCTTATTTGTCCCGAATCTGTTGATTTAAACCTAACATATAGCGCACTTCTAAGTACCTCTTATTTTGTAGCGCTACGGTGTTATACGTACTTTATCTTGTACAGAATGTATGTTTCTATAGAATACATTGTATGACGTTCAAAAATTCTAAAATATCACTTCGGTATATTATTAAAATGTGAAACATTACCCGCGCGCTAATACAGTCTGTCGTCAGCGGCTACCAGCGATGTTCCATGGTGACGTCACAGCGACAGCCAATGGCAGCCCGTAACGCGGAATGACTAACCTTACTGTTCTCTATTAACCTTGGTTCTTCCTTAGAAACTGAAAAACCACACATATTGCCATCTAGCTGTAACGATGGGAACCTTTAGCTACAGTGTATGCGGCATCTCTACCGGGGCGGCATCTGTCCCGGATTTACCTTAACCACAACATTGTACAGAAAAAAATGGAGAATATGAAATATTTAAAAAGAAAGTCATTTGTAACATAAATTCAAAATAAATCCAATATAATAATTATAACTTACCATATGTACATATCGCCGGCCCCCGTGGTGTAGTGGTAGCGTGCATGCCTCTTTAGCGGAGGCCCCGGGTTCGATTTCAGGCCAGGTCAGGGATTTTTATCTGGACCTGAGGGCTGGTTCGAGGTCCACTCAGCCTATGTGATTAGAATTGAGGAGCTAACTGACGGTGAGATAGCGACCCCGGTCTAGAAAGCCAAGAATAACGGCCGAGAGGATTCGTCGTGCTGACCACACGAAGGTCCACTCAGCCTACGTGATTAGAATTGAGGAGCTAACTGACGGTGAGATAGCGACCCCGGTCTAGAAAGCCAAGAATAATGGCCGAGAGGATTCGTCGTGCTGACCACACGACACCTCGTAATCTGCAGGCCTTCGGGCTGAGCAGCGGTCGCTTGGTAGGCCAAGGCCCTTCAAGGGCTGTAGTGCCATGGGGTTTGGTTTTATATGTACATATCATTAGTCAAACTACTAAATGAAAATTAATACAAATTTAAATTAAGTTAATGATAATGAACTAAATCACACACACACACACATCATCATTTTCATCGTTAATTTAAACATTTAAGATTACTTTCTGTACGAAGATTTGAATGATTCTAAAGAGTTACTGCTGCGGTTGTTGTCTGGAACAGAGTGCCATAATCTAGTTCCCGTTTCGGCTGTTTTTACGAACCTCCTTGAAGCAATCTTAATGTATATAGTAGAAGCATGCTTCTGTTCCACTATCTCAGCCTTTATCAACCATAATGAAATAATTTTTCTTGATGATTTCAACACCTCTATCAGATGGTCATCAAACACTACAGGTACTACAAACTCTCCTCTGGACACTTACATTTTATCAAACTTTGTAAATGTCCCCCAGTCCGGTCCGGCGGTGTAGGGGGCAACGTGTCCACCTGTTGCCCGGTGGCCCCGGGTTCGATTCTCGGCCGGGTCAGGGGTTTTTAATTGTAAATGATAAATATCCCTAGCCCGGGGACTGGGAGTTTGTGTCGTCCCTATCGTTCCTTTCCTTACATTCAACACTTTATACTTCCGCCCGTTTACATATTACACGCAGGTTCCTCACATATGGTGGAAGTAAGCGCAAGAGATCTTCATAGGTCGACTCGACGCCCCGAACAAATTGCAATTTAAAAGAAATGTTCTCCATCTCTGTGAGCATAACATGAAACCCACCACAGAGAACGCTACTTTGGAGCCTAATTTTCTCCAGCTTCAGTGACATCAGTGTAACGGTTGGCCGCAACCTACAGTGCGACACAGTAGGCCTTCCCCATCAACTTGTCGACAAGTTTCACTTTGGGATAAGTCCACCTGGAATGTAATTCAGTACCTTAGACCACTTTGTTAAACCTCTGGTAATTTTTACTTTTTATTTTTAGAATTTGCTGTACGTCGCACCGACACAGATAGGTCTTATAGAAATGATGGGGTAGGAAAGGGCTAAAAGTGGGAAGGAAGCGGCCGTAGCCTTAATTAAGGTACAGTCCCAGCATTTTCCTGGTGTGAAAATGAGAAACCACGGAAAACCATCTTCAGGGCTGCCGACAGTGGGGTTCGAACCCACTATCTCCCGGATGCGAGCTCACAGCTGCGAGTCCCTAACCATACGGAAAACATTAACATGCCCGGTGGATATTATTATTATTATTATTATTATTATTATTATTATTATTATTATTATTATTATTATTATTATTATTATACCAAATTGTCCAGTATACCTTTCCCATCCAGACAGCTGTAATTCTGTGTCATTTACTTAATCTCTCACATCTGGGCCTATTTATGTCATTCAGTTCACTTTCTTATCAGTTGCCCAAACCAAACCCTGAAGGGCCATGGCCTACCAATTGACCGCAGCTCAACTCGAAGGCCTACGGATTACGAGGTGTCATGTGGTCAGCACGAAGAATCCTCTCGGTCATTATTCTTGCCTTTCTAGACTGGAGTCAATATCTCACCGTCAGATAGCTCCTCAACTGTATTCACGTAGACTGAATGGATATCCAACCAGCCGCCAGATTCAGGTAAAAATCCCTACCTGGCTGGGAATCGAAATCGGGGCCTCCGGGTAAAGGAGCAAGCACGTTACCTCTACAACGCGGGGCCGGCTCTTACCGCCTACACTTCCCTCAAAGCTATATGAACAAGTCCTGCATGTCTTAAGATGTGTGCTATCACTCCATCTCTTCTTCTGGTTAAATTTCTCCAGATCGTTCTCTTATGATCAAGTCAACTCAGAGATTTTCTCCGTACCGAGCGAATTTATGGTGCAGTTAGGGGCACGCAGCTGTGAGCTTCGGGAAACAGTGGGTTCGAATACCATTGTCTTGAGCCCTGAATATGGTTTTCCGTTGTTTCCTATTTTCACACCTGTACCTTAATTAAGGCCACGGTCACTGCCTTCGTAGATCTCGCCCGTTCCCAAACCATCGTCGGCGTAAGACCTATCCGTTTCGGTGCGACGTATTAAAATATATGTACCGGTATGTATTTTCCCACTGGTTTAGCGTCACAATAACTCAAGTAGGTTTTCGGCGACGATGGTTTAGAAAAGGGCTAGATCTGGGAAGGAAGTGGCTGTGGCGACGATGGTTTAGAAAAGGGCTAGGTCTGGGAAGGAAGCGGCTGGGGCGACGATGGTTTGGGAAAGGGTCAGGTGTAGTCAGGAACGGGCTGTGGCGACTATGGTTTAGGAAAGGGTCAGGTGTAGTTAGGAACTGGCTGTGGCGACGATGGTTTGGGAAAGGGTCAGGTGTAGTTAGGAACTGGCTGTGGCGACGATGGTTTGGGAAAGGGTCAGGTGTAGTCAGGAACTGGCTGTGGCGACGATGGTCCAGGGAAGGGTCAGGTCAAGAACGAAGTGGTTGTGGTCTTTACAAGGTGCCACTCCAGCATTTGTTTAGTATGAAATTCATCTCCATGGCAGCCCTTGTCTACCGTCTCCCAAATGCAAGCTTACAGCTAAGCAGCCCTTAACGCTCAACCGATTCATTCGGTAGCAACTATATCAACAAGTGATGTAAGCACAGTCTATAATAGCTCGTAGTATCCGTAAGGCGAGTGGACAGAAAAACACAGGAAAGCGGATGGTCAGTTGACCTATTTCAGTCTCATCCTTGGTTTTAATGACGAGAAAGTGCCTGGGATCATGGTCTTTGGTCGGAGAAAGGTGTGGTCATCCTAGAAAGGGTGGTCTCATGAGAATATTACTCCGTGCCAGATAAAAGTGATCGGGCATAGAGGTGGTATATGGAGGAATTTCTGGAGAGGATACTGAATTCGAAGAAATATAAAATCAAAATTTGAATCTTTGATAACAATGATCAAGAAAAAAATGACTTTCGGTGAATATCTTAGTATCCAATTTCCGTTCTAAGACAACTGAAACATGTTGATTCAAAATATGCAAACCATTTTTCCCTTTCACCCACCGCTCTTGAGATATACGGCATCAATCATTTACATACTGTATGTTAACATTGTATCAAGGAAAACAACTCGCAGACAGAAGTTTCACTAGAGCTCTGATTGCTACACGGAATACTAATGCACATGGCTTCGGCTAAGATTAGTGAAAATGCACCACATGGCACATATTGGATTTGTTTGTTATGTAGCAAAACAGATCTGGTGAAGTGATGCAACCTCTGGACCCCACAATGTCCACTGTCACTGAAAATAAAGAAAATAAAAATATTCGGCTTTGTGTGAAAAATAATGAAGAATTATAAAAAACAGTTCTCGATGAATGCTGTTCCATGAAATATAAAACTTTGTCAGTATCTTCAAAATCTGACGTTATAGAGCAAAACAGTTTTCAGATTAGAAATCAGCATGAAAAACTGCACCGGAAACAGTAAACATCGTGTCAGATATCTGCTCCTTGTAAATCAGTGTGACTTTTCTCGTCCAGGTCCTTTAAGGGAAGCACAGCTGGGCAGAGGTCCTACTCTTCAAGAAATGAAAAGAAAGGGTCAAGAACGGCGGGAAAACGAGACATCCTAGGATTCGTCCGCGTTGGAAGATAACAAGACTTGCTCAATCGAGGTCAGATAGGAATGATGAAAGTGACGGCCAAGCACAGGTATACGAAAAAAAAAAATACAGTGGAATTTAATACTATTGCCCATGCGATAGTGCGAACTAGCAAGCGATTTAAACAGTTCTACAAGAATATTAACACAGACACTTGCGACCTTTCTGCTGACAGTAACTTTTGATACCTTAGCCTTGTCTCCGACCTTTATACTGTATGAAACGATCCTGTGCCGTAAAATCTTAATGAAATCAATACCTGCAGTATAGAAGAGAGGGACTTGTTTCTGTCTGTTGTGTAATCCAACCTCTTGCAATTTCGATGGCCTTACTAAAAACGCTTTTTGATAGAAATTGTTCCTCAGATATATTTTGAAAATCGTTCCTACACAGAGGCCTACTTCTGTTAGGAACACCAATTAACATATCTGAATAAAGCCACTCTTCATCCAACGCATGATTTAAAGCAACCATGTTGCCTCGAACTAACAGTTTAACGCAGGTGTTAACTTGCCCCAAACTTAATCTATAGTTAAAACTATAGTCAAATTCAGAGTTAAGATTTTGTAACACTAGGTTAAAGTTTCACTCACGTTGATGAAAGCGGTCATGGACGTACTAAGTTTTTTAAGAATAATGTTATTGGCTTTACGTCCCACTAACTACTTTTTCGGTTTTCGGAGACGCCGAGGTGCCGAAATTTAGTCCTGCAGGAGTTCTTCCAACACAAGGCTGACGTATTTGAGTACCTTCAAATACCACCCCACTGAGCCAGAATTGAACCTGCCAAGTTGGAGTCAGAAGGCCAGTGCCTCAACCGTCTGAGCCACTCAGCCCGGCGCACTAAGTTTAAGCCGTTCTGCAAGCATTATTTACACGTGTTGTGCTGATAGTGTCATGTGATTTTCTTTAGAAATATTTCGTAGTTAAATGAAGTTTGAAGTTAACGGGATTCGCGAGCTGTCAGAAAGGACAGAATAGTATTAGGAATATGTCAGTTTGCTGATGGCTGGCCTCGCCTACACCCGCTTTACCCCTCTCATACATTGTCTGTTAAATGATTCCACCAGAAATTCTGAGCTGTCCGAGATCTTCTTCTTCTTCTTCTTCTTAATCTGCTTACCCTTCAGGGTTGGCTTTTCCCTCGGACTCAGCGAGGGATCCCACCTCTACCGCCTCAAGGACAGTGTCCTGGAGCTTCAGACTCTAGGTCGGGGATACAACTGGGGGGATGACCAGTACCTCGCCCAGACGGCCTCACCTGCTATACTGAACAGGGGCCTTGGTGGGGGATGGGATGTTTGGATGGGAGAGACAAGGAAGAGGGAAGGAAGCGACCGTGGCCTTAAGTTAGGTACCATCCCGGCATTTGCCTAACGGAGAAGTGGGAAACCACGGAAAACCACTTCCAGGATGGCTGAGGTGGGAATCGAACCCATCTCTACTCAGTTGACCTCCCGAGGCTGAGTGGACCCCGTTCCAGCCCTCGTACCACTTTTCAAATTTCGTGGCAGAGCCGGGAATCGAACCCGAGCCTCCGAGGGTGGCAGCTAATCACACTAACCACTACACCACAGAGGACTGTCCGAGATTCAGAATATAAAGGTAGGACATTTTACTCCGTTTTCCTCAGTATCCTTTCGTATTCTCTGCATTTTCTTGTTTTGGCGGAGAAAAATTATTTATTCTATTTTTTTTTTTATATAGGGTGAACAAACAGTCTGCTGTGGCCAATAGAAGTTAATAAACCCTTGTAGGATAACAAAAAGCTATCTTCTAAGGGACCTTTAGACAATATTTAATTTATTTGCCTCATATTTCCAAGTTTTAATGTCATATATCGGTATAGTATGGGGGATAAGTGCACCCAGAGTTATTACGTCACAGAAATCCGAACACTCAGTACACAACGCGTAAGATGCGGACATCACATACGACACAGAAACACGCACACTCGCGATATGATCTTCGCTTCGGAGTCAAGGAGGATACAGATAAATCAAGATCGCAGATCGCCGATCATGAAGACCAATGGATTCGTATTCAAGTGCCTGGACATTAGACAAAAAAACACACACAGTCGAAGCGTGAGAATGCAGAAAGAACATTTCCTGTGACGGTAGTTCAAAATCCGTTCCAGACGCCATTCTGCAATATTCTAGCTGATGAGAGAGGAAGTGACTTGTGTCGAAAGGTGGCGACAGACGTACGACTACAGACAGCCGCGATGTAAGTCAATGTTCAGCGCTTGCAATATCGTTTCCAAAACGGAAGTGACTCGTCAATAATAAGAAAGAAAAAGTCGACAGTGGACTCCACTTATTTGGTGCCCCGTCCATTTCGGATGTTACCCCATCGGTGATCTAATCTCTCCTTTTTGCAGTTGTACTGGGTTCACGCGTGTATGGTCGGCTTCGGCCATACTGGTAGCTTTACAGCTGTGCATTCGGGAGACGGAGAAGAACTGGTTCTCACCGCCGGCTGTAATGAGAACATTTTTCCGTGGTTTTCCATTCTCCCGCACAAAAACGAATGCCGGGGCAATTCCTAGTATAGGCCACGGCCACCAAACCCCTCACCCTCTCCGAACATATCCTTCACCGAACCAATTCTCCCTGGCCCGAAACACGGTGTTATCGTCTAGGAGGCCCGCCGTCCCCTTCGAGGACGGAAGAAAAACCTTTGTAGTAGTAGTAGTAGTGTTTTATCTTCTTCGCGCCAAATCTGGTTAACTACACACAATGTGGTTAGTGCTTTCATTCTTGTCTTCTTGTTGAGGGAAGTGTTTCAGTAAAATTGATACAGTCATGATTATTGCGAATGGAACTCCACCGGGCCATTCCGTGATCTTAGAGAGTCGAAAACAATTCAATTCATTACGTTAAAGGCGACCACGAAACTATGCATTATTCTCTTTATAGTATAACAGCGAAGATAATTATTTAATGAGAGTCCATTTATACTCTCTGAATTAAATGCGACTGAATGTGTATTAGAATAACCTAAAGACAAAATATGCCAGAGATTCGGAAGGTGATCGGGGAAAGAAGAATTATCTACAATCTGTACATACAGTGATAAGACTCGAAGGCTATAAAAAAGAAGCAGCAATCCGGAAAGGAGCGAGACAAGGCTGCAGTTTATCCCCCTCTCCTTTTCAATGTTTATATAGCACAGACTATTAAGGAAATCAAAAAGGAATCACAATCCAAGGAGAGGAAATCAAAACTCTGGGATTTGCCGATGATATTGTTATTTTATTTAGGAGCCTCCGTGGCTCAGACGGCAGCGCGTCGGCCTCTCACCGCTGGATATCGTGGTTCAAATCCCGGTCACTCCATGTGAGATTTGTGCTGGACAAAGCGGAGGCGGGACAGGTTTTTCTCCGGGTACTCCGGTTTTCCCTGTCATCTTTCATTCCAGCAACACTCTCCATTCTCATTTCATAGCATTTATCCTTCATTAATAAATCACTTTGGGAGTGGCGACCCCATCGTACTAACAGCGACTGCAGGTTGCCCAAAGACAAAGAGTACCTTAACAACAATAATGGATATGGATACAGTAGATAATGTGATCGTATGATGTTAAGTGTAGGCAATTGAGTGAGGCATGTAAAACATTTATTTGAGGTCCGCAAGCATGGTTCTTGAAGATCATGATGGACTTCTTGAGTGTGGTAATCGCGATGTTATAGATGAAATCTCTATTCAGCCCAAAGGTATTGCAGAAGTATGAAATAAACGGCACTCCACTGTAGGCTGTTATTCGCATCAAAGATCTTCTAGTCATTCACGACAGTAAACTAAATGTCTCTTTTGACGTAGACCAAGTGCCGGCCCCGCGGTGTAGGGGTATCGTGCCTGTTTCTTACTTGGAGGTCCCGGGTTCGATTCCGAACCAGGTCAGGCATTATTACCTGAGGTCCACTCAGCCTACGTGATTAAAATTGAGGAGCCATCTGACGGTGATATGGCGGCCCTGGTCTAGAAAGCCAAGAATAACGGCCGAGAGAATTGGTCGTTCTGACCACACGATACCTCATAATCTGCAGGCCTTCGGGCTGAGCAGCGGTCGCTTGGTAGGCCAAGGCCCTTCGGGTCTGTTGCGCCATGGGGTTTGGTATGCAGACCAAGTTAAATCCTGTGCCGTGAGGACTCTCAGACTTTTGTTCAGACTTATTGAAATTCATGAATTAAACGCCCTTAAATTAGGCTACAGGCCTACTTTTGTAGTCTACTAATGTTTTTCCTGTCATTTATTTCTGCTCTCACCGAGCTCGATAGCTGCAGTCGCTTAAGTGCGGCCAGTATCCAGTATTCGGGAGATAGTAAGTTTGAACCCCACTGTGCGGGCCAGAACTGATAGACGGCCAGGGAGGCCTATTAAGGGTGCTGGTAGAGCCGCGAGTGTGTTAGCTAAAAGTGTTTGGAAGTCAGAGTAATATTAGGCTCTCAGACTAAACGTGACTCGTCAGTGGACAGTCACAGGGGTTTTCCACACCAGTAGTCAATTGGGTGTTGGAATCTAATCAATAGAAACCAGCAATTGTTCTTAATTGGGGAAGAGCCGCCTCACCGCCGAAGTAAAGGGGTTCCAGGGACGCCAGCGCAGAAGATAGAAGACCTCCGCTGTACGGAGATCGGCTACATCCTGTAGTTAAGTATTCATCCAGTGAACATATGATTGTATTCCTGTCTTGCAATATAGGGACTTGAAAGACTTACAGAAAGATCTGAAGATTGAAGAGAGATTTAACCCTGGAGTGGTCGCGATTGGTCTACGAGACCCGGGCGGCCGTACTTATTGATGTTCCTGTTGTTGGAATGCACCAAACGCTTCCACCTCTCTGGTAGCTTCTTGGCTCCCGACCGTCAACCGAACACAGTAGCCCTCTCTCAGTTGCCTTGGAAACATTTGAGCGTACAGGCTATTCAGGGTCTCACAGACCCGGTGCGACTGTTAACGCTAGTCTTTGTTGTCAAACTTTGCATTGTTAGTTTTAGTACAATTTTTGTTCTGTGTAATAATCGATGAAGCTAATTCTGGGTATAGGCCTAACTACCCTGTACAAGCACTAGACACAGAAATTCCCAGGAAAAGAAAGAGATGTCATTTATGCACAACAAACAAAGACAGGAAGACATCCTTCATCTGTCCCAAGTGCCAAAATTTCATTTGCGGAGAACATGGACAACTTGGCTACAGAATGTGCATAAAAATTGGTTAAAGTAATGTTTCCCTGTACTTGGATGTGTTTCTAAAACTAATTTGATTTTGATTTTATGAATTATGATACATAATTCACACATACCTAAAAAAATCCATATTTTTGTACCAATAGTTCAAGTGTGAAATTCTGAAAAATATGTTTTATTAAGACTGTGTAGAAAATAGATGAAACTGTTGCTTTGTGCATGTAGAGGCAGGAAAAAGTGAAAAAAAAATTAAATTACATTTTACTCTTACCATACTTTACCTTTCACAAGTTAACAGAAAATAATCAGTTTTTGAGTGTAATGATAAAAATACACTTTTTGGTTAAGAAACAGGATAGTTAAATACTGTAGTCATGTAAACTGCATTAAGATAAACTAAATAATGTCCAATAATTCTGTAATTGGAAATAAAGTATAAAAATCTAATAGTAAATGACTGCGAAAAAATGGGTCTGAGAGACCTGGTGCGACCATTAATATTGACAAAACCCATGCGACCACTCCAGAGTTAAGGATTAAATGGTGTCAGATGATGATGATGATGATGATGATTGTTGTTTAAAGGGGCCTAACATCGAGGTTATCGGCCCAGATGGTGTCAGAAATTTATATGTAATTCTATATACTTGTGTGAATCAAGGGTCTTAGAATATAAGTGAAATTTAATCTTTGCCAATCTGATTTTATGCTCTCCAGAGTCCCCAGCCTGTCTCATCCTTAGGATACGACATATTAGATTAGGAATTTATTTATTTATTTATTTATTTATTTATTTATTTATTTATTTATTTATTTATTTATTTATTTATTTATTTATTTATTTATTTATTTTAGTAATAGTCAGATACGGGTACAAAGTACTTCATTTTACACTGACTGTATAACAACATAAAATATTAACAGTAAGAAAACAATAACATTTAAAAAAGAAGGCACTTAATATTAACGAATTCATTAGAAATCAAATAACAAATAAAATAAATAACAAGGAGAAAAGTACATATAAAAATGGCCGTCTCGCTAAGAAGGTTCTGGCCATGTTGTCAACAAAGGATCAGGCGTTTACTAATATACATTTCAGTTTGGTTTTGAAGAGATGATAGCGAACGAAGATTTCATGCAGGGCACTTGCTGTTGTGGGAAGGCAATAGAATATGGGGCGTTGCTGGAGGAAGGCGCACACGAGGAAAATGGAGTAGTGAGAAGTGAGATAACAAAGATGTTCTATTAAGAGAGCAGAAATATATATTTTTTTGTTAGTTGCTTTACGTCGCACCGACACAGATAGGTCTTATGGCGACGATGGGACAGGGAAGGGCTAGGAGTGAGAAGGAAGCAACCGTGGCCTTAATTAAGGTACAGCCCCAGCATTTGCCTGGTGTGAAAATGGGAAACCACGGAAAACCATCTTCAGGGCTGCCGACAGTGGGGTTCAAACTTACTATCTCCCGAATACTGGATACTGGCCGCACTTAAGCGACTGCAGCTATCGAGCTCGGTGAGAGCAGAAATAAATGACAGGAAAAACATTAGTAGACTACAAAAGTAGGCCTGTAACCTAATTTAAGGGCGTTTAATTCATGAATTTCAATAAATCTGAACAAAAGTGTGAGAGTCCTCACGGCACAGGATTTAACTTGGTCTACATACCAAACCCCATGGCGCAACAGACCCGAAGGGCCTTGGCCTACCAAGCGACCGCTGCTCAGCCCGAAGGCCTGCAGATTATGAGGTATCGTGTGGTCAGAACGACCAATTCTCTCGGCCGTTATTCTTGGCTTTCTAGACCAGGGCCGCCATATCACCGTCAGATGGCTCCTCAATTTTAATCACGTAGGCTGAGTGGACCTCAGGTAATAATGCCTGACCTGGTTCGGAATCGAACCCGGGACCTCCAAGTAAGAAACAGGCACGATACCCCTACACCGCGGGGCCGGCACTTGGTCTACGTCAAAAGAGACATTTAGTTTACTATCGTGAATGACTAGAAGATCTTTGATGCGAATAACAGCCTACAGTGGAGTGCCGTTTATTTCATACTTCTGCAATACCTTTGGGCTGAATAGAGATTTCATCTATAACATCGCGATTACCACACTCAAGAAGTCCATCATGATCTTCAAGAACCATGCTTGCGGACCTCAAATAAATGTTTTACATGCCTCACTCAATTGCCTACACTTAACATCATACGATCACATTATCTACTGTATCCATATCCATTATTGTTGTTAAGGTACTCTTTGTCTTTGGGCAACCTGCAGTTGTTGCAATATTTTAACACATTTTCCAGCATTAATTTTCAATTTTAATCTAGTTACCCAGTCGTAGCACAAGTCTAAATTATTGAATGCTATCACAATCACTGGAGTTCACTATGTTTTTGAACAAGTTTAGGTGATCTGCGTATAGTAATACGGAACATGGGGTGCTCTGTGTTTCTTCTGTGAGGTCATCTACGAGGAGAGAAAACAGTAGCGATGGGACGCCAGACGAGACGGTTACGTGCCAGATGCGACCGTGCCGGATGCGACCCGGCCATTATCGTGCCCAATAGCGACCGAGCGGATAAGCACCGTGCCGCATGCGACCCATCAATCACTTACAATTGATCTGCATTAAGGGCTGTCATCAAGTAGCAGATTGCTTATAAGTAGCTAACTTGGTCTTTTCTAAAATAAAGGTCTCACACCGTTGTTAGCAGGTTCGAGTGCCATTGGTCGAAAGAAAAATATAATAATGTTGCTGGCTTTACGTCCCAGTAACTACTTTTATGGTTAAAGGAGACGCCGAGGTACCGGAATTTAGTCCCGCAGGGCTTATTTTACGTGCCAGTAAATCCACCGACACAAAGCTGACGTATTTGAGCACGTTCAAATACCACCGGACTGAGCCAGGATCGAACCTGCCAAGTTGGAGTCGGAAGACCAGCATCTCAACCGTCTGAGCCACTTAGCCTGGATGAAAAAAAAGTCACCATCAGAATGTTGGCCGGCAGGGTAGGAAAGTTGGTGGTAGACAGTTTCTAATCACTAGATTGCATGCCAAAAGCCGGGATTCAAATCCAAACATTTTCGCAGTGTTCAAATGGAGTGAGGCGATATGATGCTGTTTATGGTGATTCGGCCGTCGGATGGTGACGTAAAGCATTGAGCAGACCCCTTGGTGTTATTCGAGAGGAGTAGGTTACGTGCCGAAACCATATCTCCCTACTTCATCATAATCCCACATCCAGACGCGCAGGCCGCCCAAGGGAGTTAGGTAGAAAGACCTGCACCAGGCAAGCCGAACACGTCCTGGGACACTCCTGGTATTAATGGGACACGATAAATAAGTAAGCCTAAGTCGTAAATGATTTCAGAGAATTGGGATCTTTTTTTATTGCTAGCGGTATTACGTCACACCGACACAGACAGGTCTTAAGGCGACGATGGGATAGGAAAGGGCTAGGAATGGGAAGGAAGCGGCCCTGGTCTTAATTAAAGTACAGCCCCAGCATTTGCCTGGTGTGAAAATGGAAAAACACGGAAAACCATCTTCAGGGCTGCCGACAGTGGGATTCGAACCCACTATCTCCCGGATGCAAGCTCAGGGCCGCGCGCCTCTAACCGCATGGCCAACTCGCCCGGTGGGAAAAGACGTAAACGCATCACCATGTTTCGTATTGTAAAACGAGTTTCCCCCAGAAGTGTTATGTAAAGTAGGGGCAGTAGCTGCTTTTAGGACTTATAGAAATGGCATTGCACTTCGTTTAGCTTACCTTATCTTGGGTGATGACACAACTTATCAAATGACAATTTGCTTGTCAACGCCGGTCGCATCCGGCACGGTTACAGATTATGCGGTCGCTAGTGGCACGGGTCGCATGCGGCACGGTCGCATCTGGCACGCCACCGAAGAGACATTCAGCAATGAGGAGATAGAGCTATAAAGTACGACTCGCTGTTGACGATTGAGAAGATAGGTGTGGTTTTTTTTAATGAGAGTTAAAAGATTGCCATGGATATTATATCTGTGGGACAGTTTGTATATGAGCAGATTATGGTTTATGGAGTTAAATGCTTTAGCCAGGCCAATGTAAATGACATCCAATTGCGTCTTGTTAGCGATGGCGGAGGTAACATGTTGGTTCAAGACAGACAGGTTTTGTTAGGCATGATTTATCTTCCATAAAATCTTGCTGTTCGTCTGACAAGAAAGGGGCTGTGAAATACATCAGGCGGAAGTGTAAATTCTTTCAGTGGCTGTTGAGAGGATAGATGTGATCGAAATGAGCCTGTATGAGGAGGGATTATCTGTCACCGGATTTATGACTGGATATTGCATTAGCCTGTTACCAAGTGGCAGGAAAAGATCCAGAATTAAAGCACTGATTGAGAACAAGAGAGAGAAGCATAGAGAAGATGCAGTATTCTTAACAAAGATTGGACTTCATTCATCAGGCCCAGTGGCTCTAACAGTTGGAAGACCAAGAAGAATGTTAACTTCGTCAGACGATGTTCTCATACTTGCTAAGGTGTGATAACATGCTCCTGCTACACGTGGAAACGCAAGTTCAGAATTGGCCAGAATTTTGGAGAATACAGAATGAAATTATGTATCAGTGAGGGTTGGTGGATTCTGAAGCTGGGTGTCGCACCGAATTTTTTAGTATCACATTTTTATATGCGAAGCTTACAGAAATAACAAAAAACTATTATCGTTAAGTAATGAACTTCATTCATATTAAAGCTGAAATAGGCTTATATCCGGCAATTGAAACACAGGAAATGAGAGGCTAATTATACAGTATTACTACAGCTATTCTTACCTCTCTTGAATTGAAAATTTGCCCTCCTGTTTTTCATTGATGCAAAATGTTGGTGATATTGTGGGTGGACCGGTATGCCGTACCCTAGTGGTGTGGAAGAGAAATTACCATTGCGAGATGAGAGAAAGTAGGCATGAAGTAATCTCCGCAGAATAGAGCAGTCTAACGGGGACATTCGGAGTTGTTACTCGATAGGGGGTTTGCTGGTCCAGTGCAACCCCCAAGGACCGATACTGGTGCGCGTGCTACCTGATGCTAGGCACAGGCTTAGGCTTACCACTTGGGAGTTGCCGTAGGGAAGCAAACCTCCTGAATTTGATTCGAAGCCGGCAGCGTTTATTGGTCCATTAAGAAGCATTAGTACATGGTTACCGAAGATGTTAATATAGTTTAGAATATACTCGTAAGTTAGGTTTATTAAAGTAAAAAATTAGAAGAAAAGACGAGAAATTAAGTCTAAACTTATTGGGAGTTGTGCAACACTTCAACAATATCACACACCGCCCCTGGTTGTACTGAGGTTGTGTGACCACATTTTGTATGGAATTGGTATATTATTTTCGTTCATATTATCTGGAATTCTAGGAGTTCTTTTCCGTGAAGATATCGTTTATGGTTCGTTCTTAAATTTCCTGTCATTGTCAGTACATAACTAATGTAATCCTGTTTGAGATGTTGTTTTGAGAGACTGCGAAGGTGACGAAACACATTACGGGTGTGAGGATTTCGGTTGGTTTTCCAAAGAGTCCAAGCGCTCCTTATGCTGGAGAATTCGTTTAGTAGAGTTTTAAATTCAAGACGGGAAGCGATTTGTTTGGTGAAAGGTACGTGGTATTTAATCGTAGCCATCATGATGTCTTAGAAAGTACTCACGAAGCAGTTGATGTTACCAGTGCCAAGCGAGTTGGCCGTGCGGTTAGGGTGCGCAGCTATGAGCTCGCATCCTGGAGATAGTGGGTTCGAACCCCACTGTCGGCAACCCTAAAGATGGTTTTCCGTTATTTTCCATTTTCACACCAAGCAAATGCTGGGGCTGTACCTTTTTTTTTTGCTAGGGGCTTTACGTCGCACCGACACAGATAGGTCTTATGGCGACGATGGGATAGGAAAGGCCGAGGAGTTGGAAGGAATCGGCCGTGGCCTTAATTAAGGTACAGCCCCAGCATTTGCCTGGTGTGAAAATGGGAAACCACGGAAAACCATCTTCAGGGCTGCCGATAGTGGGATTCGAACCTACTATCTCCCGGATGCAAGCTCACAGCCGCACGCCTCTACGCGCACGGCCAACTCGCCCGGTGGGCTGTACCTTAATTAAGGCTACGGCCGCTTCCTTCCCACTTCTAGCCCTTTCCTGTCCCATCGTCTCTATAAGACCTCTCTGTGGCGGTGCGACGCAAAAAAAAAAAAAAAAAAAAAGCAGTAACTCTTTAGAATCATTCAAATCTTCGTACAGAAAGTAATCTTAAATATTTAAACTAATGATGAGAATCGTATGTGTGTGTGTGTGTGTAATGTAGTTCATTTTCATTACCTTAACTTAAATTTTTATTAATTTCCATTTAGTAGTTTGACTAATGATATGTACATATTGGTATGTTATAATTATTATGTACCGAGCTCGATAGCTGCAGTCGCTTAAGTGAGCCTAGTATCCAGTATTCGGGAGATGGTGGGTTCGAACCCCACTGTCGGCAGCCCTGGAGATGTTTCTCCGTGGTTTCCCATTTTCACACCAGGCAAATGCTGGGGTTGTACCTTAATTAAGGCCACGGACGCTTCCTTCCCATTCCTAGGCCTTTCCTGTCCCATCGTCGCCATGAGACCTATCTGCGTCGGTGTGACGTAAAGCAAATAGCAAAAAAAAAATTATATATATATATATATATATATATATATATATATATATATATATATATTATGTTGGATAATATTGAATTTATGTTACAAATAGCTTTCTTTTTAAATATTTCATATTCATATATTTCATATTGCACCCATAATGCAAGCCAGAAGGGCACAATATATATAATCGAGCATAATTATTAATGCAGCAATTGCTATTATACTATATACAATGCTACTGAAATAAAATTAAGTAAATGAGTGGATTTCGAAACAAAAAATTAAAAAAGGGCACTGCAGCATAAGTACGCATTTTACATACCTAGTCAATGGGAGGTACAAACTGACACACATTTTAGAATGAATAGTTCGGAAAGGGAAATCCGTGTAATGGTAGAAAAATCCCTAAATCAAAACCAGAGTTTCTCTCTTTTGAGCTACTCACTGAAACATGTTAGAAGCTACGGTGAATTTTCGTACCCCATGAAACGACTCCGCGTGCCCCTAGTGGTACGCATACCACACTTTGAAAACTGTACTACTGGTCTAAGCCACTTAGCCCGATTATCTACAGAATCTACGTTCATAATAAATCTTTAAACCTATATAAAAAACAATCAACCCAAGTATATTTTCATAACGCAATCACCTCTTTGAATCTGTAAATTAGTGCATTGTACAGTAAATTTGTACAATCCAATGTACCCCACGCGTTTCCATTGTACTTGCTTCTTTTGACACCCCTGCAGGGTAGTGCTCCGCGTGTTCCTGCAAAATGGCGAACTTCCGTGCGTGGTGGGTTGCCTACACGTAACAGAGCACGTCATGCTCACGGTAACCAGCACTGACCGATCATGAGATCACGTGTATTGGAGTTCTTACGTGTGCGCGCAAGATTTTCGTCTGACGTGCAGCTCAAAATGTGTATTGGGTATGCTGCTAGTTGTACGATAACAGACCGGTATCAGCAGAGGCTAACTTCAATCGATAAGTTCAGAGCGTGAAGGACGAAGGGAAATGCACATCAGTGATGAAAGAATGTTATGTTCAAGGAAGTATAGACATAACAGAAGAATGGTCAGTTGTGACATAGAAGGGATTCTGGTAACAGGGAATGTGCGCGTCACTTGTCACACTACAGTACAACCCGTCCATTTCTTAAGAACTATTCAATCTATTAATATATGTTGTTACTTTACACCTGTACTTGGAGCATGACATGGTTACAAGTTTATACAAATATCTCATATTTTTCCAAATAATAAACAAAAATGCATAAAAATATATTCATGGTTATCTGGAAATTTTGTACCTTTTGGTACATTTCTTTGACCTGAAACTATATGGTGCACAGCTCATGTTCGTGCTTCATCTTTATATATCATAATGAAATATTCCGTCCAAGGACTGATTTGTTGCTCTCTGCTCTAATGTCTTTCGTTTTGTGAATTAATTCTAGGTCTTCGAGGAAGCTCTCAGTAATCTAGCTTTCTACATCGGTTATTATTTATTTATTTACAACAATTCTGTACAGAAACATGGAAGGTCTAGTGAAATGGGCGAATCTCATATACATACAAATTATTATTATTATTATTATTATTATTATTATTATTATTATTATTATTATTATTATTATTATTATTATTATTATTATTGCTAGTTGCTTTACGTCGCACCGACACAGATAGGTCTTATGGGGACGATGGGACAGGGAAGGGCTGGGAGTGGGAAGGAAGCGGCCGTGGCCTCAATTAAGTTACAGCCCCAGCATTTGCCTGGTGTGAAAATGGGAAACCACGGAAAACCATTTTCAGGGCTGCCGACAGTGGGGTTCGAACCTACTATCTCCCGAATACTGGATACTGGCCGCACTTAAGCGACTGCAGCTATCGAGCTCGGTATTATTATTATTATTATTATTATTATTATTATTATTATTATTATTATTATTATTATTATTATTATTATTATTATTATTATTATTATTATTATTATTATTATTATTATTAGGGGAGACCGGGGTATTGGCGAACACTGAGGTAATGGCGAACAGGGTATTTTGCGGGCAACGGTTGGCATGCCTGTGTCTTGATTGGTGCTGCTACCTAGTGCGAGTGCTCCTCTGACTTCCGCATCAGCCTAAACTCCAGTTGGCCGCAAGGCGCCAGTGTGAGAAGCTCAAACGTGTTTACTATGCGATTGTTTGTAACACTTTGCAGCTGTTAATTGCAAAAGTAAGTATATATTTCGTTACTTTGTATTTATATGGATAGTACCTGTAAAATTTACCTTCATTTATACAATACCTCAACCCTACATAACTCTCTTAAACCGTTTATTTGGTAAGTTAACGACAAAGCAATATCATGGAGTACAACGGGGCTATCGCGAACAACTTGTTCGGCATTGCCCCATGTATTTTACGATTGATAAAACTCATTTTAATAATGTGTAAACATTCAATTTAGGCTAATATGTCTCGTTTTATGTATTACAGACATGTATTTATTTATTTATCTGTTCGTTTATTCATTCAGTTTATTACTTAACACATCTTAAAAACGTTTCAGATGAGGAATCCGAAGCGGAAGACAGCAAAAGCGAGCTGGACAGAGGAGGACCTCGAAAGAGCCAAGAAAGTTAGAGCAGAAAGCAGACCTATATGAGAAGTAGCTAGATTATTCAATATTCCTGTTACTACTCTATATGACAGACTTAAATCTGGTAACACGGAGTCACCAAACGTTCCCCCAATGATGATTTTTCCTGCACTGCGCCTTAAAGCCGAATTTCGTCGCGGTGGACCGGAAGGAACAATCTATGCTTGCTCCAAATCGGGTTGGATCACAGATTTGTTTAACACCTTGTTGCTACATTTTGCTTCTTTTGTTGGTGCCTCAAGATCAAACAATCACTCCAGCTACATTTCTTTGTCTTCATATAATTTCTGCAAGGACAATGGTATATGCATGCTATCATTACCCCACATCCTTCTCATCGCATGCAACCCCTTGACATTACTTTCTATGGGCCTCTAAAAGCCGCGTCAATAAACAGTGTGATATGCACATGAGAGAGAAAACCCAAAGATCATCATGTCAGATGTGCGGTCATTTTCAAGAGAGCCTTTATCAAAGTAGCGAACATTGAGAAAGGGGTGTCCGGCTTTAGAACGACAGGAACCCAGGTGTTTTCAGTGAGGCGGACTTGCTTGGTGCTACAGTGAGAACTGTTCATGACAGTGAGACACCTGAAAAAGGAGAACAACCAGAGGAAGAATTCGTGAAGGAGTTGAAAGCAGGCCAAATACAATTTCAGCGGATCATGTGGGAAAAGGTACATTTCTCTTGCAGATATTTCACCAATCGCAGGCCCTACATCAAATTCTGGACAAAAATATCGTGGTGCAGGTGGACGAAAGAAACAACATTCAGAACATCTAACAGCAACTCCAATGAAAGAAAGACTTCAAGAAAAGGAGAAGAGAAGAAAGTTGAATGCACTGAAGAAACAGTCGGTGGTGCCCACAGTATCTAAAAAGGATGCTGGAAGGAAAAATAAGAATATCATTGACAAGCCTTCATGCAGTAAGTCAATTAATTTTGGATCATCAGAAGAAGAAGAAGATCTAAGGAAAAATATTTGTAACGACTCTGATGAAGATTTTGATCTTGTCGATATGTTGGACATGGATGGTGAATCCAAAACGGATTCTGATGAGTTATGTTGTGTTTGTGCGGAATTTGGACGTGGCAATGAGTTATGGTATAAATGTTCAAATGCATCTTGCAAGCATTGGACTCTCAAAGACTGCACTTCTTGGGAAAATAAATTTGAACGTTACTTATGTGATTTTTCCATCAGAAAGTGTCAATAAGAGTTTAACCTAAATTATACTGTTCAAAATATTGTAAATTATGCTTTAGTAGCCTAAATATAGCTTTCACATCATTTTGAACATATTATTTGCATGAGGGGTAATGGCGAGCATAATGTGGGGTAATGCCGAACGTTGCAGTAATTTTTTGGAACTGATTTTTAAAATATTTCTATCTACATATGAATGTTATAATTGTGAGTGCTTACGGGGTAAATACGATGGATTTTACTAATCCACTTTGTTTTTTCACCAGTCTTTATACTTTTGTAAAATCTCGCTTCAAAACTTAGGTGTTCGGCAATACCCCGGTCTCCCCTATTATTATTATTATTATTATTATTATTATTATTATTATTATTATTATTATTATTATTATTATTATTATTATATACTTCTGTAATATCCCCCCTCGTAAGACCAATTTTGAGAGAACGACAGATGACCATTTCTGACCACATATATGTGCCAGTTGAAGAGAAAAAGTCGGGCGGGTCTGTATGGACGTTACGGCCTCTTTACAATGAGATCTCCAACAGTGTCGCCGCACGTCTTGTCTAGAAATTATTCGATTTTTAAACTTCATTATTGTTGTAACGTTCACCCGCCCAGCTCTTCACACTCGTTTGCAGTTTCAAGACTACAGGTATTTGTGAGTAAGAAATGGAATCACACGACTGAGAATGGGTGAAGGATCAAAGATGTGGGTAATTAACAGTGACGGCCGACACGTAATGTCACAGGGTCTCGTGCCCTCCCAATAAACATTGTTTTAATTTTTACTTCTCAGTACATTATACATAGGCGGATACAGGTTTTAAGGTTTTAAGCTCATGAAGAAGGTGACTATTACTTTTAAACTGTGAAATCTCGCTTCAGGATAGCGAGTAAAATCGTTTATATCAACACCCGGTCACAACCACCATGTGACCGTAGAGCAGACGTTTAAAGTACATAGTCTCCAAACATTACCGTTGGCGTTGGCTATGTTCCTTGCGTAAGAAGCGTGCGGTATTGAAACAGCATCGGTCACAAGCAAACTGTGACCGAGAAGGGCAGCAGGTAATTGTCTGGAAGAAAGAGAGCTACACAGTTCACCGACTAGTATTTCCGAAAGTGCTCTTATTGGAAGTAACACTGTAACCATAGGACTGCTGTGGAAAGAGAAAGGTGTTTGTTTGTCTAATTAAATAGAATCGACACATTCGTGAGAAATTCAATGGCAGCTGAAAGGTAAAAAAAAGCACTGGATGTGATCAAGAGATTTGCAACTGCTAAAAGAAAGAAGGGTAAGCCGGCTCCGCGGTGTAGGTGTAGCGTGCCTGTCTCTTACTCGGAGGCCCCGTGTTCGATTCCCGGCCACGTCAGGGATTTTTACCTGCATGTGAGGGTTGGTTCGAGGTCCACTCGGCCTACGTGATTACTATTGAGGAGCTATCTGACGGTGAGATAGCAGGCCCGGTCCAGAAAGCCAAGAATAACGGCCGAGAGGATCCGTTGTGTTGACCACACGACACCTCATACTCTGCAGGCCTTTGGGCTGAGCAGCGGTCGCTGGGTAGGCCATGGTCCTTCGGGGCTGTTGCGCCATGAGGTTTGATTTGGTTTTTTAAAGAAAGAAGGTTGGATCTGACATAAGTATTAATGATAAAGTAAGCTATGTCTCTTCTGACATATTGTCTTTTAATGTTCATAGTTGCATTTGTAAATATGGGTGTGTATTTTAGATTTATGTTATTCGTGTCTGCATTTAAACTATAACTTATCACTACTATATGAAACGTTACAAGCCGCCACTGATAATAAATGAAACTGAAGACTTAAATAATTTGAATTAGAAATGCCTACTTTGGCGTCTTTTATGTTTCATATTCTTTGTACTGTCTGTAGTATTAGGAAAGTGGGTGTACTCCGAGTCAGGTATGTTCAGAGATCAGCGAGGTTATCTTCTTCACTTTCACTTTACCTGGGCTTCTTTTCATAGTTTCCCCAGCATTCCTCCCTGCTCTATTTAATGAGTTTTCCCTCAGTAAAGCCCGTATTCACTAAAGCGAGTAAAAGCTTTTATCTTGATTTAAAGCTAAGAAAACCGAGACAACGGTTGAATTTGTATTCACCAACAACATTATCTCGGATAATTGGCATTATTTCAGTTTAAAATTTTACCGGAGAAAGGTTGGCCGGTAAATAGGAAACCTAAAGCCTATTGTACACGATCAAACTTTTGTCAAATTCAAGACTTCTAAAGACTTTACAAGATTGCTTGTCAAATAACTCTCAATACTTGAAAAGTCTTGAGAAACCTTCAAAAGTCTTGAAAGAATAAGAACATGTTCTCATCGATCAGAGAATTGTCAAGTCTTTGACAGAATTGATTGACCAATGGAATTCGAGGATTAACGGTGCGCGCTATGTCGCTAGGCATGCTGGGATTGCCGGGACGGGAATCAAAACAACAAAAATGGCTGTCTCCATGACCGAAGGATGTTGTGTGAGTACTAACTGCTAAACATGAGGCACATTCCTGCCTATATTCAGCGGACTCCGTAGAGTAACACAATAAAATCAATAAAACGACAGCGTACGAGGAGACTGCAAGAGAAATATCTCACGGACGTGGATAGCTTTTATGTTTATCACCGTACAGAACACTGTCAGCAGTGATGCGTTTATGACGATCTTCGCATATTATTATTTTGTGTTCATGTAATAATATATTAATTTCCGTTGCCTTCGGTTATTTAATTAATGTGAGTAATTCCAATATAACATAACCTCTGCTAATGACTTTATGGCAGTAAATATATTGGAAAAATTATGTTGAAGATAACCTCATTAATATACCCCCTGTGTAAAATATAGTTAATTGCGCATTTCTCTTCTTTTTAAGAATGTATCCCACTGCTAGTCCACGAACCACAACTGCTGTCTGTTTGCCTTTCCTCCATGTAAAAACAAAATACTATCAAACCTTGCCAAATCTTTTCAAATCTTGTCAAACCTTCAGCAATGGTGAACAACCCTTGATAAGATTTGAGATTTTTTATTGTGAAGAATTGAACTGAAAGAAAAATTTGATAGTGCACAGCAGGCTTAACGCTCACCCGCCCAGCAGTTCTCACTCGCTTGCAGTTTCAGGACGGAGCACAACTACAGGTATTTGTGGGTAAACTATGGTCTCATACGACTGAAAAAGAGTGTAGGCTCGAAGATTTGGGTAATTAATGGAAATGAAGACTTAAATAAATTGAATTAGAAATGCAAACTTTGACTTATTTTATGATTAATATCCTTTGTACTGTCTGTAGTATTAGGAAAGTGAGGGTGGCGTGCACCAACTAAGAGTAAGTTCTACTTCCGTAGTAAGTATTCTTGAATTCAGCATTCGGCGACTTCCATACGAGAGTAAATTACTTCCGAAGTATTTTAGTCCTTTGAGATACTCCTGGACTAAATTACTGCAAGAGTAAAATGTTGAAGAGCACCATCTTGTAGTATATTACTAAAGAAGTAAATAACGCTCGAATATAGGTTGGAATTTACTCTCACGTCGTGCGTGGAGTAAGCTAGGATCAGACTTGTTGATTAATTGAATACTGTATCGTATACGAGAGGAAGACGTTTAACACGTGGTTATGGATTACTTGGATTATACTGACGATCTCGACGAGGAATACGACGGGAATGTAATAGTGCGTACAGTGCGTGAAAGGCGAGATCCTTATGATATGTACACGGAGAGAGAGTTTAACGAACGTTTTGGCCTTAGTAAGGAATCCTTTACTTTCCTTCTAAATCTACTTGTAGATCATTTACAACAAAATTCAGACAGAAATTCAGCTGTATCTCCCAAATTACAGTTGTTGTGTGCCCTGCGAGTGTTTCGTACTGGAACTTTTCAGTTGGTTGCCGGTGATCTAATAAACGTTCACCGCACGACTGCTGCGTTGTTAGAGCAATAGTGAGGTTAAGAGGGAGGTACATAAATATGCCTGCAAATGATGATGAATGTTCTGAAAATAAAAGGAAATTCTTCACGTTGGCAGGTTTCCCACACATCGTGGGTGCAACTGACTGTACGCATTTTCCCATTTTGTGTCCTCCCGGTGACAACGGCGAACTTTTCAGAAATCGGAAGGGGTATTTTTCTATAAACACACAAGTTACTTGTGATGCAAGTACGAAGATGAATATTGTTCGCCGATGGCCTGGTTCTACGCACGATGCACGAATAGGGGACAATAGTGCTGTTGCAGCGAACTTTGAGCATGGTTTATATAGTGGAATGTTGGTGGGAGATAAGGGTTATGCCTGTACAAAATTCCGCATGACATCACTCCTACAACCAAATGCATCCGTTGAACACCGGTACAACACTGCTCATGAAACAACCCGCAATGTTGTGCAACGCACGTGTGGAGCGTGGAAAAAAAAAGATTCCAAATCCTTGAAAAGGAACTGCGCTTCACGCCTACAGCGTGCGGCAACGCAATAGTAGCTACGGCAGTTCTTCACAATTTCGCTCTCGATGTAGGCGATATGTATGAAGAAAGAGACTTGTTCAATAACAACGAAAACATTCAATTTGTGAATCGCGAAGAAAATATAGCAGGAAATGCCATTCGGTGAGCTATTATAAATGATTATTTCCTTGAACGTGAAAACCAGTTAGGCCTAGTGCGTTTTTCCATGTTCCCTTGTAAATACAGTTTTATGAGAAAATGTTGTTCCAAATTAAGCTAAATAAAATGTGAACTGAATAAAAGGATAATATTTAAACTGTAAATAAACATACTTTACATTAAATTTCTGATAAAACTGGTAAACAATATAGGGTGAAAATATTTACACATTGTTCGAAATTTCAATCCACCGTTTCCGATACAGTTTCACATTCTTCACTCGCGTGATCTAAATAAGTCACAAAGTTGACCGAGTTTTCTGCGGCCATTGAACATATTTTGTTCTTTAATAGTTCTAAAACGTTTATTTTCATTTTGTGTACTTCCTCTTGCATTTCTCTCTCTCTCTCTGTTCATTATCGACATCTTCTCTTCGTGTTCTATGCGAAGGAAGTCCAAACGCATCTTATGTAGCTCTTCATGCCGCTTATATATTTCATTGTCCTGTCTGCTAGGGCGTCTTCTAATTCTCTCAGTACTTCCAAGATCTGAAATACAACAAAATATTTGTCTTTACCACGGCATTGCCATAAGAATGTCAGCAGATACACTTAAGAGGTTTATAAACAATTTCAACAATATTTTCTTATCGAATAAGAGTTAATTTTACACTTACCAACTTTCGGACTCCCAGCAGTATCAGTGATAGAAATGTCAACGTTATGATACACCGGAATGTCTGGACTTGGGCCTACTTCATTAACACTATACTGATCATCAGCGTAAGTGTCATCAGCTCCGTGTATAGGCTTCTTATTGTTGTTGTCGTCTTCCATGTGATTAGCTGCTATCGCATCATCGTCATCAACTGAATTAATACCATCGAAAACCGAGGGCATTATTTCAATAATTATTTTTGATAGATCATCAACGTGCGTTGTCTGTGGACCACCACCAGTTTTAATTTTTTCCCGCGTGTCCGTGGCTTTCTGATTCTTAGCCTTCGCTCTATATCCTTCGCATACTTCTTCGTTATCTCTACTAACAAGCATTTATCTTTTTCGCTTACGTTTTTCCCCCGTTTCCTATCGCACATAACCTTATCCATTTAGATTTCTTTAAAGAAGAGACACGAACACAACACTACTCCGCGAGTAACGAGCGCTACTTCTATAGTAGTAACTGAAAATGAAAACCTACAACCTGTTTTCCATTCATTGACCGGGTCAGGGATGTAATGAATGAACCAGATATAGGCTATTAGTACGATGGGGTCGCCACTCCCAAAGTGATTTATTAATGACTGATAGATGCTATGAAATGAGAATGGAGAGTGTTGCTGGAATGAAAGATGACAGGGAAAACCGGAGTACCCGGAGAAAAACCTGTCCCGCCTCCGCTTTGTCCAGCACAAATCTCACATGGAGTGACCACGGTATCCAGCGGTGAGAGGCCGACGCGCTGCCGTCTGAGCCACGGAGGCATTATAGTAGTAAATAGAAGAGTAAATTGTACTTCAGCTCTCCGACGTTACTTCCGGAGTAAATAACTACTATAGTAGTTTACTTCTGTAGTATGGACTTCTTTAGTAGACGCTACTTCCGGAGTAATTTACTCTAAGGCCGGCCATACACGTTGCGGCGTACCGGAGAGGTTTACCTGTACAGTTGACCTGCCCAGGTAAACCGGAGCGTGGATGGCACCTACGTTCGTTGAACCTGCACAGGTGGCCAGACCTGTACAGGCGAGCCAGGAAGAATCGAAAAACAATTCCGTTACCTGCGCAGTTGAACATAACTGCACGTCTGTGTGATTCACCCAAGACCTGCACAGGTTTCAGCTCAGTTGAAACAGGACAAGCGTAGGAAGAGGGTCTTGCGTTCTGTTTGTTTGTTTTAACAAAACCACTCGGTTTGTTTTGTTTTGTAATTTCTTTCTGGTTACCGGTGAGTTTTTGTTTTGTTTTGATGGAATACTGTACGAAACATATCAGACCGTAAGCGAACTCAAGGTTTAGACGAGTTTATCGAGTTGTACAAATCTGAACCTTGTCTGTGGCGTGCGAAGAGCAAGGAGTATCATAATCGTGCACTGAGAGATGTCGCTTATACAGAATTATTGACAAAGTTGAAGGAATCCGAGGAATTGTCGTGTCAATGCCATAAGGTCAACTGATGGGTAAACCGTACCGTGTATGAGGTCGTCGCTTGTACAGGTTTACTGCGCAGGTCAACTGTACAGGTAAACCTCACCGGTACGCCGCAACGTGTATGGCCGGCCTAAGATGGTGCACGCCACTCTGAGTGTACTCCGAGTCAGCTATGTATAGAGACCAGGGAGGCTAATCTTCTTTACTTTCACTTTACCTGGGCTTCTATTCATAGTTACCATTCCTCCCTGCATTTTTAAAGAGTTCTCTGCCAGTATCCAGTATTCGGGAGATAGCCTAGTAGGTTCGAACCCCACTGTCGGCAGCCCTGAAAATGGTTTTCTGTGGTTTCCCATTTTCACACCAGGCAAATGCTGGGGCTGTACCTTAATTAAGGCCACGGCCGCTTCCTTCCCACTCCTAGCCCTTTCCTGTCCCATCGTCGCGGTAAGACCTATCTGTGTCGGTGCGACGTAAAACAACTAGCAAAAAAAAAAAAAAAGAAAAGAAAAAAAGAGCTCTCTCAGACCCGGCCTAGAAAGCCAAGAATAACGGGCAGAGGATCCGTCGTGCTGACAACACGACACCTCGTAAACTGCAGGCCTTTGGGTTGAGCAGCGGTCGCTTGGTAGGCCATGGCTCTTCGGGGCTGTTGGGCCATGGGGTTTAGTTTGACTCTCTCACACCCGTATTCACCACCATCAGTGATATTTTATGTTATCTTAGATTTCCAAACCTCGGATGTCATTATCCCGGATAACGCTCACTTCTGTATTTACCACAGTGCTTATTATTTCCTTTTACCAAAACTAGGTTTTCACTTCAATCACTTCAAACCTTAAACGTTTCATACTGACACAAGGAAACGAAATGACTACGTGTTGCCACCCTTATCGAAATGCAAACAGTATTAATTACCTTCAATGTTTGTGAATAATTTATGATAAATCATGTCCACTGTTGACCAGAAACAAAGAAAGAAGCCTAATGTGACGTTCCAAGTGGAGAAATTGTTATTGAATTTGGTAGCAGAAAGCATTAACATCGTAGAGAATACGAAAACAAATTATAGCCTACACGCTGTATAAGGCATTTTCCCTATTCTTTAAAAAAAACCATCGAGTCATGTACCGTACAAGATATAAGCTATAATCAGAATTCTTGTTAGGCCTACCTACTGTATGTGTTGGGAATTCCAGGTTATGTTTGATCATTGACAGTGGCGAAGCTTTAGATAACCAAAAATGTGTTTCAAAAACAGTGTCATTAGTCCTCTTTTGTATTAATCAACAACATTATCTCGGTTTAAAATTGTACCGAAGAAAGGTTGGCCGTTAAAATAGGAAATGTAAGATAATAGCGTTCCAAGATGGCAGTTCGTGGACGACTGGAACATTTTAACTGAAAGAAAATCACAGCGACGAGGAATATGACCAAGATTATGCAATAAAACATCCTAGCTGAATAAAAGGATCGCGCTACATATTTTGAGGACCACTGTGACTGTAAATTTGATTAGGTTATGTACAGCTTCGACAATGCAGTCTTATCCATGATCGAACATAACCTGAAATTTCCAACACATAGGTAGGCGTAAGATGAATTCTCGATTATAGCTTATGTCGTGTATGGTACACGGTTGGATACGGTTTTTAATGAAGAACCAAGGAATATTGCCTTAACTTTTGAGTGAAATGCATAATGTGTAGACTATAATATGTTTTCTTGTTCTCTATTATGTTAATGCTTTGTGCCACCAAATTCAAAAACAATTCCTGCTCTTCGAATGCCATATTAGCCGTCTTTTTTCGTCTGTGGTCAATAGCGGCCAAAATTATTGATGCATTATTTGCAAACCCTGAATGGATTCACAAACTTGTTTACATTTCAATAGTGGCGGCAGCGCGAAGTCATTTGTTTTCCATGTGTATGAAAAATTTAAGGTTCAAGTTCAGATTAAAACGAAAAAAAAATTTGGTAAACCGACATAATACATTCTGTGGGGAATACAGATGTGGGGATTGTCCGTGATAATGACATTATCCGAGTTTTGGAAATCTAAGATAACAGGAAAAATAACTGACGTTGGTGTATACGGGCCTAAGAGACCGAGCGAGTTGGCCGTGCGGTAAGGGGCGCGCAGCTGTGAGATTGCATTCTGGTGATAGTGGGTTCGAACACCACTGTTGGCTGCTCTGACGATGGTTTTCCATTGTTTCCCAATTTCAAGCCAGGCACACGCTGGGGCTGTACCTTCATTTACGCCACGGCCGCTACGTTCTCACTCCTAGCCCTTTCCTATCCCATCGTCGCCATAACACCTGCCTGTGTCGGTGCGACGTAGCGACGTAAAGCAACTTGTAAAAAAAATCAGTTTAAAGACAATGGAATGTTGGTGGTAATATTTCCGAGCGTTTAAAAGGTGGCAGCACTGAAACAGAGATCATATTACGCATATAGGCCTATTGATATTCTTTATTTTCTGGAATAACCTCTCCATTGCAGAAATTACTTCATGCACGTGTCTTTCCATGATTCTAAGCTCATTAAGTTGTGTTTGTGCTCAATGATTGCTTTTAACTTTGTGGTAGATAGGCCAAAATGAAAGTGTAAATTGAATGCATTCTACTGAAAGATTAAAATGTTCTGAGCTCGGTAGATTCATGAAGCAGGATGCTACCCTACTTACACATAGTCCAAGTGAGGATCTCTCCTCTAACGGGTTATGGACCACCGGTGGATTGTATAGTCCTAGCCGCCTGAGCACAAGGAGGGCCATGACTCAGAATATGTCCGAGATGCCCACTCCCATTCCATAGCAACTGGTATCCCGACTCTCAGGACCACTTACTAGGCCACTCAGCCGTTGCCCATGGTCCACGAACTAGGACGTGACTACTGTAACCCAAGGCTAATTTAGGAATGAACTCGATGGATGAAGCTGTACGCATAAACCGGCTTCGGTGGTGGGGTCATGTGAGGCGAATGGAGGAGGATAGGTTACCTAGGAGAATAATGGACTCTGCTATGGAGGGTAAAAGAAGTAGAGGTAGACCAAGACGACGATGGTTAGACTCGGTTTCTAACGATTTAAAGATAAGAGGTATAGAACTAAATGAGGCCACAACACTAGTTGCAAATCGAGGATTGTGGCGACGTTTAGTAAATTCACAGAGGCTTGCGGACTGAACGCTGAAAGGCATAACAGTCTATAATGATAATGTATGTATGTATGCTATTGAAAGACAGTTGTAATGATAGTCACTATTTGTGCGGACATGAAGAATGAATAGCTCACAGCAGTTACGATATTAGCCTACAGTACTGTACCTGATCAAAAGTATCCGCACACCTATCTGAAACTGCACTCAGATTTTACCCGTGTCACGTTTCCTATTACTGGACCTTAGTATGAGGTGGGTCCACCCTTCACCTTTATGATGGCTTTAACTGTGCTGGGGTCACGTTCAATGAGGTGTCTGAATATCTGTGGAGGAATGATAGCCCATTCTTCCTCAAGAGTCGAAACCTTAGAAGGTAGTGATATTGGACGCTGGGGTCTGGAGCGAAGCCGATGTTCTAACTCATCCCAAACATGTTCCACTGGGTTCAGGTAGGGACTCTGGGCAGGCCAGTTCATTTCGGGAATTTTATTGTCCACAAACTATTACTTCACAGATGCAGCTTTATGACCGTGTCCTCCCATTAGTTCTGATTCCCATGAGTTCCGATTCCCACCAGTTCCGAATTCTTCCGCGAATGGGCTATCTGCCAATTACACTACTTGAGCGAGTCCCGTCAGTTCCGAACACTACCTGAGCGAGTTTCAGCTTTGTTTTCTACAGCAAAGTTGTATTAATTTGTTTATAACTGAAACAAATACGGTCCATTGTTAGCGCCAGCCGGGAGTGCGTGCCCTCTTTAATGAATTGGCTCTTCGAACAGAGGGGCGCGAACGCCCTGGACCGGTAGCTCCCATAAGCAGCTTTCCCCTTGTCAGTATCTGTATCAGCATGTGGCTTCGTCAAAATAATCAGTTTTGAGTTATATTTACGAAGTTCTTAAAATAGTATCAGCATGTCGCTTCGTCTTTGAACTGTTTTTTTTTATCTTATTTACAAGTCACTTAGTAATCAGCAAGTAACTTCGTCAAACGTGTGTGGAGGTCATTTAGCAATAATCCCAGCATCCGTGCACTTCGGAGGAAAATGCGCCGCTAGAACCTTACAAGGGACCACCAAAATATTCAGTCCGATGGGCCCGCTAGACAATAAATCCGCCCATGATGACAAGAGGAAAGTAGTTCAGTAGTAGTCCCATGCTCGTGACACATTTTCCGCAAGTCTACGGGGAATTTAAGGAAGAGAGACACTGTTTGAGTGTTTATCTTATTTACAAGTCACTTAGTAATCAGCACGTAGCTTCGTCAAATTGATCTTTTAACTGAATTATTCTTCTCTTTATACTCTAATCAATATGTACAGCAAAAGAAACATTTCTTAAAAATACCGCTAAATCACCGGTCTCTTCAAACTGTTGAGTTGCTCTTTGGATTCTGCCATCCATTGCAACACATTTTCTTTTCCATTTTGTGGTTTGCAAATTCAACTCTGCCCGCATAATTTCTTCGTCTGAAATGTGAGACTCCTTCAAACACAACACCAAGTCTCTTACACGGGGATGTGGTTTTCCGAATTTCAAATTCAGCTTATAGTTCCAACACTGTACAGAGTTATTCGTTCTATGCCTCTTCCCATGGCAATTCCACATTTCAATCGGAATATGCACGTTTTTAAGCCATTGCTCGACAAAGTAATCAAAAAACTCGATTAACTTTTCATTGTCCGGGAGCGTGCTATGAATGTGTAGCCAACCATGTTCTACTTTTTCTGGTTTGAGGAATACAAGTGCAGCACACTGCTTGATGGTGTTTCTGATTTCCTGGCTAGTTTTATACATATTCGAAAGCGAAGAGGCGAACATAAGTGGCTTTGCACTTGTTTGGAAGCAGTGCGTAAACAGCAGGCGTTACATTTATCTCGTCCTTGTTGCTTCCCAAGTCTTCATGAATGGTGTACACTTTGCTACTGACACTCTTAAATATCCCGTCCGTTAAGAAGTGTTTTTGTTTTCTTTTAATATTTCTTTGCCTCTAGTGCTCGCAAATATCAATAATCTGTCGCCTTCACAGACGTCAGCCAATAATAAGTTTGTGCCATCCGGCATAGCCTACATAGAGTTTCTTCAGCTAAATTTACTTCATTTCGATGCATTAGTTCTTTCAGCACTCCTTGTGCTTTACTCCGCTGTCTGTACAATTAACTCTTTAAACTTAGGAACTGAGGTATTCGAGTCACTAACTCGTATCCTGTCTGATGCAAGTGTCCGTTTTCTTCGTCGTATATCTGAAAAAAATACATGACGTTAGAATGGTTCACTTTACCGCTTGTAATTATGTAATTCATGATTACAATATTGTTAAATTACATTAAATTACATTCATTTTCTGTATTTGATTAATAAAATATCTTATAAAAATAAATAAAGAGAAGCAATAAGAAAGTAATATGAATCATCCTTACCTGTGAGATTGAAGTGTTATTCTCCTCGCAAGCTCTTTTCCTGCTCATGGAAGCTGCTTTGAACACTTCAACGCTGGCCATATCAGGAACATCATGGTCCACTTCTTTAGTCATTTCCCAATTTTTTAAAATCACTTTTCCGGCACATGGTTTTGCAGCACAAATCCGCACTTCGCTTGATTTGTTATCGCGTTTCTTATAAAAACGGTAACCATTAAATATCAAAATTTGGTTTCCTTTAATGCTATTTTGAACTCCGTGTTTATCTGCTCCGCTCAAAGACACAAACACAAATTACTTGAAAATAGCCCTTAGGTACCTGGTGGTAAGGCCATTAACTTTTCAAAGTCGCGTCGTATTGTTATTAGCCGGTCAAAACTCAGAACTGACAGCTGGGTTTTCCACAGACATTCGGAACTAGTGGGACTCATTAGCTTATTTACTCAGGCGTGAATACGCGGTAGGAACTCATGGGACGTTTTTCCTAACCAATTTGTTTTCGGAACTCACGGGAATGGAACTCGTGAGACGGAACCCTTTATGACTGGGTGCTGACACAAATACTCATCGTCTCCGAACTGCTCCTCTACCGTACGCAGTGCCGCAGTGCAGAATGGTTTAAAATGTGTTCATATCCTTCCGCATTTAGAGTTTTCTTAAGCGCAATAAGGGCACCACATCCTAACCACGAAAAACACCCCCATATCTTTACACCTCTCCTCCGTACTTCACTCTTGGCACTATACATGATTGCAGGTAACGTTCTCCAGGCATTCACCATACCCAAACCCTTCCATCGGATGTGATTCATCACTCCAGATCACTCGCTTCCAGGCATCCATTGCCCAGTGGCGACGCTCTTTACACCACCTCAAGTGTCGCTTAGCGTCGACTACAGAAATGTTCGGCTTGCGCCCAATTCTTTTTGAACTCCTGGACTGCTGGTCCAACCACCCTCCTCAATTCTCGACGGTCCCTGTCCGTCATTAAATGAGATCTGCCTGGTCTTGGTTTACCTGCGGTTATTCTTTCACATTTCTGCTTCACAATCACATCACCTACAGTCGACTTGGGAAGCTTTAGAAGAGTTGAAATGTCCCTGATGGATTTGTTACTCAGGTGACATCCAATGACTACCCCACGTACGAAATCACTGAGCTCTCCTGACCGATCCACTCTGCTGTTACTGCTTTTCTACTGACAGCAAAATACTACTCGTCTCCTTTTATACTGGCGGGTCCAACTCTTGTGACATATAGGTCTATATGTATGTTGAGTGCTCAGCCTGGGGGCTGGTTTGGACCTCAACAGCTCTGTCATAAGCTGTCACAAGTGGCCCAGGCGTCACTGAAGAGGCGTACTAGGGAAATCAAGAGGGAGGTAGTTTTCCCGTTGCTTTCCTCGCTCAACCAGAAGTTGCTATTACAAATCAGTCTACCAAGCCCACTGAAATGCTCACATCAACCGACCCTAAGAGCAACATTTTCACGACATTCATAACAGGGATGGGCTGCAAAAGGAATGGCATTACTGCATCGCTCATACCTCGGTCATGTTCACATTGTCAAAGCCAAGGATAAGACAGACATCAATGAAAGTAACAGATTTGTTCTAGCCCACACTAGAAGACAGTGAAGAGCGAACACTAGGTCATGCCATGTCCGGATACCTTTGATTAGATAGCGTATGTATTTATGCATTATGTTTTACCACTTTGTTTCAATACGGAAAGTTTTCCCTTATAAATTACTACGTGTCCTCTTATTTCCTAGCTGAGATCTGGTAGCCCTACCTTAAACATCAGCTACATTTTTGTGTTTGATCTTAATGTTGTGGTACTGTACATTACTGTCTTTACTATGTTAATAGTAGTATTACAGTCTAGTACAATTAGGCTACTGATTATTTCTTTCGTTTATGTCCCACTAAATACTCCTTCGGTTTTCGGAGATACTGAGGTGCCGAAATTTAGTCCCGCAGGAGTTCTTTTACGTGCCAGTAAATCTACTGACACGAGGCTGACGTATTTGAGCACCTTCAAATACCGTTGGACTGAGCCAGGATCGGACCTGCCAAGTTGGGGTCAGAAGGCCAGCGCCTCAACCGTCTGAGCCACTCAGCCCGGCTTTTTCGTTCTTACTATTATGCCTAAAGATGAAGTCAGTGTAAGAAAATTATTAGTCAGCAAGCAAAAGTAGAAAATATCTTCGCATCTGTATATTTTCTCCGCCGGCCCCGTGATGTAGAGGTAGAGTGCCTGCCTCTTACCTGGAGGCCTCGGGTTCGATTCCAGGCCAGGTCAGGGATTTTTACCCGAATCTAAGGGCTAGTCCGAGATCTACTCAGCCTACCTACATGATTACAATTGAGGGGCTATCTGACTGTGTGATGGCGGCCCCGGTCTAGAAAGCCAAGAATAAAGGCCGAGAGGATTCGTCGTGCTGATCACACGACATCTCGTAATCTGCAGGCCTTCGGGCTGAACAGCGGTCGCTTGGTAGACCATGGCCCTTCGGGGCTGTTGCGCCATTGGCGGGAGTGGGGGTGTATATTTTCTCCGCTATACGGAGAAGCGTGGAATCATTGATATGTTTTTGGGCTAAGAAGACGTGAGAGCGGGTACAGATTCTTTGACTATTCTTCTCTTAGTAGCCTCTTACGAACTGCAGGGATACAGATAATACATAATCTTCACCACGACAACGCACCAGCGCACAACGCCCTGTCTGTGACGCATTTTTTAGCTGACAAGCGCATTCCTGTGCTAGAACATCTTCCGTATTCGCCTGATCTTGGTCCGTGTGACTTTTATCTCTTCCCAAAAGTGAAAAGTGTATTGAAGGGAACACATTTTCATTCTGTAGTACACGTAAGGGTAAAAACGGCAGAGGTGTTGGGCAGGATGACAAAGGATGACCTACGGCATTGCTTCGAACAGTGGAAGGCACGTATGCACCGGTGTATCGATAGGGGAGGGGAGTATGTTGAAGGGGATAAAAGTGTATTGTAACTTTGTTTGCAATAAATCACATTTTTCACATCAGTCTCGTTATTTAATTGCCGCACCTTTGTCTCCATTCACAGGGCGGATAAAGAGATCCGATAAATTGAGAGAAAAATGACTGTATCTACAAAAGAACGATAAGACTTATGCATTGTGAGAAAATAAGATTTATACAGAAACGTGTGTGGAGGTCATTTAGCAATAATCCCAGCATCCGTGCACTTCGGAGGAAAATGCGCCGCTAGAATCTTACAAGGGACCACCAAAAGATTCAGTCGGATGGGCTCGCTAGACAATAAATCCGCCCAAGAGGAAAGTAGTTCAGTAGTAGTCCCATGCTCGTGACACATTTTCCGAAAGTCTACGGGGAATTTAAGGAAGAGAGACACTGTTTGAGTGTGTGAGTCTATGAGAAGGCTAGCACTACACTTGTGTGCGACAAAAAATACAGCCGTACATTGGGTTGCTCCTCTCCCCGGTAAAGAAGAAACGCTGTGTTATGAGGGGAGCTCTGAGCGCCCCATTGGCGGCCACTGGCGGGAGGGAGAAATGTTTCTCTAGTGAAGCTCCCCCGTTAGCCACTGGTGGATCGCAAGAATCACAACGCCTGTTCTTTAGTGATGGCCGACAACGTTATTTTCATGTAACCGTTACCTGTGTCACTGGTACAAAAATGAACGATTATAAATAACAGTTACAAATAACGTTCCACAATTAATTACACATCTTACAATGTTAGGAGTAGGCCTACTGTTGTAAATGCCTTTTGGTAAAATTATCAATACCGAATTGCTTTCTGTTAGTATTATTATAATTTTTACAAGTTGGTTTACGTAGCACCGATGCAGGTAGGTGTTATGGCGACGATGGGATGGGAAAGGGCTAGGAGTGCGAAGGAAGCGGCCATGGCGTTAATTAAGGCACAGCCCCAGCATTTGCCCGGTGTGAAAATGGAAAAACACGTCTTCAGGGCTGCCGGCTGGAAACCACTATTCCTCGGATGCAAGTTCACAGTTGCGCGCCCCTAACGACATGGCCAAATGTATTATTATTATTATTATTATTATTATTATTATTATTATTATTATTATTATTATTATTATTATTATTTATGGAATACTACCTTCATATATTTAATTACTAAACAAATCTACATTTGAAGATATACAAATTTTCTTACACGAAATTGGATGCGTGGTTTTTTCTTCTCTTTTCTTGGTCTGGAGTATTCAAGTATGTGTGTTCATCCTTTGTCCTGTTTCTCTGTTTTCATGACCGGATGCTCTTCCTGACATCAGCCTCATCAGAGGAATTAATGAAATAAAATGAATGACGTGGTATATGATGTAGAAAGGGAGAGGGTGAAACCCGAAGTCGGTACATAGCCTAATCCTGTCGAATATCACCAAAGGGTTTGTTCAAGGCTTGATGTTTCCATCCGACGGACGAATCACCATCAACATGACATATGCCTTCATTCTATACGAACACCGCGTAGAGATTTGTTATTGAATCCAGGCTTTTGGCGCGCAGTCTGTCTGGAGTAATGAATTAATCATGTATTATTCCTTTCACCAGGGACTTGATCAGGATTGTTAAAATGTAGAAGTCCATTACGTAATTTTCACGTATTTTATTGTTATTGGTTGAGAAGAAACAATAAGTTTTCCCCATTCAGCGGTTGCCATAAGACAAAGCCTACTGAACAATGCGCGCGCGTGTGTGTGTGTGTTCATTCCTCAGCCCGAAGGCTGGTTGGATCCTCAACAGCTCCGCCATAAGCTGTCATAGATGGTCTAGGCATCACAGAAGAGGAGTACTAGGGAAATGAGGAGTGAGGTAGTTTCCCGTTGCTTTCCTCACCGAGCCAGACGTTGCTATTACATATCAGTCTGCCAACCACTGAAATACATGCAACAACCGACCCTGTGAGCAACATTTTCACACCAATCGTAACAGGGACTGGCTACATAAGGAATGGCATTACTAGCATCGCTCATACCTCAGTCACTTTGATACTGTTAAAGCCAAGGTAAGACAGAGACAGATCAATGAAAGTAACAACATTACTCTAGCCCATACCAGAAGACATAGTGCGGTGTAAACACTTGGTCTCGCCAGCCAAGGCCACTGAACACTATGATTTCGTAATTTAAAGTGAGGGACTTTGGAAAAACTTTATCGTTTAGGGTCCATTGAAATGATTGCGTAATATTGCAATAGAGTCTTTGAGAGCAGTAATTGCAATTCTTAATCTTGTTGTACTTACTGGTCGGCGCTACAGTCCATGTAGGTCCTTGGCCTCCTTAATCACCTGCCTTCATTCGTCCCGGTCCTCGGCTTTCCTTCTCCAGCATTTAACTCCCATCTTTCTAAGGTCATCCTCAACATCATCAATCCATCTTATATTCCACGTTGCTACTATATCATTTTTCCTTCTCTTAAGCCGTTTTTCTCGCCGGGTCGTCACCAAGTTATCCGCTTTTCCTGTAGAATGTCTTAAGGTATCCGTAGCATTTGTCTTTTTACAAGGTAGGGGAGTTAACCCTACGCCCAGCCCCTAACCTGGAGGACCAGGGTATCACTCTTAGTCTGGACCATCACCTTAGACCTTAGACCTATCCTGCTTGGGTGGCTCTACCAAGAGCATGTGCTCCCGCCGGGATAGCTCTAAGGATCATTTGAACACGCTGCTGCTGAACTTTTTTTTTTTTTTTTTTTTTTTTGTGGGCGAAGAATGGAGAGTCCCAGGGCGAACTATGCCCTTTTACTCATCTCTTTCCTAGGAATAGCCGATGAGCCGGAAGATCTCAATCATTGCACTGGCGGGGGTAAAAGCGATCTGTCTTGTAGGTGGAGTACCTACAAGTCAGAGGAGAAAACCCCCTCTTCGCTACAATAATTTGGAAAAAATATGCTTCTAAAAAGTTAGTGGCGGTGAAGAGGAACGTTAAGCCTCCAAACACCCGGTAAAATGTATTTTGCCTTCGTCAAGGTGGTGATACCTTCGGGAGGTTAATCCTGTTGTACATGATCAAATATTTGTCAAATTCAAGACTTCACAAGAATTTTCAGTACCGGTACTTTACAAGTTTACATGTCAAATCACTTGCAATACTTGACAAGTCTTGACAAGTCTTGTAAGTGAATTTGAACATGTTCTAATCGATCAAAGAATTGCCAAGTCTTTGAAAGAATTCATTAATGTAATTCAAGTATTAACGGTGCGCGCTATGCCGCTAGGCATGCTGGGATTGCTGGGGCGGGAATCAAAACAACAAAAATGGCTTCGTCTTCATGAACGACGGATGTTATGTGAGTATTAACTGCTAAACACGGGGGACATCCCTGTCTATATTCAGTGGAATACGTAGATAACCACAATCAAATGAATAAAACGGTAGCGTACGAGGAGATTGCAAAAGAGATATCTAAAAAAAAAAAGTGGACAGTATTTGTGTTTATTACATTATGGTAACCTACAACGCTATCAGCAATGTTTAATTTATGACGATCTTCGTATATTATTATTATTATTATTATTATTATTATTATTATTATTATTATTATTATTGAATTCCTAAGATGTTTTCAGATAATTGGATATGAATTCCCGTTGCTTTGTTGTCATTTTTATTCAGTTCATGTTAGTAAATGCAAAATAACACAACCTCTGCAAATGATGTTATGGCAGTAAATACACTGAAATTATTTTTGTTGAAGATTAAATGAAAATCCACAGCCTGTTTCCAGTCATTCGACCGGGTCAGGAATGGAATGAATGAAGCACCCATCTAGCGGCGAGGATAGGAAATGTGCCGGCTGCCGAAGCCTGTCGCACTCCTCTGGAGCAGTGATAAATGACTGACTGATGAAATGTTAATGGAGAGTGTTGCTTGAATGAAGGATGACAGGGAAAACCGGAGTACCCGGAGAAAAAACTGTCTTGCCTCCTGTTTGTCTAGCACAAATTTCACATGGAGTGACCAGGATTTGAACCGTGGTATCCAGCGGTGAGAGGCCGACGCGCTGCCACCTGAGCCACATTAATATTTTTCCCTTGTAAAGTATTGTTTATTGCACGTTTCGCTTGTTTAAGAATATATCCCACTGCTAGTCCAAGAAACACAACTGCTGTTTGCATTTCTTCGTAGTTCCATCTTAACATGGAGCATGGGCGGACGACCACGGGACCCTTAGCTGAATCCTGGCATTTCTTCCACTTACATGTGCCAGGCTCCTCACTTGCATCTCTCCTATATGACCTCCCTTGGTCAACTTGTTTTTTTCCGACCCCGACGCTATTAGAGCATTTTCACGTCCTTCGTGGCACTTTCTTTCTTTGGCCGATAACTTCAGGATATTTTTCTTTTATATAGAGGATGGCTGCCTAGTTGCACTTCCTCTTAAAACAATAATCACCACCACTACCACTTGCCTTTCCTCCATGTTGAAACAAAATGCTACGACAACTTGCCAAATCTTTTGAAATCTTGTCAAACTTTCAGCAGTGTTGTACAGTCTTCGACAAGATTTGGCAATTTTTCTTGTGAAGTATTGAAATGAAACAAAACTTTGATGGTGTACAACAGGCTTTTTTAAAAATTTTTATAAGTTGCTTTACGTCGCACCGAAGCAGATAGGTCTTATGGCGACGATGGGACAGGAAATGCCTAAGAGTGGGAAGGAAGCGACCGTGGCGTTAATTAAGGTACAACCCCAGCATTTGCCTGGTGTGAAAATGGAAAACCAACGAAAACCATCTTCAAGACTGCTGACAGTGGGGTTCGAACACACTATCTCCTGAATACTGGATACTGTCCGCACTTAAGCGACTGCAGCTATCGAGCTCGGCAACAGGGATTAGAACAAAGGCATTGTCCAGATGGAAGTGCTTGCAGAACTTTGCGAAGAAGCCTCTGATCGTACCTTTCGCAACGAACTGATTGACTTTGATGTTGTCAAGTTGAATCGGCCCCGTGGTGTAGATGTAGCGTGCCTGCCTCTTACCCTGAGGCCCCGGGTTCGATTTTCTCCCAGGTCAGGGATTTTTACCTGGATCTGATGGCTGATTCGAGGTCCACTCAGCTTACGTGATTAGAATTGAGGAGCTATCTGACGGTGAGCTGGAGGCCCCGATCTAGAAAGCCTAGAATAACGGCCGAGTGGATTCGTCGTGCTGACTACACGATACCTCGTTACCTGCAGGCCTTCGGACTGAGCAGCGATCGCTTGGCAGGCCAAGGCCCTTCAAGGGCTGTAGTGCCATGGGGTTAGGTTAGTTGTCAAATTGATACTTAAGACATTTTGTAGCAAATGATCGTTAGATGGAACATTTTTCGGTGTGCACATCAGATGGTTGTTCGAGGTATAACTTTTTTACAGTTAGTGGCTATTCTTATCTCAGGGTTGATGACTATGATACGCCTTGTGCTGCCTGTTTCCGAGATTCCATGGACTTCTTCGTGAACAAGAAAACCTTTACCTCTTGACAGCGACAGCAATGGTGTAGATCTCATTTCATGGTGCCTCAAATTACGCAGGTATTCGCCGTACGGCCAAGAACACAAAACAAGTACAAGTGTTTCATACTTACTAGCTCCACTTCAAATCCTATGCATGTGAGTTATTATGTGAAGTGTTGAAAAGAAAGAAATGATCACTTATGAACGTTATCAGTAAGGTTGGGATGTTAAGGAAAAGTCATTCATTCCTCAGGTCATTTTAGCCGAAATCTGACAAACGGTTATAGTGCGCATTGTTATCACCCAAATATCACTCTAAAATTTGTCACCGATGGAAGATAATAATTGCTTTCACACATATCAAGTGAAAAATCTGCGGCAAATTAAGAAATATTTGATTTTTGGAGAATATTATGTATACGTACTTTGCCACTTTACAAGTACATTTAGTGTTGCGCTCACAGTGACACACGTATATCTTTTATCTTACACTTTCAACAATTTCGTCCTTTCGTTTCATTGCTTCACTTGTCAATGACATCATTTCCTGAATTGTATCGCGATATGCAATATTTAATAGGCGACAAAATGGTATGGCCAATGTACATGAGAAAAAATCAGTGGACTAGTGATTTATTGGTCCAGGGATCGAGCTACTTTCGTTCGAACAGAAATAAAAATATTTATTGGTCCATGGATCATGCTATTTTTCTGTTGACTTCCATTTTGCTGTTTGAACTGGCCGCTCGAGTCATATGGACAATGATAATGAGAATCCACAGACATAGCACGCCCCTTCCACGGTGTTAGCCCTGGACCTGAAGAAAGTAACAAATGACGACACCAGCAGCGAATGGACAGAGATAATGAGAATCCACAGACATAGCACTCGCTTACTTGAAAACATATTAACCTGAATTTAAATTGAAAACCATGAAAATTAATATTCATTGAATAAAATACACAATCGTCGGACCTTGTACTCACACTTAGATCTTACCTGCTTACTTACACATACGTTATTTGAAGAGCGCCAGCTACAACTCAGTGCAGCAATAAGAGAATGAGATTCTTGAATGTCTCTAGGGTGTGGGGTAATAAGCTTACTTGTGACAACATACCGTATAAGTTCTGGGAAAAGGAGATTGGCGTTCGGTTTCCCCATTAAATTTGAGGTTAAGAAATTTTACTGTTTAAATAAAACGATTAATTAATTCGATAGAACAAAATATATTCTTGAAATAATTTCAATAAAAAATAGTGAGAACTGCTGCGATTAAAACAGATGAGAATATAAAATTATGACATTGCAACTGAAAGAAACTAGGCATGAATTTGAATTCTTCTTGACCGGACATTAAACAATTATACACGAAATTTATCCCTCACTGGTTCACTTAACTTCAACACTTTGAGTGTAATTACGACGTATTCCTTTGAATTGGTATTTGTTGTAGATGTATCAAGCCTAATTTGGTGTTGTATCATTTTTGTTTCACTGACGACTAAGTATCCATGTGATGACTTCTCGGAAAATCTATCCTTCTATGACTTCGTGGTAAGCCTTCCCGTCCGTATATCTTCAACTAAGTGAACGACCAACTGTAGCCTCACTCTCTCAATGACCAATGACTAATGATTCACTGAGTCCTCTCCTTCCCGTAGACTCCCTTTGACTTAATGACCGACTGAGGCCTCTCAATCTCGTTCACTCTCCGACCAACTGTGGCGTCTGCTTCGAATTGAATAATGACTGACGCTACAATATACAGCCACCTTTTATAGACATTCGTTGACACACCTACGCAATCTCCAGAAATAACTATGTTCTACTCCCCCCTCGCGTCAAATGTTTCACACTGTGACGAAATCGCCCGCGGCACCCTAGTAGATATCTCCAAAAACGTGAGCTCACCGCTAAATAAGCACGACGACGTAGCGATGACTTGGTAGTAACGCCAGCAGTATTGCACAATGTAGCAATGTCATATCCACATCTGATATACAGCAACTCTTACTGTACATGTTTTTAGTGTTAATCTACACACACGTATATATGCATACATTTAACTACAATCACGCAAGCAACACCATTACAATAATGATCGGAAAATCGGCGAAGTCTCGGGAACCGAAAAACTAAAACTTCTAGTGATCGGAAAATCGGCGAAGCCTCACCGATTCTCGGGTGTGAATTCATTAACGGTCACGAACGAAAGCAACCCCCGGAGTCGCAGATGACTAGCTCTATTTACGAATCTCAGCTGCGTGGTATTGACGAGAAGTTTCAACATGACGGAAGGAAAGGTTAACAGTAACAAAGAGAAGAGACTAAGGGATTTTTTTTCCAAAGGTGTTAACGGAGGTATGTTTCTTGTTTCACTGCTGAATGCAATGTAACCTGTCTTCTGAAAATTTACTATAATAAGGGTTATGATTAAAGAGATGCCGTAAAATAGAGTTTGTATATTTTTAAATATTGTTGAAAATAGTGTAGTCAGTATAAGCCTGTGGATACACATGATTCAATTATGTGTTACACATGCTCAAAAACGATATTCTCTATATCTCGAAATTTCGATAACTCGATATAAAATGTAGTTCCCGAGGTGATTCGAGATAACAAGGTTCCACTGTAAATGCATATTCCATCCTCTTTTATTTCGCTCATTTTAGTGATAAGTTATAAGGTTATATTTTGAGAATTTTTGTTCAAATTGTGGCGCCGTTTCTTTTACGAGGTACATGTTATCTGCGTCGACTTTCAAACACAGGATTTCAGAATACTTTAGTAGATTTTTTTTTTTTTACTGAAAGAAATAGGCAGCAGGTTTAGAAGATATGATTCCGAGAAAGAGATGATGTACATACGTACGCCGATAGATGCGAAAAAGCATGCTAATACGTCATGTTTGGTTACATTTTAGGAAAACAGAATGAGAACTGCAAGTAATACTCTAATAATTGCCACCTATACCTAAAATGTTTTAAGTCATATTTTACCCCCTTTTTGAAAGGTTTTAGGGCATATTTTCTTGCATATTTTCTGCGTCTTTAGGTCATAAACTTCCGAACCCTACTTATCATCATCAACTAAGTTAATGTAAATTATCAGTTTGTGATTTTGTTACAGGTATGTTATAGTATTATAGGTGTTATATTTAGTGTTCGACAGATTGAAAAGCTTTAAAGTTACATTACGGTTATGAATGAGAAGGGGGTTTTTACTCCTAGAATGTAGCTGGCAATGGACGGTGAGGCGGGAGAAAAAATATACTGTTCATGATTTCACAGTTAGAAGTCACGACGTGGAGAGGCAGTTACAATTTTATTTTTCGTTACGAAAAGTAAAAGTAACATCTTATTTGTATATCCGTTACAAATTGTAACACTTACGATTACGTAACCATGAAAAAATAACTGCTACGTTATTTACAGCCATTCCTACTGGTACCTGTTGCTCGATGACTTTACTCCGTTGAAAACATGGCGCACATGCGTTGTATATTTTTCATTTAAATTCCAAATCTGTTACAACGACTCCGAAAGAACCGCCAATCAACAGCCGTTATCGGCGATAGGCGCACAAACCGGCTCTGTTTGTTTGTTAAAAATATCATACCTGTAAGTTTTAGGCGGCACACGTACATGGTTAATTAAGAGGATTAAGTTAAAACAAAAAAAAAACGTAACTGAAATACGTAGGCCTACTATAGGCCTATTTACAGTAGCCTACAATATTTGTGCAGTGGGACTGCGAAGAATTTAATTGGCTTTCGCTTGAAGAGTAGGTCCACTGATCGGCACATTATTTATTCTGTGTTGCTTAAACCATCCAAGTAAAGATTCTTCAATATCTTTCTGCTCAGATGATCTCGCCCGCATTATTTTTAAAGAACTGTCGACGAAAAGAAACTGCCCTTCCAAATTTTAGAAATCGTTCCTTCGCTATGCTGACGTTTGTTTTCCTATTATGTGTGACTTTTCAATATTAAACACTTTCCTTTTACTTTGCAAAGTCTTCACAGCGATGTTCACCTTGACTATTTGACAGACTGATTTTAAGTTTACAATAATAAGTGTTACATTGTTGTGAGCAATCCCCAAGTATATAACAAACAAAATCAATATTGGACGTTAATACCGATACATTTATCCGAAAATGTGACCAAAATACGCCGTTTTACACGATATCTCGTAATAAGCGACGTCGTACTAAGCGATTTTTTTTGTTTTTTTTTTTTGTTTTTGCTAGTTGCTTTACGTCGCACCGACACAGATAGGTTTTATGGCGACGATGGAACAGGGAAGGGCTAGGAGTGGGAAGGAAGAAACCATGGCCTTAATTAAGGTACAGCCCCAGCATTTGCTTGGTGTGAAAATGGGAAACCACTGAAAACCATTTTCAGGCTGCCGACAGTGGGGTTCGAACCTACTATCTCCCGAATACTGGGTACTGGCCGCACTTAAGCGACTGCAGCTATCGAGCTCGGTAAAAGCGATTTTTTAAAATACAGTGTTTATATAGGTTTTAGACAGGACCGTTAGATTTCACCGTTATAGCTCAAGGAATTTTCCTTGTAAGTGATACATGCGCTGCGGACCAGTATTTCTCCCCTCACATAACAGTATTTCGAGGCGCTCCATCATCCGTGTAAGCCGTGTATCTCCGAAGAGATAGATGGTTTGAGGTGTACCGATACCGGTGCGTTCTTACGCTCTTCTGTCGTTCTAATATTTTAGCTTCTGTATAGGCTTGATTTAATTTTTAGGGTATTTGATGGGTAATGGTCATTTATGCTACAAATTTTAGTTTGCGAATATTTAGATGTTATTGGAAATAGGAGGAGGTCACAATTTGTTTCGCACGTCACATGGCTGACACAGTGATAAGGCGACACTCTGGAGATAAAAATATATTTTTACCTAATGCATGCATTTTCACGAAACTTTGTGGGAATGTCACCTACATAAAAGTAAATATATCACGAACATTACTTTCATATAGAATTAGTAGTTTTCCCAAAATATTTTTTGAAATTTTTAATTCCATTTTTAATGCAATTTAATTAACATGTTAATATAAATTCGTAATTAGGTAAATAACACTTCTTTTAAAAGCTATTTTGCTTAATGTCGCACCGACACAGATATGTCTTATGGCGACGATGGGACAGGAAAGGTCTAGGAAGTGGTAGAAAGCGGCCGTGGCGTTAATTAAGGTACAGCCCCGGCATTTGTCTGGTGTGAAAATGAGAAACCACGGAAAGCCATTTTCAGGCCTGCCGACAGTGGGGCTCGAACCCACTATCTCCTGATTACTGGATACTGGCCGCACTTAAGCGACTGCAGCTATCGAGCTCAGTCTTTTAAAAGCACTACGTTTCGATTTTTCTGTACATAATTTATATAAGGAGATACAGCGTAGGCCTACTAAAGTTTGTGTAATTTTTACGTTCTAAAATTTTGGACTTAAAAATCCCTACTACTTGAAAAAATTCTGCAATAAAAATTTCCTTACGCAAGTTTCTTAATATAGCTATGATACATATACCATAAAATTTTGTTACATTTGGCAGAATAACATGAGAGAAAAATGGGATTTAAATGTAACATTGCAATTGGTAAAGAAAGCATTATTACTGTGATAAATTGTTTGAATTCAGCGGAATAACTTCGTGATAAGAAACTCAATCCTTTCAATTTCAGTCATAATTTTTTTTCACCAAGATGAGCAAAATATCTCCGGAGTGTCGCCTTAAGTTTACCAGGCTGACGCAGAAATTATTTGGTAAACGGCATGTGCTCAGGCCTGGATGGTTGCCCATCCAAGTACTAAACATGCCGGATATTGCTTTTGAGGATGCAAGTACTGATGCCGTATATTTGGCCCTAATTATGCTTGAATACATTTTTAGATGTTAGTGGGTTCTGAATAAGCAGCGTGTTATCGTTTTTTGCGATACACCCGTCTTTGATAGTATAGCTAGGCTTTAGTTGTAGAACAAGTGAGAATTTGATGCGGCACGCAACGACGATGTACTCATACTATAGAAGTGGTGGTGTAGTATTACTCACATTTCCAACGCCCAAGGTAAATTTCTCATTTGTTGTAGCCGCTGGCTTGGCAGGTTCGATCCTGGCTCAGTCCGGCACGTAAAAGAACTCCCGCGGGATGCAATTCCGACATCTCGTCTCCGAAACCCGTAAAAGTAGTTAGTAGGACGTAAAATCAATAACATTATTATTATTATTATTATTATTATTATTATTATTATTATTATTATTATTATTTATTATTGCTATTTGTTTTACGTCGCACCGACACAGATAGGTCTTTTGGCGACGATGGGATAGGAAAGTACTAGGAAGTGGACGGAAGCGGCCGTGGCCTTAATTAAGGTACAGCCCCTGCATTTGCCTGGTGTGAAAATGGGAAACCACAGAAAACCATCTTCAGGGCTGCCGACAGTGGGGCTCGAATCCAATATCTCCCGATTACTGGATACTGGCCGCACTTAAGCGACTGCAGCTATCGAGCTCGGTACTACAAAAGTGCAGTGACGTAGTAAATTCCAATGGATACTTCCAGTGTACACGGCAATTTACGTATGTATTATATTACTGTTAATCCTCCGCTAATTTGACTCTTGATTTACCCTAAAGTCCGCCTCAGTGGTGTAGTAGTGCGATTAGCTGCCAATCCCACAGGCCCGGGTTCGATTCCCTGCTCTGCCACGAAATTTGAAAGGTAGTACAAGGGCTGGAACAGGGTTCACTCAGCCTCGGGGGGTCAACTGAGTAGAGGCGGGTTCGATTCCCACCTCAGTCATCCTCGAAGTGGTTTTCCGTGGTTTCCCACTTCTCCTCGAGGAAAATGCCGGGATAGTACATAACTTAAGGCCACGGACGCTTCCTTCCCTCTTGCTTGTCTCTCCCTTCCAATCTTCCCATCCCTCCCCAAGGCCCCTGTTCAGCATAGCAGGTGAGGCCGCCTGGGCGAGTACTGGTCATTCTCCCCAGTTGTATCCGCAGACCCAAAGTCTGAAACTCCAGGACACTGCCCTTGAGGCGGTGGAGGTGGGATCCCTCGCTGACTCCGAGGGAAAAACCGACCCTGGAGGGTAAACAGATTAAGAAAGAAAGGAGAAAGAAAGCCGATTTACCCTAAAACAGTTATTATCTTTAATTTAAGACAGAAGGAAATTCGATGCATATGATTCGCTCACATAACCCGGCAACTGTCCCAAAACCTTCTTCTGAGCAAACTCACGAACTCTGCAAGTTAGAATCCAAGATGGCGCGGCTCGCACATCACAGCGTGCCACATGAACTTGAGAACTTACTCCGGCTAGTGACAAGACCACTGACTGTATTAGATAGTGACAAGACCATTGGGCTGAGGGGAAACAAATGTCGTCTGGGGGGCCTTTAAATCCCAGGCAGCCGTGAAGCGGCCTACAGGATTCTAGTAATCTCTGGAACGGTATTGTCTCCTGCCTGCAATGCGATAACTCAAGGTCGCCTCAAAGAATCGACCTTAGATGCCTCCACCCACTTTCTTGTGTTTCCTGAGGGGAGAGTTGCCCAGTTCGTGCAGGGGATTAACTGACCCTTTTTCCAAAACTTATTTTTAGCCACTCGCAAACAGTTGTGAGTCCGAGACGTCGCGGAAGAATGGTTCTGCCGCCAACCACGGACGTTGTTCGTTCATGGCATCAACTGCTGAGTTCCGATTACCGTTCCGCTTGCTCGCTAATTGAGTTGCGTTTTGCTCGTAGCAATGGCAAATATTCCGTCAATAACGTTCACAAACATTTCACGAGAATAATCTGTTCTGTTCGTAAGTTTCGGAAAAAATACTCCGAAGATTTGAAATCAATTTAAACTGTATTGCACCGAGCAAGTGGTCATGCGGTTAGGGGCGAGCAGCTATGAGCTTGCATTCGGGAGATAGTGTGTTCGAAATTCACTGTCGGCAGCCCTGAAGATGGTTTTCCATTTTCACAACAGACAAATGCTGGGGCTGTAACCAAAGGCCATGGGTGTTTACTTCCCACTCTTTGCCCTTTCCTTACTCCTAGGTCGCCATAAGACTTATCTGTGTCGGTGCGACGTAAAGCACGTTATGACAAAAAAAAAACCACCATACTGCAAGCCGTGTGCGGGAAGAATGTAGAAACATGGACGATAAAAAACGATAAGTAATATCAAAATGAGTTAAAGACAAATGTGTGACGTTAACTAAACAAGCATTTTAATACTTTCGTAACCTCCTTTGTTTATATAGCCATCATAATTTGTAAGCTGTCCTCTTTAATAAGGTTCGGAAAGAAATGTCTGGGACTTTGGAAATGGGCCTAACTCAGACCAAATTACAAGTCATGCAAAGGAAGAAGGCAGAAACGAGTAAGATAATGAAAGAGATAAATAATATGAAGATGACAATGAATCAAACATATAACTATACCGGTATATATTTCAATGAAACGTCTGCCCGGCATTTCGGGTGACCATGAAGGCCCAGAAAGAAAGTTCGTTCATTGCCTTTCTTGTTTATGAACTCGCCACGCTAATAGGTAGGCTCAGAATGAGAATAGTCAAGAGCAGCCAGTCTTGTTTTCTAACATCAAATTTTGTATGTATGAGGAAATTTAATCCAGCGCAGCTTTAACCACGATAAGGTAGGCCTACATTACATTCTTAGACAGTCGTTTGTTGTACAATCCGGTCGCGTGATGTAGGAGTAGCGTGCCTGACTTTTTACCTTGAGGCCCTTGGTTCGATTCCCCGCCAGGTCAGGGATTTTTACCTGGATTAGAGGGTTGGTCCGAGGTTCACTCAGACTACGTGTTCAGAAGCTACCTGACGGTGAGTTAGCGACTGTGGTCTAGAAAGCTAAGAATAACGGCCGAGAACATTCGTCGTGCCAATCACACGACACCTCGTAACCTGTAGACCTTCGGGATGAGCAGCGGTTGCTGAAAGGTGAAGGTCGTTAGGGGGTGTTGCGCCATGGGGTTTGCTTTTGCTTTGGTCTGATGTATACAAGTCTCCTATGCCACACTGAAATCCACGGTTAACCTACTAGTCTTAAAAATGCTTTCAAATTCCACTTCCAAGGCCTTTCCTATCCCATCGTCGCCATAAGACCTATCTGTGCCGGTGCGACGTAAAGCAAATAGCAAAAATAGTTGCACTTTAGTATATCTTCTGTTTGTGAAGTCTTTCCACAATTGAAATTCTTTACTTTGATTGATCATGATTTATTGAAGTTTTCCAATCCTTGCCGATCTGTTGACTTTTCAGTATTATTCATTAATTAACATTATTGGTCCAGGGGTCATGCTACTCTATTTTTGGGGAAATACATGATTTAGTCTTAGGTCTTGCTGTTTTCGTAATATTATTATCGGTCCAGGGGTCATGCTATTTTTGGTGAAATACAGTTTTCGTAAAATACGCTCAATGTCCTCGCTAAAGAAAGCAAAGCTAAGCAAAGTCATCTTCGTACAGGCCATGAAGGCCCTTGGAGGGGTGGAAGGTAAAGGGTTCCACCATTTGTAACCTCGGCACATGATGGGATGGAGTGGTTAGCTCTACGCCCGGCTGCCTTTGCCCCCAGGAATTAACCTGGTACTCATTTTTGGTGTAGGCTCCGGAAGTGGAAATCTCGTTTCTTAAATTTTACGACTTCCTTACGGGGATTCGAACTCACGTCCTTCCGGGCGAACCGAGCACGCCTATACCGTCTCGGCCAGGCAGCCCCTCTCGCTAAAGAAGGTTAGCAATAATTAAGGCTCGGAAGTTGGTCTGGCGGAAGAGCAGGCTTCATAGCCTGAGTCACGCCAAGTAAATAAATAAATAAATAAATAAATAAATAAATAAATAAATAAATAAATAAATAAATAAATAAATAACATAAAAATATTTTTTCTCGAATGTCCGAAGACGAGGCCCAACATAATATATATTCATTCTGAGTCATTGTAGGCCAGAAAATGGTGAGTTTTATTTGTCCTTGTCGACCTTTTTCGGCGTTTCTTGGCTTATTGGTCCTTTTTAGCCTTTTTTAAAGATGTTAACAGCTTTGGTTGCAACTTCACCTCGTTTCGACTACATTTTTACTGCCCATTCTCAATTCGAATCATAATTAAGTCATCCATCTTTTCTATAGTAAATACTTTTTTTTTTTACACGTTGCTTTACGTCGCACCGATACAATGGCGACGATAGGACAAGTAAGGGCTGGGAGTGGGAAGGAAGCAGTCGTGGCCTTAAATAAGGTACAGCCTTTGTCTGGTGTGAAAATAGGAAACCACAGAAAATGATCTTCAGGGCTGCCGACAGTGAGATTCGAACCCACTATCTCCCGAATACTGGATACATAATGTTTGAACCAAATCGGAAAAAAGAGAAAAAGAAATGAAAATGAAGCTAGTGCTTGAAGAAAACCAGGGGTATCAAGTGAAATATTGAAAAGAGATAATTTTGATGTGAGTGGTTTTGAAGGGGAAGATCTCGAACCTTTAACATCGGTTGACTTGGAGAGAAGTTTCTCGATATTTCGCAACGTGCTGTTAGAAAACCGACGAATCTGTACACCTAAGAACCTGGAGATGACTATTGTGATATACTGCAAAGCACCGGGTGAGTTGTCCGTGCGGTTAGAGTCGCACGCTTGCATCCGGGAGATAGTGGGTTCGAATCCCACTGTCGGCAGCCCTGAAGATGGTTTTCCGTGGTTTACCATTTTCACACCAGGCAAATGCCTGGGCTGTACCTTAATTAAGGCCAAGGCCGCTTCCTTCCAACTCCTATGCCTTTGCTATCTTATCGTCGCTATAAGACTTATTTGTGTCGGTGCGACGTAAAGCCACTAGGAAAAAAAAAACCCCTGCAAAGCCAGCTGAAGAAAGGTTCCCAAATTCCAATTTCTGTGACGCTAGTGTGTTTCCAACCAGTTATACTGATGTCAGTTTCTTTCTCCAGGATGTCCACTGCTGGTTCGCTGAATTCATTCTAGGTGGAAAAAATATTTCATTCTAAATTCTTCAAGTGATTTTTTAACAAGCATGGAATTCCTTTTTTTTAGATGATGTTAATCTGAAAATATATACTCTCTGAAAGAAGCATTTGACTCAGACATTTTTGCGCTATATGTTGCATACCACCAGAATTTTGCACTTTTAACCGTTGTATTTCTCCCCCACCCGTGTAGTCACCAAGCGCTTTTTTTTATTTGTCAGTAACTCTCAGGACACCGATGAATAGGAGGGTATTTTTCACCCTGGGGCTCCCATCTGTTCGATGCCATTAAAAAAAAAAGTCCGCAACCATTTTCGAATTAGACCAGCGGAGCATCATGTCAGGACGAAGAAAGGGAGGAAAAGTGAAGGGCAAGTCCAAGAATCGCTCCAGCCGTGCAGGCCTGCAGTTCCCTGTTGGCCGTATCCACCGTCTCCTCCGCAAGAGAAACTACGCTGAGCGAATGAGTGCTGGGGCTCCAGTGTATACCTGGCTGTAGTCGTGGAATACCTGGCAGCTGAAGTTCTTGAGTTGGCGGGCAATGCAGCCCGTGACAACAAGACCAACATCATCCCTCGTCACTTGCAGTTGGCCACCCGTAACGACGAGGAGTTGAACAAGTTGCCGTCCGGAATGACCAATGCCCAGGGTGGTGTTCTGTCCAACATCCAGGCAGTGCTCCTGCCTCAGAAGACCGAGAAGAAGGCTTTGGCTCCCTGGAAAAGAAAATAAATAAAATAAACGGCCCTTTTCAGGGCCACCAACTCCTTAAGACAAGAGCTGTTTGTCTTTTATGCTGCTATAGCTATCTTAGCAGAAGTATGGAAACATCTTTAAATAATAGAGCAGTTCATACAATTCTCTGATAATAATAATAATAATAATAATAATAATAATAATAATAATAATAATAATAATAATAATAAGAGACACTGTAAATATGAGGGTTTCTGTAACATTAGCCAGGATAGTGGTGGTGGTGATTACTGTTTGAAGAGGAAGTACGACTAGGCAACCATCCTCTATAACACTAATCTGAGAGAAAAATGGAAGGGATCCGACACTTCGAAAAATGAAGATATCGACCAAAGAAAGACAAGGGCCAAGAGGGCGTGAAAATGAAGGACTCCCTAGGCCTCGAGTGCTCTAATACCGTCGGGATGGGAAAAGAACAAGAGTTGACCAAGGGAGGTCGAATACTATATATGAAAGTGAAGAGCCTGGCACAAGTAAGTGGAAGTAATGCCAGGACTCAGCTAAGGGCCCCGTGGTCGCCAACCCACGCTCCAAAGTTCAGATCCCCTGGGGCCCCTTTTAGTCGCTTCTTACGACAGGCAGGGGATACCGTGGGTGTGATTCTACCGCCCCCATCCACAGGGGAGGAGAAAGCAAGTTATTTACAGTATTTATTTATTTATTTATTTATTTATTTATTTATTTATTTATTTATTTATTTATTTATTTATTTATTAAGTGGAAAAGGAGTAATGCAGCTCCAGGCCGCAATTAATTTTTAATTTTCAGAAGGGAAGGAAGAAGGAAGCCTTCGTCAAATACGTAATTAAAATTAAAATTATGTCCTTTTTGCCAGCTTTTAGGTCCTCTTTTTGATATTTTTAGGTCTTTTTTTAGGGAATTTATAGGTGTTCAACTTCCGAGCCTAGTAATTACTGCATAAAAATACAGGGTCTACTTATTATATTCTCGACACATTTCACCTCCATTTTCGGACCTGAACCACCAGCGCTAGTCATGATGGCTAAAGACAGATATAGCACTCCCATTCGTCGGTGCTATCCCCGGATCTCAAGAGAGGAAACAATAGGTGACACGATTAGTACGTTTACATGCAGGATTCAGATCGATCTGAGTACACTTCCCGTATTGAAAACGCCATGTAAACGGGGACTCAGTTCAAATTGAGTTCCATGTAAACGCGGATCGTATTGAAAACGACTGCGCACACACTCCATGTTTGTTCTGACGAAATCATCATCAAAGTTCTGTCGAAATAACAAATATAATAAGCTAGTAAATATATTTACCTGTATAAATGATCAGCAACTGCAATCATATAATAAGACGGCCAGCCCTTGCGATTAACAAAATCACGATAACCTTCTTTGCGGGGTAAAATTGGAACGTGCGTTCCATCTATTGGACCTGTTACGTTTGGAATACCACACTGCTTTCAAAACTGAAAGTTATCTCCTGGGCTTCTACTGCATTTGGCGTTTTTAAATTCTAAGAGGTGATATCAATTTTACTACAATTCTGGATCGTTCGTATACGTCGATGTTGCCTGGCGGATTCAATACAATACGCAAATAGCCAACTACATGTAAACGGGGATCGTATTCAATACGGTAAGTGTGCTCAAATCGATCTCAATCCCCATGTAAACGTACTGGATGAAGTGCAGTGTCACAGAAGAAAGTCTTGTCTACAGCGAAATAAGCGTCATACATACATACGTACGTATATTTCTCTAAGAGTAATGGAATATATTAATGGTGCACTGCAAATGCAAACTCGTGTCCTCATAACGAGGTGGTGCAGCTCTTTTCAGGCACACCCCCATTTCAGATGAGCTGCATGTACCATTTCAACCACATACCAGCCCTCCTGCAATTTTTGAATATCCGGCAGTGCCGGGAATCGAACCCGGGCCCCCGAGGACGGCAGTTAATAACACTGACCGTTACGCTACGGAGGCGGACGATCCTGCACTAATTTAACTAATGATTTACGTGAAACCAATTATTATCCTGCATTTACGACAAAAATAATGATAAAATTCGATGGATAAGATTCGTTCACATAACCCAGTTGCCGAATTCGTGCGTTTGATTTTACCAGAGCAGGTACAAGTTGCCGAGTTCGTCCAAGCTCTGAGAAGTACACTCTATTGTTGTTCGGAGAATATAATCGGCATTTAATTCACACGTGAGCAAGGAAATTTTCAACATAAAGGAAAGTCTTCTTCTAATAGGCCATGGAGGTCCTGGGAAGTGTAGAAGATAAAGGCTTCTACTATTTTTAAACTCGGTATTAACGGGAACGAGTAGTCAGCTCTATAACTGGCCGCCTTTCTCTTCCGGAATTAACCTGGAACTCATTGTGTTGTAGGCTGAGTGAACCACAGGACCCTATACCTCTCCAGAAGTCGAAACTTCGTGTCAAAATTTCCTATTTCCTGACGGGAAATCGAACCGAGCACACTTGTACAGCCTCGTCTATGCATTTGTTGTTTTCAGGGTATGCAGAGAGGGATAACTGTTCCCCTTCTGCCCTCTCCAAGTACACGTACTTCTGGTTGAACAACTATGCTTTAGAGGAAGTAGTATTGAACCATTCAACTTACCGTTCCATCGTTGGTCGCCTGCCTCGGTTGCTTCAGTAGAGCAATATCGAACTCTTAGATCTTGGGGTCGTTGCGAGTTTTTTTCTGTCACTTCATCGACCAAACGATAGGGTTCAGAAGAGAGCCTAACTACTTTAAATGAAGAGCAAAAAGTATGCTTACTAAAATATTTATTCAAAGTAAATCACGATAAAAATATTTATTAAATTAGCCAGAAAAATCACTTTATACTTTTACAACGTTTTAACGCAGTCACAATACATGTGAGTTATATCTTTTTTATTATTGTTTAACATTATGTTTCAAAGAATGAAAATGAAGTGTAAAATTCGTGGACAGAAAAATCCAGACAACAAGAATAAAACCTGAGAATCGGGCACCATTGATCCAAACGATAACTAAGAGTTATCCACACGATCCGTGGAAAATCTGACCTTCAACAAGTAGACTTCCAGATTTAGATTTAATTAAGGCTATCCACCAGTCTACTATCCTATCGGATGTTGGAACATCCCCCGAATGGACCCTTAATCGAACCAAATCGACTAGCAGTTGCGGACGCGCTGCCGTCTGAGCCACGGAGGCTCACCCGTTTCTTAAAATAAAGCGTGAAATCGAAATTAAACAACATGTCCAAATAGTTGAATCTATTCATCAATATAATCTCAACACATATAGTGAAGCTCGCTAAATAAAAACAAACTTAACTCGCGTTTGATTTTACGTAATATCATTGAAAACAGTAATCACTACCATCACGATATCCACGGCATAACTCAAGTGTGAGGCTCCAATTGACCTATTATCTCAGCGTTCCAAACATGTATCACCGTGAACTGTCCAGTGAAGTAACTTTTCGTCAATATACTCAAGCTAAATTACCATTCCAATAAAATTAATTTTTCACACCCGCAGTGTTTCTAGTCAGCGGTAATTTCATCTCGTAAAGATACAGAATAGAATACAATTTACAATAATCAAGTGTTACCTCGACCGTGTGTCAGAATGTACTTTGTTAGTGAGTTCGGCTATCACAAAAAGCACTTTGCTAGTACCCCATATAACCGTCACTTAGACTTAATTACCAAAACCTACGGTCTCACATAAAATAGTAATTATGGGAAAACATCAACTCGTACTTAAAATAGGCGTTACAACGCGCTCACTTGGCTTTGACCACCTTTAAATTTGTCAGCTGTTCCGGATTGCTTACAGAACCTCGTCATCTTACACAGCCTATCTCAGGAATATTACGTCTTAACATACACCCTGTCACAAAAATTCCTCTCCGTCGAAAAACAGAGCCTGTTATTCTCAGCCTCCTGTTCATTATACATCAGTCATAAAAACAGGCTTACTGTGCCTTTAACATCTACCTAACTATTCTCATAATATTTCATTTCCATTACAATCCATATCTTCTTGTTTGAAACTTTTTCAAATACAAGCAATCCCATGACCAAACAACTTTATAAGGATCTCACAATTAACTTTTTTAGATTTTCCTGACCTCAAGAGCAAAAGAGCATACCGTGATTTTTTGTATCACAAATACACGGTGTCACAAAATTTAAGTTTTCCAAAATAAATGCCAACTTTATCATACTTCACTGGATTTCGGTATAAATCGCAAATCTCGCTTGACATCACTGCTGAACACATAATTTATCGTCTCAAATTTATCCTGGCGTGAATATTATTATTATTATTATTATTATTATTATTATTATTATTATTATTATTATTATTATTATTGGATAACTTGATATTTGACTTCATGACGCGGAATAAAGGTGCCGGTTCTGCGCATCGTTCCTTACCGCTAGAAAAGCATAGCTCTATCCCCAGCTTATACTTAAAATTAAAGTTTAATTTAACATTCACACTTAAAAGAAATCGAAGGGGACTCTGTGGAGGGGGTTTAGAATAACATCCACGGTATCCCCTGCCTGTCGTAAAAGACGACTAAAAGGGGTCGCAAGGGCTCTTAATTTGGGATCGTTGGTTGACAACCACGGGGCCCTTAGCTGAGTCTTGACATTGCTTCCACTTGTGCCAATCTCCCCACTTTCCTATACGACCTTCCTTAGTCAACACTTGTTCTTTTCCGACCCCAAAGATATTAGGTATTCGAGACCTAGTGAGTCTTCCATTTTCATGCCCTTCGTGGCCCTTATCTTTCTTTCGCGATACCTTCATTTTTCAAAGTGTCGGATCTCTTCCGTATTTCCCTCTGATTAATGTTAACAGTTGATGGTTGCTCAGTTGTACGTCCTTTTAAAAGAATAATCACCAACACAAGTGCTATGGTAACGGCGGCAGGTTTTAAACGTAAAATACATACTGCGTTTTAGCTCTCGTATTGGTTTGGACAAATGTTCATGAATAATTCAGCTATCATGTAACCATTTTATTACATATTTTAAAAATATTTGTAAAAAGCATGATGTAGCAAAGCGACAAGATGGAGGAAAAACAGCTTCGCTGGTATGGTCACGTCAGAAGAAGAAATGAACACCATTCATTACAGAGAAGTCTCTTGCCATCGAAGAGCCAAAGAGAGGAACAGGGCGCCCTAAGCCAACATGGAAACGAATCGCTGAGGATGCTTTAAGGAGAAGTGAAGTGCTATTAGATCTGATACCAGAACGTCGGACATCTCTCCTAGTCACCTTGAGTGAGCTCGGGAGTGCCCGTTTTATGGTGCATATACGGCCAGGGAAGAAGATGTAGCAAAGTAATCTGCGACATGTCCATGAAGGCTCTTGGTGGGGTGGAAGGTAAAGGTTTGCGGTATCTTTATCCTCGGCTCTTGGTTGAATAGAGTGGTTTCGAATTTGCCCGCAGGAATTAATCTGGTACTCATTTTTTGGTGTAGGCTGAGCGAAACCCAGGGCCATGCGCACCTCCGAGGGGGGGGGGGGGAGGGTGCAAATCTTGTTTCTTTAATTTTTCGACTTCTGACGGGGATTCGAACCACGTCCTTCCGGGTGGACCGAGTTCGACATTACCGCTTCGGCCAGGCAGCCTCTAATAAAGCTGTAGGTTTAATTGATTTTAAAACAGTATTTTATTTTATGTACCAGAATACTCTGTCCCTTAGGGCAGTTTCAGTACTTGGGGGAGTATTGTAGGTAAATAAATAAAAGTACCGGTAATCTGTTTACAGGCCGTGAAGGACCTTGGAAGGGTGGAAAGTAAAGACATTCACTATCTATAATCTCCACATTTGGAGGGGTAGAGTGGTTCTGCCTTTGCCCCCAGGAATTAACCTATTACTCATTTCTGGTGTCGGCTGAGTGAACTCCAGGGCGCTGTACACCTCCTGGGGCAGTAGCGGTGATTGGGAATTAGAAGTGGTGGGGGCACGCAATTTTATAGATAACAAAAAGTACCCGGGTCTGAAGGCTGTGGAGGGGGGGGGGGAACTAGGGACGAGGACATCAACATTGAAAAATAATATAGCTACAAAATGGTGGGATTTTTTATGCTCCCTGAGCGAATTTCTTTTTTTTTTTTTTTTTTTTGCTAGTGACTTTACGTCGCACCGACACAAATAGGTCTTATGGCGACAACGGGATAGGAAAGGCCTAGGAGTGAGAAGGAAGCGGCAGTGGCCTTATAATGAAGGTAAGCCCCAGCATTTCCCTGGTGGGAAAATGGGAAACCACGGAAAACCATCTTCAGGGCTGCCGACAGTGGGATTCAAACCCGCTATCTCTCGGATGCAAGCTCACAGCCGCGCGCCTCTAACCGCGCGGGCAACTCGCCCGGTGAGCGAATTTCGATGGAGACGTAAGGGTCGAGTCTAACAACTTTAGTGCGGTAATAATAGTACTATACAATAAAACTTTCACTAAAGAAACAGTAATTACGCATGTATTACAATTAAATAGAAGTTCGGCGTGATTATACTATTAAAATGTCATTTAGCATTTGACTGCACACTAACAAAGTAACAGGCACTACACAGAACTGCACAGGCACATTTACTAAGTGAGACTGCCAGACTGACGAATGCGTGCAACATCATACCTATGTGTCCATGACCTTGGCAAAAATATACCCCTACCGGGCGAGTTGGCCGTGCGCGTAGAGGCGCGCGGCTGTGAGCTTGCATCCGGGAGATAGTAGGTTCGAATCCCACTGACGGCAGCCCTGAAAATGGTTTTCCGTGGTTTCCCATTTTCACACCAGGCAAATGCTGGGGCTGTACCTTAATTAAAGGCCACAGCCGCTTCCTTCCAACTCCTAGGCCTTTCCTATCCCATCGTCGCCATAAGACCCATCTGTGTCGGTGCGACGTAAAGCCCCTAGCAAAAAAAACCCTGATACCCTTCCTCACAGCACATGATATAAGCTGCTGCGCGAGTCTCCGCTATCTACTGTGACGCTGTACGAATCGGTTAGGTGCAACGAACGACATTTTTCGCGTATTTCCTGTAAGTACACTGACTTAGCAAATGTCATGGGATAGTCACCCAATAGCGTGCAACAAATCACGGCTCAATTCAACACAGCCCGTGCTAGACACGTCTTCCAATGGACAATCCTTAGGAACATGGGTTCTATGGGGTATGGGAACCGGCGCCTCCTCTGGCCCTGCGAACTGCAGTGAGACGCCGTGGAAGTGAGTCGACAAGTTCCTGGTAGTCCTCTGGACGCAGCTGACACCAAATCGTTTGGAGAGCGGCCGCCAATGCTGGTCTGTTCGTGGGTGCATGATCCATGACACGGAGCCTGCGTTCCAGGACATCCCAGATATGCTCGATAGGGTTCATATCGGGGCTCGTGGGTGGCCATGGCAGTCGTTGGACCTCGGCTGCATGTTTCTGGAACCATTCCCGGGCGATGTGGCGGCACGTTATCATCTTGAAACACCGCAGAACCGTCTGGGCGCTGGAAGGCCAAAAATGGGTGGAGATGGTCTCCGAGCAGCTCAACATACCGCGTACCATTCAAAGTCTCTTCCAGAACAATTAGGGGGCTCATTCCATACCAGGAAAATGCACTCCAGACCATAACAGAGATACCAGCGCCCTGAACCACACCTTCGAGGCAGGCGGGATCCATCGCTTCATGCGGTCTGCGCCATACACGGTGCCTCCCATCGGCATGGTGCAGTTGAAATCGTGATTCGTCCGACCATATCACGTTACGCCATTGTTCCAGTATCCATCCCTGGTGACTGGCGACAAATGCGCGTCGTTGTGCCCGATGACGTTGGGTTAACAGTGGCACCCGTATGTGGCGCCGACTCCCATACCCCATAGAACCCATGTTCCTACGGATTGTCCACTGGGAGACGTGTCTAGCACGGCCTGTGTTGAATTGAGCCGTGATTTGTTGCACGGTTGCCCGTCTGTCACTGTCTCAGATGTCGCCGGTCACGGTCATCGTGGGTGGCTGGACGGCCGGTCGTTCGTCTGTTGTGGACGGTGACACACCGTATTCAACCATTCACGATACACCCTGGACACGGTTGATCGCGTGAAGCCGAATTCCCGCACCACTTCCAAAATTGCACTTCACATCCGTCGGGCACCGACCACCATACCCCGTTCGAACGGTGTCAGCTCACGACGACGTTCCATGTTACACCTGTCACATGCGCAGCCACTGCTCACAAGGTCTCCTATACAACTGCCGCTGGCACAGGGGGCGTGTGGTGCGCAGACAACACACCTGCCCAGCAATGCTCCGCTATCCCATGACATTTGCACAGTCAGTGTATTTTCCTTATTAATTAAATAAATTAAAGGAAAGACTTAGCTGAAGAAACAATGTTATGTTCAGTCTTCAACCCTAAGGCTGGTTGGATCCTCAACAGCTCCGCCATCAGCTGTCATAGATGGCCTAGGCATCACTGAAGAGGCGTACTAGGGAAACGAGGAGTGAGGTAGTTTCCCGTTGCTTTCCTCACCGAGCCAGAAGTTGCTATTACATATCAGTCTGCCAAGCCCTCTGAAATGCATGTACCAACCGACCCTATGAGCAACATTTTCACACCATTCATAGCAGGGACTGGCTGCAGAAGAAACAATAGGGATCTTAAAAATTACTTTTTTCTTGAATATGTCCTAGTTTCAGGCGATTTTTTAAGTAACTGTTAGGTTTTTCAGTCTGCCGAAACTTTTAAAAAAATCAAGTGGCTAAAATGGAATCTTTGTTTTCTTCCCCTCGCCCCGCCTAATCGCTGCAACTGTCGGGGGGTTGGAGATCTCGTTTGTTAAATGTTTCGACTTCCTGACAGGGAATAGAACCAACGTCCTCCTGGGTGAAGTAAGCACGACTTTACAGCCTCCAGTGGGCAGCTTCTAGATCACGGGTTTCCAAATGGCGGCCGTGGGCCAAATGCGGCCCGCGAAGCCATAGCTTGTGGCCCGCAAGAGGATTAGGAATGTGAAGAAAATTTACAAAAAGTATTTCTTAGCTCGTTAAAAATGTATTAATTTTTATACCTCTTACAGACCCAAGACAGAACTACTTCATTCTTTAATATTATTTCCTCTTTAATGTATTCACTTGATCTGAATATATAATTTCTAATTAAAAAAAATAAAATCCATATAGGTTATAACTCTTTTATGCAACTGTAAAAAAGTATTAAGCAATTAAAATTCTCAAACCTTCATTTCAAATGAACTAAGCATATTCCTTCATACTGGCACATCTGTACTATTTGGAGAATTTTACGAAAATTGGCCTATTATTAAAGTGTCGTCCGCGATCTTGTGTGAGGTTTCCAATGTGGCACACGAGCCCTCACAAAGTGGAAACCCCTGCTCTAGATGAAAGAAAGAAAGAAAGAAAGCATTTGTCCAAATAATGCCGTCCTAATGAATGTAGATTTGAAAGTTATTCCTAACATGTTTTTATTTCTTAATTGTATACAGATGTAGACATATTCTAGACCATGAGTTCCAAATCGTTTTCTACCATTGGGGCAGTAGCATGGAATTCGTTTCACGCTAGTGGCTTTACGTCGCACCGACACAGATTGGTCTTATAGCGACGATGGGATAGGAAATGGCTAGGAGTGGGAAGGAAGCGGCCGTGCCCTTAATTAAGGTACAGCCCCAGCATTTGCCTGGTGTGAAAATGGGAAACCACGGAAAACCATCTTCAGCGCTGCCGACAGTGGGATTCGAACCCACTATCTGCCGGATACAAGCTCACAGCTGCGCGCCCCTAACAGCACGGCCAACTCGCCCGGTATTCGCTTCACGAATCTCGGCCGCCTCAACTTTGAAATGTTCCCTGTAAGCATTCAATTGGCGATTTCGGAATTCTGATAAACCATTAAATTATCCCAAAATGGGCTTTTAATCATTTGGAGCCATTTATTGTCCATACGTTGCGTCATGTAATGAAAGAAAAACCTTTTTTTGCACTTTATCAAACCACAGTTTGCTCAAATGCTCATTATTTGAATTGGTTTTTACTTTATAGGCTACGTGTAGAACTCATGGAGACGAATCACGCATCATGCTTGCAGTCCGAGTCCAGTGCTACACTAATCGATAGCCGCGCGGCACCGCGAGTTTAGTACCTCAAGATGGGAGCATTATTACATCCCTCGATAACGTCATACCGAAGTGACAGTAGTTGCTATTGGTCCTTCCTCCTTAAAATGAGATTCCGAACACTGTTGGCGCACGTGTTGTCTAGACATTATCATGATTTAAAAACGCTTATGTTCTTGTATTTACTGCGTGCGACACGGCGACACATCATGATTGCTAGACCAAACCAAGCTCCACGGCACAACAGCCCCGAAGGGCCATGGCCTACAAAGCGACCGCTGCTCAGATCGGAGGCCTCCTGATTGCGAGGTACCGTGTGGTCAGCACGACACTCCTAGCCCTTTCCTATCCCATCGTCGCCATAAAACCTATCTGTATCGGTGTGACGTAAAGGAAAATATTAAAATGAAAGCTTCCACTCCTAGCCCTTTCCTATCCCATCGTCGCCATAAGACCCTTTGTCAGCGCGACTTAAATAAAATTGTGAAGCACAAAAAAGTACATTTCATTCACTTTGTGAAATGTTGATAGTTACCAACTTTTGAATCACCCTTATTATTTAAATGCAGTCAACCGAAACAATTATTTCAATGTAAAATGCTGTACGACTCATTCTATACCTTTTAACACCAATGTCATTATTTTTTATTCGAACTTTTCGTTATTCGAAACTGTGACCCCCACCTCCATTATTTTGTTAACTGAGGTTTTGCTGTATTTCCTAAGTTATTGACTTTACCGTAATAATACGGGTATCGCAAACAGAGAAGACGATATAAGTCGAACGCAGTATGTTCACTGTCTCTTCGTTCTCTGGCAGACTGCAACAATGAGGCGCTTGACTCCTTGAAGAGACTGCTGAGACTCATCGGTCAACTGGTACAGCACATGATCAGAGCAATCGCGACCTGTATCGATTGTGGAGGGGGGAGAAGGGGCTGCTACCTGGCGATCAATGCACGGCTTGGAGTAACGTAACATTTGAAGGCCAAGTGCCTCAAGTAGTCTTGTGGACACACTTGTTAACAGCTCTGTGATCGCTACAAGGAACTTCAGTATGGTGCCCTGGACGCGGCAGCGTTGGATGTCGAGTTCCGAGCTAATGTTGTTGAAGTCATCAGTCCATAGGCTGGTTTGATGCAGCCCTCCATGCCACACTATCCTGTGCTAACCTTTTCATTTCTACGTACTGTTGCATCCTACATCTGCTCTAATCTGCTTCTCATATTCATCCCTTGGACTACCCTTACCGTTCTTACCGCCTACACTTCCCTCAAAACTCAGCTGAACAAGTCCTGAGTGTTTTAAGGTATGTCCTAACATTCTATTTCTTCTTCTGGTCAAATTTAGCCAAATCGATCCCCTCTCACCAATTCGATTCAGTATCTCTTAATTTGTGATTCGATCTATCCACCTCACCTTCAGCATTCGTCTGTAACACCACATTTCAAAAGCTTCTATTCTCTTTCTTTATGAACTAGTTATCGTCCATGTTTCACTTCCATACATTGCCACGTTCCAGACAAAAGTCTTCGAAACATCTTTCTAATTCCTATATCAATGTTCGTAGTGAGCAAATTTCTTAAAAAGAGCCTTCCTTGCTTGTGCTAGTCTGCATTTTATGTCCTCCTTACTTCTGCCATCGTTAGTAATTTTGCTACCCAAGTAACAATATCCATCTACTTCCTTTAAGACTTCATTTCCTAATTTAATATTTCCTGCATCACCTAACTTGTTTCGACTGCACTCCATTACTTTTGTTTTGTTTCATCTTGTATTCCGTCTATACCATTCAGCAGCTTCTCGAGATCTTCTGCAGTCTCGAATAAAATAACAATATCCCGAGCCAAACCCTGTAATAAAGTTATGGAGTAATTTATTATTAGGGGGCGGGTGTTGTTGAAATGTCATATTTTTAAACTTTGCATTAGAACGTTGCTTAGTAGTAAGGGGATTCATTCTAGTGTATAGCGGAGGATAATAACGCGTTTTTATTTTGCATTACTTTGCACTTATGCCGGGCTGAGTGGCTCAGACGGTTAAGGCGCTGGCCTTCTGACCCCAACGTGGCAGGTTCGATCCTGGCTCAGTCCGGTGGTATTTGAAGGTGCTCAAATACGTCAGCCTCGTGTCGGTAGATTTACTGGCACGTAAAAGAACTCCTGTGGGACTAAATTCCGGCACCTCGGCGTCTCCGAAAACCGTAAAAGAGCAGTTAGTGGGACGTAAAACAAATAACATTGTTATTATTATTACTTTGCACTTTTTGTCCATTTGTGATGATTTGTCATTATTTCATCTTTCAAGAAGGTTTTAGGTCCCAAAAAAAGCATTTTGAAGAATGTATGGATAACTTTTAAATGATTTTTTAAAATTTAAGCATGTATTCTTTACTGGTACTACTGCCATCACACTGTAGAGTTCGTTTAAGTTTCCCGTTGAGGGCCAAGTCAATGAATATTGAATTTTCACGACTGCATTGTAATCGGAACCGACTTTCAACCCATTAGGTCGTGTTACGTACATTTACTACGTGTTGAAGAGATGTTAAGTACCAGACCTGTAGCTTAGATCCTTTCCAACAGAACAAAAATGGCCTAGGCCACCATAGCTCAACTGGTAGAGCAACCGACGCGAAATCGGGAGGTTGTGGGTTCGGATCCCATAGGTGTCTCGTTGGCCATTTTTGTTCTGTACTTAACATCTCTTCAACACGTACTAAATGTACGTAACACGACCTAATAGGTTGAAAGTCGGTTCCGATTACAATGCGGTCGTGAAAAGTCAAAATTCATAAATATAAATAAACCTTTGTATAGAGTGTTTCTGTACGGTTGCGAAAGCTGGACATTAGGAGAGCAGGAAAAGAAAATACTGGAGGAAATTGAAATGTGGATCTGGAGGAGAATGCAACTACCACTACTAAAATTGTTTTCATTCCTCCCCTTAAAGGGGAGGCGGCCTCTTAGACGGTGACACCGCCTCTCAGGCCGGGAGATTTGTTCGGTGAAGGAGATGTTCGTAGAAGGTGAGGGGGTTGGAGGCTGTGGCCTATACTATGAACTGTCCCGGCATTCCCCTTAGTGCAGGAGAATGGAAAACCATTCTCAGGACAGCCGACGGTTGGGGCCTGCCGTTAGGTCCACCCCTGTCCCGTCTCCCGAATGCAGAGGCGTAGAGCCACGGTAGAGCCGTGGCCACCCCTCCTCTGCTCGGTTGGCCGGTCAGAGTGCAGAGCTGTTGGACCACGAACCAACCGTGGCCACTTGAGGGTCGAGACCCACTCTGCATCTACCGACCGAGAATGCAAGAGGATAAGTTGGGCTGTAATGAAGAGCAACACCGAAGTCCTTAGAGAGATAGCAGAAAAACGGAGTCTGGTAACTAAAAATTGAAATACGGAGAATAAGATTTATTGGTCACATTCTGCGGCATGAGGAGTTTCTTTGTAACATAATTGAAGGACGAATTGCCGGGAAAGAGGAAGAGGACGACCCAGGCCCGGTTGTATAAAACTTTTGATCTGAGTTTAAAGAGGAAAAATGGCTGCCAGTCAAGTTGAACTTCGATTTTCCGTTGTATAAACGCTAACCTAAGATCATCTCGTCTTGATCTAAGTTCAGATTTGACTGCCGAATATTCGTCGGTTAATCTCCTTGAACTTAGATCATTATCATTCATATTAAACATTGAACTAGACCTGAAGACTTGAGAAGTGTTTCCTTGTATCGTATATGCGTAAGAATACCGTACCTTAATAATATCGAGGTGCGTTATAAATATATTGAATGCTAGTAGTTAAATAATGCTAAAGATCGCTCGATTTTTTCAGAAGTGAGGTTATGTGAATATCATATAAACAATAGCCTACTGCTATACCAACATGTTCTTACTTAGTTTTCTATTATGTTTCAAGTTTGCAAAACAAAGCATATATATTTTCTTTAGCAGGGATGTCAGATTATTCCGACTTTTCGTCTGATGAAGAGTTGATTTTACAACGAGCTCCTCGCGTCTTTCGGCACAGACGCAATCCGATTATTGAATTGTGTGAAATGTTCAAAATAAGATTTCGTTTATCGAAAGATGTTGTGGAACGACTGGAACTAAAGTTAAGGGACACACTACAAAAACCTAGTCAAATAAATTATCCCCTGTCACCCATGTGTATGTTCCTAACAACTCTTAGGTTTTATGCTACAGTAAGTTTTCAAATGGTTGTTGGAGAGCTCTTTAACATTGACAAGTCAACGGCTTTCTCTTTCAACTTTGATGTCACCATATAGGTTCTTTTATTTTATATTATATGTTTGTACCTTGATAGTACAATATCCACCAGATCGCCCTTTTCTTTCTGTGTGAAGTTCCTTCCATGTTTACTTCGCGAGATTACAATATTATCTTCTCCTTCTTCGACAGTCACGGCAATTTCGTATTTCATTTGTTGACAGTCACGGCCAGGTCAATCCCACTATTTAAGTATTATCCAACGGGCCGAGCTATTTCGTATTTCATTTGTTTTGCGGTGTTGCCACGTCCAATTTTTTGAACTCCGATTACATTTGAACTACACATGTGTAAACCGAGTTCAGTTTTATACAACGCGATGAAGTTGTAATCTCAGTTCATTTTCAGAACTAAGTTCTTAATTGATCTCCAGTCAGATGTCTTTATACAACCGGGCCCCAGAGTGTCTTATTTCAAAAACCTGCTTCTGAGGATGACCTGCAAGAGCTACACTGAGTTGAAAAGACTGGCTCAAGATAGACATCTATGGCTGCGGCGACAAGGCCTTCACTCGTAGAATATGATGATGGCATATGGTTAAATTATTTTTGCCAACCATAGGCTACTTCATAGCCAACCAAATTGACCAGCAGTTGTTGGTGACTAAAAAGGGTAAGGAAAGGATTTATTACTGTGAGACTTGTGTATCCGAAATATGTGCAAAAACACACAGTAGGCCGCTTCCTTCCCACTCCTATCCTTTTCCTGTGTCGTCATCGCCACAAGACCTATCTGTGTCAGTGCGACGTAAAGCAAATTGTAAAAAAAAATATATCATCATTTAGGTTGTTCTGCCTTTCGACAGATCCAATCATGGCTGTGATTAAAGATCTGCGTTCCCCGTGTACGGTCTGTCGAACGAAGGTAGTCGGTAGTCGTGTAGTTAAATCCTGCTCCGCTAGTGAGCGTGATCTGTCCGACCGCTTGGTGCTCGACAGTCCGAGCGAACGCACAACATTCATTCCGACTGATTCACATTCGCAGTCACTACGACATTCGTTGCGAACTTGGAACGGGAGTCCAAAGACTGAGCGAAAGAAAAACCTGAGAGGAAGCAATTCGGGTTAACAAATTAAGAAAGGATTAAGAGGGAAGTGTGGAAATACATCTTAGTAGTAATCGCTGCGAATGATAAACGTGCAGGATATGTGCCATGTGAATGTTATGCTTCGTCATTGGCGTTTGCATCTACTACCTCACATATGAAAGCACACGTGTGTAAAGTGCGTCCATTAAATACAGCACTTCATGATAGCAAACAAAACATTACACAGAATTGCGTTAAAATGTGTGCAACAGATCTCCGTCCCTTTACGGTTGTTTCGGGAATAGATTCCTAGATGTATGTTAAAATCGATTTAATGTTGGCGCATATTATGGACGAATACACGTTGCCGATATCCTTACTACAAGCATGAAGTAGTGCAAAAAGTGAGAAAGAGTTCATTGTTAGCACAAGCTGGGGTTGCGTGACCTTCTCTAACATGGGTACCTCAATCTAGAGGTGTGCCTGCCATATAACCTCGCAGTAGACCGAATATATAAAAATCTTGCGGCCTACAAAGTTACTGTACGCCTAGCCCCATTTAAAAAAAATGCTGCTATTGCGTTGTCAGATATGAACAGCCTTGATCATTTACAATTTTACTACATATTTTCGTCAGAATGTTGCCATAGGTTTCAGTCTATTTTGATGACGTTAGAGATTATTTTGACGAAAAAGGTCGATGTCTCCAGTTTCCTGGTATTTAGCTGTAGCCCTCTTGATTCTTTCGTTTAAAATGCAATATTTCAGCGTTCAGTCTGCAAGACCCTGAATGAACTAAACGCCTCCACTTTTTGTTGTCATCATTTTTCAACATTGTCCTCCCTGCTTTTCAATGCGCATGGTCCACGATGGTTAGACTCAGTTTCTAATATTTTAAAAATTAGGAGGTAGGGAACTGAACGAAACCACAGAGGTACTTGTAAACAGAGTATTCTCTTGGGTAACCTATCTTCCTCCAGTCGCCTCACATGACCGCACTACCGAAGCCAGTTTATGCGAACCGCTACATCCATCGAGTTCATTCTTAATTTAACCTTTATCTTCTCTTTCCAAGTACCCTCCTTTCATTGTTCCCACCTGTTTGTACCAGCGATCATTCTCGCTACTTTCATGTCTGTTACTTCTAACTTATGAATAATATATCCTAAACCCACCCATCTCACACTCTCGTACAGGAAAGTCGGTCTGAAAACAGATCAGTGTAAAGAGAGTTTCGTAAGAGAGCTGACTTCGAGACCTTATAGCTAGACGAGACTTGGTCGCAACTAAAACAAAGAAATTCCGAGGCGCCTGAATCTGTACTGTTCAGTCTTTGGACTGAACCATGTGTTTTCGTTACAGCCGACTGTGAGTTACGATTGCTCAAATTCCGTCAGATTCTCATATTCTTCCCCTTTCGCCAATATTCCTTCATTCTCACCCTCGCTCTTGCTCGTTCCTCCGAGAATAGTCTACTCTACTTGTTCTCCTTAGCTTCTCTTCGGACAGACCCTTTACCGCCGCATTTTCCTTCTAAACACTCATCTGTTTGCCAAATTTTACGCCTTGACCCTACAATTTTTTAGATTTAGATGGACTTCTTTCACCCATGAAACTTGTTCTCCTGGACGGCCAAGATCTTGTTTGCTATCTTCCTTTCTTTCCTGGAAAGCTAAAATCTTGCTTGCTCTCTTTCTGTTCTCCTAAAAGCCCGAGGTCTTCTTTCCTGTCGTTTCTCGTTGCATTCTTTTAACATGCCCATAGAAAGCCATTTTCCTCTTCTTCATTGTGGTTGAGGTCTTTCCAGAATTTTCACGCAACTCTAGGTTCGGTTTCATGCGGAATGCACATTCGTTGGCTATTACCATTTCTTTTGGGTTCCAGAGCCCTTCTTTCTTTCTTTCTTTCTTTCTTTCTTTCTTTCTTTCTTTCTTTCTTTCTTTTCCATTTTAGATAGTTCATTCATGGGAAGTGGCAAATATGTCTTGTTACAAACCTAGAATAGATACCTCAGTGGATCAGGGTGTCTATCTCATGATCGTAAGTTCCTGGGTTCGTTCCAGTCGAGGTATTCGATATTTTTAAAGGACAGCTAAACATGCCATTCTTATTGGTAAGTTAAAGATCTCTTGTAGCGCATTCGTCACTCAACAACACTAAGGGCCTATACTACGACTGTCAATAAACAGGCTGCAGTTTTCAAACTAGAAGTTAAATATTGTCTTGCCTATTACCAACGGATTTTAACTACGGTATTGTTATTACATAAAATCAGTTCATGGTCCGTATCGCACTTCAATAGATTCACAATTAAGTATTTATTTATTTTCCACCTAATTGATACAATGATTGCTTAAGGCAATTTAATGGTTGAGAGTGGTACATGTTTCGTATATTATCAAAATCTTCAGCCACATAACACTGTTTAGATGAAAATATATAAATTGACAAAGTAATGCTTCAGAGGAAGTGTCAATCTTATGTTATGTCGTAAGATGCAACAAGAAGAGGAACCCCCAGCGCTCTTAGTTAACCTATTTTTTGGTTAAGACCCCCTTCCCCTTTCCAATAAAGTAAGTACATCATATCTTTCTTAAACCGTTTGCTGTCCAGGGCCCTGTTTCTTAAAGATTTACACATGACTAATGAAATATCTTCACTAATAATATTAGTTCATTAGTCAGCTGATACAAATGAAGGTTAGAATCGGTCTGTTGCATATGTTCTTGGTTTGGGTTTGCTCCTCGCAGTAGGCTAATGCTTGACTACAACCGACTATTAATCCACATGTTCAAAAGGCTCACTTGATATTTTCGTTCTTATGAATTAGATACGGGGTGAAAATGGATAAAAGAAGTGAAAATAATGTGAGAGAAGAAAGTTACTTTGCAGAAAGTGATTGAGTTAAAGCGTCAACTATTCGCAGCCTTTTGCACACTATAACCCTCCTTGTTCCTTTTACTTTTTTTATTTCATGTGCTTTTAAAAATCTCTGAGATGGACTAGCAAAATCTTTGTTTACTACGCCCTATTGGTGGGGTGGCAGGATAACAGCCACGGTATCCCCTTCCTGTCGTAAGAGGCGACTAAAAGGGGTCCCAGGGCTCTCAACCTGGGAGCGTGTGTTGGCGAACATGGGGCACTGAGGTGAGTCCTGCCATTGCTTTAACTTACTTCTGCCAGGCTCATTTTCATCTACCCTTCTAACCTCCCTTGTTCAGCTCTTGTTCTTTTCCGACCCTGACAGTATTAGGTTGCGAGGCCGAGAGAGTCTTTCATTTTCACGCCCATCGCGGCCCTTCTCTTTCTTTAGCCGATACCTTCATTTTTCACAATGTCGGATTTTCCATTTTTCTATCTGATTAGTGTTATTATAGATGATGGTTGCCTAGTTGTAGCCTACTTCCCCTTAAAACAATAATCATCACCAGCATCATCTTGGTTTATTTGTGATATAAGCCAAGATTTTAAAGGATACCAGGAAGGTCCGAGCAGAACTGCACTAGAGAAACACAATGATACTGTGTATCACTACCAACCGGTGGAGTGCAATGCGAAGCTGCTGTTTCAAGGTTATGCTTCATTCCTTTCAGTGGAATGTTCTATTACCAATCCTATCAAGCAAATACTCAGTAGTTCTGTAATCTAATCTAAATCTCCCATTGTATCCATATGTTTGTTATATTCCAGTACAGACAGTTTTTGACGTAACATTTATTGAACGGTGAATACCTACACTCGTTCCTTATCACTATTTGAATCAGAGTCGACCATTTCAGTGATCTTCATGATTTTATGCCAAAATATTAAAATACCGCTCACTTTGGCTTCACTAATAATATGAATTATGTGTCAAAATACAGTCATGGAAATAATCCTAATAATATGAGTAACTCTTATTAGTCATGTTGTCTATGAAACAATTTACTAATATTGTTAGGAACATCTACTAATAATTTCGACTCATAAACTCATAACTAATATTATTAGCTAATAATTGTATGAAACATAATACTAATGTTATTAGTTAATGTTTTTGGTTTCTTACTAATAATATTAGTGAAAGATGTTTTATGAAACAGGGCCCAGGGTTGTTTTTTTTTCCTCGAACTCAACGGAGGCTCCTACCTCGACCGCCTCAAGGGCAATGTCGGGGAGGAGGGCCAGCACCTCGCCCAGGCGGCCTCACCTGCTATGATGAACAGGGGCCTTGTGGGGCGATGAGCACAAGAAAGGGGGAAGGAAGCGGCCGTAGCCGCATCCCGGCATTTGCCTGGAAAAGTGGTAAACCATGGAAAACCACTTCGAGGATGGCCTGAGGTGGGAATCGAACTCCCCTCTACTCAGTTGACTTCCCGAGACTGAGTGGACTCCGTTCCAGCCCTCGTACTACTTTTGAAATTTCGAGGCAGAGCCGGGAATCGAACCAGGGCCTCCGGGGGTGGCAGCTAATCACACTAACCACTACACCACAGAGGAGGACGAGTACCTTATTGCGATATGCTAGGCGACCCCTCCGTATCTATGCCACTGACCACCGCCATCAGGGTTTATTTACTCATTTCTGTGTAGAGGGCTGTGAAGATCAGGATTTGGCTAATGTCCAGTTAATGAGATTAATACAGCGACACTTAAACCGGATATAGTGGTATTGTAAATGCCCTTTGACCCACCCGTATCCTCAAACAGGTCTCCGAGTAGGTGCAACACTTCCAGTGCGGGACTTTCGATAAGACCTGCCAAGCCAGGGAGGAATTCAATCCTCCAGTTATTGAAACATGTCTGTACGGGACCCGAAGTTTCAAGATAACAGTTCTGGTGTGGACAAACCGGCCCGTAACAGTCGGGACAACACGTTATCCGTGGGACAATGTGAAGGTGGTCCATGTCGGCCATCTTGTCTTGGCTGTACGTTACTTTGAAGTAGAATGACCGGGTTACTGTACGCAGAGAAAAGATAAAAAACTAGTATTGTTGTAGTTGAGCAAGTAAAGCTACCGACACAAGACATCTTCAAGTACCATCGAACCTGCCAAGTTGGGGTCAGAAGGCCAGCGCTTCAACCATCTGAGCTACTCAGCCCGGCATTTAAGTAATTACTAGAAGGCGGATTTTTTTCTTAATTTTTTTACAATTTGCTTTACGTCGGTCCGGCACAGATAGGTCTTATGCCGACGATGGGATAGGAAAGGCTTAGGAGTAGGAAGGAAGCGGCCGTGGCCTGAATTAAGGTACAGCCCACATGTGCCTGATGTGGAAATGGGAAACCACAGAAAGCCATCTTCAGGGCTACGGACAGTGAGGTTTGAACCCACTACCTCCCGGATTGAGGGCGGATTAATATGCACTGAAAACAGCAATATTCACTTTTGCATACTCTGCAAAATACTTGTTAGTTCCGCAAATATCAACTGCTGAAGCAGAATACTTTGGGTAATATTTCTTTAGCGTGTTGTCTAGTGGTTACTGGTCTGCATACAATGACGAAATGAAAGAACAGGTTATAGCAGTGGTATTCATAGTGTGGTACGTGGGGTCGTCTCAAGAGGCGGTCGGTGGGTGCAGAGTGGGTCGTGACCCATAAGTAGCCACGGCTGGTCCGTGGTCCAACAGCTCTGCACTCTGACCGGCCACCCGAGCAGAGGAGGGGTGACCACGACTCTACCGTGGCTCTAGGCCTCTGCATTCGGGAGACGGGAAAGGGCTGGATCTCACGGCTGGCCCCAACCGTCGACTGTCCTGAAAATGGTTTCCCGTGGTTTTTCATTCTCCTGCACCGAGGCGAATGCCGGGACAGTTTCTAGTATAGGCCACGGTCGCCCACCCCCTCACCTTCTCCGCACATCTCCTTCACCGTAACAAATCTCCCGGCCTGAGAAACGGCGTCACCGTCTAAGAGGCCCGCCTCCCCCTTCAGGGAAGGAATGAAAACATTTTAGTAGTCTCAAGGGTTAGGCAAATTTATCGTAGCTTCTGTTTTCAGTGAACACTTCAGAGAAGAGTTGAGCCTGCTCACTTTCAATATAATCTGCTTTTTATTTAATTTTTTGTCTACCACTATACCGAGTCCCCTTTCCAAACTCTTCAATCTAAAATATGAGTCAGTTTGTACCTACCATTGACTGGGTATGTAAAAATGCTTACTTATGCTACATTGCTTCCTTTTAAAATTTTTTGTTTCGAAATCCTCTCATTCAGTTCAATTTTTCTTGAGTAGCACTGTATATAGTACAATAGTAATTGTCGTATTCATAATTGTACTTATTATATCGTTGTTAGGCAATGAAAATCTTGTATTTCCACTCACGAGAAAATCACGTTTCTCCACCTGCCTTGTGGAGGCTCCAATGGTCGAATAATTGGGCTATCTCTAAGCACTGAAAATGCCAGGAATAGTTTTTCAGCCATTGTTCACCGCTCAGTTTTCGTCTTTACTCCGAAAGAGTTGCAAGGTTTCCTTTGCTCAATGACGATATGAAAAAAATGAAAATCCACAGTCTGTTTCCAGTCATTTGACCGGGTCAGGAATGGATTGAATGAAACCCTTATAATGCGGCGAGGATGGGAATTGTGCCGGCTGCCGAAGCCTGTCGTACTCCTCTGGGGTAATGATCAATGAATGACAGATGAAATGATATTGGAGGGTGTTGCTGGAATGAAAGATGACAGGGAAAACCGGAGTACCCGGAAAAAAAAACCTGCCCCGCCTCCGCTTTGTCCAGCACAAATCTCACATGGAGTGAACGGGATTTGAACCACGGAACTCAGCGGTGAGAAGCCGGTGCAGTGACGATATACCTATATAAAATACACTATTGTTATTATTGTGGAAGAGGATGGTGTAGCGCTTAGCTGCCTGTCTGTCATCTCGACGACCGTGGTTTGATTCCTGATGTTGCTGGAGTGAATCCCGTGGTATCAGGAAGAACATGCGACTTTATAAATCCCTCGCCACAGCTCTCTCGGTCCGTGGAAGGACCCTGCGGAACATGATGATGAGTATAGTTAACAATATTAGGCATCCAGCAATAATCATTTATTATTTCTGGTATAATACGAAGCACAATATACTCGTACTTTGGAGATACGAAGATAAAACAGTTGGAGTTTGGGGGTAGGCCTACTCCAACCAAAAAGTTTGAATATCACAGGGTTATAGATGCAACATAACGGCGGCTCCGGCGAGATCGCAATGCACTATAACAGGCTTGCCAACGTCCAAAAATACTGAATAACGATAAAGATATGTTAGAGCTTTTTATTAAAAAATGCTATTTTTCGGGGCGTCGACCTATGAAGATCTTTTGCCTCTACTTGCACCATATGTGAGGAACCTGCGTGTATTATGCAAATGACGGAAGTGAAAATGTTGAATGTGAGGAAAGGAACGTTAAGGACGACACAAGTCCCTGTCCCCAGGCCAGGGATATTAATCTTTTGCAATCAAAACCCCTGACCCGACCGGGAATCGAACCCGGTGCCGCCGGGTGACAGGCGGACGCATTACCCCCTACACTACGGGGCCGGACAAACACAAACACCCAGTCCCCGGGCCAGAAGGATTAATCAGAGGCGATTAAAATCCCTGACCCGGCCGGGAATCGAACCCGGGACCGTCTGAACAGAAGGCCTCAACGCTGACCATTCAGTCAATGAGTCGGACTAAGTTAGAGCTACAAAATATTGATATGTACTGGTTAGGTCCTGCTAGTGACAAGACCATAGGAACAAAGAAAATTGTGGCACTATTTAGTCTGAGGATGTTTATGTTTTATTTCTTCTGTATGAGTAAGAATACTTTTCCGGGCGAGTAGGTTGGTCCCTGCCATGCATCGAGGAAGATCTCTCTCTGCTATTTCATGTCTCGTAAAACATTATTTTATGATTCCAACATCCGAATCTAGCAGTAGCGTAGCCAAGTTAGTTGCTTTACGTCGCACCGACACATACAGGTCTTTTGGAGACGATAAGCGTAGCCAAGATCGGCCGATGGGGGTGGGGTGGGGGTTGGTGGTTATAGCTACAAAATGCTGATAGAACGTAATGAATGTGCGTGTGTGGTGCGCACATGCAGGACACTGATACAAGTGAATTATGTTAATATTCAGATTACAGTACACTAAAAAATCTTACATTAAATTACAGAATAGGAACAATACGATCAAGGTCAACAGTTTCACAGAGAATTGTATGTTAAATTAACAATCTAAATCCAATTTTCTAGGCTTCTTAGTACATAGATTCAACAGATTTGTTGGTTCTAAAATTATGTCTCTGAATGTTTATAGTTTATTGTAAGTTTCTGTTACCGGGCGAGTTGGCCGTGCGCGTAGAGGCGCGCGGCTGTGAGCTTGCATCCGGGAGATAGTAGGTTCGAATCCCACTATCGGCAGCCCTGAAAATGGTTTTACGTGGTTTCCCATTTTCACACCAGGCAAATGCTGGGGCTGTACCTTAATTAAGGCCACGGCCGCTTCCTTCCAACTCCTTGTCCTTTCCTATCCCATCGTCGCCATAAGACCTATCTGTGTCGGTGCGACGTAAAGCCTCTAGCAGTAAGTTTCTGTTTACTTTCTTTTTAAACAATTCCATGGGGGAGGGGGTTCATATCCCCAGTACCCCCCTCCTTGGATACGCCCCTGGAACCGAATACCAAAACGACACCGAAAAACATTTTACACATTGGCAAGCTCTAGTTAATACTGTCGACTGTCTACAACAATGCACTTCAGAGGCTTCCGGTGGCGAACGGAATTTTTACATATTCATTTCTTTGCATTGTTGTACTGGTCATGGGGAATTCCATCGTTAGACATATGGGGAAAGTGTGTGGAGGAAAGGGAACCAGGGTAGAGTGTTATCCAGGAATTAGGTTGAGGCAGGTAGAAGATAGGGGGGAGGGGAAGGAGAAGGTGGTAGTGTTTCACGTTGGTACCAACAACGTAAGGCAAGCTGATATAAGTACCAACATAACTGGAGATGCGTGGGATCTGGTAAATGCAGCACGGGTTAAGTTTAAGGAAGCGGAGATTGTTATCAGTGGAATACTGTGTAGGAGGGATACTGACTGGAGGGTGATTGGGGATTTAAATGAGACTATGGAGTGGGTATATGGGAAACTGGGAGTGAAATTTCTAGATCCTAATGGGTGGGTATAAGATAGGGATCTGCGCTCAGATGGCCTTGAAGTAAACCGCAGTGGTACGTATAAGTTAGGAAATTTGTTTGGAAGGGTAATAGGGAGGTACATTCAGGGAAAAGGGTTGGCCTAGGGAGCGGTGATAAGGGAACTGGAAATCAAGTAAGGATGACATAAAAATGTTAGTGTTGAACTGTAGAAGTATTGTACAGAAAGGAATCGAATTAAGTAATTTAATAGAAATATATTTACCAGATATTGTCATAGGAGTTGAATCATGGCTGAGAAATGATATAATAGATGCAGAATTTTCTCACGGACTTGGAGTGCGTATCGTAGAGATAGGATAGGAAAGGTGGGAGGGGGAGTATTCATTCTGGTGAAAGAAGAATTTGTATGCTACGAAAAAGTTAAAGATGAAAAACATGAAACTCTAGGTGCAAGGCTCATTTCTAAAGATAATTGGCAACTTGATATCTTTGGAGTGTACAGACCGGGAAAGGTAGCGCTGACACGGATTCAGAATTATTTGACAAGATAATCAGTCATGGGGGAAACGACATGGAAAGGAATGTGTTTGTAGCGGGAGATCTGAATGCGAACGACAGGAAGCATGACCAACAAATGGCAAATAAGTTAATATGGGTAGGACAGCTGATTCAGAAAGTGATGGAACCAACTAGAGGGAAAAATATCCTGGATGTGGTGCTGGTAAAACCAGATGAGCTCTATAGAGAAACCGAAGTAATAGATGGTATTGGTGATCATGAAGCTGTTCTTGTCGTAGTTAAAAATAAATGTGTTAGAAAGGAAGGTCTTAAAAGTAGGACTATTAGGCAGTACCATATGGCTGATAAAGCAGGCATGAGGCAGTTTCTAAAAAGTAACTATGATCGGTGGAAAACGGTAAATAAAATTGTAAACATACTCTGGGATGGGTTTAAAGCAATTGCTGGGGAATGTGAAAACAGGTTTGTACCTTTTTTTTTGTTTTTGCTAGTTGCTTTACGTCGCACCGACACAGATAGGTATTATGGCGACGATGGGACAGGGAAGGGCTAGGAGCGGGAGGGAAGCGGCCGTGGCCTTAATTAAGGTACAGCCCCAGCATTTGCCTGGTTTGAAAATGGGAAACCACGGAAAACCATTTTCAGGGCTGCCGACAGTGGGATTCGAACCTACTATCTCCCGAATACTGGATACCGGCCGCACTTAAGCGACTGCAGCTATCGAGCTCGGTGGTTTGTACCTTTAAAGGTGGTAAGGAATGGTAAAGACCCACCTTATTATAATAGAGAAATAAAGAGGCTAAGAAGGAGGTGCAAACTAGAAAGAAATAGAGTTAGAAATGGCTTTGGAAGTAAGGAGAAATTGAAGGAACTTACTAGGAAATTGAATCTAGCAAAGAAGGCAGCTAAGGATAACATGATGGCAAGCATAATTGGCAGTCATACAAATTTTAGTGAAAAATGGAAGGGTATGTATAGGTACTTTGAGACAGAAACAGGATTGAAGAAGGATATTCCAGGAATAATTAATGAACAAGGGATGTGTGTATGTGAGGATCTTCAAAAGGCAGAAGTATTCAGTCAGCAGTATGTAAAGATTGTTGGTTACAAGGATAATGTCCAGATAGCGGAGGAGACTAATGCTAAAGAAGTATTAACATTTACATATGATAACAATGACATTTACAATAAGATACAAAAGTTGAGAACTAGAAAAGCGGTTGGAATTGATAAGATTTTTGGCGATATACTAAAGACAATGGGTTGGGATATAGTAATCTGAAGTACTTATTTGATTATTGTTTGGTGGAAGGAGCTATACCAAATGAATGGAGAGTTGCTATAGTAGCACCTGTGTATAAAGGAAAGGGCGATAGGCCTAGAGCTGCAAATTACAGGCCAATAAGTTTGACATGCGTTGTATGTAAGCTCTGGGAAGACATTCTTTCTGATTATATTAGACATGTTTGCGAAATTAATAAACTGGTTCGATCGAAGGCAGTTCGGTTTTAGGAAAGGTTATTCCACTGATGCTCAACTTGTAGGATTCCAGCAAGATACAGAAGATATCTTGATTCAGGAGGTCAAAGGGATTGATCTGTCTAAAGCATATATTAGGGTGGATCATGGGGGACTACTGGCAAAAATGAATGCAACTGGACTAGACAAAAGAGTGACTGAATAGGTTGCTATATTTCTAGAAAACAGATCTCAGAGAATTAGAGTAGGCGAAGCTTTATCTGACCCTGTAATAATTAAGAGGGGAATTCCTTAAGGCAGTATTATTGGACCTTTATGTTATCTCATATACATAAATTAAATGTATAAACAATTGGAATCAGAGGTAAGGCTTTTTGCGGATGATGTTATTCTGTATAGAGTAATAAATAAGTTACAAGATTGTGAGCAACTGCAACGTGACCTCGATAATTTTGTGAGATGGACAACAGGCATGTTGATAAACGGGGTTAAAAGTCAGATTGTGAGTTTCACAAATAAGAAAAGTCCTTTCAGTTTTAATTACTGCGTTGATGGGGTGAAAGTTCCTTTTGGGGATCATTGTAAGTATCTAGGTGTTAATATAAGGAAAGATCCTCATTGGGGTAATCACATAAATGGAATTGTAAATAAAGGGTACAGATCTCTGCACATAGTTATGAGGGTATTTAGGTGTTGTAGTAAGGATGTAAAGGAGAAGGCATATAAATCTCTGGTAAGACCCCAACTAGAGTATGGTTCCAGTGTATGGGTTCCTCCTTACTGGAAAAAATCCAAAGAAAAGCAGCTCGATTTGTTCTGGGTGATTTCCGACAAAAGAGTAGCGTTACAATAATGTTGCAAAGTTTGGGCTGGGAAGAATTAGGAGAAAGAATACGAGCTGCTCGACTAAGTGGTATGTTCCGAGATGTCAGCGGGGGGATGGCGTGGAATGACATTAGTAGACGAATAAATTTGAGTGGCATCTTTAAAAGTAGGAAAAATCACAATATGAAGATAAAGTTGGAATTCAAGAAGACAAACTGGGGCAAATATTCAATTATAGGAAGGGGAGTTAGGGATTGGGATAACTTACCAAGGGAGATGTTCAATAAATTTCCAATTTCTTTGAAATCATTTAAGAAAAGGCTAGGAAAAGAACATGTAGGGAATCTGTCATCTGGGCGACTGCCCTAAATGCAGATCAGGATTGATTTATTTATTTATTTATTTATTTATTTATTTATTGATTGATTGATTGATTGATTGATTGATTGATTGATTGATTGATTGATTGATTTGAATATAAATATACAGGAAATATTAGATTAGGAAATGAAGTCTTAGAGGAAGTGGATGAATATTGTTACTTGGGTAGCAAAATAACTAACGATGGCAGAAGAAAGGAGGACATAAAATGCAGACTAGCACAAGCAATGAAGGCCTTTCTTAAGAAAAGAAATTTGCCTACTTCGAACATCGATGTAGGAATTAGAAAAATGTTTTTGAAGACTTTCGTTTGGAGCGCGGCATTGTATGGTAGTGAAACATGGACGATACCTAGCTCAGAAAGAAAGAGAATAGAAGCTTTTGAAATGTAGTGTTACAGAAGAATGCTGAAGGTGAGATGGATAGATCGAATCACGAGTGAAGAGATACTGAATCGAATTGGTGAGAGGAGATCGTTGTTTCTAAATTTGACGAGAAGAGAGATAGAATGATAGGACACACCTTAAGACACCCAGAACTTGTGCAGTTGGTTTTTGAGGGAAGTGTAGGAGGTAAGAACGCTAGGGGTAGACCGAGGTATCAATACGACAAGCAGATTAGAGCAGATGTAGGATGCAGCCGTTACGTAGAAATGAAAAGTTAGCACAGGATAGGGTGGCGTGGAGGGCTGCATCAAACCAGTGTATGGACTGATGACTCAAACAACAAGAACAATAACATGCTGTTTTAAGTCATATAATAATAGCAAACGGCAACTATGTATTTATATGCACTATATAATGTCCGGCGCCATAGCTAAATGGTTAGCGTGTTGGACTTTGGTCACAGGGGTCCCGGGTTCGATTCCCGGCAGGCTGACAACAGTGGGGTTCGAACCCACTATATCCGGAATGCAAACTAAAATAAAACGAACGACCTCGGTCTATAGTAACACAGTATGGTTGTTTGTGATTTCAACATGTCAAAGAATGCGGCTCCCTGTCCAAGTAGTGTCTGTGTCGTGTTCATCATCATTTCATCCTAATTACGAAGCGCAGGTCGCCTACGACAGTCAATTCAAAAGACCTGCACCTGGCGAACCGAACATGTCCTCGGATACTCCCGGCACTAAAAGCCAAACGCCATTTTCTTTTGCACTATAAAACTTTGCCATTCTATATCAAATAGTACGAATCGCCTTTATTTCTTATGGGCGTATTCTTTCTTGAAACAAACAAAACATGCCAAAGTCCTCCCTCTACTAATTACTGTGTATTTCGTGAAATGTAGTAAGCAGTCTGACCTATGCTGACGACTTGGTCTTAATGGCAGATTGGGCCGAAAGCCCGCAGTCTACTATCTTGCAATTTGAAAATAGGAGCAATGAGTATGGTATGAAAATTAGCCTTTCGAAGACTAAGTTGATGTCAGTAGGTAAGAAATCCGAGAGAATTGAATGTCAGATTGGTGATACAAAGCTGCAACAGGTAGATAATTTCAAGTATTTAGGATGTGTGTTCTCCCGGAATGGTAATATAAGTTACTGTAGTGAGATTGAATCAAGGTGCAGTAAAGCTAATGCAGTGAGCTCGCAGTTGCGATCAACAGTATTCCGTAAGAAGGAAGTCAGCTCCAGGACCAAATTATCTTTATTCGGTCTCTTTTCAGATCAACTTTGCTTTATGGGAGCGAAAGCTGGGTGGACTCAGGATATCTTATTCATAAGTTAGAAGCAACAGAATGATTGCTCGTACAAACAGGGTACCCGGAATGAGGAGATAAAGGCTAAGTTAGGAATGAACTCGATGGATGAAGCTGTATGCATAAACCTGCTTCGGAGGTGGGGTCATGTGAGGCGAATAGAGGAGGATAGGTTACCTAGGAGAATAATGGACTCAGTTATGGAGGTTAAGAGAAGTGTAGAGAGACCAAGACGACGATGGTTATACTCAGTTTCTAACGATTTAAGAGGTATAGAACCAAATGAGGCGACAGCACTAGTTGCAAATAGAGGATTGTGGCGAAATTTAGTAAATTCACAGAGGCTTGCAGACTGAACGCTGAAAGACATAACGGTCTATAATGATGATGTATGTATGTATGTTCGTGTAGATAGACATTCAGTGCAGAATGTGTATAACAAAGCGGGGGCGTAGTCGCTGTGAAGACACAACTAGCGCCAGTATTGAAGCAGTAGTTGGGAATGTGTCGAGGTGAAAGTCACCCTCAGGCCCCGCTGCGCTGATTTTAGAGTCTGTTGCTACCTAACCCAACCAGCCAAGTGACCTTGTAAACACTTTTCTTTCTCATTCACGTCACTGCGATACACACAGGTCTTATGGCGACGTAGGGATAGGAAAAGGCTAAGTTGGAAAGGAAACGGCCGTGGCCTTAATTAAGGTTCAGCCTCAGCATTTGCCTCGTGTGAAAATGGGAACCTACGGAAAGCCATCCACAGGGCTGTCGACAGTGGGTTTCGAACCCACTATCTCCGAAATGCAAACTAAAATAAAACGAACGTGCTCTGTCTATAGTAACACAGTATGGTTGTTGATGATTTCAACATCAGTCAATTAGCGCGACTCCCTGATCCAGGTAATGGAGCCCGTTAGGTCATTAAGCAAAGATGTGAACAGGTATTAACATTTTTAGAGATAATGAGTTAATTTAATCTTCAGCAAATATGTGACTTCCCAAATAGGAATGGGAATTTTCTTGATTTAATTTCAGAACAATGCAGTACCTATATATAGGCTAGAAGGAGATAAAAGAGGGAAGCTACTTAACTTAGATCACGACAGCATTGAACTAATTGTCAAGAAAAGGATGTGGTGCAACAACCCCGAAGGGCCATGGCCTACGAAGCGATCGCTGCTCAGCCCGAAGGCCTACAGGTGTCGTGTGGTCAACACGACGCATCTTCTCGGCTGTTATTCTTGGCTATCTAGACCGCGACCGCTATCTCACCGTCAGATAGCTCCTCAATTGTAATCACGTAAGGTGAGTGGACCTCGAACAAGTCCTCAGATCCAGGTAAAAGTCCCTGGCCTGCCGGAATGAAATCCGGAGCCTCCGGATAAGAGGCTGGCACACTACCCCTACACTGCGGATTTACGCGTACAGGATGAAAATAAACAATTATTCTCATGGAAGAAAACTCATATTTCGCTACTACGTAACCTGCTGTTGAGATACCCAAGAGACTTTGTGACACCCAAGAGACTTTGTGACATATACATGTCACAATTACCGGGCGAGTTGGCCGTGCGGTTGGGAGCGCGCAGCTGTGAGCTCGCATCCGGGAGATAGTGGGTTCGAACCCCACTGACGGCAGCCCTGTGGATGGTTTTCCGTGGTTTCCCATTTTCACACCAGACAAATGCTGGGGATGTGCCTTAATTGAGGCCACGGCCGCTTCCTTCCCATTCCTAGGCCTTTCCTGTCCCATCGTCGCCATAAGACCTATCTGTGTCGGTGCGACGTAAAGCAAAAAAAGCAAAAAGTAGCATATCATGATTATTAACCTTTTACTGCGTTCACTCGTCACCCTTTTTTTTATATTCAGTGGTCATTTTATTCCAGATGACTTGTTGTTTGTGTACATGCTATGTGTTTTATTTGGTAAGTCTTGTCAAGAGGCATCCTTGAATTCAAGGAGGCAGCTCAAATTAAATGAATACAGTCGATGAATCAATAAGTGTTTTCTTTTGATTTAATTAATATAGGCGGGTATTAAGGATAGTTTCCCATTGCGGAAAGCAGAGACAAGGCACTTCCTGGCATGGTATGATTATGAACTATGTTCTGAATATTGTTCTTCTTTATCTACCACCGATTTTCTCGCACCTATCAGGTTGCGGGTGCAATACGTGTAGCAAATGTGGATTTGGCCCTGTTTTACGGCCGGATGCCCTTCCTGAAGTCAGCCCTATGTGAAGGGATGTAATCATTATTGCGTGTTTCTGTGATGATTGGTACTGTACTGTAGTATGTTGTCTGAATATGTAGAGGAAAGTGTTGGAACAAACACAAACACCCAGTCGCCGAGCCAGGGGTATTAAACAGACGCAATTAAAATCCATGATCCGTCCGGGAATCGAACCTGGAACCCTCTGAAATGCAGGCTTCAAAGCTGACCATTCAGCCAAGAAGTCGAGCTATGCTTTGAATATTATAGGTTCTAAATCGACGTTTTGGCGATTTTAGCGCTGTCTACTGGTTGTACGCGGAAACACAGCTATCCAACCAATCCCAAGCTGCCATTATATCGATTTATATCGGCAGAGCGCCATCTCGAAACCTGGTTGACAACTTTATCGTGTAGTTTTTGTTATAAAATAACCTAACACGTTCAGCGTGTATGCTTTACATTGCCACAATAAGTGGTTTAGAGTTTCCGAAGTGGAAAACTTGTGGCGAATGTTAGTGGCGAAAACTGGAGGGAAGCTGTACGTCATCCGCAAACAGTAATACGTGATACGTGGGAAGATCAAGGAGTAGAGGAAGACTGCGTTGGGAGCTGGTGATAGTGACAGTGATACATCGTTGGAGGGTTCTCGTGGCTCTCAGATCGAGGGAGGCCATACATAACATCCTTTCTCTGCCAGCCATTAGCAGTGAGGAATTTGATGCTTCGCATTCTCTTTTATTCCTAATGAAAATCCACTGCCTGTTTCCAGTCATTCGACCGAGTCAGGAATGGAATGAATAGAGCCCCCAACTAGCGGCGAAGATATAAACTGTGCCGGCTGCCGAAGTCTGTGGCACTCCCTTGGGGTAATTATTAATTGCTGATAGATTAAGTTAAATGATATGGGAGTGTGTTGCTGGAATGAAAGATGACAGAGAAAACCGGAGTACCCGGAGAAAAACCTGTCCCTCCTCCGCTTTGTCCGGCAAAAAACTCACATCTAGTGACCGGTATTTGAACCACGGTGTCCAGCGGTGAAAGGCCGGCGCGCTGTCGCCTGAGCCACAACAATACATTGCGTAAATTACTCTTATTTACACTGCATGATCTTCAAGGCGTCAAATCCCTATGGTCTGACACCGTGATTAGCTAGTTCGAGCCCCGTTGGTCAAGAAATGCTTCACCATCAAAAAGTTGGCCGCCAGGAGAGGTGGTGCAATTTCTAATCACTAGATTGCCTGCCAAAGCCTGGATTCAATTCCAAACCACTGCGCAGTGTTCATATAGTTTGAGGGCATATGATATGATGATCATGAGTCGTCCTTCGGATGGAGTCGTCAAGCCTTGACCAGACTCCTTGATACTATTCGACAAGAGTAGGCTATGTGCCGGCATCAGGTTTCGCCCCATCCCTTTCTACCTTGCCTTTCTACTATCATATATCACGCCATTCATTTCGTCTCATTAAATTCTCTGATGAGGTTGACGTCAGGAAGGGCATGCGGTCGTAAATTCTCGCTACGAAGATTCATCTCACTTCACACCCGACCCCGTGGAGAAACAAGAGTTGGACATTCACTCCGCGATTTACACAGAGCAAAAGGTTGTTTATATACATCTGTGTGAAGTATATTGATTATGCCCTTGATTTGTTGATTTAATAAGTAACTATATTTACTATCAAAATTAGAAAATAGCAGACTATGTACATTAATCTAAAGCAACAACGATACCGTAGTCCTAAAACATGGAGGTGTTTAAAACAATGGCCTGAAGTCCGACTCATTGGCTGAATGGTCAGCATGGTCAGCATTGAGGCGTTCGCTTCAGATTGTCCCGGGTTCTATTCCCGGCCGGGTCGGCGATGTTAATCGCCTCTGATTAATTCTTCTGGCCTGGGGACTGGGTGTTTGTGTTTCCTCTTCATATTCACACAACACACTACACTACCACATCCACGGAAACACGCAATAGTGATTAGCTGATTACATTCCACCATATACGGTTGGCGTTAAGAAGGGCATCCGGCCGTAAAACAGGGGCAAATCCACATGTGCAATACAGTTCGCACCTGTGACCCCACGGGTGTGGGAAGAGCGGTAGAAAAAGAAGAAGATATTAGAATGGACTGAAATGAATGTTAGAACCATTATGTTCATAACTGGGATTTTAACCCTCTAGCGCTCCGTGTTACATATGTGTAACATTGGGAATTCAGTATTTTCCTGTCTCTAAGAATAGTCTCTGCCGCTAATACCCAGTCTCTAGTGCCTCGTGTTACATATGTGTAACATTGGGAATTCAGTACTTTCCTGTCTCTAAGAATCGTCTCTGCCGCTAATACCCACTCTCTAGTGCCTCGTGTTACATATGTGTAACATTGGGAATTCACTGCATTCCTGTCTCTAAGAATCGTCTCTGCCGCTAATACCCACTCTCTAGTGCCTCGTGTTGCATATGTGTAGCATTGGGAATTCAGAACTTTTCTGTCTCTAAGAATCGTCTCTGCCGCTAACACCCACTCTCTAGTGCCTCGTGTTACATATGTGTAACATTGGGAATTCAGTACTTTCCTGTCTCTAAGAATCGTCTCTGCCGCTAATACCCACTCTCTAGTGCCTCGTGTTACATATGTGTAGCATTGGGAATTCAGTACTTTCCTGTCTCTAAGAATCGTCTCTGCCGCTAATACCCACTCTCTACGGCCTCGTGTTACATATGTGTAACATTGGGAATTCACTGCATTCCTGTCTCTAAGAATCGTCTCTGCCGCTAATACCCACTCTCTAGTGCCTCGTGTTGCATATGTGTAGCATTGGGAATTCAGAACTTTTCTGTCTCTAAGAATCGTCTCTGCCGCTAACACCCACTCTCTAGTGCCTCGTGTTACATATGTGTAACATTGGGAATTCACTGCATTCCTATCTCTAAGAATCGTCTCTGCCGCTAATACCCACTCTCTAGTGCCTCGTGTTGCATATGTGTAGCATTGGGAATTCAGAACTTTTCTGTCTCTAAGAATCGTCTCTGCCGCTAACACCCACTCTCTAGTGCCTCGTGTTACATATGTGTAACATTGGGAATTCACTGCATTCCTGTCTCTAAGAATCGTCTCTGCCGCTAACACCCACTCTCTAGTGCCTCGTGTTACATATGTGTAAAGCTGCGGTTACACTAGCGAAACTCCCTCGCGAAAGTCGCTCGGGCGAAGCTTACTCGCTTCGAGTGAAATTTCGCACTACCCAAAGCAAAGCGCAATTCAGAGCGAAAAAATAGCGCGAGTGGGGCGAGCCACGTTCGACAATCCTGAAAGCTTCAGTTCTTGTAGATTAGTGACATAAAAGTGTCAAAGTTAAAATAAATTTCAGTTTTTGTAAGGAATTGAAGTGTTGCGTTTTTCGTGCCGTCAGTGTAAGTTGTTCACAGTGACCCAAGAATGCTTCAAAACAGGTACCGGTAGGTTGAAAATAGTAATGAAATGACACAATTTTGCATTATAAACCAATAGTAATTGCTTACCTGATCCAGTGACTCTACTTTTTTTTCTTTCGATCTTTCGCTTCGATATGCTCCCAGTAGCGCTTTCATCTTCCCTTTCACTGTAGAAATAGGAAAGTTTAGTTGAGAGCTAATTTTCTTCCAAGCGTCTTCTCTTTTATTGCGATTGAAATAGTTTTTGTTTTTCGGATTCCACATAAAATCTTGATTTTTGTAGAGCTCGATGAGTTGCAAGCATTGTTCTCGATTCATCCCTCGCGCAACTATGGGGACCATGTTTACACTGAGCGAAATTCGATGACCGAAACCGTTTGATGCGCGGACAAAAACCGACTGAGCTCCGGCTCGCAGCGAGGGCCCTCACTCTGCAATTACTCAGGCGTGGGGAAGCATCTACACTAGGCGCTTAATGTAAACGCTGCTTAACATTGGGAATTCAGTACTTTCCTGTTTCTAAAGCTGCGTTTACACTAAGCGCAGTTTCCTCGCGAAATAATTTCGCTCCCTCACCCCTGAGTAATTGCGGAGTGAGGGCCCTCGCTGCGAGCCGGAGCTCAGTCGGTTTTTGTCCGCGCATCAAACGGTTTCGGTCATCGAATTTCGCTCAGTGTAAACATGGTCCCCATAGTTGCGCGAGGGATGAATCAAGAACAGTGCTTGCAGCTCGTCGAGCTCTACAAAAATCGAGATTTTTATGTGGAATCTGAAAAACAAAAACTATTTCAATCGCAATAAAGAAGATGCGTTGAAGGAAATTAGTTCTCAACTAAACTTTCCTATTTCTACACTGAAAGGGAAGTTGAAAGCGCTACTGGGAGCATATCGAAGCGAAAGATGGAAAGAAAATAAGAGCAGAGTCACTGGATCAGGTAATAATTTCGTGTGGCAGACCCTCCGATGAGGGTGGGTGGCATCTGCCATGTGTAGGTAACTGCGTCTTATTGTGGTGGAGGATAGTGTTGTGTGGTGTGTGAATCGCAGCGATGTTGGGGACAGCACAAACACCCAGCCCCCGAGCCGTTCGAGTTAACCAATAAAGGTTTAAATCCCCGACCCGGCCGGGAATCGAACCCGGGGCCTTCTGAACCGAAGGCCAGTACGCTGACCATTCAGGTTACGAGTCGGACAGTGGGTCGGGTAAGCAATTACTGTTGGCTTATAATGGAAAAAATTGTGCCATTTCATTACTTTTTCGAACCTACCGGTACCTATTTTGAAGCATTCTTGGGTCATTGTGAAGAACTTATGCTGACAGGCAGGAAAACGCACTTCAATTTCTTACAAAAACTGAAATTTATTTTAACTTTATGACACTTTTATGACACTTATGATGATGATACTGTATATTGTAGTACGGTCCCGTGTAGGTGTCTAACAATGAAGAAACAATGAAATAACAATGAAAAAGACGATTATAAACAAATTAAGCCAGAGATGCACATTTCAAGGAAACTTTTAGTACGCTCCTAACGGTAATGAATGCACTTCTGTTTTTATTTTATACACTTCACACTTTACTTCACAGACCTCGAAGACGATCTCAGAGACCTGTGTTCGCATCTTCAAAAACACGTATTGCCACCTCTTGCAACAGTGACGGCATTGAACGTTTCAGGCATGCTCCTGGTTAATGCTGCAATGTTCTGTTGAGGAATCATCCTATACAAACACGTGTGATTGAAAAGGGAATAATTCAAAGGACAGCATAAAGCGCTATGAGAGCGGGAACACATTATTGGCTTACATCCAGTTTGCGAGGGAAAATGCAATGCAATTGAGGCTAGTGCAATCAACAATCGACACTTCATTGTTTGCTCGCAATGGGACCGTACTACAACATTTCATCATCATTAGTGTCATAAAATAAATTTCAGTTTTTGTAAAGTGTTGCGTTTTTCGTGCCAGTCAGTGTATGTTAACAACTTACTGACTTATTAACGTCTTTCGTCTAAATTTCAATAGCCTTTTAATTTTTAATTTTTCTAAATTTTTTGTCATTTTTTGTCGTTTTGTTATTTTGGTCAGCTAAATTTTTAATTTTTTTTTGTAGTTATATACTTTTTAATCCCAAAAATTTTATAATTAAATGTTCATTCTTGCCATCACGTGAAAACGGTATCATGTACTTGAGGTTCACTCTTCTATTCAGGATTAATTATTCTAATTTATATTGTTTTCTATTTCCTACCCCAAAGATGTATTCCCACTTAAGCCTCCATAGCAGTTAATTCAGGTACCTATGTATGTGACGCAATAATTAGAAATATATTTTGTAATAAGAAGTTAATGTAACTAGTACCTCATTACTTTCTCATTAAAAGTGCTTTAAATAATACTGATTAAGTAGCAAAAAATATGCTGTACTAACACAAAAAAAGTTAATTTTTCCTGGCACTGACGAGATATACGAATCAAAATGGTTTTCATATCAACATTTAGAGTTCTTGAGGTGCAGGGATACCCCAAATGCAACTTTGGACACAGCTTCCACGACAGTAAGTACCTTCGTATCGGTGTATTATTTCATTAATGCCCGGCTCCATGGCTAAATGGTTAGCGCGCTGGCCATTGGTCACAAGGGTCCCGGGTTCGATTCCCGGCAGGGTCGGGAATTTTAACCATCAGTGGTTAATTTCGCTGACACGGGGGCTGGATGTGTGTGTTGTCTTCATCATCATTTCATCCTGATCACGACCCGCAGGTCGCCTACAGGTGTCAAATCAAAAGACCTGCATCTGGGGAGCCGAACATGTCTTCGGACACTCCTGGCACTAAAAGCCATACGCCATTTCATTTTTTCATTTCATTAATATTGGTTTTGCCATTGCAAACTGTTATTTAACACAAAATAATCTGCCAAATGAGTTCGAATATTCTTTGCACGTTCGGATGACCTCCGCGGAATGTTGGGAAGAGACAAGAAAGAGGCAGTAGGTTGATCAGTTTTCCACGTTCTTTCTGTGATTATTTCACGCGTGTCAACGTCGACCATGCGGGGGTTTTAATGTGATCCAGACGAAGAGCTGTTGCGTAGAAAATTGTGTAGATACGCAGCAGTCATTGTAACTTTTGATGCTGTTTGTGGGTCCAATAGCATTGGTTTTCTCAGAACTCGAAAAACGGCACTTAAAATACCGAAAGCATTTTCAACAACTCAGCGAGCTCTAGAATGGCGGTAGTAAGTTGAATATACGTTCAGGCGAACCACTTGCTGGGTTTCATAGTGTAATCATTCAAACTAAATGCATTGTCTCCTAATATCATGTAGCGCACATCCGCACAATACGGCATTTGGGGAAGGTAAATCCAAAGTTCGGTTCTCTAACTTTCTGTGCAGAATAGTACTTTTTAATACTCCACCATCCGATATTCGGCCTTGGCATTCAACGTCAGCAAATATGAAATTATAGTTTGCATCGACAAAGCCAATTAGAACGATACTGAAAAAAAAAATGTTTGTAGTTATAGTACTCCGTGCCTGAATTAATAGGAGCTTGAATGGTGATGTGCTTGCTATCAGTTGCACCAATAACGTGAGGAAAGTTCCATTTTTATCAGGGGCGAATGCTGGTCATGAAAGTCAGGCTTGCTCTTCCATTCGTGAAAGTTGGTGGGGTGGGACATGCATAGTTCTGAATGAATAAAATTCATAAACCCAAAAATCGCTAAATCACATGAACATTTTAATCATGCATTCAAACTGGTTACGTCAAACCTTCAAGAATGGCCAAAAGAATAACAATCATACAAATTTTATAATTATTAACAAATCATGACAAGCCAGCGATTATATAATTTAAAGAAGTAAACGACAAACTATGTACACAGAAAAACTGCAACTATTTATTAGTTCTTCCTACTTGAAAACAAACTCTACTATGCGGCTTCTCTTTACAAAACCATCAATAACTTCATCATAGAAAGAGGACTGTAATCTAATTTTTGCAAGCAATCCTTTTTCAATCGACAACATAGCTGATATACAGAGAGCGATCGTATATATTCTCTGTTTTTCTCCCTGTGCTGTGTCTTTAAATCTAGCAGCGCCGGACAGGGCCTACCATTCTTAATAATGTCTGTTTTCTCTTGGATAGTCCTCCGAGAAAATAGATTTGATAACAAGCTGTCAATAATGCACGGTTCGGAACCCATTGCAGCACGTCAAATCATTCAGAATAGATGATCAGGAACTTACAGTACACTACTCACTGACACAACACATTAGATCTGTAGCTCTCAGACCAGAGCTTCCAACGACACATTACAAACGTGACAGCTTGCAACCGGCCTTGGAGAGAAGAAACCTGCGCGCGCATACATTTCTCGCTGTGTCGGCAGCCCCGCTGAAGCTCCTAAGATACGAGCAAGCCTAGCTGGACTCGCCAAGATAAATGCAACATGCGATTTGTATAATGCAGATCTATTACAGATACGGTACATATTGTAATTTTTTTAACTCGCCTGTTTTAGAAAAATATTGCGCTTGCGCAGCAAGCGTAGCATGCTCGGAGAAATCGCCCCTGATTTTTATTCAGATTCATCGGAAATCTGGAGCCACTCCTCGGTAGAATACGGCATCGAAAAAGAAAAAGAAAAAAATACAAAATTTATTTTACTATAATCCATAAAATAATAACAAAAATATATCCTGTACTATTGTTGTTTCAAACTTCTTTAATCATTATTATTAATTGTCACATTCCACTAATGCCCAACGACTCTTTTTTTGTTTTTGTTTTAGGAATCTGGGGAAGCGACTGATAACCCCTCATTTGATATAGACACCCCGACATTCGGTAATTCGTCACAGAATACTCCTGCTTCACAAAAGATACCTTCTCCGATGAGTACTGCTCCTAGTTCCACTGCACAAGATGACACGTTTGCTCCTCCGTCGGCAAAACGTGGCCGCGAAGGCAAAAGAGTTGGGCAGGAAGATGAAACTCAAGCAATGATAAGTACAGCACTGCAAGTTTTGCAATGATCGGTCAGTACATCAAGGGACCCTTACTATACATATGCGTTGCACTTGGCAAATGAAAAGCGAAAATATGACCCTCGCACATTTGCAACTGTGATTGCAAACATAATTTATGAAGCTGACATGGGTATGATATATGGCTCCCAACACCCAATGGTCCAGAATCATTCAGTACTTCACAAGCCCTGAATATTTGGATTCATCATATTTAGATGGGCTATTGCGCTTGTGACTAATTTTACTTGGTTTGTGATTGTTTTTTCTTCCATTATTTTATCTTTAGTTTACATTTTACCCCTTTTTTTGTATTGATCCGCAACAATTAACAAATATATCAAACGCTCTTCTTTTAAATAGGTGCGGTTTGGATAAGAAATGTACTTCTAAAGTGAATTAATATTGTGTGATTTTTAATTATTAGCATTCCTATTTATTCATTTGACTTTAAAAAAATATATATACGAGAGTCGAGTCATAATTCATGGCAACTTTTATTTTTCTCGTGAACAGGGAACAACATAGAAAATCTAAGATATGCATTTGAAAATTTAGAGTATGTACTGATGCAAGACAAATTCTGACTTCAGAAAATTCTCGTAGGAAAGTGACAGAACACAGGTCATTGGTAAACATTGTTTTATTATGGTATAGACAGCAAATACATAAGACTACGTACAAGGGACAGGTCTCCACTGGTTACAGACCTTCGAAATAATCACCCAAGGTTTCCACTGTGCGTTGCCAGTGGGGCAGGCGCTGAATACCATTCGCTGCATGCGTATCGCTAACGTGTGACCCCTCTCTCCGAAATGCTGTTACGATGTCGTCTTTGTTAGCAAACCCTTGTCCACGTAATGGTGTCTTGACTTTGGGGATTAGGTCATAGTCACATGGGCTCAGATCAGGCGAATAAGGCGGGTGTGGAAGAACCTCCCATCCCCATGGACACTGGACGGCCTGGGCGAGGCAAATCGGCAGTTGACACTGTACCCCGTTTGAACGTCTCCACCCACCTCGCCACTGTTATATAGGGCATGGCATGCACACCCAATGCTTCCCGCAGCTCTGCATGGCATTGGCGTGCATTTCTGCAGCTGAAAACTGCTATTTTAATATACGAACGTTGCTCCTGCTTGTTGACTTCCATTTTGTGACGCTCTCACTCACACACTGAACTTGGGGCCATGCTTAGACCCACACTGTTGTTTACAATACACCATCTAGTGGCAGCATACGCAAGTACATACCGTACGTTTCCAAATGCATATCTTAGATTTTCCGTGTTGTCTCCTGTTCGCGAGAAAAAAAATAGTTGCCATGACTTATGACTCGACCTCCGTATAAAATACCGAGTCGAACTACTGGTTTAAATGTGACTAATTATTATCCATATCTTCATATAATCATGAATTGTTTCAATCATCGCATCACAAACTTCTGGGACGATTTTTGATATTGTGCACTTTGACATTTTAAATAAATACTGCAAATTTGTGTTTGAATCACCAGTTGCTAAGAAACGCAGTGTGACCGCCAACCTTTCTCTCACTGTTACTGCTCTCTGAATGTTGTGTCTTTTTTTTTTCCAACTTTTTGACTGATCGGTGTAACGAGTTGTTCAAAATCTTGGGTACTCATGCGGACGAAGTTCTTAATTGTATCATCAATGGGTTCCTGTACCATTTTTCTCATAAGGCTGTTTCCATATTGGCTTCTTCCAAGGATTAATTGTTTGCTCCTCCATCGTGGAAGGCGCCGAATTTTCTTCTTCCCTTTCTTGATCAAAAATGACATTGATACGATGGGAAACGCGGCTGCAGCAGCTGGGGGGACAAAACAAGTTTCCATGTTGGCTGTAAAACCAGAACTGAAGCTTTCAGGCTTGTCGAAGGTTGCTCGCCCCACTCGCGCAATTTTTCGTTCTGAATTGCGCTCTGTTTTGGGTAGTGCGAAATTTCACTGGAAGCGAGTAAGTTTTTCCCGAGCGACTTTCGCGAAGGAGTTTCGCTAGTGTAAACGCAGCTTAAGAAACGTCTTTCCCGCTAATACCCACTCTCTAGTGCCTAGTGTTACATATGTGTAACATTGGGAATTCAGTACTGTCCTGTCTCTAACAAAGCGTCTTTCCCGCTAATACCCACTGTCTAGTGCCCCGTGTTACATATGTGTAACATTGGGAATTCAGTACTGTCCTGTCTCTAATAAACGTCTTTCCCGCTAATACCCACTTTCTAGTGCCCCGTGTTACATATGTGTAACATATGAAAGATCTATACCGCTAATACCCACTGTGACAGATTGGTAACAATACATACCACACACTCCAGTGACCAGCAATGGAACTGTCTCCCTCGTGGGGATGGCTGAACTGTGATCTCTGTTGTTTCTATGACGTGCAAGCATGGCGAACGGGCACTAGAGGGTTTAAAAAAGAAAGCACTACACTTGTGGGACACGCTATAGAGGCCCATCCAATACGCCGGAAACGTTTACCACATACGATATCTTAAATGAATATTAATTTTTATTATCAAAACATCCAATTTAAATAGAATATGACGGTTCATTGTTTATATGCTACAAGTGTAATCTACGTACCCAGCAGCTCTAGAACTTCAACAAAGTTACATTGTCTAGGTTACCTTAGGCACAATTCCGTCACTAATTAGCATGTGTCAATTCTTAGTTCTATCAATTTATTTCTCCACATTCCCTTAATAATGTTGAATAATTTAGCAATTCTTCCCGGGAGCTGAAAGGTATAAATTGGCAGGGAGGGATTCAGTTAGGTGGAAATGTGGTAAGCTGTCTGGCTTAAGCTGACGACTTGGTCTTAATGGCAGATTGTGCCGAAAGCCTGCAGTCTAATATCTTGGTACTTGAAAATAGGTGCAATGAGCATGGTATGAAAATTAGCCTCTCGAAGACTAAATTTGTGTCAGTAGGTAAGAAAGTCAACAGAAATGTCAGGTTGGTGATACAAAGCTGGAACAGGTACATAATTTTAAGTCTTTAGGTTATGTGTTCTCCCAGGATGGTAATGTATAGTAAGTGAGACTGGATCAAGGTGTACTAAAGCTAATGCAGTGAGCTCGTAGTTGCGATCAACTGTATTCTATATGAAGAAAGACAGCTCCCGGACAAAACTATCTTTACATCGGTCTGTTTTCAGACCAACTTTGCTTTACGGGAGTGAAAGCTGGTGGACTCAGGATATCTTATTCATAAGTTAGAAGTAATAGACATGAAAGTAGCAAGAATTATTGCTGCTGGTACAAACAGGTGGGAACAATGGCAGAGGGTACTCGGAACGAGGAGATAAAGGCTAAGTTAGGAATGAACTCAATGGATGAAGCTGTACGCATAAACCGGTTTCGGTGGTGGGTTATGTGAGGCGAATGGAGGAGGATAGGTTACCTAGGAGAATAATGGACTCTGTATGAAGGGTAAGAAGAGTAGAGGGAGACTAAGATGACGACGATGGTTAGACTCAGTTTCTAACGATATTTAAAGAGTTAATGAAATGAGACCACAGCACTAGTTGCAAATAGAGGATTGTGGCGACGTTTAGTAAATTCTCAGAGGCTTGCAGACTGAACGCTGAAAGGCATAACGGTCTATAATGAAAATGTATGTATGTATGTCCCGAGTGCATACACTCTCTTCAGTAACTTTACAATGGTATACAACTGAGTTTCGATATCAGTTTTCCTCCTCATCCATATATTTCTCCCTTATTTCCCTTGTCTCCATACAATCTTTTATAAGATATGCCCATTCCACTCATCGCATATCGTAATCATACACGAACAATTTTGTAAATTTAAATGCATTAATACTACTATATATTTCATGAATATTACGTATTTAATTACATATTCCTCTGATATTTACTACTTTTTTAAATTTACATATTTGACACTTTGATATTACATAAAACTCCGGACCCTGTTCGTTCATAACTATCATGAAAAAATGAAATGTCGTATGGCTTTTAGTGCCGGAATATCCCAGGACGGGTTCGGCTCGCCAGGTGCAGGTCTTTCTATTTAACTCCCGTAGGCGACCTGCGCGTCGTGAGGAGGATGAAATGATGATGAAGACAACACATACACCCAGCCCCCGTGCCATTGGAATTAACCAATTAAGGTTAAAATCCACAACCCGGCGGGGAATCGAACCCGGGACCCTCTGAACCGAAGGCCAGTACGCTGACCGTTCAGCTAACGAGTCGGACATCATCATCATCATCATCATCATCATCATCATCATCATCATCATCTGTTTACCCTCCAGGTTCGGTTTTTCCCTCGGACTTAGCGAGGGATCCCACCTCTACCGCCTCAAGGGCAGTGTCCTGGAGCTTCAGACTTTTGGTCGGGGATACAACTGGGGAGTATGACCAGTACCTCGCCCAGGCGGCCTCACCTGCTATGCTGAACGGGGGCCTTGTGGAGGGATGGGAAGATTGGAAGGGATAGGCAAGGAAGAGTGAAGGAAGCGGCCGTGGCCTTAAGTTAGGTACCATCCCGGCATTCGCCTGGAGGAGAAGTGGGAAACCACGGAAAACCACTTCGAGGATGGCTGAGGTGGGAATCGAACCCACCTCTACTCAGTTGACCTCCCGAGGCTGAGTGGACCCCGTTCCAGCCCTCGTACCACTTTTCAAATTCCGTGGCAGAGCCGGGAATCGAACCCGGTCCTCCGGGGGTGGCAGCTAATCACGCTAACCACTACACCACAGAGGGGGACACGAGTCAGACATAACTCTCATAAATTTCCAGAACGTGAATATTATACTAGTACCATACACGTGTGCGCCGGCGACAGTGACCCGCAGTTTGATTATTTCCCTCCCCAAATGAATGAAGACCGACATCGTTTGTGGTGGTTACTTATTGGATAAGGAAGTCCTACGGAACAGTCGCACGGCTTCTCTGACTGGTTCACTGAGCTGTCGGTTCCTTTGAAATACACTTGTGGTGTTAAACGCAGAGATCGTTGGCCTCGTTCAGGGAGCACAAGGGTAGGGTCCGCTAACCCAGCCTATTTTTAAACTGTTTTGATTAAGACTTTCACGGACGGCAGTACTAGACGTGATAGTCTAGTCTACAGGGATTGTGTCGTGTAAATGATGTGGGCTACAGCAAATTAGTGGTTTTATGTAAAGACCAACTAACTGCTGATGATATCTTACGATAAGGATTAATGTCATTTGAGTTGCATTGACATTATAAGGCAATTCTCCACTTCTTCCACATACTTTGGCAGTTTCTCTATCTTGAAAAAAAAAAAAAAAAAAAAAAAAAAAACCGAAATATTCTGACTGGTATTAAAGATTCAGTAATGATTTTTAGGAATCATTCTTGCAGCGTGAGCTAATGTTAATGTCACCAACTGATTAAGGATCTAAATTATGGGAGATACTGGTTATCAATTAAAGTTTCACATGCAGTATATGAGAGTGTTAATAATAATAATAATAATAATAATAATAATAATAATAATAATAATAATATGGTTTTCTGTGGTTTCCCATTTTCACACCAGGCAAATGCTGGGGCTGTACCTTAATTAAGGCCACGGCCGCTTCCTTCCCACTCCTAGCCCTTCCCTGTCCCATCGTCGCCATAAGACCTATCTGTGTCGGTGCGACGTAAAGCAACTAGCAATAATAATAATAATAATAATAATAATAATAATAATAATAATAATAATAATAATAATAATAATAATAATAATAATAATAATAATAACAATAATAATAATGTTGTCATTGATGCTTTCACGGTCCGTACTGATAGACCCGATGCTGTATAGGATTTTGGGCTCATGATGTGTCAAGAAATAAAGTGAAATTCTTCACGTTTCGCAGAGAACTGTGCTCTGCGTCCTCAGAAGAAAGGCTTCTTCCTTTCTCGTGGACAGTCGAGGACGCAGAGCACAGTTCTCTGCGAAACGTGAAGAATTTCACTTTATTTTCTTGACACGGCATAAGCCCAAAAGCCTATACAGTATCATGTCAATAATAACAATAATAATAATAATTCGTCGCCATAAGACCTATCTGTGTCGGTGCGACGTAAAGCAACTAGCAATAATAATAATAATAATAATAATAATAATAATAATAATAATAATAATAATAATAATAATACATACATACATACATACATACATACATACACACACACACCTTTATAGACTGTTATGCCGTTCAGCGTTCTCTGACCTCGTCTAGTTCTGTACCTCTTATCTTTAAATCGAGACCAAGACAACGACGGTTAGATTCAGTTTCTAATGATTTAATAAACTAGGTCACAGATCTAAATACAAATTAGAGGGTTGAGGAGGCGTTTAGTAGATTCACAGAGGCTTGCAGACTGAACGCTGACAGGTATAACAATATATAATGAAGATGCCTGAGTTGTACCTTAATTAAGCCCTCTTGCGCGATTAGAGGCGCGAAGCTGTGAGTTTGCATCCGGGAGATAGTAGGTTCGAACCCCACTATTGGCAGCTCTCAAGATGGTTTTCCGTGGTTTCCCATTTTCACACCAGGCAAATGCTGGGTCTGTACCCTAACTCAGGCCACAGCCACTTCCTTCCTACTACTAGGCCGTTCCTCTCCCACCTGTTCTATCGTCGCCATAAGACCTAACTGTGTCGATGCGACGTAAAGCCAATTGTATAACAAAAGTTGTAAAACCCTAAAATTCGAGATTTTCAAATTTAGAAAAATGCTACGTTAGGTAATATTAGGGGCAACAGGTAGAGCAACGTCGGGAACCCTAAAGATGGTTTTCCGTTTTTCTCATCTTCACATCAGGCAAATGCTGGCCGAGGCTATACCTTAATTAAGACCATGGATGCTACCTTCCTAATGCTAGCCTTTCCTTAGCCTTGCGTCGCGGAAAGCCTTCGAAGTGTTAATGCGGCGTTAAACCACCAGAAAGAAGAAAATAAGAAAATATAACAATGCAGTTTTGACTGTTTTTCTAGATAAAATATTCTGCAGAAATGGCAAAGAGCTTTTCCTAGAGTGCAGATTTATGTATTTTGCACCGCTTCTGCTGCGAATGCTTTCTCGGATTTATTCATTAATTCAAAAATCCCTTGCATCTTTGCTAGTTCATATAATCGAGATGAAGAAAGTATTGTGTAGCCTACAGTGTGTGAATAATCAATGTTCCCTCTTGTAAAAATTGTACATAAGAATTGTAACAAAACACTTTCAGTTCTCTAAAAAAATTACTAAATATAGGCCTAAGGGTGTTTCAAGAACACGGAAGATTTGTTAAATACGATGTTACACCTTCTTTTGAATACTGCCATGACAAAGCGAAGTTTTGAACTACAAAACATACCTGACAACAGCCTGACTGGTGAGCGCCTTAGTAACTTATCAATGATGTCAAGTAATTGAGAAAGGGAAAAGCTACAATTTCATGTGTGAACCAGAAGCCCTGACTGACGAGTTCCTACCGCTGAAAGTACGCCGAATTCAGAGCACGTGACTAATGCATGTATTTCACAATTATTTCACTTGCTTACAATACAGCATAACCATATTATTTTTTATATTCTTCAAGAAAGGAGAGGGCGCTGGTAAAACCCCAATTAGAGCATGGTTCCAGTGCGTGGGACCGACCCTCGATACGAGAACTGGAAAAGAGGCAAAGGAAAGCAGCACGATTTGATCTGGGTGATGTCCGACAAAGGAGTAGTGTTACGAAAATGTTGCAAACTTTGGGCTGGGAAGACTTGGGAGTAAGGAAACGAGCCTCTTGACTAAACGGAATGTTTTGAGCAGTCAGTGGAGAGATGACTTGGAATAGTATTGGTAGACAAGCAAGCTTGAGCGGAGCTTTTCAACGTAAGAAAAATCGTAAAATAAAAATCACTTTGAAATTCAAGAGGAAAAAGCAAACCACCCCCATGACACTACATGCCTGATGGGCTTTGGCTACCAAGCGACCGCTGCTCAGCCCGAAGGCCTGCAGATTATGAGGCGACGCATGCTCAGTGTGACAAATCCTCTCGGTCGTTATTCTTAGTTTTCTAGACCGGGGCCGCTATCTCACCCTCATACAGCTCCTCAACTGTAATCGTGCTGGCTGAGTTGACCACGAACCAACCCTCAGGTCCAGATAAGAATCTCTGACCTAGGCTAGAATCGAAGCCGGGACCTCCGAGTGAGAGGCAGGCAAGATACCACTAGACTGAGGGGCGGAAGCGGTTATTTCAAGAGGACAAATTGGGGCAAATGTTCGTTTTTAGGAAGAGGTGTTTGATAAATTCCAACTGCTTTGAAATAGTTTAAAACTATATAAACAACAGATAAAGAGTCTGCCACCTGGGCGACTAAATGCAGATCAATGATGATTGATTGATTGATTGATTGATTGATTGATTGATTGATTGATTGATTGATTGATTGATTGATTGATTGATTGATTACTGCTTTCGTCCAATCTAAAATAGGCGATGCATTATGCAGAAACAATTTGAATCTTTCCAATAAATATTCTGATAACGTGAACACATTCATGACATTTTGAATATTATGCTGCTCTTGAATTTGTACGAAAATGGGCACGCAAGCAACTTTAAGTTTGGGCCTACGCGAAATATTTATCCCAGAACCGCCTTTTAACACGGCCGCTACTTTCCTCATCCCAGTGATGCTGACACACGGGAAGGTCCAGCTTTTCCGGCCTAGTTCTTGAACCTTGTCCTCGGACAAAAGCCATACGCCATTTCATTTTTTTATAGCCTCTGAACAAACTATAAAATATTCAGCGTACCTTCCGAAAAGTTGACAGCAGTACATCGATTGTACTTTATGGAAACAAACATCATGAGTACGCTGAATATTTTATAGTTTGTTCAGAGGCTATAAAAAAATGAAATGGCGTATGGCTTTTGCCCGCGGACAAGTTCGGCTCGTCAGATGCAGGTCTTTGATTAGACTCTGGTAGGCGACCTGCGCGTCGTGATGAGGATGAAATGATGATGAAGACGACATATACACCCAGCCCCCATTCCAGAGAAATTAACCAATTATGGTTAAAATTCCCGACCCCGCCGGGAATGGAACACGGGACTCCTGTGACCAAAACCCAGCACGCTAACCATTTAGCCATGGAGCCCGACTTCAGTGGCTATAACGTTCAGTGTCGCCTAGGCCGTTCGTGGAAACTCAATATTACTTTTCTTCCCCTGTGCCATAAGCGTCCGCCTCTGTGGTTAGTGTGATTAGCTGCCACCCCTGGAGGCCCACGAAATTTGAAAAGTGGTACGACGGCTGAAACGGGGTCCACTCAGCCTCGGGAGGTCAACTGGGTAGAAGTGGGTTCGATTTCCACGTCAGCCATCCTGAAAGTAGTTTTCCGTAGTTTCCCATTTCTTCTCCAGGCAAATGCTGGGATGGTACCTAACTTAAGGCCACTGCCGTTTCCTTCCCTCTTCCTTGTCTATCCCTTCCAATCTTCCCATCCCCGCGCAAGGCCCCTGTTCAGCATAGCAGGTGAGGCCACCTGGGCGAGGTACTGGTCATCCTCCCCAGTGGTATCCCCGAACCGGAGTCTGAAGCTCCAGAACACTGCCCTTGGGGCGGTGGAGGTGGGATTCCTCACTGAGTCCGAGGGAAAAACCGACCCTAGAGGATAAACAGATAAAGAAGAAGAAGTGCCTTAAGCTATTTTTTTCGTCTTCTGTTATTGCTGTTCAGGGTAATTTTTCCAGCTAGTAGCAGTACACATCCAAATAACTGTGGGAATAAAGTTGTGAAGAATGCCTTTGAATCTCACCAAAATAATGCGTTTTCAATTCCATCACACTGTTACTCTCTTATGATGAATACTAATAAATAATAATAATAAAATAAAATATAAATAATTAACATAAATGAAAATCTTCAAAAACTTAATAAAATTAATAAGCATAATTAACCGAAATGTCCGTAGTATGGGCGCCAGAGTTCACCAGAATGGATCCCTCGAATTTAGATAAGAGCATGATAAACTTTATATCCCAGGGCGTGTACATAATGCTGCGTACTGGTACATCTGCTGCAGGCCTTACCTAACCTCCTGAAAACGACTAATTAGGTAGGAACTGCACCTAGGTTCATCAATAACACTGATTCTAAAATAGCTAACTATATTCTGAACAAATTCCGTGCATGAGCACCTCATCAACATACAACATTATACATATAATACACACATAAAATATTGCTGGAAGACTCCATATTTACAACAACAACAATAATGAAAATCGTGGGAAAACGAAAGCGAGAACTAAGCTACCATTTGTAGATAGTCCGATGAACAATGTACATGTATGAAGATAAATACCCTTCACTGTCTCTATATCAATTCGACTTACCGATTCTCATAATCGGCAGTTATCACATCACACAGACACTGTACCTTGTACTACTGTGTTCACATATTTTAACACTTGTAAAGATATATACACACGTCTGTCGATCCTCAACATAAATTATGGAAAGTCTGAGATAGCTTTCACCAACATATAATGCTAGGCCACCACAAGTGCTACAATACTTAATGCGCAAGCACTCTCCACAATCAGCCACTTTCTACGAACATAACAAGACTACGCTCCACAAACGTTTGAAGTCCAGTCCATTGCAGCCGTGTCACTCCAGTACCGTGTATCAGCACCACTTCCTTCCCGTACAGTGCCTCAGTTGTAGTTGTAGTTGTAGTTATCTTCCTTCTCGTTCCTTTACAATCACCTCTACAATCACCCTTACAATGTCTCTCATAATGTCCTCAGGTTGCCGCCGTATGATCAACCTTTATAGACATCAACATCCCCCTCCTCTCAGATGATACGTCTGGATTGGTGCTTGCCAGCCAATCATGAGTAAACCTCTTCTTTCTCCCAAGTTATAAACAAACACTCGGGAGTTTTACATGAATCATCAAATTTCCCTGGTACAACAACAAGCTCATCTCATCAGGCTGGGATATATACATGACTAATGGAATTTCCTGACACAAGTACATCAACAAACACTGGGGTAGCCAGATGACTCATTCAAATTACCAGAGTTATTAAAGCAATGTTTTCCCACTCGTGCAAAACAAATTACTCATACCTACATATGTGGATATCTTCCAGCTTACCAATATAAATGGCAAAATATATAAATGAAATACTAATAATAATAATAATAATAATAATAATAAATCGAATACTGACAATAATATCTCTACCTTCTACATATAATTCGGGGGTGTGATATATGTACTATCACATAACGCCCCCTTGGTGAATCGATGATATCACATATTATGATTCACCATAAAACAGAACTTCATACATAACCTTATAATGACATAACTGAACACATAATGTACTGTAATAATGATAGATACATTGCGTCTACTGCATTGTATTCGCACACACGAAATACAATTTGTCCAAACAATAATAATATGGCTGTATACACAAAACTCTGATTGTTTCATATACCATTGAACACAATCCCTTCTTGCTACTGTACACATAACTCATAATTGATAATATATACATCCAAGGTGCAGATCCTATCTCTTATATCTGCGAAGGCTATAGATATTAAATGTCCCAAGGACCTAGTCGTCAGAAGTTAGAAGCTGATAAGCACACTTGCCTATTCTACTGTCCACAGTATACGGACCCTGATATTAATGAAAAAACTATACATAAACTTAACATTGGCATCGATAAGCGAGGAATGCGTACCGTAATAAAACTAACTACTTCTAGAATACACTCTATCTCACACACAAAGATTCGTACCATCCAGTCACACAAGAATTATACAAACTTTCATTCAGAACATTCATAACAAAGAAATCCCTATTTCTGAAATGCGCGGGAATCTCACAATATTTACTCTTCCAGAAAACCATAATTAATGCAAGCAAACAGATCACATACTTTTTCACACATTCCACATCGCTATCACTCAGCACGTCCATCAAATCTTTCACACAACTCTCAGACTTAAATAAAACATAACACACTCGCTTGGATAGACTTTCTTTCATCTCACGCACACTTCCATTCTCACTCACGTTCACTCTATTACTGAAATTCTTACCATAATACACTTTGAAATTGCTGTCATTACTACTTAATGGCCCAACAATTAATCCATCTTCACCACCTTCCATATCAGCTACTACTTGCACCACTTTCATGCCAACAGCACTGCTACTCTCGACTCTCTTATCAGAAGTTTCATTAATCTCAAAGTCACCATTTTCACACATAATGGACCTAACTTTACTCTCCTCACATACACTTAAATCAACAAAAACATCCTCATGATGTATACTCCGTAAACACTCTTCACTCACAAAACAACCTTCATCAACTTCACAAAAAACTTCACTTTCAATTTCAGAAACTTCCACAAGATTATCGATCGCAACACCGCTATTACCATCACCGCTAGCACAAAGTAAGACATCCGACACTTCTTTCTTACTTTCATCACGCCCCCTATTCTCAAAATCTCCCTGAACACAAAACACATGGTCATACAATAATTCCTCTTTCACGTCTACCTCGTAACTTACCTGTTCCATCGCGTGAATAGGAATTTTGGTATCGGACTGCCTTTCTGACCCAACTAAGAAGTCCGATTCCGGTTTAAATTACTTGACGTGGACTGTTCACTATTATCATGTCTCTGCACTTGATCTGGAGGTCTTTGATCTGTACGCCCCCTACTTTCTGATTCCCCTTGATTAGGACTTCTGCCATAATATTCCTGGTGATTAACTCCCTGATTAGACTGTCTGTTTCCCCTTCCGGAATTACCACCCTGATTCCCTTGCCTAGAATGACTGAAATTCTGATTATTCCTATCTCCCGCTACCTGATTACCTTGTCTCCCATTATCCCCGTAATTCCTACCTTCACTTTGCCTATTCCTCCCTTGCCCTTCCAAAGCATCAAAGCTCTCTAACAGCTGCTCTAATTCCTTAATCGTAACAATATTCTGCATACATGCCGCTAATCCGACCTTCTCAGGAAAATGCCTCAACATCTGGCGGACTGTATCTCTCTCCGATGCTAGACCTTCAATATTCTGGCTGATCAGAACATGCGCTAAGAAATACTCCGTCATAGATACACCTTCCTGAGGTTTATACTTGCCAAATAGCACGCGATCTCTTTCCCTTCCCTGAATAGCTTCACTCCAAAATTTAGAACTAAATTTCTCCCTAAATTCCTCCAAACTCGAAATACCCTGTCTATAAATTGAAACCAAGATCTCGCTTCTCCAACAAAAGCAATATCCAACATCTCATCAACCATACTCCACTCAATCAAACCATCGTCAAGATTCTTAGAAATCCGTTTCTCCACCGTTTTCAAGAATTCCATCGGATTAAACTGCCGACCATTAAACTTGGGTAATTCAGAGTCCTTCGTACAAGATACGTACCTATTACATATATTGCTACCTACTTGGATTTGACTGATCTCCTGCCTTAACTTTACATGACATGCTTTAATTCCTTCTTCAACTACCATTCTGGCATTTCCTTCTACTGACTTGAGGTCTTTCTCCAATTTCTCAGTCTTTTCATCTATTCGCTTCGCTAAAACATTCTGGCTGATTTTAATTCTGTCTATTTCTTCGACTTTATCTTCCACCATTTTTATTCTCTTATCACATTCCTTGCTGTTTTCAACAAATTCCTTCCTCACTACATTAACTCGGCATTCAATTTTCTCAGTCAATTCCAAGCATTGAGCTTCTACCTTATTGTTGACTTCCTGAATTTCCCTGCTTTGATGGTCAAACTTCTGGTTTAATTCATCTATTCTACCATTCACAGCAGTACTTAAACTATCAATTTTACTAGACAATTCAACACTCACTGAATTTAACTCCTTACTCTGATTCTCAATCTTACTGGACAATTCCGTACTAACTGAATTTAATTCACTATTAATACTGTATATTTCATTGCTTAAAAACTCAATTCACTCTTCAACTCTTTACTCTGACCATCAATCTTATTGGACAATTCAACACTTACTGAATTTAATTCCTTACTTTGACTATCAATCTTACTGGACACTTCATCACTCTTACTGTTTAATTCAAAACTCACTGAATTTAACTCCTTACTCTGACAATCAATCTTATTGTTAACAACATTTAATTCCTCCTTTAACTCTTTACTCTGACTATCAATCTTACTGGACAATTCGTTACATAGCGATTTAAACATACTAAGAGTCAAACCTTCCCCTTGATCCCCTACATTCTGAGTTTGAGACGGGTTACTCGGTTCCTCACCTATCGCTGCTAATTGATCTTTTCTACTATCAGCCATTTTGCTATTCTCAATTAAATTAGATAAACTCAATGTGGTGGAATTCTTTTGACTTCTCTTATCCTGATTCATAGTACCAACAACTTTCAAAACCTCTCTACTTCTCAATTTTATAATACTGGACTCGCTACAACATTTCTTCATACTCCAAAATACACATGAAACATATAAAACACTTCACTGACATTATTTGTAGAATTCCATCCACACCTGACAAGTGTACCTATGCTTATAAGCCTAACAGATGTACCAATCATTCAGCCACACGTTGGGAAGCCAATTGTAACTTTTTGATGGTAATAATAAATAATAAATAAAATCATAAATACAATTATATAAATAAAATTACTCAAAAACTTAATAAAATTAATAAGCATAATTAACCGAAATGTCCGTAGTATGGGCGCCAGAGTTCACCAGAATGGATCCCTCGAATTTAGATAAGAGCATGATAAACTTTATATCCCAGGGCGTGTACATAATGCTGCGTACTGGTACATCTGCTGCAGGCCTTACCTAACCTCCTGAAAACGACTAATTAGGTAGGAACTGCACCTAGGTTTATCAATAACACTGATTCTAAAATAGCTAACTATATTCTGAACAAATTCCGTGCATGAGCACCTCATCAACATACAACATTATACATATAATACACACATAAAATATTGCTGGAAGACTCCATATTTACAACAACAACAATAATGAAAATCGTGGGAAAACGAAAGCGAGAACTAAGCTACCATTTGTAGATAGTCCGATGAACAATGTACATGTATGAAGATAAATACCCTTCACTGTCTCTATATCAATTCGACTTACCGATTCTCATAATCGGCAGTTATCACATCACACAGATACTGTACCTTGTACTACTGTGTTCACATATTTTAACACTTGTAAAGATATATACACACGTCTGTCGATCCTCAACATAAATTATGGAAAGTCTGAGATAGCTTTCACCAACATATAATGCTAGGCCACCACAAGTGCTACAATACTTAATGCGCAAGCACTCTCCACAATCAGTCACTTTCTACGAACATAACAAGACTACGCTCCACGAACGTTTGAAGTCCAGTGCATTGCAGCCGTGTCACTCCAGTACCGTGTATCAGCACCACTTCCTTCCCGTACAGTGCCTCAGTTGTAGTTGTAGTTGTAGTTATCTTCCTTCTCGTTCCTTTACAATCACCTCTATAATCACCCTTACAATGTCCCTCATAATGTCCTCAGGTTGCCGCCGTATGATCAACCTTTATAGACATCAACATCCCCCTCCTCTCAGATGATAGTCTGGATTGGTGCTTGCCAGCCAATCATGAGTAAACCTCTTCTTTCCCCCAAGTTATAAACAAACACTCGGGAGTTTTACATGAATCATCAAATTTCCCTGGTACAACAACAAGCTCATCTCATCAGGCTGGTATATATACATGACTAATGGAATTTCCTGACACAAGTACATCAACAAACACTGGGGTAGCCAGATGACTCATTCAAATTACCAGAGTTATTAAAGCAATGTTTTCCCACTCGTGCAAAACAAATTACTCATACCTACATATGTGGATATCTTCCAGCTTACCAATATAAATGGCAAAATATATAAATGAAATACTAATAATAATAATAATAATAATAATAATAATAATAATAATAATAATAATAATAATAATAATAATAATAATGAATCGAATACTGACAATAATATCTCTACCTTCTACATATAATTCGGGGGTGTGATATATGTACTATCACAACACATTGAGCACAATCTTCTTCCACGAATGTTCTACAAACTACCTCCGACTAGTTGATTCTCCAACAGCGCTCTATCCATAGACTTACCGGTAGGCTATATTTTAACGTCCATACAGTGAATTTCCTCTTTTTTTTTCTTTTTACAAAGGAATAAGTTAGCATCAAACGCCGGACGTCTATTTCTCCTCCGTATTAGAAGTGCAATAAGAATACTCAGATTCTGCTGGTCGTCACCAAATTGTACTATACTATGACAGGCAATCAAGAAAGTGTGACTACTACTCACTGATTTAAAAATATGAAACTGAATTAAAAGTAAAACACAATATTAAAATACTCATGAAATAAAATACTCAATCGCCGGACTCACACTTAGTACTTACCTGACTACTTACACGTACAGTTGTTGATGGGCACCAGCTATAAATAAATGTAACGATAATAGAATGAAATGAATTGAAATGGCGTATGGCTTTTAGTGCCGGGAGTGTCCGAGGACATGTTCGGCTCGCCTGATGCAGGTCATTTGATTTGACTCCCGTAGGCGACCTGCGCGTCGCGATGAGGATGAAATGATGATGAAGACGGCACATACACCCAGCCTCCGTGCCAGCGAAATTAACCAATTAAGGTTAAAATTCCCGACTCTGCCGGGAATCGAACCCGGGACCTATGTGACCAAAGACCAGCACGCTAACCATTTAGCCATGGAGCCGGACGATAATAGAATGAGAGTCTTGAATATCTCTAAGGTGAGAGGTAACAAGCTTACTTTGACAGCATAACATATAGGTTCTGGGAAAAGGAGATTGGCGTTCGGTTTTCCCATTAAAATGTGAGGTTATCTGATCTACTGTAGAAATGAAACAATCAATTATATTTGATCATCATCATCATCATCTGTTTACCCTCCAGGTTCGGTTTTTCCCTCGGACTTAGCGAGGGATCCCACCTCTATCGCCTCAAGGGCAGTGTCCTGGAGCTTCAGACTCTTGGTCGGGGGATACAACTGGGGAGGATGACCAGTACCTCGCCCAGGCGGCCTCACCTGCTATGCTGAACAGGGGCCTTGTGGAGGGATGGGAAGATTGGAAGGGATGGGCAAGGAAGAGGGAAGGGAGCGGCCGTTGCCTTAAGTTAGGTACCATCCCGGCATTCGCCTGGAGGAGAAGTGGGGAAACCACGGAAAACCACTTCCAGGTTGGCTGAGGTGGGGATCGAACCCACCTCTACTCAGTTGACCTCCCGAGGCTGAGTGGACCCCGTTCCAGCCCTCGTACCACTTTTCAAATTTCGTGGCAGAGCCGGGAATCGAACCCGGGCCTCCGGGGGTGGCAGCTAATCACGCTAACCACTACACCACAGAGGCGGACAATTATATTTGATCATCATCATCATCATCTGTTTACCCTCCAGGTTCGGCTTTTCCCTCGGAGTGAGCGAGGGATCCCACCTCTACCGCCTCAAGGGCAGTGTCCTGGAGCTTCAGACTCTTGGTCGGGGAATACAACTGGGGAGTATGACCAGTACCTCGCCCAGGCGGCCTCACCTGCTATAGTGAACAGGGGCCTAGTAGGGGGATGGGAAGATTGGAAGGGATAGGCAAGGATGAGGGAAGGAAGCGGCCGTGGCCTTAAGATAGGTACCATCCCGGCATTTGCCTGGAGGTGAAGTGGGAAACCACGGAAAACCACTTCCAGGATGGCTGAGGTGGGAATCGAACCCGCCTCTACTCAGTTGACCTCCCGAGGCTGAGTGGACCCCGTTCCAGCCCTCGTACCAGTTTTCAAATTTCGTGGCAGAGCCGGGAATCGAACCCGGACCTCCGGGGGTGGCAGCTAATCACGCTAACCACTACACCACAGAGGCGGCAATTATATTTGATACTAAACACAATATATATTCTTTAAAAATTGACATTAACGAGTGAGATTTACTGCGATAATTCAAAAGATAATATAAAACTCTGACATTACAACTGAAGGAAATTGTAGGCATTATCGGGAAATCGGAGTGGTTAGCTATCCCAAGTCCGAACAGCCTGAGAGGAATTAAGAAGACAACTGCCATATGGTGGTCCTCTTTTCGGACTTCACCCAGAGCGGCCGTAGTTTCGAGTAGAGTAGGATACCCGCCCGTATGTTTATGTAGAGCCGAATACACCATGGCTCACATACTCACAGGGTGCGTTGACCTCTCTGGCCTAAGACGGAACTTCGGCTTGTAGGAAACACTCGAATTCATACTGCTGATCCCGTCATGCCTTTTATGTGTGAGCGGAATAATCAAGCCCATACAGGTGTATCATAATTAACAGCGCAAATTGAAACAGCTGAAAGTACACAATACTAGGAGCAAAAAAGTCTTAGTAAACATGGGTCCGCAAGCGAACCGTTTGCGAAATAAATTAGAATTTGTGCTTACTAGCCAACACTGACTTGATTGTGTGGAATGTCATTCTAGTTAGGAAATGGTACCAATACAACATTAAGAAAAATTAGATTATTTGGTAGACGTGCAGTTGTCTTTAATGAACAAGAAAACAGTCTCAGTATGTTACAGTTACTCCTCCTTTAACTACGAGTGAGTTCATTGTACAAACATTGTAACAAGTTATAAATTATTTTGCAAACGGCTTGTTTGTGGACCTATGTTTATTAAGACTTTTTTGCTTCTAGTATTGTGTACTTACAGCTGTTTCATTTTGCGCTATTAATTATGATACACGCTGTATACATTTGAAGTGCTCTGTTACTTAGGGAAATTACATTTCCTTTTGATGTGTTTGTGTCCATGTTGACTCAGTAAAATATTTTGGTTCTATTTTCAACTTCGAATTCTTTCGTTAAAAAACATTGTACATTTGTTATTTTTCTCCATTTTTTTGTTAAAGAGAAATTGGTTGCCTACTTTTTTAAGAAGAGAATTAATTGCATGTATTGTTACAAATACTTCAAAGGAATCCTACAATTACAACACACATTTGAATGAATGCCTACGTGAATTGGTAGATGCATAATTTCATGATTGTGTTTGTGCATGAATGAAGGAGTGAATAAACATTCTCACAAGTCACGGATAACCTCCAACTGGGGAGAGCATTCATTAATGAATGAAATGAATACGAATGGATGAAAGCATGAATGAATGGACTGAGGTTCTGTTAAAAAAAAGCATCTCTCTCAGTCACGGATAACCACCAACTCGGAAAAGAATTTCATGAATTAATTAAAGAATGAATGAGTTGAATGACTGCATAAAATGGTGTATGAATGATCTCATGATTGAATCGTTTTCGTGCATGAATGAATGATTAAACACTTTTCTCACTCAGTCACGGATAGCCACCAACTTGGCAGAGAGCATTCATTAATGAATGAGTGGTTGACTGGATGAATAAATGAATGAAATGAATACGAATGGACGAAAGCATGAATTAATGGATGGATAAATGGACTGAGTTCCTGTAGAAAACATAATATAAGTAAATAAGAAAAATTCTCCCAGTGAAGGATAAGCGCCAAATTGGGAGAGAGCATTTATTAACGAATGCGCAATTGAGTGAATGAATGAATGAATGAATGTTCTCATTCAACCCACTGCAATTAATATATACAGTATATTGTGGTTGCATAGTAGTGCTTCCTCTCAAAACAAAAAACACCACCACACCTTGTGGCTCTGCAGTCTCTCTGGGAGCAAGGAGAGAGCTCACCAGCTATACATCCTTTTATTTTACATTTTCTTTCATTTTAGTAATGCACGGAAGAGGACGGTTGTCAGAGTCTCCCGACGCTAGACAGTATCGCATCATTACGTATGCTGAGAAGGTTCCCTTGACATCACAAGTTGTCGACGATGCAGATTTATACCCGGGTATACGTGACGCCTTGCTTGCTTGTTTAGCGCATTATTTATCCATTGTTGTTACTCGAATTTCAAACTTTTGGAAGAATTTGAAAGAAACACATAAAGAATGACCAACTATTCTTCGTTTTCTTTATAAGCGAATGTTTCCCCTGCAGTTCCTGTTTGGAGCTGCTATACAGGATTATCTAAAATATACCGACAAAATAAAGGTCAGGGGTGCACTTCGTCTCATACTGGATGGCGCAAAAGTCACTGGACAGTTGGTTAAAAGAAAACGAAAGCAATAGCAAGACGTAGTACAGTAGGAAGTTTTAAACCGTTAAGTTGTTATTACCAGATGGCGATGATTACGCTTTGTCAAGTTGATATTCAATGCTATAACAAAAAACAACAACAATCAAACTAGTGCATTTTTGAAAGCGTGATCTGTGAGACGTGTTTACAACTGTAGTTTTCCGAATTGTCACGATGTTAAAGAAAGAAGAAAGGATTTTCACGTTAAAAACATTCTATAAAAGTAGTGCTACTGCAGTTGTTCCTATGGGGTGTCGTCAAGGACTCTGTTTATTCTAAAAAGCCTCGGACCATTGCTGAAATAAAAGACTACATACACGACGCATTTCATGATTTGGACAGTGATACCACACTATGCCACAGAGTGTAGAACAGAGTTCCAAAAAGACTTGATAGATGTATTCATGCAGACGGAAAACGTTTGAATATAAAATGTAATTGTAAACATTGTTTGTATTTGTAATGAAGCATAAATTCAATATTTTGTTTAAATCAGTGCCCAGCGTCCAGAGCGACGACGCAATCTGATTGGCGGAGAACGTTTTTTTCGAGAAAATTAGGTTACTGTGTTAGTTCCGGATGCGCGAGTCAAATTGCATTCGTTTTATTTTCTGTGCTTGAGGGAAGGGAGGGGAAGTGGGGTGTATGACAGGCGGAGACACAGACACTGCTGTGCTTCAGAGAAGGGAGGAGAAGTGGGGTGTATGACAGGCGGAGACACAGAGACTGCCCCGTTCCTGTGCTTCAGGGAAGGGAGGGAGAGTGGGGTGTATGACAGGCGGAGACACAGACACTGCTGTGCTTCAGAGAAGGGAGGAGAGGAGAAGTGGGGTGTATGACAGGCGGAGACACAGACACTGCCCCGTTCCTGTGCTTCAGGGAAGGGAGGGAGAGTGGGGTGTATGACAGGCGGAGACACAGACACTGCTGTGCTTCAGAGAAGGGAGGAGAGGAGAAGTGGGGTGTATGACAGGCTGAGACACAGAGACTGCTCCGCTGCCGTGCTTCAGAGAAGGGAGGGGAAGTGAGTTGTGTGACAGACGGAGACACAGATACTGCTGTGCTTCAGGGAAGGGAGGGGAAGTGGGCTGTAAGACAAACGGAGACACAGATATTGCTGTGCTTCAAGGAAGGGAGGGGAAGTGGGGTTATGACAGACGGAGACACACATACTGCTCCGCTCCTGTGCTTCAGGGAGGGGAGGGGATGTGGGGTGTATCGTGGATTAAAGTCGAGGTTACCCGTGGCAAAAATGCATCAGAATGTTGCCGAGGATTGCGCGAAGCTTGTGGTGAGAATGCGATACCGTATAGGACGGTTTGACGATGGGTCAAGGCGTTTCGTGCGGTTCGGAATGAGTTCTTGGAACACCCTCAGTTCTCACCATACATGAGTCGTTGTGACTTCGACCTGTTTTCGAAGTTGAGGAACCCCTCCGAGGCCAACGATTTCTTGACGTGGCATCTGTACTCCGCGCAATAGGGAGCTCCAACGCTGTCATCAACAGAGAACGTCTTACCAACGGTCCCCAACGGCTTCGCGACATTTGGCACAATGTAATAGATTTTGTGGGTGACTACACTGAAGTGATGTAATGTAATTTGAAGTTGTTAGTTCATTAAATACCGCGTTCTAACAATAGGTTACCCCCAATATACACCGGGGAGAGTTGGACGTGCGGTTAGGGGCACGCAGCTCTGAGCTTGCATCCGGGAGATAGTGGGTTTGAACCCCACTGCCGACAGTCCTGAAGATGGTTTTCCGTGGTTTCCCATTTTCACACCAGGCAAATGCTGGGGCTGTACCTTAATTAAAACCACGGCCGCTTCCTTTCCATTCCTAGCCCTTTCTTATCCCATCGTCGCCATAAAACCTATCTGTGTCGGTGCGACGTAAAGTAACTAGCAAAAAAAAAATCTTCATGTACAGCCCTCCCACATCACTCCACATAGGATTGGCATCACGAAGGACATCTGTTTATAAAAACTGGGCTAAATATATAGTCTAAACTGGTTATAACGACTGCGAAGGGACCCCCAATTAACGGTCTTTATAGGCGATAGTCTCACAAACCCGGTTTTGTTGTTGTTGTTGTTGTTGTTGCTAAAAATGTCATATCTGTAAGTTTACATGGTTCATTATAAGAATCAAGTTAAAACTCCAAAATATATAAGTGAAGTAAATACTGTATTTGTGGAATGGGACTGTTGTTTGAGTCATCAGTCAAAGACTGGTTTGATGCAGCTCTCCAGGCCGCCCTATCCTGTGCTAATATTTTCATTTCTACGTAACTGTTTCATCCTCCATCTGCTCTAATTTGCTTGTCATATTTATACCTTGGTCTACCCCTACCGTTCTTAGCCCCTACACTTTCTTCAAAGACCAACTGAACAAGTCCTGCGTGTCTTAAAATGTATCCTATCATTCTATACCTTACTCTTGTCAAATTTAGCCACGTCGATCTCCTCTCACCAATTCGATTCAGTATATCTTCATTCGTGGTTCGATCCATCCATCTCACCTTCAGCATTCGTCTGTAACACCACATTTCAAAAGCTTCTATTATCTTTCATTCTGAGCTGGTTATTGTCCATGTTTGACTTCCATACAATGCCACGCTCCAGAAGAAAGTCTTCAGAAACATCTTTCTAATTCCAGTATCAATGTTTGAAGTGAGTAAATTTCTCTTCTTATGAAAGCTCTTCCTTGCTTGTGCTAGTCTGCATTTTATGTCCTCCTTACTTCTGCCATCATTGGTTATTTTACTACCCAAGTAACAATATTCACCTACTACCTTTAAGACTTCGTTTCCTAATCTAATATTACCTGCATCACCTGCCTTCGTTCGACTGCATTCCATTACTTTTGTTTTGGACTTATTTATCTTCATCTTGTAGTAGGGGAAGACCGGGCAAAGTGAATAAACTAATTTTATATCAATTTATTTCTGTAATTAAGAACGACAATGACATGAACTTTACTGTAATTGTTCCTTGTTATCTTTCCATTTATTTGATATAATACACAGAACCAATTGTTAAGTTATTCAGAGTTAATTCTATCAAATTATTCACTTTTCCCACATAGCCGGGCAAAGTGAATATTCACATGCGGGAAAAGTGGATAACGAAATGAATTGTTTAAAAGTGGAAATGTTATTACTAAGAAAAGATATATTTGATATTGGCATACATATGGAATTCAGAAATTTGTTTTCAATAGTTTTTATAGCGTTCACAGTTTACTTGTAATAGCAAATTTCAGAAGAAGAAAAAGGGAGAAAATAGGGACACATTCAATACACTGAAAATTAATAATTCTTATTCCGTTCCTTTAAGTGAAATCTAAACTTTATATCACAATGTCCATATTGAACAGAGAACTTGCTGTTATATTGTTTTTGTTTATTTGTTCCCGTAGAATACTGTAGAATCGGTCTATTTGAGGAGGATTAAACCCGCGAACCCTTGCAACTGACGTTGGTTCTGCTATCCGCAATACGATTTCGGGATGTCGACTTTGAAACCCTTTCGGCCAGTCAACTCCAGCATCTTTAAGGACAAGGGATTTTATTTCTATTGGCAAAATCATATGCCAATTTCATAAATTCCCATCTTGTAAGTCCATAGAAGAGGCTGTCCATTTCTCTCAAATAGTCAACCAGTTCGAGTTCTTGTTCCTCACTGAAAAGTATTCTAAATTAGCCTAACTGCTTCTTGCTAGAGCCGGATTTGTAGTGCTGGCACAGCGCAGGAAAAGGCAGACCGTATTTTGTAGCAACGGAGTTAACAGGATTTGTTCTACATTCCTCCAGAGCTTTCTTCACCGTTTCTTCGGACCAGCTGCCCTGATCACTGGTTCGTTTGTAATTATCAACCATCTGCAAACAAAAATTACAATATTCAGATTATCATTGATACACTTGATATGTTAATTTTTTCATATTATTATTATTATTATTATTATTATTATTATTATTATTATTATTATTATTATTATTATTATTTTGCTAGTTGCTTTACGTCGCACCGACACAGATAGGTCTTATGGCGACGATGGGACGGGGAAGGGCTCGGAAAGGGAAGGAAGCGGCCGTGGCCTTAATTAAGGTACAGCCCCAGCATTTGCCTGGTGTGAAAATGGGAAACCGCGGAAAACCATTTTCAGGGCTGCCGACAGTGGGGTTCGAACCTACTATCTCCCGAATACTGGATACTGGCAATTAAGCGACTGCAGCTATCGAGCTCGGTTTTCATGTTATTTAGTAATTTTAAAATTAATCTGCTTTGAACAGGTTACAATCCTACTGGACCTACCAGTTTACACTGGTCTGCTGGGTAAAATAAATAAATAAATAAATAAATAAATAAATAAATAAATAAATAAATAAATAAATAAATAAATAAATAAATAAATAAATAAATAAATAGTTCGGTATTTCTATCAAAATAAACTAAGCTATTATTCACTGTAAAGCAATTATGGATAAAGTATTCAACAACATTAACCCTTCCGGGCAATGTGAATGAATATCCGCTATTCACTTTGCCCAGCTGTGCTCTATTAAGGAAATCGTGAGCCTACGCTTAAATGTACTGTAGCAAAAAGCAAGCAAAGTGTGTCCGTAAGTGGTTGGGAAGAACACTAAAATATAACGTAATCACTTTTAAAACAGTTATAAAGATCTAAGGATATCAGTGTGTTTTTTACCGTGATAAAATTTTAAGAAATATCGCAAAAATCTTCTAACACGTCCAGTTACCCTGCAGTATTTGTACCACTGATTCTTATGTCTCCAGCAGATTGCAGAACTTCCTGCAGAAGCAACTCAGCGACACCTAGCGTAATTTTCCGTAAAATTTACTTTTTTGCTTTGCCCGGTCTTCCCCTACTCCTTCCCCAAGACTACAGTATGTCCATACCATTCAGCGACTTCTCGAGATCTTCTGCGGTCTCAGATAAAATAACATTATCGGCAAATCTCAACAAAATATCAAATAAAAAGTGTGGAAAGAAGTAGGAGCAAGTAAATTGATCAGTAAAGTCGCAACGGTCTTGGACAAATGAGACGTTCCCGCTCTCTTTCCAGATTGTAAAAATCTTTGAGTGTGGTGCATCCAATTCCTTCATGATGTTGACGTTTCGCCATTTTATATTCGACATATTATGTGTGACTTTCCTTAAATATTAAACGCTTCCACCCCCCCCCCCCCTCCCTCCTTTTTTTCTTTTGCGATATCTTCAGAGCGATGCTTGCCTAGACTGTTTGACAGACTGATATGAAATCTACAATCTCCTGAAAACAAGAGTTTGAAAATAAGATTTACACTGTTGTCAGCAATCCCCAAACCCGAAACAAACAAAAATGAACAGAAGACGTTATAGTTGATAAATTTCTCAGAAAACGTGAAAAAATACGCCGTTTTATCCGAGGTGCCATAATAAATGATATCGTACTAAGCGATGTTTTAATAAATTGATTAGGATTTATGCCTTTGCTGGCAAGATGTAGTGTTTACAGTGCGCTATGTCTTCTGGTATGGGCTAGAATAAAATTGTTACTTACATTGTCCTGTCTCTGTCTTGAAAGTGGCTGAGGTATGAGCGATGCTAGTAGTGCCATTCCTCATGCAGCCAGTCCCTGCTATGAATGGTGTCAAAATGTCGCTCATAGGGTCGGTTGGTGCAGGCATTTCAGTGGGCTTGGCGGACTGATGTGCAATAGCAACTTCTGGCTCGGTGAGGAAAGCAACGGAAAACTACTTCACTCCTCATTTCCCTAGTACGCCTCTTCAATGACACCTAGGCCATCTATGACAGCTAATGGTGAACCTGTTGAGGATCCAACGAGCCTTCGGGCTGAATACCCAACATACACATATAGGATTTAGACGGGACCGTTAGATTTCACCGTTATATTCAATGCGTCGTTAAAAGCGACGTCCTAATCAACGGTTTAGACTGTACGTGAAGTACCCACCCCAACGAAATTAGGAAAATGCCAGAAAGAAGATGAATGTGGTTTCTATTGCCACGTCCTAGTTCGTGAGCCATGGGCAACGGCTGAGTGGTCCTGACAGTCGGAATGCCAGTTGCTATGGAATAGGAGTGGGCATCACGGACATATTCTGAGTCGTTAGCCCTCATGTCTCCTGATTCCGGGTGTCTGCCTGGCTTTGTACCAGCAACCATACTTGCTATCTGCATGTCTGTTACTTCCAAATATCCTCAGTCCACCCAGTGTTCACTCCCATACAGCAGAGTAGGTCTGGAAAGAGATTGGTACAATGATAACTTCTTTCTTACTGAATACTATTGATCATAACTGCGAGTTCACTGCAGACTTTATTTGAAGAGTTATTGATTTCATTTCGTTTGTATATTTTTCTGTGGTGTAATGGAATAATTTATTATAACTCAGACTTCGGTATTGGTTACAAAGCATAGTTCTGTAGTCATTGGAAAATGAAACCAATTTTAAGTAGGAACAACTAATGGTGGCAGTTGAGTAGCTTCGCCGTTAAACCTTGGAGGCAGACAAATAAAATCTATTACACATTTTGTAAATAATCTTACAGCCCTTTGTTTATGTAATTTGGCAATATATTGCATTCTTTCTACCTGCTGTACTTAAATTTGTATTTTGGCAGGCGGGCTCGTGCCACGATGGTTTGGTTAAGAGTAACGGGACAAATGGCATTTAACAATAACAATAATAATAATAAAATGAAAATGAAAACCTACAGCCTGTTTTCCAGTCTTTGACCGGGTCAGGGATGTAATGAATGAACCAGATATAGGCTGTTATTACAATGGGGTCGCCACCCCCAAGGTGATATTAATGACTGATAAATGCTATGAAATGATAATGGAGAGTGTTGCTGGAATGAAGGATGACAGGGAAAACCGGAGTACCCGGAGAAAAACCTGTCCCGCCTCCGCTTTGTCCAGCACAAATCTCACATGGAGTGACCGGAATTTGAACCACGGTATCCTGCGGTGAGAGGCCGACGCGCTGCCGCCTGAGTCACGGAGGCTCTCAATAATAATAATAATAATAATAATAATAATAATAATAATAATAATAATAATAATAATGTTACTGGCTTTACGTCCCACTAACTACGTTTACGGTTTTCGGAGACGCCAAGGTGTCGGAAATTAGTCCCGCAGGAGTTCTTTTACGTGCCAGTAAATATACCGATACGAGGCTGTCGTATTTGAGCACCTCCAAATACCACCGGACTGAGCCAGGATCGAACCTGCCAAGTTGGGGTCAGAAGGCCAGTGCCTCAACCGTCTGAGCCACTCAGCCCGGCAAATGGCGTTTTGCAGACCTACTTGTAGAGATAGCAGCTCATCATGAAGGGCTGACTCCATTTCATCTTTTTTTTTTTCCGTGTATATTCGTTTGGTGATTACGTCTTCCACTCTCAGAGATTAGATTTACTTAATGCAGTGCATAAATAGTCCTCAAGGAATAGCTCGTGCGGGTATGGAATCTCTGGAGATGCGAGCACGATAAGCTCTAGAACATGAAGAGGGAAGATCCAACGGCACCTGCTTCACTTATCGAGAATCAGAGAGCATGCAGCTGATGGACAGCAGGCAGCTGTAATAATGATACGAACAGAAATTATAGACCATACTCTGTGTCGATAACAACAGGGGGCGTGGCTGTGAGTTGTACTGCCAGGGCTTCCTCAGCCACTCGCTTGTACGGGACACACGCATTTCATCGCCTGTTAACGTGTACATTGGAACTGGTTTTACCCGATCCCTTAACTTAACTTAAATTTACCGAGCAAATTAGCCATGCGGTTAGGATCGGGCAGTTGTGAGCTTGCATTTGGGAGATAGTGGGTACGAACCCCACTATCGGCAGCCCTGAAGATGGTTTTCCGTGGTTTCCCATTTTCACATCGGACAAATGCTGGGACTGTTCCTTAATTAAGGTCATGGCTGCTTCCTTCCCATTCCTAGCCATGTCCTGTCCCGTCGTCTCCATATGACATATCTATGCCGGTGCGACGTAAAGCAACTTTGAAAAAAAAATTCAACTTAAAATTAGACCCATTAGCTAGACCTGTGGCCTACAAGTATCGAGCCTAGCCGGGTCAGGGATTTCTACATGGATCTTAGGGCTGTATCACAATGGAGTTTGTTTAAAATAATTCGTGAATATAACGATATTTTCGGCGATTTTCAAATAATTCTCCATAATGCTATTGAACAAGCTCAAAAGTTCTTGCAGCAGGATCTACGATACTGTATATTGAATTTAAACTTGCTCTTGACGTCAGTGGCTAGACTATTTTTGTTTTACTCCAGCAAACATGAGCTCCTTGATCCCGTCATAACCTGCGGTCCGGATCTTCTTCGGTACTAGCGCCTTCTATAACACTCGCAGTACCCGGGGATTGTTGTGCAAAATACTAGGTCATTGCAACCATATTTAATATTAGCTGACCCACCTCGGCTTCGCACAGGGGGTATTAGTATTAAATATCTCCTACGTTACAGGACTGACTCATTGGCTGAATGGTCAGCTTTGAGGCCTTCAGTTTAGAGGGTCCCGGGTTCGATCCCCGGCCGGGTCGGGGATTTTAATCGTGTCTGATTAATTCTTCAGGCCCGGGGACTGGGTGTTTGTTCCAACACTTTGCTCTTCATATTCAGACAACACCAACCATCACAGAAACACGCAATAGTAATTACATCCTTCCATAAAGGGTTGGCGTCAAGAAGGACATCCAGCCGTTAAATCGTGGTCAAATCCACATGTGCGACACAAATGTGGGAAAAGCAGAGGAAGAAGAAGAAGAAGAATATACTACCTTAAGGGACTCTCAAACTGGGGCCAAAAAACACTCAATCATTATAACACTAACAGCTACCCTGCACCAGTCCTTATCATTTATACACAAAAAAATGTTAACAGTGAAGTGCTTGATAAAAAGGATTACTGTAAATCATGGTCATACTAAAACAAGCTTTTGCTGGAAATGGTAATTTGGTGGATATCATTGGTATTCGAGGAATCAAAACACTTTCACCGGCTCCACACCCAGTGAGGATCGTGCACTCAAATCGAACATTTGTTAACGATTTTATTAGCAATCTTGTGCCATGGCACTATATTGGTGTGTTTAGGTTCCGGGGTAATGTTATAGGGAACCTAGGCTTACTTTTAAAATGAGTTTGTGAGGAGTTTCAGGAGTCAAAGAATTTAAAAATTCAGTTGGATAATGTACCGCCTCTTCTATATCTAGGACAGTATCAATTGAATGCTAAATTTTAGATGGCGCATCAAACCTACATATTATCAAGTCATTTACTTTATTGATTTGCTCGTTAGTTGGAGACTAATCTGCAAACACAACAACAACTTCCATTGTATTCAACGTGACAGAATGTATCCGTGGACTTAACACGATTTACACCGAACACTTTGGTGTACAAAATACGGCTTGCAACGACAGCTAGTTTTTCAGCTTAATTTTCACTAGGACTAAATGTGGCTTGATGCAATTTAATTTAACAGCATGAAAGAGTACATGAGAAACTATATAAAACCTTATCAAACTCAATTTTCTCCAGAGGTGGACGTAATGTTTGCAACGATATTCCTCATATTTTCTACCAACGTAAGTTTTTTCTTTTACGTAGGACCGACACAGATAGGTCTTATGGCGAAGTTGGGATAGGAAAGGCCTAGGAATGGGAAGGAAGCGGTCGTGGACTTAATTAAGGTTCAGCCCCAGCATTTGCCTGGTGTGAAAGTGGGAAACCACGGAAACCATCTTCAGGGCTGCCGACAGTGGGGTTCGAACCCACTATCTCCCGGATGCAAGCTCATAGCTGCGCGCCCCTAACCGCACGGCCAACTCGCGCGGTTCCAACATAACTGATAGATTTATATTATTGAAACCAAGGCCATTTTGTTTAATAAATATAACCTAAATAGTGAACTTTGATACTGTATTCTTTGCTATCTTTATCTGGCACATTCTAGCAAATTCATCAATGACTTGGAAAACATAATTGTAGTCGATGCAGTCTGTCTTTGTGCCATACTTCTCATGGGGGACGTTGTATTAATAATACAAAATAATAGATTGTAGCAATCATAGATTTTGAAAAGACCTTTCAACTCTGTTGATAGGAAACCTTAGTTAAAACGATTCGGGAATTTAGAGTTAAATCAAAATTGGCAAATATAATACATGAAACCCTTTCAGACACAATTTCAAAGATAACATTTATGGGAGAAATGTCAAAATCTTTCAAGATAAATGCAAGTGTGCCTCTTCAACTGTATACTGGAGAAAATTGTAGAAATTTCGAACGATAAATGAAAAGAACACATTTTTCCTATAATTTTGGAGAGAAAAGTGAAAGGTGTTGAAATAAATTGCCTGGCATTTACAGGTGAATCCGTTATACAACAAAAGTAGCAATACAAATTATTCTTTTGGAAGAAATGGCCAACAAAACAGGTTTGAACATCCCCGTAGAAAAAAAGCAAATTTATTACGAACATAAAGAACACTTCTAAATTTTAACGACAACTATTGGTCGAATTGATAAAGAGAAGATTTGGGGGAAGAAATTCCAACATTGGTTTTATATTTTACTAGAAAACTATCTTTAAATGAAAATTGGGTACATTGTTGAATAAGCAGTACAGACATGGACAAAAATATTCATCCCCCTACCCATCCAACACAAAATGCTTTATTGCTGGACCAATACGGAGTACAGGTCAAAACTGCAAACACAAACGTATACCTTGTACAGCAGTGGTCATTACGAAGCACAAAATAAACCGGAAATAAATAACAGTACCGTACATAACAAAGTAACAAATGGGTACTCCATGGCACTACTTGTCTGGACATAAGTATTCATACCTTACCTCTAAAAGTAGGGTTTGAAAAAGTAAACAGAAACCTGTGTTGTTCCGTGGTATTAGTTGTGTAGTAGGTGCAGACAGAGACGGACTGATCAGCTGGTCAGAGACGGTACTAGTCCAATGGCGAGGAAAACTAGGGAAACATCTGTTGAAGAGAGACGACTTATTCTATGCCTTCACCACCAAGGAAAATCGTATTCTGAGATCGGAAACATCATTGGAAGAAGTAAACCAACTGTGCAAAGCATCATACAAAGGTTAAAAGAACAGGATGTTCTTATAAGCAAGAAAAGAAATGGACGTCCGAAAAACTGACCGCACGAGAAGAAAGGTTCATAGTACCTCAATTAAAAACAACCACACACTACATCTTCGGCAATAGTATCGCAGCTGGCAGAATATTTCCGTCATGGAGTGTCACACAAAACAGTAAGGAGGTTCCTTCACTCCCGGAGTATCGATCTAGGGTCCCAAGAAAGAAACCGTACATAACGAAAGTGAATCGACGGAAGAGACTACAATTTGCAAAAGAACATGTGGCGAAAGATAATACGTTTTGGTCGACAGTGATATTTACAGATGAGAAACAAAATTAATATTTTCCGAAGTGATGGACGCATTTTAGTGTGGAGACGCCCCGACACAGAGCTCGATGAGCAGAACCTCGTTACCACTGTGAAGCACGGCGGGGGTGGGGTTATGGTGTGGGGCTCAATGACCTCTTCAAGTGTTGGGGAGTTGGTATTTGTCGGGGAGACCATGGACAGATTTCAGTATCTGAATATCCTGAAAGAAAACTTTCGCAAAAGCGCCGAAAAGCTTGGATTTCCAATGAGTTTTACTTCCAACACGACATTGACCCCAAACATACGGCGGAAATTGTTCGTTTGTGGGTACTCTACAACATGCTGCACACACTAAAAACACCTCCCCAATCGCCGGATTCCAACCCCATCGAACATCTATGGAGAGAATTGGAGTCCAGACTAAGAAAACACCACATAACAAGTAAAGCACACTTGAAACAGTTACTAAAACAAGAACGGGGGAACATTTCATCTGAACTATCACGGAAACTGGTGTTCTCAATGTCCAGCAGGTTAAAAGAAAAAATATACAGGAAAGGCAAACAAACGCGCTACTGATCGAGTTGATAATATCTGTTTCTTCATTGAGTTGTGAACTCTTCTAGGATACGGTATGAATACTTATGTCCAGACAAGTAATGTCATGGAGTACGAATTTGTTGCTTTGTTATGTACTGTTATTTACTTCCAGTTTATTTTGTGCTTTTTAATGTACACTACTGTACAAGGTACACGTTTGGTTTTTGTAATGTTTACCTGTACTCCGTATTGGTCCAGCAATAAAGCATTTTTTATTGGATGGGTAGCGGTATGAATACTTTTGCCCATGTCTGTATATGTTTTTCATGCTAAGCATAAGACGAAATGCTACACACACATCGACGAACAAGAATGGGGAACGGTTACCACAGTTGGACATAACCTTTCGCAACAAAAGCAAGTCCACAGCAACTAAGCTAACATCAGAGGGGTTCTATAAATACCCGTCTTGACCTTCACGAACAGCAGGGATGAGTCTGAGGGTCATTGACACAGGTTTGCGTCAAATGGCTCGCATTTTCACAACTCCGAGAATACAATATCAATAGACACAATTCTGTTGTATTTATTTGTTTAGTAAGAATTACAAAGTTGCCTGATGATAGTTTTACACAATAGTTGACTGCCAGCGTCGTGTCTCCAAGATGGATACTTCAATCCCGGTCGAGTCGATTAAAAAAAAAAAAAAAAATCTCCCTATTTATTTGTTTGTTCTGTAAGTGAAGAATTTAGGGCTCCTGACCTTCCCTTACATTTATTCACATACACGTTTTGGCTTTCTCACTCCACCTTGGCAGTTTCACCGAGCGATTTGGCCGGGCAGTTAGCGTCGCGCACCTGTGAGTTTGAATTGGAGAGATAGGACGTTCGAACCCCTCTGTCAGCAGCCCTGAATATGGCTTTCCGTGGTTTCCAATTCACACACCAGGCAAACGCCGGGGCTGTACCTTCATTAAGGCCACGGCCGCTTCCTTCCCATTCCTAGGCCGTTCTTGTACCATCGTCGCCATATGACCTATCTGTGTCGGTGCGACGCAAAGCAAAAAAAAAAAACCGTTGGTGAAAAACGTCATTTTGCTGAAAAACACAAGATGAGAAACACAGCGAGGGGATCAAGAGATTTTGGGAAGACAAGAAAGTAAATTCATTTGCTTAATAAGTTTATTCGCACTACTTAGTTGGACACAACGTTGTGCTAATAATAATAATAATAATAATAATAATAATACCGAATCTCTCTTGGGCGTCTATGGCTGAGTTTTAATGAATTTTGTCGAGTAAACACTTAATGTGTTGCCAGAGATCTTTAACATGCCGACATCGTACGACATAGTGTCGAATGGACTTTTTCTCGCCCTCCAAAAATCTGACAACCTCTGCCGGGTTTGAACTGAACCCGCTATCTTGGATTCCGGAGGCTGACTCGACACTCTAGATGCTTTACCACAGATCTACAGAGGCAGCTGTAACCACAGTAAGAGCCTGCCAGCTTACATTCCAATTCCTGATTTGATAACTTAAAAGAAAGCCACGCGAGTAGAAATAGAGTATTTTACGTACGGTAAGTGCATTCAGGTCCAAAACTCTTTTTAACTACAAAACTTATTGTTTATTTTGTATTTTGGAATTTTCAGTAATTAGAATTTTCTTCATAATGGACACTTCTAACAAAAAAACCGACACATTTTGTGTCCCCCAATGTGTCTGTTATTATAGTCTTTTTGTGTACCTTAATCACTCGCCCAAATTACTGCATTTTTTTTTTCTATTTGTTTTACGTCGCACCGACACAGATAGGTCTTATGGCGACGATGGGACAGGAGAGGCGCAGGAATAGGAAGGAAGCGACCGTGGCCTTAAATAAGGTACAGCTCCAGCATTTGCCTGGTGTGAAAATGGGAAAGCACGGAAAACCATCTTCAGGGCTGCCGAGAGTGGAGTTCGAACCCACTACCTCCCGGATGCGAGTTCACAGCTGCACGCTCCTAACCGCACGGCCAACTCGCCCGGTATTGCATTTTTAACGTGATAAAAAGCCAGTTTATTACTTCAACTCAAGATGGGGATTCGTGGGCAATATAGTTTCTCCTTGACACATACACAGTTCTCTCTCACTCTGCCACTTTATCGGTTCTGCCAGCGGATGTCAACTTAACGCATTAGTACGTCCGAAGTTGATATAACTTTCATATCTCCCTACTTTCTTCCCTAATCAATCAATCTAGTGTAAAGTCCAACCCATAACGCCTTCACATGTTGCTCGTGACAGCTTGACATTCCTTCCGACATCAATAACCTCCTTAATGCGGGTGCCCAGTGGTTTGGCGAGTAATTCTCACAAATCAGGTGATACCTACAGCACCATAAATTAGATTAACTTGGACGTTGAAACTCTGACAATTAGCTCGATGTCCGCTATACGGTAACTGACATGGGAAACACTAAACAGAAAAACTTACTTCATTAATAGATCCACCTTCAGTTGTAACAACAAAATCCATCTATAACCATATAATGAACCAGAATATTAAACCACCGCCTCTGTGGTGTAGTGGTTAGCGTGATTAGCTGCCACCCCCGGAGGCCCAGGTTCGATTCCCGGCTCTGCCACGAAATTTGAAAAGTGGTACGAGGGCTGGAACGGGGTCCACTCAGCCTCGGGAGGTCAACTGAGTAGAGTTGGGTTCGATTCCCACCTCAGCCATCCTGGAAGTGGTTTTCCGTGGTTTCCCACTTCTCCTCCAGGCGAATGCCGGGATGGTACCTAACTTAAGGCCACGGCCGCTTCTTTCCCTCTTCCTTGCCTATCCCTTCCAATCTTCCCATCCCTCCACAAGGCCCATGTTCAGCATAGCACGTGAGGCCGCCTGGGCGAGTTACTGGTCATTCTCCCCAGTTGTATCCCCCGAGCAAGAGTCTGAAGCTCCAGGACACTGCCCTTGAGGCGGTAGAGGTGAGTCCGAGGGAACAGCCGAACCTGGAGGGTAAACAGATGATGATGATGATGATGAAATACAGGCAAAGTATCCTTCGCGACACTGGAAACTAAAGTAAAGTAAACTCGTGTCCTCATCCCGAGGTGGCGCAGCTCTTTTCAGGCACATCCGAGGTGAGCTGTGTGTACCATTTCAACCACATACCAGCTCTCCTGCCATTCTTAAATTTCTGGCAGTACCGGGAATCGAACCCGGGCCTCCGAGGACGGCAGCTAATAACACTAACCGTTACGCTACGGAGGCGGACACTGGAAACTAGTATGGAATAATATTGCTAATAAATGGATTCCTCTTCAGTGGAAAACAACTTTATACTTAACAATAAATGAAACTATACCAACAAAGGATAAGTTATTTCGACATGGGCGGTCTGACTTCAATATCTGTGAACATTGTCAACAAAGAGATACATTAATACATCGTGTTAAGTCTTGTGTCAGTTCGGACATATGGGCGTGGTCTTTCGCGAAAATATGCAACATACCCGTTGTAATTCGGTGTTATGCTGTTTCTGATCCTGAATAAATAAGTAAACATACTTCACATGACTCCAAATCCCATCTTAGAATATCGACTTCTCAACATAGAATATGCTTTCCTCCCGGCCACGGTCATCAACGACGTTCTATGGCTCACTGCAGCAACCATTCACTTCATTATGGAACACCGACGGAAACCAAGACAACTGAACTTACGATCGTTTCAGCAATACATACGGATGGAAAGATTGACATATAAGTGCAAGCAGAAGATGTCATCAGGTTTTGGTTCATTCTTATATCAGTTTTAATTCATGGCGTAACAGTGTTTGAATATTTTAATTATTAGATCAGTATAAGGTGTTAATGTCCCACAGACTACTTAAGGAACCGACAAAAACAACCAAAGTTAAAATGTGATCAGCGTTTGACAACATTTGTTTAGCATTAAGGAACTAGGACAATAAACTTCAGAAAGTGTATGTCATCAGTTTTTGTGTATACATTATACATGTTTATTGTAAAAGGTTAATAGAGTAATAAAAAGGTGTTTGATTAAAAAAAAATCTCCATGATGGTTACCAGCCTTCTGTGAGAAGACTGAACCAGGACAATAAATCTAATGTGTACTTGCTAAAGAAAATAAAATTGCAATAATAATAATAATAATAATAATAATAATAATAATAATAATAATAATAATAATAATAGACCGCCCGTTGGCCATGGCAGTTGAGGCGTCAAGTCTGTGGTCTAACACCGTGATTAGCCTGTTCGAGTCCCGTTGGTCGAAAACGTTTCCCCATCAGAATGTTCGCCGGCAGGGTAGGGGAGGTGGTGGAATACAATTTCTAATCACCAGATTGTGTGCCCAAAAGTCTGGATTCATCTCCAAACCTCTCCGCAGCGTTCGTGTGGAATGAGGGCATGTGACGTCCTTCGGATGGAGACGTTAAGCCTTGTGCAGGCCCCTTGGTGCTGTTCGACAGGAGTAGGCTATGTTCCGATACCGGGTTTCATCCTCTCCCTACCTCATCATCGTCATCCCACAAAACCTTACAGTGGCTTGTGGAACTAAGCTTTAATTTCAAAGGCCAAGTGTGGTTATGAGAGTCGAATAGAAAGATTTGCACCATGCGAGCCGAACATATCCTCGGAGACTCGCGGCAGTAAAAGCTAGGCATCAGACATCACTATTATCTATGTAAATAAAGATGTAGGGGGTCCGCTGTCTGGAATATCGTTTATTTTGCCAATTTTTCAGATATTTATCCGTTTTAGGTCAACTCAAGACCATATCCGTGGTTTTTGACTTTCGCGTGTGTCTGTTGTCTGTCCGTCTGTTGCACCATCACGGGAAAACGGCTGGATATGATACAAAAATCATTTAATAGACTGAGTATTTATGGAAAGACCAGAACAGGTTTTTCCAATTTTCTCTTATATTATTGAGTTTTTGGAAAATCCTTAGACTATATGTAAAACGTCCCTTCATGTTAAACAACTTTGGTTATGCATATAACTTAATTTCACTTACTCTTCACATAATGGAAGAAATTACCATTTGCTGTAAATTTTACTGTATTTCTCTTCTACTTCCGTTTTCTGCTTCAATTTCTTGCCTCTGCCTTGCCTCTTTAGGCTTAAGTAATAACACAAATGTCATCTTCTTATCTAAGAATCCCTGCGCCTAAATTTCTCCCCTGTTACTGCTTTCTTAAATCCCTGATTCATATCATCACAATTTAGTGAGGGATATTTCATATTTGCAATACATCCACTTGGTTTTTAGCTTTCGATAGATCTGCATTTCTTGATTATAATCGAATCCCCCCAAATTGATTCTGACTGGCATTAAGAAAAGGGACCTGTTTTTGTAATGAAAACTACCCATCTCTATTGTGAATGGTAGTAGGTAAGTTAGCCTGCCGTTATAGAAGAAACTCCCGACCTTGATTGTGAATGGTAGTTGGAAACGTGGCCTGCCATTTTCATCAAAACTCCCCAACGCGCACCTTACGTCGGGAACAATGTACGGGGTCTTCTCATTGGTGTTTCTCGGATGACGCTAATAGACATGCAATTTAATATACTTACTGACTGGATGTACAACAATGCACGTACAAATCCGTATACAATGTGGAATACCGTAGCAAAGCACGGGTACATTAGCTGGTATTTATTACATACAGTATTTGTTAATGATGGAAGCCATTCTTTTTCAGTGTCAGCTTAGATAAATACACCTTTCAATTTTTCGGTCTGTGGAGCACAAAATACAACAATATAACCTACCTGGAAGATAAAACTTTTCATTAATAACACATAACTGGTTATTAATTCTGTTATTAATGAAGTATGTTCTTTTCCAAATATGTTATAGCGTTTCTTAAATGTTTATTTTGTGTTCGAGAGATTGAACACTTAGAGTTTGCATTATTAAACAAGTGTGTACCATAACAACGATATTTACAAGTGTACAGATACGTTATTTATGGTGTCTATCGCCCAGGGTGTGTTCTGCAAGATATCTCTGGGGTTTCCAGGGTAGGAGCTCACAGGACTACCTGCAGCTACTCTCCGCGGAAAACACCTTTCTCGACTTCTGAAGTAGGTCAGAACGCGGCTGGTGTAATTATCTAATAATGCTTCTTCCGCATGAATTGCTTCAACTTGTTTACACCGAGAGAACAACATGGAAAGAAAACCATACAACTCTTCTCGCCATTCCAAGGCACACATCCTCGGATGTCAACTCCTACACGTTTACAGCTAGCCGGGATTGGAACCTTCTTCCTCAGAAGGTCAGAGGGATATTAGAAGCAAACAGTTTAAAATGGGCTTGTATAAAATATCTCTACGAGAGAAATTCTCAGAAAGGCAATACGTATCTTCTTCTTCTTCTTCTTCTTCTTCTTCTGTGAATTCCTCGATTCAAAAAAGAATGTTTTCTTCACTCCGTGCTTTACGTCGTTTATACGGATTTGTTAATCTAATGTGGAATTGTTTTCTTTCGTAGACATTTTAATCATCAATAAGGTGACTAGGATTGAGGTATCATTATCATCATCATCATCATCCCCCCAATTAGGTAATTATTATTAATGCAGTTATTATAAATATATCTATTATTATTATCTATATATTTAAAACACAGACCAGAGCAAAGTGTAGCTTCCACTGAAGTCCCAGTGGATGTGACAGTGTGGAAGCTGCTAGGGCATGGGTGGTGCTGAGTAAAGACATTCAGAGTACGACTAGTGTGTCTGAGTGTCATGAAAGGTGTTGCTCATAGGGTCAGTCGTACTGCAATGGCACCTTCTGGTCCAGTGAGGAAAGCAATGGCGAAGTACCTCACTCCTCATCTTGCCTAATACGCCGCGTTTCGGCTCTGCCATTGGATTTTGCGGTTTCCCTATTACTGCGTAGCCCTTGGTGGTGCTATTTGAGGATCCAACCAGCCTCTGGGCTGCTGACCTAACAGACATACACTGACTGCCAGAGCAAATGCAACACCAAGAAGGAGTGGTTCGAAAGGGATGAAAGTTGGGGAAAAAACAGAGACGGCACGGACGAATAATTGATGTTTATTTCAAACCGATATGCAGGTTACACAATGCGCACGGCATCGACTCAGTAGGATGTAGGACCACCGCGAGCGGCGATGCACGCAGAAACACGTCGAGGTACAGAGTCAATAAGAGTGCGGATGGTGTCCTGAGGGATGGTTCTCCATTCTCTGTCAACCATTTGCCACAGTTGGTCGTCCGTATGAGGCTGGGGCAGAGTTTGCAAACGGCGTCCAATGAGATCCCACACGTGTTCGATTGGTGAGAGATCCGGAGAGTACGCTGGCCACGGAAGCATCTGTACACCTCGTAGAGCCTGTTGGGAGATGCGAGAAGTGTGTGGGCGGGCATTATCCTGCTGAAACAGAGCATTGGGCAGCCCCTGAAGGTACGGGAGTGCCACCGGCCGCAGCACATGCTGCACGTAGCGGTGGGCATTTAACGTGCCTTGAATACGCACTAGAGGTGACGTGGAATCATACGCAATAGCGCCCCAAACCATGATGCCGCGTTGTCTAGCGGTAGGGCGCTCCACAGTTACTGCCGGATTTGACCTTTCTCAACGCCGACGCCACACTCGTCTGCGGTGACTATCACTGACAGAACAGAAGCGTGACTCATCGGAGAACACGACGTTCCGCCATTCCCTCATCCAAGTCGCTCTAGCCCGGCACCATGCCAGGCGTGCACGTCTATGCTGTGGAGTCAATGGTAGTCTTCTGAGCGGACGCCGGGAGTGCAGGCCTCCTTCAACCAATCGACGGGAAATTGTTCTGGTCGATATTGGAACAGCCAGGGTGTCTTGCACATGCTGAAGAATGGCGGTTGACGTGGCGTGCGGGGCTGCCACCGCTTGGCGGCGGATGCGCCGATTCTCGCGTGCTGACGTCACTCGGGCTGCGCCTGGACCCCTCGCACGTGCCACATGTCCCTGCGCCAACCATCTTCGCCACAGGCGCTGCACCGTGGACACATCCCTATGGGTATCGGCTGCGATTTGACGAAGCGACCAACCTGCCCTTCTCAGCCCGATCACCATACCCCTCGTAAAGTCGTCTGTCTGCTGGAAATGCCTCCGTTGACGGCGGCCTGGCATTCTTAGCTATATACGTGTCCTGTGGCACACGACAACACATTCTACAATGACTGTCGGCTGAGAAATCACGGTACGAAGTGGGCCATTCGCCAACGCCGTGTCCCATTTATCGTTCGCTACGTGCGCAGCACAGCGGCGCATTTCACATCATGAGCATACCTCAGTGACGTCAGTCTACCCTGCAATTGGCATAAAGTTCTGACCACTCCTTCTTGGTGTTGCATTTGCTCTGTCAGTCAGTGTACATTTAAAACACACAAAGTTGATTTTCGTTACCGCGATTTTGGGAGAACGACTGAACCAATTGATATCGTAGAGCATTCTAATGAAAGTTCTTGGCCTGCAGATTTGCAGGGTGTATTTAAAAGTATATAAAATTATTGCAGTATATATTTAAATTATTAAAGAAAATGTAACATTCTGATTGCCCAAAACGCTCGCCAGTACTTCAAGGCCACCGGCTCGTTCACTGCCCGCCATGTGCGTGACGGAAATTCTAAAGGGTACACGCGCATGTGCGCACGCATGCGCCGTCTTGTATGACGTCTTCTTTTGTGTTCTACATAAGTGAGCGGTCAGTCGTGGACTCGTGGTTTGTCGAGAGCATTTCACATATAGTTTTCGGGTTCGGTTAGCTGATTAATGACAGTCCCAATGGCAGCTAGAATCGTGTACGTCATGTGTAGAGCGCCACGTGTAAATACATACAGTTATCAAGTTATTTTAATATTTGAAATGATCAGCTACTTCCCAGACAATCTGGGCTGCCAAAAGGACAAAGTTCCACACGAAACAAAATAATCTAAAACTAATACTTTAAATTAAACACTCTATAATAACTCTAAAACTACAAAATATTTCGTAAAAACAAAGCGAGTGGTTGCTTTTTTTCTATTGGCTCTACGTCGCACCGTCTTACGGCGACGATGGGACAGGAAAGGGCTAGGAGTGGGAAGGAAGCGGCTATGGCCTTAATTAAGGTGCAGCTCCAGCATTTGCCTGGTGTGAAAATGGGAAACCACGGATAACCACATTCAGTGCTGCCGACAGTGGGGTTCGAACCCACTATCTCCCGAATACTGGATACTGGCCGCACTTAAGCGACTGCAGCTATCGAGCTCGGTGGCGAGTGGTTGCGCTGTTTGGGTCACGTAACTGCCAGCTTCCATTCGGGAGAGTGTGTGTTCCACTCCCACTGTCGGCAGCTCTGAAGGTGGTTTTCTGAGGTTCTATTTGTAGACAAGGCGAATGTTGGGGACTATACCGTAATTCAGACCACTGTCACTTCCTTCCCACTGCTAACCTTTTCCTATCCCGTCGTCGCCATCGACCTAGCTGTGTCAGTGTGACATAAAACAAATTGAAAAACAAAAAATGTTTGCAAAATGCCATTCATCGTCACAGTAAAGATATCTACTGAAATTCACTTCACACATAATTAACAGGCAATACAAATCCTAAAAGTAAACGTTCAAAACAGTACCGGGGCAGCAACGGAGCAATTTTATATCAAGACAGGTTATCAGACTTATTTATAACGAATGCTGCATAGCAGCACGAGTCCTTTAGTTATTATTATTATTATTATTATTATTATTATTATTATTATTATTATTATTATTATTATTATTTCATTTTATGTGAGAGCCTCCGTGGCTCAGGCGGCAGCGCGCCGGCCTCTCACCTCTGGGTTCCGTGGTTCAAATCCCGGTCACCCCATGGGAGATTTGTGTTGGGCAAAGCGGAGGCGGGACAGGTTTTCCTCCGGGTACTCCGGTTTTCCCTGTCAACTTTCTTTCCAGCAACACTCTCCAACATCATTTCATTTCATTTGTCAGTCATTAACCATTGTCCCGGAGGAGTGCGACAGGCTTCGGCAGCCGGCACAATTCTCATCCTCGCCGCTAGATGAGGGCTTCGTTCATTCCATTCCTGACCCGGTCAAACGACTGGAAACAGGCTGTGGATTTTCATTTCCATTATTTCATCTTATCACTTAGCTTAATATCAGTCTTAGCTGACGTAATATTAATATTTTTCTGCTGTGTTTATTGCCACAAATTTCCAAATACATTATGTGTAAACGCTGGTAAAGTTTCAGACAGGGACAAAAATGACCTAACTTTGACAGATTGAAAAATAATTAGCTATCAAACTATCGAAGTAGAATTCTCACTGAAAATATAGAATCGTACCATGAGTGAAACGTCTGTCAGTGTAAACAAATTGACGCGGTCCATACCGAAAGAAGCCTTAACCAATCGCATCCCATGATGGCTGTATATGCATCTTCCACATCTTCCTTCATTGTTGTCAACCTTTATTGATTTGCATTGGTCATGTACATATTTTGTTGGCTGGAGAAAGAACCACTACCTATCAAAAGTATCATCATCATCATCATCATCATCATCATCATCATCATCAACTTTGCCAACTCTAGCGATTTGGAGGATTTAAAAAAGTCATTTAATTACAAAATTTTAAAGACATTGACTAGCAACTTCGCTTTTTAGAGATGTTTCCGTCGAACTATTGCTTGATAAATTTGACGAGCCACGTAGTCGCATAATGGCGTAGGCGCGTGATGCAATATATTAATCCATGCATTTTAAGTAATGGCATCTGCTGCATGACTTATTCACACGCGTGGAGCATGAATTCGTATTATTTTCGAAAGGCTTGTCAGAGGACGATCCTCCCACTCACACTTCCCGTAAGAAAATGGAGATGGTTATTTTTAATTTTCCTGTAATGAGATTGATGAGTTGATGACAACATTTGGATCACTTTTCATTGGATTATTTCGAAAGTACTCGAATGGCGTTTCGAAAAAATCGTCGAAATGAAAAATCTCCTTCTACCGCCTTTCCCACACATTTAGGGTCGGGGGTGCGAACTGTATAGCACATGCGGATTTGAACCTGTTTTACGGCTTGATGCTCTTCCTGACGCCAAACCTTTAAGGTGGGATGTAATCACTATTGTATGTTTCTGTGGTGGCTGGTAGTGTGGTGTGTTGTCTAAATATGAAGAGTTGGGACAAACACAGAAACACCCAGTACCCGAGCCAGATTAATGAATCAGGTGCGATTAAAATCCTCGACCCGGCCGGTAATCAAACCCGGGACCCTCTTAACCGAAGGGCTCTACGCCGACCATTCATCCAAAGAGTCGGATGATCGAATTTTAAGCGATTATTTTGTATCCGATTATCCCATTACTAGTCGGGAGTGTCCGAGGACTTAGGAGGTCTTTCTGTTTGACGCCTATCAGTGTGAGGTAAGGATAATGAGGTAGGGAGAGGGTGAAACCCGGTGTAACCACGTGGCCTAGACCTGTTGAATAACAGCAAGAGGTGTTCACAAGACGAAATACAGTAGAGATAATACACTACAGTCTGCGAGATATCGAGGGTTTGCGATTAGAGCTCTGTCTGGCGGTGTCATCTGGAGTTACTTAGCTTGTCATAAGAGCGCGTGCTTTAGTTTGTGAATTATTTGTGTTATTTATTCTTTTGGAATAAGTTAAAACCAGGAAATAATAGCGTGTGTCATTCATTTATACCTCCTCTCATCATGAGTAGAAAGATATGTGCTGTGTTTGACTGTAATAATTATAAAGTGCTGATGGATTTGCAGTCTTTCTTCTATTTCTCCCGTGACAAGGAAGTATAAGTAGATGTTGCGGTTACATTTATATGTTCTTCTAGTGACAAAGGGATTCTTATTGTACTCGTGCTTCCTAAATTTCAGAGCTGCGCGACCCATATTTAAACTGGCTTAAAATATAATCTTATTTCATTATATAGTGCAGCAGTTAACCTTCATTTCCGATGTGTTCTTGTAGGTGTGATCTGTGGATTTTGAAATGGCAGAGGGTTACGTCGCGCATTCCTATCTACGAAATGTCATTGTGAAATTTGTCACAAATGGAACATAATAATTGCTTTTACACTGTTGAAGTCTAAAATCTGCGGTAAATTAAGAAATATTTTATTTTTGGAGAATATTATGCATAGGTACCTACTTTACCACTTTACAAGTACTTTTGGTACTACACTCACAGTAACACACGTATGTCTTTTGTTTGTCTTACACTTTCAACAATTTCGTGTGTGATGTATGTGTTCACTGAAGTTCATTGCTTCAGTTGTCAATGACATCATTTCCTGAATTGTATGGCGATATGCAAGATTTAATAGGCGACAAAAAGCTATGGCCAATGTACATAAGAAGAATTATGTGGACTAGTGATTTATTGGTCGTTCGTTCGAACAAAAATAAAAAATATTTATTGGTCCAGGGATCATGCTATTTTTCTTTCAACAAAAATAATTTTTGTGGTACTAACGATATTTCTCTGTAATGTACAGCACCAAGTTGTTGAATGCGTCCTTAGTTGTTTTTTCCGTAGAATTCCAGCCACATCACTATAACATGGTAATTTGTCTCATTGAAGAACGAAATAACATCGTGAATGCTGTTGACCTCCATTTTGCTGTTTGAACTGGCCGCGCTAGTCATATGGACAAAGATAATGAGAATCCAGAGACATAGCGCTCCCATTCCTCGGTGCTAGCCCTGGACCTCAAGAAATTAACAAAAGACGACACCAGCAGCGGAATACGACATGTCTACAGGCCTTAAGTATGTATTCATATTTCTCTAATAACGACGGTATTTCTTAATTTACTGCAGATTTTTCACTTCATTTAAGTAAAAGCAATTATTATGTTCCATTTGTGACAAATTTTACAATGACATTTTGTAGATAGGAATGCGCGACGTAACCATGGCGGAGAAATGACTTGGATAAGATATATAAGAGAGAAGGGATGTTCCGTTTGAATTAGAGTTATGAGATCTGCTCAGATCATTTCCGGGTCAGCGACTTTAGAAAACCCCGACTATACAGCCGAGGGTATGTTATATTCCTGTTCTGTAACTCTCTATATTTTCATGCTTTTCATTCGTTTATCCTTCTCCTCAGATTAAATCCGAGCTACCAACACAGAAATCCCCCCCCCCCCCAAAAAAAATAAAGCTATCAGATGCTACCGCCCCTTCCGAAAGAGGTAGTCCTTCCAAGAGAAAAAGACAGGAATGTGCTAATCTGTTTACTGATAAATGTCTTAATGTGATGATACAATGTTTTCTAAATGAGAAAAAAGACTAATATAACCGCAAAATGTTCAGGCAGGAATAGGCTACTAAAGCAAAAAAAACAATAACGAATGCATGAATGAAAGATCAAGCCTTTTCACAGCAGTGCATTTCATATGTTGGATATATAATTTTAATGTTGCCATTGATGATTTCATGGCCTGTACTAATAGATATGATGCTGTATAGGCTTTTGGGCTTATGCCGTGTGAAGAAAATAAGGCGAAATTCTTTACGTTTCGCAGAGAACTGTGCTCTGCGTCATCAGAACAAAATTTCGACTGTCCACGAGAAAGGCTTCTTAAACATTGCCTGCCGGGCTGAGTGGCTCAGACGGTTGAGACGCTGGCTTTCTGACCCCAACTTGACAGGTTCGATCCTGGCTCAGTTCGGTGGTATTTGAAGGTGCTCAAATACGTCATCCTCGTGTCGGTAGATTTACTGACACGTTAAAGAACTCCTGCGGTACTAAATTCCGGCACCTTGGCGTCTCCGAAAACCATAAAAGTAGTTATTGAGACATAAAGCAAATAACATTATGATTATTATTATTATTATTATTATTATTATTATTATTATTATTATTATTATTAAACAATGACCTTTTGAAATGTAGACGTTATAATAGAAGTGGATATGGTACGTTTATTCGTCACCAGATGGCACCCCGGACGTGGCGCAGTTCTAGCGTTCGAAGCGGAAGCTGACAGAACCATCAGAATCAGTCCACGGCCGACTGGATCTCTCGCTGCGCACCTTATACCGGCCTTGACAATCGCTTGTGAACCCCAGCATAAAGCTGTAAGTGGAAAGTTTCACCATAATGCCGCTGGAGCGCTGGCCTCCTACTCACTGACAGGAAGCTGTATACCGCAAATTGCCGCATTTCCAGTTTTATTTATATTATTTTGCTGTCGTAAATGTTGGCAGTGAGGTGCTTGTTGGCTTGATAATTTGAGCTGATAGTTATGCGCTCGTGAGTTTAATGTTTTATTGTGTAGTGTGGTGATTATATTTTTAAAATTGTGTTTACAACTCTTGGAATTTGTGACATTATTGTGCGCCTTTTTGTACTTCGAGCAGAAATTTTTTTCAAACAAGAGCAAAGGTGGCTAACAATAATTTTAATTTATGCCCTAATTCCTTGTTTTTAAATGGTGTAGTGATTTGCTTTTCTTTAACACTGCTTGGAAATATTCGAATATGTATTGCTGTGTGCCTTTTTGTATTTCGAACAGGAAAAAAGGGCAAAGGGACACTATCATTTCACAAATTCTCTGCAGACCAGAACAAAACTACGGAATGGCTCAAAGCAGTTAGCACTTTCATCTCAGTTTTCCGTTTCTATTTCGGGTATTTATCTTCATCCTTTCTTAATTTGTTTACCCCTCCAGGGTTGGCTTTTCCCTCGGAATCAGCGAGGGATCCCACCACTACCATCTCAAGGGTAGTGCCCTGGAGGGTGAGACTGCGGGTTGGGAGATACAACTGGGAAGGATGACCAGTACCTCCCCCAGACGGCCGCAACAGCTATGCTGAACAGGGGCCTTGTGTTGGGGATGGCAAGATTGGAAGGGAGAGACAAGGAAGAGGGAAGGAGGCGGCCGTGGCCTTAACTTAGGTACCATCCTGCATTTGCCTGGAGGAGAAGTGGGAAACTATGGAAAACTACTTTGAGGATGGCTGAGGTGGGAATCGACCCCCCTTCCCCTCTACTCAGTTGACCTCCCAAGGCTGAGTGGATCCCGTTTCAGCCCTCGTACCACTTTTGAAATTTCGTGGCAGGGTTAGGAATCGAACCCGGGCGTCCGGGGGTGGCAGCTAATCACACTAATCGGGTATTCTTTGCCCCTAACATTTCTTTCATTGAATAATCCTTTAGGCGGTGTTGTCTTTGCCATATGACAGCAACACAACACATTTTTATCCAAGATATTTTGAACTTTAACATATTTTATACACTGACAAGTAAGAACCATTACTGTTATGACGGTAAAGCCAACGTATGAAGTGTTGTTAAATGAGCAATGAACAGTTTACAATGTATTTACTCAAAATACTTTTCTTTCACTGAATTTTTATTTAAAATTCTTTTTCTTCTTTTTTGTTATTTGTTTTACCTCGCGCCGACACAGCTAGGTCTTATGGCGACGGTGGGATAGGAAATGGCTAGGGGAGGGAAGGAATCGGCCGTGGCCTTGATTAAGGTACAGCCTGATGTGAAGATAGGAAACCACGGAAAACCATCTTCAGGGCTGCCGACAGTGGGGTTAGAACCCACTATCTCCCGGATGCAAGCTCACAGTTGCGTGCCGCTAACCGCACGGCCAACTCTCCCGGTATTTAAAATTCTAGTGAAAGATATGAATGAAATGTAATCTGAAACTACATACTGTATATTGAAATTAAAATTTAAACATGTTTGAGTCAAAATACTTATGTTATCCATACAACGAATATAGAAAAAAATAGGGTTTTTATTTTTTGTCCAGCCCTCTTCCTGAGAGCAGCACTTGAAGAGTTTTAAAACTCTAATTGAACAATGACTCTTAATCTCAAGGTTAACATTAGAAGACAAAAGTATTGTTGTAAGTTGTAAGGAACGTCAGTTGGACTACTTCATCTTTCCGCAGTTTCATTTCACGACGCTATTTTAGCACATATCAATGAAAGTAGTCTTTATGATTAATCATTTTAACAGTATTAGTCAATGTAACATACTCCTTTATTCCCTAAATTAAGATAAATCGGCAATTATAGTCAATATCAGAACGTCAGCTGGACTACATTTCTCCACAGTTTCATTTCACGACATTATTTTGGTAAATATCAACGAAAGTAACCTTTAAGGTTAATCATTTTAACCTTATTGACCTATGTTAAACTCCATAACTCTAAATTACGATAAATCGGCAATCAAAGTCAATATCTTTTCCATAAAGAAGTATGCATTTCTGCCGCAAATAGATAGGTATCCTGTCGAGCTGTGTAACTATTCCGATTACAGTGGCGTGGACTCTATTGTTAAGACCGGTAAGGAGCTAGCTAGAGCGACGCATCAAGTCGGTCGTGATCAGCCAAAGAGGGTCTTTAAATAATAAGCTGCTAAAAAATTCTTCTTTCGCTTATCCAAAATTGCGTGAGCAACTTTTACGTTAATATCTAAATAACACGTTCTGTCTAGACGTAATTTATTTATCCATTCCGTATATGAATATGCATTGATATTTGAATTTGGCGCGAGTTTCCAGGTCACGCCATTTGCAAATTTAACAAGCCAGTGTTAAATCCGGTTACTGTATTTGCCAAGACTTAACGAAAAGAGCTGCACCAACTCTAGTTTACTAGTAGAAAATACCATTAACAGTTTTAGGCTCCGGTTATTAAACTTCGTTTTGTTTCGACCAATGCATTCTTGATATACTTTATTATTGATTGATTGATTGATTGATTGATTGATTGATTGATTGATTGATTGATTGATTGATTGATTGATTGAATCCAGGTAGAGAACGTGTATGACTAGGTTTTTTTGGAGGTTCGCTTTCGTTTCCATTATCTCTTGAGCCCGGCTAATAATTTTTTGGGTGGCGGAGGCCAAAAATGAACCATATCGCAGTATTGGATTGGTCTAGGACATCACGGTCAGAATATTCATCGGAATCCAGGTCTTTTGGGATTTCGTTGCAATAAAGACTTCCAGTCTTATAGGTTTTAATCAGTGAAAAGATGGTTTCCCTATTGTTGTCTATTCATGAAAGGTGTCCGTAGAACTTCAGCCACTTGCGTCGCATGCCGGTGTTGGCCATTTTCAATTGTCGGTATAGTTTAGAGTTCGTTCTAAATCGGTAGGTTCTGTCTGGGAATGCTCTGGGCTCATGAATTTTCCTAAGGATACTTCTCGATGGTTCTTTTCCCAATGTCATCCATTATATCCTTCCTGCGTACTAGTCTCTGCTGCTTGTAGGAAGTGGGGTCTGGATCTTGGCATTCTTCGAAATGTACTTCTTGTTGTATCAGTTTCGTGACAGTTCGTAGGCTGCTTTCAGTTTCGTACGTCTTTCATAGGAAGAGGTACCGATTGGGGTGAACCCATTCACTAGATACCGGAAACGACCAACTCGCCGGCGGTTGTAGAATGGGTCTCGGCGCACAAGTAGCCACGGCTGGTCCGTGGTCCGACAGCTCTGCACTCTGAACGGCCAACCTAGTAGAGGAGGGGTGGCAATGGCTCTACCGTAGCTTTACGCCTCTGTATTCGGGAGACGGAGAGGGGCTGGTCCCCACCGTCGGCTGTTCTGAGAATGGTTTTCCGTGGTTATCCACTCTCCTGCACTAAGGCGAATGCCGGGGCAGTTCCCAGTATAGGCCACGGCCGCCAACACTCTCACCTTCTCCGCACATCTTCACCGTAACAAATCTCCTGGCCTGAGAGACGGCGTTACCGTCTAGGAGGCCCGCCTTCCCCTTCAGGGCAGGAACGAAAACGAAGTAGTAACGATCAACTCTCCCACTCGTTCTATGGATGGTCGTCCAAGAGGCTTTTCCGGGGTGCAAATTTTAGAAATCTTGTCATCGGGCTTGTGGTATTTGCAGTCCTCTCTTCACCGCTGTCTCGTGTAGGATTTGGATAGCAATGGGAGCTTCCTCGGAGTGTTGGCTAGGTTCGCGATGTCATCTGCAAAGTCCAGACACCTGATTTCGATCCTCCTAGTCTAGAATTCAATGGTGACATAATGCTTATATAAGCGAGCAGGTGGCCGTGCAGTTAGAATCGCGCAGCTGTGAGCTTGCATTCCGGAGATAGCGGGTTCGAACCCCACTGTCGCAGCCCTGAAAATGGTTTTCCGTGGTTTCCTATTTTTTACACCAGGTTTTACCTTGATTGAGGCCAAGGCCGCTTCCTTCCCACTCCTAGCCCTTTCCTCTCCTATCGTCGCCATAAGACCTATCTGTGTTGGTGCGACGTAAAGCAAATTGTAAAAAAAAAAAAAAAAAAAAAAAGAAAAAAAAATGTTTATGTGAAAAAGAAGTGTGCACTGCAGCCGATATAACGCAAGTCAAACCTTGGAAGGTATACCAGCATATTCAAATGTATATTGCGAGCACTGGAAAATATACATAAATGGACATAGGGCTTAACTTTTTAATTTTTTGGATGGGGGCGAATAGTGGAGAGTTCCAGGCCGAAAACTATGCGTTTTCACTCACCTGTTTCCTAGGAGTGCCCGATGAATCATAAAATCTCAATTCACTACATGGCGGGGAAAAAAAAGCGATGTAACTTGGAGGCAAAATTTTCCTTCAAGCGAGAGGACAAACCCCCTCTTAGCTGCTAATTTGGAATAAAATATTGTAGAAATTAATGAGCGTTAAGAGGAAGGAGGCTTGCTTAAAATGTTCTGAGCTCTGTAAATTCTTGAAGCAGGATGCTACCCTACTTGCACATCTAACGGGTTATGGACCACCGGTAAATTGTATAGTCCTAGCCGCCTGAGCACAAGAAGGGCCATGACTCAGAATATGTCCGAGATGCCCACTCTCATTCCATAGGAACTGGTATCCCGACTCTCAGGACCACTTAGTAGGCCACTCAGCCGTTGCCCATGGTTCACGAACTAGGACGTGACTACAGTAACCCACACCATGAACTAAATTGATGTCAGTAGGTAAGAAATTCAACAGAATTTAATGTCAGACTGGAGATACAAAGCTAGAACAGGTCGATAATTTCAAGTATTTAGGTTGTGTGTTCTCCCAGGATGGTAATATAGTAAGTGAGATTTAATCAATCTGTCGTAAAGGTAATGCAGTGAGCTCGCAGTTGCGATCAACATTATTCTGTAAGAAGGAAGTCAGCTCCCAGACGAAACTATCTTTACATCGGTCTGTTTTCAGACCAACTTTGCTTTACGGGAACGAAAGCTGGGTGGACTCAGGATATCTTATTCATAAGTTAGAAGTAACAGACATGAAAGTAGCAAGAATGATTGCTGGTACAAACAGGAGGGAACAATGGCAGGAGGGTATTCGGAATGAGGAGATAAAGGCTAATTTAGGAATGAACTCTATGAATGAAGCTGTACGCATAAACCGGCTTCGGTGGTGGGGTCATGTGAGGCGAATGGAGGAGGATAGGTTACCTAGGAGAATAATGGACTCTGTTATGTAGGGTAAGAGAAGTAGAGGTAGACCAAGACGACGATGGTTAGACTCAGTTTCTAACGATTTAATGATAACAGGTATAGAATGAAATGAGGCCACATCACTAGTTGCAAATCGAGGATTGTGGCGACGTTTAGTAAATTCTCAGAGGCTTGCAGACTGAACGCTGAAAGGCATAACAGTCTATATTGATAATGTATGCAGTGTATGTATGAAAGAGGAAGGAGCTTTTCTTAAGAAAGGGCTCTTTCCAGCGTTGAATTTTGAGTTATTTAGTGATTTGTAGTGCTATAATTTGGAATAGTCTGAAATGGTGATTCTAGACCGGGTCAAATCTCGTGCGGCTTTTATGATTCTATACCAGGTCAAATCTCGTACGGCTTTCATAGATGGAATACCGTAACAGTGACTGAATCTTCTCGAGCGGGCTTTTAGTGATTGTTGAGTACTAACTATAATACTTAATGCACGATTTCGCTACATTAGAGTGTTGGAGAGTCACTTTAAAATGATAGGTTTCTATGATGAAGTGTAGTGGATTCGAACCCCATTGTCGGCAGCCCTGAAGATGGTTTACTATGATTTTCCATTTTTACACCAGGCAAATGCTGGGGCTGTACCTTAATTAAAGCCACGGCCGCTTCCTTCCCACTGCTAGGCTTTTCCTATCCCATTGCCGCCATAAGATCTATCAAATAATAAAGATTTCGTGTGGCTATTTCTAGCCGAGTGGCAGACCCTCTGATGAGGTTGGGCGGCATCTGCTATATGTAGGTAACTGCGCGTTATTGTGGTGGAGGATAGTGTTATGTGTGGTGTGTGAGTTGCAGGAATGTTGGGGACAGCACAAACACCCAGCCCTACGAGCCATTGGAATTACCCAATGAAGGTTAAACTCCCCGACCAGCCGGGAATCGAACCCGGAACCCTCTGAACGCAAGGCCAGCACGCTGACCATTCAGCCAACGATTCGGACATAAAATCTATCTGTGTCAGAGCGACGTAAAGCGAATTGTAAAATAAATACAAAACGGTACGTTACATCCCTGTATTCCCACTATATTTCACAATTTCACGTCTAATCCTTTTCCTGACGCTTGATGACATTCTACAATCCTCTCCACTTCCTTCAACGCAATTCCATCCATCTCGACCCCATGAATGTGATTGTTAGGGAGTTGAGAAGTTTTCAAAACATTCCTTCCAGTGATTACCTAGTTTCTACTATGAATTGGCGTGATTTACCCACGACACTTTTTTTTTTTTTTTCATTTTCTCTCCCTTTAAGATTCCTTTCTTTTACGGTCCAGAAATATTTCCTTCATATTTGATCAAGTCTTCCTAGGTTATTATCAAAATCATCCCATAATTTACTCGTAGACTCTACGATGTTGCTTTGCTCTATTTCTTTCATCTACGTACAATTTCCTACCTACATCAGTTCTTGTTTGGAGCCATTGAAATTCAGGATTTATCTGTATTGTTCAGAGGTCACTGTCGTGGGATACTGGAAACAGAGACGGAACACAAGGCCCTATAAGTGAGCGTCGTCCCTTGGCTACCTGCGTAAAGGAAGCTGAAGGTCGCTAGCTCCTTCAATGAGAGCCGCCATTTTGGAATGTCAGACCTCCGGCTCTGCGGATTCCTTCCCTCCCTCCCGCTCTCCCGCCATTTCTGCGTTCACCGCTCCTTCGCCCCACCCGTATAACTTCCCCTCCGTAGTAGTTCCCCTCCTCATGAATACGCGCGCCTCTACTACTGCCCCTACAGACCTTTCAGAAAACGTACAATTCCTCCGGCATCTATGTTCGTCACACCATGTTCAGAAATTAGTGAAATCCTCGAAATAAGAACAGCTTCAGACTTAGAGTAGCCTATACTTTTACATCCTTCTGCCTGCATTCCTGCTGAGAAGACCATAATCTCGAAGCTCTACATTATCTAAAACTCTTAATAAAATGGAAACATATCTCAGTGAAATTACTGATTTATTATTATTATTATTATTATTATTATTATTATTATTATTATTATTATTATTATTATTATTATTATTATTATTCGCTAATTGGCCAGCTATGGACCTCGAAGTTGCATTAAGACGTTTCCTCATTTTTCGTTTGATCCAGTTGGTTTAAATTAGCTCGCTGTTGTCTAGCTCACGGCGTTCATCCGCCCACTTTGCACCAGTTGTCGTCCATTTCTCATCTCGGAACGTCCCAAAAGTCACGATGCTTGCTCTAATAAAAAGAAAAATCTCGTTTTTGCGCGTCTTCGAGGTCTTTCTTGACGTTAATGTACCAAGGAACCGTTGTTTTTCGCTTTTGTGGTCAAAATGGTTAAACATGTCTTTTGTCCATGGCGAATCATCCAACCTGGGGAAAGGATAATTGAATATTTTAAATAATCGAGTAATCTTCATCCGATTATCTAAATAATGGAATAAAATAATCGATTAAGTTTCAAATACCATTCAGTTGTTCCGATGGCATATTCGAATAACCTCCATCCGATTATTTAGATAACCGAATAAAATACTCGAATGAGATTCAAATATAATTCAGTCGTATCGCATAGAATATTCGGATGCGTCATGAATAATTTTCTCGGTTTAAGTGTGTCGGATGGATAATCGATTGAAATAAATGAATAGATGAACTCTTATGAAAAGTAGAAGTACCCCTTTTTTCCAAACGTATCTCCAAATGTTGAAACCAAGCGCGTGGATTAATTGTCATAAAAACATCACTTTTCATTCTATTATTTCGAAAACATTCACTATTCAATTGCCTCATTCATTCGAATGCAGTTCCGAATGAATAATCGAAAAAATAATCGGTTTGAAAAAAATATTCACTAATCGATGGCCTCATTCATTCGAATGAATAATCGAAAATAGTCGATTGGGAAATATAATTGAATAATCGGATAAAATGAAATAATGGAATAAGCGATTATTTTGTATTCGATTATCACAACACTAGTCCAACCGTCGTAAGTGATCGTATAAGCGACCTCTACGTCTGCGCATTGTGTCCGTGATATTCTCTATCTTAGAGTAGATTTCTTGTCTGGATTTTCTTATGTAGATCCAATGTTTGCAGTTTAGGTGAAGTAGGCCTATATTGTAGAGAAGTTTTAACAAGCTATGTTTATTCAGTTCTGACAGAGGATAAGACATTCTGACGCATCGAGGGATATCGGCTTGATGGCAGTGCTGTAATGATACCGGCTTCATGGCTAAATAGTTAGCGTGCTAGCCGTTGGTCACAGGGGTCACGGGTTCGATTCCCGGCAGGGTAGGGAATTTTAACCATAATTGGTTAATTTCGCTGGCACGGGGGCCGGGTGTATGTGTCGTCTTCATGGACACTCCCGTCACTAAAAGCCATACGCCATTTTAATGATGAATTTTGGTATTTTTAGATAAGCGCCTTTTGTTATGTATGTTCCGGGCGGTTAGGAAAGGTACTTCCTTTTTTTTTTATCAGGCCGCTAACGTATTTAAACTTATGTACATAGTTTATTGTTGTATATTTGGTGTTTAACATTACTTCCGTATTTGAAAGGATATGAAAATGAAAATGAAAATGAAAACCTACAACCTGTTTTCCAGTCATTGACCGGGTCTGGGGTGTAATGAATGAAGCAGATATAGGCTATTAGTACGATGGGATCGCCACTCCCAAAGTGATTTATTAATGACTGATAAATGCTATGAAATGAGAATGGAGAGTGTTGCTGGAATGAAAGATGACAGGGAAAACCGGAGTACCCGGAGAAAAACCTGTCCCGCCTCCGCTTTGTCCAGCACAAATCTCACATGGAGTGACCGGGATTTGAACCACGGTATCCAGCGGTGAGAGGCCGACGCGCTGCCGTCTGAGTCACGGAGGCTCTTGAAAGGATATATGCAAGCCTATTTGTTTTTCTACTTTCAGCACATTAATTTCTTCTGTCACAGTTTCAAAATTCAGTGCCGGGCTGAGTGGTTCAGAAGGTTAAGACGCTAGCCTTCTGATTCCAACTTGTCAGGTTCGATCGTGGCTCAGTCTGCTAGTATTTGAAGATGCTGAAATATGTCAGCTTCGTGTCGGTAGATTTACTGGCACGTAAAAAGAACGCTTGTGGGACTAAATTCCGCCACATCGGCGTCTCCGAAAACCGTAAAAGTAGTTAGTGGAACGTAAAGCCAATAACATTATTATTATCATCATCATCATTAATATTCACACCTCACCTCACCGAAAATATCAGCAGCAAAACATGCCTTTTCAAACACACAAAACTCAGAAATTACAATACGGTCTTTAAACCATAACATCACTATGGATTGCAAACACTAATATTGAACCTTGAAAACATTGAGGAATAAAAAGCAAAAGAAGAATATTTCTGGTCCAGAACTCATAAACAATACAGACTCAGAAATAAACAGAAATTGACAAGAACGTTAAAAATATACGGGCACATCGAAAGAATAATTGACTCACGTAAAAAGAACAGTAGTTCTCCGATTAACCAAGTTGCGTCTAATCGAGCCGCCGTATTATCCAAGTCAAATATGTAAATCTAAAACACTACATTAATTTTTAATGCAGTAATCTTAAAAGGTTTGTCCTGGAGACTGTGCCGCGCATGTATATTATTGAGGCAAAGAAACAAGGTGTCACCATGAAACAAACGTTATTTTCTCAGTAACATTTCTCAGATAAAAACATTTAAGCTCTTAAGTCTTTAGGCTTTTTTCAATCGTGAAATTAACAACGTTTCGCCCCAGTGTAGCAGTGGGCTCATCAGTTGGAACGCTACCCCTGAGATAGTTTGTAAAATATTACAAAGTGATTAGATTTTATTATCTTCTTTATTGTATTGTGACTTCAGTTATTGTAACAGAAACAATTTATACGATAATACATTTTTTTTTTCTATTTACTTTACGTCGCACCGACACAGATATGTCTTATGGCGACGATGGGATAAGGAAGGTCTAGGAATTGGAAGGAAGCGGCCGTGGCCTTAATTAAGGTACAGTCCCGGCATTTGCCTGGTGTGAAAATGGGAAACCACACGGAAAACCACCTTCAGGGCTGCCGACAGTGGGGCTCGAACCCACTATCTCCCGATTACTGGATACTGGCCGCAATAAGCGACTGCAGCTATCGAGCTCGGTGCTAATAAAATATAGCAATACAATTCCGTACATAATAATACGCATTTTATTGCAGCGTTTATGGACTATTTAGCCATCATTTTTTACTGTTTCTTTATAACCGCATAACCTTCGGGGGTGCTATATGAGGATGCTAATAGACAGACAGGCAGGCAGGCAGACAGACAGACAGACAGATAGACAGACAGACAGACAGATAGACAGACAGACAGACTTTGTTAGTATTACCTACAAACTGTACTGCATTTTTACCGAATAAACGTTTTTAAATAATTCCAAAATGTTCTAAGATATGAGAACATGTTTAGTGATGTACGATATTCACGGACGAAAGTTTTATGTCCATGTTATCCGAATATTCAGGAATCTGAGGTAGCCTCGGTCCACATTACCTAGGATAGTAAGGATTTTCCGCCTGTTGCCATTTCTTGATGGATGCAGTATTTTTGTATCCGTCTCTTGGCACAGGCCAGAGCAAAGTGTAGCTTCCACCAAAGTCCCAGTCTCATCCATGGCTGTGACAATATGGAAGCTGCTGGGGTGTGGGTGGTGCTGAGTAATGACATTTGGAGCACAACTAGTGTCAGAGTGTTATGGAAGGTGTTGCTCATAGGATCAGTCGTGCTGCAGTAGCACCTTCTGGTCCAGTGAGGAAAGCAATGGCAAACTACATCACTCCTCATCTTGCCTAGTACGCCTCACTTTGGTGCTGCCATTGGTTTTTGCGGTTTCCCTATCACTGCATAGCCTTGTGTGGTGCTGTTTGAGGATCCAACCAGCCTCTGGGCTGATGACCTGACAGACAGACAGTCGGGGTTCTACTGTTGTCGAATTTTATGGGAACAGACATAAAAATATAATAATAAATAATAATAAAAACCAGACACTATGGAATAGGTCGCCAAAATCCTAAAATGGCAGAAATCACACAAGAAGACATCCAAAGCAAGGTGATCTTTAGATTCAAACTTCGTAAATATGGAAGTTGGCTAAGAGGATACAGCTAAAAAAAAGACCGGAACAACTTGGAACAAAGAGAGAAAAAAAAACCAGAGCAAAAGAATAAAGAAATATGGCCACAAAGGAAGACAAACGCCTTGTGTAAATGCGTAAACCTGAATGGGCTTATTATCAGGTAATATTCTAATATTAATCTTAACAATGCTGTTAATAATTAAAAAATATTTACCTTATTCCGGGTGGTTTTGTCCGACTTGTTGGCTGAATGGTCAGCGTACTGGCCTTCGGTTCAGAGGGTCCCGGGTTTGATTCCCGGCCGGGTGGGGGATTTTAATAATTTCTGATTAATTCTTCTGGCTCGGGGACTGCGTACATATGTCCGTCCCAACACTCTCCTCATCATATTCAGACAGCATAGGCCTACCATACTACCAACCACCAGAGAAACACGCAATAGTGATTATATCCCTCCATAGAGGGTTGGCGTCAGGAAGCGCATCCGACTGTAAAACAGGGCCAAATCCAATGTGCGACGCAGTTCGCACTCGCGACCCTACAGGCATGGGAAAAAGTGGCAGGAAAAGAAGACGAAGATTCCAGGTAGTTTTGTGGTTGCTTGAGGTGTCTGGTCCATTTTCATTTTTTTACCGGAGTTTTAAGACACAATGCTCTGCCTCTTATTACACTACACGATTTTTCAGGTAAAAAGATCAAATCAAGATCGATCGGAATTCGGAGATGACGAAGTGCGGTAATTTTGTCCCACAGGAGCGTTTCTTACGTCCTGGTAAATCTGCCGATAAGAGGCTGGTGTAGGCTCTTTCAGCACCTCCAGCTACCACCGGATCAAGGCGGGTAAGTCAAGCTATAGCCTCAGTACTTGACTAGCATGAATTGAGTAGCTTAAGGCATAGGCTGCAGTCGACAGCGCTGAAAATGGTTTTCCGTAATTTCCTGTTTTCACACCGGGAAAATCTTGGGGTGTGGGTGCCTTTCCAGTCCTTGCTTCCAGTGGCACCGAATATTTACCTGTCATTTTCTTATTATTATTAATATTATTATTGTTTTAATTGCGTGTGGCCACGGGAGAGGCCTGCTGCAGGTCTTTCGAGTTAATGCCATGTAGGCGACCATCGCGTCTGTGAGGATAGGGCCCGACCTAAGATGAATTCCAATGCTGAAGATGGCACAAGCCCTCAGTTCTCGAGGCATAGGAATAGTAATGAAAGTTAAAATCCTCGATCCGGCCGGGAATCAAATACGGGACCCCTTGAACCAAAGGCCAGGGTGTTAAACCATTTAGCCGTGAACTCGGACAACAAATATATTAATAAAAATAACACTTCTCTTACGACTGATTTACCAACCCAAACCAAACCACATGGCGCAACAGCCCCGAAGGGCCGTGGCCAATCAAGCGACCGCTGTTCAGCCCGAAGGACTGCAGATTATGAGGTGTCGTGTGGTCGGCACGGCGAATCATCTCGACCGTTATTCTTGGCTTCCTAGACCGAGGCCGCCATCTCACCTTCAGCCAGCTCCTCAATTGTAATCAGATAGACTTGGACTTGGAACCAGCCCTCAGATCCAGGTAAAAATCCCTGACCTGGCCGGGAATCGAACCCGGGACCACCCGGGGAAGAGGCAGGCACGCTACCCCTACTCCGCAGAGCCGACACAGTCGATTTCCATATCTCCATTATTGCAGCAATTTAATTTTCACTTCCGACCCCGGCGGTATTGGGTTTACGAGGTCTTGGGAGAAAAATAATAAAGTATATTAATGTGTATAAAGAGCCTCCGTGTCTCAGGCGGCAACGGGCTGGCCTCTCACCGCTGGCTTCCGTGGTTCAAATACCGGTCACTCCATGTGAGATTTGTGCTGGACAAAGCGGAGGCGGGACAGGTTTTTCTCCGGGTACTCCGGTTTTCCCTGTCATATTTCATTCCAGCAACACTCTCCAATATCATTTCATTTCATCTGTGATTAATTGATCATTGCCGCAGAGAAGTGCGACAGGCTTCGGCAGCCGGCATAATTCCTATCCTCGCCAGTAGATGGGGGCTTCATTCATTCCATCCTGACCCTGTCGAATGACTGGAAACAGGCTGTGGATTTTCATTTTTCAATGTGTATAAAAAATTCATTATGTGTGAACTCTGTTGTGTACCGTAGTAATCCTTATTAAGCTGCGGATGACTCCTGTGGGTGTGGTATGTCTTTTAAGTGAACATCGGTTTATTCTGAAATTCACTGCGTTTTTAGAGAAAAACTATAACAAAAAACGAGGGTGGATCTGGTTCGTGTTTTTAACAGTTAAAGTTCATTAATCTTCACAGCAATCGATTATCTTCTGAGCTCTCAGGAAGTGGTCGCGTTTTAAATGATGAGGATTGGTTATTGCCTTCCTTACTGCGGACCTCATCTCTAATAGTAGTTATATACAGTAGGAGCGGGCGTGGTTCCGAGGATATATGGCGCGTCTGTTGAAGGGAGATGATTCCACTCCTTAACTTCGTTTTCAGTCTTCGGAGGGGTTTTTCTGTGGTGCTCTAGCAGGTCTTGTTCAGATTGAACGACATTGTTTATTTGAAGTCTAGTTATGACAGTATAAGTGAAGGGATTGCTCACTGATTTGTTTGAAAGGACGGTGGACACGAGGCTCTGTTATGAAAATGAAAATCCACAGCCTGTTTCCAGGTCGGGAATGGGATGAAGCCCCATCTAGCGGTGAGAATGCGAACTATGCCGGCTGCCGCAGCCTGTTCTACTCCTCTGGGGCAATGATCAGTGACTGACAGATGAAATGAAATGAAATTGGAGAGTGTTGCTGGAATAAAAGATGACAGGGAAATCAGGAGTACCCAGAGAAAAACCTGTCCTGCCTCCGCTTTGTCCAGCACAAATCTCACATAGAATGACCGGGATTTGAACCGCGGAACCCAGCGGTGAGAGGCTGACGCGTTGCCGTCTGAACCACGGAGGCTCGGCTCTGTTATCTCATTCTCAAATTAAACTGCAGCCCATTTTCATACCAGGCAAATGCTGGGGCTGTACCTTAATTAAGCCTACGGCCGCTACCTTTGCAATCCGTACGTCACCGAAAAACTTCGATGTGGGCGACGTCATTAAAGGAGAAAATAAAGGTAATTTTGGATCATGTCCGCTTTTAAAGATCTGAATGAAATAAGTATCTCATTCAACGTCGCGAGGTCAATGGAAGAGTTAGAGGCAACGAACCCCATCAACTAATACGGCTAAAAAAGTCGTTACGTTTACCACGTGCATCCCAGTATCTGCAGGCTATCTTCGTAGCGGTTGTCATGGTAGACCCAACACTGCGGGGGCCACAGGTTTAGATTAGGTTTATTTATTCATTGTTAAATTATTTGAATCTTCCGGAGCTGGTAACCCTGAAGTCAAAATTGCACATTTTTGAACATTCATTATTCCGAAGTATTGAACCAAGGATCTTCGAATGGCGTAAGAAAGAATTAGCTCAGCCTTCTCTTTATACCAGAAACCAAGTGTAGCGCGATCAGAGGAGGAAAGCATAAGCGCCGAATTCCTTACATAATGTTCGCCACACTGCAAAATTTCCACATGTTACATTATTTTGTGACATTTCCTGGTTGCTCGTTGTTTACTTTAGGAAAGCTAATAATAGGAAGCGTGTGTTACTTGGGCATTATGGGTCCGAAAATAAAAAGACAAGACAATATTCACAAGTAAAACGTCATAAAAGACGCTAACAGAAAAGATTTACCTTACACAAACTGCTATAGGAGAAACATCAATGAGAAGGAAACAAGCGAAGACTGCAGGTTAGTGAAGACAGTCTAACTGACCATAAGTGACCAAATACAGCAAATGAAAGGGAGTCCTTGTAACGAGTAGACCTCGGATCTTTAGGTGCTAATTTTTTATTATTTTAGGTGCCTGAAATAGGCTCTCAGAAGTGAGCAAATAGGTTCTAAAAAAATATTCCGGGCAGCTTCAAGTTTACGTATTTTAACACATTTATCAATTAAAATTCCATTTTTATTTTGCTAAATTGAACTCTTTAGAGGGGATACAAAACATATTTAACATACTTCCTTGCTGCAAACGTTACAGAATATAATTTTACCATCCGATGTGATGTGACAAAACTCCTGTAACCGTTTAATTAAAGACGACTTGGAAGCTGACACTTTCTTGTTTTGAACAGGTCAGTGGGCACTCATGACATGGGCGTACACTGCGGAACGTCCTTACGACTAGAGATACTTAAAGCAAGTTGGCAAAATTTTAGTTTATCGGAATTAATTAAAATTATTTGCAATCGACTTAGGGATAACAAGTAGGCAAATATAGGTTCAAACTTCAATTTAGTCATTTTTAGGCACAATAGAGCCAGAGTTTTTAACCTTATAAGTAAATGAAACATGTAATAAATACAACTTCATTTTAAGTTATTTCTTAAGGAACATCCTTTTCCCCCTAAAATCCCAGGTCTAGTTATGAGCGGTGTTGTAAATTATATTTGTACAGAATTTTGGTGCTTTTAATGTTACAAATACATTTTTAGACAAAATATCATGTTAAATATTCATTAACCGAGCTCGATAGCTGCAGTCGCTTAAGTGCGGCCAGTATCCAGTAATCGGGAGGCTCGGAAGGCCAGCTCTATACAGTCTGAGCTACGCATTCCGGCTTAAACCAATAATATTGTTATGACGTCTTTTACATACCGTTACAGTATGCAGTAAACTGTGTCACAAAAACAATATATGGAATATCCATTGTATACTGTATTCCTTGTTATATCCAAAGAAGAAACAGAATCATATTACTAAGAAATAACAATGCCCGTATTTCTAGAATGGTTTAATAAATTTTGCTTTTTAAGATACGAGTATAATTCTGTTAACAGTGGTTAATTCTCTTAAGAAATATCTTAGCCGTCTTCCTCACCAAACGGGAATTTCTGTTGTTGTTGTTGTTGTTGTTGTTCCAGAAGTGTTGTTTATTATGAATACACAGCATTGGCTGATAATTCTTGCGGTTCTGTTCACAAAGGTTTACGAACTTACTTAAGTTAAAAGCCTATACATGTACCGTGGTGCAAGAACTTCAACCGGATGATCCTGTGAATAGGATTAGATCTATAAATACCTTTTCAAAAAATTAAAAACACATGAGAAAAGGCTAAGTAAGCAGGTGATAGGGTATCTGCCACCTGGGGATAGCCCTAAGTGCAGATCATTGATTGATTGATGAATTAATTTATATATCCATCGCTCTGGACTCTAGTGTTCTTTAACTGCCATAGTGTTAATAGCTACTCCGGAATGGAGTAAGTGACCGCTGCAGTAAGACAGACAAGAAGTTGAGAAGTCGATTTTCCTTGATAGAACTATGATCACTTATAGGCAGAGTCCTGCATGGATGCCGGATATCCGCAAATTTAGTGTATTGGTGGATGCAAAATGTATGGCATTGCGGATGATTTTGCTGATAATTTCTAAATAATGAAGTATATTGATTTTTACTCAGGTATACTCTTATTCTTGCTTGTGGTTAGGCGACCTTTGACAGTGGTATGGAAGAATGGTGATGTATAAAGAGCCTCAGACCATAAAGCCGTAAATCTGACCTAAAAGCCTGACTGGCTCCTTCCTGCCCGCAATTACTGGAATGAAGGAACAAAGATCGATTGTTGTCGCAAGAGAAAATCCCTCATAAACCTGTGACTGTAGGGGTTCTGGTGCCAGGTATCAAGGCCTGTTGTATTATGTTAACAGCTCTATCCGTTTCAACACCTTGGGTGTAATATACTATAGTTAAATATGTTCAGTATCCGCGGATAACCATACTTGGATGCAGATAACCGTTCGCGGATGCGGATGAAGGAACTCCGGATGCGGAGCGGATACGGATAATATTTTGTATATACGCGCAGGGCTCTACCTATAGACCAACAATATTCTTCCTCATTAGCTGCATTTTACGAGATACTTAATTGCTTCTATACAAGTCATTTTTTGAAATCTATTTTTTTGCTATTGGCTTTACGTCGCACCGACACAGATAGGTCTTATGGCGACGATGGGACAGGGAAGGGCCAGGCGTGGGAAGGAAGCGGCCGTGGCCTTAATTAAGGTACAGCCCCAGCATTTGCCTGGTTTGAAAATGGGAAACCACGGAAAACCATTTTCAGGGCTGCCGACAGTGGGGTTCGAACCTACTATCTCCCGAATACAGGATACTGGCCGCACTTAGCGACTGCAGCTATCGAGCTCGGTTTTTGAAATCTAAAGCTTGTAACATAATCATTTTTCTAACTTTTAAAACGTTCTAAAGGAGAACAAATAGCTGGTGTTTAGCTGTACGCCTAGATCGTAGTAATGGAGTCCGGCTCCATGGCTAAATTGTTAGCGTGTTGACCTTTGGTCACAGAGGTCTCGGGTTCGATTCCCGGTTAATTCCGCTGGCACGGGCGCTGGGTGTTTGTGTCGTCTTCATCATCATTTAATCCTTATCACGACGCGCAGGTCGCGTACGGGCGTCAAATCAAAAGACCTGCATCTGGCGAGTCGAACTTGTCCTCGCACTAAAAGTCATACACCATTTCATTTCATAGTAATGGAAATAACGGATAATTTATTTGTTATAATAATACCTTAGTTCAGTTAGTTTTCCTGATGCGAGATGTGATTCGGAGGTCTTCACCTCGATTGGTGTCAAGTTTATCCATGACGAATCTTTGGACACCCAAAGAAAGTAGTGGCAGAGTTGTTAGGATGGCGTATCACAACTGGCATTATACAGTCCTTCCAGTAGAATTCTTTGAACCGAAACCCATTTGATAATTTCAACGCAGTCACATAGTAATTGAGGATTTTGTTCGAACATTTTTCAAACGATTTGTTTGATGTCGCCCCGACACAGATAGGTCTTACGGCGACGATGGGATAGGATACGGAAGCAAGCGACCGTGGCTTTAATTAAGGTACAGCCTCAGAATTTGTCTTGTGTGAAGATGGGAAACCACGGAAAGCTATCTTCAGGACTGCCGACCCTAGAGTTAGAAACCACTATCTCCCGATTTGCACTCGCTCGGTTTTTCTTTGAACAAATCTCCGTGGACATATCTTTAAAAATGCCTAAAGATGGGCCGAAGTCGTAGAGAAAATGTTGGAGGTTACTTCGATGGATAAATATTTAACGTGTCACCTTGCATTCGGGAGATAGCGCGTTCGAATCCCATTGTCGGTGGGTTTTCCGTGGTTTCCTATTTTCACACCAGGCAAAGGCGTCGTCCTGATTGCGAACAGTCCAGATTGCGAACAAGTGGGTACCTGAAGGGGATGATTTAGGTTTGACACATATTAATGAGTCCAAATTGCGAACAAATGGGAAATACTAAGTTGCCCAACCCGCTTGACTCGAAATGTTGACTCGGATATGAACAACATTCTAATTTGACGGGCTGCAGAATAATTAACCGTCAGTTAGTACACCAAGTTCTGGTACACACAATTGGAATACTGGGTAATACACAAAAAAAGTTAAAACCATGTAAGAAAAAACCCAACTTGTTTCCAAATAAACTGACTATTTCACTTCTTATGTATTATTTCAAATAATAATAATAATAATAATAATAATAATAATAATAATAATAATAATAATAATAATAATAATAATCAATATTGTAAAGGCTAATGCCTTGTCGATGCAACCATTCACTTCTTTCAGTGACATCATAACAATAATAATATATATATATTCGTTTACGGCCATTAGAGACCACGTTAGATAACAATTACATGTTTCTGGAAGCCTTCCTCACAGCCCAGAACTTCAGCATCCTCTCTCTGGCAGCCTGTCTTCTTTCGTCCGTCCACCCACGGTTAAGTTTTGGTTCGCCATGGAATCCCTGAAATCTGTCGATTACTGACCTAAACTTTGTTCGGTTTGAGATGTCTTCCGAATTTAGTCCCACCTGTCTGAGATCCTTTCTCACCTCCCTGAACCATTTGTCTGACACTTTAGGTCTGCTGTCTAGTATTGTGAAAATCCTTTTCGTTAGTCTCTTCTCATCCATTCTAAATAAATGCCCATAGAATTTAAGTCTCCGTTTTCTCATGGACTCAGTTAGCCTTTCATTGTCTCGGTAAAGTTCTTCTCTTCCTCGCAGCCTATACTGTCCATCCACAATCTTTGGACCCATTATTTTGCGAAGGATCTTTCTTTCAAATTTCTCAGCTTCTCTCAGTCCCGCTTTTCCTGTCATTTGGAGGCATTCACTAGCATACAGACATTCCATTTTAATCACTGTATTGTAGTGCCTTAGTTTAGCTCGTCTGGAGATGGTTTTCTTCTTGTATATAGGATATGTCTTACGAAAAGCCGCAGCCATTTTCTCCCGTCTGGTGTTGTTTGCTTCTCTTTCATTTGTTTTCAATAATAATAATAATAATAATAATAATAATAATAATAATAATAATAATAATAATAATAATAATAATAGGCCTAACGGGCGAGTTGGCCGTGCGGTTAGGGGCTCGCGGCTGTGAGCTTGCATCCGGGAGATAGTGGGTTCGAATCCCACTGTCGGCAGCCCTGAAGATGGTTTTCTGTGGTTTACCATTATCACACCGGGCAAATGCTGGTGCTGTACCTTAATTAACGCCACGGGCGCTTCCTTCCAACTCCTAGGCGTTTCCTATCACATCGTCGCCATAAGACCTATCTGTGTAGCTGTGGCGTAAAGCCACTAGCAAAAAAGAAATAATAATAATAATAATAATAATAATAATAATAATAATAATAATAATAATAATCTATTAGTAATACAACTCTCACTAATCCACCGTAAACAACTAGCCCTCTAGTTATGTTATACAATAAAAAGGTGATCTTCTAAATGGTAAGATTACCTTAAACTAGATTATTAAAAAATTTCAATACGAAAAGTATTTTTTAAAATATGGTTAGGTTATGTAAAATATCTTAATGTACCAGTTAATGTTAATACTACTAGAACAAACATTACACATGAGACTGTTTTGAAAATTGTATCCGTTTTATGTATCTCACGTGAACACTAATCTCTTGTTCGCAATCTGGACAGGGTATATTTAGGTGTTCTGAATCTGGAGGGTTTTTGCCTTGTTTGCAGTCAAGACACAACCCAGGCAAATGCTGGGGCTGTACCTTAATTAAGGCCAGGGCCCTTCCTTTCCCGCTCCTAGCCTTTTCCTATCGTTTCGTCGCCATAAGATCCGTGTGTGTCGGGGCGACGTAAAGTAAATTCTTAAAAAGAAAAAAAAAGTAACGAATGAAATTACAGTAGTTTCGTTTGCGCGTTAAACTTCCTAGCTAACCCAATAACAGCTGGTGAGGACAGCTGAGTTGAGGTCGACCGACCTTCCTTCTGCGGGATCCCAACGATCCCTGTCGCCACCATGGAAGAGGCGTTAAAATCCCCTCCCTGCTCTCTCCGTCTTATGCTGGTTCCCAAGACTCGGAAGGAAGGACAAGTGGCAAGTTCTATGCGAGACTTAACAAAACCGGGCACTCGAAAAAAGTCAGTAAGGTTATGATTTCTACATTTGTCGCGAAGGAGAGAAGCCTTTTCAAGGAAAATGCTTTTCACCTCATTGTTCTAGGCTGTATCTCTTTCCTAAACATGTTATTGAACAACGAAGGCGCCAACGGAATATTTGAGTGATTAAAATGAAAGTTAAACGAAAAGAACTTTTCTTGTCTTGAAGAAGTATGATGAAGACACCCCTTTCTTAAACAGAATAATTCCCTTGGCTCGGGGACTGGGGGTTTGTGCTGTCCCCAACATCCCTGCAACTCACACACCACGCATCACAGACAGTATCATCCACCACAATAACCCGCAGTCACCTACACATGGCAGATGCCGCCCACACTCATCGGAGGGTCTGCCTTACAAGGGCTGCATTGGCCAGAAATAGCCACACGAAGTTATTATTATTATTATTATTATTATTATTATTATTATTATTATTATTATTATTATTATTATTATTATTATTATGCGTTTAGGGCAACCGCCCAGGTGGCTGATTCCCTACCAGTTGTTTACATAGTCTTTTCTTAAATAATTTCAAAGAATTTGGAAGTTTATCGAACACTTCCCTTGGTAAATTATTTCAGTCCCAAACTCCTTTTCACGAAAAATAACAATGAATCGTGATACAATCATTACAACTGCCTGTGGGACTTTTGAAATGAAGTGATTCTGTAGTTCATATTCCGAAAAATTCTGTGATTTTGATGTCACTTAAACTATAAAACACGCTTCTATTTGCTGAATTCCTGATTCTTGGTCAGAACTCACATATTTAAAAAAAAAAGAGAGTCTTATAAAAGTCATATACCCGATCTATTCTTGTAACCTCACCGAGCAAGTGGCCGCGTGCTTTGGGTTACGTACATTAGTTATCAGCTTGTATTCGGGAGATAGTGGGTTCGAACCCCACTGTCGGCATCCCTGAAGATATTTTTCCGTGGTTTCCCATTTTCACACCAGGCAAATGTTGGGGCTGTACCTTAATCGAGGCCACGCTCTCTTCCTTCTCCCAGCTCTTTTCTATCCCATCGTCGCCATAAGACCTATCTGTGTCGGTGAGGCGTAAAGCAAATTGTAAAAAAATTTAAAAAATATCGTAACCTCGAAGTTTAGCTATGAATTACGTAGAATGTCTCGCAGTGTAGTAGAAAAATAACAAGAACATATCAAGGATATTAACATTGTTATTGGTTTAAAGCCCCCCTACGCACTTTTGCCGTTTTTGTAGACACCGAGGTACCGGAATTGTGTCTCACTGGATTTCTTTTACGTGCCAGTAAATCTACAGTCACGAAGCTGGCGCATTTGAGCACCTTCGAATACCAGCGGACTGAGCCTTATTCGATACCAGCGGCTACATTAACAAACTGTTCCATCTCAGAATTACTGTAAACATCATACGGCCCGGAAGTGCATGCCCGGAAGGACTGTCGCTGCTGTTGTCAGTGTGTTCGTTGACCGGTTTAACAAGGCTCGGAACAGAGGTCACTGCGCCTCAGGAACATCAATGAGAAAATACTTGCCTACTTGGCCGATAACCTCTTCTTCCTAGTGTCACAATATGGTAGAGCTTTCACGAAGGGGGCACGTTTTTAAATGGTCACCAGTAAATCCATCCATTGATTAAATCACATTTGCATCGAAGCGTTCTCAAAGTAATGAGAAGGGGAGTCATTGATATCGTTGATGGAATCCACGGATTGCCATAGGCTTCATCGAGTTCCATGCACGGTACGAATTTCATAAAAATCAGGGGCAGGAAAGTCTCGGGATTCCGTACATAATAACAATAACAATAATATTATTATCTTTTATTTTTATTATTAACATCTTCCGCCTCTGTGGTGTGGTGGTTAGTGTGATTAGCTGCCAGCCCCGGAGACCCGGGTTCAATTCCCAGCTCTGCCACGAAATTTGAAAAGTAATAATAATAATAATAATATTATTTGTTTTACGTTCCACTAACTACTTTTACGGTCTTCGGAGACGCCGAGGTGCCGGAATTTAGTCCCGCAGGAGTTCTTTTACGTGCCAGTAAATCTACCGACACGAGGCTGTCGTATTTGAGCACTTTCAAATACCACTGGGCTGAGCCAGGATCGAACCTGCCATGTTGGGGTTAGAAGGCCAGCGCCTTAACCGTGTGAGCCACTCAGCCCGGGAATTTGAAAAGTGGTACGAGGGCTGGAAAGGGGGCCACTCAGCCTCGGGAAGTCAAATGAGTAGAGGTGGGTTCGATTCCCACATCAGCCATCCTCGAAGTGCCGGGATGGTACCTAACTTAAGGCCACGGCCGCTTCCTTCCCTCTTCCTTGTCTATCCCTTCCAATCTTCCCATCCCCTCAGAAGGTCCCTGTTCAGCATAGCAGGTGAGGCCGCCTGGGCGAGGTACTGGTCATCCTCCCCTGTTGTATCCCCCGACCCTGGAGGGTAAACAGATCAAGAAGAAGAAGATTATTTACATCGATACAGCCAGCTATGAACTACGGGTACAGACACTATCTGCCTTTTTTTTGATTTACATTGTAACCAAAGGTTTTTCAACATCACACGTCACATCACGTTCCTTTTCAGCCGCTCTTCCACCGAGATATTCCACGGTTTAGCAGGTTCTTTCTCTGGATTATCCCTCAACCCCGCAACTTTCTTCCTAAAGATGGTCCTGTCCATTATGTCCTCTGATCTTATATCATTTACCCGTTTGTCTTTGTGCACCTCCTTCAGCTAGCGAGGACGAGATCTCCATTGTTTCTGTAAAATGAGCAATTTGTGCGCCAATCTCTCCGGCTTCATTGTCTTCAGGTGAAAGGTTATCCTTCGTTTCTTCATAAAGGTGATCTTTTTGACTCTCCCATACATTTCTTTGTTCGACCTCAGGTGAAAGACAAGACCGTCGGACACCTTCTTAGGATCCAAAATCTTTCTGAGGAACTTCGTTTCCTTTTACTCAATCCACAAATCTTCCATTTTTGCTGGTGTTTCTGCAGCCGGTCTGACTACTACGCAGTAGTTTCACAGTTTAGCCTGGTAGGAGATGGATTTGGATCTGTAAGTATCATGGCCATTTTAAAAGCCCATTCCATCTTCCTTGCTCTCTCCCGCAGTGCTTCCTTTTCATTGTTATTCGGGGTAATAATCTCAGCAAGATATTTAAATTTCCCTGTCCTCCGGACAATCCCATACGCCGTCTCATTGCTGTGTATCGAGCCTGTCTTTTCTGAATCCATTATTATTAGTATTATTTATTTTCCTCAAAGTGTAGATACAGTACAATTCTGGGACGTTGAATGGAGACAGGGCATACATAGCCCCACATACACGAAGGTGCCTCCATCCCCACTTACCCTCATTCTGGTGGGTTCGTGGGCTTGATCTGTGTCGAACATGCGTATTTGACCCTGTTTTACGGCCGGTGCCTTTCCTGGCCCCAAACTTATGTGAAAGGATGCATTAAGTTTGGTGTATTTCTGTGGTGGTTGGTAGTACGGTGTGTTGAGAGTGAATGAATGAGAGTGCATTGCGGCCAAACACTAACCTCCAGTACCCGAATCAGAAAAAAATAACCAGTAGGTTCGAACCCCACTGTCAGTATCCCCGAAGATGGTTTTCCATGGTTTCCCATTTTCACATCAGGCTAATGATGGGGCTGTACCTTAATTAAGGCCACGGCCGTTTCCTTCTCATTCCTAGCCCTTGCCTATTCCATCGTCGCCATAAGATCTATCTGTGTCGGTGCGACGTAAAGCAAATTGTTAATTAATAATTAAATATAAATAAATAAATAAATAAATAAATAAATAAATAAATAAATAATCCCTTCAGGCAAGCAACTCAATGTTGAAAACATCCTAGGGATTTGAGCTACGAATTTTACTGTAGGTAAATAAAATATAATAAAGTGTGAGAATATATTCTTTATTTATTCCTAAAAATTACAATCCTTTTCTTAATCATCGTTATCCGGTCGATTAGATTAGAGTTTGCCCTTTTCTACCACTACGAGCGCTAATGCGAGCCAGTGGATTGTTTCACTTAAGCACCACTACGAGCGCTAATGTGAATCAGTGGATTGTTTCACTTAAGCACCACTACGAGCTAATGTGAGTCAGTAGATTGTTTCACGTAAGCACCACTATGAGCGCTAATGTGAATCAGTGGATTGTTTCACTGAAGCACCACTATGAGCTCTAATGTGAGTCATAGAATTGTTTCACTTAAGCACCACTGCGAGCGCTAATGTGAGTCAGTGGAATGTTTCACTTAAGCATCACTACGAGCCAACGAGCTAGAATAACATAGAGAGGCGGAAGCGCTGCCTGGGTGAAGCTAATAGAACGAACGTCCGCCATGTTTCCTGTTGTCACAGAAGCAAGGGGGCATGGCCTTTAAATGACGAAAAGTGTAGAAAATACGAATTTTAGAATCACTGGGGGAGAATTAAATACCGTTGCCGAAAGCTGGAAGCATTAAAGCGAATACCGCCACTTCATCATATTGCGGCACGAGGCCAACATCACGATCAGTTGATTGTAGGGTAGTTCGAAATCATCGCACAGTGACATACGAATAGGCCTCGAAATCGGAACAAGAGCGTTTTCCTGCTTGGCTGTTGTGGTTAAGCGTAAATTAGAATAAAAACGATGGACATAAATATTTATGACAGGAAGCCTTAAAATCATAGGGATCTACAATAGGTTACAACCTCATTCTGTTCATATTTTTAAAATTATTGCATCCTCATGAGTACTGTGTTCCTTTCTTAATCTGTTTACCCTGTTTATCCTTGGTTTTTCCTACGGACTCAGCGACGGATCCCACTTCTACCACCTCAACGACAGTGTTCTGGAGCGTGAGACATTGGGTCGGGGGATACAACTGTGAGGGAGGGCTGTACCTGCTATGCTGAACAGGGGCCTTGTGGGGGGGGGGGGAGAAGGAAGCGGCCGTGGCCTTAAGTTAGGTACCATCCCGGCATTTGCCTGGAGGAGAAGTGGGAAACCACGGAAAATCACTTCGAGGATGGCTGAGGTGGGAGTCGAACTCACTTCTATTCAGTTGACCTCCTCAGGCTGATAGAATCCCGTTCCAGCCCTCGTGCCCCTTTTCAAATTTTGTGGCGGAGTCGGGAATCGAACCCGGGCTTCCAGGGGTGGCAGCTGCTCACGCTAACCAGTACACCACAGAGGCGGCCCATGAATACTTTACCACAATAATCGTTTAGTGTAATTATTTATTATAATATAGGGGGGATATCATGTTTTCCCATTATCATATCATACTGGGATTACTAGCTGAAAGGTAAGCTTGAAAGTTGTCCATTATGAAGTGTGGCATAGTTTTAAAAACCAAGGCAACAGACATCTACAATAAAGGCTGTATACATTTCAAAAATAGCAGTAAAATATACTGTATTTACCATACTTGGTGTACTTTTGAACGAAATAAGTGTTTTTTTTTTTTTTTTTTTTTTTGTGGTTACGTTTTCTTGGTGGTGGGCGCTCCATTTCCTTTATTTGTAAATGAAAATTAAATAGGGCTGGAAATGTACAGAGCATAAGCAACTGAATTGAGTGGGATACCATTTTTGTCTTTTCGCCCTCACAACGCATTGTTCCGTTAATTCCTCATTCTTTAAACGAAATCTGAAGCAAAATTCGATAAACAATTACCGTGGCTATCCGTACTTTCGCTAAGTAGATAATAAAATGGATTTAATTACAAACAGAAATTACAAAAAGGAATCTCGGCTATAATTCAGTAATACTTACTTAAAGTACGATATATCCTTGGTTTTATTACTCCGATTAGTACAACCATACGCTGAGCTTACGGCTGGCATTCTTGAAAGCGAGAATCTATGTTTTCACTTCTTAAAACTTAGGGAATTAAATTGGCATGCACGATCTCCCTGTCACCTCAACATATGCTCTCGCGCCAATTCACTTTGTTTTGACAACCGTTAACATGGCTGCCCCTTATCAACTTGCTTCAAGCTGGGAGCGCTGATGACAGGCATACAGCCCCTCTATGTTATTCTAGCTCGTTGCTACGAGCGCTAATGCGAGTCAGTGGATTGTTTCACTTAAGCACCACTACAAGCTAATGTCAGTCAGTGGATTGTTTCAGTTAAACACCACTACGAGCGCTAATGTGAGTCAGTGGATTGTTTCACTTAAGCACCACTGCGAGCGCTAATGTGAGTCAGTGGAATGTTTCACTTAAGCACCACTACGAGCGCTAATGTGAGTGAGTGGATTGTTTCACTTAAGCACCACTACGAGCGCTAATGTGAGTCAGTGGATTGTTTCACTTAAGCACCACTACGAGCTAATGTGAGTAAGTAGATTGTTTCACTTAAGCACCACTGCGAGCGCTAATGTGAGTCAGTGGAATGTTTCACTTAAGCACCACTACGAGCGCTAATGTGAGTGAGTGGATTGTTTCACTTAAGCACCACTACGAGCGCTAATGTGAGTCAGTGGATTGTTTCACTTAAGCACCACTACGAGCTAATGTGAGTCAGTAGATTGTTTCACTTAAGCACCACTACGAGCGCTAATGTGAGTGAGTGGATTGTTTCACTTAAGCACCACTACGAGCGCTAATGTGCATCAGTGGATTGTTTCACTTAAGCACCACCACGAGCGCTAATGTGAGTGAGTGGATTGTTTCACTTAAGCACCACTACGAGCGCTAATGTGAGTCAATGCTGAGTTTCACATTCGGTGTGGACATTTTTCAAAAAATTAAAGAACACCTGAGGGTATAGAACCAAGGAACACATTACAGAAAATAATATGTAAGCAAGTTATTGTGGCTAGGATTTAAATCAAAAAAGAAAACGAATAAAGAAACAAGCGATTTTAGGCAGTTTTTTGCGGGACTGCATTTAGGCCGGCAGTGATTTTCGAAATTTGTCTTTTTAGTTTGATAGAGCTATCCACGACTCACAATTTGATACCTTTCCGGGCCCCTTAGCCCTTCAACTTTCGGCACAATTGAGGAAATTGCTTAATTTTACGTTTTTCGAGTATGGGGAGCCCTACTTTGTCTGCTAAGAAATGTTTTAGACGTTAAAATAATTAACCATCTGCAGCTAACATCAGCAGCGCGACCAGAAATCGCTCCCAGTTTCCTCTGAACCGAAGACCTCAACACCGACCATTCATCCAAGTAGCTGAATTGGAATGAACTTCACAAACCTGCCTTAAATGGTCGTCACTTGTTCATCATTATGTCGATAGGAAGAAATATCCGTAATAATTCTTCAGAAGAAACGTCACTAAACTTCCTACAAATATTGCCAAATAGGCTACAAGTTTTTTTTCTGCTACTGGTTTAACGTATCATTAACGCATGAAAGGTTTTCGGCGACGGAAGGAAACTAGGATTGGGAAGACAGCAGCCGTGGCCTTAATTAAAATACAACATTTGTGTGGTGTGAAAATTGGAAACCACACGGAAGACCATATTCAGGGCTGCCGACGGTAGGGTTCGATCCTGCGGGTTAATTTTTCTTAGTAAGTACAATGAATACTCTATGTATACTTATTTTTTCCGACAGGAAGTACCTATGCTTTCAGCCAAGTCTTTCTTTTACTTTTTTTCGTTTTAATTCCTTTTTCGTTACAAGTTGCTTTACGTCGCACCGACACAGGTAGGTCTTATGGCGACGATGGGATAGGGAAGAGCTAGAAGTGGGAAGGAAGTGGCCGTGCCTTTAATTAAGGTACAGCCCCAACAGCCATTCTTTCCACAGGAATTAACTATCCTTCAAAGCCCACCAAATGTAAATCACTCTTCCGACAGGAAGTAACTGTCTTTTGTTTGCTGTTGGCTTTACGTCGCACCGACACAGATATGTCTTATGGCGACGAAGGGTCAGGAAAGGGCTAGGACTGGGTAAGAAGCAGCCGTGGCCTTAATTAAGGTACAGCCCCGGCATTTGTCTCGTGTGAAAATAGGAAACCACGGAAAACCATCTTCAGGGCTGCGGCCAGTGGGGTTCGAACCTTCTATCTCCCGAATACTGGATACTGGCCGCACTTAAGCGACTGCAGCTATCGAGCTCGGTAGTCATTATTTAGAGGTGACTTTTCCGATAGGTAGCAACATCACTACCCGTCACCTCTCTTGTTCAATCTTGTTCTAGAAAAAGTTTTCAGAACCTGGGAAAAAGAAATTAAAGGATTAACTCTTGGTAGACAACTGAAAAACTGAATTCACGTGCGGTGTCTAGCTTTTGCAGACAACCTGGCAATTCTTTCTAATAATAGGCATGAAGCAATCCACTCACTCGAAAACCTACATGAAATTGTAGCCAAAACAGAACTTGAAATATCATATTAAAAAGCCAGTACATGGAAATAGCCTCTCGGTTTCTAGATGGGCGAGCTATGATGACCAAATTTGCACAAATTTTCCAAGTAAATAAATTCAAATACCTTGGAGAAATCATTCAACCTTCTGGATTAAATCGTGAAGCAAATAAGGAGAGAATTACTAAATTACAGAAAGCATATCCAATCACTTGGAACACGTATAACAAAAAATCGTTATCTCGGAAAACAAAACTAAGACATTATAATACAGTAATAAAGCCTGAAGTATCATACGCATCAGATATCTTAATCATTGGCGGTAGATCACTCATAAAAGATATAGAAAAGCAAGAAAGAAAAATTTTGCGGAAAATTTTCGGCCCAGTCTGCACAAGAAGGAGTATGGATGAAAAGGAAGTCTGATCAGATTTAATACCATACTGAAAAATCTCCGACACTATCAAGGAAAAGAAGGTTGAAATTCTATGGTCACATTCTCAGAATGAACAATGGTAGACTGACCAAAAGAATTCTAAATTTTGCTCTCACACTGGAAGTCAAGAACAACTGGAAAAACGAAATATAATCAGATCTTAGGCCTTTGCTGGCGAGATTTGGTGTTTACAGTGCACTATGTCTACTGGTATGGGCTATATCAAATTTGCTACTTTCATTGACCTGTCTCAATCTCATCCTTGGCTTTGACAATATGAAAGTGACTGAGGTATGAGTGATGCTAGTAATACCATTCCTTATGCAGCCAGTCCCTGTTAAGAATGGTGTGAAAATATCGCTCATAGGGTCGGTTGGTGCATGCATTTCAGTGGGCTTGGCAGACTGATATGTAATAGGAACGGCTGGCTCGGTGAGGAAAGCAACGGGAAACTACATCACTCCTCATTTCCCTAGTACGCCTCTTCAGTGACGCCTAGGCTATTTATGTCAGCTGTTCGCAGAGCTGCAGAGGATCAAACCAGCCTTCGGGCTGAATACACAACATACAACATACAATCAGATCTTCAGGAAATCAACATCAACCAGGAAACTGTGAAGAACCGATCTGCTTTCAGAACACTAATCATTGTTTCGCGGAGCCAAAAGCTAGAACTAATGAAACCTGGACAGAAGAACGTAAGAAGAATTTCAGTGAGAGGATGGAGAAATTTTGGGAAGAGAAAAAGGCAAAATCATCAGCTAAATAAGTTCAAGCGTGCTCCTCAGTTGGGCATAACGATAACGATGTGAAAGGTCAGTGCGACGTAAAAAAAATCTGCGGGGAAAATTCCGACACCTCGGCGTCTCCAAAAACCGTCAAAAAGTAGTTATTATTATTATTATTATTATTATTATTATTATTATTATTATTATTATTATTATTATTATTATTATTATTACAAGTTTAGGGTCGTGACATGTGCCACGGGGTTTACCCTCTGTCTGTAGTATGTGGTGATAGTTTTCAGGGAAGTGAGAGGAAACACCAGTCGAGGGAGAAAGATGGAACGTTCAAATCGCGTGAAAAATTAGGACGTCAGACAAGGACAGGGAAGAGCCACGAAAGACGCCCTTTTCGGAAAAGAACTATCGTTGACCAAAGGAAGTCGGACAGCAGAGGAGTCTCACACAGGTGGAAGACACGCGTTTCGCAGAGTGGTAGCCTGTGGAAAGGGACTCGACGGAACTTTGTCAGCCCAGCGATTGACTCCTGGACATTTCCATTAAACTTCTTAGTTCCTTTGGACTCACTTGATGTGTTTCATCAGCTGAGGACGCCTTTCAGCGCATATGGCTGGCTGGCTCAATTCACCTCAGTCTACTGTATGTTCAGTTAGCTAACTGCCTTCTAGGACTTCCTTGTTAGTGACTGTATCAGCCTAAATATTACACGCTCTTTTCCATCACCAATCTTTTCATAGTTGCTTACTTCTAAACATTTAGAGTTTGTTGACATTCGAGGATTCTTCCATATTCTATAAAATATTCTACTAAACTCACAAATAGTGCCCTGATTTTTATAAATTAATTGTAGAGATATTTTCCACCCTTGCAATATAGCCTACAGTGCTTTTTCGTAGCGAAATATTTCTATCACATTCCCTATGAAGTGTGGGTTTATGCCTTAAAATCAAGCTCGTTTGTCCGCCTTTGTTACGTTTCAATAGATATCATGCGCACGAACACATTATTGACGTTTCTGTACACTGCCGCTTTAAAATTAGGAGTTTGGTTTTCTTACCCTTCCGAAAAGAAACTGTTCTTGTCAAGGACAATCTAACAGTATCCATATTGCACCAAGTGCTGTTATTACCAACGTAGCAGCAAACCACTTGTGAACAGTTAACCGTCATAGTTTATCTGGGGTTAATGTATCTTCAATTAAAAAAAAAAAAAAATTAAAAAAAAAATTGAAAAGCTTAAACACTTGTTTTGTGCTGCCGAGGCAAGCGAGTTCATAGTTATTTAGTAGGAGCAAAAGGATGCACGTGATTCACAAGTTAGAGAAGGGAAATGAATAAAATAACTAATTATTTTGTACTGGTGCGCAATAACAGACCGGACGAGTTAGCCGTGCGGTTAGAGGCGCGTGGCTGTGAGCTTGCATTCGGGAGATAGTGGGTTCGAATCCCACTGTCGGCAACCCTGAAGATGGTTCTCCGTGGTTTCCCATTTTCACACCGGGAAATGGCTCCATGGCTAAATGGTTAGCGTGCTGGCCTTTGGTCACAGGGGTCCTGGGTTCGATTCCCGGCAGGGTCGGGAATTTCAACCATCATTGGTTAATTTCCCTGGCACGGGGGCTGGGTTTATGTGTTGTCTTCATCATCAGTTGATCCTCATCACACGCGCAGGTCGCATACGGGCGTCAAATCAAAAGACCTGCACCTGGCGAGCCGAACCCGTCCTGGGATCTCCCGGCACTAAAACCCATACGCCATTTCATATTTTCCAGGCAAATGCTGGGGCTGTACCTTAATTAAGGCCACGGCCGCTTCCTTGCAACTCCTAGGCCTTTCCTATCCCATCATCGCCATAAGACCTATCTGTGTCGGTGCGACGTAAAACCACTAGATAAAACCGCAATAACAGAAAGCATGAAGATTCTTATGAAGTATCTCCTGATTTGCGAACGGTAAATCAAGTGAATTTGAAGAAAACATTGCAAGTACCAATAAATGAACAGCAGATCGAGAGGGAAACAATCTGACTAAGATGGGGTCGATTGTTGGACATTAACTCATAAAAGTGACTTCTAGAGAAACAAGTGGCTTTAAGAGTGTCGACCAATTGTCTTGGCCTGCGAGATCGTCAGACCTTTTGCCCACTGAGCACGTATGACACATTATGGAACGACAAATCTAGCGTCATCCGATCACAGCGTTAATCGTCGCTGATTTAACTGACCAAATATAACAGGCGTGGAACTGCATCCCACAAAATGGCATAGGGCACATGTACGACACAACGCATGGACGTTTCATTGCTTGCATTCAATATCATGGCGACTACAGCGGTCATTAATGTATCACCATATCACATGTCTTCTTGAACGTTTGACCTGGAAACATTAATCAAATAAATATGTTACCTAGAAAATTGCTTAGCCTACATTGCATTCGTCTAAACTAACGTTCTCTTGGTGTTGGGATTTCATTCTCCGCCAGTGTATTTACGAAAGTTCACCTCTGTGGTGTAGTAGTTAGTGTGATTAACTGCCACCCCCGGAGGCCCGGGTTGGATTCCCGGCTCGGCCACGAAATTTGTAAAGTGGTACGAAGACTGGAACGGGGTCCATTCAGCCTTAGGAGGTTAACTGAGTAGAGGGGCGTTCGATTCCCACCTCAGCCATCCTCGAAGTGTTTTTCCGTGGTTTCCCATTTTTCCTCCAGGCAAATGCCGGGGTGGCACCCAACTTAAGGCCGCGGCAGTTTCCTTCCCTTTTCCTCGTCTATCCCTTCCAATCTTCCGCCCCCCCCTCCCCCCCACAAGGCCCCTCGCTGAGTCCGAGGGAAAAACCATCTTGGAGGGTAAATGGATAAAGAAAGAATTTGCAAATCCAGCTGTTACACATGCATAGCCGGTATTATTTGGCTTTGACATGTATTGCTGCATATTTCTTGTCTTATTTTCGTTTTCTTCATTCAAAATACTCGGGTAATCCACCTTCAAACATTTACCAACGAAATAATTAGCACATTCCGTGTAGATGCTGTTAATAAAACGAATATTAACAGCTTGTATTAATCTTGTTTTGCCTTGGCATCTACTTACGTTTATATATATTTAAACTTTTCTTTCTTTCTTTCTTTCTTTCTTTCTTTCTTTCTTTATCCATGTACCGTCCAGAGTTGGTTTTCCCTCGGACTCAGCGAGGGATCCCACCTCTACCGCCTCAAGGGCAGTGTCCTGGAGAGTGAGACTTTGAGTCGGAGGATACAACTGGGAAGAAAGACCAGTACCTCACCCAGGCGGCCTCACCTGCTATGCTGAACAGGAGCCTTGTTGTGGGATGGCATTTGCCTGGAGGATAAATGGGAAACCACGGAAAAACACTTCGATGATGGCTGAGATGGGAATTGAATTCTCTTCTACTCAGTTGACCTGCCGAGGCTGAATTGACCCCGTTCCAGTCCTCGTAACATTTTCAAATTTCGGCGCAGAGCCGGGAATCGAACCCGTACCTCCGGGGGTGCGAGCTAACCACAATACCGTATATTAAACGTGAATAGTCACCCTGTTCTACCGTATGTTAAAATAATAGTGAGCTACAATTGCATCGGAATTAACCAGTGAAGGTTAAAATCCCCCGCCCGACCGGGAATCGAACCAGAGACCCCTTGGACCAAATGTCAGCACGCTAACTATTTAGTCATGGAGCCGAACTGGTAAACACATCTCTGAATCAAAAGAGAAGCTTTCCTAAACCATTGCCACGAGAAATCCGCGCCATTGCTCAACACGGCCCACGAATGTGACTTTGTACACGGGTATGCGGACCGCTACCACATTCCTTGCCTCCAGGAAACGTTCTCCAAAAGGTTTTCGCCGCACGCATACCTGAGCAGGCCAGGTAGTTGAAGCCTACACATCTCCGTGGCGTAAGGAATAGTTCTTCCATCTGCAGTGAGCTGAAGATCGCCTACATGGACGACGTGTTCCATTGAATTTGTACGTTATTAGAATCTTGTCAAAGTCGTCAGAGTTTAGGGACCACAATATTTCTAGTATTTGAGGTTTCTGTTTATTTTATTTTATTTTATTTTATTTTATTTTATTTTATTTTATTTTATTTTATTTTAGTTTATTTTATTTTATTTTATTTTATTTATTTTTATTTTAGCCGGGCTGAGTGGCTCAGATGATTGAGACGCTGTCCTTCTGATCCCAGCTTGAAAGGTTCGATCCTAGCTGAATCCCGTGGTATATGAAGGTGTTCAAGTACCTCAGCCTCATGTCGGTGGATACAATGGCACGTAAAGCAACTCCTGCGGGACAAAATGTCGGCACGTCGACGTTTCCGAAAACCATCAAAAGTAGTTAGTGGGACGTAAAACCAATAACATATTATTATTATTATTATTATTATTATTATTATTATTATTATTATTACATCAATTTAGGAAGGCTCGGCTTGCGCCGGTAACATAATGGGCTGACTCGGCCTAAGCAAGGAGTCACCCTCTTGATTATGAAACTCTAGGTACATAGATCTACAAATATTTACAACAGAAATAATTACAACATATATTTATACAATAAATATGCACAGATGATGTCGCTAAACAACTTCTTATCTCCCCGTTTTGGGAATCTGTTCTTCAGTATTACTGGAACTGCGGTCTGGAACTTCATGCTGTTTGCGTAAGTCAGAGGAAAAGTCGTTCCTAGAAACTTTCTCACAATGTGGCAGGTGCTCAGGAGGGTGGCTTTCTGTAGTTCAACGTATGTGCGATGATGCAGGTTTAATGCGGCCAGACAGCTGTGCAAGCTTTTTGCAATAACACCGGAACACTATTGGAACTGTGGTGACTGATTCTAGTTTCCACAGGCGGTGTATTTCTATTGCCAGTTCTGTGTATTTTGATATCTTTGTGGCTATTGTTGTTTGCACATTGGAGGTTTTTGAACAAGCATTTTCTATAAGGGATGTGGATCTTCTTGATTTATCGATTAAAATAATATCTGGCCTATTGTTGCTGAGCGTGACACATGTTATGACTTCTCGGTCCCATAGTAGTTTATATGAAGAGTTTTCGAGAATGGGTGGGGGTGTATATTTCCAATATGCAGTTGATGACTGAAGAAATCCACATTTTACAGAGAGTTTCAGGTGAATGGTTTTAGCTACCTGATCATGTCCGTGCTTATAATCGGTATTGGCCAAGTGTGGGCAACCAGAGATGACGTGCTGTATACTCTCTGTAGTTCTGGAACAGCGGCGGCAGTTGTCTGAGACAACTGTTGGATCATTCATGATGAATCTACGGTAGTTCCGTGTAGCAGTTACTTGATCTTGGATGGCCAGAACAAATCACTCTGTTTCTGGGAAAAAGACCAGAGTAGGTCAGTTAATCGTGCGACGCAGGTTTGTCGATATGAGGCTGATCCAGTTCGTGGGGATATCTCCCGTTAAGAGATTTTTGCTTCCACTAATAATAATAATAATAATAATAATAATAATAATAATAATAATAATAATAATAATAATAATTTCGCGTGGCTATTACTAGCCTTATAAAGGAGATCTTCCGGCCATGTATGGGAAACTTCAGAACGTGTTGTTGTAGTGGAGGAGGATAGTGTTGTGTGGTGTGTGAGTCACAGGGATGTTGTGGACTGTATAATCATCCAGTCATTATATATGTATTTTACTTTGTTGTCAATTTTTTTTCAATTCTTATTTCTTTTCTTTCCTGTTCTGTAACATTTTAATCATTGCACATTGCTGATGGCCAAGTTTCCTAAGGACGCAGGCCATAATAAAATAAATTATAAGAAAGAAAAATACCCAGTCCTCTAGCCAGGGGAATTAGCCATTTAAGGTTAAAATCTGCGACCCGGCCGGGAGTCAAACCCGGTGCCCTCTGAAGAGAAGGCGACAACGCTAACCACTCAGCCAAGGAGCCGAGCATCATCTGACGTTAGTAGCAGCCACAATTCTCAACGGTACCGGGACTTCCCGGCACCATACGGGTAATTTTATTCCGTGGATCCCGTGATCGTCTAGTGATTAGGACATAGGGCCTTGCGTTGTGACATCAAGCGGTACGACTGACGCGGAGTAAATACGGGGAAAAACCCTTGCTAGGTAGTTAACGTAAGTGCTATGAAAATCGAGGGATTTTGGGTTGGGTCCACGGTCAGTGACGTCCGTGGTCATCTCGGAGTGAGGATCGAATTACGCCCATGGAACTGCCCCCAGAAATCACAACTTTTGGAAATCAGTTGAAATAAGTTTTAGAGATCAGTTAAAATGAGTTTTAAATGCGGTGTAGAGTCGGTACCCAAAACTAGGTTAGGTTAGGTTTGGATTAGTAATTAGGTAATGATTTAATCAATACCATTTTAACCTCATTTCATATTTTGTTTAAATACGGTTTAATTGAGACGTTATTATGGTAATCATTAAATGGGGATGTAATAAATTCAATAACTGTTTTATTTTATATTAAAATGTTATTTTGATACGGTGCTTGCTGATATTAAGGACATTCAAATAAAAACGAGTGGCCGAACATTAACAAATTGAGAAACCTACGCCACTGAACAGGGGCGCAATAGACCTCGACCCTTCAAGGATCGACTGTGCACCACAAGGGAATGTTTTGACCGTGGGCCCGACTCGTACGTGTCGGAAAAGTCCAAGTGGAAAGTGTTCATTATAATACCAATACTGGATTGTCCTGTCCACCCATCGTTGTAAACATGAACAGTAATATCTCTCGGTATGGCAATAACGCTGGTAAAAGTCACAGATATCTTTGTGTCAAAGTTGTTTTTGTCACAGGCACTGAGAATATTGCGTAAACCCCTTTTCTAATCCTAGCGCACTCCACTGATTGTTTGGCGTGGGGAGTCAAACCCAGGACCGTGCATGAGAGGGGAGGTCTGCCGCAGTATTGGCTGGCGGGCAGTGGGTGGGAAGTACCGACCATTGGTCAAGAACAGGTTTGGATTGCGTTCAGAGCGGGGATCATTCTTGTCACTTAGCCAGTCTTACTCCACCAGAGACACTGTGGAAATGTGTCCTACTTCCTACAACCTGATGAAGTCCCCTTGATGCGCCATGCACCATTATGTTGTTTATTGAGCTTACGTCCGTAATATGCATGCTGGCCTTTGGTCACAGGGGTCCCGGGTTCGATTCCCGGCAGGGTCGGGAATTTTAACCATCATTGGTTAATTTCCCTGGCACGGGGGGCTAGGTGTATGTGTTGTCTTCATCATAATTTCATCCTCATCACGCCGCGCAGGTCGCCTACGGGTGTCAAATCAAAAGACCTGCACCTGGCGAGCTGGGATCTCCCGGCACTAAAAGCCACACGCCATTTCATTTCGTAATATGCATTTTGATTATACGGTAAAATTGTACACGTCACGGAAGTACTGTGTGTTTTTTGCTCGGGAAGCTGCCTGCTCGTATATATAATCAATACGTTTCGGAAGTTTATGACATGAAGAAATACGAAATGTGCATTAAAAACGAGCTAAATATGACCTAGAAAGGTAAAATATTTCATTTTAGGGATACGTAGAAAGAATTTTTTAAAGAGTATTACTAACATTAAAGTTCGTACCTACGTTAAAAGTTTATACATTCATTCATTTCTCACCCTGGTTTTCTAAATAAATAAAAAATGCATTAGCATACTTTTTGACATCTGTCAGCGTACCTTTGGATAGCATCTCCTTCTTGGAACCAGGCCTTCTAAACCTGCTATTTCGGGAAGAGAAAGAAAAATACATCTAGTACGGTATTTTGAAATTCCATGTTTGAAAGTCGACGCAGATAACACGTACCTTGTTAAGAACGTCACCTGAATTTATTTTAAATAAAGCTCAAAATATAACTAAATTTGACCAAACCACTAAAATCAGCGGAATATGACAAAAACAATAAAAATTACTAAAATATGCATTTATATGCAACACAAAATTGCTTTTAACGGAGTCAGGGACCCGTAATTCATAGTTGTATTTCAGATTTTGTGTAAAATGAGCTCAGGAAAGAAACATGACTATTCCTTAACATCTGAACCTTAATAATAATAATAATAATAATAATAATAATAATAATAATAATAATAATAATAATAATAATAATAATAATAATAATGTTATTGGATTTACGCCCCGCTAATTACTTTTACGGTTTTCGTAGATGCTGAAATGCCGGAACTGAGTCCCGCAATAGTTCTTTTACTTGCCAGTAAATCTACCGACACGAGCACCTTCAAATACCACCGGACTGAGCCAGGGTCGAACCTGCTACATTGGGGTCAGAAGGCCTCAACCTCTAGAGCCGCTCAGCTCGGCTAAATAAACTACAATCAGTTCTCATTAATGATATATGAGACAATATTTTGAAGAGATTTTGAGGTATCTGAACGAATCATATGATTTTGGTTAAGAAAACTTTTTTTTACGAATTACAGTGAATTAAAGCGATAAGGCCATTTTTTTTTTTTTTTTTGCTATTGGCTTTACGTCGCACCGACACAGATAGGTCTTATGGCGACGATGGGACAGGAAAGGCCTAGGAGTTGAAAGGAAGCGGCCGTGGCCTTAATTAAGGTACAGCCCCAGCATTTTCCTGGTGTGAAAATGGGAAACCACGGAAAACCATTTTCAGGGCTGCCGATAGTGGGATTCGAACCTACTATCTCCCGGATGCAAGCTCACAGCCGCGCGCCTCTACGCGCACGGCCAACTCGCCCGGTAAGGCCATTTTGAAGCGAAATTTACTTAGTTTTGTGAAGTCCGAAAAAGTACCGAAATTCACGGAAAATAACGAGCTTGAGATTGTGTACGAATATTACGTGCGTGAAGAGAAATGGAGGACAGAATAAGGATTTCTCAATTTCAGCGGTAATACCAGTTAGTTTGAATGTTCTAGAAATGCCTGTAATGGTACGGCCGTTTTGTGTGAAATCTAATTTATTATGTAGTCTTGATTAGGTCCGTGAGAAAGGAATAATGAATGAGTATCAGTATTGTTTATATTTACATGTGTATCCTTCACATAAATCATTTACAAATTAAAGGAATGAAACTTTTTAGGAATAATTTTAGAAAATGAAAGCTGAATTTGAGCGATGAGGGAAGTCATCCGCGAAATAATGAGAAAATTTGTTTCTTTATTGCTTAATCACACATAAATGATAACGAATAATTCATGCTTATATTAATCAGTTGGTAAATTTCTTGTTCCTTGTCTTCTCCTTCTTGCTGACCTTATTTCCTATTTAACTGAGGTCGGCACTGGATATAGTGAGAAGAAATTATCCCTTCCCATAGCTGGGCCGACGAGATTTGAAGTCTGATATTTGAGCGTCGAAAGCAGTAACTATGTAGTACGCTGCGTTGTCATAGTTACCTCACTCTGCGGCATATTACCCTTACATACAGGCTGAATGTTTAATCAAGTATGTTGGCCTAATGCAATTCAGTAAACTTTGACACGTTCCTAAGCTGGGGTTAATAATTCCGGCATTTATGACAGAACACGTCATTGCCGATAAATACGAGATTTCATATTTACTAAACTGACAATAACCTCAACAAATGGACATATCCAATACAGAATAGAACTGCACAACTAGCAACTGATTAACTTACCAAAAAAAAAAACAAAAAAAAAACGAAAATAATATTCAGGAAACAAACATGCCAACACAGTAATTACATAAACCAGCAACAACTAACGCAGCTAGCACAGTACTATTCCGAATAATATCACAAAAGCGACTGAGAGTAAGCCAAACCACGTGGCGATAGTGTTCTTAAATGTGGCATCTCTGTTATCGTTGCCATAGCAACAGACCATTTTCGAACAGCGTTAGTCAACTTTTTCTCGCCGGTGACGCTATTGGTCGGACAATCCTCGTTTCCTTAATTTCCAGTTTTGAAAGCAGGCTGTGCGTTCGACGTGTTAAGCATTCTGCTGCATATAATGCTTCATATATAATTACAATTTGGTATTGTCTAATTTTTGCATTCTGATAGATAGACTTAATCGCTAATCGGCCAACTAGGAGCCACGATAAGTTCCATTATACATTCTGGCGTTAACTCAGTCTTCCATTGATCCGGTAGGTTTTCATTAGCTCGCTGTGACGAACACGGCGTTCATCCGACCACTTTGCACCAGTAGTCCACTTCACATCCCGGAAAGTCCCAAAAGTTACAATGCGTTTGTGCGCGTTATCTGGTCGTGTCCGGCTCCATGGCTAAATGGTTAGCGTGCTGGCCTTTGGCCACAGGGATCCCGGGTTCGATTCCCGGTAGGGTCGGGAATTTTAACCATCATTGGTTAATTTCGCTGGCACAAGGGCTGGGTGTATGTGTCGTCTTCATCATCATTTCATCTTCATCACGACGCGCAGGTCGCCTACGGGAGTCAAATCAAAAGACCTGCACCTGGCGAGCCGAACATGTCCTCGGACACTCCCGGCACTAAAAGCCATACGCCATTTCATTTCATCTGGTCGTAGGTCCATTTTTTTGAGGTCTTTCTTGACGTTAACGCACCAGGGAATTGTTGTTTCTGGTTTTGAGTCAAAATTATTAAAAATGAGATTTATCCATCGAGAGTCGTGAATTCGTCATTGGTAACCTTAGAAAAGAGCACTGCGCTTGTGTATTGTATCCATGATCTTCTCTATCTTAGAGTAGATTTCGTATTGGATTGTCTTATGCAAGTTAGGTAACACACCCTTTTTCTGGTTTGGGCCAAGAATGTTGTAGAAAATCTTTCTCTCTTTTTGCTGTAACTGCGCACACATTTCTGAGGGAGGACAAGGCATTCTGATGCATAGAGCAATACTGACTAGCTTGACGACGGTGTTATAATGGCGAATTTAAGTATTTATAAAAACGCACCTTTTGTTATATATGTTCCGGGTGGTTTGGAAAGCTACCTCCATTTTTCTTCCGTCTTTTCAAAGGATATGTGTAAGCCTGTTTGTTCTGCTACCTCTTTTTTTTTTTTTTTGCTAGGGGCTTTACGTCGCACCGACACAGATAGGTCTTATGGCGACGATGGGAGAGGAAAGGCCTGGGAGTTGGAAGGAAGTGGCCGTGGTCTTAATTAAGGTACAGCCCCAGCATTTGCCTGGTGTGAAAATGGGAAACCACGGAAAACCATCTTCAGGGCTGCCGATAGTGGGATTCGAACCTACTATCTCCCGGATGCAAGCTCACAGCCGCGCGCCTCTACGCGCACGGCCAACTCGCCCGGTATTATTATTATTATTATTATTATTATTATTATTATTATTATTATTATTATTATTATTAATTGCTAGTGGTTTAACGCCGAACTAACACGTCGAAGGTTTTCAGTGACGCAAGGATTGTAAAGGAAGCGGCCGTGGCCTTATTTAAGGTACAGTCCCAGCATTTGCCTGGTATGAAAATGAGTAAACCACGGAAAACTATTTTCCGGGCTGATGACGGTGAGAATTGAACCTACCATCTCCCGAGTGCAAGTTCGCAGTTACGCGCTCCTAACCGCGCTGGTAACTCGCTCGGTATTCTTCTTCTTCTTCCTCTTATTATAGTAGTGGTAGTTTGTAGCAATAGCAGAAAAAATCAAAGTGAATCAAGGTTTGTTAGATCCTGAATACAATTTTTCCTCATCGTTCTTAGATCACTTGGGTTAAAAAAGAGCTCTTTGACATGGGCTAAGTGAATGCCATGTTACACAACTCGAGTGTCGAGGTGTGCACAGAAGCTGAACGGGGGGAGGCGTAACACAAGCTTTTAAGGAGAAGGGCGAACTTTTGGCAAAAATGTCGACAAAAGAATTTGATTACGTTAAAGATAAGTGGAACACATGGACGGGAAATGCTCTAACAGCGTCAGCAGATGTTATAGGGAAACAGGAAGTACAAAACACGAAAGACTGCATAAATACAAAATTAATTCGCAAAATGAAGGAATCTGAACGCTTCGCCCAAGGAGAACGGTAGTGAGAAAATGGACTCTCACGAACGAAATAAATTATTATAGAAGCAAATAAGAATGATATAGATGTTTCTGTAAGCGTAATGCCTAGAACTGACCGAGGCCTTACATGACTGGATAGTCGGAACTCATCACTGTAGACATCGGATTTGTGTGTGTTGAAGATTATGACCATGTACAAATTAGAGAATTTTACTTTTGTATGTTGACAGTTGATATAGATAATGACGAAACAGTTGACAGTAGATTATTGTATTGTATGGACACGAGACGTAATAAAAAATCACGATCTGCTCGTTTTGTAATAAAACACGCTTTCAATTAACACCCGTAAAACATATCATGGTGCCGAAACCCGGGAATACGGAATACAGGAGAAAATAACATACAACAATCTTTAATCTTGTGTAATACGTAATAAGGTGTTGATTGAAAAACTTGTGAAACTGTACCTATCGGCCCCTTCGTCAACCTACGTTTCACTACGACAAGGGAACAGATAAGTACTTACACGGTTTTAATACTATTTTGATTGTTGTTAGAGCACTAAAAACTTGCTTTTATACACGGTTGAGTGCTCCTTGATTTTCAATCATCTCAAAATACTATATTTGATTGCAATATATTTTAGCCGCCATGTTGTTGTCATATAACCTGCAAAGAGGTCATAATCTCTAGGAGACTCTAACAACGACAGGGTGACAACTAGCGCTATCTCCCGAGCATTTCTGCAACTACAAAAGAAAACACATTGTCAGACACGTCACGAGAAAATTCACGGAACATTATTACACTAACCGATTAACAAGAAAGAATGTCTCAGTCCCCGCTTGACAAGCTAAAAAGGAAACGCACTACTCAGCGTTCCAACGTTACACGTTTTACGAAACAGATAAATGATTTCAGCGATACTGCGGCGCTGGACGATGTAGAACACTGCTTGGAACGCCTTAAAGACACTTTTGAGAGCTTAATCGTTCTAGATGATGCTATACACGATCTGATTGAGAACGACGACTATGACGAGGATATACAAGTCTGTGAAAATTACATAGACAGTGCTAAACGTGCAATGCGGAAGGCTAATAAACTTATAAAGGCAAAGAATTCACAAGACGCACATGCTTGCTCAGCTACTACTACGTCACCCATAGCTACTTCCGAAGTTAAGCTTCCTACTATTAGAATAGAGACCTTTTCAGGAGACATAGAATCATGGCCACGGTTCTGGGAGCAATTTCAGGCTTCGGTGGACAAGAACTCAGCGGTATCGGTGATAAACAAACATGTATTCCTTCGAGGATATCTCGACGGTGAACCCAAACATCTGGTGGATGGAATATCAGTAACGGCCGATACTTACGAACAGGTGAAGAAGATTCTGGAGTCCCGTTATGGGGATAAAAACAGAATTATTCAATCCCACCTGGATTTTTTGGAGCATCTGCAACCTGCACATTCCGACAGTCCTGAGATTCTCAATGCCACGTATATTGAGTGCCACCGACGGATTCAAGCGCTGACAGCACTAGGTGAAGATGTAGACGTCTATGGAAAACTGCTAGCCCCTAAAATTCTTCGCGCATTTCCTGACGATCTTTGTCGCCGATGGCTACTTAACGCCAAGAGGTTGGAAATACCAGAAAGCAGTATCTCGCGTCTAATGCAGTTTTTGAACGAAGAGGTGGAGTGTGCCTTGACTACGCAGAAGATACGTTGCGACCGGCCATTTTCGACTACTTATACTCCGACGGCAGCGGCTCTCCATGTTAACACCAGACCTAACAAGCCGAAGAGAAAGAATATCAAACAAGTCACAGAACCGTATTGCGTTTTTTGTGAGAATCGAGGTCATTGGGGTCAAGATTGTCAAACAATAACGAACAACCAGGAGAGAACTGAAAAACTGAAGAAAGCGAACAGATGCTTCCTTTGTCTTAGACGAGGCCATCACTCTAAAGACTGTGCGAAAAAGAATAAGGTATCATGTTCCATATGCAAGAAGACACACCACGTGTCAATTTGTGGAGGAGATGAGAGAGAAGCTGTAGCGGTGGGCAAGATAGATGTAAACACGCCCTCCAACTTCACGTATCTTCAAACTGCTCGGGTTTGGATAACTGGCCCGACTGGACTGACCAAACTTACACGGTGTATTTTAGATGCTGGAAGTCAGTCCAGTTTTATCGAGAAAAGCCTCGTGGATCAGCTCAAGCTTACTGTTGTCGAAAAAAGGAAACTGTCTGTTACGGCATTTGAGTGTGATCGACACACGGTTACAACACGTAGGGTTGTCCAGTTTAACATCAGTGGCGTGTGGTCGAAAACTAATATAATGATAACAGCTTTCGAGAGCGAAAACAAGTATTCCCCGCATCCTGCTGTTCCACACGATGTCTATTCTTTATCATGCGCCCGAACGTTGCAATTAGCAGACCCCAGGGACAATGAAAGCGACCTCCCTATTGAACTTCTCATAGGTGGTGATCACTACTGGAAGGTGATCCGAGATGGCCAACCAATACGCCTTTCTGAGTCCATAGTACTTCTCCCATCTAACTTGGGTTGGGTTCTTAGCGGAAACAAGTCAGGAATCTCAGTCCATCATGTCGCTATAAATCATGTTCACACAAGTCAAGAATTTGAACCTAAAGACGACAGCATGCGACAATTCTGGGATTTAGAGACCATGGGAATAAGAGAGCAGCAAGGTAAAACACTTTCTAGGAAGGACGCTACCATTCTTCAACAGTTTCACGATTCATTTCGTATGAAAGAGGGGCGGAGAGTAGTGTCTCTACCCAGAAAACAGGAAGTTATCTTGCCATCAAACCGCGTCAACGCCAAGAATCGCTTTAGATCACTTGAAAGGAAACTTCACGACAATGCTGAGTTTCGAGAAATGTACTGTTCACAAATGACTGACTATATTGAGAAGGGTCATGTTGAAATGACTGCTGCAGAAGATAATCTAAGCGATGTTTTCTACCTACCACACCACGCTGTCAAGAAAGAGAGGAATGGAGCTATCAAATGGAGGATTGTTTTCGACGCTTCGTCACACGAGAGAGACTCGCCATCTCTTAACGACGCTCTGGAAGCAGGACCAAACCTCCTTCCTGAAATTCTGTCAACGCTAATCCGCTTTCGTACATATCGAAAAGCAATAGTCGGAGATGGAACTCAAGCCTTTTTGCAACTGTACCTAGATGAAAAAGACAGAGACTTAACCAGATTTTTCTGGTATCACGTCCAGAAGGGGGAAGATGGTAACTGGCAAACAGCAGATGAAATTGTCACGTACAGGTTCACGCGGCTACCGTTTGGTCTTACGTGCAGTCCTTTCCTTCTATCTGCGACTCTACGTGAACTGGCTTCAAGGTACAGTAACACATACCCCACAGCAGCAGAACTCTTAGATCAGAGCACATTTATGGACGACTTCGTTGCTGGTGCTGACGACGACAATGGGGTCATAAGCTTATATTACGAAGTAAGCTCCATGCTCAGGCACATACGACTACCAATGGATAAATGGGCAACGAACTCAGAAACACTTAAGAGCGTATGGCAGTCTGAGAGACGAGATATCAAACAAGAAACTGGAGTATTAGGTATCAGGTGGAACACAGAATTGGACTGTATCCTTTTCGATCATCGAGAAATTACTGAAAAGCTAGCTCACATTCCTACCACGAAACGTCAGCTCTTACAAGGAACAGCAAGATTTTACGATCCGCTGGGGTTATTCTCACCCGTCTCAATTGTTGGAAAGTTAATCTTCCAAGATACTTGGTGTCGAGGCATAGAGTGGGATGAGATTCTTCCACAGGATATAGCCTTAAAATGGCAACTTTGGATCTCGAGCATCAAACAGCTGTCACTTATAAACGTCCCGAGGTGGATTGGAATGTGTAAACAGATGCCAAACGCTACGCATGTCCATGTGTTTTGTGACGCTTCTGAGAGAGCATATGGAGCCGCATTGTACACTAGAACGGTAACAGACGATAATATATCAATACACTTGGCCTGCAGTAAAATCAGATTGTCTCCAGTTAAAAGGATTACACTCCCACGACTAGAACTTCTGGCTATTTTGATAGGTTCCTGCCTCTTGAAATATTTTTGCCAGTCAACAGGATTTGACAGCACGCGAGCTACACTATGGTCGGACTCTATGGTGGCCCTCGGTTGGATACGGAGTGACCCAAATCGCTGGAAGACATTCGTATGCAACCGCGTGACAGAAATTCAAGACTATCTGTCGCCGGTTCAGTGTCAATATTGTCCCAGTGAAGACAACCCCGCAGACCTTCTGACGCGTGGAATGTTAGCGACAGATCTAAATTCCTCTTCATTATGGTGGAATGGACCACAATGGCTTGCTGAGGCTCCCACTTCTTGGCCACAGGAAATCTCACGTCAGAAGGTATCACTACCCGAATCCAAGGAGGCAAACCCTCAAGTCTTTGTAATCAGTGCCAATGAATCACTGATAGATATTTTACGATATAGTTCGTATTGGAAGGTAATACATATCACCTGTTGGATTTTACGTTTCGTGGAGGTGACACGGAGAAGAGTGGAGTATCCACGCCATTTGACAACCACAGAATTAGAAGCTGCAAGCCTCTACTGGATACGCCGAGTTCAGGAGGAATGTTTCTGTACAGAGTTTACTGCCCTGACACGAAAGGAACCGGTACCGGCTACATCCAAGATTGCACGATTCCATCCACTTCTAGAAGACAACCTGATTCGACTTGGTGGTAGGCTCCAGTTTGCAGATCTTTCCGAGAATGAGCGAAACCCCCTACTTCTTGATGGCTCTCATCATTTCACTAAATTATTGATACAAGAAACGCACGTAAGACTTCATCACATGGGAGTTCGTGTTGTGTTATCAGAATTACGTCGTGAATTCTGGATTTTGAAGGCTAGGCAAGTAATCAAGAAGGTCATTTACTCATGCCTTCCCTGCAAAATAACACACGCCAAGAGATGTGAACAGATAGAAGCTCCTTTGCCAATGGACCGTGTTAAGTTTCAACGGCCATTCACCGTTTGTGGTGTAGATTTTGCAGGCCCGTTGTTCGTGAAGGCTGGAGCTGCAGAGAAGAGATGCTACATCGTGTTGTTTACCTGCGCAACGACAAGAGCCATTCATCTCGAGCTTACAACTAACTTGTCAACTGATAAATTCCTACTTGCCTTTCAGCGCTTCGTAGGAAGACGTGGACTTCCGAACACCATGTATTCAGACAATGCTCGAACGTTTCACGCCGCCAACAAAGAAATATCCGAACTCCAGGAATTATTAGAAGATTCAAGAGTACAAACTCACTTGTCACACCACCATGTTACATGGAAATTTATAGTACCAAGAGCCGCATGGTGGGGAGGCTTCTGGGAAAGGATGGCAGGGTCCACTAAGATGTGCCTCAAGAAGATACTCGGACGAGCTCAAGTAGACGAGGAAGGGCTAAATACTATTTTGGTGGGGATCGAGGCCACTTTAAACTCGCGCCCTATTACCGTAGATGACAGTAACTCTGATATCCTGACACCTTCACACTTCCTCATAGGAGAAAGGCTGATATCTCTTCCAAGTACAGCAGATACTTCCATCTATCAAGATTTGACTAAGGTGTACAGACAGAGACAAAAGCTAATCTTACACTTTGAGCAAAGATGGAAAAGGGAATACCTCCTTCAATTAAGGAGTTACCACGAAGTGAAGCAGATCAAAAAAGAAACCGAACTACGGATAGGTGATGTAGTACTTTTACAAGAGGATCTGAAGCCTAGACTGGCGTGGAAACGAGGCCGAATTTGTGAACTGCACCGAGGACGAGATGACAGAATCCGAACAGTCATTCTTCAGCTCCCGGATCGCTCAATGGTCACAAGACCAGTGCAGCTGGTCGTTCCCTTAGAAATCGACCGACCAGGGTGGGGAGGATGTTGAAGATTATGACCATGTACAAATTAGAGAATTTTACTTTTGTATGTTGACAGTTGATATAGATAATGACGAAACAGTTGACAGTAGATTATTGTATTGTATGGACACGAGACGTAATAAAAAATCACGATCTGCTCGTTTTGTAATAAAACACGCTTTCAATTAACACCCGTAAAACATATCAGTGTGCAAAAGCATATTTTGTTTGCCGATATGTAGACCTCCAAAACCGACAAGGAGGTGCGTTTGAAGGTAAAATTGGACAAATTATCAAGTTTTATAATGCATATTTGCATACATTTGAAATGAGTGCATTAATTATTCAAGTTTCGGATTTATTGTGCGTATTTTCGACTTTTATTGTGCATATTTTATCATGTTTTACAAGCAGTTTTCAAGAAAAGAGAACTGTCACTTATCAAGACACACTTCCAAATCATACCAGCTAGAATCAATCAAGAAGCTATAAACATGTGGGTTGCGTCTTGGTGTTTCGCTGGACGCTATGGAGAAGGCGAAGCCTGAACGGGAAAGTATCCCAAGAAACCTTGGGGCCGATTGCAGAAACGATACTAGTTTTAAGTTTTAGACAATTGTCTACCTAAACAACGTCAAGTCGATCAGGATCTTCTATTGCATAAACTGCTCAGGTGGTGTTTAATTAGCTCAACATCATCTATGTATTCTGCCTTATGGCAGGTCTTGTCATGGGATGAACCTGTTCCACTGTTGCCTGTCCTGCGCCAAGTTTCTCACGTCTGAATATTTATTTCCTTGGATATTGTCCAACATCTGATATTTTTTCCTTCCTCTTCCTCGTTTGCCTTTCAGCATTCCTTCTATTCCTTCTTTCAGTAAACAGTCCCTCCTCAAACAATGTCCGATCCAGTTCATTTTTCTCCTTCTAATGATTTGCAACATACTTCGTTCTTCTCCAACTCTTCGTAATACCTCCTCATTCCTTACCCGATCTTCCCATTTCACTCATTCTATTCTCCCCCATATCCACATCTCTAGTGCCTCCATTCTTCTCTCATCTCCCTTTCTCAATGTCCAAGTCTCTGCGCCATACAGTGCTATGCTCCAGATATAACACTTAACAAGTCTTTTCCTTAAATCTTTGTTTAGTGGTCCACAAAGTCATTTTGATTTCTTCTTAAGGCCTTCTTTTGCTATGGCAATTATTTTCTTAATTTCTGTCGTGTAATACATATCATCTCTGATCATACTTCCCAAATACTTGAAGTTACTGACTTGCTCTATTACTTCTCTCCCTATACCAATACGACAACTTCTACCTTTTCCTCCAATTATCATACTTTTGGTCTTCTTATTAATCCTCATTCCATATTCTTCTAGTTACATGTTGAGTTTATCTAACATTTGTATCATTACACATTCGCTTTCTCCCATCACAACCATATCATCTGCAAACCTTATACATTCTACTCTCCTACCTCCGACACAAACTCCACTTTTTCCATTAAAACTTTCATTGATTATTTCTTCGAGATATATGTTGAACAGTGTCGGTGATAGAGAGCAGCCCTGTCTTACACCTTTTCGTAATTCAATTTCTTCAATCAACTCATCTCATATTCTCACTCTTGCTCTCTGGTTTAAATACAATTTCTTTTAGTTAGCTAGACGTCGTTTAGAGTTTCAACATTGGTTCGAAAATGGAGATAGAAGTATCTTCCATGCAACTCTTTACTTGTCGCAACCAGTGAAATTCGTCTGTGCGTGCACCAAACGTTAGTCAGCTGTCTTCTTACACATTACTCAAGTATGGCTGAGCCTGATCATGACTTGCCCACAGATAAGAATATCGCTTTCGGTGGAAATTAAATCTCATAATATTATCGACGCTAAAGCGACACGCCACCGTAAGAGGAAGTGTAGCTTTGCTTGTAGTGTTTTTACAGTGAGTGGAATCTAAATAGCTTCGGTGAAGGGACGCTATATTACTGTGTAGCCGTATGAGTTATACGGGCTATATAGATGTAGCATGCATTCTAGAGATCATAGGTTCGACAAGCACCATCGGCAACCCTGAATATTGTTTTTCGTAGTTTAGCCATTTTTACACCAGGCAAATCTGAGCCTCTTATTATGGGCACGGCTCTTCTTTCCCAGTCCTTGCCTTTTACGATTTCATAGTTTCTGAAAACTTACCTAAATTAGCGCGACGGTTATCCGCAAAAAACTCCCACACAACCTACATTTTAGTGTCACTATTCTGTGCGCTTACTTGGCAGTAAGTGCGTCGGTAGATGCAGAGTGGGTTGTTGTCCCATAAGCTCTGTACTCTGACCGGCCAACCGAGCAGAGGAAAGTTGGCCACGGCTCTACCGTGGCTCTACGCCTCTGCATTAGGGAGACGAGCCTGGAGCACAGTGCCGGACTTCACGCCTGGTCCCACCCGTCGGCTGTCCTGAGAATGGTTTTCCGTGGTTTTCCATTCTCCTGCACTAAGGCGAATGCCGGGACAGTTCGTAGTATAGGCCACGGCCGCCCACCCTCCTCACCTTCTCCGTACATCTCCTTCACCGTAACAAATCTCCCGGCCTGAGAGACGGCCTCACCGTCTAAGAGGCCCGCCTCCCCCTTCAGGGGAGGAATGAAAACGTTTAGTAGTTAGTTAGCAGTAAGTGTAATAACTTAATTCCTCCCTGTTGATGTACGAGACAACCTTCTGACAATCAGGACAAGTTATTCTGAATGGATGTAGTCGAAGAGACCTATAATTCCAGGGAAATTATCACAAATTTAATTCAATATATAGGTTTTCAAGAATTGCAGTCAAGTTCACTGGTTACTGGACTGTCCCTTGTATCATATTGCACCCATAAGGCGAAAAGGGCACAGTATGTTCCATGGTACATAACCTCTAATTGTGATTCACTCCTAAAATTTGAGGTTAAACGGTGTTCTCGGCAGCGTTTAAATATGGCCGGTTCAACATCTGTTTTATACAGTGTCTTAAGTGATAAATAACGTCTTTGCAATGTGGCAGCCTTACTTAGACGTTGTTTAACTGTAAACATCGTTTAAATACAATTTCTGCAATCGGCCCTTGGATTCCATCTGCTAACAAAATATCGTGTTGTCCTTAAACGAAATCCGGGATACGACATCATGGTAGCTATAAACAAGTACCTACCCTATTTGGCTGGTAATGATGTGGATCTACCAGAATGTTTAACACATAAACTCGCTTCGGAATTTACTGTCCTGTCACATCTGCAGATGTAGAGAGATCTTTCTCCGCATTGAAGTTAGTTTTAACAGATAAATACCACAGATTTATACCAGAAAAAATGGGAGAAGACTGTTGTAGCGTACTGCAAAGCAAATTATGGACAAGAAAAGTAGAGTGTACAGTGTAAAAGGGAAGAGAAATGTGTATTTCTTCACGTTAGTTGTTTTTACATCGTTTTTTACAACCTTATTAATTGACTTATCACGTGTATTAATTAACACACTGTCTTATCTAGGAGACGTGAGCATATTGTTTTAACAGCGAACACTGATAGACTGATACGTCTCACAGACTGTTTGTGTTAGTGGAAGAGCCGCAGATATAAGTAGTGTGATTTCTTGTAATAATAATAATAATTGTTACCGTGTTTTAGCGGTAGGTAGAGGTGTAAGAAGGTGCGGGCGTGAATGGGTTTTCAAACTACGGAATCAAAGTTAATGTAAAATTTAACGAGGTTATATTTTCTTTTCAATATTAAGTAATAACAAAGAACAGGTACTTAGTAGCCAAAACACAATTTGAAATGTACAATTACAGGGGTTACAGAGTTTGGGCTTCGAGCCCAGAGTTCACAATTCTTGGGCAACTAGCCCAACTTTCCGATATACAAATTTTAACAAAGGGGCAGAAGACCCCAACCAAACCCTGGAGCACTTGCTCCAAATTACACAGTTAAGCCTCCTCGAGGCACACAACACTCCGTTTCCAAAAGAGCCACCCGCTCTTTAATTTAAGCCTCTCCCAGGCCACACCAAACTCCACCTTCAAGTTGTCCACAACGGACACAAACCCAGGGGTAAAATACCCAATCTACTGAGGTCTATTAAATGAAAAGCAGGTTAATTAAATGACCTCTAAAACAATTTGAGAGGAGGCGAACTTGCACTCCTAATACACTTTGATTTTAAAACCTACCTTGGCACTAGGCCGTTATTACAAGGGCTAATCCCATACTACAGAGGTGACTTAATAGCAATTTACATTACATTACGGAAGAATAGGTTGAGAAACAATAAGTTCACCTCAAAACATTATGAGTGGGAGCTCGAGAGGGTTAGCACTCTCTATCCCAGTATGTAGCTTTTCAAGAGAATAGAAGAAAAGACTAGTTACATTTTAGGAAAAGGTTACATGGTGGAACGCTTCGCACCCGCCCCGAGAGTTAAACTGCTGAGCAAGAAAAGAAAGAATTTATTTAATCGGCCATTACCTTATTGTTGACCGCTGCCGAAGAAAGAGGCGCCACCCGCCTCCTGCTAGGTACTTAACACACTGAAAGATGGAACAGAAGTGGCCCAGAGACCCAAAAATCAGCAGTTTAAATACTCTCGCGGAAGTTTCTAGGCGTTAGGGGAAAGAAAACACCCGCCCACAATGTTTTTATTGGATAGGACCCCGCAACAGATACAAGTTGGGGGAAAATACCCCAGATTGGTCAGAAATTACTAAAAGAAATTCGGGATTGGATAAATCTAAAACAAGGGGAAAAAGAGGGGTAAACAGCCAACTTAAACCATAACAGAAAGAAATTTAACAAGAAACAAACTTTTGAAATAAAAATTTCTCCAACAAAATAGTTCTTTGACTCCGCACTAGGGTGCACTATTGTTGATCTTCAGTAGTGTCCTCTAGAAGAGAAAGTTCACACTTCTTACTTCAAGCTAAACAAAAACACATCAAAGGTGACACAGTTCAAAAACTCAAAATTTTCCACGTGGTGACATCTTCTGAGAAAGTAGAGAATTAATAGAGTAGATAAAGTTCAACCTTCCTCCAGAAGAGGAGTTTCAACTGGCGCAACTTTTAAATAAACGGTGTAGAGGTGTACCGCCCGGTACAGACCTCCCCCCCCCCAAAAGTTCCTCCAAGGGGTAACACAGAAGAACATAAACTTTTGTTTGAAAATAAGTTCCAAGTTTTGATGTTGAGATTAAGATAACTTGCAGAAGTATTTGAGAAATTTCTTAAGTCGGTTCCAAAATTTTGTTGTTGCAGGTGAAGTAAAGTCTTTATGTTTATAGAAGTTGAATTTCTGAAGATAAGCTTTTAATACTTAAAAGTGAAGGAAAAATTTGCAATGTCCACCAAATATTGCTGTTGAATTCCCAAGTGTAGTTATCTCTTATAGTAACTGTCCATGTAGTTGATGTTGATGAAGTTGGATGGCCGGACCGGCCGTTGCAGCTTGCGTCCAAAAGGAGGCCGCTCGGACCCCTTAAGTACCCTGAGATACCGCTCGCCCGCACTATGAGGGGAGCAGAGGTGTTGAAGCACGCCGCGCCCGCGGTGAACATATACAGGCTGCGGGCAAGTAGCAGGTCGTGCGCCGCACATCAGCCTTGGCCGGGAGGAGAGCTCCGGCTCGCCGTGCACATGTCGTCCTCGCTGGAGAGGAGGGGGCCCATCCCCCTCCCCAGTTACTGCACGGCGCCGCGCGGCTGCGGGGGCACTGAAACATTAAAGCTAGGCGGCAGAATCGTGTTGGACCATCATGTTTCTTTTAAGGGCACAGGCATGTAAAGAGATTGAGGGGCCAGCGGCGTGCAGATATCCATGGCATTTCATCTAAGCCAGCCACTGAGTGTAGTGGAGCAGGAGACGGGAGCGTGGTAATGGCCGTGGAAAGGACAGAATGGCAGTTTAACGGGTCGGGACAGGTTTTACAAAAATGCTTACATCTGAAACAAAATATTATAGGTGGTGCAGAATGCCTTAAAAATGAAACTCAAAAAAAATATAACCTTCATATCCTTTCAAAATAATATAAAGCAAGTTAACACAGAAATTACACCGGCTTCACCTGGGACAGGTGAACTCTAAATATCCTCTCGGTGGCTGGATTACTTAACAATAAGGTAACCGGCGTAAGAAAATCGAGAATGATACAAGGCCCCTGAAATCTGGGGGCAAGCTTGCCCGCGGGAACAAAATTTTTGACCATTACTTGGTCACCTACCTTTAAAGGGGTGGGTCTCCGTCCACGATCATACCTTTCCCTAACCTTTTCATGAGATACCTTAAGATTGGCTTTAGCCTTCTTCCAAAGATCTTTAATATTATCCGGATCTATTGTCTCGGGCAGAATGTCACTCAGAGACCAGAGGTTAGAGAGCGGCGTGTTGGGAACAAACTTAAACATCAAGGAAGCTGGAGTAAACTTGTGTGATTCATGAACCGCCGAATTCAAAGCAAAAGCTAACCAATGCAGGGACGTGTCCCACCTAGAATGATCTTCATGATGATAGGCAATAAGTGCGGACCTGAGATTACGGTTAACCCGTTCAGCCAGAGATGGTTGAGGGTAATAAGCAGAAGTGGTTACATGAGAGATGGACAAGTCAAAACAGAATTTACGAAAAAGATTTGATGTGAACGCCTTAGCATTATCAGATACAATATATTGGCACGGACCAAAAGAAGCAAAAATAGAATTTAGACAGGTAATGGTGGACTGAGCGGTAGCCAGCTTAGTCGGAAATAACCAAGAAAATCTGGTAAAACCATCTACACACACAAAGATGAATTTGTTGGCATTTCCCTTCGACTGGGGGAAGGGTCCTACATAATCAATATACAGGCGTTCCATGGGGCGCGACGCTTGATGAGAAGACAAAAGGCCTACTTTAGTGGACATGGTGGGTTTACTGATCAAACAAGATTTACAAGCTTTTACAAGTTCCCGAATTTCACCGTCCATACCTTTCCATATGAACATTTCACGAATCTTTTCACGAGTTTTAAAGATACCCAGATGCCCTCCTAATGGGGTCTCATGATAATACTTGAAGATCATTGGTACAAGAACTGCTGGAACAACAACTTTCATCATCTTATCATGCCTCGAAGGGCAACATAAAACACCATTCCTCAGAACATAAGGGACAACATGTTCCCCAGAAGAAAGGGTTTCCATTATCGGAGCCAGCGTCGGATCTTCACGTTGGTATTTCTCGATATCCCTAAAAAGCATGGGAGCATCTGTTAGGATGGCATTAACCTCAGATAGCATGGACTCGGAAGGTGATGAACTGTCGACCGGTTCGTGGGTCTCGACGTCGTTATGAAACATACGGCTGAGTCCATCAGCAACAACATTTTCGGTACCTCTGATATGTCTAACATCAAACTGGAAGGCGGAAATACGAATAGCCCAGCGGGCTATACGACCAGTACGACGCGGCCTACCTAAGACCCAGCTTAAGGCTTGATTATCTGTCTCCAGGTCGAATTTGACATGTTCCAGATAGAGACGGAACTTTTCTAAGGCAAATAAGACTGCCAAACCTTCGAGCTCATAGATGGAATACTTGGCTTCTTGAGCCGACAATGTCCTAGACGCATAGGCGATGGGTCGCCTCCCTAGTTCAGTCTCTTGAAGAAGGACTGCCGCTACTGCTGACGACGATGCGTCGGTTTGGACAATGAATTTCTTCGAGAAATCAGGCATAGCAAGGACAGGGGCATTACAGAGAGCTAATTTCAGATCTTCAAAAGCGGCTTGTTGAGAAGGTCCCCACTCGAATTTGATGCCTTTCCTACGAAGAAGGTTTAAGGGCGCCGCTCTATTAGCAAAGTTAGGAATGAACTTTCTGAAGAAATTCACCATACCAATGAACCTGGCGATACCTTTAATGTCCTTGGGAGGTTTAAAATCACGGATGGCCTGTGTTCTAGAATGATCGACTGCTACACCATCGGGTGACACAATATGCCCTAGGAATGACATAGAGGGCTTAGCAAAGGCAACCTTGGACAACTTAACAGTTAACCCAGCCTTACGAAGGCGATCAAGAACTTCTCGCAGATGATCTAGATGTTCTTCAAAAGTCTCTGAAAATACTACGACATCATCTAAGTAGTGATATAAGTACTCGAATTTGATGTCGGAGAAGACCCTATCTAGCAGCCTAGTGAGCACAGCTGCTCCCGTGGGGAGCCCGAAAGGCACGCGGTTGTATTCATATAAATTCCAGTCCGTGGCGAACGCTGTAAGGTGTTTAGACTCTTCGGCAAGGGGAATTTGATTATAGGCCTGATTTAAGTCCAAGATGGTGAAGAACTTGGCCTTACGAAACCATGATAAACAAGAATGAAGGTCGGGAAGGGGCACAGATTGTAACACCACCTTCCGATTGAGAGCCCTGTAATCAATGACAGGCCTGAAGCCTCCTTGGGGTTTCGGTACTAGAAAAATAGGCGAAGAATACGCTGACTTAGAGGGCCTAATAATACCGTCCTTCAACATCTGATCGATGATTTCCTTCAGAGCCTTCATTTTAGGTGGAGATAGCCTATACGGTGGAAAACGGACAGGAATCGAATCCGTAACCTCAATTTTGTATTCAATAAGGTCAGTAACACCAAGAGTATCAGAGAACACCTCGGGAAACGACTGACACAGTTTGCGAATACTATCAGCCTGCTTCTCAGGTAGATGTCTAAGGTCTAACAACATCTCATCCTGGATAGGCGACATAGAAGAACATGACACAGAATTACACTTTAATAGTGGGATTTTACAACTAGAAGCAAATTTGAATGTGCACGACCTAGACTTGAGATCGAGCACAAGACCAGTGTGAGAGATAAAGTCAGCTCCCAATATAATGGGGCAAGACAATTGCTTGGCCACAAACAATTTAATTTTCCATGTAAACTTAAAAACACGAATTTTGACCAGTAAGGAACCTAGAATTTCTAATGGAGATGAATTAGCCGAAACGTATTGAACAGGAGAAGAGACATAGTCAGGAAGTTTACAAACCGATTTCAATTTAGAATACCATTCAGCCGCAATAATCGAACAAACACTACCTGAATCTAAGAGAGCTGTTATAGGCTCGTTATTTAACTCAATCTTAAGAAAAGGAACAGGTGCGGGGGTATCCGCCGCAATCCTAAGACATTCTTTAGGGCATTCAAAAGATGAATTTGAAGGCTGATCGTTCTCTGCATTTACAATCTGTTTACTAGGGGCTGAGTCTCGGGAAGATGGATTAGTCGACTCAACCGAAGCCACTAGTCACTTTTTATTATTGGCATAGGTGGAATTTGCACCAGAAGTTGAGCAGGAGGGGGTGCTATTTGAGTTCGGACAATTCTTGGCGATATGTGAGAAGGCCCCACACTTAAAACAGCCTTGTGATGAACCAGCTCCATTATTTGCCCTACTAGACTTGACCAAAGGACATTTATTGCGAAGATGGTCAGGCGACCCGCAAGCATAACATTTACGGGGTGTGACTGGTCGGCGAGGTGGAGGCCGAGTGTTACTAAAGGAAGGCGGGGGTTCTTTCGCTACACGCAAAGAATCGGCGTATCTAACTCCTTCCGCTGAGACGGCCAACGCTTCAAGTTCAGAAAAAGTTTGCGGGCACGCCGCAAAACACAAGTATGACCTATAAGATGGTGAAATGCCTTCCACAATAGCTTGTACAATTTGGTCCTCAGGGAAGTGAAGAGCAAACACCCTGGTATAAAACTTAATGTCTTGTATGAAATCAGCCAAGTTTTCATCCAACCTCTGTACTCGATAATAGTATTTCTGAATCAGAGATGACCTTGCGCGGGCAGGAATAAAATTAGCAAGTAGATGTGCATGAAAATCTTCGATGGATGACTGTTCAGCTATGGCTCTTACTATTTTGTCGGAGAGAATACCAATAGCATACGGATAGATAATTTGCAAGATTTGACATGGAGACAGAGAAAAAACAAGGGCATGATCCTGAAATTCCACTAGAAATCTTAAAAATGAAATTACGTCACTGGTGGTATTAACAGAAAACTTGGATATACCTCTGAGCAACATTGCCAATGGATGAGGCAAACTACTAAATCCGGGTGACATAGTAGGTAAAGGTTTCAATGGCAAGGAAGTCAATTCAGAACGGATGTTACTCAATGATGCACGACGTTCAGATTCGTTGTCCAATGGGGCAGGGATAGTTTGAGCAGCAACGGTTATCCTATTAACTTCTCCCTTGGGAGGCGCTTCCTCACTACCTGCATTCACTATGGTGGGTTGATCAGATTTGGGAGGAACTTCCCCAGTTAACAATTGAGTGACCTTACTAGATAATTCAGAAATATTTTCCAGGAGCGTACTAGCTTCCTTCCTCTGAACGTCTTTCAGTTTTAGAGACAACAGATCGTTAACCCTATTCGAAAAATGATATAGCCTGCCTTGCACACGCTTAATTTGATTAGGAGACGGATCATTTTCATCAAAAAAACTAACTACAGAAGCTAGCCCAGTAATATTCTCCGTGATCGTGGAAAGAGAGTCGTCAATTTCTTTCTCTCCCAAATTGGGGATGGAAATGGGCAAATCAAGAGACTCTCTAAGCTTGTTAGTGTCTATTGCAACCGTGCCTCCAGATTGCACATTTCTGATAGTTAATTCATAGATCAACTCCTCCTTGCGCAAATAGTTAAGAAGGAGAACATCGCGAGGGCCGGGCATGGTGACAGAACAATTTTGAAAAACTCAAAAAATTCCAGCAACTGGGAAAATAGTTAGAGTTCGGAACAAACAATGTTTAGCCGTCAAAAGGGGCTAAATTGAGACCCATTCAACCACGCTCTGCTACCACTTGTTACCGTGTTTTAGCGGTAGGTAGAGGTGTAAGAAGGTGCGGGCGTGAATGGGTTTTCAAACTACGGAATCAAAGTTAATGTAAAATTTAACGAGGTTATATTTTCTTTTCAATATTAAGTAATAACAAAGAACAGGTACTTAGTAGCCAAAACACAATTTGAAATGTACAATTACAGGGGTTACAGAGTTTGGGCTTCGAGCCCAGAGTTCACAATTCTTGGGCAACTAGCCCAACTTTCCGATATACAAATTTTAACAAAGGGGCAGAAGACCCCAACCAAACCCTGGAGCACTTGCTCCAAATTACACAGTTAAGCCTCCTCGAGGCACACAACACTCCGTTTCCAAAAGAGCCACCCGCTCTTTAATTTAAGCCTCTCCCAGGCCACACCAAACTCCACCTTCAAGTTGTCCACAACGGACACAAACCCAGGGGTAAAATACCCAATCTACTGAGGTCTATTAAATGAAAAGCAGGTTAATTAAATGACCTCTAAAACAATTTGAGAGGAGGCGAACTTGCACTCCTAATACACTTTGATTTTAAAACCTACCTTGGCACTAGGCCGTTATTACAAGGGCTAATCCCATACTACAGAGGTGACTTAATAGCAATTTACATTACATTACGGAAGAATAGGTTGAGAAACAATAAGTTCACCTCAAAACATTATGAGTGGGAGCTCGAGAGGGTTAGCACTCTCTATCCCAGTATGTAGCTTTTCAAGAGAATAGAAGAAAAGACTAGTTACATTTTAGGAAAAGGTTACATGGTGGAACGCTTCGCACCCGCCCCGAGAGTTAAACTGCTGAGCAAGAAAAGAAAGAATTTATTTAATCGGCCATTACCTTATTGTTGACCGCTGCCGAAGAAAGAGGCGCCACCCGCCTCCTGCTAGGTACTTAACACACTGAAAGATGGAACAGAAGTGGCCCAGAGACCCAAAAATCAGCAGTTTAAATACTCTCGCGGAAGTTTCTAGGCGTTAGGGGAAAGAAAACACCCGCCCACAATGTTTTTATTGGATAGGACCCCGCAACAGATACAAGTTGGGGGAAAATACCCCAGATTGGTCAGAAATTACTAAAAGAAATTCGGGATTGGATAAATCTAAAACAAGGGGAAAAAGAGGGGTAAACAGCCAACTTAAACCATAACAGAAAGAAATTTAACAAGAAACAAACTTTTGAAATAAAAATTTCTCCAACAAAATAGTTCTTTGACTCCGCACTAGGGTGCACTATTGTTGATCTTCAGTAGTGTCCTCTAGAAGAGAAAGTTCACACTTCTTACTTCAAGCTAAACAAAAACACATCAAAGGTGACACAGTTCAAAAACTCAAAATTTTCCACGTGGTGACATCTTCTGAGAAAGTAGAGAATTAATAGAGTAGATAAAGTTCAACCTTCCTCCAGAAGAGGAGTTTCAACTGGCGCAACTTTTAAATAAACGGTGTAGAGGTGTACCGCCCGGTACAATAATAATAATAATAATAATAATAATAATAATAATAATAATAATAATAATAATAATAATAATAATAATAATAATAATAATAATAATAATAATAATAATAATAATAATAATAATGTTATTGTTTGTAGGTCCCATTAACTACTTTTGACGGTTTTCGGAGACGCCGAGGTACCAGAATGTTGTCCCGCATGAGTTCTTTAACGTACCAATAAATCTACCGACACGATGCTGACGTATTTGAGCACCTTCAAATACCATCGGACTGAGCCAGGATCGAACCTGTCAAATTAGGGCCAAAAGGTCAACGCCTCAACCATCAGAGCCACTCAGCCCGCCGTGATTTCTTGTTTTTCATTCAAATGTTTATTCTTGATCAAGATTTTGAGTATTGGTGTGGGTGAATCACGTCAGTTTAGTAAAGGAATGTCACGTTTGTATTTCATAAAAGTGTTTATTAGCATGAAAATAAGTGCATATTTAAATGCATATTTCACCGCTTTTTGCATCAATAAATCCTATCTCATTAAGGTTATCGGTAAGTTTTGCGGAAATATAGAACTGCCTAATTGGTGCAGTAATGAAATGTCGTATGGCTTTTAGTGCCGGGATATCCCAGGACGGGTTCGGCTCGCCAGGTGCAGGTCTTTCTATTTGACTCCCGTAGGCGACCTGCGCGTTGTGATGAGGATGAAATGAAGACAACATATAAACCCAGCCCCCGTGTCATTGGAATAAACCAATTAAGGTTAAAATCCCCGACCCGGCCGGGAATCGAACCCGGGACCCTCTGAACCGAAGGCCAGTACGCTGACCGTTCAGCCGAGTCGGACATTGGTGCAGTCAACGCTAGGGTTACCATATTATCCGTTTTTGCCGGGGCCCACAAGTTTTTGAGACTTTGCCCCAACCCCCGCTCATTTTTGCTAGATTCCCCAGTTTTTTCGTCTACACTGCATAATCATGTCTTAGAAAAACACATGTCATACATTGAAGGTGAAAACAAAACAGTTGTTGAAGTCTCTGTTTTACAGAGTACCACAACAAGTTTATGTGGAAGGCAAGAAAGCTATTTTGTTCCTTTAAAAGTGAAGGGCATTATTACTAAATGTGACGATGATAATGTAGTTGCTGTATTTCAGAATGACGTCCGCCTCTGCGGTGTAGAGGTTAGTGTGACTAACTGCCACCCCTGGAGGCCCGGGTTTGATTCCCAGCTCTGCCATGAAATTTGAAAAGTGGCACGAGGGCTGGAACTAGGCCTACTCAGCCTCAGTAGGTCAATTAAGTAGAGGGGGTTCTATTCCCTCCTCAGCCATCCTCGAAGTGGTTTTCCGTGGTTCCCCACTTCACCTCCAGGCAAATGCCAGGATGGTACCTAACTTAAGACCACGGCCCTTTTTCCTTCCCTCTTTCTTGTCTATCCCTTCCCTCCACAAGGCTTCTGCTCAACATAGCAGGTGAAGCCGCCTGTGTGAGGTACTGGTCCTCCTTCCCGGTTTATCCCCCTACCGAATGTCTCACGCTCCAGGACACTACCCTCGAAGCGTTATCCCTCGCTGAGTCCGAGGGAGAAACCAAACGTGGAGGATGAACGGATTAAGAAAGAAAGAAAGAACGAAAGAAAGAAAGAAAGGAAGGAAGGAAGGAAGGAAGGAAGAATTTCAGAATGACGCGTATGATATTTACACTGGGCTGAGTGGCTCCCTGGCCTTTGACCCCAACTTGGCAGGTTCGATCCTGGCTCGATCCAGTGGTATTTGAAGATGCCCAAATACGCCAGCCTCGTGTCGGTAGATTTACTGGCACATAAAGGAACTCTTGTGGGACTCAGCGAGGGGTCCCACCTCTAACGCCTCAAGGGCAGTGTCCTGGAGCGTGCGACATTGGGTCGGGGGATTCAACTGGGGAGGATGACCAGTACCTCGCCCAGGCGGTCTCACCTGCTATGCTGAACAGGGCCTTGTGAGGGGATGGGAAGATTGAAAGGGATAGACAAGGAAGAGGGAAGGAAGCAGCCGTGGCCTTAGGTTAGGTACCATCCCGGCATTTGCTTGGAGGTGAAGTGGAAAACCACTTCCAGGATGGCTGAGGTGGGAATCGAACCCACCTCTACTCAGTTGACCTCCCGAGGCTGAGTTAGCCCCGTTCCAGACCTCGTACCACTTTTTAAATTTCGTGGCAGAGCCGGGAATCGAACCCGGGCCTCCGGAAGCGGCAGCTAATCACACTAACCACTGCACCACGGAGGCGGACTAATGGTAATACATGTGTAATATTGTTCCTTTGGTGAAAGTTTTATTGTATAGAATTGAATTAAAATCTCAAAAATACCATTATTTCCGGACCTGAGTTTATAAACTGTCAGCCTTTACCTCTGTCGAAATTCGCCCAGAGAAGATCAAAAAACTTCCATTTTGTAGTTTTTTTTCTTTCTTTCAGATTTAATATATAGGCTAAACCCCCCGCCCTCTATGTCCTACAAACCCGGGTACTTTTTGTTGCCTGCACATACATTTGCCCCCCCCCCCCCAGTCGCCGCTACTAATAGGAACCATTCATCTGTCCCGAAATCGGCACAGAAATGGTCACTGTGCCCAGATGACATGGCTTGGTTTGAGGAGCACTGATCTGCAGGTGAAGGAAGAAATGAACACGCCACCTGGTGGAGTGGGGATTACACCAGTCTGTGATGACAGGGTACCCACGTGCTACATGTGGCGAGGTTGGCGTCCCTGCAGATAACAGGGCGGAAGTGCGCTCGATAACGCGCTTATCTCCCCTTCACGACTGAACCATGTGACCTGAACGTTCAACAGGACATTCCTCAACATAGAAGAACAGTTCACGGCGCCTAGGAACGTGTGTTGTGTTCTACTCGTTAACCACAATACATACATTCTGCTAGTGACTACTTACGAGTTATCATTTTAATTTATTTTGGTCCTTGGTAGCTAATATAGGGGCTGCCTGTCCGAGGCAGTAAAGGCATGCTCGATTCGCTCTTGTTTTTACCTGTAGTTAGACGACCCTTGACACTGGTATATAAAGAGCCTTGAGACAATAAGGCCGAAAATCTGACCTAAGCCTAGCTGGCTCCTCTCCTCATTTAATGGAAGTAATGAATAAAGGTCAATATGTCTGTAGATGTCGCAAGAGAAAGTCCCTCGTAAACGTGCTACTGTAGGGGTTCCTGAGCCAGGTGTCAGGCCTATTGTATTATGTTAACAGATCTATCCGTTTCCATATCTTGGGTGTAATACACTGTAGTTAAATATTTACAATATCCGTGGATAACCATTTTTTCGGATGCGGATATTATTTTGTATATCCGCGCAGGGCTCTATGCATATGGCCCTGAGGTTCACTCAGCGTGCACCAAAAATGACGGGCAAAGGAGGCCGGGCGTAGAGCTAACCACTCTATCCCATCACGTGCCGAGGTTAACAACGGTGGAAACCTTTATCTTCCACTCCTCCAAGGGCCTTCATGGCCTGTACGGAAGTGTCTTTGCTTTGCTTTGGTAGCCAGTACATGGGAATACAGACACCTACGGACATCTAGCCTTCAAGATAATTTTTCACACTTTGCATTTTATCCTAGTTTAATTGTATAGATTTGAGTGTACTTGCTGTGACGTCCGACTCCTTGGCTGAATGGTCAGCGTTGAGGTCTTCGGTTCAGAGGGTCTCGGGTTCGATTCCCGGCCTAGGAATGGGAAGGAAGTGGCCGTGGCCTAAATTAAGGTACAGCCCCACCATTTGCCTGGTGTGAAAATGGGAAATCAGGGAAAATCAATTTCACGGCTGCCGACAGAGGCGTTCGAACTCACTATTTCCCGGATACGAGCTCACAGCTGTGCGCCCCTAACCGCACGGTCAACTCGTCCGGTAAAAGAAAATTCATGACGCATCCAGTTATTTTGTGCGATATAACTGAATGATATTTGAAACTCATTCGATTATTTAAATAATCGGGCAGAAGCTATTCGATTATTAAAAGTATTCCATTATCCCATTACTAACAGGGTGGACATTCATCCATTCAAAGAAGAACTGGCCCGGCTCGTGAGTTTTGAGACTGGCACAGGTAGAGAAACCTGTTCTTACTAATCCTCTTCCTGGAATTCGTGAGTTTTGAGACGACACGTGGAGGAATACTGGACGAGGTTTAAAGCCCAGAAACAGATGAAGCTGAATTTGAATTAACGTGATCCATAGTCGACCAACACGAAAGAATAAGAATGTATTTAATTATCACTTTAGATTGCCCTAGAAGAAGATCCCTTACACGATAAAAAGTCTAAGATATTTTGAAATTTCTCACGACTGTTTCGGGAATCGACCTCACACTTCACAAGACCTAAACCATTCAGTTGGCTAGACACCTCGAAGAAAGACGATGGTTGGGGTAGAAAGAGAGCAAGATTTCACAAGAGCTGGCACAATGAGATGAAGTCATATCAGTCCCTGCTCAGAAGGGTGGGGATCTACACCAAGGTACGGGTTCAATGACCCTAACTGCTGTGGCAGGTGCAGCGGGCGATAACCAGGTAAAGTAGGCCAGTGTGTTCCTGGTCCCCCTTAGGACATTTTTCTCCACAATACTATGGAATGGCAAGAGTCAAGTTCCGGAAAGTAAATACGGCATCACAGGCGAGAGTTCAGAGAGCGCTATGAGTCGACACCAGCCGCGATCAGAGTGCAGCCATATTGGATGAGGTGGGAATTATTGTTTTCAGGGAATACGGGGATTATTAGTAGCTGCATTTTTTCTGGAGGAAAAGGTGGTGGAATTTGCGGAGGAACTGAAATGACCAGGGAAGGTATCATAATTAACCCTCGAACACACGCACCAAGTAGCAGAACGCAACACAGGTGCGGGGCGCATTACATCATACATTCATCTTCATTATACAGTGTGATGCATTTCATCGTTCAGTCTGCAAGCGTCTGTGAATGTACTAACCGCCGCCACAATTTTCTATTTGTGACTAGTTCTCTGGCCTCGTTTAGTTCTATACTTGTTATCTTTAAATCGTAGAAACTGAGTCTAACCATCGTCGTCTTAGTCTCCCTCTACTTTTCTTACCCTCTATTATTTGTCTAGGTAACCTATCCATCTCCATTCGCCTCGCATGACCCCACCACCGAAGTCGCTTTATGCAAACAGTTTCATGTATGGAGTTCATTACCAATTTGGTCTTTGTCTCCTCATTCCGCGTATGTTTTATATTTCTATAAAATTAAATATATGATATTAACTGAGCATTTTAGAATACTTTATGTTATCGTATCTCTTCTTGTTTATTATAATCAAGTGAAATGATCCTACAACAATATTTATAAGCTAAAATGTGTATAACTTGTGAATCTAACTTATAAAATATTGTGCATATTAGTGCAAATAACTTGAATGTCTTAACAATATCACCAGAAATGTTTTCTTTAAGTTCATTTAATTTAAGATCATGGATGAATAATGCAAAGTATGGCATTTAAAATATACGTTAATACTAGCAAATTCTGTAAGCCTCCGTGGCTCAGGCGGCAGCGCGCCGGCCTCTCACCGCTGGGTTCCGTGGTTCAAATCCCGGTCACTCCATGTGAGATTTGTGCTGGACAAAGCGGAGGCGGGACAGGTTTTTCTCCGGGTACTCCGGTTTTCCCTGTCATAATTCATTCCAGCAACACTCTCCAATATCATTTCATTTCATCTGTCATTCATTAATCATTGCCCCAGAGGAGTGCGACAGGCTTCGGCAGCCGGCACAATTCCCATCCTCGCCGCTAGAAGGGGACTTCATTCATTCCATTCCTGACCCGGTCGAATGACTGGAAACAGGCTGTGGATATTCATATTCACTAGCAAATTCTATGATAAATTGCATTAACATTTTACGTAGCCTATGATAAAAAAACATGAAGAACACCAAAATAAAAATTAAATATTCCGTACCAATTGGCTACAAATGACTCGTAAGAGAGAATGGCACGTAGGCCTACTTACAGTACATATTATAGATGTGGCTGGGAGAAATGAAATTATATTCGCGTAGTTGCAAAGAACAATTTATACTGCTAATAATAACAGTTGGTGTCTGACATTTCTAAGAGGGAGGTCCGTTTACTGCCTGCCGAGGCGGGATAAAGGGAGTGGCTGTGTGGTTGCCATGGAAACGAGGGTGGGGCGACTGCGGTTGCCATGGAGATAAAACTTCAGGGCAGCTCGTCTTGCTGGGAGTTGCCAAACCTGTCACTGTCACTGATAAGAACCTGATTGTTTGTATAAGAGTGATCGCAAATGGGACGACACCGCCTGGCCAGGTAGTCTACAACAGATCACAGCGGTCAGAATGAAGGAGGGAATAAGTGAGCCGGAAGCGAGGGGTAAGAGCATGTAGAAAGGAATGCTGGAATGTGGCAACATCGTGAAATGGCACGTGCAGTGCTCCTCCCTCCAACCTTACCTGTCAGACGCAAAGAACAATTTAGTTCCACTGCCGTCACCGTTCTTCTTATCTTCTCTCATATAATTGTCCATATTATACATGCTCTCGTTTTAAATGCGCCAAGTCTAGTTCATTAGTAAAGAATACAGTACAGATTTCAGTATGACTGAAAACAGTTTTGAATATAAGGTAATAATGGGGAGCAAACTAGTCGCAAAATCAACCTACACAAACACATCCGCGGGATGCAATCCACCCTAGTCAAATTTTACGACATGCAGACTTCAACAGTGGCGTGCAAAATGGGTCATTTTTTGAGGAGATACGACAGGGTTACATAGGAAAGGTACTGAGAAGTTGAGATCAAATAAATACACTCATGCTCATAAATTAAGGATAATTGCATATTGTGGTGCCACACAACGTAGCACTACACAAAACTGGCGCTAATAGCATAGGCACATAGTGAACACAAACGAAACATATCTGTAAGTCCACGGTATTGGTGATAAGTTGAGAAAACCGTCCCAAAACACATGTGCTATTAAACGCCACTGTTTCCTGCGCATGTACCCCGACATCAATATGGGATATGATCACCATGCACACGTACACAGGCGCACAACGGGTTGGCATACTCTGGATCAGGTGGTCGAGCAGCTGCTGGGGTATAGCCTCCCATTCTTGCACCAGTGCCTGTCGGAGGTCCTGAAGTGCCCTAGGGGTTTGAAGACGTGCAGCGATACGTCGACCGAGAGCATCCCAGACGTGCCCGATGGGGTTTAGGTCTGGAGAACAGGCAGGCCACTCCATTCGTCGGATATTTTCTGTTTCACGGTACTTCTCCACGATGGCAGCTCGGTGGGGCCGTGCGTTATCATCAATCAGGAGGAAGGTGGCACCCGCTGCACTCCTGAAAAGGCGGACATACTGGTGCAAAATGACGTCCCGATACATGTGACCTGTTACTGTTCCTCTGTCAAAGACATGCTGGGGTGTACGTGCACCAATCATAACCCCACCCCACACCATCAAACCCCTACCTCCATACAGGTCCCTTTCAAGGACATTACGGGGTTGGTATCTGGTTCCTGGTTCACGCCAGATGAGAACCCGGCGAGAATCACTGTTCAGACTATACCTGGACTCGTCCGTGAACATAACCTGGGACCACTGTTCCAATGACCATGTACTGTGTTCTTGACACCAGGCTCTCCTGTGAACAGGCGTCAGTGGAATGCACCTTGCAGGTCTCCGGGCAAATAAAACCATGTCTGTTCAGTCGTCTGTAGACTGTGTGTCTGGAAACAAGTGTTCCAGTGGCTGTGGCAAGGTCCCGAGCAAGGCTACCTGCAGTACTCCGTGGCCGTCTGCGGGCACTGATGGTGAGATATCGGTCTTCTTGTGGTGCTGTACACTGCGGACGTCCTGTACTGTAGCGCCTGGACACGTTTCCTGTCTGCTGGAATCGTTGCCATAATCTTGAGATCACACTTTGTCGAACACGGAGGGCCCGTGCTACACGACCTGCAGTGTTTGACCAGCCTCCAGTCGCCCTATTATTCTATCCCTCATAACGTCATCAATATGTGTTCGTTGAGCCATTTTCACCACACAGTCACCATTAGCACGTCTGAAAACATCTGCACACTTACTCGCTGCACCGTACTCTGACATGCACCAACACACCTCTGCGTATTTTGACTGTTACCAGCGCCACCGTGCGACGACCGCATGTCTAATGCACCACATGGTCATACCCCGAGGGGATTTAAAACCGCAAACCGCCCACCATAGCGTTGTTTCACCATGTATCAGCATTATCCTTAATTTCTAAGCATGAGTGTATTTGCACTCTTTTAAACAGAAAGGTAAAAAGTAAATGGCGTATGGTTTTTAGTGCCGGGAGTGTCCGAGGACATGTTCGGTTCGCCAGGTGCAGACCTTTTGATTTGACTCCCGAAGGCGACCTGCGCGTCGTGATGAAGATGAAATGATGATGAGGACGACACATACACCCAGCCCTCGTGCCAGCCAAATTAACCAATTATGGTTAAAATTCCCGACCCTACTGGGAATCGAACCCTGGACCCCTGTGACCAAAGGCCAGCACGCTAACCATTTAACCACGGAGCCGGACTAACAGAAAGGTAATCGCCTGGGGTGGATTTCACTCCATCGCGTGTGTTTGAGGTATAAGTACCGTTGTTAACTTTAACTTGGAGGCGCTATTCCTGTCCGTTCATTATAATTTGTTCCTTTAGTCCAACATTCTTAATGTTTCAGGAGTGTAACTCGATATTCATCATGGTCATACCACCTTAACCTCAACTATATTTTCGGCGAGGGGCTTAAGGAGACACTCCGGAGGTAAAAATCGATACCGCTATTTTGATATTTTTGGTGAAAATTTTTATGACTGAAATTGAAAGGATTGTGTTTCTTTTTTCTTGTCATGAAGTTATTCCGCTGAATTCAAAGAATTTATCACTGCAATAAAGCTTTGTTAGCCAGTTGTAATTTTACATTTAAATCCCATTTTCTCCCATACTATTCTGCAAAATGTAACACAATTTGTATGGTATATGTATCACAACTATATTAAGTAACCTTAGTACGGATTGCAGAATTTTTTTCAAGTAGTAGGGATTTTTAAGTGCAACATTTTGGAACGTAAAAATTACACAAACTTTTGTACGATATATCTCCTTATATAAATTATGTACAGAAAAAATTATATGTAGTGTTTTTAAAAGAAGTATTGTCTACCTAATTACGAATTTACATTAACATGTTCATTAAATTGCATGTGTATGTGTATGTTCAGTCTTCAGCCCTAAGGCTGGTTGGATCCTCAACAGCTCTGCCATCAGCTGTCATAGATGGCCTAGGCATCACTGAAGAGGCGTACTAGGGAAATGAGGAGTGAGGTAGTTTCCCGTTGCTTTCCTCACTGAGCCAGAAGTTGCTATTACACATCAGTCTGCCAAGCCCACTGAAATGCATGCATCAACCGACCCTATGAGCAACGTTTTCACACCATTCATTGCAGGAACTGGCTGCACAAGGAATGGCATTACTAGCATCACTCATACCTCAGTCACTTTCATATTGTCAAAGCCAAGGATAAGACAGAGACAATCAATGAAAGTAACAAAATTGCTCTAGCCCATACCAGAAGACATAGTGCACTGTAAACACTAGGTCCTGCCAGCAAAGGCACAAATTGCATGTAAAGAATGGAATTAAACATTTCAAAAAAAAAAAAAAAAGACTACCGGTACAAGTAGATCTCGACTTTGTTGTGAGATGGACAGCAGACAATGGTATGATATTAAACGGGACGAAAAATCAGGTTGTAAATTTCACCAAGAGGAGACTCCTCTCGCCAACGGCCATACCATGTTGAATACACCGATTCTCGTCCGATCACCGGAGGTAAGCGACATTGGGCGTGGTCAGTACTTGGGTGGGAGGCCGCTTGGGAACACCACTTGCCGTTGGCTCCATTCCCTTTTTCCGGCCCCGTGTTGTAGGGGTAGCATGCCTGCCTTTTACCCGGAGGCTCCGGGGTCGATTCCCGGCCAGGCCAGGTCAGGTCAGGGATTTTTACCTGGACCTGAGGGCTGGTTCGAGGTCCACTCAGCCTACGTGATTAGAATTGAGGAGTTATCTGATGGCGAGATAGCGGCCCCGGTCTAGAAAGCCAAGAGTAACTGCCGAGAGGATTCGTCGTGCTGACCACACGACTCCTCGTAATCTGCAGACTGAGCAGCGGTCGCTTGGTAGGCCAAGGCCCTTCAGGGGCTGTAGTGCCACGGGGTTTGGTTTGGTTTGGTTTTGGAGACTCTTCTTCTCAGTTTTAATTACTAACCAAACGGGGATCTCTATAAGTACTTAGGTGTTAATATAAAGAAAGATCTTCACTGGGTTAATCACATTAGCGAGGTTGTAAAGATACGTTACATATCTATTAACATAGTTATGATGGTATTTAGGGGTTGTAGAAAGTGTGTAGAAGAGAAGGCGTGTAAGTCTTTGGTAAGACCCCGACTAAAGGATGGTTCCAGTGTATGGGACTCACACCAGGATTACTTGATACCAGAACTGGAGAAAATCGAAAGGATAACAGCACGATTTGTTTTGGGTGGTTTCTGACAAAAGAGTTGTGTTAAGAAAATGTTGCGAACTTGGGCTGGGAGGACTTAACAGTGAGGATACGTGCTTCTCGACTAAGCGGAATGGTCCGAGCTGTCAGTGGAGAGATGACATAGATGTTGTAACTTTTTTTTGATGATAATAAAAATCATGTATAAAAAATATATATAAAATTACTCAAAAACTTAATAAAATTAATAAGCATAATTAACCGAAATGTCCGTAGTATGGGCGCCAGAGTTCACCAGAATGGATCCCTCGAATTTAGATAAGAGCATGATAAACTTTATATCCCAGGGCGTGTACATAATGCTGCGTACTGGTACATCTGCTGCAGGCCTTACCTAACCTCCTGAAAACGACTAATTAGGTAGGAACTGCACCTAGGTTCATCAATAACACTGATTCTAAAATAGCTAACTATATTCTTAACAAATTCCGTGCATGAGCACCTCATCAACATACAACATTATACATACAATACACACATAAAATATTGCTGGAAGACTCCATATTTACAACAACAACAATAATGAAAACCGTGGGAAAACGAAAGCGAGAACTAAGCTACCATTTGTAGATGGTCCGATGAACAATGTACATGTATGAAGATAAACACCCTTCACTGTCTCTATATCAATTCGATTTACCGATTCTCATAATCGGCAGTTATCACATCACACAGATACTGTACCTTGTACTACTGTGTTCACATATTTTAACACTTGTTGTAAAGATATATACACACGTCTGTCGATCCTCAACATATAAATTTATGGAAAGTCTGAGATAGCTTTCACCAACATATAATGCTAGGCCGCCACAAGTGCTACAATACTTAATGCGCAAGCACTCTCCACAATCAGCCACTTTCCACAAACATAACTAGACTACGCTCCACGAACGTTTGAAGTCCAGTCCATTGCAGCCGTGTCACTCCAGTACCGTGTATCAGCACCACTTCCTTCCCGTACAGTGCCTCAGTTGTAGTTGTAGTTGTAGTTATCTTCCTTCTCGTTCCTTTTACAATCACCTCTACAATCACCCGTACAATGTTCCTTACAATGTCTCTCATAATGTCTCATACCATGTTCCTGGTTGCCGCCGTATCATCAACCTTTATAGACATCAACATCCCCCTCCTCTCAGATGAGACGTCTTGATTGGTGCTTGCCAGCCAATCATGGGTGGTCCTCTTCTCAAGCCCAAGCCCTGAACTACTTCTTCCTCCCAAGACAATAACAAACTCTGGGGAGTTTTACATGAATCACCAAAATTCCCTGGTACAACAACAAGCTTATCTCATCAGGCTGGGATATATACATGAGTAATGGAATTTCCTGACACAAGTACATCACAACAGACACTGGGGTAGCCATATGACTCATTCAAATTACCAGAGTTATTACAGCAATGTTTTCCCACTCATGCAAAACAAATTACTCATACCTACATATGTGGATATCTTCCAGCTTATAAATATAAATGACAAAACATACAAATGAAATACCGATAATAATAATAATAATAATAATAATAATAATAATAATAAATCGAATACCGACAATAATATCTCTACCTTCTACATATAATTCGGGGGTGTGATATGTACTATCACATAACGCCCCCTTGGTGAATCGATGATATCACATATTATGATTCACCATAAAACAGAACTTCATACATAACCTTATAAAGGCATAACAGAACACATAATTTACTGTAATAATGATATATACATTGCGTCTACTGCATTGTATTCGCACACACGAAATACAATTTGTCCAAACAATAATAATAATAATAATATGGCTATATACACACAACTCTGATTGTTTCATATAGCATCGAACACAATCCCTTCTTGCTACTGTACACATACATTAAAATTGATAATATATACATCCAAGGTGCAGATCCTATCTCTTATATCTGCGAAGGCTATAGATATTAAAAGTCCCAAGGACCTAGTCGTCAGAAGTTAGAAGCTGATAAGCACACTTGCCTATTCTACTGTCCACAGTATATGGACCCTGATACAATTGAAAAAAACTATACATAAACTTAACATTGGCATCGATAGACGAGGAATGCGTACCGCAATAAAATCTAACTACGTCTAGAATCCACTCTATCTCACACACAAACATTCATACCATCCAGTCACACAAGAATCATATAAACTTTCATTCAGGACATTCATAACAAAGAAATCCCTATTTCTGAAATGCGCGGGAATCTCACAATATTTACTCTTCCACAAAACCATAATTAATGCAAGCAAACAGATCACATACTTTTTCACACATTCCACATCGCTATCACTCAGCACGTCCTTCACATCATTCACACATCTCTCAGAATTAAATAAAACATTACGCACTCGCTTGTCAAACATACGCACTTCATTCTCACTCACGCTCACTCGATTACAGAAATTCTTACCATAATACACTTTGAAATTGCTGTCATTACTACTTAATGACCCAACAATTAATCCATCTTCACCACCTTCCATATCAGCTCCTACTTGCACCACTTTCATGCCAACAACACTGCTACTTTCGACTCTCTTATCAGAAGTTTCATTAATCTCAAAGTCACCATTTTCACACATAATGGACCTAACTTTACTCTCCTCACATACACTTAAATCAACAAAAACATCCTCATGATGTATACTCCGTAAACACTCTTCACTCACTAAACAACCTTCAGCAACTTTACGAAAAACTTCAGTTTCAATTTCAGAAACTTCTACAAGATTTTCGATCGCAACACCGCTATTACCATCACCATTAGCACAAAGTAAGACATCCGACACATCATTCTTACTTTCATCACGCCCCCTATTCACAAAATCTCCCTGAACACAAAACACATGGTCATACAATAATTCCTCTTTCACGTCTACCTCGTAACTTACTTGTTTCATCGCATGAATAGGAATTTCGGTATCGGACTGCCTATCTGACCCAACTAAGAAGTCCGATTCCGGTTTAAATTACTTGACATGGACTGTTCACTATTATCATGTCTCTGCACTTGACCTGGAGGTCTTTGATCCGTACGCCCCCTACTTTCTGATTCCCCTTGATTAGGTCTTCTGCCAAAATATTCCTGGTGATTAACTCCCTGATTAGACTGTCTGTTTCCCCTTCCGGAATTACCACCCTGATTCCCTTGCCTAGAATGACTGAAATTCTGATTATTCCTATCTCCCCCTAGCTGATTACCTTGTCTCCCATTATCCCCGTAATTCCTACCTTCACTTTGCCTAGTCCTCCCCTGCCCTTCCAAAGCATCAAACCTCTCTAACAGCTGCTCTAATTCCTTGATCGTAACAATATTCTGCATACATGCAGCTAATCCGACCTTCTCAGGAAAATGCCTCAACATCTGGCGGACTGTATCTCTCTCCGATGCTAGACCTTCAATATTCTGGCTGATCAGAACATGCGCCAAGAAATATTCCGTCATAGATACACCTTCCTGAGGTTTATACTTGCCAAATAGCACGCGATCTCTTTCCCTTCCCTGAATAGCTTCACTCCAAAATTTAGAACTAAATTTCTCCCTAAATTCCTCTAAACTCGCAATACCCTGTCTATAAACTTGAAACCAGGATCTCGCTTCTCCAACAAATGCAATATCCAACATCTCATCACCCATACTCCACTCGATCAAACCATCGTCAAGATTCTTGGAAAACCGTTTCTCCACCGTTTTCAAGAATTCCATCGGATTAAACTGCCGACCATTAAACTTGGGTAATTCAGAGTCCTTCGTACAAGATACGTACCTATTACATATGCTGCTACCTACTTGGATTTGACTGATCTCCTGCCTTAACTTTACATGACATGCTTTAATTCCTTCTTCAACTACCATTCTGGCATTTCCTTCTACTGACTTGAGGTCATCTTTTACCGACTTAAGGTCTTTCTCCAATTTCTCATCCTTCTCATCTATACGCTTCGCTAAAACGTTCTGATCGGTTTTAATTCTATCTATTTCTTCGACTTTATCTTCCACTATTTTTATTCTCTTCTCACATTCCTTGCCGTTTTCAACAAATTCTTTCCTAACTACATTAAATCGGCATTCAATTTTCTCAGTCAATTCCAAGCATTGAGCTTCTACCTTATTATTGACTTCCTGAATTTCCCTGCTTTGATGGTCAAACTTCTGGTTCAATTCATCTATTCTACCATTCACAGCACTACTTAAACTATCAATTTTACTAGACAATTCAACACTCACTAAATTTAACTCCTTACTTTGATTCTCAATCTTACTGGACAATTCCGTACTAACTGAATTTAATTCACTATTAATACTGTATATTTCATTACTTAAAAAACTCAATTCACTCTTCAACTCTTTACTCTGACTATCAATCTTGCTAGACAATTCAACATTATTATTATCGATTTTACTGGACAATTCAATATTATTATTATCGATTTTACTGGACAATTCAACATTATTATTATCGATTTTACTGGACAATTCAACATTATTATTATCGATTTTACTGGTAACAGCATTTAATTCAGCACTCACTGAATTTAACTCTTTACTCTGGCTATCAATCTTACTGGACAATTCACCCTTCAACTCATTAAGTAGCGATTTAATCATACAGAGCATTGAAGACTCGCCTTGATTCCTTACATTCTGAGTTTGAGACGGGGTACTAGATTCCTCACATATCGTTGCCGATTGATCTTTCCTACTATCAGCCATTTCGCTACTCTCACTTAAATTAGATAAACTCAATGTGGTGGAATTCTTTTGACTTCTCCTATCCTGATTCATGGTACCAGCAACTTTAACAACCTCTCTACTTCTCAATTTTATAATACTCGACTCGCTACAACATTTCTTCATACTCCAACATACATATCACGTACATATAAAACACTTCACTGACATAGTTTGCAGAATTCCAACCACACCTGACAAGTGCACCTACGCTTATACGCCTAACAGATGTACCAATCATTCAGCCCCACGTTGGGCGCCAATTGTAACTTTTTTTTGATGATAATAAAAATCATGTATAAAAAATATATATAAAATTACTCAAAAACTTAATAAAATTAATAAGCATAATTAACCGAAATGTCCGTAGTATGGGCGCCAGAGTTCACCAGAATGGATCCCTCGAATTTAGATAAGAGCATGATAAACTTTATATCCCAGGGCGTGTACATAATGCTGCGTACTGGTACATCTGCTGCAGGCCTTACCTAACCTCCTGAAAACGACTAATTAGGTAGGAACTGCACCTAGGTTCATCAATAACACTGATTCTAAAATAGCTAACTATATTCTTAACAAATTCCGTGCATGAGCACCTCATCAACATACAACATTATACATACAATACACACATAAAATATTGCTGGAAGACTCCATATTTACAACAACAACAATAATGAAAACCGTGGGAAAACGAAAGCGAGAACTAAGCTACCATTTGTAGATGGTCCGATGAACAATGTACATGTATGAAGATAAACACCCTTCACTGTCTCTATATCAATTCGATTTACCGATTCTCATAATCGGCAGTTATCACATCACACAGATACTGTACCTTGTACTACTGTGTTCACATATTTTAACATTTGTTGTAAAGATATATACACACGTCTGTCGATCCTCAACATATAAATTTATGGAAAGTCTGAGATAGCTTTCACCAACATATAATGCTAGGCCGCCACAAGTGCTACAATACTTAATGCGCAAGCACTCTCCACAATCAGCCACTTTCCACAAACATAACTAGACTACGCTCCACGAACGTTTGAAGTCCAGTCCATTGCAGCCGTGTCACTCCAGTACCGTGTATCAGCACCACTTCCTTCCCGTACAGTGCCTCAGTTGTAGTTGTAGTTGTAGTTATCTTCCTTCTCGTTCCTTTTACAATCACCTCTACAATCACCCGTACAATGTTCCTTACAATGTCTCTCATAATGTCTCATACCATGTTCCTGGTTGCCGCCGTATCATCAACCTTTATAGACATCAACATCCCCCTCCTCTCAGATGAGACGTCTTGATTGGTGCTTGCCAGCCAATCATGGGTGGTCCTCTTCTCAAGCCCAAGCCCTGAACTACTTCTTCCTCCCAAGACAATAACAAACTCTGGGGAGTTTTACATGAATCACCAAAATTCCCTGGTACAACAACAAGCTTATCTCATCAGGCTGGGATATATACATGAGTAATGGAATTTCCTGACACAAGTACATCACAACAGACACTGGGGTAGCCATATGACTCATTCAAATTACCAGAGTTATTACAGCAATGTTTTCCCACTCATGCAAAACAAATTACTCATACCTACATATGTGGATATCTTCCAGCTTATAAATATAAATGACAAAACATACAAATGAAATACCGATAATAATAATAATAATAATAATAATAATAATAATAAATCGAATACCGACAATAATATCTCTACCTTCTACATATAATTCGGGGGTGTGATATATGTACTATCACAATGTCGCGGAGTGACATTAGTGCACGAATAATCTTGAGTGGAACTTTTAAAGTAGGAAGGATCATAATATGAAGATAAAGTAGGAATTCAAGGCTAAAATTTTCGACAAATATAAATAAATAAATAAATAAATAAATAAATAAATAAATAAATAAATAAATAAATAAATAAATAAATAAATAAATAAATAAATAAATCAGTCACAATTGATTTGCGTTTAGGAGCGTCGCTCAGGTGACAGATTCCCTATGACTTCTCTACGTAGTCTTTTCTTAATTCAGCCGGGCAGCGTGGCTCAGACGGTTGAGGCGCTGGCCTTCTGACCCCAACTTGGCAGGTTCGAGCCTGGCTCAGTCCGGTGGTATTTGAAGGTGTTCAAATACGACAGCCTCGAGTCGGTAGATTTACTAGCATGTAAAAGAACTCCTGCGGGACTAACTTCCGGCACCTCGGCGTCTCCAAAAACTGTAAAAGTAGTTAGTGGGACGTAAAGTCAGTAATATTATTATTTTCTTATTGATTTCAAACATCTCCCGTGATAAATTATTCCAATCCCTAATTCATCCTCCTATACATGGATATGTAGGTAGAGTAGTTAGTAAGCCTCTGTGGTGTAGTGGTTAGTGTGATTAGCTGCCACTTCCGGAGGCCCGGGTTCGATTTCGGGCTCTGCCACGAAATTTGAAAAGTGGTACGAGGGCTGGAACGGGGTCCACTTAGCCTCCGGGTGTCAAATGAGTAGATGGGGGTTCGATTCCCACCTCAGCCATCCTGGAAGTGGTTTTCCGTGGTTTCCCACTTCTCCTCCAGGCAAATGCCGGGATGGTACCTAACTTAAGGCCACGGCCGCTTCCTTCCGTCTTCCTTGTCTCTCCCTTCCAATCTTCCCATCTCCCCGCAAGGCCTCTGTTCAGATGAGCGGGTGAGGCGACCTGAGCGAGGTACTGGTCATTCTCCCCAGTTGTATCCCCGACCCAGAGCCTGAAGCTCCAGGACACTGCCCTTGAGGCGGTAGAGTTGGGATCCCTCGCTGAGTCTGACGGAAAAACCGACCCTGGAGGGTAAACAGATAAAGAAAAAGTACTAGTTAGGGAATTAAATATTTTATCAATGGAGTGTTGGATACGTTTCTAAATTATTTGAAATCCTTTAAGAAAAGACTAGGTAATCAATTGATAGGGAATATGTCATCTGGGAGATAGTACGCAGCCACAGTCTGTATTGAAGAATAACATCAACACGAGGCAGAATTCAAAAGCAGAAAGACAGACGTGGGGAGGTGTGATTCGCTCAGTGGCCTAGCTGCTGGCTTCCCACCGAAAGGCCGAGTTTCGAGTCCCTGTCCATTCGAGCCTGGCTCAGTCTCGTGGTATTTGAACGTGCTCAAATACGTCAGCCTCGTGTCGGTAGATTTACTGGCACGTAAAAGAACTCCTGCGGGACTAAATTTCGGCACCTCGGCGTCTCAAGAATTACGTGGCAATAAGAAGGGCATTCGGTCTTAAACCGCCGGCCAGAACTAAAATGAGTCTGGGTGGTTCCGGCGACCCTAGATATAACTGGGATAAGTTTCTTTCAAAGACAGATGTCGCCAGATATCGTCTTATAGAAGTTGTCGCACTTGTATTAACAAACCTCACGGCAAAAAGCCGGATGGGCCTTGGCCTACCAAGTGACCGCTGCTCAGCCCCAAAGGCCTGCAAATTATCCAGGACTGCGTGTACAGCGCGTCAAATATTCTCGGCCGTTATTCTTCGTTTTCTAGACTGGGGCTGCTATCTCATCGTCAGATTTCTAATCATATCGGCTGAGTGGACCTCGAAGAGGGGGAAAATTCTTGACCAGCCCGGGAATCGAACGCAGGGCCAGTCACGCTATAGTTCCAGTGTATGGGACCCACACCAAGATTATTTGATACGAGAACTGGGATAGATTCAAACGAAAGCAGCACGAATTGTTTGGCTGATTTTAGACGAAAGAGTAGCGCTATGAGCTCTGAATATTTTGGAATAAGGAGACGACCTGCTCGACTAAAGCGGTATGTTCCGGGTTGTCAGTGGGGAGTAGTGGAATGATTTTTAAAAATTATTTGTTTTGCTTTGCACCAACGCAGATAGGTCTTATGGCGACGATGGGATAGGAAAGGCCTAGGAGTGGGAAGGAAACGGTCTTGGAATTAATTAAGGTATCTAAGGTGTCAAAATAGCAAACTGCGGAAAACCACCTTCAGAGCTGCCGGGATTCAAACCCATCATCTCCCAAATGCAAGGACGCAATTACGTAACGCAGAAGGCGTATGCAGCTTGCTCGATGCTTGAGTTGTTTTCGAGAAAAGTGTACCTTCCATGTATTTATACATACCATGACCTGAGTGACTGTAGTAAGGGAAGCATAGTACGTTCATGGTTCAGGTGACGCGTGCGGCAGCGAGCGTACCGGCACGTGCGTAGTAATTAAAAGGTTAAGGACCCACAGGTGCTGAGAAATTTACCTCGAGCCGAGCCTAACAAGACGATTCTCCCTCGCGTTCATCCAGTCCACTGGGGACGTGGACATTTCAAGACGTCCTTTACCCAGCCTGATCAATCAATCAATCAATCAATCAATCAATCAATCAATCAATCAATCAATCAATCAATCAATCAATCAGTCAATCAATCAATCAATCAATCAATCAATCAATCAAATCAATCAGTCACCACTGATCTGCATTTAGCGCAGTCGCCCAGGTGGCAGATTCTCTATCTGTTGTTTATCTAGTCTTTTTTTCTTAAATAATTGCAAACAATGTGGATCTTTATTGAGCATCTCCCTTGCCAAATTATTCCAAACCCTAACTCTTCTTCCTATAAATGAATATTTGCCTCAATTCGTTCTCTGGAATTCTAACTTTATCTTCATATCGTGATCTTTCCTGATTTTAAAAGCACCACTCAAACTTATTCGTCTACTATTGTCATTTTACGCCATCTATCCACTGACAGCTCGGAACATACCGTTTAGTCGAGCAGCTCGTCGTCTTTCTCCCAAGTCTTTCCAGCCCAAACTTAGCAACATTTCCGTAACGCTACTCTTTTATCGGAAATCACCCAGAATAAATCCAGCTGCTTTTCTCTGGATTATTTTTCCAGTTCTCGAATTAAGTAATCTTGGTGAGGGTCCCATACACTGGAACCATACTCTAGTTGAGGTCTTACCACAGTTATATGCCCTCTCCTTTACAGCCTTACTACAACCCCTAAATACTCTCATAACCATGTACAGAGATCTGTCCCCTTTGTTTACAATACCGTTTATGTGATTGCCCCAATAAGGATCTTTCCTTATATTAACACCTAGGTGCTTAGAGTGATCCCCAAAGCTGGTCAGCGGGTCAACATTTTCACTTAGAGAGCTACAAACTTTATCCGATCACGGATTTTCTATATTCATCATGACGCCGGCATTGAAAGGTGTTCTACCGGGCCATGAGTTATATAAAACAAAATATAGCTTTCGTCCTTACGACACTTGATCATCAACCTACCATGGACCTCGAAGAGCAATTCAACCAACTACATGCCACCATGGCGAACTTCCAAGCTGTAACCCAACAATTACTTCAACAATCACCTCACACCTCAAATAACCAACCTTCCCCTCCCAGCGCCAAGACGACCCCTCATCACAAGAAGAAGACATCGATTACACCGTTCCCTTCTTCTGTGTCAGAAACAACTCTAAATTCCCAGTCTCAGCCAAATGCCAAGTCCTAATATTTTACCTTAATAACCCCGACCCAGTCCCCATAACCCGACAAACTATCATCAGCGCACTTATGCCCGTATTCGACGAACATCTCGCAGTCATAGAAGGGACTCATAATAACCTACTATTGGTCACCCCTCGCCGTAACACTTGTCCGACCAATTCTCAAAATTCTGGACAAAACTAACATCCCCACTCCCATCATTATTAATTATATCCACAACATAGCCAACCAACGACATCATCGAACCTGAGGCCGTCAGCCAGCAAACCCAAACCTCTCCCCTCCTCCCACCTACCCAGCAGTCAAGCATATTTCCATACAAGCCACACCACTCACAAACGATTTCCGGTCTCCAACTATCCCACCAAATAAACCACATCGCCACACAAGCCACCCCTCCCTCAGTAAACTTCTTCTAGCATACCAACACGCTTCCCCCCAAACCTAAAAGAAAAACCAAACAAACCCAGACAACTCCCAAAACCACCGATTTTACCATCCAAATCACATCTCCATCAGCAGATATTTCACTACAGACCTACCCCATAAACCAAGACGCTCAATCGCAAACTATACCTACCCCACCACCACTACCTCCCGTACCTCATATCCATAAATCAATCCAAACAACCAACCAAACTACCAACACCCCCACTCAAACCACTTCACCCCCACAACCACAGAAAAAAAGCCACCAAAAACAAACAACCTACACCCCAGAAACACTCCAGTAACACCCCCCCCCCAAAACCTCAACAAAACCCCAACCGCTTCCACCTCACCCTTCTCTTACTGCTATAACTGCCTTAAACTGAACCATCATGCCGTACGATGTCGGAACTCCACCCGCTGCAATAGGTGCGGCGGCCCACACCGTCACATTGAATGTAAGGTGACTCGGGACCAGGCGAAGTGCGCCAATTACCACGGCAGTCACGCGGCTTCATTTTCTGGATGCCAGTACTTCAAGAAGGCAGTCATTGTAAAAACCAAGGCCCAACAGCACCCTCTACCACGTGCAAATTTCAACACCCAATCCAAACCCCCGCCGCTTCTTCCCGCCCACGAATCGCCCCCAAACAACCAAGTCAATAATACCCTCCTTAATAGCCAGTCTACCCCACTTCAGGGTCACCTCGGTGGATTGAATAGCTAAGGCCTCTGAAAAGCCTCAACCCAAGTATCAACCACCCCACCTCCCACCCCGCCAAAATACACCACCCACCCACGATGGGCGGAAAAGTTCGCACTTCCTTAAATAAACCACCACTTGGTCTTCTAACACCAAACGGCCTTCCTAGTACTAAAGATGAAGCACTGGTTCTCGGAGAGGAGGCGGTACACACACCAAACATGCTGCATATTAACGATGCTACTTTATTCAAAATTAAATTCCGCACACCCACGCTAAAGTAAACTCCCCGTTTTACTAAAGTGGACGTTACTGCGTAACATTATCGCTAACAGTCTCTCTGTTCACAGATCAGCAACATTGGGAGTGATCAGCACTTGGATGGGTGACCATCCAGTACTACCACTTACCGACAGATGTAAACTGCAGTGCTAGTCATTTTCACAGAATGAGACTAGCTCTCCTGGCCACATACATATTAATGTACACAAACACACACACACACACACACACACACACACACCTACTGCCAAAACATAATCATAACGATAGTACCAAAACACATACATGTTTAAAACTCATATATATGGATTAAAAACACAACTGAATAACAACATTATTACAAAAATTATACAAAACCGCTAACGATAGTTGAGCAACATTGGGCTTGGTCACCCTATGATTGGGTGGCCAGACGTCGCCACTCTCACCTACAGACCGACAGAGGAGCGCGGAGTAGCGCACCGGTATCGGTACGTCACAAACCACTTATCTCTCTGGAGATAGGTGAAGCATACGGATCCCGGGGAAGTTAGCAATTTGTATGAGGCACTAATTAAAATATTACAGGTCATAAATTCGGGCTCTGATCATGAACGTATCACTGCCATCATTGCAGCGATATCGCAATGATTGTGTTTCTGGAGAACAGTATTCTGAATTGCTCAAAAGTGTAGAGTATTATATCTCTGTTCCTGGGCATACTGTAAATGTACAGGGAGAGTTTTCTCTTATGTCTGCCCGGTTATTACCTAACTGGTCGGACGGTCAAAACATTCCAAATATATTTTTGCTGCATAACGAAAGGTCGCGGTTGAACTGGTCCGATGGGTAGTTGGCTGGTAGAGGCAGGAATTCTCGAATGGGTTATTAACCTAATACCCCAACCTCAACAATTGCTTAATTTCTCTAGACTCATTGTCAGTTCTCAGGCAGTCTCAGTGCAATGTAGTACTAGTTGACGTGTACAATTGTTTCCATGTTAAGTGAGAGAAGCTTTAAGTTAGTTGTTTTTTGAGAGATCTACATATTCAAAAGGAGACCAGACACAATCGGGTCAAATGTGGCGATCATAACCCAACCGAAAGGCCACTACACTGTATACATACTGTATATTTACTATATTGTTCTGTGTAATTTTATACCGAGCTCGATAGCTGCAGTCGCTTAAGTGCGGCCAGTATCCAGTATTCGGGAGATAGTGGGTTCAAACCCCACTGTCGGCAGCCTTGATGATGGTTTTCCGTGGTTTCCCATTTTCACACCAAGCAAATGCTGGGGCTTAAGCAAGTCCACGGACGCTTCCTTCCCACTCCTAGCCCTTTCCTGTCCCATCGTCGCCATAAGACCTATCTGTGTCGGTGCGACGTAAAGCAGCTTGTAAAAAAAAGGTAATTCTACGGAGACAGTTGGGACAGTTGGCATAATGTATGACCGGACGATGAGGCTTCTTCGATCCTTGGTTTTGTTATTTTAGCCTGTGCTAACCGTCGGACCAGTTCGACCTCACTAATTGGTTGATCTCCAAATTCCTACAACCATCGGACCAATTCGACAACACCCGTGAGCCCAATGGACAGAAGAAACGAGCAGATCAACGCCAACATCTGTAAATGCAATGGTGTAAGTAAAATACAACACGAAACATTTAAGTGGTGGTGAGTTTTCATTAACAATGTTCCTTTCCTCTTTTCTTAGTCTGGAAGGTGAACAAATGTAATGTAAATACTCACTTTTGTAGTAACACATGCTCTCGTCATTAACAGAAGTAGAAATAAACGAACTAACGTTGTTTCTAGAAGGGAGGGTGCTATTAGTGGTTGAGGGTAAGCTCGATGAAAACCAGTGTGGTTTCAGGCCACAAAGGGGTTGTCAGGATGAGATTTTCAGTTTGCGACATGTAATTGAAAAGTGCTATGTTCATGTTTCGTAGATCTAGAGAAGGCACATGACAGAGTACTGAGGGAAAAGATGTTGAACATGTTGGGGGACTATGGGAGTAAGGGAAACAATCAATGGTAGGCCTGTTTATGTCGACAAATTGGGCTGCGGTGAGAATTGATGGTAGAATGAGTTTTTGGTTCAAGGGACTTACCCTACTGGGGTTAGACAAAACTGTAATCTTTCATATTTGTTGTTCATAGTTTACATGATGGATACCGTGGTTCAAATCCCGGTCACTCCATGTGAGATTTGTGCTGGACAAAGCGGAGGTGGGGCAGGTTTTTCTCCGGGTGCTCCGGTTTTCCCTGTCATCTTTCATTTCAGCAACACTCTCCATTCTCATTTCATAGCATCTATCATTCATTAATAATCGCTCTGGGAGTGGCGACCCCATCGTACTAACAGCCTATATCTGCTTCATTCATTACATCTCTGACCCGGTCAATGACTGGAAAACAGGTTGTAGGTTTTCATTTTCAATTTACGTGAATTATCTGCTGAAAGGTGGAGCTTGAAAATAGGTGCAGTGAGTATTATGTGAAAATTAGCCTTGCCAAGACTAAATTGATGTCAGTAGGTAAGAAACCTAAGAAACTGGGATGTCAGGTTGGGAATACAATGCTGGAACAGGTAGATAATTTCAAGTATTTAGAAGACTGTATTCTCTCAGGATGATAGTATAGTAAATGAGATAGAATCAAGGTGCAGTAAAGCTAAATCACTGAGCTCACTGTTGCGAACAACAATATTCTGTAAGAAAGAAGCCAGTTCCAGGACGAAGCTACACAGGCCTGTTTTCAGACCAGCTTGGTTGCACGGCAGCGAAAGCTGGGTGGATTCAGGATATCTTATTCATAAATTAGAAGTAACAGACATGAAAGTAGCGAGAATGATCGCTGGTACAAACAGGTGGGAACAATGCCAGGAGGATACACAGAATGAGGAGACAAAGGCCAAGTTAGGAATGAACTCTACTGATGACGGTGTACGCATAAACCGGCTTCGGTAGTGGGGTTATGTGAGGCGAATGGAGGAGGACAGGTTACCTAAGAGAGGGTAAAAGAATTAGGAGAAGTAGTGGGAGACAAGACGATGATGTTAAGACTCAGTTTCTAATGATTTAAAGATGAAATGAAATATCGTATGGCTTTTAGTGCCGGGATATCCCAGGACGGGTTCGGCTCGCCAGGTGCAGGTCTTTCTATTTGACTCCCGTAGGCGACCTGCGCGTCATGATGGGGATGAAATGATGATGAAGACAACACGTACACCCAGCCCCCGTGCCATTGGAATGAACCAATTAAGATTAAAATACCCGACCCGACCAGGAATCGAACCCGGGACCCTCTGAACCGAAGGCCAGTACGCTGACCGTTCAGTCAACGAGTCGGACGATTTAAAGATAAGGTGTATGGAACAAAACGAGGCCACGGACCTATTTACAATTATAGGATTGTGAAGACATTTAGTAAATTTACAGAGACGCTGAAACACATAACAGTTTATAATGAATATGTACTGTATGTACATTATTTTTAATGATAAATTAATAGTCCGCCTCTGTGGTGTAGTGGTTAGCGTGATTAGCTGCCACCCCGGGAGGCCCGGGTTCGATTCCCGGCTCTGTCACGAAATTTGAAAAGTGGTACGAGGGCTGGAACGGGGTCCACTCAGCCTCGGGAGGTCAACTGAGTAGAGGTGGGTTCGATTCCCACCTCAGCCATCCTGGAAGTGGTTTTCCGTGGTTTCCCACTTCTCCTCCAGGCGAATGCCGGGATGGTACCTAACTTAAGGCCACGGCCGCTTCCTTCCCTCTTCCTTGCCTATCCCTTCCAATCTTCCCATCCCTCCACAAGGCCCCTGTTCAGCATAGCAGGTGAGGCCGCCTGGGCGAGGTACTGGTCATACTCCCCAGTTGTATCCCCCGACCAAGAGTCTGAAGCTCCAGGACACTGCCCTTGGGCGGTAGAGGTGGGATCCCTCGCTAAGTCCGAGGGAAAAACCGAACCTGGAGGGTAAACAGATGATGATGATGATGATGATAAATTAATAGGTAGGTAAATGGTGTCCCGGTTTTTTACTCTTGAATTACGACGTCGTGGTTTTGGACAAGCCTAAGGCCACACGAGACAGTAAATACAGTTGTAGCACAGTTGCTGCAAAGCAAGGAACATCTGTTGTTCCCGAAGATCTAATGCGACTTGTACGAATGAGGCGGCGTTGAAAAAAAAAAAAAAAAATGGTGGATTCATCCTATTATCAGTGAAAGGTCAACGAAGGGTAAATTTTCCCTTTTTCATGAGAACTAGAAGCTTTAACCAGACATTTTTTTAAATAATACCGGATATCACGGAATTCTTTTCACGATCTATTGCCAGTTATAAGTGGCGAAATGTCGATGTTCATTATAATGATATACAATCATGTAATACGAAATAAACTTGTAACATTCCTCATCAGGAAACGAGAAGCCCATTTTCATTTATTGCGGGGAGGGCGAGCTTCTTAGCGCCGCTACTGCGCGTATTGTACAAACATGGGTACTTCTTAGCGCCGCTATTGCGCGTAATGTACAAACATGGGTAGGCCTACTTCTTAGCGCCGCTACTGCGCGTATTGTACAAACATGGGTACTTCTTAGCGCCGCTACTGCGCGTATTGTACAAACATGGGTACTTTTTAGCGCCGCTACTGCGCGTATTGTACAAACATGGGTACTTCTTAGCGCCGCTACTGCGCGTATTGTACAAACATGGATACTTCTTAGCGCCGCTACTGCGCGTATTGTACAAACATGGGTACTTCTTAGCGCCGCTACTGCGCGTATTGTACAAACATGGGCACTTCTTAGCGCCGCTACTGCGCGTATTGTACAAACATGGATACTTCTTAGCGCCGCTACTGCGCATATTGTACAAACATGGATACTTCTTAGCGCCGCTACTGCGCATATTGTACAAACAAGGGTACTTCTTAGCGCCGCTACTGCGCGTATTGTACAAACATGGGTACTTTTAACGCCGCTACTGAGCGTATTGTACAAACATGGGTACTTTTTAACGCCGCTACTGCGCGTATTGTACAAACATGGGTACTTCTCCACTTCCAGAATGACACGTTCACTGTCCACACACTCCATATTTCGTAAATGTACCAGTGTTTACGTAATGAAGAAAAATGAAATACGCTGTATACCGTCTCTTGTGGCCACTGCCCAACAGCTTATGCAGTGAAAGACATGGGCTCTGTCCTATCCCTTCAACAGCAAGACCTTGAACTGCATTTACTGGCAATTGTGCCCCATCACATTGCGACACCAGGTGCACTTTTTTTCTCCTGTATTAACTGCTCGTGTGGAGTCGATTGCGCTGTGATTGTGATGAACGTGGACAGGCCTTAGGACGTCCCTAATTACTGGCTGATGTTTCCTCACCCAACAGCAGATAAGAATGTTTGTGCATTCCTCCGAGTCTAGTCACCAAGTCCAAGCCTATGATAGTGAGGATGACTAAGAGTAGTCTGTGATTTCCAGAAAATAAAATACTGTACTTTGTTTCTAAACTCTAGTCGAAGTCCGACACTTCGAAAACTGAATGTATCGGCCAAAGAAACGCAAGGGCCACGAAGGGACTGAAAATGAAAAACTCCCTAGGCCTCGTATACCTTATACCTTCGGAGTCGGAAAATAACAAGAGTTGACCAAGAGAGGTCCGATAGGATCGATGAAATTGGTAAGCAACGGCAGGCCTCAGCTAAGGGCCCCGTGGTCATCAACCCACACTCCCAAGTTAAGAGCCCGTGGGATCCCTGTTAGTCACCTCTTACGTGGTCCGGCTCCATGGCTAAATGGTTGGCGTGCTGGTCTTTGGTCCAGAGGGTCCCGGGTTCGATTGCCCGCCGGGTCGGGGATTTTAACCTTGAATGGTTAATTCTCTTCGCTCGGGGACTGGGTGTTTGTGCTGTCCCCAACATCCCTGCAACTCACACACCACACATAACACTATCCTCCACCACAATAACACGCAGTTACCTGCACATGGCAGATGCCGCCCACCCTCATCGGAGGTAGTGGTGGTGGTGATTATTGTTTTAAGAGGAAGTACAACTAGGCAACCATCCTCTATATAACACTAATCTGAGAGAAACAATGGAACGGATCCGACACTTCGAAAAATGAAAGTATCGGCCAAAGGAAGACAAGGGCCACGAAGGGCATGAAAATGAAAGACTCCCAAGGCCTCCATACGTAATACCGTCAGGGTCGGAAAAGAACAAGAGTTGACCAAGGGAGGTCGGATATGATAGATGAAAGTGAGGAGCCTGGCACAAGTAAGTGGAAGCAATGTCAGGACTCAGTTAAGGGCCCCATGGTCGTCAACCCACGCTCCAAAGTGCAGAGCGCCTGGGTCCCCATTTAGTCGCCTCTTACGACAGGCAGGGGATACCGTGGGTGTTATTCTACCGCCCCACACACAGGGGGGCCTCATCGGAGGGTCTGCCTTACAAGGGCTTACACGGCTAGAAATAGGGCTTACACGGCTAGAAATAGCCACATCAAATTAAATTCTTACCTCTTACGTCAGGCAGGGGTACCGTGGATGTTATTCTACCGCCCCGGATTCGATTTCTGAGAACCCTTCGGGTAGGAAGATCAAATTTCCATGACGGTGATGGCGATATTGATATTCTTCTTCTTTTGACTAAGAACCATGTTAATTCGAATTCAGATTCATCTGTTTCTGGGCTTTGATCCTCGTCCAGTACTTCATTCTTTTACTCTGCAATCTCCTCCTTTCTTCTGTTCACGGTGCTTGGGTACGGGATCTAACTTTTTCTTGTAAACTCTTAGTAGTCTTGATCCTCGAGTTGAAAGCATCCCTATTACTTATTTCCATTCCTTGTATTCCCATTCCTTCCAGGGTCTTCTTCACCTGTTGATACCAGCGTACCGTAGTTTTCCTGGTCTCTACAAACGTTATTATCTGATTGGTCAGTCTTCCCGGGTTCATTCTGTAGGCATTTCCGAAGAACGTGTATCTCCTATTCCCGATGGTATGTGAGATCTTTTCCAGTCTTGGTTTCCTTTCTTTCTTTCTTTCTTTCTTTCTTTCTTTCTTTCTTTCTTTCTATATTATTATTATTATTATTATTATTATTATTATTATTATTATTATTATTATTATTATTATTATTATTATTATTATTATTATTATTATTATTATTATTCATGCGTCTGCGAGGCTTAAAATAATCGAGCCTTCCTCCGCTAATGAAGACGTTATTCATTTCGCGCGTAAATAGGGGTCTCGTGAAACCATGTTCGTCATCATTCAAATATAATTGCCAGCCACCATAATGTAACCACTTACATCCATACGCGTACGAAGAACGGACACTTTGGGCAATAATTATTGTCATGTAAGCTCAGTGGTCCTCGCACTAGTCCTGAGATCCAGGTAAAATTCCCTGGCCTGGTCGGGAATGAAACCTATGACTTCGAGGTAAGAGGCAGGTTCACTTACCCCTATACGGTGTGGCTGACTAAATGTTGGTCTTGGCCAGAGAGAAGGCATTACCTATGAGGTGGCCCGCCTCCCCCTTCAGGGAAGGAACGCAAACTTCTTGTCGTCCTTCTTTGGTAGGAACGCTCTGGACAAAGAGTACACTTGGCATTCGAGTATCCGAAAGTTACACGACGGGTCATTACGCATTACGTTCTTCCCAATACAGTTCATGTGCCAGTACATCTGTATAGCGTCTCTTTGCTGAAGCGCAACATGAAAAATCCATTCCAACACAGCCAAAATTGCATCCATGTATCCGTTCATTTTTTTTTTTTTTGCTAGTTGCTTTACGTCGCACCGACACAGATAGGTCTTATGGCGACGATGGGACAGGAAAGGGCTAGGAGTGGGAAGGAAGCGGCCGTGGCCTTGATTAAGGTACAACCCCAGCATTTGCCTGGTGTGAAAATGGGAAACCGCGGAAAACCATTTTCAGGGCTGCCGGCAGTGGGGTTCGAACCTACTATCTCCCGAATACTGTCCGTTCATGTACTGCCGTCCCGCTTTCCAACTAAGTCTTGGCATCGGTCGCTGATAGTCGGAAGCAGTGTTGCCAACAGTGAAGTAGGATTACACACTAAACGGCTGTTTGAAAATAACCAGACCGGGCGAGTTGGCCATGCGTTTAGGGGCGCACAGCTGTGAGTTTGCATCCGGGAGATAGAGGGTTTGAACCCCACTGTCGGCAGCCCTGCAGAGGGTTTTCCGTGGTTTTTTATAATAGTATTCTTCAGTGGTGACACCTTTCACCATTGCTCCTTGCAAAAGCCATCACTAGTTTTCGTTTGAGGACATAAGGCCAAAATACTCCCACAATATTGGAGAAGAGAGATCATTTCCAAGGACCGGATCACTAAACAGGCAGATTAGGCACCGGTTAATGGGTTTGCAGATGAAATGATTCATTTCAAGCATTTTATACCGCAGTTTGAGGATTTTAAAACCGACGAAACAGTGGCAGCCAGCATCGCGATTGTAATAGCCCGTTCTTGAAAATATGGTGTAATCGACGTTTCCAAATGTTACGGCAGCCTCAGGTGTGCGTCAGTTCCCAGTTGCACTGATTAGCTCATGTGCAATAGCTGATATGATCGGGACGGCTAATTAGGCACTCTGATGAAGACGGGATGACCCCCCCCCCCCACTACAAAAAAATACATTCTCTTCTGGTACCAATTATAATTTCATTTCTAACAATCGAAGCCGAGACGAAATGCACAACTAAAAGCTGCTCCGTAACATCTGCAATACTTAAATTACATGAGTCGCACAGAAATATGTGGCATACAAATGACAAACACCATAAGCGCACCGATATCGCTACTTCTCGCATCACCTTCCTGTTATAGAGAGAGCGGGACACAAGTTACACGATTGTGGGCAACTGCAAAAAGACCTCGATAATATTGTGAGATGGACAGCAGGCAATGGTATGATGTGGGATTAAAAGTCGGGTTGTGAGTGTCACTAATAGGAAAAGTCCTCTGTTTTAATTACTCATTATCAATCATTATCATTATCATTATCAATAAATTCAATTCAATTCAATTCAATTCAATTGATAGGGTGGAAGTTCCTTATGGTGATCACTGTAAGTACCTTGGTATATATAAGGAAAGATCTTCATTAGGGTAATCACATAAACGTCCGGCTCCATGGCTATTTAAATGGTTAGCATGCTGGCCCTTGGTCACAGGGGTTGCGGGTTCGATTCCCGGCAGGGTCGGGAATTTTAATCATAATTGGTTAATTCCGCTGACACGGGGAATGGGTGTTTGTGTCGTCTTCATCATCATTCCATCTTCATCACGACGCGCAGGTCGCCTACGGGAGTCAAGTCAAAAGACCTGCATCTGGCACTGGGGCGACTACCTTAAATGCAGATGTCTATTTAAATGTTTCAGGAATGTCAGTATTTATCGCCGCCATAGCATTATAGTGTACATACACCCTGTTCAATCAATAAATCAATCAATCAATCAATCAATCAATCAATCAATCAATCAATCTGTTGTATGTCCGGCGCTCCCTTCTCGCTCCGCCAGCCTGCTGCACGCGCGCCTGTGTATCATTCTGCTAGCTTCGACGCGCAGCCCTCAGTGCGCGTGCCTGACCATCGAGTGTACTATAAATAGGAGCTCCCTGCCTGCTCACTGGCCCACTTGCCCCGGTGTCCAGCTCCAGAATACACCCTACGTCGAGCACGGAGGCTACTCCTCTTGAAAATGTGCTTCGACCAGGTGGACTGAATTTCTGGCAGTACGAGGTTTCACCTCTGGTCACCGCTCCCTTACCTGTTTCCGCTGCCTATGTTCCGTAATTCTTTTACAAGCCATTTTCATTCCCTAATTTATGCAAGCTCCCTTAGTTTCGCTAGGTGGAATTTCTTCAATCAATTGAACTTGCTTTTTAGGAATTCAGGCACTTCAACAAACAAGGACTCTCATGAACATTTATGTTAGTGTGCCAGATAGTTCTCGACTATCAACGTGTCAATTCACAAAGACTATCTTTTCAAGATAGAAGTGTATATAAAGACTGCAAACCTGTACATATTGTATAAAGACAGACTTTTCTCAAGATTCAATATTCCTTTTTGCTTCAAAATAAATTTCAGTTATTTGTGTAAATATCATAAAGTGAAGCAATAAAAGTTGTGTTCTGTAAACTTCAACCTTGGTTACAACACAATCAATCAATCAATCAGCTTCGTGTGAGAAGAGAAGGGACCGAGCGAGTTGGCCGCACGATTAGGGTCGCGTAGATGTGAGCTCGCAGTCGGGAGATGGTGGGTTTGAATCCCACTGTCGACAGTCCTGAATATGGTTTTCTGTAGTTTTCCATTCTCACACTAAGCAAACACCGGGGATGTACCTTAATTAGGGCTACGGACGCTACCATCCCAATCCTCCCTCTGTGGGTGGGGGCTACCCACGGTATCCCCTGCCTGACGTAAGAGGTGATTAAAAGTGATCCCAGGGGCTCTCAACTTGTATCCAGCTCCATGGCATGCTGGCTTTCGGCCCAAGTGGTTCTGGGTTAGATTTCCGGCCGGGTCGGGAATTTTAACCTTAATTGGTTAATTCGTCTGACTCGGAGGCTGGGTGTATGTGATGTTTTCAACATTATAAAACATCTTCGTTCGGGCGCCATCATCGCAGACATGCAGGTCGCCTAATAGGCCTGCACCAGTCCTCTCCGGAAGCCGTACGCTATTATTATTATTTTGCGTGTGTCCTATGCTGTGCCTTTCACAAGCTCAGCTAATACTCTTCGAGGATACATGCCTCACATTTGGAAAGAGGAGGCCCCTTCCTAGATAACCAGGGTAGGAACCCCCCTTTTACAGGCTCCGCGAGATAACGGACTACCGAGCGAAGTGGCTGTGCGGTTAGGGGCACGCAGCTGTGAGCTTACATTCCGGAGATAGTTGGTTCGAACCCATTGTCGGCAGCACTGAAGACGGTTTTCCGTGGTTTCCCATTTTCACACCACGAACATGCTGGGGCTGTACCATAATTAAGGTCTAGACTTTTCCCATCCTGTTGTCGTCATAAAAAAAAAGATAACGGAGTTTACAGATTAAGTTTCCAAGCACTGTATTTTAAATTACAGTTAGAAGATTTTAAAGCTGATGAAACATTAAGACTGAACCTACTTGCCATTATGGGCGCTGAATATCCCGTCTTACAAAATAGAGAGACTTCAGAGATTTCATGGAACATTTTACTAAAAAAGAAATGTGTTATACTCTTTGCTAGAACGAGCCACTATGATGAAATTAATTAAGATCTGGAAGAACAGAGGAATCACTAATAATACAAAGATCCGTCTCGTTGAAACACTTGTGTTCTCTGTTTTCTCATACTGTTGTAAAAGTTGGGCCGTAAAGGCTTTGCACAGAAAACGCATCGATGTCTTTGCAATGTGGTTCTGGCGTAGAAGATACTCGGAAAAAGGAGAACTGTTAACGATCTTAATAATGTTAACGTTAGCTTAAAAATATACGTCGGAAGATGCAGAGTGGGCCTTGGCCCATAAGTGGCCACGGCTGGTCCGTGGTCCAAAAGCTCTGTACTCTGCCCCGCTTACCGAGTATAGGAGGGGTGGCCACGGCTCTACCGTGGCTCTACGCCTCTGCATTGGGGAGACGGGATAGGGCTGGATCTCACGGCTGGCCCCAACCGTCAGCTGTCCTGAGAATGGATTTCCGTGGTTTTCCATTCTCCTGCACTAAGGCGAATGCTGGGACAGTTCCTAGTATAGGCCACGGCCTCTAACCCCCTCACTTTCTCCGTGCATTTCCTTCGAAAAACCAAACCCCACGGCACTTAACGCCCTTGAAAGGGCTTTGGCCTGCTTAGCGACCGCTGCTTAGCCCGAAAGCCTACAGATTACGAGGGGCCATGTGGTCAGCACGACGCATCCTCTCGGCCGTTATTCTGGGCTTTCGAGACCGGGACCGCCATCTCACCGTCAGATAGCTCCTCAGTTCTAATCACGTAGGTTGAGTGGACCTCGAACCAGCCTTCAGGTCGAGAGAAAAATCCCTGACCTGGCCTACACTACGGGGCCGGCTGTGCATCTCCTTTACCGTAACAAATTTCCCAGCCTGAGAGACGGCGTCACCGTCTATGAGGCCCGCCTCCCCCTTCAGGGGTGGAATGAAAACATTTTAGTTGTAGTAGTAAAAATATATTCCGAATCAGAGTACTTGCAATTGAAGCTCGTTGCAGAAATTAAGAGAGGCAAAAAGCATGCCTGGTGGAATGGTACCTGCGAATCAGTCCTCCAAGAAAGACTCAATGCGTGGAAACAGTACTACTCTACGAAATCAGGAAATGATTGGGAAACTTACAAAACCCAACGTGCCCAAGCAGCTAGGGTGTTCAGAACTGAGAAACGTAAATACGAAAAATCTCTCATTGAAAAGAACAAAACTTTAGAAAGAATGAAAGCAGAGAGTACTACAGAGCCTTCAAACGCAAACTCACTGGCTATAAACCACCATCTCTATGCTTTGAGCGAAAGGACGGCACACTGGCGACATCAAATGAAGAAAATTGCAGCATTCTGGCAGATTACTTCAAGAATTTGCTTAATTGCTCTAAACCTCAAAGCGCCATTGAGACCAAGGAACCCTTACTCAGGTACCCAGATTCCAGACCACCCGACAGAGATGAAGTCAAGCGCCACAGTGCCCGTCTCAAAAATAACAAAGCGCCGGGGGAAGACTCAGTAGTAGCAGAACTATGAAAATATGCCCCAGAGGAATCACTTGATATCTTGCAAAAGCAAATAGAAGAAATTTGGAACAAGGAGACCCTACCCGAAGATTGGAAAATAGCTTTGATCCATCCATTACACAAAAAAGGCAGCATGAAGAACATCAACAACTACAGAGGGATATCTTTGCTACCCGTGACTTACAAAATTCTATCACTTGCCATCCTGGAGCGTTTGCAAGGACAAGTCGAACATCAAATAGGTGAATACCAAGGAGGGTTCAGAAAAGGTCGCTCAACAGCTGAACAGATCCAAAATCTCAAAACGATCATCAGATATTGTACGCTAAGGTCCAAGCAGTATGTGTCTGTCTTTGTGGACTTTAAGAAAGCGTACGACTCCATTGACCGGGAAGTCCTGCTAAACATCTTAAATGAATTTGGAGTTGATTTGAAACTGCTGGCATTAATTAGAGCCACCCTGACCGATACAAAATCCAAGGTGAAGTTCCACGGATGTCTCTCGCATTCCTTTGACATCAAAACAGGAGTCCGACAAGGTGATGGGCTATCCCCGATACTCTTCAACTGTGTTCTTGAAAAGATCATCAGAACCTGGCGGGTGAGATTACAGGAAACCAACTACAGTCCATTGAGAATAGGAACCAAATCCAAGGGGATCGCAACAGACTGCTTAGCATTTGCCGATGATATTGCTGTTCTCTCAAACGACATAGAAACCGCTAGAGCTCAAGTTGAAATTTTAAAGGAAATTGCTGAACAAACTGGTTTGCAGATATCGTTTGAGAAAACAGAAGTAATGACTAACATCAAAGAGGCTCCACCAAAACTCCATACAAAATACGGGGACATCACCCGAGTAGACAAATTCAAATACCTGGGTGAAATCATCATGAAAAATGGACTGGACAAAGAAGCACTTCAGGAACGAGTACGCAAACTGGAAATAGCCTACCAAACATCCCGCACAATCTACAACAAAAAACGCCTTTCCCAAAACACCAAGATACGTCACTATGAAACAGTTCTGAAGCCAGTAGTTCTATATGCAGCCGAAACCCTGTCCCTAAATGCCAACAAAGGACTCCTTGAAGAACTGGAGAAAAGAGAACGCAAAATCGTTAGAGGAATCTTGGGATCAAAATACAGAAATGGAATCCATCAAAAGAGATCCAACAAGGAAGTCTACAGCAAAATAGAGAAAATTACCGACACAATCAGAAAAAGACGGGTACGATTTTACGGTCATCTGAAAAGAATGGACGGAAGAAAGTTAACTAAAGAAATTGTTACGGACTTCTCCGTGGTAGTTAGAGGTGAAAAAAGGTGCTGGGATGAACAGGTGTCAACTTACGAAATTAAAGTTAATTTAAAATTTAACAAGGTTATATTTTCTTTTCAAGATCAAGAAATTACAAATATAACAGGTACTCAGTAGCCTAGCAACAAATCGAGAATGTACAATTACAGTTGTTACAGAATTTGGGCTCCGAGACCCAGACACACAATTCTTGAGCAATTAGCCCAACATTAGCCAAATACCAGGTTTGACAAAGGGGCAGAAAACCCCAATCATGCCCAGGAGCACTTGCTCCCTATTACTCAGTAAAGCCTGCTCGAGGCACACAGAAACCAAATATAAGAAAGAGCAACCCGCTCTCAAAGTTCAAGCCTATCAAAGGCCACACCAAACTCCACCTTCAAGCTGACCTCCAAACACATGAAAACAGGGGTAAAAATACCCAACCTACAGAGGCCTATTCAGTAAAGAAGCAGGTTAATTACATGGCCTCCAAAATACCAACTTGAGAGGAGGCGAAACTGCACTCCTAATACATTTCTTTAAAACCTATTTGGCACTAGGCCGCTTATGCAAGGGCTAATCCCATACTAAAGAGGTGACTTATATAAGAAAATAATTTATATTATATTAGGAAGGGAAGAAACGGTTGTGAAAATAAATTCACCTCAAAGCAATAGGAGTGGGAGCTCGAGAGGGTTAAGCACTCTCTATCCCAATATATAGTTTAAAGAGATAGAATCTATACCAAGTGTCTTTTACATTTTGGAGGAAAGTTACATGGTAAAAGGTATCGAACCTGCCCCGAGAGTTAAACTGCTGAGCTAGCAAGAAAATAAGTTATTAAAAGGCCATTACCTTATTGATGAACCGCTGCCCGAAGAAAGAGGCGCTTCCTGCCCCCTTCTACATAATTTACACAATGATAGATGTTACTGAAGTGGCCCGGAGACCCGAAAATCAGCAGTTTATATACCCTCGTGGAACATTCGAGACCTTTCATGAATGATAACACCCGCCCACGAGCTTTTATTGGTTACCGAACACAGTTACAGAGTAGGTTGGGGAAGAAAGCCCCGATTGGTCGAAAATTAATTTAAGAAATTCGGGATTGGCTAATTTCAAAACTGGCGGAACGAACGGATTAACATTGCCAACTCAAACAATGACAGAAGGAAATTTAACAAAAAGCAAACTTATGACTACAAAATTTCTTCAAAGAAAAGTTCCTTCACTTTGCGCTAGGGTGCACAATTGTAGTTCTTAAGTGGTGCCATCTAGAAGAGAATGTTCACACTTCTTGCTACAGAGGAAACAAATATGAATCGAAAAAGACACAGTTCAGAACACTTCAAAATTTATAGTAATGACATCTTCTGATAAACTTTAGAATTAACATGGTTGTTAGAGTTCAGGCTTCCTCCCGTAGAGGAGTTTCAACTGGCGCAAAGTTTGAATTAGCGGAGCGGAGGTGTACCGCCCGGTACAGAAATCTTTCACTTTTTTGATTCAAACCCCAAAACCACAATTCCCTGGTTTAGAAATACCAAAGAAGACCTGCAAATGCTACATATCTCAGCTGAAGACGCCCTTAACAGAGATCTTTCGCAAGAAAATATTGACGAACGGGCTAAACCGAGACGAGCAGCCGAAGAGAAGACACGGTGCCCCTTGGACAGAGGAGCGTAAGCAGGCCCACTCACAAAGAATGAGGGTAATTTGGGCTTAAAGAAGGCCACGTTCAATGTCAAATGCAACAAGACTTAACGTGGTCCTTGATGGCCCCAGCGAATTATATATATATATGCCGGGCTGAGTGGCTCAGACGGTTAAGGCGCTGGCCTTCTAACCCCAACTTGGCAGGTTCGATCCTGGCTCAGTCCGGTGGTATTTGAAGGTGCTCAAATACGACAGCCCCGTGTCGGTAGATTTACTGGCACGTAAAAGAACTCCTGCGGGACTAAATTCCGGCACCTCGGCGTCTCCGAAGACCTTCACAAGTAGTTAGTGGGACGTAAAGCAAATAACATTATTATTATTATTATATCCAAAATAGCGGATGCAATCTTGCCTGAGAGAGTTTATGTCCTTATATATCCAATATGGCGGCTTCATTGTTGCCTGACATTTTGGGCATTTGAGGCTGTTTAAGTACCCCTTTCTGTGTCGTTAGATGCCGTTGTCGTTGATTGAACTCCTGGGTAGGTTTCGCTGCACCTTGATTCAGTATCTCCCAGTATACTTACATCCCGTGAGAATTAATATTCTATTTATTTATTTATTTATTTATTTATTTATTTATTTATTTATTTATTTATTTATTTATTTATTTTCGCTAGGGGCTTTACGTCGCACCGACACAGATAGGTCTTATCGCGACGATAGGACAGGAAAGACCCAGGAGTTGGAAGGAAGCAGCCGTGGCCTTAATTAAGGTACAGCCCCAGCATTTGCCTGGTGTGAAAATGGGAGACCACGGAAAACCATATTTAGGCTGCCGACAGTGGGATTCGAATCCACTATCTCCCGGATGCGAGCTCACAGCCGCGCGCCCGTAACCGCACAGCCAACTCGCCCGGTAGATGTGTACTATGACGAATACGTAGTCTATACCCAATTACGGGGCCATAGGAATTAACCATGTGTAGTTGAAATCCCCGGCCTGACCCGGAATCGAACCCGGGACCCTCTGAACCAATTGCGATTACGCTGACCGTTCATCTATATAGCTAGACTAACGTGCAAGTGGCTGCTCGGTTTGGGTCATGTAACTGTCAACTTTGGGTTCGAACCCCACTGTAGGCAACCCTGAAGATGGATGGTTTTCCATGGGTTCCCATTATCACACCAGACAAATGCCAGGGCTGTGCCTTAATTAAGGCCACGGTCGCTTCCTTCCCTCGCCTAGTCCTTTCCTATCATAAACATTTAAAAAAACCATACGGAGACTGAGTATAACTTACCGAAATAAATAAATAAATAAATAAATAAATAAATAAATAAATAAATAAATAAATAAATAAATATACCGTCCATCAACTTGTAATAGGCTCAATGTTATTTATTTTACGTCCCACTAACTACTCTTACGGTTTACGGAGACGCCGGAGTGCCGGAATTTTGCCCCGCAGGAGTATTTTTACGTGCCATTAAATTTACCGACACAAGGCTGACATATTTCAGCACCTTCAAATACCACCGACTGAGCCAGGATCGAACCTGCCAGGTTGGGGTCAGAAGGCCAGTGCCTCAACCGTCTGAGCCACTCACCCCGACCCGTGAAGTTGTTAAAGACTCGTTATTGTTACTTCTGCGTTATCTCTTGGTACCTTATGTGTAGGCAGCTTTGAAGTCAAAGTTAGAGGAAGCGGCAGGGCACAGTTGACTTGGAACAGGTATGGTCGCAGTCACATTAAATCGACCTGTTCGTCGAGGGAAGGCTTCTTTCTTTCTTTCTTTCTTTCTTTCTTTCTTTCTTTCTTTCTTTCTTTCTTTCTTAATCTATGTACCGTCCAGGGTTGGTTTTCCCCTCGGACTAAGCGAAGAATCCCAACTACCGCCTCAAGGGCAGTGTCCTGGAGGGTGAAACTTTGGGTCGAGAGGATAAAACTGGAGAGGAGGACCAGTACCTCGCCCAGGCGGCCTCACCTGCTATGTTGAACAGGGGCTTTGTGGGGAGATGAGAAAATCGGAACGGATAGACAAGGCCTTGGCCTTGAAGTAGGTATCTTCCCGGCATTTGCCAGAAGGAGAAATGGAAAAACACTTCGAGGATAACTGAGGAGGGAATTGAACCCCCTCCCTCTACTTGGTTAGCCTCCCGGGTCTGAATGGAACCCGTTCCAGCCAGGAATTGAACCCGTGCCTCCGGGGTGGCAGCTAAACACACTAACCACTACATCACAGAGGCGGACTGAAGGAAGGCACTTGTCTTGCATGATTGGCAAAATACACTGTATATATCTGAAAGTGGAGAAGTTCTAGGTCTTGCAAACATGCTTCCTTGAAGAGAGCGGAAACTTGGCGATAGAGGAAGGGGAGAAGGTAACAGCATTCCTTTTACTTGCTTCACAGTAGTGATCGCGTTTCAGTGCTGCAAGTGTTAACTAAGTGTCTTAATTGTTTTGGACATGTGGAAGATTCTATTGATTTAATGCCCACATTCTCTTAATTTTAAAATATAATTTATTGGTATTTTTGTAAAATAATTTTAGACCTACCCATCATCTTCTTCTTCTGCTTCTCCGTGTTCGTGTTGGTCTTCTTCTCTTATGTCTTGTTCGTCTATGTGTCCGTGACGGACACTCCTGAGTATCATTCAGGTCTGCGCTATTGGAATGCCTCTCTTCAAAGGCTTTTCGGTTGTTCGCCATCACGTTTTTTTCTTTGGTTCCTCGATGCCAATAGCTCTCTGTACGTGCTCGTACCAGCGCTAGTGATGGGATAGTAAATGTTTTAAACTATCGGTAGACTACCGATTGTGAAGCGTGACTATTTTTCATTCGATAGTTTGAGGTTTTCATTCGGTTTGAAATTGGTTAGCAAGTAGTAAAATTCGTTTTGTTCCGCGGCGTTCGACTGCTAGTAACAAATAATAAGCAAGGCCCGGATATTTTAAAAATGCATATGCGCATATGCAAATGCATATTTTGAACGTTACCGCATATTTTGAGCGTTAGTGCATATACGGACATATTTTTCTCTTATGTGTGCTCGATTATCTAAGATTTCTGAACGAAATGAAATAATCAATGAACTCTGTATGTTGTACATCCTTTGGCAACATGAAAAGCCTTCCCTGATCAAGGAAAAAGCTTTCAGTGTCGCAATATAAGCAGGTAGACGGATAATGACACTTTTCATAATAGCTATTTCCTTCTTTCTGACATTACTCTTTCCTTCTCCTTACAGTAGCCTCCCGAGACTTGCTTAAACAAGTGCGTTCGTCTGTTAACTTGCTCTTCGTCTGCTGCAGCGTTTCACCTGATAAAACTGTAAAAATGCCTACATTTTTGCCAGAAGAATGTTCCGAGCTGTCAGAGCCAGTGTTCAAGTATTACACATTTACGCCCGTCGATGTAGAACGATAATTTTCAGCGTATAAATTAATTCTGGCCGACAACAGAAAGTTATTGATTCCTGAAAACATTGAAAAACTGTTGGAACTTACTGACACGCATCATTTTGCAAGGAATTAAACCTGTTTATCAATTTGACACTGAGTTAAAATTAAATAATGCATCTGGTAATTGTATTTTATTTTATTTTTAGTGCATATTTTCGTGCATATTTAGAACATTTTTAGTGCATATGAGCATGCATATTTTCGGAGTTTTTATTGCATATGAATCCGGGCCCTAGTAATAAGTCATATGCTAGTAATTACAAAGATCGAATGTTGAAATGTAGATTGTTGTATTATACCACCGATTTGTATAGCGTGTTTGTTTTGTTGGTAGTGATATAATCGGACATATAGAGAATACAATAGTAAAATTAAATGGCGTATGGCTTTTAGTGCCGGAAGTGTCCGAGGACATGATTTGACACCATTAGGCGACCTGCGCGTCGTGATGAGGATGCAATCAAGATTAAGACGATACATACACCCAGCCCCTGTGCCAGTGAAATTAACCAATGATGGTTAACCACTGTGACCAAAGGGCAGCACGCTAACCATTTGACCATGGAGCCGGACACATTGTTCACGTGAAGTGATTGGAAACTAAAATATGTTGGCCTATAAAATAAGATAAAAATTCCCGATTAAAGTAATTGTGGCCGTTATGTTTCATTTTAAATAAAATGCATTTGTGTTCCTAACCATACGTTAATGAATGTATGATCGTCTATTCATGAAATAAAAAACGTTCACCGAGCTCGATAGTTGCAGTCGCTTAAGTGCGGCCAGTATCCAGTATTCGGGAGATAGTAGTTTCGAACCCCACTGTCGGCAGCCCTGAAAATGGTTTTCCGTGGTTTCCCATTTTCACACCAGGCAAATGCTGGAGCTGTACCTTAATTAAGGCCACGGCCGCTTCCTTCCCAGTCCTAGCCTTTCCTGTCCCATCGTCGCCGTAAGACCTATCTGTGTCGGTGCGACGTAAAAAAACGTTCAGTAATTTCAGACGAAGGTTAGGTTTACACCTAATTGTAATGACACCCATATTAAAGTAAAGTGAATATAGCAAACTAAACTTAATGAACAGACAACATATTTTCCTAGGGCCAAGTAATACTACATATATTCATTTAAAAATCATTCCATTCAGTTAAGGTTAATGTTCAATCATTAGAAGTTCATGGCTAGTACATGGAAAGTACCGGGCGAGTTGGCCGTGCGGTTAGGATCGCGCGGCTGTGAGCTTGCATCCGAAAGCTAGTGGGTTCGATTCCCACTGTCGGCAGCCCTGAAGATGGTTTTCCGTGGTTTCCCATTTTCATATCAGGCAAATACTGGGGCTGTACCTTAATTAAGGCCACGGCTGCTTCCTTTCAACTCCTAGACCTTTCCTATCCCATAGTCGCCATAAGACCTATCTGTGTCGGAGCGACATAAAGCCACTAGCACAAGTACATGGAAAGTATTTATAAAATCTGTAACACGATTATCTATTTATAAAGTGCACAATAATAAAATTTCATTGATCATTGTACAAATCTGATTCAGAGTCTGCGAGGAGGAAATAAATCCGAACATATTATTCGCTTTATTCAGTATGTTTACTGTACATCATAATTCGCGCCAGTCAAGGGACTCATGCCAAAGAGTTTAGAGTCTACTATCAACTCTGACTTTACTCCATGGCGAAAGAGGAGACCAATTTCACCGCCGACAAGTGGAAACAATTGGAATTTGCGATCCAAATGAAAAACCGAATGCAAACGGAAACAATCGATTGTAACGGTAGTTGACGACTATCGAATAATTCGGTAGTTTTCATTCGATAGTCCCCTCACTAACCAGCGCATCTGCCTGTCCTCCAATTTCTCACTGACAAGGGCAATATTAAAATGATCCTCGCATGTATTCACTGCGCTGTCTGTTTAAAGTGACACCCGCTGACCATCGCATATGGATCTCCGTGACGTGCATTTGCTGATCGTGCTTCTTCTGCCTCGCCCAACATTCAGAGCCGTAAACGAGGGCAGGTCTCATGACAGTCGTATACATCTTGCCTTTCAGCTTTATAGACATCTGCCTGGCACACAAGACACATGTCAGCAAACGCCATTTCGTCCATCCAACATTGATGAGGTGCTTCGCGTCAACTTCGATCGTGGTATCGGTGGCAATAACAGAGCACAGTCATTTGAATTTGTCCAGTGGTTCACCCGCTAGTTAGACTATTGGGTGGACGTTGAACTTCTGGCTTGGCGAAGTTGCAGAACATACGGTACACTTTACGACTTAGGTCCATTTGTCTCTAATTATTCCCCTCAAAGATCTAAGATTGCCTCGACCTCTTCACGAGTTTTACCGACTAGCACATTCCGTATTAATATGTATTTTAAAATATAAGTTGATTTTAATAATAATGAAAATCCACAGCCTGTTTCCAGTCATTCGAGCGGGTCAGAGATGATATGAAATGAAGTCCCGATCTAGCGGGGAGGGTGGAAATTGCTCCGGTTGCCGAAATCTGTCGCACTCCTCTTGAGCAATGTTTAATGACTGACAGATGGAATGAAATGATATTGCAGAGTGTTACTGGAATTAAAGATGGCAGGGAAAATCGGAATACCCGGAGAAAAACCTGTCCCGCCTCCGCTTGGTCCAGCACGAATATCACATGGAGTGGTCGGGATTTGAACCACGGAACCCAGTGGTGAGAGGCCGGCGCGCTGCCGCCTGAGCCTTGGAGGCTCTCTAATAATAATAATAATAATAATAATAATAATAATAATAATAATAATAGCATGACCTCAGCTAACGTGTCCGAGCATTTTAATATGAAGCTAACTGGCTGTTTTCTCCTCAATTTCGACATTCCGTTTTATTCTAGGCGCAGTAGGTGGCAGAGTACTAATATTAAAAGTAATAGTGATCAAAATTAGTAATACTGGAATGCAGTGGCAGGCCCAGGTAAAAAAGGTAATGCAGTAGGAGAATTCGGACTGGGACAAAGGAATGTGTCTCTGCACATGGTTATGAAGGCATTTATGGGTTGTAGTAACGATCATTGGCGGTTCGTGACATTTTCCTCTGGCAGGGCTCTGCCGCCATCTCTTTCCCCTCCCAAATCGGTCGAGTTTTCACTGACCAGCACCACGATACTTCAGATTAATAATAATAATAATAATAATAATAATAATAATAATAATAATAATAATAATAATAATAATAATAGGATGACACTTGCTGAATAGAAATCTGTTTGCACTACAACATTAATTAATTAATTAACGGCAGTAAAATGACAGATATGCACACACATTAACAGGCTAACAGCTAGTGCAATCGATCACAATCGATAATAACAACATTCATAAAAACAAATAAACAGTACACTCCCGAATTTCTATTGCCTTGCTCAAATTTCAAAGCATGAAAACGTATTTTACAAATTGATCATCCTACAAATAGTGCCGTCACGTTACGGTTATATTTTGAATCTTTATTTTAGATTTTTTATAGAACGGAATTGTTAAAATAGTCAGTATAATGGGATTCATTGTTTTGTAAAATGTTTTGGAATTAATCTCTAACAACAATTAATATAAAACGTGGGGGAAAATCCTAGGTATATTATATTGGTTGGCAATGTTGCAAGGGCTCCGCCGGTCAGCGCTTACACCCGCCTGCACTGTTCTTACCCCTGACAAGCCCATATCGTCCTTCCAGGCTCCTCCCGCACACTAGCAAAGTCTGGGGACCTACTCAGGGCTCTGCCGCCACAGTCCGAGCGCCTCATGACTAACGAGAAAACATCATGTTTGCTGGACAGCAGCCACGGTCTGTAAGCCTTTGCCATTTTCTTGAAAATAGAAAAAGAAAATGTTTACCGCCGAAATAATAAAGATAACATTGTACAAGATACTCGAATCAGAAGACATACCAAGGGAGTGGAAACAAAGCATCATCATACTTCTGCACAAAAAAGGAGCCAAAGACGATATAAATAACTGCAGACCTATCAACCTAATTGTAAATCTTTACAAACTCTTCATGAAGATCCTAACTAAGAGAATGGCGAAGACACTAGATGAACAACAACCAGTGACACAAGCAGGATTTAGAACAAATTACAGTACATCAGACCACCTACAAGCAGTGAATCAACTGATCGAGAAAACACAAGAATTCAATCTGGATGTCTATATAGCATCTGTGGACTACAATAAAGCATTCGACTCCGTGGAACGGGAATACGTTTTAGAAGCACTGAGCAAACAAGGTATCCAGAACAAATACATCAGACTCCTGGATAAATTCTACGAAGGCAGCGAAGCCAGAATAAAAACAGAAAGAGAAGGAAAGAACATCAAGATAGAAAGAGAAGGTAAGCAAGGGGACCCTCTCTCACCAAAATTATTCACGTGCTTACTGGAGAATGAATTCAGAAAACTAGATTGGGAAAACAAATATGGCATCAAAATAGATGGAGCAAGACTAACGCACTTACGATTTGCAGACGACATCGTATTGGTGGCAGAGTCGGCAACGGAGCTAGAACAAATTATAATAGAATTAGACAACATCAGCAAAGAAGCGGGCCTGACAATGAATCCAAGAAAAACAAAGTTGATGACTAATGCACTGGAAACTCCAGTTAGCGTAAAGGGAGAAATACTGGAAAACGTAGAGGAATGTGTATACCTTGGCCAGAGCATATCATTCTCAAACTGTTCAGAAAAAGAGATCAAACGGCGAATAGGACAAGCATGGAAGAGGTTCTGGTCTCTAAAGTTCATACTGACAGACAAGACTCAGAAACTCACCCTTAAAGTTGAAGTCCTAGAAAAATGTGTGATACCAGTCCTACTATATGGATGCCAAACCTGGGCACTAACACTAAAACAAAGGAAAATGATCCAGATATGCCAGCGCAAAATGGAAAGAAAAATACTCCAGGTCTCATTGAGAGACAGAATACGGAACGAAAATATACGAAGGAGAACCGGCATGAAAGACGCTCTGATGACAGCCGATCAGCTAAATTGGAAATGGGGAGGACACGTAGCGATACTAGAGCAAAATCGATGGACCTACAAAATGTCAATGTGGGATCGCAGAGAAGGAAGACGGAACGTGGGAAGGCAAAGAACTAGATGGGCAGACTGATTTGCGAGATGGGGAGGAAAACAATGGACAAGAACAGCAAAGATAAGGCAAGAGTGGAAAGAGCTGGGAAAAATTGTGTGCAGAGATCACTGACCTTACGGGATACACCTTTGCTCAAGCCCTGTGATAACATAGGTCGATCAAGACACATATTTTAGATATTGTGCAGCAGTGAAATATGCAACAGTGCGCTTCCACAAAGAGACCTGAAGGTCACCCCTCTGATCACTACGGCATAATACAGTAAAATTGATAAAATAGGTTTTTATGAAGTGGTGAATATAAAATTATCATCCTCGCGTACACTGCGGAAAGAAGCCGTGCAAATGTAAAATATGTTGAAGTACGTTCTCAGGACAGGGGCGAAGTATACAACATACAATTGTACGCTTCGACGAAGAGGATACCGTGATGGTCATCTTCTGAGCACTCGGGAGAATAGCAAGACGAATGTCAAACAGACAGACGTTTGCATGAAGTAGTGATATGATAACTCATCACGGAAGACTTAGTGGAAGGAGGATATGCACTTGCAATGTATGTCAAGAGAATTTCAACGGAGGATAAGGTCAAGAAATTACAAGAAACATCTACAACATTCGGAGAAGAAGCTATGCAAGAACGAAGAGTGCAAGTTTACGCTTTCAACTAGAAGGAACCTGAACCCTCACTGGGAAAAAAGTGTACACTTGGCATTAATGCAACAGTGCGTTTTCGCGAATTGTTGATCCAGAATACACGATTGCATTCACTCGGGGGTGAGACTACACAAGTGTACAATATGCGGTAATACGTTATCATGAAACAAACTACAGATTAACCAATATAATAATGCTTTTCAGGACCTGCTCACCTGATGAGCTAAACTGAGCACTGTCCCTGCATTGCAGGAGGCCATAGCCCTTAGGGGATTCACACGGCTAATTTATTTTTTATTTATTTATTTATTTATTTATTTATTTATTTATTTATTTATTTATTTATTTATTTATTTATTTATTTATTTATTTATTTATTTATTTATTTTGTATAACCGAATATAACACCACATAAGTTCGACATCGCTTACATTTGTCCATCTCTTTATGTAATCATTACAGAGTGAAATAACGTTAAATGCTTTTGAAAGGGCGGCGGGGCGGCCCCCAAAAGCCCTTCATGCACGAACCACTACTGGTAAGGATGTAAAAGAGAGGGCATATAAATCTCTGGTAAGACCCCAGGTAGAGTATGGTTCCAGTGTATGGGACCCTCACCAGAATTAGTTGATTCGAGAACTGGAAAAAATCTAAAGGAAAGCAGCTCGATTTATTCTGGGTGATTTCCGGCAAAAGAGTAGCGTTACGAAAATGTTGCAGAGTTTGGGCTGGGAAGGCTTGGGAAAAGTGGTATGTTCCGAGCTGTCAGTGGAAAGATGGCGGGGAATGACATTAGTGGACGGATAGGTTTGAGTAGTGTTCTTAAAAGTAGAAAAAGTTCGCGACATGAAGACAAAGTTGGAATTCAAGAGGACAAATTGGGGCAAATATTATTTTATAGCGGAGTTAGGGATTGGTATAATTTACCAAGGGAGATGTTTAATAAACTTCCAAATTTATTAAAATTATTTAAGAAAAGACTATGTAAATAACAGACGGGGAATCTGCCACCTGGGCGATTGGCCTAAATGCAGATCAGTGAGGATTGATGTTGAATGAAGGAAAAAGTCAACTGGTTGTATTGGACACCGACCATAATTTAGTCCTTGCTAATACTGAGTTCAAACAACACAAACAACGATTGTATACATGAACGAAAACTGGAGACACTGGAAGGTATCAAAGAGACTTCGTTACTTTTAGACTGATGCTTTCCCGGCCCGTAATTATAGATATAATAATAAACTTTTCGGCCTTTGATGTATCAGAAAACAAGGTGAAATACTTTACGTCAGTTCTTTTTTCATATTATTATTATTTGTTATATCTTCCACCACATTAGTCCCTGATTCGTCTGATGACCTTGCTGTTTAGTTCGCACGCAAATTTGATGGATCAAGAAACATCTTAATTGGAGCTAGGAAGGCTAGTGCACAGCGAGTCATCTGGTGACGAACGAGGGTACTACTTACTACTGAATGAATTGAATGTTATTTGCTTTACGTCCCACTAACTACTTTTTAAGGTCTTCGGAAACGCCGAGGTGCCGGAATTTAGTCCTGCAGGAGTTCTTTAACGTGCCAGTAGATCTACCGACACGGGGCTGTCGTATTTGAGCACTTTCAAATACCACCGGACTGAGCCAGGATCGAACCTGCCAAGTTAGAAGGCCAGCGCCTTAACCGTCTGAGCCACTCAGCCCGGCACCACTTACTACAGACCCACAGTAAAGCACTCTTAAATTCAAACCTTCATTATTAGAGAAGTCGAGATTTTCTTCTGAAGACGCGGAACAAAGTTCTCTGCGAATCGTAAAGGGTATTCACCTTGTTTTATTGACACGGTAAAAGCCAAAAACTTATGATTATGTCTAGACGTCATTACAATTAGGCAGAGATTCAGAAACCAGTTGTTCGATTGCAAGACTTTTCCAGGAGCAGACGTGGTGGTCATGAAATGTCATCTGAAGTTGAAGAAATTGAAGAACGGGCGGAATGCAAGAAGATGGGATCTAGCTAAGCTGAAAGAAAAGATTGTGAGAAATGAAAGTCTAAAGGTTACATAACGTATAAAGAGTAGACAGTTGTGAAGAATGTAATCAGTAGGACTGCAGTCCGGCTCCATGGCTAAATGGTTAGCGTGCTGGCCTTTGGTCACAGGGGTCCCGGGTTCGATTCCCGGAAGGGTCGGGAATTTTAACCATCATTGGTTAATTTCTCTGGCACGGCGGCTGGGTGTATGTATCGTCTTCATCATCATTTCATCCTCATCATGACGCGCAGGTCGTCTAAGGGCGTCAAATCAAAAGACCTGCACCTGGCGAGTCGAACATGTCCTCGGACACTCCCGGGCATTAAAAGCCATACGCCATTTCATTTCAGTAGGACTGCTGATGAAGAAAGGTTAGGAAGGCGGGGATGATCAAGTAAAAATCAGTGGATAACTCGAGAGATATTAGACCTGATTGACGAATGACGAAAATTCAAGACTGCAAAACATAAGGAGGCCAAACATGAATAGACCCACAAGCGATTAAAGAATGAAGTAGGTAGAATGTGCAAGACAGGTAAGGAAAAATGGCTGAAAGAGAAGTACAAGGAAGTTGAACGTTGGTTGTAGGAAAGGTAGAGGTTTGCACACAGTAAAATCAAGGAAACTTTTGGAGAAAAGAAAACTAGGTGTATGAATATTAAGAGGTCAGATGAAAGACCATTTCTAGGGAAATAATACAAGGCAGAAACATGGCTGGAACATACCAACAAACTGTATCAAGGGAAAAAATTTGATGATAAGGTTCTGGAACAAGAAGAAGCTGTTGATGCTGATGAAATGGGAGACCCAATTTTGAGGTCAGAATTTGACAGAGCTTTGAGAGACCTAAATAAGAACAAGGCACCTGGAAATTATGACATTGCAACTGAATTACTGACTGCCTTAGGTGAAACCGGCATGGAGAGGTTATTCCATTTAGTGTGTAATGGTTAGTCCACACCAAAGTTAATAAACAATGTTAACGAAACAAAATTAATAAACAATTGTTAACGAAAACATTTCTCAAGATGTTAATAAACTTTTGTTAACAAACCTCTTTAACATTGTGTCCACACCAAATAAACTTTTGTTAACAAACTTCTTTAACGTTGTGTCCACACCAAAATATCTGTTTGTGATGTTACACTGGATAGGGTCAGGAAGAAGATTATACAGCTGCAGCTTTCATTATTTTAATGAGTGCAATTAGAGAAAAATGCAGACGCAAAGTGTGGCAAAGAAAAATATTGGAAAAGCGTTTAGAATTAAGTTTGGAGAGGACACTTAGGCCTATGTCAGAACTTTCAATTCATGATGCAGCAGGCTTTCAAAACTTTCTGAGAATGTCCCCACAAGACTTTCAGTTCTTGTTGACAGTAATTGAGTCTGAAATTGCAAGAAATGATACAAATTTGTCAGAATGTCATCTGCATTAATGTTAGACTAAATATAACTTGAAGATTCCTAGCGACTGGTGATTCCTACCAAGGATCATGTAAGAGAAATACTCCTACACTTCACTTATGTATTTGTATGGTGTATATGAGTTGCTTGCGATTCGACAGTCGATTTCGAAAAATTAATAAAAGTATTGTATTCCGCGCTACGAATTTGCGTGTTCTAATTGCGTCTTTGTGCATGTGCAAACCGAAATGTTAACGAAAACACGAAATGATAATGAAAAGTTTAATTCACAAAAGTTAAAGAAATTTTATTTATCAACATGCTCGAAAAGTTAATGAACACGCTATTTTGTTTATTAACAGACAGGAATGTTCATGAACATTGTTTATTAACAAAGTTAACGAAAACATCTTGGTGTGGACGCACCTTAAGATCTATGAGACAGGAGAAATGCCATCCGATATTCGGCAGAATGTTGTTATACCTATTCCCAAGAAAGCCGGTGCTGACAAGTGTGAAAACTACCGCACCATTAGTTTAGTATCTCATGCCTGCAAAATTTTAACACGTATTATTTACAGAAGAATGGAAAGAAAAGTTGAAGCTGAGTTGGGAGATCAGTTTGGCTTCAGAAGAATTGTAGGAACACGTGAAGCTATCCTGACTTTACGTCTGATCCTAGAGGATCGAATTAAGAAGGACAAGCAAGTACATGGCATTCGTAGATCTAGAAAAGGCATTCGATAATGTTTATTGGACCACGCAGTTAGAGACTATGAAGTAGATCGGGATCAGATACCTAGAACGAAGAATTATCCACAATCTGTATAAAAATCAGTCTGCAGTGATAAGAATCGAGGGCTGTGAAAACAGAAACAGCAGTCCAAAAAGGAGCGCGACAGGGTTGCAGTTTATCCCCTCTCCTTTTTAATGTTTACATAGAACAGGCGGTAAAGATAATCAAAGAGGAATCACAATCCAAAGAAGAAAATCAAAATTCTGAGAATTGCCGATGGTATTGTTATTTGATGTAAATCTGCGGAAGATTTGGAGAAATTGTTGGGTGGTATGGACACAGTCTTGGAGAAGGAGTAGAAGAAAGAAATTCAAAGAGAAGTAATGGAATCAAGTCAGAGGACGTCAAAGTCAGGAGATGCAGGAAATATTAGATTAGGAAATGAAGTCTTAGAGAAAGAGAATGAATATTGTGACTTGGACAGTAGAATAATCAATGTTGGCTGAAGGAAGGAGGACATAGCACAAGCAAGGAAGAACTTTCTTAAGAAAAGAACATTGCTCACTTCGAACATTTACATAGGAATTAGAAAGATGTTTTGAAGACTTTCGTATGGAGCGTAGCATTGAATGGAAATGAAACATGGACGATACCTAGCTCAGAAATTGAAAGAATAGAAGCTTTTGAAATGTGGTGTTACAGGAGGAAGCTGAATGTGATATGGGTAGACCGAATCAGGAATGAAGATATACTAAATCGGATTGTTGAGAGAAGAACGATTTGGCAAAATTTGACCAGAAGAAGAAGAAGAAGAATCAGAATGATAGGGCACATATTAAGACACCAGGACTTGTTCAGTTGGTTTTTCAGGGAGGTGGAGGCGGTAAGAACGTAGGGAGTTGACTAAGCGATGATTATGACAAACAGATGATGTAGGATGTAGTAGTTACGTGGAAACGTTAGCACAGGATAGGATGACATGGAAAACTGCTTCAAACTAGTGGATGGACTGATGACCTAAAAACCAACTAATTTAATTAAGTAAATCAAATTTCGAATAGTTAAATTATTTTTTTGAGCATTAAAACTATGAATATAAACATTATGAATGTGCCTCCGTAGAAAAATCAAAACTGTTTAAAAAACAGTTTGAAGACTACGCTGTCACGCTACGCCACTGTATAATGGTGTCACTTGTTTCAGCGAATCGTATTCTGAAACAGTAACTTCGCACTCGCACATTTTCTCCGCTACACGGAAAAGCATAGAATCACGAATATATTTTTGGGCTTAGAAGACGAGAAAGCGAGTACAGTTCCCCTCTTAATAGGAAAAGCATAGAATCACGAATATATTTTTGAGCTTAGAAGACGAGAAAGCGAGTACAGTTCCCCTCTTAATAGGATCTTACTACATCGTGTAAATATCCCCCTTGTTAGTAGTGTAGCCTCTTACGACATGCAGGGGGTACAGATACAGATCCTCCGATTACACCTATGGGAGTGGGGGATGAAGATTTCCGATAAATTGAAAGAAAAATGAATGTATCCAGAAAAGACTGGAATTTTTTGAGTCATCAGTCCTTAGACTGGTTTATGCAGCAATCCATGCCATCCTATCCTATGCTAACCTTTTCATTTCTACGTAAGTGCTACATCCTACTCTCTTCTAATCTGCTTGTCATATTCCTACCTTGGTCTACCTCTACCGTTCTTACCGCCTACACTTCCCTCAAAAACCAACTGCACAAGTCCTGGATGTCTTGTGTCCTATCATTCTATCTCTTCTTCTCGTCCAGCTCCATGGCTAAATGGTTAGCGTGCTGGCCTTTGGTCACAGGGGTCCCGGGTTCGATTCCTGGCAGAATCGGGAATTTTAACCATCATTGGTTAATTTGCCTGGCACGGGGGCTGGGTGTATGTGTTGTCTTCATCATCATTTCATCCTCATCACGACGCGCAGGTCGCCTACGGGTGTCAAATCAAAATACCTGTACCTGGCGAGCCGAACCCGTCCTGTGATCTCCCGGCACTAAAAGCCATACACCATTTCCATTTAATTTCATCTCTTCTTCTCGTCAAATTTAGCCAAATCGATCTCCTGCCACCAAGTAGAAAGTATCTCCTCATTCGTGATTCGATCTATCCATCTCACCTTCAGCATTCTTCTGTAAAACACCAGAAAGGTAAGGCTAATATATCGTGAGAAAAAGAAAGATATTCCAGCTCTCGTAAGTATATTATTATCAGCCATGTGGTGTAGAGGTAGCGTGCCTATCTCTTATTTCAATGCCCTGGGTTCGTTTTCCGGGCAGTTCAAGGATTTTAGTTCTCGACTGAGGAGTAGAAAGGGGTTGACTGGAGACGAGATTTGCTCAAGCTCTTACTTACAGGAAGAAAGTACACAGCGAAAAGGTGACGTTACTGACCGAGTATACATAGAATTAGTCCTTGTTAAAGGAGAATCTACTTGGTGGTAGTAAAACTTTTTGAACTTTCTCAAAATAGATTGAGTTTCACCTTCTTGGTGAAGAGTAGATGAATTCCTGTTTTCTACATTTTTTAAAGACCACACGGATGGTTTTCGTGACGTAAGTATTTGAAAGGGCTACGACGGGAACGTAGGGACCACGGCCGTAATTGAGGTATGGAAATGGGAATTCACGGGAAAACCATCTTCGTGTGATTTCTATCCACGATGAGTAGTGTAGCTGCTGGAACCAGTTCTTGTTAGTAAGAATCTCTGCCTTTTATTCCCGGGACATTCCTAGGTTCTTGTTGTTGCTGCTGCTGTTGTTGTTATGGTTTTCGTTGGCTCGCTGTATTAATATCCAGGATGCTCAATACCCGGGTTTTCATAAAAACTCCTTCTTTTTCTGCCTTTCAGCAAAACTACTTGCAAGTGCTTGGCGCAAAGGAAAGTCAAGAGACCGTTGCTCGACACGATTAGATAAATAAAATGTAAGACAAACATCTGTCTGCTGGAAGATTCCGTTAGTTCTACAAGCGAAGCACTTCTGGAGTTCCGTTCCAGCTCCTGGGAGGACCATGTGGAGCCTTACCACAGGAAGACATTGCTGCCAGGTAATGACGAACGGCTTTCCTTTTGACTTCTAAATGTATTGGAACACCTAGTAATTTCTTTAACGAAGTTATTATTAACGAATTATTATGGAATCATGCAATATAGTGGTAAGAAATTGTATACCACAAACTTTCCTACCCTTTCCTACCAACATTCTGATGGTGAAATTTTTTTCCACTATAGGGACTCTAACCGGCTAACCACGGTGTCAGATTTGACGCTTTAACGATTATGGCCATCAGGCTGGCTGAATTTCCTGTAATGTTAAAGTTTCTTTAAAGTCACTTTACTGTTCAGGTTTGGTTTGTCCGACTCGTTGGCTGAATGGTCAGCGTACTGGCCTGTGGTTCAGAGGGTCCCGGGTTCGATTCCCAACCGGGTCGGGGATTTTAATCGCTTCCGATTAATTCTTCTGGCTCTCCTCATCATATTCACAGAACATACCATATTACCAACCACTACAGAAACACGCAATAGTGATTACATCCCTCCATAGAGGGTTGGCGTTGGAAGGGCATCCGGCCGTAAAACAGGGTCAAATCCGCATGTGCGACGCAGTTCGCACCCTCGACCCCACAGGTGTGGGGAAAAGAAGAAGGCCATTCAGGTTCGGTAGAATAATGCCAACGGTGTCCCCTGCTTTCCGAAAGAGGCAACTATAAGGGGCCCCAGGGACTCTCAACTTAGGAGCGCGGGTTAGCGACCACGGGCCCCTCAGCTCAGTCGTGGCATTGCTTCCACTTACTTGTGCCAGGCTCCTCACTTTCATCTATCCTATCTGAACTCCCTTGGTCATCTCTTGTTCTTTTCCGTCCCCGACGGTATTAGGTTTGCGAATCCTAGTATTTAATTTTCACCCACTTCGTGGCCCTTGTCTTCCTCTGACCGATATCTTCTTTTTTCGAAGTGTCGGATCCCTTCCGTATTTTCTCTCTGATTAGTGTCATATAGAGGATGGTTGTCTAGCTGTACTTCCTTTTAAAACAATAATCATTACCACCACCACTTTCTCCCCCCCCGAACTCAACGAGGGATCCCATCTCTACCGCTTCAAGGGCAGTAAATATCCTGGAGCTTGAGACATTTGGACAGGGATGAAACTGGAGAGAAGGACAAGTACCTCTTCCAGGCGGCCTCACCTACTATGCTGAACAGGGGCCTTGCGGGATAATGAGAAGATCGGAAGGGGTAGACAAGGAAGAGGGAATGAAGCGACCGTGGCTTTAAGTAAGGCACTATCCTGGCATTTGCCTTCAGAACAGGTGGGAAATTATGGAAAATCACGCCGAGAATGGTTGAGGTGGGAATCGAAACCTCATACTCAGTTGTCCTCCCGAGGCTGAGTGACCATCGTTTCAGTCATCGTACAACTTTTGAAATTTCGTGGCAGATTCGGGAACCGAACCCGGGTCTGCGGGTGTGGCAGCTAATCAAACTAACCACTACAACACAGAGGCGGACATTATCCATTTTTAATTCTAAGATTTATATCTGTCTTCTCTTGTTCTTCTTAACGTTTGTTCCACAATAGAGGAAAGCCAATTTCCACATGAACATAGCGCATGTTATCTTGAAGGCGATCAAGCCAGCGTTTCTTGGGCCGATTTCCAGATGGTGTGATGTGAAGCGCCGTCTTTAGAATAGGAATAACTTCTCTTTGAATTACGCGCCCATACCACCGAAGTCAGGTCTCACGCATCTTGTCTACAATCGGCGCAGCCGCGATCTCTATCATCTATATAAATAAAGTTGTAGGTGGTCCGCTGTCTGTAATTTCGTTTGTTTTGACAATTTTTCAGCTATTTATTCGTTTTAGGTCAGCTCAATTCCTTATCAGTGGTTTTTATTTTTCGTGTCTGTTTGTGTGTTCAACCATCACGGCAAAAGGCTTGTTAGATCAAGACTAAACTTCATATTTAGAATATAATCATCCATGGGACGATTTAGATGTATCATATATTTTAAAAATCGCTGAACAGACTGGGGGTTTATAGGAAAACCAGAACAGTTTTCATCCATTTTCTCTTATACTACTGATTTTCTGTAAAATCCGTGGACTATATGTGATGATGATGCTTGTTGTTTAAAGGGGCCTAACATCGAGGTCATCGGCTCCTAGACTATATGTGAAACGTCCCTCCATTTTAAACAACACCGAGCTCGATAGCTGCAGTCGCTTAAGTGCGACCAGTATCCAGTAATCGGGAGATCGTGGGTTCGAGCCCTACTGTCGGCAGCCCTGAAGATGGTTTTCCGTGGTTTCCCATTTTCACACCAGGAAAATGCCGGGGCTGTACCTTAATTAAGGCCACGGCCGCTTCTTTCCAATTCCTAGGCCTTTCCTATCCCATCGTCGCCGTAAGACATATCTGTGTCGGTGCGACGTAAAGCAAATAGCATATATATATACAACTTTCATTAAGTACATAATAATTTAATAATTTACTCTTCAAATGATGGAGAAAATTACTATTTTCTGCGGTTTTCATGTTCTGCATTGAGTGACCGACAGAACCGGTTACCATGGCAACGTCTATGGTTGCTTGCCAGGTGTCGTCCCATTTGCGATCAGTCACAATATTGCAATCAGTCCCATTTGAGATCACTCAGATAGAATACAAGACTAATTTATTTTTAACGTGTTGAGCATTGTCCAATTTGCCATCGCTCTTACCAATGAGAACATAATGACTTATTAGGGAATTCCCTACTGAAGGACTGATACAGGGAGACAGCCCTCAAGAAACTGGCAAAAATTACGTACCAGGATTCTGATGCTGAAACTCTTTGAATTACTTATGTTTAACGTTTGAGTCTGGTGCGTTTATATCGGGACAGACAGAGACTAAATAGGACTCAAATGAACCTTTTATTTCGGGTTACCAGATGGATGTGGGTGTAAAGACGCTCAAATGAGTTTTAGAAAGCAGGACAAAAGGAGGACGTATTAAAACCGCTGCATGTTACACTTTTCAATTTCAAAACAGATTTTTTTGTGTAACACTTTGCTTTCTAGACAGTGATACCCCTCTTGGAGCAATTTTTAGCTCAACTCCAACTTAGCAGTAACCTTACACTGTCTTATACAATAGAGGACAGTATTCAATTAATGCTTAACCTGACACGTTAATAAACAGCTGCTCAAAATATAATTTACCGGACGAGTTGGTCATGCAGTTAAGAGCGCGCAGCTGTGAGCTTGTATCCGGGAGATAGTGGGTTCGAGCCTCACTGTCGGCAGCCCTGCAGGTGGTTTTCCTTGGTTTCCCATTTGCTCACCAGGCAAATGCTGGGACTGTACCTTAATTAAGGCCACGGCCGCTTCCTTCTCACTCCTAGACCTTTCCAGTCCCATCGTCGCCATAAGACCCATCTGTGTCCGTGCGACGTAAAGCAAATGCTAATACACATATATATGATAACTGAGAAGCCTACTTTCATCTATCTGTATGTACAGTATGTATGTATGTATGTATGTATGCATGTATGTATGTATGTATGTATGTATGTATGTATACCACTTAGTGTCGTTTCTTGATACGGGATCGCAGATGAGATGAATTTATACAGTAGGTTTCTAAGGTCGGATGCCCCTGGTACCAACCTAGGTTGAGAAACTGATGAAGTTGAAATGTGTTATGGTGAGTAAAACAGGGTGAGGAGGTGGAAGGAATCATCTGTAGCCTATGGATAGGAACTGCCCCGGTATTTTCCTGGAAGTGAAAAAGTGAAAATATGAAACCACAGGACAGCCGACGGTGGAGTTCGAACCCACGTGGCTCCATAGCCGTAGCGCGTTAACACGCGCGGCCACTCAGCCTACTTTCATCTATATAAATAAAATGATAATTTTGTCTATACGCTCGGATTAGATGTACAAAATTCCAAAAGTTAATGTTTAGATTAAAATAAGTTTAAGAAATAATAATTCTATAATGATAGTGGGAAAAGATCCATTGTTAGCGCCAGTCAGAACTGCGTACCTTCTTCGTAAATAGGCACCTCGACTGTGTTGAAGTGAGTCTGTCTTGTAGCCTTGCACCAGCTTCAAGATAGGGGGTCAAGTAACCCACGGACGCCATGGAACTGCAAGAGTAACCGTACTCGGTCTTCACTTGAAGACCTTGTTGCCCGTTTGGTATTAGTCAAGTTTCAGAACCTAAGACATCGTCGTAGAAAACTTTCCAACATCAGAATCTTCTTCGTACCTTCCAGTAATCCCTGCTACTCTTCCATCCAACCCGCTATTCAGCTTTTTCGTTTTCATTCCTTCACTCCGTCCTCAGAATATTATGACTAGATTTCTCAACTTCAGATTTTAATTGCTTGATGAGATTGTTCACTCTGGGGTGTGGTCTTCTAATCCGACTGTTCTGTTTATGATTCCATCTTCAACTGAATTTTTCGTCCTATGATCTTACCGGTAGCAGTTCCATAATTCAAGTGGTACTTGGGGATTTTGTAGCCATTGTTCCACGAAGTAGTCAAGGAATTCGACGAGCTTTTCTCCTTCTGGTGCTCGCCCGTGGATATATAGTCAGGCTTCTTCAACATTTTCAGGCTTGAGAAGAGTAGACTGTCTGATGTCTTCATTTTTCTTGTATAGTGTAGTCATACCAACCAATATGCTGAACCCTCCTCCAGAGACATTGCGTAAAATTTTAAAATGAGAAAACTCCCGCGGATATTAAGTGAATGGGTCACCGGGCGAGTTGGCCGTGCGCATAGAGGCGCCCTGCTGTGAGCTTGCATCCGGGAGATAGTAGGTTCGAATCCCACTATCGGCAGCCCTGAAAGTGGTTTTCCGTGGTTTCCCATTTTCACACCAGGCAAATGCTGGGGCTGTACCTTAATTAAGGCCACGGCCGCTTCCTTCCAACTCCTAGGCCTTTCCTATCCCATCGTCGCCATAAGACCTATCTGTGTCGGTGCGACGTAAAGCCCCTAGCAAAAAAAAAAGTGAATGGGAATGGGAATATTTCCTTTACGGCAGAGATAGCCGACGTTTGAAAATCAGTATATACCGTCTCAGGCTTCCAATCAGGTAATTCTCGTAGAAACAATCTTTCCGTCAGTAAGAGGAGCCTATACGACTGGAGCAACATTTATTTCATCCTCTGTATACTTCCAAGATCGACGCGTATGGAATAGATTTGATTAAACTAACTACTGCAGCTTTGGAATGTCCCGTCCATGAAGAAATGCTTATGCAAATGCAAATCGACAGTCTTTTTCCAGTTATTCGACGGGTCAGGAATGGAATGAATGAAGCCTCATCTAGCGGCGAGCATAGGAATTGTGCCGGGTGCCGAAGCCTGTCGAACTCCTCTGGGGCAATGATTAATGGATGACAGATGACTTGAAATGATATTGAAGAGTCTTGCTGGAATGAAAGATGACAGGGAAAACCGGAGTACCCGGAGAAAAACCTGTCCCGCCTCCGCTTTGTCCAGCACAAATCTCACATGGAGTGACCGGGATATGAACCACGGAACCCAGCGGTGAGAGGCCGGCGCGCTGCTCCCTGAGTCACGGAGGCTCTGAAGGAATGCTTATTTGTTCTCAAAATCCCCTTTCCTTGGCCTCCACCGAACACCAAAAACCTATCTTTTACACCATCATCGGTCAGGAGAAAATTCTCCCCGTCGGACATTTTTACGATGTCCTCAAGAAGAACAACCTCTTCGGAACTTCTTGCCTCTTTTTGTACTCCTGGAACATGGTTTCTATTTCCGTACAATGCAATCTTTAAATTGTAAAACTGCGGCGTCCTTGTAACGAATTCGTAACCCCTGTTTAGTAAAGGGTGAACTTCTTCGTCAAATACCTGAGGTTCTCCCGCACTGTTGTCCTCGAAATATAGCTTTCTTTACGTCTAAGTTCTCCTCGTCAGGAACGCAATGATGATCGACCATTCTCATCACTGTGTCGTTTTGACACACTAGTCTTCCTTTAGACTGGGGATTCTTTTGTTTTAAACATACCCATGCCACCAAACACCTCTGACTTTCCCGTAAATTTCTGCAAGAGTATCCTTTATATAAAGCACAAGGCTTGCCTCTCTCAATGAACTCCATGTCGTAAGCAAGCACGCAGATAACAAAAGCTTCATCAAGGATGGATGTCTACAGCTGGAATAAATATGTTGAAAACTGCAGAATAATATTACCACGAAAAACGTTCCAAGACAGAGGGAAAGGGTTGATTATCTGGAGTACGTCCCAATTAGTTCTCCCTCTGCTGCATGGACGTTGGAGAACCCTGATAGAATGCTGATAATTTTACAGTGATCGCAAATGGGATACGAATAGGTCTTTCTTTGCATTCTTTTTTTTTTTTTTTCATTGTAATGGAAGTGATCGCAAATGGGACTGGTAGGAAATGGGACACAACCGCTTGCCAGCATCGAAGTGCAGAATGTCGTTTTCATCATTCCTGTAAAATCGTGGTGTTTCCTTGGGTAGAGAGCGAGACAGACGCCAAGCTGCTATTCTGCGGGGTATTTGCTGATTACCGTTGTAGGTTGCAATCGTCCGCGAATAGCACTGGGGGGGGGGGGGGGGTGTTAATATTTGAACAGTACCGCGGAATGTAGCCCATTATTTCACACCGCAAGATGTTTTCCGGCATTTGCTATACTTTTTACTGTATTTCTCTTCTACTTCTGTTTTTTGTTTTAATTTCTTGCCTCTATAGGCTTAAGTAATAACACTATAAGTTATCTTCTCATCTGTTTACATAAGATTCCCTGCGCCTAAATTTCTCCTCTGTTACCGCCTTCTTATATCCGTAACTCATATCTTCACAATTTAGTGACGGACATTTTATTTTGCAATATACCCACTTGGTGTTTGCACATTTGTCCTATCCAGTTGACCTCAGTTATAATCCTATTTTCAATTATTTTCAATTTTCTTAACTGTGTTGCTTTCTATCTTAATTACTCCGTATGTATGCGAGTTCTAATCCCGAAACGTGGACCCTCTTTCCTTTGAGGAAAAATTCCAATCTGTTCAGATGTAGACTATAACTTTTTGGCCCCGGAAAATATCGAAATGTAAAAGCAATTTTAATGACGTTTGTAGACCTGCGTTTCAGGTCAGCTACTGGCTAAACGGCAAGTCGTATCACAGAACAGATTACACAATCGCCGTTCAATTTTTAGAGATCTTCAACTTTGGGCCTATGACTTTTTGTCGTATCTCGATTCTTTATTCGTTAGATGGCGCTTCACTTCTCGATTACAATCAAATCTTTCCAACTGGATTGTGATTGTCATTAATAAAAGGGGCCTTTATTTATAATGAAAACTCTCCATCTCTATTTAAATGACAGTTGGCTAGTCGGCCTGTCGTTATAGTAGAAACTCCCGAACTCGATTGTGAATGGCAGTAGGTAATGTGACCCGCAATTATGACCAGAACTTCCCCAATGTCTACCTTACATCGGAAACAACGTATGGCGTCCTCCCTGTTTTGCTTCTCGGAAAACCCTAAGAGACAAGCCAGTTAATATATATTACGGCGCGTACAGTAATTTACTTAGGAATCGGTATACATGGTAGATTTTTTTTTCTATTTGCTTTACGTCGCACCGACACAGGTAGGTCTTACGGCGACGATGGGTTAGGAAAGGGCTAGGAATGGGAAAGAAGCGGCAGTGGCCTTAATTAAGGTACAGCCCCAGCATTTTCCTGGTGTGAAAATGGGAAACCACGGAAAACCATCTTCAGGGCTGCCGACAGTGGGATTCGAACCCACTACCTCCCGGATGCGAGCTCACAGCTGCGCGCCCCTAACCACACGGCCAACTCGCCGGTATACATGGTAGAATACCGTAGCGGCGTTACTTTGAGATCTAGGTAAAGTCTAACACTATGAAATAACCAACAATTCCATTTCTGCCTGAGAGTTTGCAGTTGACTGACATCACTCCATAAAGTACGGAAGGAACGAAAGGAAGTGTCATACGGGCTGTGACAAGTTGGTTTTTCGGTACCTGAAGCGGTTGGCTTTTTTCACGTTTCAGATAAACCAAATCGGAGATGGGTGCAAAATTATCGGCGTTCGGGTATTTTTTTCCCCGAATATCTGGGAGTGGTAAAAGGAAAATATCAAAACCACAACAGGACGCCAGATTAGTGACAAAAGTTTAAAGGAATTCCTTTCATACCGCTGCTACTTTGAAGACAGTTGGTAATTTTCCTCGCTACGACCAGATCGTGAGAAATCATTTAAGATCGATGTGCCATTCGTAGGGAAGTTCTTAAGGAGTAGAATATAGCCGAGCTTTTAATCTCTGCGGCCGTTTCCGCGATGTAGGTGTAGCGTGCCTGCCTCCTACCCGGAAGCTCTGGGGTCGATTCCCGGCCAGGTCAGGATCTGAGGACTGGGTCGAGGTCCATTCAGCCTACGTGATTACAGTTGTGTCCGGCTCCATGGCTAAATGGTTAGCGTGCTGGCCTTTGGGCATAGGGGTCCCGGGTTCGATTCCCGGCAGGGTGGGGAATTTTAACCAAAATTGGTTAATGTCGCTGGCACGGGGACTGGGTGTATGTGTCGTCTTCATAATCATTTCATCCTCATTACGACGCGCAGGTCGCCTACGGGACTCAAATATAAAAGACCTGCATCCTTGGACACTTCCGGAACTAAAATACATACGCCATTTCATTTTTTACTTATCAAACCGCTGTTACACAGTCACCGGAATTCAGTTTGGTAAAATATTTTAGTCACTTTTTATTTATTTTATAGCATCTTTTCATAAATTTACAGTCATTTTATTGTTCGTTTTCAGTAATTATATTAGGTCATCAATGTCTACCCCCTGCTTCTAACAGTTCGCTCCGATATACCCTCGTCGTCACCAAGCACTCCTTTCTCACGCAGAAGCTTTTTTCTTCTTTTTTTTTTTCGAAAGTGTCCGACGTTCTAGCCAGTTATTATCAGAATCTGCTTCCTTTTTCGTGATCCTCTTCACCACCTTTATTTTCCGTTCTAGTTTTGTGTTTTTCGAGATCACATGTAGATTTGCCAATTTCTGCTTCTTCAGCCTTCCTTATTTTACTCATTGACATAAAGTAACCGCTCATTTTGAACAGTGATTACACTGATTTAACTTACAGTACATTACAGTAAATCAATATACACGTTGATACCTGCATTTTGCAGATTTGGTACAGAACGGATCATGTGACATTGGAAACAATCGGAAGTGAACTCAATTTCCTGTTTCTGGCTGTGTTACCAACATGTGAATCCTATTAAGCATGAAGGCATGGTACACACTTGTGAGAATCATAACTGAAAACATCAGTTCGTGAACACTGTAGTCTACCATCTGATGGAACAAATTTCCCTTACAATAAATCGCAACCATGATTTTTAAAACTTGAGGAAAGAAGGTGACCGCATTTGTGGTGTAGTGGTTAGTGTGATTAGCTGCCACCTCCGGCAGTCCAGGTTCGATTTCTGGCTCTGGCACGAAATTTGAAAAGTAGTTCGAGTGCTTGGACGGGGTCCACTCTGCCTCGGAAGGTCAACTGAGTAAAATAAGGAAGGCTGAAGAAGCAGAAATCAACAAATTTGCATGTGATCCCGTAAAACAAAAAACTAGAACGGAAAATAAAGGTGGTGAAGAGGATCACGATAAAGGATTCCCACTTCATCAGCTCTAAAAGTGGTTTTCCGTGGTTTCCCACTTCTCTTCCAGGCACATGCCGGGGTGATATCTAACTTAAAACCACGGCCGCTTCCTTCCCTCCTCCTTGTCTATCCCTTCCAGTCTTCCCATCCTCCCACAAGGCCCCTGTTCAGTACAGCAGGGGAGGGCGCCTGGGCGAGGCACTGGTCCTCCTTCCCAGTTATATCCCCCCGACCTACAGTCTCACGCTATAAGACACTGCCTTTGAGGTGGTAGAGATGGGATCCCCCGCTGAGTCCGAGATAAAAACCAACCCTGGAAGTTAAACGGATTAAGAAAGAAAGAAAGAAAGAAAGAGAAAAGGAGGTGCCGATATTACATACCGTTGCCTACCTGCAGAAAAAAAGCACTGTCTGTATGTTTAATTATTTCTCAGAGAACTGCACCTGAGGATCTTACAGATTACCATGTGCTTATTCGCTTTATGAGAGACTACATAATCGTTAGACTGTTGTTAGTCCGACTTGACGGGCGAGTGTTCAGCATGTTAGCCTTCTCTCCTCGGGACCCCAAGTTCGATTCCTGGTTGAGCCGACGGATTTGGATCTTAGAGCTGTTACTTCTCTTGACTCGGGGACTGGGTATCTGTGCTGTCCCCAGTATCCGTACAACTCATTCACCACACATAACATTACTTTCCACCATAACAACAGACAATAATCTTCAGACCAAAGGAAATTATTCATAATAGGTTTACGAGGGGGTGTCATTATCTAATGCTTCTTGAATGCCAAATGAAATTGTCATTGAAAATGCCACATCATAGTGTGGGTAGAATGTCTGCCACTGAAAGGAAATTGACATGGACCACATCGGAAGAAGCATTAGATAATAATTCGCCTCAGAGAGGAGAGGGAGGAGTTACTTTTTTTCCCCCCCTTTCATAATCTGCCTCCCAGAAGAGGTTTTATTGCCGCTCCTCAAAGCTATGGAACTCACTATCAGGGGATGCCAAGATCTTGCCTCTTCCAAGATTAAAATTGTGCATAAAGAGAAACACTATTTAAAAAGGAACTGCAGCATGTGTCTTGAGTATGTGAGGGAATGAGTGAATAATAGATTAGTAGAGTGAGAGGAAAATGAATGAATGAATGAATGATGATTGGAAGTGATTAGTTAATTGGTCGATTATGAACGAGCAGTGAAGAATTATTATGCATAGACCGTAGGAGTTTCATTTTATGAAATTAAAATTAATGGGTCATTTTCATTGCAAGCGAAAATCAAATATAAAATCTATATATTAAAAAAATTATGAAAACTAAAGTCAGTCACTCCGGCCATTCTATCCGGTCGATTTCCTTCATTTTTTTTAAACTGAAAGGTATTCATGCACAGATTTGTCATCATGTACTATAAATAACTTCCGCCTTCCTCAAATTATTTGATTTTTTCAAATTTTGTCTCTTTGAAGCAATCATATCTTTTGTTCTAATTGAGGCACGCAGTTCGTTTTGGTCTAAAAGCACTCAGCGGATCAAGCGCTTTATTTTGAGGTAATACATACTTAAATTGGTAGATTCTGAGGAAAGTTATGAGTACATTTGTCTCCATGATGAAGATTTTTGAAGAACTTTTTAACAGTTCGGCGCGTAGTGTTGTTCCAAGGAACGTTTAATTCAGTTTCTTTGTGTGATGTATTTTCAAGTGTTTTGTTGACCTAATATTACATTCTATTTCCACAGCAGATCATGTGCTTTATTTCATTAACTCGAAACTTTGCAAATACATCCGTGAGGATAGTAAGGAACAACACCATACTTCGCACATTGCGGGCGGAGCCAGCGGGAAACTGCTAGTAATAACATAAAAATGATTTTGTTTTACATATATTATAAAGTACACTTTATTTTCCGACTCATTGGCTGAATGGTCAGCGTTGAGGCCTTCGGTTCATACGGTCCCGGGTTCGATTCCCGGCCGGGTTCAGGATTTTAATCGTGTTTGATTAATTCTTCTGGCTCGGGGACGGGGGCGGGGTGCCTGTGTTTGTTCTAACACTTTGCTCTTCATATTCAGACAACACACTACACTACCAACCACCACAGAAACACCCAATAGTGATTACAGCCTTTCATATAAGGTTGGCGTAAGGAAGGACATCCAGCCGTAATACAGGGCCTGGAAGAGAAGTGGAAGAAGAAGAAAATAAATTACACTTTATCACTTCAAAATCTCCGCATAAACGCTTCTATTATTATGATCTATAAACACCAAAATACATTTGTCCTCTCAAACTCATAAATTATTACCAGTTCACAGATGTATAATTATGAAACAAAAATTATTTATAATATTCACTGCAGTCATATTCAATAGCCAGCCTGGTGGCCATGATCGTTAAGGCGTTGAAGTACGGTCTGACACCGTGGTTAACCGGTTCGAGCCCCGTTGGTCGAAAAAATGTTCACCATCCGAATGCTGGCCGGTAGGGTAGCGGATGTGGTAGTATAGAATTTCTAATCACTAAATTGCGTGCCAAAAGCCTGAAATTCCAAACCTCTCCTCAGTGCTCATATGGAGTGAGGGCGTATGATGTTGTTGATGGTGATTCGGCCGTCGAATGGCGACAATACGCCTTGAGCAGACTCCCTGGTGCTATTCGACAGGAGTAGGCTATGTGCAGGCACCAGGTTCCAACTTCTCCCTTCCTCCTATCATAGATCACGTCTTTCATTTCATCTTATTAACTCCTCTGATGAGATTGACGTCAGGAAGGACATTCGGTCATAAAAACCCTCCACGTCAGGTTAATCTCACCTCACACCCGACCCCGTAGGGAAATGGGACAAGGCTTGGACAAACAAACTACAGTCAAATTCATTCTATTAGTTATGGTCAGAATTCTCGATGGCATTTTTCTGTAACTATGTATAATTCACTTCCAAAAAATATCAAAATTGCACCAACATTGTCTATTTTCAAGAGCAATATCACTAATTACCTACAGTAGTATAGTAATTACTAATTATGATCATGATGCTTTGTCCTCTCCTACTTATTACATCACTATATTTACTTTATTTTGCAATGTCATTGTGAAACAGGGCCGTCATTATAATTATTCTGTATTGCACCAAGGATACCATGACTCAGGTGTCTATATTGAAAATAACATAAAAATACACGCAATTACAAATTTTCTACTTATTTTATTCATCTGAAATATTTGTTTCTCCAACTACAGTTTTTGTACATTTTCGGAAGACTCATTTCTCTTTTTACAATTTGCTTTACGTCGCACCGACGCAGATGCGTCTTATAGCGACGATGGAATAGGAAAGGGCTAGGAGTTGGAAGGAAGAGGCCTCGGCCTTAATTAAGGTACAGCCCAAGCAGTTGCCTGATGTGAAAATGGGAAACCATCTTCAGGGCTGCCGGCCGTGGGATTCGAACCCGCTATCTCCCGAATGCAAGTTCACATCTGTGCAACCCTAACCGCACGGCCTACTCACTCGGTTGCCGAAGACTTAATCTGCTCGATGAGACACAATAGACCATGGCATGTCCGTAAATACATTTTTGCTATTAATAAACAATTAACTGTTTCCAGTTTTAACCTATGTCTTACATCACACCAAACACAGGACATCATTGAGAAAATCCTTTCAGCTGATGCATTTGATCCGAGTATATTTTCACTGTTTACTTGTTCAGTTTTCATCATATGAAATACCTGTAGCCACATTTCTTCCGCTTCCTACGAATATTGTTCTTCCAAAATTAGCACGGTTATACCAATTTTAAAAAATCTGGTTCTGTGTTACGCTTCAGCATGAACTTCTTCACAATTTCAGCGCTGTTTAGCTCATTTCCAAGAAAGTGCTGAACGCAAATATGTTTTAAACTTTACTCATTAATTTTTTAGAAATCCATGTAAATATTGTGAATATTATTTTAAGCATTGGCCAAGGAATATTTTTTATGGGGCTCGCCCTTTGTTTGACAAGTTCCATTTTTCTGTTGTCGGAATGTTGGTAAATTCTAATAGATATTAACTATAAAATAACTCACTAAATCAAAGAAAAGAAGTGGATAAAAATCCCTCTCTCACTCATCCTAGAAATGGCAGTCCGTGGTTCTCTAGGTGCAATCCAGACCAATGTGAGAATGAAACATGGCATAAAGACCTCAACCGCCTTCATTAACACTTCTAGATCTAAGTAGTTAGACATAACCGCTTCAAAGCCTCTCTAGTTATCAGACAAGCTTCTCGCAATAACCATAAGGCTGCTGGTAAAGACGCCTGAAGTCCGATTCTTCATCCTGAAAACAAGACCTGAGTAGTATGTGGATTTGAGTATAAATACTGCAGTACTTCTAAGTACAGTAATAGTAATTTGTTTTATGTCCAATCAAGAACTTTTACGGTTTTCAGAATTGTTGAGGTGTTGGAATTTAGTCCCATCGGATTTCCTTTCTTAATCCGCTTATCGTCCAGGTTGGCTTAGGATTTCCTTTCATCATCATCATCATCATCATCATCATCAGTCTGTTTACTCATTGCTGAGCGTCGTGACCTCATTTCTTCACTTCTTTAGTAACTGCATCCTTAACGAGATTTTTCCATGCTGAGCGGTCTTCAGCTCTTCTTAAGATATTGTGAAGAGGTAGACCGGTGATCTTCTTTGCTTGGTCTAACCATCTACTTGTTGTTCTGTCTGTTGGTCTGGTGGCTTCAATTTTGCCTTGCAGAATGGTCTTTTCTAAATTGTCTCCTTCTCTCCTAAAATGTGTCCCAGGAACTGGAGGTAACTTTCACTAACGTGGGAAGAGAAACGTTTTGTGATGCTCAGTTCTTCTATAATGGAGGCATTTGTTCTTCTTTCTGTCCATGGTATACGGAGCATTCTCCGCCAACATCACATCTCAAAGGCATCTATTCAGTTCTTGTTACTAGCCTTCACAGTCCAGGTCTCACAACCGTACAGGAAAACAGAGAACACCAGTGATACCACCAATTTTATGTTCACTGTTTTGGATAATGCCCGGTTCTTCCAGATCTTGGTGAGTTTAACCATTGCGGCACGACCTAGGACAATCCGTCTTTTTATTTCGTTATCACAATTTCCCGTGTTACTGATTATGGAGCCCAGATATACACAATCATTCACCAACTCCAGATTTTTCAGGCATCCTGTTATTTGGATTGAGATTTGACTTTGTCGGTTGATAATCATTAGTTTGGTCTTTTTCACGTTAATTTCTAGACCAAAATCCGAACTAATGACTGTCACTCTAGAGAGCAATTCATCAAGTTCTTGTCCACTTCCTGCAATGAGTGTAGTATCATCAGCGAAGCGTAAATTGTTGATTTGCCTACCACCGATTGAAATTCCTCTATCCCAGCCATCCAGTGCTCTTCTCATTACATACTCTGCGTAGATATTGTAGAGTTGGGGTGACAGTATGCAACCTTGTCTGACTCCATTTGTCACATTGAAAAATTCTGAGCATTCACCATCCACCCTTATGGTTGCATTATGACAATTATAATGACCTTTCAATAATGACGTTAAGTGTTTTGGGACTCCACATTCATTGAGCACTTCCCACAACTTGTCCCACTTGACACAGTCGAAGGCCTTTTTATAATCAAGGAAACAAATATACGCAGGGACACAGAGCTCGCGGCATTTCTCAGTTATCTGCTTCATGTTTGTTATTGACTCTCGTGTACCTTTACCTGCCACAAAACCTGCTTGTTCAGCAGAAATCTCAGATTGCAAGAAAGTTTTTAGTCGTTGATTCATTATGTACAGCAGGACTTTGCTAGCATGTGATATTAATGCTATGATGCGGTAATTAGAACAGTCCCTAACTGACCCTTTTTTTTGTGAAGGGGGATAAGAACAGATGTAGTCCAGTCTTTAGGCCATTCTCCAGTTTTCCACACTTTATAAAATATTGAATGTAAAGCATGGAGGCCTTCTTCTCCCATTACTTTCAGCATTTCTCCAGTAATACCGTCTATGCCTGGGGCTTTGTTGTTTTTCAAATGTTTGATGGCGTTCTCAATTTCACTAAATAGAATAGCAGGCTCTATGTCACATTCCATGCAGTTGTTCTGTTCTCTTATGCTATTACCTTTGCAGTATAAGGTTTTGCAGTGTTGTTTCCACCTGGATAATGCTTCTTTCTTGTCACCAATTACATTTCCCTGTGTGTCTTCAATCACCCATGTCGTGGTTTGAACTCTCGGGTGATGCTATTTATCTTCTTGTAAAGGTCACGTCTTTCATTCACCTTGTGATGATGGTCTATTTCATTACAGATATTGGTAAGATACTGTGTTTTGTCAATTCTACAATTACGCTGTATTTTTCGGCAAAGTTCTTTATATGTTTCCTCATCTTTTGCAGTTTGTATACGACGTTTCTACAATGTGCTTCTTTCTTCAATCAACAGTAGTGTAGATGTTGAAATCCAGGGGTGTTTTGCTTGAGGGGTATTAGGAACTTGTTCGGGAAGTGATGAATTGATTATTTCCTTCATCTTGTCCCATGTTTGAGAAGAAGCTCTTTCCTCCTCTACTTGCTGGAATTTTGTTCTTATTTTTTCACCAAACTCATGGAGAATATGTTTGTCAGTCATGTGTACCTGTTTTACTCTCACTTTCTTCAATGATTTAAATTGTATCCGCATTTTCATAGATAGCAGTATATGATCACTACCACAGTCTGCTCCAGGGTAGGTCTTACAATCCAGGATTGAAGTCTGCCAACGTTGCCTCACCAAAATGAAATCAAATTGATTCCTAACCTTATCCCCAGGAGAAATCCACGTGTAGCGACGCCTTGGATGATGTTGAATGAGGGTGTTACAGATAGATAAGTTGTTATTCACACAAAATTCTAATAAACGCTCTCCGCGTTCATTTCTCACCCCCAGGCCGAACAGTCGAACCATAGGTCTCATATGTATATCATCTATAGTCTTAAAATCCCCTTGGATGACTAATATTCCTTTTTTATGTATTCTACTGATGGTATATTCCAGCTGGTCGTAAAATTCTTCTATTTCTTCTTCTAGTGAAACTGAAGTGGGGGCGTAAACCTGAATGATGTTGATATTACAAGGAGAAGCTTTCATCTTAATACTGATGATTCTATCACAGATGGGCTCATAACCCATAACAGCATTGTTAAGATTCTTTGGAATTATTACAGCGACACCATTACGACTCATACCCTTACTTCCAGAAAAATATACTGTATTATTTGTTTGAGTCATAAAATGGTCACAGCCTCTCCAATGTGTCTCACTAAGTCCAAGTATGACCAGATCATGAAGTTTCATTTCTCTTTCAATGATGTGAAGTTTTCCCGTCTGCAAGAGACCTCGTACATTCCGTGATGTGAATATACTCACATCACGGTACATTCCAGGTTGCTATTCTTCTGACGACTCGTTAGGATGGTTTAGATAAATCTTCATATGCCGAAGCTCCTATCAACCTTGTACCCCCCCCCCCCCCCCGGGATCCGACTGGGGACTTACTCTGGAATCTAATTTGAGATTGAGTGAAGCCATGAGGTTGTCTTGGGAGAATAACAGTGATTGTTTCCTGTTGCCTTCCACTGACCCACCATTCCTGTCTGCTCACCGACCCAGTTTCCCGCTGGAATTGGATACTTCACTGGGGTGCTCGGCTTAACAGGGGCACCGCGTGTAGGTAGAAATGGAAGAATTGAGGTGTGAGAGGCTGAGAGAACTCTCTTGGTGAGTTCTTATAATCGCATCACACCCCCCATTTAGCCAGAGTCTCAAGGTGATCGCAGAGACTCTCCCTAGGTCGCTTCCCAGGGACCGGATTTCCTTTACTTATCGGTAAATCTTCTGACACGAGGCTCAAATACTACCTGACTGACCCGCCAGCTTGAGCACAGAAAAACCAGTCGTTTATTATGTGAAATATAGTACTCAATTCGACCGTACAATATTTAAAAAACCGTATCGTTTTACTATATTATTATTATTATTATTATTATTATTATTATTATTATTATTATTATTATTATTATGTCCGACTCGTTGGCTGAACGGTCAGCGTACTGGCCTTCGGTTCAGAGGGTCCCGGGTTCGATTCCCGGCCGGGTCGGGGATTTTAACCTTAATTGGTTAATTCCAATGGCACGGGGGCTGGGTGTATGTGTTGTCTTCATCATCATTTCATCCTCATCACGACGCGCAGGTCGCCTACGGGTGTCAAATAGAAAGACCTGCACCTGGAGATCCGAACCCGTCCTGGGATATCCAGGCACTAAAAGCCATACGGCATTACATTCCATTTCATTATTATTATTATTATTATTATTATTATTATTATTATTATTATCTTCATCATATATGTCTGGTTGCTAGTGTGCTTGCAATAGGAAAGCAACAAATACTGCCTGATAAGAACAAATACAAAGAAAAACGTCTAAACAGATGTTATACTGTATAGAGCTGGTTTTCAAACATTTTTGTTGGCGTAAACCCGAAATCCGGTTATTTTTCCTCCGCAGCCTCGAAGTACAAGCATATTGCGATGACAAATTATTGTTGCTGAATGCCAAATAATACTAACTATATATGTATGTTGAGTCCTCAGCCTTAATGCTGTTTGGATCCTTAACAGCTCCGCCATCAGCTGTCATAGATGGCCTAGGCATCACTGAAGAGGCGAACTAGGGAGATGAGGAGTGAGGTAATTTCCCCTTGCTTTCCTCAATTAACTATAATCATCACCCTCATCTTCCGCAGCTCATGCCGCTCAGGGTACCTGGACGCACTGCGGTGTGAAGAGTTGTCGCCGGAGATTTAAGGTCGCATGCCCTTCCTGGCACCACGGGATTCCAGCAACACCAGGAATCAAACCACGGTCGCCGGATTAGCCTCTACACGACCCTGTTCCCCAATAATAACAATAATGTATTCAAGTAAATACAGTAGAGACAATACGCGACACTCAGCGAGATATCGAGGGACAGCTATTAGAGCTCTCTCTAGCGGGTAGACCTAAGTACTACTGTTTATGTCATAAGAGCACGTGTATTTGTGTGTGAGGTTTTTGGTGTTATTTATGCGTTTTCAGTGAGTTGACATAATTAAATAGTAGCGTGTGTCATTCCTTGATATCTCCTCTCAACATGAGGGGAAAGTTATGTGCTGTGTTTGGCTGCATAGTAGAGAAGAATGCGCGTTTGCCTCGTGACAAGAAAATGTAAGTAATATTGTGTTTGCATATATATTCTTCCAGTGACAAAGATATTTTTATAGTACTTCATAATCTTCTGACCTGCTCGACCCATATTTTAACTGGCTTAAAATATAATACGCATATTTTATGCCTTTGCTGGCGGGACCTAGTGTTTACAGTGCACTATGTCTTCTGGTATGGGCTAGAGCAATCTTGTTACTTTCATTGATCTGTCTCAGCTTTATCCTTGGCTTTGACAAAATGAAAGTGACTGAGGTATGAGTGATGCTAGTAATGCCATTCCTTCTGCAGCCAGTCCCTGCTATGAATGGTGTGAAAATATTGCCCATAGGGTCGGTTGGTGCATGCATTTCGGTGGGCTTGGCAGACTGATATGTAATAGCAACTTCTGGCCCGGTGAGGAAAGCAACGGGAAACTACCTCACTCCTCATTTCCCTAGTATGCCTCTTCAGTGATGCCTAGGCCATCTATGACAGCTGATGGCAGAGCTGTTGAGGATCCAACCAGCCTTCGGGCTGAGGACTAAACATACATACACGCATATTTTATTGTATGGTGCAGCAGTTAACCTTCAATACTGAAGTGTTGTTGTAGGTGTGATCTGTGGGTTTTAAAATGTCACAGAAGCGATTTGGATAAGGTGTACAAGAAAGAAGGGACGTTACGCTTATGTAAGAATTATAAGATCTGTTCAGATCATTTCCAGGCCAGCGACTTCAGAAATCCTCGACTATACAGCCATGGGTATGTTACATTTTTACTCTAATTGTACGTAAATATTGCTAAAAGCATCACTATCGACAACATTTTCATACTTTTCTTTCTTTTATCCCTCTTCTCAGATTAAAGCCGGGATTTTATGGATTTTCTTTCTGTTAGTAGGCTTCATGTTAAGAGGAAAATTGTCCAGCTTTTAAATGTTAATTCATTGCGTCATGTGTGTAAGGAATGAGCCGATATTTTTATTGACAAGTGTCTTTAATGTGATAATAATAATAATAATAATAATAATTATTATTATTATTATTATTATTATTATTATTATTTATTATTTAATGTGATAATACAATGTTTTTAAAATGAGAAAAAGACAAATCTAAGCGTAAAAGTACAGGCAGGAATGCTGAAACAAGAAAAAGTAATGCATAAATGAAAGATCAACCCATTTCACAGCAGTCCATTTCACATCTTTTTTATATGTCTAATTTCAGTCTTTAAATAATAACCTTTTAAAAAATTCTTCATTCATTTATGCAGAATTGCTTTAGCAACTTTGAAGTTAATATCTCAGTAATACTTTCTTTCTAGACGTAATTTATTTATCCATTTTCGTATATGCATTTCCATTGATATTTGAATTTAGCGCGACTTTTCAAGTCAAGTATTTGATTCCATACAATCGTCGCTCGGCAAAGGAAACCAAGTGACTCCTTCGGAGTAAAGTTTACAGAAGAAGTCCAAAAGTGTGCGGTGAGCAATGGCCGGAGAACTGTTCCTGGTATTTTCAGTGCTGAATGATAGCCCAATTATTCTACCATTGGAGTCTTCTGTTTCCTTCTCAGGCAACGCGGCAAGGCTTCCCAAGGTAGATGGAGAAACGTCGTTTTCCCATGAGTGGAATTACGAGGTTTTCATTACCTAGGAACGATATATAGGCCTACACAGTTTATTGTAAGTATAATTACTAATACAACAGTCACTATTGTGCTATGTACACTGCTAGTGCAAAAATGGGAATGAATGAGAGGATTTCAACACAAACAATGTCCGGCTCCATGGCTAAATGGTTAGCGTCCTGGCCTTTGGTCACAGAGGTCCCGGGTTCGATTCCCGGCAGGGTCGGGAATTTTAACCTTAATTGGTTAATTTCGCTGGCACGGGGGCTGGGTGTATGTGTCTTCATCATCATTTCATCCTCATCACGACGCGCAGGTCACCTACGGGTGTCAAATCAAAAGACCTGCATCTGACGAGCCGAACATGTCCTCGGACACTCCCGGCACTAAAAGCCATACGCCATTTCATTTCAACACAAACAATAAAATAAAAAACAACAATGCAGCACAAGTAAGCATTTTTACATACCTAGTCAACGGGTGGTTCACATTGACACATATTTTAGAATGAATAGTTCGCAAAGGGAACTCTGTGTAGTGGTAGACGAAAACCCTAAATCAAAAGAATATTTGATTAAAAATGAGCAGGTTCAACTCTTTTCTAAACTGCTCACTTAAAACAGTTAGAAGCTACGGTAAATTTGCGTACCCCTTGAGACGACTCCGCGAACTCGTACCACACTTTGAATACCACTGGTGTATGTTGGGTATTCAGCCCGAAGGCTGGTTTGATCCTCCACAGATCCACCAACAGCTGTGATACATAGCCTAGGCGTCACTGAAGAGGCATGCTAGGGAAATGAGGTGTGAGGTAGTTTCTCATTGATTCCTCACCGAGCCAGAAGTTGCTATTACATACCGGTCTGCCAAGCGCACAGAAATGCATGCACCAACCGACCCCATGAGCGACATTTTCACACCATTCCTAACAGGGACTACAGAGTAATAAATAAGTTACAAGATTGTGAGCGACTGCAAGAAGACCTCAACAATGTTGTGAGATGGACAGCAGACAATGGAATGCTGATAAACGGGGTTAAAACTCGGCCTGTAAGTTTTACCCAGATGAAAAGTCCCTTCAGTTTTAATTACTGTGTTGTTGGGGTGATAGCATCTCAGAGGATCACTGTAAGTACCTAGTTGTTAACATGAGGATCTTCGTTGGGTAATCAAATCGACGAGCTTGTAACTAACAATTACAGATCTCTTCACCTGGTTATTGCGCTAAGTATGTAAAGAAGGGGACGTCACTGGTAAGACTGCAATTAGAGTGTTTGTTTCTCCAACCCTTGACCCGTTTCTCTGCGGGGTCGGGTATGAGGTGAGATGAATCTGTTGTGGCGGGTTTTTATGACCGGATGCCTTCCTGACGTCTACCTCACCAGAGGAGTTTATGAGATGAAATGAATGACGTGATAGTAGGGAGAGGGTGAAACCGGTGCCGGCACATAGCCTACTCCTGTCGAATTGCACCAAGGGGTCTGTTCAAGGTTTAACGTCCCCATCAACAGCGTCATATGCCCTCAGTCCATATGAGCACTGCGGAGACGTTTGGAATTTAATCCAGGATTTTGACACGCAATCTAGTGATTAGAAATTGTATACTACCACCTCCCCTACCCTGTCGGCCAACATTCTGAGGGTGACATTTTTTTCGACCAACGGGACTGGAACAGGCTAACCACTGTGTCATGGCCACCAGGCGGGCTTAGACGGCAACTAAGGTATGGTTAGCCCTTTCAGACCGAGTACGCACAATTGTGCGGGTTCGTATTTTAGTTATCCCTGACCGTATTTGATGTTTTTTCGGCGCTACACCGGACTGCAGTGATTGTGCAGGACACGTGGCATGTATTTCAATTGATTTTAGTATGCGCTTGACCGCCAGGGCGAAGGAAGAAGAGTTTAAAAAGCACAGTTGATCGGCGAGATGGCAGGAAGCAGTAGTGCCGAAAGTAAGTATTTATTTACTGCGTTTATATTAATCTAGAAGCTTTACTGAATACCGGAATATATTCAATGAAGTGTGTACATTGGTTAGTGAACGTAAGTTTTGAAGCTACACCATCGTACGTGATACAACGAGGTTTTGAATTTTGATACGCACAATTGTGTGGGTTCTGTTTTTAGGATGTTAGTTTTTATTTTGTAAAATAAACTATTAATATGTGTATTGAGCAGCATTTTAGTCAGTTCTTGACGTACAAACAAAAATTCACACCTCCAGTTTTCTTTCAGGTCTGAAAGGGTTAGAGTATACGGGACCCTCACCAGGATTACTCGATTCGAGAACTGGCAGAGATCCAAATAAAATCAATTCGATTTGTTCTGGGAGATTTCAGACAACCCAGCAGTGTTACGAAGATGTTACAGTCTTTGGGTTGGGAAGATTTGGGAGTAAGGAGATGAGGTGCTCAGTGGAGAGATAGCGTGATGTAGTGGTTAGTGTGATTAGCTGCCACCCCCACAGGCCCGCGTTCGATTCCCAGCTCTGCCACGAAATTTTAAAAGTGGTACTCAGCCTCGGGAGGTCAACTGAGTAGAGGTGGGTTTGATTCCCACCTCAGCCATCCTGGAAGTGGTTTTATATTGTGCTTTCCCACTTCTCCTCCAGGCAAATGCCGGTATGGTACGGCCGCTTCCTTCCCTCGTCCTTGTCTATCCCTTCCAATCTTCCCATCCCCCCGCAAGGCCCCTGTTCAGCATTGCAGGTGAGGCCGTCTGGGCGAGGTACTGGTCATCCTCCCTAGTTGTATTCCCCGACCCAGAGTCTGAAGCTCCAGGACACTATCCTTGAGGCTGTAGAGGTGGGATCCCTCGCTGAGTCCGAGGGAAAAACCAACCCTGGAGGGTAAACAGATAAAGAAGAAGAAGACATTAGTAGACGAATAAACTCGAGCAGAGCTTTTAAAGGCAGTTGGAATTCAGGAGGACAAACTGGGGCAACTATTCATTCATAAGAGGATGAATTAGGGATTGGAATGATTTACCAAGGGAGATGTTTCTATAAATTTCCAACTTCTTTGAAATGATTGAAGAAAAGAATGGGCAAACAATTGAATGGGACAGACGATAATGCAGATCAGTCGTAAACGTAATGTAAGAGAGGAAAACAAAAAGTTATGCACACACACATCTATAAATCTTCACGAGAAATTGTATTAAAACAAGAAATTACTTTTTAACGAAAATGAAACACTACAAGTAAAACTTACGCACACGCGTGGAACATAATAGTGATCTTCAATCACAAGTGAAATGTACATAGTATAACGGTGAAAATATCCCCTTATGACTAACAATTAAAACGCAGCCATGTAGGAATTCACACAGGATTTATCGGTTGTAACTTAAAAAAGAAAAACCGTAGCGTTACAAACAGCATAACTTAATTACTACGACGCTGTCGTGGAGGAATTGACACAAAAGGCAGAGAACAAAAAGTAACAATAATAATATGACCTCAGGCGGTTTAATTTGACGCTATTTTGGCTGCCAGTTTCCACGTTGCGTTTTACTCTTCCACACGGTAGAAATTCCGACCTGTGGCTGAATTTTAATAAATTCTTTCGGGTAAACGGTAAATATGTTCTAGATGTCGAAGTCGTACGACATGGAGTAATAAATTGACTTTTTTCTGCAGTTCAAAAGTTCGACTTAAGTTACCTATACCGGCTTTGAACCCGTGCTCTTGGGATCTAGAGGCTGACACTCGTAACACTTACTCGCAGAATAATATATTCACATAATATAATTGTGAATGTTTTCTTCAAGCATTCTACATTATTTAGAGGAAATCTCCAAGACTTCTGCCTTCCAGTATTCCAGTAATTTAAATCTGTTGTTTAAACGTGTGTATATAAATATATATTGAGCTTATAATTATATTAGTTAAGGTAGTTGCTAAATGTAAGAGTGTCATTTCATTTTTAGTTCGAATTTATTATAAAATCTGCAGTTGAGCGTTATCCAGTAGATGATCTATTCTAGGCGTAGCCAGTTTGTTGGAGGATACGAGGGGAGAAGGAAGGTACACTACTTCTTAAGCCACCTATACTCCTACAACAAACACTTTTTTCTCCCCGTATGGCGTCTCATGCTCCCTAGATATATGACTGGGAAACTACCCCCTTCTCTATTTTTTCTTACGTTTTTCGACCTTCGTAAAAAAATTACAACCCCTATATATTCTGGCATATTCATAGCATCACCCCGCTTGGTAGCCACCCCTTGGTTCCTATTGGTCGGCAGAGCGGTCGGCCATGATGGCTGGGGCGGACGTAGAGGGGGAATACGTCTAGGGTGGTTTTTCACCAGGGGTGAGTTTGAACGGGGTTGGTGGTATGACTCAGCCAGACAGCAGACCAGCTGCACTTCCTCATCGCGTGCGTAATAATGCTAATAATAATAATCATAACACAAATAATAATAATAATAATAATGAAGTGTGTGGGAGTCTCTGATTACTCATCAAAAGTGCACTTTTTATGATAGACCAAACCGAATTCAAGGTCAAAACTCTATAAGAAGATTAAATGAATAGACTTTATCATTAGTTTTCCTCAAAACATTCGTGAGAAGTTGTTTGATAATCCAGACTTTAATTTGAATCTGTTGTGGACAAAAGCCGCCCAAGACTTATAATGCGTCCTTCTCTTACGGGCATTATATTAGTTCTAAGCGTTTCTTTTGCATTTTTCCCGTTTTTCCACCATAAAGTATGTAGGAGTGAACCATTCTGAATAATATCTGAATAATAATAATAATATCTGAATAATAATAATAATAATAATAATAATAATAATAATAATAATAATAATAATAATAATAATAATAATAAAAATTTTCCTTAGAGAGGGAATGGAATTTTCCAACAGAGCAAACAACGCGAACTCTGTAAATTTTAGAAATAATTGTAGTAAAAATTGCCACCAAAGGATAATTATATCATTGTCTAATTAAGTATATGTCCATGCATGATTATGAAGTCTGGTTTGCGACAGTGGACAGGGAAAGAAAAACCTTGCGAAGATTGTATCGTGATCGGGCTGTAAAGGAAACATAACAGGATACAAAGAGTTTTATATGACGGTAATGTTGTGATATGGGTTATACAGTTTGACAAGAATTTCTAACCAAAAAATCTTGAAAATCCCACACATGTGGCAATGAAGAGAATAACGGCTTTTTGGGATGTAGTTTAGGGAAGGAATTATGGGCGTTTGCATTAATTTAATTTGCTTTAATCATTCGTTGTGCGGAATACTGTATTTTAGTTTGAAGTCTTCTTTTATATTAACATGGATCTTGTCCGGCACCTGTTCATTTTTTCCCTTCACATTACCATCAAAATATTCTAAAGAATAAAATGCTTCGGAGATTGTGTGATAGCTTAGTCGGAAGTACGATGAGAAGCAGGATGAGGTTTGGATTCAATACAGTAACGAACTAAAAGAATTATTATTGATACAAGGGAAGGACGAGGTATTGT